>NC_092829.1:32891761-34287178 GCF_039878825.1 Excalfactoria chinensis | reverse complement strand
GTTGGTTCAGTGTGTTTGTAATGGTCATAATTGCATGTGAACGTGACATAGCCTCTCAGTTCCTTAGCACTTTGTAGAGGCAGGGTGAAGCTTAGGCAGTGAAGTGGACCAATCCTGTTGGGATTTGCTTATAAGGGAGATTTCTCTTTCAGCTCCACACCGTCTGTACGGACCTTGAAGGACTATCTTGTTTCTTACTTTAGGGGCACTTGGCGTGTGGTGCAGAAACTCAAGATGAGCATCACGTGAGGAACATATGTTGGTGCCTTAACCTTTTTACTGTTGTTTCGCTTTTGTTGCTTCTTGGTTTTGTTTAAAATCATCCAGAAAGGCCTTCACGGCCTGGCTGGGCTTTGCTTTTTGAAGGGGCACTGTGTGGGCTATGCAAGCTGTTCTACAGCCTGGCCTGTAAAAGAGGCTCCTCATCCAGAAGGGCAGTGCTAGAAACCTATTATCAAGCTTGTAACAGTATTTCTTTACTGTCCCCTTCACCCTTTATGCTCACAACTGTGCGGTCACATGCGTGGCTGTGTGCTGGAAGTGTAAGGCTCCACAAAGGCCTGGCTTCTGCATGTTCGTGAATTGCCCTTGTTCAATTACTCTGTGCCAGAAAGCAGCTCACATCCTGCTTCTGATGTATTTTAACTACACAAAGGTTACTTGGGAGCAAGCTGTGTACTGGGAAGGTGGGGCAGTGAGCAGGGGGTGTGGGGTGCTGCTGGTGAAAGGGGTAAGGGATATACCCTGCAAGTAGAGGGTGAGCTGAAGGGTAGTTTTTATAGGTATCCTACATTAATATTTCATGTTCAGCACAGCGCCAATGTCTGGCTTGTGCTGGTGATAGAGAGATGTGTTATGCGGGCAAAAGAAAAGAAGTTTATTTACAGCTGGGAGGAAACTTTGTGTTTTTCTTTTCTTATAACAAATACAGTCTCATTGCAAAAGGGGGGAAAAAAACCCCAAAAGAAGCACTAAACCTGTATGTTTCTGAGTTGCAAATAATGTATGGCTCCTGCACCTTCCTTACTCTTAAAATTGGTCGAGTACGTTTTTTAAGTTGCTTGACTCTACTTTTATGTTAAAGCCTCCCAGAAGTGAAGTGCCAAGTGTAGATATAGATGGCCGCAAAATGTACAAAGAAGTCAGTTATTTTTAGAAGCGTATTTAGCGCTGCGGAAAGGCGCGCTTGTGTAACAATCAGGCTTTATAGTTGCATTCACCTGTTTTCCAAATAATCTTTAAATCTGTAGAGAGCTCAGAAAGATCCCTTCCTTTGGACTGGGCTGAGCGCTGTGCCGGCTCCCTAACAAAGCCACAACTTTGCCGCCGACCCTTTTGTTTTAACACTTTGATCGTCCCAAGCTTTTGAGGGGGAAGAAAATGCGCTCCTTGGTATGGTTTTCTCTGCAGAATTTATTTGGTATTGTGCTGTTTACATCACTTTAATATCTCCATAGGAATTATCAAGTACCCTGTGCCTTAAAAGCTCTGTGCCGAGGTGGTTTGACCTATTGAACGCTCCTCCTTACCTGAGGTTTCTTATTCATTGTCGCTGCAAACGCTCGCTCTTTGATTACAGATTGTGTGCTCAGAGCATCCTGCAAAAAAAAAGAAAAAAAAAAGATGAAAAAAACCAAAAAAACCCCACCAGAAAGCAAAGAGCCCCCCAGTCTGATGCTTGTTGTTAGCGGCGGAATGCATTTCTATGTGGTACATAAGGAGTGAGGCTCTGCTTAGCGTGAGCTGTCTCGTAGGCCGTGTTCACGCCGCTTCTATTTTAATGTCTGATGCCTTAAAACGCGCGTCTTCCGGCTGCTGCCCTTCCCTGACAGCACCGTGCTCCTAGGACAAAAGGCGGTGTTAGCAAGTTCACTTGCTGCAGAAATTGTGCCGGTTGCCTCTTAAAATGACGGGCTGTACTGTTGTGTGTGTAATTAGAAATATGTTTTGAAACACAGCCAGCGTCAGGTTTTTTGCTTTTTGGTTTTTTTTTTTGAATGGGAGCATGGAGAAGTGGAGGGGAGTGCACTCGAGGGCAGGTTGGGGCCTCTGAGGTGGCCTGAGCCCGGCTGGCCTTGGGCCTGCAGGAGGGGGACTCGCACCTAGCAGGGGGCTGTGGTTGGTCTGCTGGCTGCATCTGTGCCTGTGTGATGCTCACTGTCAGTGCAAGGGAATGTCCCTCCCTTCCCACATTCTCCTCCAAGCCTGCCGTCCTACCACAGGTAACTGTGCGTGTCCCGGAGGCTGCAGGTAGTTAGCAGGAGAGATCCAGTGGTATCCGAGTGAAGATTCAGATTGTTTTAGCAAAACTTCTGAGTAATCGCAATAATTATTTTCTGTTAAGCTGACTGATAGTAACTATGGCAACAGCTGTCTTTGGCCTATGGACAGTATCACCGTATTGACAAAACCCTCAGATACTTCTGAGGCCTTTTGCCTATGGGGGCGATGCGGTAGGACGTCCGTCAGGTGATGGGGATGACGCCTTGCCCTCTCTGCAGCACAAGGCCCTCTGCGTGTTTCCCTGGGTGCTGTGCTGTCGTTCAGTAGCTGGCAGCGCCGCACGGACTGCTCTTCCACAAAGGCTGGTGAAATGTGCTGGTCCTTAGAGGTGGAATTACATGGGCATGTTCCTGTTTTTTAACAGTAAGAAAAATCCTGAGCTTGGGAGGAGAAGGAGGAAGAAAACAACAAGGGAGACTTATTCATTTTGATCACTGGTTGTTTCCTTCCTCACTAAAACCTTCTTAGAGCAGACTGGTAGGGGGAGCTGCCCTTCCCTTTGCTGAAGTACAGCGTATTCTTCTCTGAGGCCTACGCTGAGATGCAGCTATTTAGCGTTCAGCTAAGCTCGGCTGCTTCTTGGAAGAGACGTGAGCTTCTGCTTCAGCACGGCTCAGAAATGGAGGAAGAGAGCATCTCTTTCCAGCTCACTAAATTCTGGACAGGGAGAATGTGCCCCTCACCGAATGTACTTTTCCTATTGATATTCAGAAGAGCACTCTTTGAAAACAGGCCTTAGTGTTAAAAACATAGCAGTCCTGGAAAAAATGTAACATCTTTACGTGCAGTGAGATTAAAAAGCCGTACTCTGTTCTGCATCCTTGAGAGTAGCTAAACTGCTGATTTCTCAATTGTTGGATAGCTGACATGTATTTATAGTGAAGTCTTTGTCTCTTTAACAGCTCCAGCCTGTGAGCAATAGCTGCTTGCCCTGCTTACCTACTGGCTTCCCATCCCTGTGCAGTGCGTGCATTCTGGCCCGCAGAGGCGTGCAATATGGCCTACAGCTGGGCTCTCTGCTGAGCACTGCTTGTGCAAACTACAGGCCCCAGTGTGGCATGCTCCAGTGTTATCTGCAAGCTTGTCTGTGTAGTGCTGCACTGTTGCATCCTGGGACTTGTAGTTTGCACACACAGGAGCTTGAGGCTTAGGGTGACAGGTGAAATATGCTATAAATCCTAGAAACTGAATCGTTGCTGTTGTGAGCAATCCCTATCAGTACAGCTGGCTGCTACTGCTGTGCAGCAGCACATACATTTATCCATGAGTCGGCTTCTAGTCAAGTGGTATCTTTAGGGAAAAGCAAGTGATGAAATCAGTCCTCCAGCTGCACGTGTGTTTTTATAGGAAGAGTATATAAGTAATTACACGAGTCTCATCTGTGATTGCAAGTACAGTGTTTGATCTTCTGGAAATTTTGCATCTTTCAAGGTGATGTTGTGGATGGAAACGTGGCAGGGGGAGTCTTCCCGTGGTGCAACTGGTGCCTTGTTCCTCCTGAAGTGCTGTCTGGTGCTTACAGTGAATTCTGCCATGGGGAGAGGGCATGTGAGCAGCTCTTTGCCTGCCAAGACCTGACTTCACTGTGTGGCTGCTTCAACTGAAACCATGAGGGCACAGGGAGGCGTGCTACTTCCCTGCCGTGGCGGTTAGTGACATCACTACTGTCACCACGGACACACGGAATCCCTGGTTCCTGTGTTGGCAGATGAGGCCAGAAGCAGCGGCCAGTGCTCATGTCTCACTGTGCTTCAGCTCTGGCCGTTGTGCCTGGATTCACGTAGAACTTACATCAAAGAAAGCAAACCATTTCTGGAAAGGAGATAGAGGAACAGGAGCTTTCAGAAAGGTGGTTTGTTTGTTTTTCTTGTAGTTTTGTATCCACAAGAATGACTTGTTTTCACATTGACTTATGTTGAGTGGAACTTGCTGCAGTTAATGTGGATGTTAACGTGATTTCGAATTGCTAGGCCTGTAGCAAGTTTAGTATTTGCTATAGTCTTGTGTGCCAAGTCTTGGATACTGCAGTTGTCTTAATTTTTAAGTAAACAAGTGCTTCGCTTTAAGTCTTGTTCCCAGTTTATCAGGTCAATTTATTAGTTCTGAAGTTTGTGGGAAATAATAACCAGAAAAGCCTTATCATTAGGTGCCAAGCAATACCAGGTGAGCCTTTTTGATGTTTTTGAAGAGTTTAATAAGAGCTCCAGTCCTGTAAAAGTTTGTGTATGTTTTACTTTTTGACATTCAGACTTATGCACAGCTTAAATCAGTAGTAGTGCAATCAGGACCCCCAAACATCTGCGACTGGAATGTAGCTCCTGTGCATCTGCCATAACTAGCTAATATGTAGGTCTGTGTGGCAGAATTGTTCTGTGAGACTCATGAAGTTCCATGCAGTATAAATTTAGAGTGTATATTTACTTCGTAGTAGTGCGAAAAAAGGAAGTTGACTTTAAAAAACAAAAAAGCTGTTTTCTCCTTCACCTGTACAGATTTAAAATGTGACATATTTCGGTGCTTGAGGCTGGGGATCTATTTTGTCAGCACTGATGGGTTGTATGGGCTGTACTTTGCTGACACCTCTGTTTAAAACAGATAGAAATAAGTGAAATACATAGCTAAAGCCTTGCGTGTGCTGTGACAGTTAATAGTGTTTGCTAATGGCAATGTAGTTTTCTTTAAGGATTCACAGCCCATGGAGAGCAAGCTGCTGGCAGGTCACGCAGTTAGCTAGATAGTCACTATTGGTGTATTGACATAATTAGAATGTTGTTATTGTTGCAGTGCAAGGATGAAAATCCCTTCACCAATTGGAACCACACAACCGGCAGAAGAAGAAACAGATAAATCCCCATGTAGCGGAACGATGATGTATCTTGTCCTTCAAGGACGTTGTACCCTCTGTGCAGAGCCTGTGTCAGTGCCCCTTGTAACACTGCTGTATCAGGGTATTTGAGATAAGGAATGTGGGTAATAGGGATGTACAAAAGGATTTGGTGCATAGCTGTACAGAATAACTCGTCTGTAAGTATCTCTTATCTCATATGAGCAAACATGGTCCTGGTCTGGGAGGAAATTCAGGCCCTGATGAAGTTGATGGGAAGTCTGCTTTTGGATCAGGAGTGCCACGGGTGACTTCTTTCCACCCCCCCCTTCTCCCCTGCAGGTAGTTTTAAAGGGCTGTAGCACTTAACAGGGTTTGAAGAAACTGGCTTCTGTTTCTGATGGTGCTGCTGGCCCTTGGATCTCACACCAGTTACTTTGCATGCCTGTGTCTTTGCTGTTCCTTTAAAAAAAAAAAAAGTGGCCAATACTGAGCTCCTGTAAAGCTTTGTAAGAACGCGGGATGTATTTATTCAGGGCTTTTGCTTAATGTGCTAACACAACAAATTTTACATGAAAGCCAGAAATTAGTCCTTGACACATCCAAGGATTTGTCTCTGTCTCTTCTTTTTTTGCCAGTATGACAAAAACTGCTCCAGTTGAGGTGACTGGTCTAAAATTTGCATCACCTAATGTGCGATGGATTTTAAAAGTAAAAACTGAACAACAAAAGGCACTCACAATAAAACCCCACACCTCTAAGAAACCTGTTTCATAACTTTGTAGAAGGACTAAGATGGCCTGTGCTAATGGTGAAACTTTTGCTAGTTTGGATCAGGGCTTAGCTTGCAGTAATTGCCTCTGATAAACTCTCTATCATGTAAATCTTGTTGTGTGTGCACTAGGAATTTGCTGTGTTAAGGATGCTCTTGTCAGTGACTCTGAGTGGAAAGGATGTGGCAACCTGAGCTTCCTTCTCTACCCTTTCTGATTCTGTTCTGGTCAGGGATACTCTGGGAAGGACTAGAATGGTTTTTGCTGTTTCTGGGCACGCGATAGCTCTCCTTGAGCCAGCTGCAATTCTTTTCCCTCTCCCAAAGGTGAATCCCATCATACCTCTTACTCTGCATTATCAGAAAATCCTGCTGAAATGGCTGGATTTATCACCACGAGACTTATTTCAGAATCAGTCTGTTTCCATTGCCTGCCTGCTTTGATATGTTTCACCAGCTTTGCTTTTCCTTTGAACTTTGGGCTTTAAGTACACGTGGAAATCTCCCCCTTCTCATAATTATTGTGAATTCTTAACACCGGATGGCAATTTCTTCTAGACTTCAAGCTTGCAATGTACTTGCGGTGTTTTCTTCCAGCTTACTGCTTGTGGGAATGATACTTGGCTGCCTGGCTGTTGGTGCAGAGCTCTAATAGGTTGTGCTGTGTTTAACTGAATCACGTGTCTGTTCCTGTGATGATGAGCTGCAAATTTTGCAGCCAGTCAAAATGTGATGCTGTTGGTCTGTTGCATCTAAATGCATGCTCTGGGCTGGTCCCTGACTAGAAAAGCAGTATACCCTCAGCTGAGGTGTTGATTAGTTCAGTACCTGCGCTAATTAATGCAAGCACCGCAAGTTGCTGTTTTGGATTGCTGTTGTCATTGCTACAGAGCTGCCTGAGTGGGAAGATTGATCTTAGATTTGCTCCTCCCTGGTGTAAGATCAGCATGTCTGATTCCTTAGAACTTCGGACCTCCTTTCTGTTTTCTCTTTTCTAACTTAATCTGCCTCCTTTGCCTCTTGGTTTTGTCCCAAACTATTGGTTTTCTGTATGCTGAGTAAATTTTTGATATAATGTGTGATTACAGCATTGTTCCTGTAAGCTGACTTGCTGAAAAGCTTTCGAAAACTTTTGCTAAGGAAGTTGACAGGTATCTGTTAAATCCCTGCTTTGTGTGTGTGAAAAGTATTACATATGAGGCAGGGCTTTATTTTCTCGCAGGTCTGTCAGACTCCTGTGACGTCCTCAGGAATTCTCCCATAATATGGGGAAGGTGGTAAAATATGCACTTTTCCCTACATTTTTGCTGCTTTGCACGTGAAATATGTTTTAAGCTATGAAACCTCCCTTGTGTTGTATTTCATTCCTTTTTCTGTGTTGCTTTTGATGCTTTGGTTGTCTGGACTGATATGGTCTTCTTGAGGTTCAGAGATTGTGTTAAAAGGGGCTTGATGTCACGTTATAAGCTTTCACATATGTTTCTGGTCCTCATATGGCTTCCACACTCCCCCCCACATCGTGTAATGACCAGAGCCTAAATAGAGAGAAGCTGAGCTTCTGAGGGTTTTTGTTTTTTTTCCCCATGGGATTTAACAAGAAAAGTCCTTAGAACAGCAGGAAGAGGACTAGATGAGGATGAGGTAATGAATAGAGCACATAAGAATTTTTGTGTGTGGAGACAAGTGTGTTTAAACATCTTTTCTAGCGCAGCAATAGGACCATTAAAAACTTGGGCATTAAATTTTATAGAAAAGAATTAGTTCAAACAAGTTGCAGAAAGAATGGTCACCGCACTGACAGCACAGTTGTAGGCTCTTGGTGCTGCTGTGGTACATGCAGCATTAGCTCAGTACCCTGTGCTGTTCAGCCTCATCTGGCTGCCTGCCCTCTTGCCATGTGGCTGCTGTCTCCCGTCTTCTAGGACAGCGTTGCAGTGGGCTCTCGTGTCTGTGGAACTGGAAGGTGCCAGGAGAGGGGGTTAGGGTTGTAGAGGTACTGATATGAAGGGATCTGAAAGAGGGATGTCCCTCAGCAGGGCGTTACTGCCTTCTGCCCTGGGTGAAACCCTGCGGGGATGGGTCCTAGCTCCATGGGAGCAAAAGTCACATGAGGGAGAAGACGGCTGATGGACTGCTTCAGACTGCTGATCCTTTTGCTGAGAAGGTGGAATCATGCCATGTGCTGTGAAACGCTTTCACTCTCTATCAGCATTGGGATTTATCTATAAAAATGGATATAACTGCATTATAGCATTCCTACTCCAAGGAAACAATCAGTTAAGAATCTGTGGCAGTCAATGTGATTAAGAGGAAAGCTGTATCTTGGACACTGTTTTTTGTGTAGCAGAAGTCTACTTTCACTCTATGGGAGTCTTGTACTCAGCTTTTCTTGCATTAAACACTAATTTTGTACTTAAGTGATCCCATGTGAGATTGGCAGTGAGTCTGTGCCATGTTTACGTGATCTAATGTGTAAATCTTTTTACTTGTATTGAGTAATCATGGTTTTGAGAAGAAAAGAACTTCTATTAAGTGTATGGTGACTTGAATTCTTCCTTTCAGATTAGTGACTACCATCAGTACTCCCACACTGAGTGTGACTACCCCAGTTACAAATACCATTCTCCAAATGCTACAGTTCCCATTTGTGAGCTTATGAGGGGAAATAAAAACAGAAGGCTTTTAAGGGGGTGAGAATGGAGAACGTCAAAGGGTAAGGGGAGGCAAGATTTGAGACTGATACCTGTGCCTGTATATCTACAGGGAGCAGCAAGAGTGTCAGCTGACTGGAATGTAGGGGAAGGAAGTTGAGAGCACATCAGTGTAATAATTTTGGAGTGCTTCCTGTTGACTTGTTAATACTGCATGGAATTTGGCCCAGGCAATCCACTGTTGTGAATCAGCGCAGTTTATTCACTGGAGTATAGGTGTGCCTGTCGCTAGTTGAGAATCTGCTTCACTTAACAGATAATGGGTCAATCTGGTGAATATTACCATTTCAGATTAGAAATTGAGGCAGTAATAAGTTCATTTATTCCGCTTTGCTATGAGTTTGTTGAAGGCTTTAGCCCAGAAGCAAAGGCCTTCCTTCTTGTGTTTAATTCAGGAAACTGCCCACTTCCTTCAAGTCCTGGCTGTTGCTGCAGTATAAAGAGAAGCAAGCTTAAAAGCGGTTTACTGATCGTGTATGGGTGGTGTACAAATAAGCAGTGCTTGCCCCAGAGGAGGTGAGACTCTCATAAAACAGATCATACAGCATGTGGAAGGTACTTTTGTTTTTGAAGTTTGGGATATATTATTAGGTTATCTTGGATTGAAGGAAAAGTAGTTGTTTGAGTAAGAACTGGAGACCTTATGGTACATAGGGGTGATTATGATTAATAGATGAGAATTTGAAATCCCATGGGAGTGTGGAGTTGCATAGATGAGGTCCGCTGCCCAGAAAGAGACCAGAGTTAAGTTGTGCAGGGCTTGAAAAAGTGCCAAAAGGTGGTGGTGGCTGTTTCTCTTGGGTTTTCATTTATTTACTTGTTGGTCCCCCTTTCTGTCTCCTTTATGCGATAGTAGAATTAGTACAAAAAACATGCAAATTACCATGCAAGTATGGTTATGTTTTTACAGATACTGTTACATATTCTTAATGTGCCCAGAGGGTCAGAGTTAAGGTTAGTGCTTACATTTACTGAACTGAAACATCTCCAGAATGCACTTTGTCTATGATCAGTGCGTGAATGCTTCCCGTATCTCTGGTGCATAATAATATCACTATGTTTCTGTATCATATTTTATGAGTCTGCGACAAAGAACTTCATGTAGTCAGTTGCATGAAGCAGTTCAATGCGCAGCAAAAATAACCAGTTTCATCAGTATTGAAATGTTAACACTTGTTAAAACTATTCTGTATGCAGCTGATGTGAACAGAATTCTCCAGCTGTCCCATGTGAGTGCTGCTCGGGGTCAGGTATCTTGCTCTGTGAATCCGGACAACCCCGTTTTCCAAGTGGAGAATCAGCAGCATCGTCAATGCTCAGATTTCAGCATTTATCCCAGCTGCTGGGTGCAGCACTGCTTCCACTGACTCTTCTGGTACTGCTCAGAGAAATCATATTCCAATGCAAACTTGAGAGATCTGGCTTCCTTATTGCTATATACCTGAGTGCCTGGTGTAAAACAGCCCACTGGAAGGTGCGAGTCTGGTGTTTCAAACTTCATGGGATTGATTCAGTGACCATCCGTAGCATTAGGTCCTGGTGTGGTGTTGAGTAATGATCATTCAAATGTGTGTCTCTTATTCTGAAGCATTGAAATTTCATATAAACCGTATTGCTTGTGGTATGTGTCAGCGTCTTATGGTATTTCTAGAGCATAGGAACTCTGATGTGTGCTCTTCTAATGCTTTGTTAGTAGTTTGTATTTTGAGGCACTGGTTCTGCGTAAGCCTTGGGTTGACGTTCAGCCGTAAACTGTTCTAGTAGTCTCTTACTGAAGTGTTTTTATGTTGTGACATCTCAACTCTGTAACTGTGGAGACAGTTTCAAGGCCAAATACAAGGCAACTTGAGTAACTGCTGCATCTCATTCATTACTGTACAGTGTGAATTCTGTGAAGTAAATTCTTTGTTTTTGCTGATCTCTTGAGTTGTAGATTGAAACTTCTCAGAGTATCTTCTTACGTTAACAGTTTAGTGACTGGCACGCTGCTTCAGTTAATTTATGTGCAGTTAATCCCATTGACATCAGCACCGCTTAATGAAATAATGTTTCTAAAATAATCTTCAGTGATATTGCCTTGACATTAAAGGCCTGAGATCTGAAGGGTTTGTGTTAGCTGGTACTGCATTTTTACGGAGAGAAAGCTTTGAATTCTTATTCTCAGTGTTGCCCAAGAAAGCAGCCCGCTTTGTGTGCGTGCCTCAGAGAAACGTGAAGTAGAATATGAGAACAGTGTAATGGTGGGAAGGTCAGTTTGCATCATGGCTAGGACCAATTGCTTGGAATAGCAGCACATGGACGTAAATCTGGCGGCATCTGTACAGTTGTGCACTTCTACCTATGTCTCCAAACAGCCTAATGTGGGAAGACAAGATGCCTTAAAATCACCACCTGTATTTTGGAGTGGATCAGAATCAGCTGGATATTCCTAAATCTCAGTTGAAGTAGTATCACCTGACCTTGAACTTAGGAGGAGAGCTAGAGGATAAGTGTTTGTTTTTATTATTCAGGGCATTTGGGAGTTTGCTCGATGCTACTGGGAACTCTTACACCTTTCTCAGTGCTCAGTGAGGGATGGGGTAATTCAGAAGAAAAGTTACTCATCCCAGTTCTGCATCTGGAAGACAGATCATGCACCTGTGACAGGCATTACTGGTGGGTTGGAGAAGAAAGATTTTGTCTCGTGAATTATCTGCAAAAGTACCAAAATGTGAATAAATTCAGTACAAACACGTTCTATGATTAAATCCCCCTTCAGTTCTCTTGGGGAATGCCAGAAATTCGACTTGAAATGTTCAGCCTATGACAATGCAAAGTACAAGAACATCTAGTAAATCTGAGGTTCCCAACTACAAATAAGAGAGGCAATTTCTTTGAGTTGTTGGTTTGTAGTGCTGCTTGTTGCCTGTGTAGTTGGCGCAAATGATCTTTGGGATGACAAGGGCATTATTTTGATGGTTCCTCCTTCACAGCAGGACCAGCTCCGGTGCCATTACTGGCTGAGGTAACAACCCTCGCTCTCAGAAGAAAACAAACAAAAAGCAAAACCAAATGGAAACAAACAAAAAACCCCCACCAACTTGTGGTCCATTAGCAGAAGGTTATTTAAATAAAATGGTACTACCCACCACGTAAAACAAAAGCACAACGTAGAGCAGCTTTTATTTTATCGCTTTGTATGACCTAAAGAAATCTTTCACGTAAACTGGATCATGATCAGCTTTCTCCCTGGCGTAGCTGAGCAGTAATGTTATTGAGGCATTGTTTGTGTCTTTGTGAAACTGATTGCAAAGCTTCTGTTTTTTCTGATGTGCTTTTTTCTTATGTGATACTTGCTTGTTCCGGATAAAGATGATAAGCTTATTGGGCACATCCATCTTCATCTTGCTGCCTGCAGCAATACTCAGAGGTGGCATATATGGGACACTTGCTTTGTTTTCCAGACCCTTAGTAATTTGGGCTCTAGAAAATGGAAGTTCTGTGGCAAGATTTGCAGACTGAGACCTGCTTGTTTATCCTGCACGGCTCTCAGCTTGGCTATCTTCTAAAGCTCATCTGTCGGAAGAGGAGGAGGCTGACAGTGATGAGAAGGCAGACGTTCCCCAAATTGTTTAGGCAGTGCTTTCTAGCAGAATTTGCAGTACTTTCTAACAGAATTCTATTCAGTATTAGTTCCGGGCCTCAGCTTGGGGTGATGCATTTCCTTTAGCTGGATTTCCGTATTAAGAAAGAGAGCATCCAGTCCTGTTCCAGGGTCAGGCAGGACTGATGACTTCGGCAACTTTCGTTTTCTTGGAGAGGAGTCAGGCATTCATCTACATGTTCCCTTGGAATCCATTGGTTCAGGAGATCTTCAGTCAGCTGGGAAGAGGCCAAATCGCTGCCAGCCTTAAATGGGTCCTGGCAATTTTTCCAGCAAGCGTCTATGGTTTGTTTAGTGCTGTGTTCTGGCTTTCTGGGCCTTCCTTCGTTAAGGGACTAACTGCCTGAATCTCCTTGGGCTGACATCCTGGTTGGTGAGGGATTTCTAGGAGATTTATCAGTAAAATGGACTGTGTAATAAAAAATAATAATATATATATATATATTCAAGGATGTGGCTTTTTTATGTCTTTTACTGATGCATTATATCACGCACTAGGCATAAAACAGTTTGGTTTCTGCTTCAGAGGTTGCAATTTCTGTTTTTAATGTTACGTGCTTGAATTATAGCCTGGTTTATTTACCAAAAGAACCAACCTCCAAAGCTACCCAAGACATGCTGGTAAGGCTGCTCAATGTGATTATATGTAAGAACTAACACGCTGCAGAGGACCAAATGTCCATCTCATCCAGCATCTTGCCTTTATCAGCGGCCAGCAGCAGCAGCTGACTGAACAGCATAGGAAACGGGGGAAGGCTGTCAGCTGCTGAAATATTAACGGAGTAAATTTGTGACAGACACTTGTTCAGCCACTGCCTGAGATGGAAACTGTGCTTGGGCTGCTACAGTGAGAACAGCAACTTCAAACTAATTATAGGTGAACTTGATGGCTTTTTGAACTCATTTCTATTTGTTGCTCCCAGTACTCCACAGCAGCAAGCTCCAGGCAGTTTTACCACGTTTCCTGTGTGTGGCATTGGTTGATGTGAGCGAACCAGCCCCGCTCGCCATCGTGCTCTCCAGTTGTCTTTCTTCTCCATGCTATTGTAACTCCTTTTTGAGGGGGAGTGTCCAGAGCAACAGATAGCAGGCATCGCAGTGAATTGTTCCCCTTTTTGTTCTTAGCTGTTTTTCTCATAACTGCTGAGATTTTTATTTTTTTTCCATGACTTTCTGCTGCTGGGAGTTGAACTTTTGCTTGCAATAATCTCAAGATCTTTCTCCTGAGTAGTAGTGTGTAGTTTAGGCTCCTTGCGTATTTATAGCTAAGGTTATTTTTTCCCTCTGTTACTCTGTACTTGTCAATGCAAGATAATAAAATGACAAAATAAATTGTTTGGTATCATCAGATCCACTGTAACTCTGAAGTTCTTCTTTCATTCTCACTTTGTGCAGTAATGGGTATTGTCATAATGCCCTCACCCTCTGCTTTTGCCAGATTAGTCACAAATATGCTTGCAGGCTTAGTGCGATCCTTGCTATGGTACCTTCCCTACTGTATGACTGTTCAGTGTTCCATTTTCGGTCTTCTAGTATATTCTTTAGGAGGAGAAGGTACCCTCATGGATTTTGCTTTAAGGTGATGTGGAATGTACAGATTGGTTCACCTTTCTCTTTTAGATGCATCATGCGGTGTATGAACTTTCCACTGGTCCAGATCTATGTATTGCAGTGCCCCTTTTCCTTTGCTTTGATGTTGGATATCCAGGAGCTTTGTATCATTAAGTCTGTAGCCTGCTATATTCTCCAACCAACACCTAGGAGACAGCATTCATTAGAGATGAGATTTCTTTGCATCATAGTTTTAATGGCCATTGCTTTGTAAGCTTAGTATTATGACTTGCATCACTTCCTGTAGGTAGCATCATCCCTGCATCTCTTTTTCAGTCCTTTCCTCTTCTGACACTTCATTATCTTATATTTTTAACTCAGTCTGTCACGTTTCTGTTATGACCAGCTGTAAGTTTAGTTTTTGAATAAGCATCAAGAATCCACTGCCTGTCTCTCCTATTGTTATCTCAGTAGGGTTTTTGTAACTTTATCTGAAACTCTGATTATTTTTTTTAAAGCCAAAACTTCTCTCTTGCTCAACACTGATCTCAAATAGGGAATAATATCATTGGATTTAAAGCAGTTTGGCTGTCAGGTGAAATCTCATAGGTTCAATCCTTGTTTAACTAAAACCCCCCAGTTTAATTTCTGGGAGTGTTTTTGTGTTAAGGAGTCAAATGTTTGTGAAGTGCGTGAGCAGACATTTTTAGAGAAGAAATATTGCTGGAAAGTAATGCTTCTTTGATTACTGTGTTTCTAAATGTGAATGTACTTTCCTCCTGCTGCTGTAGGAATTGGCTGGGGATGAAGTAGTTAGGTTGACAGTGTAGGATGTGTGTCCTTTCTTACCGCGTCTGGAGAGCAGGAAGAAGGGCTGCGACAGACACTTCTGTCCAGAAGACTGTTAGCCTGGAGGGCAAGATGACTGATGCTTCGTGTATGAACATGCAGATGCGACATCCACACTGTAACACTTTCTCCGCTGCAGGAAAATTGCATCCTTCAGCCTAGCTTACAGTCCCACAGCACTGTACACGTTTGTAGACATCCAAGTGGTTTATTAGATTA
The DNA here is from genome assembly GCF_039878825.1 of Excalfactoria chinensis. Classification (NCBI taxonomy): domain Eukaryota; kingdom Metazoa; phylum Chordata; class Aves; order Galliformes; family Phasianidae; genus Excalfactoria; species Excalfactoria chinensis. Next base: position 34,272,326 of record NC_092829.1, on the reverse strand, counting down.
TTGCTGGGGGAGTCAACCCTCTCTCAACTCCTTTCAGTTTGTGCATTTAGTAATTTGAATTGCAATTTTAGGTTGTTATAGTCAGAAGCTCGTAGCAGTTTGTGCTGTTGTGTGGATGCATACTTGCAATGCTTGGCAACTTGGGGGAAGATTTATTTATTTTTTTGGTAGGTTAGTATTAATCTGCTGTGGAATCTGAACAGTCTGTAGAGTGCTGTGTGACTGCAGTGGGAAGCTAATAGCTGCAGAAAGTTCAGTTCGTAAAATTGGTTGGTATCTTGCCTGCTTGTGCAAGAACTTGTATGCAAGTTCTGAAATAGCAGAACTTGTGATTTTAGGTGTTTGTGAATGGGAAACCTAAGTGATGTTTTCCTGTTGTTTTTGTAGCGCATGCAATCTAAGCAGCTGAAGCTTGCTTGAGTTTCTGCCTCAGCGAACTATTATTTGTTGTACTAGTGAACTTTATTTAGACGCTGCTAGAAACATACGGCACCGGGAATTAATCCTTCTGTTATTGTAAACCAGGTATTATTATTAATAGAGTGTTTCTATTTGGAAGATGAAATGCTGTAAGCATCTCCACAGAGGTTGTTTTAATGAACTGGGTACTGAAACTAGCAACACGTGCTACTGCTGAGACAGAGTCTGTTCACTGAAAAAAAAACATCCTAGTCTCTTTAAGGGGAAGGGAAAAAGAAGTACTTCTTGCCTTCTTCCAGGGCTGGAGCCTGAAGTGTGTATGAAAGGATGACATACAAGCCACTTCCCCCACAGAACCAGTGCCAGATATTCTGTGCTGCTTAATGCAACTAGAGGAAATAGAAAGGGCTGAAATAATTGGAATTCTTAATGTTTCTCCTGTAGATGATACAAAAATATGCCATTTAGCACAGGTTAAAATGGCAATAGGGACTATTACTCTCCAGGAGCGACTTCCAAGACGTTAATTGCTTCTTGTTTTAGAGTTCTTAAAAATGCTGTGTTTGTTGTGGGAACTTACACACCTCCTGCCTGCTACAAGGATGCATATTTTTCATGCAACATAAGGGGCAGAAAAAAGGGCATGGAAAGTGATGTCTTCGTGCTCTCCTTCCTTCTAGGACAGGTGTTTCTTGGAAGAAGAGGGATGAAGCAGACCTTATAGTACAGTCCAGGTATATTGTGCAAGACTGAGGGAGGAAAGAGCTGCCTGGACTTTGAGGTCAGATGACAAACTTCCAAGGAGAAAGAAAGAATAGGCTTTCCCAAGGTGTGTAGATAACTTGTTTTTGCTTCTCCATCTTTTTTTGTGTTACGCTCTGTTTACTTATGAGCTCTTTAGGAGGACTAATATAAATGTTCTGTGCGTTAAATATGTCAAGGTTTCTGTTGCGCTGAGTGAGTAAATCACTGTTCAAATAATTTTATATATAAAAAAGTTGTGTGTACTCTGGACTGCCTGGGAAACCTTTGGGTTTTTGTTACTTCTTTTTGGACTGTTGTGGGTTGTTCCCTGGAAGAGACAAGTTGGTGTGTGATTGTATGTTTATTTTCTGGTCTGCTTTGTTTTGCTTGTTTGGTTTTTTGGGGGAAGAAAAAGTGCAGTGAGAAACCATTTTTGTTTAAATCTCCAGTACTCAGATGAAACGTATATTTCTGCATTTACCTCCAAATCTCAGTGTTCTTCAATTGTGCTGAAGGTTTTTCCATTGATGCCAGTGTCTGCCTAACCTCCAGGATGTTACCTGTTGAAGCTGAATCATAAGGCTTGATCTGTGCCTTGGCTTATGCTGCTGTGTTTCCTCAGTAGCCTTGTGTGAGTCTTGTGAGACTGCTGAATCCGGTGCTTTACCCAAAATGTCATTCGGGGTAGAGATATTAGGAAAATGCTTTTCTAATCTCAGTCTTTCCTGGATGAGAAAAGTTCGCATAGTGTAGAGACAAAACTCTCCCCACCCAAACCTGGGCTTTGCCGAGCTAAAGATAGATAAGGAATCCTAGGAGAAGAAAAATGATGAATTAGGGGAAGTAAAAGGCTTAAAGTAGTTGTCAGAATGGGATTAACCTGACAGAGAAATTGAGTTCTCTGTAAGAGAACACTTGAGGTACTCGGGCCACCACTTAATTGCACTTTTCATTTAATCGCTTTGTAGGAAAATAAACAGGAGGGTGAGGAATTGGTGTTGGAGGAGAGAGAAGTCTGTGGATATTAAAGCGGCCCTGAGCCTGTGTTGGGCATCTGTAGAGAATGGGGAAATGTGAGCGCTGGGAGGCGGGCAGGAATGGAGCTGGCAGAGGGGATTTCTCCCCGCAGAGGAGTGCTGCAGGAGCAGCAAGGCAGCCCATCAGGTGGTCCTGGTGCGCTCAGGGATCAAACAGCAGCAGCCATCGGTGGCTCACGAGCTGCGGGAAGCAGCTGTGGTAAAGAGCAAGAGTGAGGGCCAAGCCTCGCACAGTAAACAGCTAATTCCCTCTTTTTATTTATTTATTTCCACTGTGGGCACTATAGTTCAAGGAACTGGAACAGAAGCACTGATGCTGGAATAGCCTGGGAGGATAGCAGGGCAAAGGGGCAGCCTGGGGCCTGCAGGTAGCAGTGCAGGCCCAGTGGCTGTAGGCCCAGTGACAGCTGTGTTGGAGGCCACAGGAAGGCAGTGCTTGTTTTCTCCCTGTGTGCCGAGTCCAAGCAGCAGCTCCAAGAATGCAGTAACTGCCCTTCTCACTCACGCTATTATTTTGGGATGGAAGGGGAGAGAAAGGAGCTTTCCATATTGCCTTCAGCTCAGAGCCAGAAACAAGCTTGTTTGGCCTGGTTCTGTTTACTGTTGTTTTATTTAGGCTTATAAGACGTGCTGCTCTTTGTTTTCTGAAAGGTGATGTCTTTAAGTGCTCGGTAATAATTTCTCAGTGCGCAAAACCAGAAACTTATGAAAAGCTTAATACTGTTTATTTTCTTCCTCTAATATGTACACAGAGCGTATCTCATTTGTTGTGGGAGGGTCTTTAGCTAGTTTTTTTCACAGCGAGTCTCTGTGCTCAAGACATCAGGAATATCAGCATGATAACATGTTATAATGAAAGAACGGCTGCTGAAATAAAACGAGCCTGAATTAAAAAGCACATCAAAATGAGATGCAGAATGAGAATGGGTTTTAGTAAATATTAGTTGGCTGTGCTTAGAACAGGTGTTTTATTTATTCAAAAATAGGGGAAATAGAACTTTCTGATAACAGCAGGGGGTCCTTGCTGCCTTTCACAGAGCTTGGAGCGCCCAACAGAAGTCTGAGGCTTTTAGTGGAGAACTGTGTGAAAGTGAATTTGTGATACCCCTTCTAGGGGAAAAAAAAAATCTAGAAGGTGAGAAGCATTACCTTTTCTCATCTTGATCTGTCTTCAGACTTTGAGAACAGGGAACAAACAGTTCCCTGTTAACAGTCCCCTCAAACAGATATTTTTGTCATGCGAACATCTGTTCGCTAACAAATCATTTTCATATTGTCTTGTGATAATTATTCAGATGCCTGTGACATTCTAGATCCAGAGTGATCTGTGGCTTAAGGTAAGAGTTCGTGTGTAGCTTCTTAGTTTGAGCTGTTAAGGCACAAGTTCTACAAAAGAGAAAGAGAGCTTCTGTATTCTTTTAAGTACTTTGCAATGTCATTAAATATAGATCATGCAAATGTACATTAGGAGCAAAATTTCAAATTTATTCTATATGTATGTGAAATTGTTTCAGTATATGCATTAAAAATAAGCTAACAGTTAAGCTGAAGAGGTCAACTTCTCTTAAGAACTGTGGCAGACAGGATGTCTGGACATATACTCGCTCCAGCATATTGATTTGAAAGTTGACCCATGGCAAAAACTTTACAGGTTGCATGCAAATGTATCTAAAATGATTTGTTTTCTCAATGACCCTCTTACCCAGTCTGTTAGCAGAAAGTAAACAACGACAGAACTGTTGTCTTTAGTGCTCTAGTGATGATAGCGATGATGGCTCAGTGACATAGCAAGATTCAGATACCTCTTTTCTGAGTCATCCTGTAGATCATCTGGGCTCAAAGTGAAAAGAACAGGTTTATGTCACTGGATGATCAAAAATGAACTTGCCAGCCATACTTGTGACAAGGTGGTGAAAGTGAAAGATGACTTCTGATTGCAGCAGTTTAAAACAAAAGCAAAAGCAACAGGGTGTGGCTTCTTGGTGTACACAGGATTGGAGTTGCGACTGCTGAAGGAAGGAGGTGGGCTCATTTCTGCCTCTCACTCAGTGCTTCAGCTTGTGCTGGTGCTCCCCAGACCTGTCGGTGACTTGTTCTGCTTCCTGCAGTGTGACGCCCTCCCTGCCCCGAATTTTGCCACTGGAACAGTGTGAGGGAGGGAGAGCCGGGCAGATAGATCAGTTGCGTGGGGGAGTGTGCCAGCTGCAGGGTAAGCGAAATGAAAGTGGAGAAACTGAAGGACGGCCCATAAACTCTAAGTAGGGCTGGGATTTACTTAGACTAACAGTACATCAAGAGGTTTAATCTTTCTTCATGCATGCTTGAAGAATCAGTCTGTTAGCAGGCTTCAGGGGCACACTGAGAGGAGCTTTACTGAAAGTACAGTATCTGATTTTTGAAACCGTTCCATAAATATAGAAGTATAAGAGATTATCTGTTGCTGTGAGGTACCCTGCCATATAATCACTAATCACAATGCATCTGAATTTTGACTGTTTGCTTCTTATAACTTATGTACCTAGCTACTGTCTGATATTTGTGGTAGGGTAACATCAGTGGAAGCTTGTGTAGCTAATCTCCATCCATCTGCCGCTGAGTGTCTCCCTGTTGCTCCTTGTGATTCTCACCCTGTGATGCTTTAAACTCCAAATCCTTGTGATAGCAGAGCTCATCTCTTTCTTACCCTGTAAATGTGTGCTAAACTTCTTTGTTGAGCACGTTTTCCCATTCCAATTCGCTGTTCCTTAATTTTAAAATGCCACGTATAATTGCCTGTTTCCTGTCGCATGCAAGTTGCCGTTTATCAAAATATGCTTAATACCGATCTATTCCTATAACTGATATCCCCTGTAAGTAGTTTTCACTATACTTTGTAACCATGGAAATGGTGTACAGGAGATATTTATAAGGTAGAAGAAAAACAGGGTGTCTAATGGGACCCCTGCTGTTCTGAAATCTCTTTGACGGCAACAAAAAAAGTCCAGGCTCCTGGGATTCCGTATAAATGTAATAAGTCTTCTGAAAAGCGGAGTGATTTTTTCTATAAAATATGTATTCACTTTAAATAAATTAATTCACATGTTCCTGTTGAATGGTCCTTTAAAAATTCATGTTCTTTTATCTCTGTTCTCTAAGTTTTGTAATCTCGAAACTTTGCTCTTCATCAGAATGCCAGCTCTAAGAAAACTTTAATTGATTTGCAGTCACTGTGCTGACACTGAAACTGAAAGTTAGCTGGTACTGCTGGTTAATGCTTGTTTTATGTTTTAGCACTTTCGCCGCTGCTTCCCTAAAAGCTGTGCTGCTGAGCAGAGTTTTTTCCTCCCCTGAACTGCTGTGGGAACATGTAGTGTGAGGGGGAAGAGGGTAGAGGGAGGATTATTTCTTCTTCTTGTCTTTTTTCCCCCCCCCCAACTCCCCCCCCCCCCCCCTCCAATTTTATTCCTCATCATTATTATTCTGCTCTAACTTTTTTCACTTGTTTGGCATTTCCCCCTGGTGGCAGATGGAGCTAACAGCACTGTGTGCCGTGGAAATGGCAGACCGGAGTCCTTGAACAGCCCTTTTTTGTGGTTGAGCTGCGAGCTGTTTTTCTGGTGGTTGTTGTTATTGCTTGATTCTGCTTTTTCCCCTGATGACCCCCAGGAGGCCAACAGGACTCAAGGAGCAGCTCCCCCAGGCAGGGGCTACACGCACCCCCAGCTGCCCCCTGAGAAGCGCTCAGCGCTGCCAGCGGTAGCTGAGATGCTGCCAGTTTTGTTTCCTGCCCGCAGCCCTGCAAGCGCTCCCTGGATCAGCTCCCGTTGTACTCTGGACCTCTCCCAAAACTCTTCTGCCTCACTAATATGTAATTCCTGCAAGCCAGTTCTCTCCAAGATAAAGTGGGTTGCTAGAAAAGGAAAAAGGCTGGCACTCAGTGTGAAATTTTTCCGTCATGTTTCAGTGAATAAAATGGGAAGTTGGAGATCCCTCCATTCTTAATGGAATTGGAGAGAAAAACACTACAATAAGAACTGGAGCAGTTTTCTTAATTTTTCTCCTTGCTGTATCTTCAGTTATTAAAGCAATTACTTGGATTTCCTTTCTGTTTAACCGGTATCAAACTCTGTTCTTCCAAGAGAATAGTTTTCTCTCCTCTTCACAATACCTTTGCCTATTCATATCCTTTTCCCAAGCAGGCTTCAGACACAGGACTATTAAAGGAAGACAGAAACCTCTCCACCAGGGGAATGATAATTTTATAACACACCTTGAGAAAATCAGATGATAGCGAACTGATTTTTCTAGACATGTTATCTACAAAACCAGTCAAACAAGATGACTCCAAATAAGGTCCCTCTGGAATTGTTCTTAAACGTTGAAACAAAACTGTGGGCTGTACAGCCAGGAAGGTAGATCCTTCTAATTTGGGTTTACCTTCCATACATCTGAAGGAGGAAAAAGATGGATACTCAGCAAAGGTTTGAAAATTAAAAAATAAAATAAATAAATCAAGTTCTGAGACTACAGAAAATGTTATTTTAAGGGTGAAGACAGTTTAATTGATAAGCTGTATTTAAAATGAGCAAAAATGCCTGATTCCAACTTGATGGGATTTTGTAGAGTGAAGCAAAAATACCTAGAATCTGACCCCAAAGTCGTCTTTAAGATTTGCATCTTCATTTTTGGGAAAGTAAAGTAAAATTCCATAACTACTGGCTTAATCAATGAGAACGTTGGTTTTTCACTGCTGATAACCAGAAATTTAGTCTTAATTAGAAGTGTGGCCTCCTTTTGATGTGTATGTAGATAAACGATGCCTCTTGAGCAGCAAAGAAGTTTACCAACATAGAAGTTGGGGTAATGCAACTTTATGTGAGCAGGAATTCAGCCGTGCTGCACTGAAGGTGGTTTTGTGTTCAGCTGGAAGCAGTGATTCACTGAGCAGAGGGAGGCTTCATGTTCTTGGTAGTATTGCCGTGGGCACAAAAACAAGAACTGTACTCGTGATAACTTCTTGAATGTTAGGAAGTATTATATGGGAAATACATGGGGCCCTTGGTAGCTGTTCAGGAAGAACTTTTACCATGCTTACCTGTTGTCATAGGTCAGGAGGACTTTCTGTAATTCTCTAGTTTAGTTTTATGTAGTTTGTTTTTTTTTTTTCCTCTTAAAATCAAAATCACGGAAGCCTTATTTATTGTATGGAAGGATGTACTAATGCAGGAGATTCAGTGCTTTTGGATTTGTTTTGTTTTTTAGATGGTAACATTTTACCTGTAAAGGGGGAATGTAGATGTGAGCAAAAAGTGGGAGGCTGAGTGTTTTATTTTAAAGGTAGGTTAAATGGTTGATCCTTGATGAATGAATCTATGCTTTGTTCTCTTTCAAGTGGCTTTAGAAGATGCATCTCTGATTTGAGAAATACACCAAGTGTTTGAAGAAGAGGGTGTTGTGTATTTGTGTGAGGGTTAAATGTTGCAAAGCCACGTAGTTTATGGATCTGCTCCACTCAGTGGTTTTCCAAACTGTTTTAGAGAAAGCAAGTCAATCTATCCCCCAACAAAATAGGCTTTTGGTGTCTTAAACTCCAAGTTGTGCCTGTTCCATGGTATGGACAGAGAGCTTGGATTTAGGGCCGTGCCGCCTGCCTGCCTGGTCCATGCTGCTGGGGCAGGAGGTTTGGTTTTTGTCATGGAAGTGGCAGCACCTATGTAACTACTGGGATATTTGAAATGTGAACACTCAATTATTAAGTCATTTAAAAGAGCTTGTGTACCCCATCTGTGCTGCACTTGGTCTGTCTTTTCCTTGAGGCTGTTGAGATCCTGTCCTTTTAAGGAACATGAAGTTTTTCTGTTTTTAACTTGAAAATCACTGTGAAGTATCATTTATGACTTGTTACTCTAGAATATACTGATAGCATTCTCTGTATATGGGAATCCTTTCTACTAAAGTAAAAAAATATACAGTTGCTTGGAAGAGTTTGCATCTAAAGACAGAGGAGGGTCAGAGAAGATGAAACATTCTCTATGCAGTGTGTTTTTTGGGAAGGGTGGGAAGATTTAAGCTTAATATTATGAAGCAATGCTCTGAATCGTGAGAAGATGTCACAATTTCCTTTGTACAGCAGCCAGTCCTTTTACATCAGAGTCCGTCCTGTGCTCTGAACAAGTCAGAGGTCCTGTTGGCAAAGAAAAAAGAAATGATGGGATTAAATATCAGTGTGGTATGTAACTTTGATCAGGAACTTTATGTATCCATGGTATAACAGTACCCTGTGCTGGTTTTCAGAGTTAGGAAAGATTCTAACTGGAAAGGGCTAGAAGTATTTGTTCATGTCTTATTTCTTTTTCCCAAATGAGTCTCTGGTTACAGTAGCATAAGCATTATTGTATAACTTAAAGACCAGTGTCTGACTGATGTGACCAAACATTTTAATGTACAGATACTTAGCATTTAACTATTCTTAGATCTACAGGTGCTGTTTACAAAAGCATTTAACCATCATGTGTAGCTCTTTTGAAATCCTCAGGGGCTACCAAGCCTTGAACGCAGGAGTTTTGTGTTTTAACTTCTCTCTTTATTCACAGGTTTCAAACAGATTAAAGCTGATCTGCAGAATATGTTTGTTTTGGTAACAGTAGTGTATTTTCCCTTACATATGTTGTCTAGAAATGTTGAAAAGGTTAAAAGCCTTTATTTTAATCTTTTGATTACTTCAAGCGTGTGTATATATGCGTATCAAAATTTGTTTGGCTACAAGTGAAGCGTTTTCTGGAAATCATACCAGAGCCATCGTGTAGGAAAAGGAGCTGCAAAAATTATGCATCTTTTTGTATTAGATTACAAACTCAGAATAATTCAGGTTGGAAGGGACCTCGGAGGTTACTTGGTTGTACCCTGTAGCTCAGAGCAGGGCCAGGCTCATAGTTACCTCGGATTGCTGAGGGTCACATGCAATCAAGTCTCAAAAATCTCGTTTACTGACTTAAAAATGTGACTTGCTACTTTTTATTAAGATATTTGGACCAGTTGGGTGCAGTTTAATTAAAGTAACAGCTAGAAAACCATCTTCTTTATTAATACGAGTGATTGCGAGCTGTTTAATTTTAATTCTCTAGTGTGTTTTGTAGTGAGAGTTAAGAGACGGTGCCAACTTGTGTATGTCTTCTTGCTGTGAATGAGAAATAATCTAATTTGCTCAATAGAAGCAGATTCTATCTGGTACCTTTTCCATTAATGCTCTTCTGGGTTGGCTTCCAGTTGCTGCAGATAGTCTTGTTGAGAACCGAGGCTATATGGATTTAGTTGGTCACAAACTGTTTTTTGGCAAGTTTTTGATTTTGGGTTTTGAATTTTCATGCTCCACTGACTCATTAGGGCTTTGTGAGACACAGTTGAATTCTACTTTTGAAATAAGCCATTGGACTGACAGGTCCTTTATTTCAAAGCAGTGACTGCTATTAGGAACGTGCAAGCTGTGCTTGACACCTTTGGTATTGCTACTTGGGTTCTCTGTTGCCAAGTGCAAGTCTGTTAGCTATGGAAGCTCTATCCCCTGAGGGCTGGAATCTCTTTGTGGAATAGCCCTCAGCTGTATTGAGTTAGAGCCTTCCTGAGCCGTGTGGCAGACTTAAGGATACATGAATGTATTTATTAAGAGGAAATTAAAGGTTATGCTCAGCGCTTACTATTGCTAGAGACAGTTGTGCCTTCAAGGTAGATAATGATGCCCTGTAGAGAACATTTGTCTTGACCATATTTTCATCTCTACTTGCTGTCACTTTTGAATAGACAAAAGTGGCATTATCGCTACATCTGCTGCCTTAAAAATTACTAAACTTTGTTATCTGGAGATTGTTTGTATCAGACAGGCAAATGTGAGAAATTAGGGGTTTTCTAATTAATTTACCCTTTTCTTGTTCTTCCTTTTCAAGAAAAAGAAGTTTAACTGGCATGGATGGTAGAGTTGTTTCAATGCAGGACTTATAGGGGTTCAACTACCGTGCAGAGATATTTATGCTATTGAGGACCTAGGATCAAAACCAAAGAAGGTGGCATCCCACCTCACTTTTGAGAAGTCTCCATGTCTCTACATGGGAGGTGATAGAGATTGAACCACTTAACAGGTTATTGTAAGGGCTAGTGCATAGGATGCTATAAAAATATGAAGAGCAATGGAAAGTCTGTTCAAGATGCTTAGGATTAGCAGGCAGGAATATTTGCTCTTCGTTTCTCTGTTTAGGAAAACTCACTGGTATCAGCATAAGCTTTTATACAGCTCCCATTAGTGTACTACTTATGAGGAAACCCATTTTTAATTTGCTGTAGAGCTTAGATGTTAAATGAGAAACCCATGCAAACTGAGACTGAATTTGTTCAACAGATACTTTATTCTTTAAGTTGATCCTCTCTTCTAAATGAAGCAGAGGTGCCAGGAAAAACCCAGTACTTGCATGAGGGCGGAATTAGAAGGTTTTGTATTTTCAGAGCATGGGCTGTGGCTGTTGCTTTTTACGTGGCTGGGGTTTCAGCCCAGCACTGCGGTGATGTGTGCGGATGGAGACCTTGCTATAAAGATCTTGCTGACTGTGGGGTCAGAGCTTAAAATAGACAGATATTCTAGTATTTTACTAAAAAATGGGAGTATTTTGGAGGGCTTTTTTAGCATCAGGCAAAGAAATTGAGCAAATGAGGTATCGTTTATATTTTAGCTATCTTTTTAGGAGTCTGACTCAAGTTTTTATGATTCATATGAGGATGATTTAAGTAGTACCCAACCTCTCTGTGCTGCTAAATGCTCTTCCCATCCACAGGCAGCATATCGGGTAGTGCGTCTTCTCGGCCTCTGCAGTTCATGACCCAGCGTGTTAGCTTAAACTGTCATTGATTTTGGTTTAAGCTCATGCTCTGGGCTTTGAGCTCTGGTGGCTGGGCTGTCACACCACCTGGTTTGCTGTGTTCATGCTACTGGAACCTTGATCAGGAGGTGGGCACGTGCCTGAGGTTGGCAACCTTATCACAGTGAGCTACGACAGCTGGCAGGGCTTGTGGCTTGGATCTTCCAGTGATGGAGAAGAGTTGTTTCCTGCAGGGAAGGCACACAGACCTTGCACAGAACTAGGGAAGATTGTACCTGTGATCTTTTATTTGCCTAATGATAGTGATCAGTCATATTTTAATCCGTATTAGAACCAGAGGTCTCCTTGGCTTTCCCCACTATGAGAAAGAAATTGTCTTTCCAAGAGTTATTTTATACTTATTTTCTGCATCAATAAAAACAGAAAAAAACCCCAAAGACCCCAAATTTTCCAAGTCTTTGAATTTTCTTTTTCAGTTTCAAACGTGTTGGTCATATCATTTTTTATTTTCTTTTTCCTCTTTTGTAGGACGGGGTAGAAAGCTGAAGGGAATAACTTCCTCAAAACTGGTAAGTACTTCTTTCCTGAGCTGGGATGGTTTACCTAAGAATAGCCGATATAAAGAGCTGGCATCCATTCCTGGCATGGAAAAGTTTGATGCTTACTGAAACTGAAATCCTATCTATTCTTATATTGAGAAATTAGATCTTAAAAAGTAAATGTTACTGATGGAAGCCTCAGTCCTATAAATAAATTCACTGCAGGGCTGAGATTTGGACCTGAGAGTCTGTAAGTACAATAGACATTTAACTTTAGCTATCCAAAAATATATATTTTTTCTGTGCAATGTGAAAAATAAATTTATCTGAAGGGATTTTGAGTGCAGAAAGACTTTTGCTTAAAATCCTGAATTATTTAGTTTCCCTCCATATGCAGGGCAGTAATTAATAGCTTTTGTGCGTGTCTTTTATATTTTAACATATACACATATGCACATAAGTCACATTGTACTTTCCAAAATAGCCATAGTTTAAATATCTTGATGATATTTTAGGGTTTTTGCAGCGGGTTCTATTTTTCTTTTTTAATTGAGATAATAATAGAGAGGCGCTAATACACTTACATGACTCAAGATTCATTCAATTTCTGAATGTTTCTGTATAAACATGCAACCTCCAAGCTGCTTTAACTGAGGTGAACAGTGGCACTTTATCTGTATGAAATTGAGGTGATCACATCTGAAATACAGGTTTATGACAAATTTGTGCCAGCGAGAAACTGACTGGAGGACCGCTGTCTCCAAAGTTGAAATTAATCCAAGGAGTGTCAAATTTATGTCTTGCTGTCAGTGTTCTTCCTGGTTGAGGCTTGAAAGTGTGTCTGGATGTGTAAGAGATGCAAGTACTCCTCAGTCCTCTGTTTTCCCTTTGGAACTCCCTGCTTCTAGCACTAACGAGGCATTTGCATGTTTTAGAAATGAACGGGATGAAGGCTGTTTGCAGACCAACCAGTCCATGCAATTTCAATCACCGACAAGAATTTTAATTAAAATAATAATTTTGCCATCAGAAGAGTAAAGTGGAAAATGGAATACATTTTATCATTAATCCAGGGATAATTTTATACATTTTAGAAAGTGATATTGTAGGTAGTTCATAATGCTGCTGGTCATGAGCTATTACATCTCCCCTGGAAGCTGAGTCTGAAGGAATAAAAGCTCAAGGATATTGAGGATCTTTGCTCTTAGGAATATGTGACCACTTGTCTGGGTAGATCTGCACCTGCTTTTGAAAGAAGCGCAGGTAGTAGTTAGCCAGCTGCCCTCTAGATGTTATTCTACATAAACAACAACAAAAAAAGCTATCTAGGATTTGCCAAATATAAAGAATGATCACTGTTTTGTTGTTTTTTTTTTTGTTTGTTTGTTTGTTTTAAATTAACACTGACAAAATGTTCAGGTGCTTCAGGGGAATTTCAGCCAGGGATAACTTGGTTGTTAGTTAGGGGAAGGCTGCAAGTGTGTGTTTTACAGTGCTTTATGCAACTGCATACACTTCCTTTTTATAAATTGGCAACTAGACCGATTTTTAGAAATGATCATCTTATATCTTATTTAATGTGTTCTCCACACTCCCTCCCACCTGTAATGGTTTGGATGCTCAGGATGCTTCAGAACCTCCTAATAAATTCTTCATTACCCTTTGCCTGTTTCCTCACATTTGAGGTGATGGTGATGCGTGCCTCAGCTTGGATGCCGTTCCAAATATGTGGTATCTTGTCTGTGATTGAGCGCAGTTCCCAGTAATTGCCAATCCTGGGCCTTTTTTTACAAAGGAGGACAGTGGTGCTGCTGGTGACAACTGCAGCAGCTGGCAGAGAAGGTGATGGCACCAGACCATTCCTTACTGCGCAGCCTTTGCTGATGAAGCACTGTTAGTTTCTCCTCTTTCCATATGGAGCACCTGGTTTTTGAAGAGAGAAGGTTGTTCCCTATGCTTAATATGTCCTTCAGCGCAACCTTGCCTGCAGAAGGTAACTGGAAGTAAATGATACTGCAAAAACGAGTTGCTTTGAGTCTGTAATGAGAGCACTGGATGAGGGGATTCATAAAATGGTTTGGGTTGAAAGGGACCTTAGAGGTCATGTAGTTCCAACCTCCTGCTATGGGCAAGGAAACAAGGTTCAGCAAGGCCAAGTGCCAGGTCCTGCACTTTGGCCAAAATAACCCCATGCAGCGCTATAGGTTTGGGGCTGAGTGTCTGGATGACTGTGAAGAGGAAAGGGACCTGGGGGTGTTGGTCGATGCTTAGCTGAACATGAGCTGACAGAGTGTTCAGGTGGCCAAGAAAGCCAATGGTATTCTGGCCTGTATAAGAAACAGTATGGCCAGCAGGAGCAGAGAGGTGATCATCCCTCTGTACTTGGCTCTGGTGAGGCTGCACCTCGAGTATTGTGTGCAGTTTTGGGTCCCTCACTACAAGAAAGACAATGAGGCCCTGGAATGTGTCCAGAGAAGGGCAAGGAAACTGGTGAGGGGTCTGGAGCACAGTTCTTATGAGGAGCGGCTCAGGGAGCTGGGATTGTTTAGCCTGGAGAAGAGGAGGCTCAGGGGAGACCTCGTTGCACTCTACAACTTCTTGAAGGGAGGTTGTGATGAGGAGGGTCTTGGCCTCTTCTCCCAGGCAACAAACAGGACCCGAGAAAATGGATGCAAGTTATACCAGAAGAGGTTTAGACTGGACATAAGAAGGAACTTTTTTTCTCAGAGAGTGGTCAGGTGCTGGAGTGGCTGCCCAGGGAGGTGGTGGAGTTGCTGTCCTTGTCAGTGTTCAAGAGGCGTCTGGATGAGGAGCTATGAGATATGGCTTAGTGGTTTGCTGTAGCTATGGTAATGGGTGGATGGTTGGACTAGATGACCTTAATAGGTCCTTTCCAGCCTTGCTGTTCTATGATTCTATGACACCTTCCACTAGACCAGGTTGCTCAAAGCCCCATCCAACCTGGTCTTGAACACCTCCAGGGAGGAACAAACCACAACTTCTCCGGGAAGTAGACAGAGAGCCAAGAGTGTTTTAAAGAACAACAACAAAAACTTTAATTAGAAAAAAAAGTCACGTGTCTGTTTTTAATCTTGCCTTTTATTAGAGGCTTCAGTCATATTTACTGGAATTGCGCAGCATTTTTTGGTAGCGTAACGAGTATTTCCAGTTTATATACTTTTAGAAAATGTTGCGGCTGAGGAATCTTAAAATCTGTTAACTTTAAACGTATAAAAAGAATAATATAATAAAAGAAATATCTGAAATTGTAACAGAAAGTTTGGGATGGAGCTAGTCACCAATGGATGTTTTATTGGCATTGCTTTGGTTTTTGATTGCTTGTTCCTCAGTACTGCAGTGAATGACACTTATTCCTGGCTTCACTGTGTGAACAAGGATGGGCTGAGCAGCCTCCTGCTTCTGCAAAGCACTGCTGCTTTTTGCTCAAACTTCTTACAAATTAGACGTGAAAAATGTTTCCAGCTGCTCAAGGTGTCTATGAAATGAAGTTGCATTATTATTTATGAATTAATGGTAGTTGCTCAAGCTTCGTGTGCTGTGGAGGAAGTACCACGTAATTGTACTGGGCTATACAAGCGTGTGTTAAAATAACGTACGTTTCTGATGTTCCCTGAGATGACTTTTTCCTCTGTTTAGAGTTAGCATGTAGCTGTAGAATGATACTCACTGTTTATCACGAGTGCTATCTCATGCATGGGAGACACACTGAGAGAGACTTTGTTCATGCCTGCCTGAACCTTTACCTCAAAATGGAATTTCCAGGGCTTATGAAATACTTTTTGCCTCAGCAGTGGGCTCCAGTTTTCATTAGTCACTCTCCCACGTGGTTTTCTTTAGCGTTATTTCTTTTGAAACTGCAGTGATGGGGACTTAATGCATGCTGTATAGTTCTTGCCTGTGACTGGAGGTACTAATCCAGGATTCTGTTTTCTCATTAAGGTTTGTGGTAATAGAATGGGGAACTATATGTAGTTTGCATGTATCCCTTGGTACAAATTACAATTTTATGGAGAGCGGTGCTGCGAAGGCAGCCGTTTTAGCTCTTCTGGGCCACACGTGGGAGAGATCCTTGCCGAAGGTCATTCCAAGTGTTGTCTTGAAAGTCTGATCAGGCCTTTAAGTAAGTAAATTTAAGGTGCCAGCAAGTGGCGTGGAGAAAGAATGAGTTGGAATATAATGCTTTTGTAAAACCCTCAGTAGTCTTCCTTAGTAATACGATGCTGTTTGCAAAGAGAAGCAAGGCTGGCTTAAAAACTGCCCAAACAGGAAAAAAACTCCGACTTTATTTTCAGGTACTTGGACTCTTCCAACACTTTGGTATTCACTGTGCATGGGCAACATCAAAAGAAAATTCTTAACTTAAAGAATTACTCTCTTCTCGTAGTCTAAGTGCCTAATCTAAGTTGTCAGTAGACTTTTGACAGTTTGAAGTCCCATTATCAAGATCTGAGCTGACAGTACCTGTGTGGTAATTGTGAGCAGTTTTCCAAAGATGAAAATTTAGAAGTACTTTAACACTCCAACAGTTCTTTCATGTGCGATGTCTGTATGGAAAGATTACTGTGTGGTATTTTCTGATGCATTTTATGCTTATGTATATGAATACATTGCAATACAGGTATCTTTAGTCCAATTTTTATACAAGTTCCATTGAGTTTTGAGCATATTGGATAAAGATGGGAATCTTGATCCTGCTTTAGAATCTCCTACTTTAAATGTATTTCTGGACAGAAATCTCTTGTCCAGCTTTAGAGGCTTTTAGAAGTACTGATTATAGTGTTCTTCCACCTCAGAGGTTGGGGGGAATCATTTTTTTTTTTGAAGTACAAATAAAGATGGTAAACTTATACTTACTGGAATTCTACCTAGAAACAGCAGAGGATTTAATGCTTAATGTTTTTCAATACAATGTGTTTTCTATCTTCTGTTCCTTCAAAATAGAAGGTGACTAACTCAGCACAAACTTTATGCACTGCCTTATTAATATGTTATGTTGTTGTGTCAGATAGCACGCAGACCATCCCATCTAAACAGCTCTAAAGTATTGTGGAAGTATGTTAATGCTATACATACCATTTAACATTTTATTGTCATTTGGATTACAAATGTATTGTCTTGTTTATGCAGATCTTTATTTTTTAAAAATATTCTTAGTAGTTTTCTAATTTAATATGCAACTGCAGTGAAATGTTGGAAGGAAACAGTTGTCTGCAAACTAAAATAAAGGACAAGGATGTCAACTCTGGGGTATGTGAGAAGCAGTGCATCTGGCTAAACTACACCAAGGAAGGTGCTCTATACAACTCTTAGTTAAACTTCTTGTGTTTGGAAGATTCCATGTGTTTAGGGTAGGAAGCTGTAGTTTAATATAGTTCACTGAATTCCTGTTTTTTTTCTTTCCTGTTTTTCAAGTTGACTTCTGTCTTTTACTAACTAAAGCAAAACTTTTTTTTTTTTGTTTCTATAGCACTGGTGAGGAGAGGAAACCAGGAACTAAAGGCACTGGAATCAGCAAAGACATATCTAGAGAAAGTGGAGAAGGTAGAGAATGGAGCTGCAGACTCTACAGGAGGCTCTGAAAGTGGAAATTCAGGTTCACCAGGTAATTTGTATTCTTTCTTGCTTTATATTTTTAAGTAATAGCAACATCAGTATCTCTGATAGCTCTACAACTAATGGCATTAATAGGTAATACCATGACAGCTATGATAGTAATTGTTTTGTAAGCTTGAAATTGCTTTAGGATTTCGTAGTTTTCTGTTTTTTGACCCACCACCTGTTGTTGTTAGCAGATGTAGAAAAATGTACATGTCAGGCTGTGGGTGGGGATTTTTTGGGATATATCTTAGCAGTGATTAAAAAAAAAACATTCCTTGTTCAGTTACTTCTGTCTGGAAGGATTTTCTGATGTTCTAAAGCCAGTTCCAATGTTATGTTGCGAAGGGAACTTTTCAAGCAAATGTAAGAAGGCATGAGCATTTTAAATAATTCAAAAATGATTGAAGCGGAATTGTTATACCCTGTAAACCCAGGGTAACATTAGATTTATCAGTGAATCTTTTTCTAAAGACAGTTCTCTAGTTGTTTCTCAAGTATTTCTTTCAGACCTGTGAAACTCGCAGCTGTTACACAATGGATAAAAGGAAGTTACAGTTGTACAAATTTTGGAAAATATTTCCAGGTTACCGAGAACACTTGTTTGGACAAGTCATCAGATGACTTGTTCACTAATTGTTGCGGTGATGAGCATAGAGCAAGAACTTGAGTGGGTGGATGAGTTAGTTAAATGAAGTTATGTCTGCTTTAACGAAGATAAAACTTGCAGCTGAGGAGAAAAACGTTCAAAATAACTATAGGTTAACTTCCGAACTAAGGACAAGTGTTTTGCTCTCCTTAAACTCCAAGGCCTTCAAAGCTTCAAAAACAACCTCTTATGGAGGTAATAGAATTCAGAAATTACTCATGGCATTGATGCAGGCATTAAAATAGTTAAGGCCAATAAGTAACCTTTGGATGTTGTCTGCTGTATGGCGAGCAGAATGGTAGTCATGCTTGTGTTGTTATAACAGCATTTACCACTCACATGTTATCTTTATTTCCCTTTACTCCTAAGTTAATGAAAAAAAAGAGCACACAATTTTAATAAGATTTCATATCTTATTATTTCATAATAATGATGAAAAGGAATGAAGGTCAGAAAAAGTTGAAGGCTACTTTTTTTTTTTTGGATGACATGAAGGATATTTTGGTGTCACTTGCTTTTGCTGTGCCCAGCCCTCATGAAAAGTGAGATCTTCACTTAAATCAACTTCAGTTAAATTTTCTTTCAGAAGGTGAGACTGAAGATTGTTTATCTCTTAACGACTGTGTAGATTCCAGTTACTAGGGTTAAACAAGTCTAAGCATTTACAATGAGAAATAACGCTTACAGCAACATGTCGGTGCTTCATAAACTCTTTTTGAACTGCGTACAAGTGGTTGCAGCTCTGCTGCTCAAATGGCCACCAACATAAATGTTAACTCCCTTTTGGCACAAACAAAAAAAAAATCTCAAAATGAAATGTTTTAATGTGTTGTATACATTTCAATTCTTTAATTTAGAAGTACAATATATCCTTTCTTTTGGCAGTGCTACAGAAGTTCTGCACAATTGTCTTCCTTGTCTTCTTTTACTTATCTAATTTTTTTTTCCAAGGGCGCTTGGAAGACAAATGTAGTCACATTTTTGTCCTCCTCTTGTACGTGGTGGGCAGGCGTCTGTGATGGAGCTCAGCTCTTCACTGTGTGAACAAAGCCTCCCAGCTTTTTCTCCTTGATGCAGCATGTCACTTGTCATGACTGCTTACGCAGCTGTAGAAAGTGATGCTTGGTATGACTGCATTTTTGTTTGTAGAATTGCTTCTTATTTCCTGCCTATTCCAGTTCACCTTCAGAACTCTGATACTTTGATGCTCCCTATTTGGCAGAGCGCATCTTAAGCTACCAAATTAGGTGTTTAGTTCTTTAGCAGAAGGTCCTTAAGGGTAGTCTGTCCAGGTCACTTGCTATATCAGGGTATAACTTTAATATTAAGATGCCTTCCATGACCAGCTGTGCTACTTGTCCTGAGAAGATGCATCAACTCTAAGTAGTTCATTCTGCTACTGCGTTGACTTAATTAAGGTTATTTTGAAACACTCTGCTCTTTGTAGTTTTGATCACAAGAGGTGTTAGAGGAGCTATATTTAGCTATTCTCACAGATGGGATGGGCTTCATGGATGGGTCTTTGAGCTGATGAGCAAAAAGAAGCAAAAGCATCCTTTCCCTTTTCATTTCTTAGCAAAAAGATTTGTGTGTTTTTAAAATACTTGATTTTAACATGTTTTTCTTGCAGTTGGGATAATGCAGTACTACATGGTCCATGAATATGTTTAAAAACTGTTTACAGCCTCTGAGTGTAATGTCTTGATTGAGACTGTACAGTAACTTTGTGTGTATAAACAAACAAACAACAAAAAACTAACAGTTTTGTTTGTCAAACTCTATTATGGAATGGACTATAATATGGAACGCGCTGAGGAAAACTGAGTTAAGTATGTGAGTGCAAGGCTAGTGTAGCACCTCAACTTCCCATAACACTGAGTGATGAAACAATAATGTTGAGTGTAGATAAATGCCAAAGTGATGCATCTAGGAAAAGCCGTTTGTCTTACATCTGCAATAACTGACTGAATTAGCTATTAGCAGGCAGTTCTTGCAGTACAGAGTGCTTGAATGTTGTATGGAGTTCTAATCCCTTTCTTTATAAGTGATGTAGAAGAATGAAAGAAGTACAGGGAACAGTGCTAAAAATGAGCAAAGCAGTAGGATGATTGGGGCATGGGGAGACTCTCAATCTGAAATATGAAAGGTGTGAATAGATGTGGTATGAAAATGAGTAGAGAAACAGTCGAGACTGGCTTTCCATAATTTCAGTTACTCTCATGTGTTCATTAACTGGAAGCAGGTTCAAAAGAAGGAGGTCCTTTTACATTGGAATATTCTAGTTTAACTTTGAAACATCTTGTTAAAGAATTTGGAGTGTTTTCTTTAATTCAGAAAGTAATTAGAACAGATTAACAGAAGAAAAGTTTATTACTATCTGTTGAGCCTAAGATATCTTTCACTGAGGTCATCCAAGCTGTAAATTTCTGAAAGTTGGGAGTGAACATTATGCTTGTGCAGTACTTCAATTAATGACCATGTTTGTTCTTGGCTACTATTGGGGCAGATGTGTGCATTATGCTTTTTCTGATTAACATCACATCTAGGCTGTGAAATGGAATACACTTCAAAAAAAATGCACTGGCCAAGTCTGAGTTGTCTGAGTAATATTAATGCAGGTGGAAATAAACATTTTTCTTGTTTGCTTTCTCTTCCTCGCTCCTTTTCCTGGTACTGGAGAAGTAGTACAGCTTTTGCTGTGTTCCTCTTTTACTGTCTAGGAACAACGTAATGTGATGAAATGTATCTGTAACCAAGAAGATCTGTTCTGGGAGTAGGGGTGAGGGTGGTTCATTGCCTATTCATTCTGGGCTCTAGGTGTCTTCAGTGACAGCCTGATAGCTTCCCTGCTTATCAACAGGCAACATCCTCCTGCAGCTGCTTGAAGGAAGCAAAGGAGAAAGAATAGTGAATGGTAATCTATTCACTTTCCCTTGGATGCAGAGGGCATCTTTTCTGTAGTGATATCAATCTCTTTGACTGAGGGAGAAAAGTGGCAAAGATACTTCTGAACACGGATCTTCCATGTAGTGCCAACCAAGCCAACACACAGGCGGTCCCTTGGTATTTGAAATGTTCTGTGTCTGAGTGTACAACCAGCTTTTGTGTTTGCAGTGATTCTCTGTGATTCATGTTTCTTGTGACTGCAAGCAAAGGCGGCTGAAGTTCTAGAGAAGATGTGGCTGTAAGATTAGTTTCTTCAGATGGCTTAAAGTGTCCTAAAAAGGCATTGCTTTTTCAAGAACTGTTTTGGAGGAGAAGTGATGACTTAATGCAATAATCTTACTATGGTAATAAGAATGGGTTTAGAAACCATATATTTTGGATTCCTTATGGATTAGGTCTAGCAACTGAATATTATAAAATGTGTATTTTGGTTTCTTTCTTATGAAGATTCTCCAAAAATGTTGGTTTTGAATTGCTCAGTGGCATGTTTAATAAGTCTTTATTTTTTCTTTGCATCTCTTTCTTTCTAGAAACTGGTTGCCCAAATGAAGCAAGATCCGCAGGTAACTATCTATCTTGTGTTGTTATATTTATCTTTAAAACAGAGAGAACAACAGTGCGTGAAGCTTGAGAATTTTAGATATTTCATCATGCTGATCCACGTTAACACATTTTTTAGAAGAAAACCATTAAGAATGAATCTTTAAACAAATGACTTCATTGTTCTTTTAAAGTACACACCAACAAACAAAGGAAAATCCAACAAAACTTTTTGGAGCCTTTTGTCTCATTCTTAGTATTTTAAATCATGGGACCATTGTGGGCAATAATGCAACTCAAGTATTAAGTTTCTGGTTCTTCTGGAAACGTCTCTTCACCAAATCTGCAAGTTCTAGATATAGTTCAGACAAGAAAAACACTATTATACAAGCAGAAAGAGGATCCTCCTTCTAAGAAACTGTCCGAATGAAGAACATTGCTTAAGACTGCATTCAGATTGCCTATCTTAATTATCCAGCTTCGGCAATGTATTCTCTGAAGCGTGGTCATTTGGTCTTGTGGTGTTTCAGAGCTACCAAAGCTGGATAATTAGGATCATTGTATAGACAGCAAAAGCTGCCTCTTTCTCAGTGTCTATGTTAAGAGACTTGGTTTATCCTGCACAGCAATTGAGCACTCATGTTTGCTAAATGGGGAGTTACTTCAGGCTTGCTGGTAAGAGTTTCCGTCCCCATAGTAAAATATTATTGGAAAATCTACTTGCTAGCAATTTGCTGCTCCTCCTTTCTAGACAAGTCTGCTAGTGATTAGCCTACAGAGTAGTTGGTTTTCTTTTCATGTCTAGTGAGAGATGTCAGGGCTGCAAACAGCTATGCAAAGTTCATGGAATCATTAAGAGTAAATATGTTCACTGCTTCAGAGTTCTTAATATTCCAGGATAAAAATGTATAAAGTAGAATCTAGAGAAAGGGAGAATGATTAGTCAATATCCTGTTTTGCTGAGGCTGTGTTTATGTTAGACAAAGCTATCTACAAATAACTGAGTTGGGATTGTAATGCATTTCAAAATTGTAGGTGAATATAAAAACAGGGAAGTTGTCTTGAGCATGAAGTTGCTGTAACAATATTAGTCTTAGGTTTTAGTGTTGTGTAGTACAGCAAGCCCACATAATCTAGTGTAAAGAGTTTACAACATAAATTAGGGGAGGGGGGGAATAAAATTGCAGGGAGGTTTGCTTCCTTGTCACACTTCTTCAGAGCTTCACAGGTTTTACACTGAGTGCATTATTGTTTGGGGTTTTAAAAATTATTTTAGTAGAAAAGAAACAGTCCTGGTAAAAATTGTTTTCTGACTGCATTTTTATAGTGGTGTTTATTGCTTTCAAATCTTAAAATGCTATTGTAAGCAAAGTGCCGATATGAATGATGTGTTAAGGCAGATGTAATTCTCTTAAATATAGCCTAAGGCATAAAAATATATGGAAATGAAGACTTAGGTATGTTAGCCTTCATTTGGCATGTGTGGCAGTTAAGATTTAATAGATATGGTTACTGTTGTTCAACGTAGTCAAATGTATGTCTTTGCATAAATAGCATAGATGAGCATGCTGTAGATGATGTACTATTGCATACAATATGACACTGTCATATTATATACTGACAAACTTTTCTTGTTTAATTTGTAAACTTGATGGAATGTGAAAATGTGCTTTATGTTGTGGTGAGCACTAATGGATGTTTTAATGAAATCTGAGTTCCAAACTGAACTGTCTCTCTTTGAGTGCTACAAAGGTCTGCTGATGTTTTTTTGCACTCAGTAACTTAAGTAAGGCTTTGTTGAGCCTCTTGAATTTAATTGGCTGTACATCCAGTGGTGCTGCATTTGTAGAATAATATGAAAAAAAAAAAAAAGCCTTCCTGCTACTACTCTGTGTTAACAAATGGAATATCTTTCTCACAGATATTTTTTCTTTCTAATCAGAATGCTGATTTGAAGAAACAGCTTCATGAACTTCAAGCCAAAATCACAGCTCTGAGTGAGAAACAGGTAGGGAGATGTATTTTTAACACTCTCTTCTAAAGATGCATCTTCTCCCAGCTTCTGTGATAACTGCTGAAGTTGCTGAAGTGGAGAAAATAAGAATAGGGAAACAGGTGCTTTGGATTGTATTTGATTTCTCTCAGTGAAAGACACGATGAGTATTACAAGTCCATCACGAAAGCAATTAGTGTAATCAGTGAAAGCTATGAATTTTTTCTTAATGTTGAAACTATTGCTTTGTCGTTAAGGGAGCTGGGAAAATGAAATAATTTTGTCACTTATTATATAGTTATTTTGAAACTTTAACAAAACCAAAACATCCTGCTTTAGGCAAATCTTCAGGTTCTGTTTTCCTTGGATTAGACTGTGCACTTAAATGAGTATTCTGGAGTATTTCCTTGTGTCAAGACCAAGTAAATGTGTGTCAGTTATAGATACCTAATAGACAACTTGGAGACTTGTTGCTTCCTTTTACCATGATAAATTGCGTCATGATTGTCTTATATTTGCCATTTAGTAGTTCTCTACAGGTTTTATGTATTAGTAATAATTACGACTGTATACTTTATAGCAACACTTTAGAACTGGAAGATGCGTCTTGTGGGTAACTAGAAGAAAAGTAAATAACACTGATACCTCTGGAAATTTGTTCTCTTTTGTGTTTAACAACAGAAAAACATTCATGTACAGAAGTTGCCCCCAAATTAAATTGACTTAGCGGTCCCTGACTCTTATTGCTATTGTGTGAGTAACTAAACTGAATTAGGTTGGCTGCTGGGGTCAATAGCTTACACCTTTTGAAGATGAGAGGCATTTTAAAATGTGTAAATAGGTTAATATATATATATATACATAGTTATATATATATATATAGTTATGTCAGTGTCACATCTAGATACCTACATACATCCGTCATTATCTGGCCTGCTTTAAGAATCCCTGTTTTTCAGTCTTCAATAACTGCCTCTCCTAAGAAAAGGAGTAGATAGTGATAAACATTTGTCTAGAAACATTGTTTACTAAAAAACATTGTATGTTTTGGTACTGGAACAATAAGTCTAGCAAAGAACATGTAAGGATAATAAAGCAAATGATTTTTTAATGAGAATTCTAATTCAACAAAAACTGAGGTTTTGCTGTTGTGATGGCATTGCCTCTCTTGAAGATGATTTATTCTCTAAAACCAGCATGAGCCTCTGCATGTGGCTGTGTTTCACAGCAGCTTCAGAATTCTCTAGGAAGCTCTGGGAGCCCGTGATAATTTCAAAATTAGCTTGCCTTGATGCCACGAAGCAACTTATATTGACTACCAGTTCACATGATCAGCAGGGCTGGGCAGTGAGACAGTGGAAGATAAGTAAGATGCACATCTTATTGAAACTTTTAAACTGCTTTATAACTTTTAAACTCGCATTGTCAAATACGTATTAGTATATACAATGCTTTAAATTATTTACCTCCAAAACTACAGCTATATGTACTTTCATACACAGCTGAAAATTGCAGCTCAGAGTGCTGAAGCACATTTGTTCATGGAGATTAACATGGGATATGTTTCCAAAAGATTCTGAAAAGCAGGTTTCTGATTGTACTTACACCAGAGAATGCAGTAAATATGAGGAGTTAAAATAGCATTTTACAGGCTGCAACAAAGCCTTTATCTCTGTTTTCACTTTGTTTCTCTCAGAATAAGAAATGAATTGTTATCAGTTGTTTTATGGGGAGAATATTATCCAATAGTTTAATTTTCACAGGATGGAGAGATGTGCAGTTTTGTGTAATAAATAATTTCTTTATGTTGTCCAGTGCATGAGGAAGATGGTAAAGTAGATTTGTTATCTGTAATGTTGTTTAGAGCCAAGTACTCTTGATATATAATATCCAATGAATAAGCTCTGAGGGCCTAACGCTTGCTCTATGGACAGTTATGGGAGGCCTAATTGTCACTATTTGATCAGCTTCTAATGAAGTGTGAAATATTAAAGCTCCAGCCAGTGTGATGTCCCTGCTCTGAGGCTATGGAGTGGAGTTGAGACCATGAAGCTATACAAGTGGAATACTGACTTTTTTCTGGCTTGTGAAATGTTATGCAAACTTAATGTGCCTTTTCTCTTTGCACTTTCATCTAATGAAGTTGTATGAGGACGCGTAGCGCAAGAAGCAAGTCAGTAGTTGTGGAGCTAAAAGCTTTCAGTTGCTTTAGGATCCCTTTCAATTTCTGAAGCACTGTGAGAGTAGTGCTGACATTGGCGCAGTCATTGCAGTGATTCGTAGTGGCTTATATCTCTTACTGAGATTTAATGATGATAGTTCTGTTCAGAAGTTTGTGACACGGAAGAGTTCTGGCAAAGTGGGAAAAGAAAGCAAGTAGGCTATGTTGTGTTTAGGCTTAAACCTACAGAAATATGTTACTTGATACAGGTTGAAACTTTTCCAGCACAAGGTGTGGCAAGTACACATATGGTCATTGAAAGTTTGGAGATGGTGAAAATAAGTGCTTTGATTTCATCTAGAAGATGATGGAGCAATGTCTGCTGATTGTGTTATTATATGGAAGACAGACTTAAAGAAAAACAAAACAACAACACACACAAAAAAACAACTTTCTTGAACATAATTTGCATTTAGAGGGCAGTAAAAATGAATGATACTGACACTTATTTTCTCCTCCTAGTCTCTCCGTTATTATCATGGCGTTCTAAGCTGGGTTTACCTTGCTTTTCTAAACTTGGGGCATTAAGGTGAATTCAGTTTAATAGTCTTGCTCCTCAGCTATTAATGTCAGTGTTACAGTTGAGACTGCATTGCTCTTAAAACTGATTTCCTTCTTGCTCCCCTAACCTACCCTTACCCATCTCTTTTAATAAAGCAAAATCAGGAGTGACTTCTATCAGAAGTTTTAATTCCCAAATCTAAGCGTGGGTTTTAAATTGGAGCTAGTTCTACTGCTGCATAGTTCTTTTTTTATTATGCTTTTAAAAACAACGTTATTTTCACATGTAAGAAAGTAATAGAATCTTCAGTGCTCTTCCCTTTGTGTTCTTGAATAGTGCCTTTCCTTGGCATTGTTTAGTAGGGGTTTACCTATGATTGCCTGTACACCGCTCAGCTTTTGTTTGTGTTAAATGTGTCCTTTACAGTAAAAACATAAAGAATGTGTTCTTGAATTTTTCCAGGAGGATGTTTAGTAACACGTACTTTTTTTTTCTTCCTTCTGGGAATTTGAGTTGGAATTACTATCTGTGACATCAGTGAAAAGTTGTTATGGAACAGGACTGATGTAAGGTTACATCCCAAGTTCACCTGTTAAGTAGCACCTTTTTTCCTGCTGCTTTTCTTATATTGTTAATTAAGAAATAAGATGCATTTTCACATGTGGCATCACTTGATTCATATCACCACAGTACTTTCCAGTGGCATGAAAAAGGTCAGACTTATTTGACTGAGGAAATGTATAGGAAGAAGAGGGCAGGAAACAAATGCTTTTTACCAGCATCATGTCAAATATGGAGCAGTTTCTACATCTGCTTGTCATACTTTCTAAGAAAAGTTGTAGCAACATTCTGTCTGAAGTGTGAAAGAAAGCTTACAGGAATAGAATCACAGAATCACAGAATCACAGAATTATAGGGGTTGGAAGGGACCTCTAGAGATCATCGAGTCCAACCCCCCTGCCAAAGCAGGCTCCCTACACCACGTCGCACAGGTAGGCGTCCAGGCGAGTCTTGAATATCTCCAGAGAAGGAGACTCCACCACCTCCCTGGGCAGCCTGTTCCAGTGCTCCGTCACCCTCACTGTAAAGAAGTTCTTGCGCACATTCGTGCGGAACTTCCTATGCTGGAGTTTCAGCCCATTGCCCCTAGTCCTGTCCCCACGCACTACTGAAAAGAGACCAGCCTCGCCACTATAGCTCCCACACCTCAGGTATTTATAAACCTGGATCAAGTCCCCTCTCAGCCTTCTTTTCTCAAGGCTAAACAGACCCAGTTCCCTAAGTCTCTCCTCGTAGGGGAGATGGTCCAGGCCCTTCACCATCTTTGTGGCCCTCCGCTGGACTCTTTCCAAGAGATCCCTGTCTTTTTTGTACTGGGGAGCCCAGAACTGGACACAGTATTCCAGATGAGGCCTCACCAGGGCAGAGTAGAGGGGGAGGATCACCTCCCTTGACCTGCTGGCTACGCTCTTTTTAATGCACCCCAGAATGCCATTGGCCTTTTTGGCTACAAGGGCACACTGCTGGCTCATGGCCAACCTGTCGTCCACCAGGACGCCCAGGTCCCTCTCAGCAGAGCTCCTCTCCAGCAGGTCTTCCCCCAACCTGTACTGGTGTATGCAATTATTTCTACCGAGATGCAAGACTCTACACTTGCTTATGTTAAACCTCATCCGGTTTCTTACTGCCCAGCTCTCCAGTCTGTCCAGGTCTCTCTGAATGGCTGCACAGCCTTCAGGCGTGTCAGCCAATCCTCCCAGCTTCGTGTCATCAGCAAACTTGCTGAGGGTGGCCACTATCCCCTCATCAAGGTCGTTGATGAAGATGTTGAACAAGACTGGACCCAGCACAGACCCCTGGGGGACACCACTAGTCACAGGCCTCCAGCCAGACACCGCAATCTTCTGACCTTATGCCTATCACCATCACCTTTTTTACTATATGCTAAAGAAATGCCGTACTCCTTTCTCTCTTTCTGAAAATAAATTGGAAGTGCCTTGCTATAGTTAGTTGCAGAGCAATTAATTTAATCTTCAAGAAAACAATCTTGTGAAAACCAGACTCATATTCTAATGCATTTCCTCTGATGCTGAAAAAATAAACTATCATAGAATCATAGATATCTTTGTAAGTGTATACAGTTCTTTGAAATTGAAGTGATGTGGAAAAGTATTTTTAAATAGTTTTAGCATGGGGATACTTGTTTATATTTTTTGGAGCAGGGTACTGGATGAAGTTTAGCATACTTTACTGAGGAGAACGTTTGAAACTAGAATCTCACCAGGTAAAGTGCACATTGGAAAACAAGATTCTCATTATCAATAGATGTTATGCATGAATCTACTAACTTCTGCTTGTGTTTAAAGCTTTAGAGCAAATTGAAGTAGTTTAGATTACTTCAAATCCCGTGTGTTCTGGGTAAGACTCCTTTTAACCTTGTCACTAAGTAACAAGTGAAAGGAAAGGAGGTTTTGGAGGGATTTTAGGAACGGTACTGTAATCTAGCCTTTGGTTTTATATGCTTGTATAAATGTAAACATGAGGTTTAGACTGGATGAGGAAAGTTGTTCTTTAAAAATGGTCAGGAATGGGATTAACATTGCTCTATTTATTCCACATTCCATAACCGAGAACTAAAAGGATTGGTAATGTGCACAAATGCCTCCTATGAGCCTGCTCTTCTTGCGTGCTTGTTATTCATAGAAAAGGTGAATTTTCATGGAGCCTTTTTGAACACATTATCAGCAAATTGTACCCAAAACATGTTCAGTCATATTCTGTAAGTGTGAAATGCTGCTGTGCTTTGGTGAGTGGAAAGTAAGTGTAAGACGACGAGGGAGTGGGAGGGAAGCAATACAGTTAGCAGGGAGGGAAGAGCGCTTAAAAATGTATTTGCATTGTTCATAAAAAGGTGGGTGAGATATGCCTTTGTTTTAGGTATACCCAGAGAAGGCTTTGAGGGTATTAGTATGTAAACTATGGAAATAAATAAACAATGAAGTTGCTCAATTCTGTCAGTTTTGCCTGGAGTTCCTAATCTCTCCTTTCCCCAAGCTCCATCAAGGGCACATTAAAATGCCAGTTCTGTCAGTAATGGAGGCACTGTGCAAATACGCTATCTGAATGTATAGTAACTAATAACTTGAGGCAAGTGATGCTTAATTTTGGTTCCAGTTGTTTATCTGACCTATCCACATTACTGAACACCTATCTATTTTTAAGTAAATGGCATGAATGATAGATATTCTAATTTCCATGTAACTGTAGCATCCATTTATGCCAACTGTTTATAAAGCAGTCTTAAAATATACGAAAGCAATTTTGTGCCTTTCCGGAGTTGAGTATTTGTAGATTTCCTTCTCAGGTAGTTTGAAGTAGTCGCTCAGTTTTTCTCATCAAAGCATGCTCTTCCTTATGTCCAGCTGACAGCCTCTGTGAGTCATAGGAACCTTTAGAACCTTCTGATCAGGGTGAGCAGCACTTGTTTAGACTGTCTGAGAGATCTGTGTGAGCTTACTATTTTAATCTTTGACATTTAATTTGTATCCAAATATTGTGAAAATGTGAATATAATGATTTCTTATCAAGTTACCATCTTCATATTCTCAAGATGTACTGCCTGAAACAAATCATGAATGTTGTACATATGACTTTAGATAGGCAAAGTGCATGCAGCTCTCCCCGATGCATCTTTTGCCCCAAACTCTTTTGCAAAATTGATGTTGTAATCGTTTTCATAGGCTGACTGAAATATTGCTATGCTTTGTCAGGCCTCTTGTAACGCTAAATCTTTATTAAACCCACGCTAGCATCCAAGTGTGGATTTCCCATTCTCCTAAAATAAGTCCATTTAGGTTTCTTGCTGATAGTTTCTGAAATTCATTTTTGAATATCTAATAACTTAATTTAGGAATCACAAACAACCACTTCAGTATATCATTAAAAAGAAAAGGGGGGGGGGGAAGAAACAAACTGAAGACCTCCACGCCCTCCATCTGCCACCCATGCTTTAGCAATAATTTTTTTACTCAACTTTTAGTTCTTGAATTCATACATTATTTAAGTCAGATTTGGATGCAGCTGCAGAACTTCTTGAATTGAGACTCGTTGGATGCATCTTTTTAATCTTTACTTGCCTTGGCTTATATCTCCAAAAATGCCTGCTTTGTTTGGAAAGCGACCTTGTGGATAGAAAATAAGCAGTTAAACTACAGTATTTTGTTGAAAATCCCCTACTGATGGTGAGAGCTGCTTATTAGTTGCTCCTGTATATTTTGCCTTGCTGAGTAACCTCACACATGGGTAGTTATTTTAATGCCTGTTTATACCTGAAAGAAGAATGGGAGAAAGGCTGTGATGACTGGGATTTAGGATGTTTTATATAACATCTTTTAAAGTGTCTTCATTGGGTGCTCAGGGAAAGGGATTAAATCTAAAGATTTCTTTTTGTAAGCAGGAACAGTTAAAGTAACCCATTCTGTTAAGCAAAATGCACAATTTAGAAAAGGAAATTGGAAGATAATATTGTTGTAGTAGACATTCCAAGTAAAATCAAAATCTCACTGTGCTAGGATGCAACCCTTTTGTGGGAACCCTCGGCTCCAGATAAATTAATTTTTTTTAATGGGAATACTTGATAGTAGTTGTATGTAGGAAATTGGTAATCACAGCCTGAACCTCTGATTAATCAGCTGAGGCAAGTGTTGGGTCACCTGTGGGAGCACAGGTGAGAGTAATTTAGCTGTGCTCCTGGAAGGGGTGGAGCTTGACTCCACCTCCTCTAGACCTCATTTAAGAGCTGACCACCACTAAGGCAGCATCTCTCTTGGAGATTGCTCCCTGGTGGAGATTGCCTCAGCATTTCCCAGCGAAGGCATCCATGGCGGTGAGTTATAAATAACCTTTTGAATATCTGTTATCATCTTTGTATCATTCCACCTTACAGTAGTTAAAGATGTGTCTTGGATCCGCTGTGTAAGAGAGGTGTGATGTCCAGAGAGATGGCCAACCCTACAGGAGAAATGAGTCTGGTGCAAATGCAAGTAATGGAGCGTGGCTGGATGAGCAGCAGTCTCTTTTTGTTTTATGCTGAAATGTCTTTCTTAAACATGGCTGATGTTTAGAGTGGGAGAAGGATGCAAGACAGAAGTGTGACTATGTCAGTCAGCCACAAAACTGGAAACTTAACTGCATTCTCGTAATTCTCATACTAACGCCTTCAGTCATTGAAGAGTACAATAAATCACTTGAGTGTGTTGATCTGTGAAAATAATTGGATTTACTTTTGAATAGACAGCATAACTTGCCAGACCAGCTGTTAGGACCTGTGGATTTGACTTACCATGTTTTGTTCTACATGCCTTAGCAAAGGAACTCCATGGCTGAAGAAACAGTATTTTGACTGAGTCTAAGTGTTAGAAGGGGAATCAAATCCAGGGATCTGCTTCTCAGAAACCTTATGTATTTTTGGCTTTTATTGCAGCTGTTTGCTCCCCATCTAGGTTGAATTTTGGAATGGATAAGAGAGACAGCGTGTCAAACATTTAGAATTGATGCAAGAAATTGTTTGCTATTTGTTCTCTGCTGCCCAAGTGTATGGTAACTGCTGAGTCATGGCCTGAACCACTGGTTGAGTGCCTGGGGAAAGGGTCTGGTCAGCACAGACCCTGGGAGCACAGATGTAGGCAATTAAGCTGTGTGACCAGAAGGGGTAGAGCCTGGCTGTGCCTCTCTTAGACCTCATTTAAGGGCTGCTGCTGTGAAAGGATCTCTTTCTGGAGATCCCTCCTTGGTGAAGCTTTCAGCTGTGAACCTCAAATCTTCTGATATGGGTGAGCAGTCCTCTTCCTTTATAACACCTTTGTTGTAACACCTTTCCCATTGTACTGATCTGTCCAATTGCTACACCAAGTTAGTTGATTTGAAAAGAAGCCACTTCCTGAAACTGTGCTTTTTATTGTTGCACAGTAAGTCAGAGAAAACACTGTAGTTACAGGCTAAAATATTTTTATTAGCAAAAATCAGCTTATTTAATGGTATTATGCCAAGGACAAAACAAAACTGACAAGGGTAGTTAGCCTCAGGCAGTATTTTTCAACATACCAGTTATGTATTACAACCTCTCAGCGCATTGTGGAAACATTCAGTTAAACTCTCGTGCTTCTTTTTGAAATGCTCTGATATAAATGTGATGTCTTGCATTGCTTTCATATTGTTGGTTTGCAATCAGTTTATAAGCACACAGGATGTTTGTTGTGGTGGATGCTGGACCAGTGCTTATTTTCTGTCAGTAGAAATAATGAGGATATTTTATTTTCTTCAAAGATGAGTCAAGCCAGTGTGAATTTTACTGTTTGTTTCCTCCTAAGTCAGTGAAAGCTAATGTTGGTGTACAAGGTGCTTCATCTTTCTCAGATTTCCCCTAATTGCGATATTACAGGTAAATTTCAGGTAAAGGCAGGTGTAAAACTCTGGATGTTTTGGTGGAACTGATCTTGAATTAAGTTGTGTCAGGAGGTAGAGAAAGGTGCTGACAAAGGCTAAACCTGATATCAGGGGATGCCAGGGGATGAATAGTGAGTCAGGGAGAACTTCCCAGTAGCCAGTTCAGACAAGAGAACCTAATTCTTCCTTTTCTGTTGCCTTTGTTAGGAATAGTGAAGTGCTTACGATTTTTCTTCTTAAGTTTGCACTGATAAAATGTTGACAGGGTGTCCACGTTAGTGGTCACTGGTATGTAAAATGGTTGGAGCTGGGCTGCAAGAAGAAATGAACTAGCTTTTAATTTGCCTTGTAAGTAAAAACCTTAGTAATGGCATTTGCTAAGGGGAAAGAAGTGTGTCATGCTTGTTATAGTGGGCAGAACACATTTACCTTATTTGTTTTCTTTGAAAAATACATAGAGAAAAAATACGTAGAGAAAAATAAGCTCTAATATGTGATATGAACTTTTCAAATATGTTATAAAATCTTTTTATTGTAGGTTTTTAGAAATGTGAGTACTTAGCAGTCCTTGGGCCTAAAGAGCCTTGTTCCAGTTCCACACTGTCCGCGGATCATTTCATTTAGGTATGGCAGATTTTCAGTGCTTTGCGCTTGAGATCTGCAGCCAGCCAAGGGCAGTGGGGATGTGCCTGGCTATTGTTAGCAGCTTTCTGGCCTTGGAAGTTCCATGCACACCTTGGGGCTTGTAGCAAATGCCTTAGCAATCAGCTCATATAACTCTGCATTTATAGGTTCTCCATCTCACTCCAAGTTTTGTCATCAATCTCAAGAGACAGAAACAGTCCTGTTATCAGAGTGAATCATTTGGGGGAACCCAGGATGCTAAGCTCCTAATGTCTATCTGCTGGGCTGTTAAAATTGTGTGGCTTAAAGGTACAGTGTTCTCTCAAACTTGAAAATAGAAGAGGCTTTTCAGTTACATTAGGTTTTTCAGATGAAAATGGTTCTGTGGTGAAGATTCTGTTCTATCTGCCATACAGAGAACCAATTTCTCAGCTTACTGTCTTCTGTAAGATGCTGGAGTCCTGCAGCTGGAAGCTGGTTTGATAGAGGCTTCTTCCATACAGTAAGACTTCAGGAATGAGCTGTTGGGATTCTTTAGTGCATTCAAACTGTGCACAAACATTAGCTGTAGTTCTGCTTTTACCATAGCATTAAGGACTTCACTAGTTTCCGTGTAAAGCATTTTGGTGTACAGTACACAGTGAAGAAGATTCATTTTGATCAGATATTGAGCTGATATCAGAAGCAAATGAGACTAATTTGTGTTTATATATACAGGTAAAAATGATTTGAAAGATTTTGTCTGTAACTGTGACTATGTGTATATTAATTTCCTTTAAATATTCCCTTAGATTTAATTATTACAAAACAGTTTTGGAGTTTATGATGGTTTTCTTTAAGGAAGACTGGTGAGAGACTTGATAATTCCTCCCAAATTACTTTTAAATGCATTCAAGTAGCTGCGTATCTTTTGTCTGATGTTGTTTCAGTAGTGAAGAATGAAGTTTCTGCAAAGATCTTAATTTTTAAGCCAAAAAAAAATCTCGCATGGGAAATAGAGATACTACAAATCGAATCTTGATCTCTTGATGGAGAGATCGTTTTGAGCATGTTATGAACTGAAGTTGCCTCATTAGGATTTGTTATGAATGTGTATCATGTCAGATTAAAAAATAAATAAATAAAAATTCATGAACCCATAAAAATCGATGCCTGGAACGCAAACGTCTCCGGGTGCTGCAAGAAGTGAAGATGGCACCCACAGCAGAAAGGCAGGAGGGTCTGCCAGGCAAAAGTGTTTTCCTGATGTCACCAAGAATTGCTAGATGTAATGTCAATCACAAAAGTGAGTGCTTAAAAGGGAGGAAATAAATGGATGTTTCTAAAAATATTTGGCTGTACTAGCTGGGTGTAGTGTACAGATTGATGGTTTAGAATGTGTTTTTCCTCAATCACCCAGACAAAAACAAAACATGCAGGCATGTTTTTTGGCCAGTAAATCCAAAAGCACTGCTTCCATCTTTTGCATTAGGAAGATGCATTGTGGTGATGTAAATGTCAATTTCAATATCCGTAAAACTTGTTTCCTCTGGTGAGAACGTGGGCAGTAGTCAGTGTTTACTAAGGATGGCCCCAAAGAAGCAGGAGAGTAGAACTGCATGGGACGCCAGTGGATTGTACCTGCTTGCTTTTCTGTGGTAACAGCTGATTGTCTGCAGTGTGGCAGCACTGCTCCATGTAGAACACAAAGGTTTTTATATTTGATTAGTAAGGAAGTTACCATCCTTTTATATTTATTTATTTTTTTCAAAAAGAGCTTAGAACTTGAAATATTTCACCATTTTTATTGTAGTTGGAATATAAATACTATTTTAAAAGCATAACCCGTTCATAAAAAGTATTATTTATTAAGCTTGTACCTGTTCTAAAATAATTGAGCATGATATCAAAGCATTGGCACTAATGTACAGTATGAATTTAGTAACCTGTGTAGTACTTCTAGTAGGTAAAGGGTAAGTTGTTTATGCTATTGCTTATCCTTTTGTTTTATTAACGCTGATGCAAATGCTTTTTATCCCATAATTTCCTAGTAGGTTTTACATCGGACATACTCAGATGCATGGGATTAATTGTGATGTAATTCTTGTCAGAACTGTTCTGTGGGTTCCATGTTATTCAAAAGTTGCTTCAGTGAATATTGCCAATTATTCAAAGCCTTGATAATGATAAAAATCTTTCTTCAGCTTCGTAGGCTTGTTTACATCTTTAAAAGGTGGCTGTTCTGCCAGCATTAAAAGCATATGCAACTTCTCTTTTCAGGAACGTGGTTTAATAGTGAGCTTCCCTTCTGGCTTCAGTTAGCAGGAGACCCACTTAACTGACACATATAATAGTCATTCTGAACCTTAGCTTTCAAAAATATCTTAGTGGGTCAGATGTCTCCAAAATTTCATTACATCCTTTATTTGCCTCTGAAATATTAATGATTTGCTGTTGCAATATGCTGATTAAGACTCAAAAATGCTGAGACAAAAAGTTTGTTTTGCCGCTCCTGGTACTTGGGGTTTCTCTCTGTTTAGTTACATGTCTCATGGCACATTAAATATTCTGAGACCTCCCAAGCAGAAGTCTGTTCTTTGAAAGGACAAGGTTTGACTAATTGATGACATAATCTCTCCTCAGTTTCTGCATGACAGGAGAAATGGGTTGTGGACTTGCATTTAACCCCAAGCTGAGGCATGCAAAAGATGGAGGTGTTTTTGTTGATGTTTTATTTCTTACTGCTGTTCTACAACCCACAGGATAGAGCAATATCTGTGCTCTCTTGGACTTGGTGGGGCAGCCAGACCATCTGTGAAAACAGAGCCCTGTTCTCATCCATCCCCCACTAATATTTTGGAAATTAGTTATGCACATTTCCCTAATAAAGTTATTTTTTCCTCTACCAGTATCTAATAACGGCAGCAAATTCTAAGGCCAGATGGAAATGCTGGGTGCTGTAGTAATCTTATGCTCCTTTGATGAAAACTCTACTAAGACTGGGGATTATTGCTGCTGTGTCAGACTGAAAGGTGAATGCAATTAACTTTGACCAGACCAGGGATAGTTCATCTTGAACCGAAAGTAAGCAAGTGGACCCAGGGGAGATCTTGTTAGCAGCCGGTCTTGAGGGGATTCTCATAGCAAGATGGATGTTGCTCACCTCATCCGGATTTGCTCAGTGTCCAGCATTCACTTCTTCCATACCTGCCTGTGAGAAGAGAGAGCAGCTTGTCTGTGCTGTGCCTGTTACCTGCACTTTACCCTTGCTCAGACTCCTTGCCCCTAAAACCTGCCTATTTAAAGCTATTTTCTATGTCTTTTCCTACTAGTCCTTGTTAGACCATAAGCAAGTTATTGCAGAAATATCTCCTTAGGAGTATCCTGTGGTTGTGCTCACGATGACTCTTCATAGTATCATTCTCTGGAATTACAGAGGCCCTGCACAGGAGCTGGAGAAGTTGGGCTGCACTGATGTATTTTATCTTCTTCTGGAATGTTTGCTGTGCTTCCAAGATGTCAAATTTACCACGTTTCATAGCCGAAACTGAGCTAGAGTCCCTTACTTTGTGCTTTCATGGGTTGTGATTATATGGCTGCTTTGATTAAGCATCACATTAAAACTACTGCTGAATATAGTGTCCTGCCTTCTTGCTTGGTCTAACTGCTTATTGCTGCCCTGCTCTTGTGCCAGAGCCGATGTCTCTGTTGCTTCGCTGTAAGTGGAATCAACAGATTGTCTGCCTGAAAACTTACTCAGATGTTCTGGTTTTTGTGCACAGTCCAGTTTGCTCCCTTTGCTTGTGTGCAGCTGAATCAGTGTTGCTTCTGGCATACAGGAAGTGGTGGAAAAGAAGGACTGAAATAAAGGGTGAAACAAGTTTGCTTTGACAGCTGTCAGAATTTATTCGTGGCAAAAAGAGCTGCACGACCGCAGCTTTGAACCATCTGTGGTTTTAGAGTCTCCTCTTGCAGGGGTGCATCTATGGTAAATGTACCTGAATGGCAGCAAGGAAGAAAACCTGGGTCCTGTAGAGTCGATTCAACAAAAATATATAGTAGCTCTTGTATTTATTTGAAAAGATGTTTTTTTGTTTGGTCTTAGACTCAAAATGTGTACAGGATCAAGGTATTAATGAAGGTGACTTTGTACTCATGTTTCAAAGCGTCGCTGAAACTTTAGCAGAAACTAGCAGTAAGACATTTTTGGAATCAGAGACTCTAGAGGGTGCCTTTAGTCTAATGCTGTAAGGTAGCTATGTTTTGGATAAGTACATAGGAATTATCAAGCGATAAATGATATAGTTGAGTTTTTAGTACTTTTCATAGCAGCAAGTGAAAATAATATGGAAATTCAGATTTAGTTGGTTACTAAAAAACAGAAAGCATAAAAATATTTAAACATGGCATATAAATATTTACCTATATGCACATTACCAATTGTGGCAGGCACTTCTATGAGGATTTTTTATTATTATTTTTTACTCTCTCTGCCTTTTTCAAGCAGGCCAGCCTCTATTTTTTTTCTGCTTTCCCTCCCCCTTCCCGGTTTGCTATCAGCACCGTTTTGCTTGGTAGTAGGGTGATGGGTTAGTGTGTCTGGGAGGAAAGACATCTGTGAAACTAAGATGGTGCTCAGTAATTTTTCACTGGTGTGCTGATGCAGTCAGGTTCTTTCTAGACAAACCAGCAGCCAGGTCAGCCAGAAAGGAATTGTAAATGACAAAGACTAACACAACAGAGCTTAAAAGCAAACAAAAACCTCCCCCCTCCCCCACCAAGCTACTAAAACCAATAGAATGAAAAAAGAAATCCTAGGAAAAGTCTCCTCCTGTCTTTGTCCAAGATCTTTGGAGTCCAAAGAATGAAGCTCTGAGATGCTCATGCCTTCACAAGGAGGAAGCGGGGAACACCCTTTGACCCTAGCTTATATTTATTATATTACTTCCCCCATGAAGTGCACTGTTAATAGAGCAGATAGTCTGGATCTCTGGAACTGAACCTACTAGTGCAGGATGCTTCTCAGGAGTGAGTTATGCCCCAGTGATGAGAAATAAGATTATGACATAGGAAAGTAGAAAAGATTGAGAAGTTCAGGCTTAGGGGTACCCTCAAGAGCATATAATGCAAGTTTTATTTTTGTGCATTCAGGGTTGATTCCATAATTGGTGTTTTGATGGAGTATGGTAAATGGAAAACTTAAGGTACAAAGGGACCTCCAGGGGTCATCCAGTCCAACCTCCTGCTCAAAGCGCATATGTACTTCATGAATACAGAGTGATCCTGCTCTCCCAAAAGGGATTGATGGCCTGGGCTTGCGTTATTTGAATAAAAGAGTAACGGTTGTATTCCCATTTGTATTACTTAGTATCCCTGTCTGAACTCGGTGCACGTGCCATCAGTCTTAATATCTTTGCTCATGTACTTGACAATTTATTTTCCTGGGCTGGAAAACTCCATCCATTGTTTTCAAAGCATCTTCCTAAATGCTGTGCTGTTGTTTGTCTGAAACTTGTGTGTTAGCACTGCTGTAGCTCTGTTGGCATTACCTGCAGGAGAAATAGTGCTGTATGCAAACAGTCTTTGTTACTGTGTTGACTTAATGTGAAAGAAAGCCATTCTCCTGTGCATCCAACCACAGTTAACTGCAGGATATGTGAGCGGACCCTATGACAAGGAGATGAATGTTTTCATTTGTCCATCTGCAAGGTCTTATTCCAGTCTAAAAAGGAGACTTAAACTGAGTGTGCCAGTGGTGGTGCTTGCCATGAGGTCTGTCTTCAACAAGTTTAGTCCTGAGCTGCTGCTAAGCATGGGGTTTTTTTTGTTTTGTTTTAATTAATGTTTTATGAATGACTGAGATGTACAAAATTTACTGTATTCTCTCTTAAACGTTAGCTCTGTGGATTCTCTGTATCCATTGTAAAAGAGAGTTCTAGAGCTGGCTTTGCTGCTTGTACAGTTAATTAACCCCCCTGCTGCGGGCATGGACGTTTGTTCTTGCTGCTCAATGATGTGTGAGAATTGACTGAAGAACGCACACTCCTATGCAGGCGTGTGCAGAGGGAGAAAAAGCCTCCAAGAAGCACAGAAAAATGCTATAGAGTAGCATGCAGCTTTATAATCTGTCTTGATGAATGCTGGATAAAGCTTGTAGAAACCGGAGATTTTTGTTTACAACAGATAACTACTGGAAGGCAGAGCTTACCACTGTCCCATAGCAATTCGATAGTTCTTAAAGAGAAAAAGTTTACCTTGACAAACTAAGCACAATAGATGATGTGGTGGTACTGAAGGTCGTGGCTTAGTGGGGAAATACTGGTGGTAGGTAAATGGTTGGACTACATGATCTTGGGGGGCATTTCCAACCTTGGTGATTCTATTC
The DNA here is from genome assembly GCF_039878825.1 of Excalfactoria chinensis. Classification (NCBI taxonomy): domain Eukaryota; kingdom Metazoa; phylum Chordata; class Aves; order Galliformes; family Phasianidae; genus Excalfactoria; species Excalfactoria chinensis. The sequence goes on along the minus strand of NC_092829.1, from coordinate 34,232,844 downwards.
CATGATTCGAAGGATCAATAAGTTAGAAATATGATTCCTTGGAATCTGAAGCATTTCAAAATCCCTACTCAGCTGTGTAACATTATACAAATAACTGCTAAACAGCTTGTGCTCCTCGCACGTAGGTGCATGTGGTCCAAAAAAAAAGACAAGGGGAATCAAACTTCACAATGGCAAGACTGCCTCTAAAATTTAATGAAAGAGAAAGAAAAAATGGTGCTTTAATGTGTATTTTTATTACAGAATTAAACTGTCTTGTTCTCATTCATTGTGCTCTTCTTTCTCTATAAAGACAAGAGCACACACCACATTTGCCACTGCAGTTAGTGTGGCTTGAAGCTCACTTTTGCCACTGCATGGCTGGGATCCTTTTACACTTATCCTTGTAATCAGTCCACTTCTGAGTAATAATTCTATCACTGTGGTAGTTTTCTAATGACTTTTTATAGTGTCCTTCATGTATTCAGCAGAGTAGGTAAGTTTTAAACCATTTAATTTATGCAGTACAAAAGCAGCCTTGATGTAGTTTATTAAGTCTGAGAAGAGAGGCTACTGGGATCTAGTTGTAGTGTCCCTGCTTGTGTACTGTCCTGAATCTGGCTGCCAGTTCTAGAAAGATGCTTTAAAGTGAGATAGGGAAGTACTTTATCACAGCTCCAAGGTGGCATGGAAACGGAAGCCCTCCTTATGTCTAGCTGCAGGTTTGGCATTCCGTCAGGCTCCCACCAGAAGCCTCCCCTCTGGTTCCCGTTGTGTCAATAGAGGGACTTGTGTGATCATTTTTTTTGCTAAGCTCCTCTGTGTGTGCCTTTGACTGAAGCACCATCCTGCTGTGACTTGGGGTGTATTGCCCCTTGGACTTAGAAGTGTAGTCTGAGTCCCATTACATCTACGTATATATATCTTATGTGACATTATTTAATTCCACACTAGGTTACTCGCTGTGGATGCAGATTAAAAGGTGAATTGCATTTAACTGGCAGATGCCCGCTTGTATTCTCCATGCACGATAAGCAGCAGTATTTTCATGCAACTTACGTGCTTCTTTAGCCCATCTTCAGATTCTTCCACATTTCACATAGCTGACTGACTCAAAAGAGTTTTGGAACAAAGAGCTGGGGTGTATCCACTGGTGTTGTGATCGGAGTACCAGCAGCAGTGCAGAGTGGGCACCTGCTCTGAAATGCAGGCAGCCTCCACAACTGAGAGCCTTGCATGCAAAAATCTGGCTTCTGCAGCTGTTGAAATGATAAATATAGAGGGGGAAATAGTGAGTTTTCTGTTTAACTGGGGTCCTCAAAAGGCTGGTTTAAAATTTAATAGCACTTACAATACACTGATCTCTACTGTTTGCCCTAAAGCAGCTCAGCTGCTCTCAGGGTGATTTGCAGCTTCTTGGGAGGAGGGAAGAGCTGAGAGGGTGCTGCTGAGAGCAAGGGGGGAAGAGGGAACTACAGCTTTGATAGTCTACATTGTGAAATGCATTAGAACAGGAAAACAAAAGATGTTTACTGCCTGAGTTTCCCCTTACTATTTCACCATATTCTCTCTTCACAAAACACTTTTGCAGCATGTTCTGCTCAGTAAGCAAGCAAAAAAAGTCATAGTCTGCTAGTTAGAAACTGCTCTGAATTCTAATTTGTACTTTCCTGCCATTCACTGGATAAACTTACAAAAGCTTTTTGCTTCTCTGTGATGGGTTCCTGATCAATTAAGCATGGTTCAGAGTGTTTCAAGTGATTGAGTCACTCAGATACATTCATTCTTGTTTGCAGACTACCAAGATGATGGGGAGAACTACATTACTATTAAATATAAGAAATCTGATCTAACGCACATTGGAATGGATACAGAATCCCCCTGCTGCCCATACAGCTATGTAGGGACATTGCCCCAAAACCTTTTCTAATCTTTCACAAAGATTTCTTTTAAAGATGGCATTCTTTAAATCCATCCCATATGTTGAAAAAACTTTTGGATATGTTTTGTTGTTTTCAGTCTTACAGGGGAAAATACAGGCAAGGCAATAAAAGCTTTTTCATTAGCCAGTAATGTTTGTTCAAGTGCTGAGGAGTAGCGTCTCTTAAATAGCATATTTAAGGAAAGGAAGAAAGAGAGCTTCTAAAGGGCACCTACTCCTCTCCCCACAAAAACAGTTAGAATCAATTCTCAGCTAATTGTAAACCTAAACTCTGTAGGATGTAGCAGTTTAACAGTACATATTTCCCAAACAAGCACGCCTTAGTATTTTGCTAAGGTTTTTGAGCTCAGGTGAAGCTAGTTACAATAGGATGATCAGTTCAAAGAAGGCTGATCAAAGACTACAAGCAGGCAAGTAGTCTTATTTTCTTCTGAATTTAAGGAAGGCACAGTCTAGATAAAATTACTTGATATAGGATGGTGTTTTGGTGCAGATTTGGACAGGGTTGGATGTAATGCTTCTCAGTTTATTTTCTGAAAATACAGCTGTATTGAGAGTTGTTATGATCACTCTGTCTTTATGCACCTGATCTCAGGTGGATTTCAGCCTTGTTGTGATAAGTCTGTGCCAGCCTGAGACATACTGCTCAGTGAGAAAGCTTTAGGAATGTAAGGCAAGAGTGGATACGGGTTTAAAACTGTTAACCACAAACCCAAACTTCCCCAGTTCCCATAATTTACTGTAAATTAAATTTTTAAATGGTCTGATATAAATCATTCAATGTATATTTTAAGGTTCTAGAAGAGATGAATTTTTCATTCTTTTCCTCTCAAATAGCCGCTCCACCTACAAGTTGTATTCTGAAGACTGGTAAAATTAATAGAGGATTGTTCTTCAGGGTGCCTGAGTGAACTGTTCACATCAGTACTCCTGTCCAGAAAGTTTGCTTCTGGTGTCATCATTTTAAAATATAAATATTCACATTCCACCCGGAACAAAAACTGCTGGTTTTTGAAACTGGGTCGCTTTCCTTAAGTATGAACCTTTTGGCAGTTTTCATTGTGAGCATCTAATGCTACATCAAAACTGGGGAGTTATACGGTACCGTTTGTCTGTCGATGTATTCAGCTGAACCTCAGATACTTTGACAGTCCTCACGCAGAGAGGAGAGGACTTGTTTTCAGAATTTCAGCAGTGTAACAGTGATTTATAAAAAGCTTTCAAATATGGAACCGGACTGACTCCTTTTGAACTAAGTAGAGACTTCAGTCTGGAACAGGAGTACATGAAACCTTCTGCTTTATACTTCTCCGTTCTCTTTTACATGCAAGTGGAGAACTGCTGTGGGTCTGGCCTTGTTCTGTTCCGTCAGCAAGTATGTCAGGAGAGAAGAGCCTGGAAAGAGAATTCCATATGGTACTGTGAGGATGTGGAGCTCTGGGTCTGGTTTATCTGAAGGACCGCATCTTTTGCGGTGTCATAAAATCAGTGGCTGTAACAGGGCTTACCCAGTACTCAACAAGAGTTCAGGAGGTAAAGGACTAGCAGTGTTTTCGTTGCAGGGATCCATCTACATTGGAGCTCATACTCTCTTTGAATTTTAAGACGTTTAAATTCTCATTGTATTTCCCAATGGTAATAAAGTGGGATGAGATAGGTATCCAGGAGTTAGAATGTATAACCACAGAGATTATTACGCCTCTTCAGAAATTCTAAAATCTTTTTGGCATTAAAGAGCGGGATTTCTCTAAAAGCCCAGTTGAGGAAGGATGCAAATGGGGAAAAAAGGAAGTATTGTGATATGGACATCATTCACCTTGTTCTGCTGTTTTCTTATTCACTTTAATTAATTCAGAAGTAATTATGCTGGAAGTCACGTAAATGAAGATTCTATTCCCCAGTGCATGAAATGAAAGCACAAAAATTGTTCCAAGGTGTAGAGCTGCAGAATGTAGAATTTCTACTTTGTAGAATTTACTTCTGTAGAATACCTTATAAAAGACCGTACAGATTAATTTGTTAATGTTTGTGTGGTGTTTTGAAGTGTTAAATTGCCTCATAAGCAATAGGGATATAATAGTGCTATAACCTTCTTTGGTTGTCATACGTGAGCAAGGGCAAGATCTGCTTTAATGTAGTCGTAGTATAATGCCAAGGTGACTGTTCGGTGGCTGGACATCACCTAGATGTGTGTAGGTGGGAGAACTGGCTGCTTAGGAGAGCCTACAAATGTAAGTGCCTGTTTTGGACAAGGTCTCAGTGTTTAGTATTTCATACGTGAACCTGCAACAAACTTCCACACTCTGGAAATGAATGCAGAAGGGAAGAAAATAGAGTCAGATCTGCTGAAGGTAATCCTCCCACTGATGTTTTCTTAATCTTAGTTTAAAAGTTTTGAGCTTCTTTGGGGAGGGGCTTCAACAATTTAGAAAGCAACAGATTGTGATATTTTCCAGTGGCTCTTGATTTTTTTATTTCTCCATTTCCCTTTAGTGATTGTTCTTATTTGCTTTTAGAAATTAGAAGATGATGGAAATTTAATTATAGATTTCAATTATTTGGTAGTGAGAGTGTATTCTCATCATTTTGTATGCTGGAAGGACAGAATCAGGAAGAAGAGTGGCATGAAATTAGGATAAATAATAGGTATGTAAGGGCTGTGCGTAGAATAGTAACTTGCACATCGGTTTACATTTTTCATTCAGGAAATATCAGTGCATTTCAGACTACTAGTGGACATCACAATAAAAATGCCATGGAAAACAATGTTTGCTTTTTCTTTTTTTTAATTAAAAGTGACTTGTTTACATGGTGCTGTATCTGACAAGCAGGCTAAGTATATTATACATGTGTCACAATATATACAGGGGAAAAAAAGGCTAGTTGCCACAAGCACCATTGTAGTACGCTCCATCTACTGGCCTTGTGTCATTGGTAGCTATTGAACATTTCCTTCCAATCAGCTGTGAGGGTGGCTTTCCGTACAACCACTGCACAAACTGAGCTCAGCTCATTTTGCAAAAGGACAGACACTATTTTTTCTGGTTGTTTAGAAGCAGCTGTCTTAATTTCAGTTTGGGACAAGTGCAGGGCCAAAAAGGTAAAATGTTGTCAGGGCAAATGTTGTCCTGCTTTTAAAAGCAGGACATGTAAAATGACAGAAGGTAAAAAAAAAATAGATCAAAATTATTGAACAATGTCTTTCGATGTTTGTTTGAATTTTACTTGAAATGAAGCTGAAATGCATAATTTTGATCAGATAGCTTCTGCATGGATATGTTCAGTAGCAGTTAATTATAAGAGTTAACAAAACTTGCAGCAGAAGTCACATCTGCAGAGTGGGCCAGAATATTACATGTTGTAGTCGTCTGTAGCTAATGTGTCTATCAATCTTGCAAAGCGTCTATGCATGGATATTGCTGTACAATGTGCAGCATACTCAAACCCCTTTTTAGACTTGATTCTCATCAGTTAAAATGAATGTTTCTTTCTGTTCACTTGAGCTGGTACAGAATCAAGCCTCTCAAGGAAAATTCTTGTATTTTCTGAATATCAATACGTGCTATCTCTAAGTCAAAGAATAATTGGACCCCAGGTCTCCCTTCGTGTTTTAAATAGCAAGTTTACCTCTATTGTCATGGAAAATGAAGGAGTAGCCCTTGGAATGGAAACTGGGCAGAGGTGAGAAATCAGGAAGGTGCTGCAGCCCTAGGCAGGCTTGTGCCCATATAGAGAGCTGTGTGGACAGCTGGCTCGCCAAGACACTGACTGGTAGGAAGATGGCAGGGCTCACAACTCTCCTAATCGCTGTGCTAACCAGAGAATGTTACAAATAGTTTTGAATTACAATTCAAAGGCATGAGTAACTGCATAGCGTGGTTCTTTTGTTAATACAAACATACGGACTCATAAAGGAAGAAGGGGTAGTCTTCAGCTGTTTCATTGGGCCTGCTCTCAATTTTCACCTATTTGAAAGTGTGTTTGGAAAAATGTCAGGAAATATAGAAAATGCTTGAAGTGCTTGTTAGGCCAAATATCTGCTGCAGTTGGTGCGAAATTGTCTTAGAATATTGTGAATTGAAAACAAGAAAGTAACTCAGGGGCTTAACCCATAGGAAAAATGGAGAAAGAAAAATCCTTGAAGCACACCGTTAACAACAGCCCTAGAAGCAGTTAAACCAGATAAGTTATAAAATGACATAACTTGTTGTATTTTTTTTCCCCAAGTTCTTTATTACATCCTAGTTGTGTGAAGATAATTTTTACTTCTGATCAACCTTACTGATTCAGTTATCACAGAATCATAGAATTATAGAATCATAAGGTTGGAAAGGACCTACAAGATCATCCAGTCCAACTGTCCTCCCATTACTGTTGCTACTGCAAGCTACTAAACCACAACTTGTAGCTCCTCATCCTTATCTACATCGTGTGTGTTGAAAGCATAGGACTTGCTCCCCAAAACAAACTGCTTGCAATAGAGGGGTTTTGTTTTTCAATTGTGGGAACAGTTGCTACTCTTGTTTTTTGTACATCTCAGTTCTCTGTAACATTCATTTTATTTGTAGTCAGCTTGACTTTGTCCGTTTATTATATATGAGGAGACATGGAATGAATATCCAAAATTAGGATTGGCTGACTTTGGTGAAGGTACAGACTTCAAAGTGCCTACTCACCTTCTGCAAACGGAGAACAGACTTTGTAGTCATTTGGACCATTGTGTAAAATTTGTCTTCTTTAACTTCTAATTTTTAAAGATTGCGGCGGGCGGAATGGTGTGATATGTGAAATTATAGCAAATCGCCAGAGTTTTTTTGGAGCAGAATATAGTGCAGACTGTTTGCAAAATACTTGGGTCTTTTTTGAGGTTTATATAAAAGCAGTTCTGTTTGCTCCCAAACATTGTTAAAACTGGTTGATTAAGGCTTAAGAACTGTGCTTTAAATCAGGATGTGAATGGTGAAGGTTGTCTGAGGTTTGATACTCAGCTAATGGAAAGTGGAAGATTTTTTTAGCTCTTTCCATTACCTCTCGAATCTCCCCCTTCAGAAGCGACATTTTATTCTGCTTCTCCATATTATCTCCAGATCCATTTTCCAGTATGAGGCAGTCTTTCATAAGATGTTTGTCAGATACCACGTCATCTGTTTTAAAATGGTGAAAAATCACCCCTTTTGTAAAATCCCGATGCCACTGAAGCTGGTGTACACTTTGCTATTTATTTCAGTGGGGCCAAAGTTTCATCTCGTGCCATCTTTCTGGCCCAGCTTCTTTGTTTTCTGTCTTTTTTACTACAGACATTGCAATCTGCTTTATGCAGGTGTGCAATTTTTAGTTTTTTTTAGTTTGTTCACTCCACTGGTTGCAGTCATCTAGGTCAGTAACAAATCTGGTGCTTACATTCTTAGCATCCTAAGATATGGGTCTTTTGTTTTGTATCCCTACAGGCAATCCTTGTTCCGTACCCTACCACAACCACTGCAGGTTCTTCAGCTCTGTTCTAGACATGTCTATTATGACAGAAGGAATAGAGGCTTATTTCACTTCCTAACATGTAGCTGTTAAAATAATCCTTCCTGCTTGCTGATTTGTCGCTCTTATTTTTGTATTCCCCCTACTGTTCACCATTCATATTTGCATCAGATTTGAGCTCCTTTCGGTACTGTCAGAGTTCCACATAATTCTGCCCTTCCTTACTTATGTTCCCTCACAGAGTTTCCTGTCTCTCCCCCACCCGCTCCACTTCTTTAATGTTCCCACACATCCATCTGTCACTTCTCAAGCAGTTGCTTCCGTGTCATCTTCCATGTTGCCATCTATGCAGCGTTTGACCTCCCAGGACTTTTCTGTGGTGGTGCTGAACTTGTCCATATATAAGTCTCATTCAAAAGAACATTTCTTCATTGCTTTTATGGAGCCGAGTTGGGCCGTATTTTTAAAACATAATCTTTCCTGTTTATTATTCCTCTTTCTGTAACTCCTGGTGCTGTATCTATGAACTGTACACTGCTCATATTACCAGCTCCATTTAAGTGCCTAGATAGATACCCTTTTGCAAAAATATCTAGAATAATTTAAGATGCTGCAGCTGCGGTTATGTGTTTTGCACCTCAGCTAATCAAATGCTTCAGATGTTTTACAAGCTGATGGTGACAAAGCTTGGAGCAAAGCAGCCTCAAGTTTCCACTGCAGAGGAGAGCATAAAACTAAGTGTGGAGAACAGTAACTTCTATAATGGTCTTGGACAGACTTGCAAGATGATATCTTATGGAGCCCAAGCTACGTGGAAGCAGCTGGTGTGTTTGTGTCAGTGCTATCCAATGGGTTTCAGCAAGGATAACTTCAGGGCTTAAGCTGCTCTTGCAAAGGTTACTCACTAGTTACTATGTTAGTAAATGCCTGGGCAGTGGGAATCTTTACAAGCCAAAATTGTCAAAACTAGAAGGATAAATGAAAAGCTGTTTATTTTTTTGTTGTTAGGTTTGTTGTTGGTTGTTTTGTTTGTTTGGTTTTTATGTGTGTGTGGCACTTGTATTGACAGTGCATTCAGTAAAATGTAGGCATCTCTTGAGAATTTTAGCTGAGCACGATCTTGTCAGCACTGTGCTAAAAGCACGCGGTCAGATCACCAATCTTGGCTTCTTAACTTATTTCCATCAGTACACTGTTTTGGCTGTAGGTGTAGTATCCTGTCTAGAAAAACTGGAAGCAAACAGATTGGATTTGTATTGCTTTGAAAAGAAGGAAGCTTAAGATTAACCTTGATCAGTGGCAGCGTTCTGTAACTTGCTGTGTTTTACTGAGAGCCTTTGCTTCAGCTTTCTTGAACTTGACGCTGGGCACCAGTATGTGCGTTGTAGGTGTGGATATTCCATGCAGAAGGAAAGGTCATCTTTAATTGATCCCTCTGAAAATTCTCAAATACGGATTGTGTACTAAAATATGTGTGTATTGAGATGAGATGATGTGCCTTTGCTGGAAATAGCCTCTAAACTGAGTGGACTTGGAACTTTATGGCCAGTGAGAACGTAGAAGAACCACGAATGCATTCCTAATTTCTTGGAGTGCTGTACCCATTAACAGCCCTTTGAGAACATTTTCACTTACGTACTTTGTCTTAAAAACACCACTACCAGTTGTAATGATCTTGTTGGTATAATGGTATCTCAACACACAGCTCTGCTGACAGGATGAGATAAATCTAATGCTCATCTGACCCAATGATTTCTCCATTCCAAGAAAAGTTATAGGAAGCAAAAGTGTTCAAGCAGGACCAGAATCAAAACTTAAAGCATTGTAAATATAAATGCAGAGGTCACTTGCTGTAATTTTAATAAGAAGAATTATGCTCTGGGAGTCATCCTTTATAATAGTCATTTCAAAATACTAATGATGGCGAAGTATTTTTGTGGTGCTTCTGTGAATAACATGAGAAGTAAAGTGGTTTTGATTGTAATTTTGAGCTTAGGACTGTATGTAGTCCAAAAATGAGCTGGCATACTTCTGGGCACGCTTTTCATTACGTCGGTGTATGAGTAAGCACCTCAGTGAGCTGGATGGGCTGTGCTGGGCTGTGTCTTGCTTGCTGGTGCTGCAGGCTCTAGTGCTCAGGTGCACGTGTGATTTCCCAGAGTCTGGTGGGAAAGGCAGCTTAGCTGATTTTCTATAGACAGATTAATTATAAGACAAACCGTTTAATTTATAACAGGCATACAAGTGTGCAGGGCAGTTAGCCTGTACGTATATATAAATCAAGTAAACATCACAGGCTAATACAGAATTGCGTGCGTTGTGACTAATCTTAAAAACAAACGTATTTGTGCTTGTGCCTGTCACACCTATTACAGAGCGTGGAGCAAACATGCGGAAATCACCGTATCATGTTAGAAATCTAATAGGAAGGGAGGGGGAAAGCAAAGTGATGAGAGGCAGCTGCTGCTGCTGCCCGGATTGGCAGCCTATTTATAATCGGACAGGCTGGAAGCTGGATTTCTGTGCTGGGCTGTGACACATCAGATACTAGTGGTGATGCTTTGTACATAGATGCTGAGCATTTCTGATTTAAAGCCATGCAAGATTTTTCACGCACAAAAAAGAAAATAAATAAATGGACCAAACCTAATCTTCAGGTTTTTGAGTAGTTTTGAACTATGTAGTGGATCAGGAATCCACTATACTTAGGGGTTCATTATAGATTTTTTACACGTATCAAGCATGGTAAGGTAGTAGTGCTTGTTTGTATGTACTGAGTACCATTTCTAATGAGAGTACCATGTGAGATGGAACGTTGCACAAATTTTGTGTAGCCTGTTTTTTGTGGGGTTTGGTTTTTGTTTTTCTTTTTTAATGGATATTTAAGCACATGCTGTGGTATTACCTTAAGCTTTATTTCAACTTCTGAACCATTAGGGCAGTTCCATTGGTGAGACACAGGTGAAAGGAGTAGGGCAGGCACCTGTTCCATCTGTGGACATTTCTGGCTGGAAGTCCAAGTTACACCCAAGGGCACTGGGGTCCACGTGGTTGGGTTCTCCATTTGAATTCTGCTGCAATACTTGCACCAGGTGGTTGGTTTGTAAGGTACAGCAGTAAGGTTCAGCTCCCTGACACCTCTCACCCTTATGGGAACCCTCCACTGCTCCTTTATTCCACGCGTCTGGCAAACTTTAGCATTCTTAAAGAAATGTTTAATTTTTGCATTAGCGATGGTTTTATAAGTGGGCTGGTATAGAACTGCATCTTGATTTGATCTGCTGCTTGTCAAACTCCTGGCAAGGAGATAGCTAAAATATTTTTTTAAGTATTAAGATTATGTAGTTAGCTTTCCTTCGTTTTTAACATGCGCTGTGAGACCGTAAGTGATGTCGTACCTCAAACCTGGAGAAAAACTAGATTTTCTGTATTATACATAAGTATGTCTTACCAAAGTAAAAGTGAACATAAAGTCTTCACTGTGGTGTCCTATGGTTGTGAGTTCTAGAAGTTATTTATTAAACAAAACTCATTTTTCTCCATTTTTTTTTTAACTTCTCATTTTTGTAATGCTTTTTTCTTAGGTTTTTAAGAGGAGTAAGGAGTTTGCTTTCTCTGTAGCATTTCTTCACTCCCTTTGTCTGAATCAATTATATAATCCTATATATATATTTGTTTTCCTCTCACATGGAAATCTTTCTAAGCCTTTGATTTATCTGTGTTGCCTGTTCCTGAATTAATAATACCTTGGTTGTTTCTGGGGACACACTTAAGGAAAATACATATTCAGGCTCCTGGGCCCACTGTTAATTTATATAATGTTACATCTTCTTTGATTTACCTTTCTAAAAATGATTTTTTCACCTCATGTAAATCTGAGCTTCTGAGGGAAACATCCAAGATTTTTACTTTCAGGTACATTTATTGATTGGTTTTGCTCTGTCATTGCTGACCGCGTTGTCTGTGGTAAGCATTCAAAGTGCCTGGTAGCAAAGTAAGGCTGGTTCAGCTGTATTGTCTAGGATTGCTTTTTGTGTCTTTAAGGTAGTTACAATGCTAACAGTTTAATCTGATGAATATAAAGCACCTATTTCTGTTGGTTGCTATAATACTACATTTTAAAATTCTTTCATAATTACTGATATTTGATCTATTTTTCCCAGTGACTGTTTTGTTTATCCTGCAATTCTATCTGATCCCAACATCATCTTGGCATTTCGGTTATCATATCATTTATATGAAAAGTAAAGTTGTAGGCATGCGTCCATCTCCTATGATGAAGGCCTGCTACAAAGAAGTCCTTTTGTTTCCTCTGCGATTGAGTGACCTTCCTTGCCCGCCTGTCCTCCAGCAGCTGGGTGGCTTCCTGCATTGCTGCATCTTAGGTCTGCCTCGGTGCTGGTGTCAGAGCTCTGTTTGCTGTTCAGATTTCCTCTCATGTCTCCTTATTTCCATCTTTCGTTTCACCTGTCATAATTGATACTTCCTGATAGCAGTTTGCTAGGGGTGAATTTCCATCTTTTGAAGGATACATGTTTGCCACTAATAACATCTTAAATCACACCATTAATGACATTGGGTTATTTCTCCTCCCCTTCCCCCCCCCCCCCCCCTTTTTTTTTTTCCTTCCTATTCTGTGTGCTTTTTCAAGGTTTTTTTATGCTGTCTGTGAGTCTCTTCCATTTAGTAAAAGGCTTTTTGGTAAGCACAGAGGTTTTAGTTTCCCTGCTTTATTTGTAAAGCCTTCCAACCCACATCATTTCTCTGAAGTATTACATTAGCGGCGAGTGTTCAGAACTGCAGGTGTGCCTTCTCCCAGATGTTTTCCTGCTTTGTTCCTGGTTCCTTTGCTGCTTCGTGGGTTGTATTTGCACACATTGTGTGTGTGTATGAGCCTAGTGAGATGTGCTGGCGGTTTGCAGGAGCTCCTGGGCCTAAGCAGGGGAACTGGCGGAGCCTGTGAGCTGAGCCAGGGGTGTAGCTCCGGATTTTTTTCTTCTCCTGCTCAGACTCAAGGTAGTACAGTGCAGGCAGCTGTGGTAACACTTTTAAGTATTTGGCTGAGATTCAAAGGGACGAGTTCCATTAGAGCCTCCCCGGCACGGCAGTGTGAGCCAGCACCCCCATTCTGTGGCCTCCTCCAGTCAGGCTTCCTGCGCTGCCTCCTCCTTCGTGCTTCACTGATCACCACCCTGTGTCCTCTTTCTGCTACTGCAGGAGCTTTCTGGTTGGGTTTTGTGATGCTGGAATGGATCTCTTCCAGCCTAGGAACAAAGGCCAGACCAGCTCCAGAAGTGTGCAAGTATTTTTCATTCACACATGCTCACACATGCCAAAGGCATGTAGGAATAGATTTCCTCTCACCACTCTGCAATTAGCACCTATGGTGAAGTGCTTCTTTTGTCAGTGTTTTCATGAACTCTTTGTTTAAGGGAGGGAGGGGGAGCTAAGTAGTCTATCTCAGCAAAAGTGCTGACCTGAAGGGATATCACGAGGCTTTGTTCCAAAAAGCCAATTGTGTCAGATGTCAGCTGAGAGAAATTCTGTTCATGGGTTAAGAATTATAGTGGGGTTGGGGGGGAATACATGCCCTCAGTGGAACTGAAGGCAAAGTAAGAGCAACAGTGTACTGCTAAGAAGTCAACTAGCCTGAACAGATATAACATAGCATAAATGTCCTGCTGTGAATAACCAGAATACACAACACCAGCAGCCTTCTGTATGACATAAAGCATGCGTGGAGGTGTTCATTCAGTGCGTGTTTGGAGCCACCTTTGTCCTGATCAGCTTGCAGTCAGAGCAAAAGTATGCCTGGGTTAGCACCTGGCTGCCCCAATGCCACAGAAGTGGCACTGACTGAGCATATCGTTCTTCATCCTGCCTTGTACTGAATAAAGGCCTCAGAGTATCAGTGTATTCGGAGCACTGTCAGGTGCTCGTAGTTGAAAGCTGTAATCACAAAAAGGTAAGATCACGTGCTAGAAGCTGCAACAGGAAAACTGAGAAACGAGAATGGGCCAATCTTGCTGCAGAACTGGACTCTTGTTTCATTAATTGTGGAAAATAATGCTACAAGTTGTTGTGTTTGTGTTTTTTTTTAATAATATACAATTAGAATGCTAGCCCAGACTGTCAAAAGTCTAATGTTATAATCCTGAGGAAAACTGGTTTTCACAGGAGCAGAGCTCCATCTGCTTTTATTGATTTTAGTGCCTTTAGAATTAGTCTTTTTTTTTTTCCCCTCTTAGGACCCGCCTTTGCATTTGGGAGATCTACATTTGTTTGGCTTTTGATTTTTATTTTTTTTTAAATTAGTCTCTCTGTTTCCGTTTTCCCATATGTGAAGTTAAAGAATAAATGAATACTTTACTCTCCACCAACATTGCAAGGTTATTGTGAAGATTAATTATGCTCGTAAACATTATATAAAGGCCCAAATATTGCTAGCAGCGTTGCTGTGTTTTATTAGGTATTTCCATGATTCATCCTATAGGTAAATATAGGTGTGATATTCAGAGACGAGTAGTTGTTAGTTTAAACGTGAAAAAAAAGTATTGTTAATTTTGATTGCTTCTTCTTTTTTAAGAAGTACACACTTAAAATTATTGCAAATCAATGTCATGCCCTGTTTCAATTTGAATAATTCTAATTTTAATAGTGTTAAGCAACACAAGGTTGTTTCTGACATTTTAAAGGAGCTCGAATGAACAACCTCGTAGAATTCACTTAGTATGCTGCTGGAATTAGTGCATATGTGTTAAGTTGAATTATGATAGTGGTAGTCCCTTCTGCAGGTAAGGAGCATATTTCCTCATTTATGCTTATTCAGTTAATTCAGTTGTATAATTACTTCGTAAAGAACTGAAAAACAACAGAGAAACTGTTTTCTGTTGTAATCTATAAGTAAAACACAGATGAGGAAGGACAACATCTACTAGTTCTAAAATATTGAAGGGCATATTTGCTAAAAACAGTTCAATTCTGTCTTATCGGGTGGCCCTTCTCTATTTAATTTGTCTGTTTTAAATGCAAATCATGCGTAGACACCCTTCCCCCTCAGATACACAGCACATTAAATACACTGATCTTTCCTTCATTAAATGTACTGGTTTTTCTTAAAATATGTACGCTGTGTTCTGGTGTAGTATTTAAGTTTATCTCCTCACAAATTATTGTTAAGAGAGTAAAAGAATGAAATTGAGCAAAATGAAATAATGATTTTTCTAACGTAGTAATTTATATGTGAATAATTTGAATGAATGTATGCTTAGGTGCTTAGGCATATTTTTACTTTAAAATTATATTGATCAGAGCTACTTACTTTTAGAGACTATTCTTTTATATCGTTTCATAGCTTCACTGCCAGTGAGAACAGCTTTTATTACTATTATTTTTTCTAAAAAGTTAAAAAGAAGTAAAAATTTACAAAAAGCTTAAACCGTGGCTGTTTAAATGAAGATTTTCCTGTTTGGTGATGTAACTAACAAATAGTTTGGGGGATTTTAAACAGCTCATTTCCCTGTGAGCCCTGACAGATGAAACGAACCCTTAGATTTTAATGCGTTCAACGCTCTTGATAATGTAGGGTGCCTACGGATCTTTGTGTTTGGACTCACAGAGTACATTAGCAATGTGTTGAGTCGTCGTCTTTGTGTCCGTACACCCTGTTTTGTTTATAATGTCACTAGTGGATGTTCGCTTTCTTGTGTGCATACCTGGAGAGAGAGGTATGTTAGAAGCAAAGGTCAACAGCATCACACTTCTGCTGCAGCATCGTAGGTAGCGGTTTCTTGCTACTATTCAGTTGGTTGTTAGATTCCCTCCTCTCCTGCCCCGCACCACGTGTGTTTTATTCAAGGCGCAGTTGAATCAGCAGGCTGAAGAAAAGAGTAGCCTTCAGAAAGGTTAAAGTCATCAGTAGCGTAATAGTGTATAATAGCAGCGTGTAAGCATAGCCTTGCCATCAGCATCCAGATGTGTTACTCCATATGTGAATTAAATTGACCTGATAGTTGACGTTTTGTTGTTTGATTTTTCAAGAGGATAATTGTGCAGCTTGTGATTTTTTTTCTAGTGAACGAATCTGTCATTACAGTATGTTTGGCAGGTTTTTGTGTGTGTCTTCTTTTTTTTTAATGGACGGACTTTAATGAAGACACTTGTGGGGGCTTGATGTGAATTAGAATTTTGCATTTTAGTCACAACGTGCTTTTGTCACACCTGTTTGTGTATGGTACCCTAATTAGCATTCAGTTGAGCTCATTTTGATGTAACTTGATTTTAAGCTGAAGTCCTGAGCTCATCAGAAAGAGCTTCTCATGGTAAATGAGAATGCTGACACTAGAAATGCTTTACAGCACTATAGAAAACATGAAAAGTAGCTTTTCTTATTATAAACAGGAAGTTAAAGGAAAAGCCAGCTATTTAAAATGAGAAATTACATACCCCCTGACAGTATGATCTGTATCTCGTAGTCTTCATTCCATGCAAATGTATTACTTTTTAATCATTAAGGACATAGTTACTACTTTGTGAAGAATTTTGAGAACTGGTACTTTAATATATGGGGTGATTGTACCCAGGTGAAACTTCAGGAACCGTCACAATACCTTGCTAACTTTCAAAGCATCTCTATGCTCCTCTAGGAGCAAACTTTCAAATAGGGATCCCACTTTCTTCTGGAAATACTCCATATTCTCCCCATGCTTGTGTAGCTTTAACTGTGCTTCCCGTATGGTGAAGGTGAGCTTTTGCTATAGGTACAGGTGATACACGCCAGTTTTGCTGATGTCACTAAAAGTCTTGTAACTTCTGCCAGTGACTTTTGCTGAGCTCCGTTACTGGGATCTGTCATATGTGTGAGAAGCTGGCTTGGATTCCTGCAAGTTATTTGAGAAGGAGAAAAGGAAAGTGGTACATTATCATGCCGTTGTGGATGATATCCTTCTGTGTTGCTTCCATGTTGTCTGCACGAAGTTACACAGAACATCTGCGTCAATGTGCATTCATTGCCATTGTTCAGGGAGCTGTAGCCATCTCTGCTGCAACTGAAGGCCATGATGCATGATTTACCCCCTCTTGCCTCAAGTGACAGTGTCTAGAAGCATTATTTCCTCTTCTTAAAAAATGGTAAAAAAAAGGTTTTGAAGAAGTAGGATATAGCTATACCCAAACAACAATCTCCCTATCGTTTTTCTGAGGCAACTGAGAGTAGGAGATGATTTTAAGAAGAAAGGCTGAGACTGATTTGAGCAGCTTTAAATGATGTAATGCTGCATGTATTGCTACAAAGTCATTCTCTGCCTGTAGTTCACAGAGAGTGGGTACAGAATTAGGGGGTTAGGATGTTAGAGAAGAACCCAGTTCTTTTCGGTACACTCTGTACACTTGTTTTTTTTCATTACTTTGTATACAGTGTTTCAGGAGGAAAGTAAAATAAACATGCCAGAAATATTTGATGCAGAAGTTAATAAATGAATCCAAACAAGAGCTAGGAATAATATTGACTTAATCAGTTCTTCTAACGAAGCAGACAGAACCTGTAGCTAACATCTATCTCCTGCAGGCAGAGGCTCAGGGTGCAGCCCTCCCATAAAGGTGCATTCCTGGTGTGCAGCTGTCTGGCACTGGGATGTCAGCATGTCCTGGGGTGTCGTGTGGGCTCTGCTGCTCCCAGGGAGAAGATGTGTTGACCAAATGATGCCAGGAGTAGGAATGTGGCTGTTTGTGTGAGGAGGAGTGGAGGCAACCTGTATGGTAGTGCTTTGTGTGTAGGAAATCTGCTGGCAGCATCAGCCAAGTTGGAATAAGCAGCTGCTGGTGCAGAGACCAGTTGTCTCTCAAGGGGACTGCCTCATCTTCCAGCTGCCTCTTGCTTTCTCACTCCATCCTGGTACAGCTTGGCTTCTTTTCTGTGTTGCTGCTAAGAAGGGGAGATACAAAGTGTCTTTGGCCCAGCTTCCTGTATAACCAGGCCTTGGGAAAAGGAGACATACTTCTGTATTACCTCCAGCTGAGAAGGGAAATGGATGTCAGCTGTCACTTTTTGGGCAAGTACTCCAACTACAAGGACATGTGCAGCCGAGCACTGCTGCAGTAATGTGGGTAGATGCATACGCCTGCAAAACAAGTGGCGTTTCAGGCATTCTTCCTCATAAGAGCTTTCTTAGGCGTAATTGGTCTGTCCCTTTACTCTAGGTGATGTAAATCTCCATTGCATTAGCTATTGCTAAGCTCTGCATAAGGAATAGAGATGTCCCGGTCTGGTCACTGGTCCAGGATGAGGTGCTGGGAGCTGCGGAGCTGTCAGACGTAGCCAACCTGCTAAGTTTCTGATGCTTATATATGGTGATTTCACCTGCGAGACGTTATTTGCTTTTCTTTGTATTTTATTAGCTCAGAGGAATCTAAAGAAGCACAAAGAAGGGAGATGGAGTAGGTAAAGTGCCATTGCTTTTCAGCTTCTCGTAGGTGTAAAAAGTGACAGCTGAAATCCTTTTTTTTGTGTAGTGTCATTCCTACAGAGCAGGAATCGAAGGAAGTGAATTTACAAGAAGTAACTTCCTTTTCAAATGAAACGCTTTCTTTGATGTAATGGTTGTCGTTAGCGGATTGCTGCTGTTTAATTTCCTTTAACATTATGCGTCACCAGGAAGATTTCAGGTAAAGTTAACACTAATGAAGAATTTTTTAAGTTTAATTATTAATAACTCCTCAGACAGCCAGTAATGCACTGGAACGAAACCAATGGCTTCCTGAAACAAGATGGGACGTGGTTCCTCAATCAGTGATTTCTGACAGTATCCAGGAAAACAATAGAGCAGAACATTACGTGTGACATCCGGCTGTCCCATTTTTAAAGCACTGTTCTTTCTGATTCCCCATCCTTTCTTTTAAAGAAAAAAAAATAAAGTGCTTCTAAGCAGAGAGATGTCCTTGACTGAAGATGAGACAGAGAAGTTGTTACATTTCCCTTTGATTCCACGTGCTCTGGTACGTCTTTCTTTAATTACTACAGTATTATTTTTAGTTAAGTTCCTCCTTGCGCTTTCCTTATTTAAATTTCCTCTTCACGTGACTCTGATTTTGTCGAGGTGTTTTAGTAGCAGATTCCTCCTCAAGGGTTCAAAGCCAAACTGGCGTATGCAAAAAGACTGAAAAGATTATTAAACTTGGTGTGCTCTGATTTCAGTGTAGCTCAGCTCTTCCAGCCTGTAAAAGCTTATTTTTGCTTATCAACGTGAGCAGCCAGAACACCTGCTTAAAATGAAGTCCTGGAGCATTTCTCAAAGAGAGGGGGTGCGTTTAACCACTCTTCTGTAAAGTTTGGGGAGCACAGATTCGTCTCAGAGCGGTGAAGTTAATGTGTGTTCCCTATGGTGGGAATTCCTGCTGACCCAGCAGCCCCTCGGGCTTCTGCTCCCAGAGAGCTGCGGGTACAGCGCGGGGCAACGTCAGCCTCCACACTGCGCAGCATACGGTGTGTGGGACGCAATCACAACACGTGGGAAGGGACTGCAATACCCAGCACCTGTCTTCTGCTGTGTGTCCTTAATCGGTTATGCTATATATTTTTTTCAATGATGCCTTTTGGATGAAAGTATTCGGATGAATTAAATCGGGTATTTATGAAAGAACGTGAGGAAAAGAAAAGATTCTGCTCTTGTCTGCAGTGTTAAGGGCGTTACTTTCAGTTGTAATGCCAGGGGACTACAAGGGTTTGAAGCAAGGATCTCAGCTCAGTGCTCAGCACAGCTCTCTCTTGACTGAGTTAATGGGACAGTGGGAGAAGTAACAAAAGAAACTGGGTATTTTTCCCCCAAACGTGGCTATTTTTAAGGAGTATTGGCATGTGCTTTGGATTTCTTGGAATCACATCCTGTCTTGAGGGCTTCACATCAAACGTGTGGATTTGTCACGTCGTCTGAAGGGATGGAATGGGCGGGTCTTTTTTCTGTTGTACTAGAACCGGGTTTCGTGTCTGTGTTGTTTTTTTTTTGTTGTTGTTTGTTTGTTTTCATAAATAGCTCTGTGCAATCTGCTTTATGACCCTTACGGGTTGAATTAGAAGTGAGCAAAGCCGTGAAGAGCAGCAGCAGAGCTGCGCCGGACTCGAGCGGGCTCCGCTAGGTGGCGACCGCTCGCCAAACCTCCCGTTTGCACAGCGGCATGCAGTGGTGCTGGGGAGCAGCAAGGAAGCAGAGAAGCTAGGCAAGAGTTTGCTACTACTACAGCTGGGTTTGGAGCAAATCCGGCAGCGGCACTTAGCTGTGTGAACAGGAAGGTTTGCACGCTTCACATTACCAATACTTCACATAAGTAGAACGTGAGCATCAATTTGAGACCTCTGAAACGCGTTAAGTCCAAAAGACATTTTGCAGATACAGTCACTTAAATGTTTGGATGTGGAAAAGCTTGCTTTTAACTGCTTTTGGTTTTATAGATGTGGATGCCTTTGCTTTCTCTGCTTTTGTAAGCAGTCTGTTAGCACTGAGAAAGTTATCTGTTTTTCATCAGCTTCATCCTATTCAGCATACTGATGTATTTGATGCGTTTTTTACTGGGTGTTAATTTAGCAGAGATCTTCTTATTTACCTTATTGTTTGTGCATCTTCAAGACAGATAGAACTGACCCACTTTTCAGGACTGATAGGATTCTCCTTTAATTTCTCATGCGGCTGATTTTTGTTGTATTTCAGTGCTGTCATGAAGTGAAGAAAAGCTGCAAGTACAGTGCTCCTTGTAGGTGATTTTCAGTCTTACAATAAAGGAGAGATTACCTGCTTTCTTGAAAGCTTTTCCCCCTGGAAGTCAATGACCAACTAGTGGGGATGCATAAATATCCAAGCAGATGGGTTGCAAATCATTTCACCGTGGCCAAGTATGTAAGTAGTGGTGATATCTTTGATTCAAAGAAATGGCATCCAGTCGGGAACGTGAGCCTTTTGTAGCTGCAAAACGGAAACAAGATTAAACCAAGAAGAGAACAGTCTCTCTGATTTTAATTGAAAAGAGAGGAAAAGGTGAGTGGTGGTTGTGAGCAGAGTGAATGTCAGCGAGGGGAGAGGTGCTGCTTTGTATTGCCTGTGTTAGCATCAGGTACATGTCTGTGACAGATTGCTGCTGTCAGCGGCAGCATGGAAGATGGGCGTAGTTGCTGTTTTAATGATGGACAAATGAAGTTATCGGATCCAGCAGTGGTATATACATCCAACCAATGGGGCAGAAAAAGAGGGGTCTGTAGGTCTGAGAAAGGTGAGATGTTCTGTCTCGGCAGTCACCCAGGGGTTTCTAATTCTGACTTTGCAGAAAAGTCATCTGAAGCCTGCCTGGGATTTGTGAAGATAGGGTGCATGCCGAGCATCACTGATTCAGGCATCTATCTGACTGTTTCTGTTGACTGTATGTGGAGGCAAGCGATGATTTATT
Source organism: Excalfactoria chinensis (assembly GCF_039878825.1). Taxonomy (NCBI): domain Eukaryota; kingdom Metazoa; phylum Chordata; class Aves; order Galliformes; family Phasianidae; genus Excalfactoria; species Excalfactoria chinensis. Next base: position 34,212,023 of record NC_092829.1, on the reverse strand, counting down.
TTTAAATTGCATTACTGGAAGAGATGAATAATGATGTAGGTGAATGGCTTTTTGTGAAAATACCTGTGCTATGGTTAGCTCAGGTACTGAAAGACTGCAGGTACATTCCCTCCTACCTCTAAAATAACACCACACCATGAATTTAGTGTTGATGGTATTTGGAGCATCGTTCCAAGAGCACAAAATATTGCAGGTGGGATGTGTGCCCTAAGCACTTTCTTCATTTCATATACTTGAATTTCACTAAATTTGGCAGTAGGGAAGAGCACAAAGTTTCACCAGGCAGTTTCACTCCACATTAATACAGATTCTTATTGCTGAGTTTCTGTAGAACTTCTGTGTTTATCCATGTTCTTTTCAGTTTTTATTAAGAGCTATTTCCTTGCAGGGGTCAGCAATCAGTTCCATTGTTGTAACTGTTTGTAACTGACAGCTGAAAGACCCTGTGGAATAGCAGGTGCCTTGCAATTTCCAAGCACAACTTCCACATAGTATCACTACAGAGTGGAAGCTTGTGCTTTGCTTTTGTCCAGGGTATGCAATTGGCAGTAGGGTCTGAGAGAGCAACCCACTGGCCTAGATGTCTGTCCCAGTCTCCTGATACTTATACCAAATTACAACTACAGTAGCTTTAACCACATGACACCAAGTACTGCCTTTGCTGCTGTACTCCCATCCTTGCAGTGAAGCGAAGCTCCTCCTTGCCTTTACTCCCAGTTTGCTCTGTTCTTCCCATTAAACTGATGCAGTTCCAGGATGCATTAGCATGTTGGAAGCTTTCTTTTTCATTGTGCCATCCCCTGTCTTTATGTGATAAGCACAAGGAGCAGTTGCAAGATGTGACCACAGTCTCCTCCATGTAGTTCAGGCTTAAAGGAAGTTATGCCCAGCCGTATCCCTTACCTGCCCTCCTCCATGCTAATTAGTTACTTCCAGCTAATTCCCACTAGCTGAGCAGAGTTGCCAAATCTTTTTATTACCAATACGTAATTTTGATCCTTTGCTCCTCAGCTGCACTAAGCTACCTCAGTGCTTCTGCTCCAAGTTCTGCAGGAGCTCTAGACACTTCAGTGTCTGGTATTCATTCTGTCACCAAGGTGCTGGTGAGAGATGCTGGCTCTGATGCTGGGTATGACAAGAGGCTCAGTTGCCCAGACAGAGGCACAGTGTCCGGGTATGGAGCACTGGCTGTTCTGGGTGATCAGCCTGTGGTTCAGAGCAGGCTGACCAGCCCTGTGTGAAAGGTCCTGGTTAGTGGTGCAGAAAAGGACAGTGATTTGTGAAGAGCAAGTACCCGCAGTTTTCAATAAAGCTTTTAAAGCTCCCTGTTCCAATTTGAGATGTTACAGTCCCTCTAATTTTGGATTATTTTGACGAGGTACAGCTGCTAAGCCTTTCTGTCCTCGTTTGCCTCACCCAAAGAACATAAGCCTCTAGAAGTCCACAGTGAGACATCTTACAATGAGCCTTGCACATATCACATATTTAATGAAGGCTATTAGCTGCCTTGTGGTTAGATTGAAAGAAAGAAAGTAACTTGAAAGAGGACAGTGACTAATACCTAGCTTGTGTCAGAGGATTAAAATACACACATTTTCAAAATAGCAAGCCTTGAAATACATATTTAAGAAATTCTTTAGCTTGGCTTGTTACAGGAGGCCACATCTACGTATGTCATACCCCAAAAGCTTACTAATAGCTTTAACAGGCTATTTCTCCAGAAAGCATTTTACTCACGCTGTCTAGACCCATCGCAGTCACTTGCCTTCTGAGACTACTGAGGGGGTGTGCACTTGGGAAGCTGCTGCCTTTGAGAAACATGCTAAGTCCACCTTTCTACTAGCTGACCAAGGAAGTTACGAAGAACATGCATTACATTCTTCTGCAGTTTTGCTAGTGTTGGTGAAGTATATTGCTGTTACTACCTTCTCTTATTAGAATACAGCGTATTTTGCCTTTGACAAAGTTTGGTACAAAGCCAAAGCAGAGGTAAGCAGCAGAAAACCAAGTTGTATTATGAAGTGCAGCTCATGGAGCTCAACAGGCACTGCAAAATGCTGGGATGACTAATGTACCCATTCACGAGTTCAGTAAATTAATAAAATCATGTTATTTTTGGGGACCTATTTTTTGCTTTTGATGTTATGATGGTAATTTTCCAGTAGTCTAGTTTTAATGAAAACATTTACTCATGTAAATTAGGGTTTCAGTTTCTTTGTGTTGATGTTATTCTTTATTTTTGTAGAGAAATATCTCTCCTTTCTTCATCATCTACTTTCAGAAATCTTTTGGAGTGCGCTGAGGAAATATCATCCTTCTTTGATGGTCCCATTTTGTTTGGGTTTCTTCTTTCTTTTTAGTTTCTGTGAAGTAATGTAAACTCTATCTTAATTTTCTCTGGCATCCCTGCAGTCCAACGCTGGTAAATATCTTGTATTGTGGCCCATCTGGGTAGTCATAGAAACCGGAGACCTCCATCCTCCTCCTTGTTGTTGGAAATGGCATGCAAACAGGGCATCAAAGTGTTGTTTTCTGAGTGCAAGAGAGGCCTGTGAAGAGCCAAACAGAAAGGTTTCTTACTGGGTTTGTTCTCATGACTTGTCAGAGCAGTAGTTAGAGTACACTCTTGTTTTTTCTTGAATATCTGGCGACAGGGTAATAGAAAAAATGTGAGTGTCGTGAAAAAGACAAGCTTGCACGGTTAATCTTGTCCCCGGCTTTTTCTTTTCTTGATGCGTTTGTCTTGGATTGGGCTGGTAACTCATGAGGAGGTGTGGAGTGTGTTGCTGCAAATCGTTTGTGCTGCAAGTGGCTGAAAGAACCAATTGTGGAGCATGTGTACGGGGCTGGCCATTTCTCTTCGCTGATCCTCTGGCCTCTTAAAGAAAAAAATGGTGAAATAATTCTGGCAAACATGCTAGAAGTTGTCACTAGCAGAACGGCAGCATTGCCAAGCAATCATTCCAACTGAATGAATGGAATGGGTTTAGCGATAGCACACGGTGCCCATCCCCGGGCACTCCAGCTGTGTTCTCAGCAGCTGTGCAGGGCCACTGGGTGCCAACCAGCCCAGCCAGTTATCAATGACTGCGAGTTCCCAAAAAGGGCTGGAGAAAGCATTTTGTAAATTGCAACTTGCTCATCAGCTGAGAGATAGGCTCAGTCAGCACAAAGGGGCACAGAACAGTTTGATTTTATGTGTGGGAGAGAAACCTTCGTACAGGCTGTTCATACTGAGCGTGCTGCTGCAGGCCTAAAAGCAGCTGCCTCCGTGCCTCCGCTGCTTATGCAGCTTCTCAACCAATGCGGGTCTCTGGGCAAGCTTCCGAGCCGCTGTAAATTGGTGGGGGAAGTCAGTTGCTGGCTCATGGTGAAGATGGATGTTGCGGTTCAGGGAGCTGCTTGGTGTGAGGGTCTGTGCTGAATGCCTTAAAGGCTCAGAGCAAAAACTCTCATTGCATCATAGCTCGGGTGAACTGCAAGAGAAAGACAAGGGATGTGGAGGCAGAATGCAGCTCATAATAAATATACAGAACAGGATAAAGCCGTTGAGTTATTGTTGCTATTTGCATAGCACTATCACGTGTTAAATATTTCAGAAGATTTTTGCAGACAGCTTTTTTGCCCTGCATAGCATATGATCAAATTGTGGAGGGTTTGCAGGGTTAATTCACAAGTGTTCTTGATCAGTTTTTGCATATGTGTATATGAAGTACAGACTTTCTTTTTTCATTGAGTAGTTCTTTCTGTCTGAGACTTTGCTAAAAATCTTGAATGAGTATTCTCAGCACTCCTTGTGCTGCCTCAGACATCCCAGAGGATGTAGGCCTGCAGTGAGAAGGGACCTTACAAGGGGTTTGTGTGCCCTTTGTTCAAGGCAACCTGACAAGGTGTAGTGCTTCCCCTGCAAGCTTTGCCTGTCAGTGCAAAAAGAGTCATTTTTGCTTGCTAGACTTCACCGCTTTTCAGCTCAGCTTTGTGTTTTGCTTGTGACAACCTGTTTTTTCTTACCCTGTTCTGTGTTTCCTGATTTTTTTTGGAACTTGTTTTATTATTATTTTTTTTTGCATCCGAGTTTCCCAGCAATCAGCAGCAGTGTGACTATCTTCCAGGGCAGGCTGACACATGTGGTTTGCATTGAACATGTTTTTGATATGAGTGTATGTATATATGGTCCTCCAAGCAGTTATCGTGAAAATCCTACTCCACTGCCTGCATGGTGCCAAGTCAAGTAATGCCATTTGCACATTTCATTTTTACATCTTTATTTTTTGTGTTTCTCCAACACCTATCACTTACTGACATCCTTATTACCACTGCTTAATGTTTTTCTCAGACTTTGCTCTTGGTGTTTCTCTTTTTAAAGTAACGTTAGATCACTAGTTCCTCACATGCCCTTGTATGTATTTACTGCTCTATGTGTGGGGGTGTGTGAGATAGATATTTTTAAAGCCTCTTTCCTCTACTCTCATCCTGCCCCAACTCGAGATGAAATACAGCTGAGGATAGTTTTATCAAAACGAGCAAGTAAAGTTGCTGTATTTTCTCACACAGGTGCCCAGTAGCATTTGTTAGAAAACAGAAAAAACCCAGAGGCTCTTTTTCCCCACAACATCCCTGCATTTCAGCACTGGTTTGCTATATTGAGAAGTAAGGTGAAGGAAAATGTGTGCTCAGCTTCTTCTCTTCAGTGGCCCCCTACCCCGTAGCCCACCTCACCAGAAGCATTAGGTTTCAGTCTAATGCTGAAGCTCCCCTCCTGCCCCACATATTACAAAGGTTATCTGAGAAAGTGGGTTTTGTGAGGGCTTAGTTTTATTTAGTTTAAGAGGAGTACCCGTTATGTGTATGAAACTTTAATTAGGCTCTGATGCCAAAGCCAGTGCTGCTTCAGGTTTGTTCGCTGGGTTAATAACGAAGCCTGAGACCCCGTTACAAGGTAAGCTTTCAGTGCTGAGAACACAAAGCAAGATGGCTCACCCCAACTGCCTGTCTTTTAGTTGCTAGGTTGCTGTAATCTTTCAGCCTTTCTCAACAGTGCAACATGTGTTTCTTTTAAAGAAAAAAAAGAAAGAAAAAGGAAAAAAAAGCAAGAGGAAAAAAAATCCATCAGTGCAAAACCACGGGGAGGAAAACTCCTGTTCTGTGATTTACAGCTCCTCCAGACCAATGTGTGAGGTATCTGTGGAAATACCCAGGAGAGACCTGCTAAGGCTGCTTTTGGAGGGCCTGTGTTGTGAGCTAGTGCTGGCAAATGCATTCAGAAATACTGCCTTGCAAGAAACGCTGAGTTAGGGCTGATGAGGTAATATTTCTGAGTTTTGCTGCAGCTCTCTGGTACCTCTGAGTGCAGGTTCAGCTGGTCAGACTGGTTTGGAGTAAAGGCTGTCTTCATCCAGCAGTACATTGCGTGCTCTCTGCAATAAATATCACGTCAGGCATAGGCTCTCAAAATACACTTACTCTTCATCGTGTGCAAATATACATAGTATTTGTTTAATCCTTGCCATCAACATTAAAAGGAAAAAAAAGTTAATTTGCCTTTTAAATGTACTATGGGCCTGCAGAGGCAAAGAAGTAGTCTTGTTCTCTCCCTAAATACACACTTATTATATATTTGTATCACATAAAGAAGAATTATAAGAGGGCTTACTTGCTATTTCTTACCGTTCTTTGACAGAAAACTCCTTGGGGAATTTTGAGAGAAATTCATCAAAGGCTTAGTTAGTGTTCGTTTTAAATCTGTAGTGCTCGTGGGCTCTTTGTAAAGTTTGAACACAATAACAGAAATACTCCAACCCCCACCAACCTGCAGAATTTGAGCCTCCCGGACTGAGATTCTCTTCCAAAGTTTAACAAGGATTTCTCACATTTACATTTATGATCACATCAGTCCTTAAGTCTTCCAAAGATTATTACATGAACAGTACCACAAGCCTCAGTAATTCTTTTCTAGGAGTCCTACACTGGCCTGCATATTTCTGTGTATGTGCAGATAAATGATCTGTCCTCCTCAAAGCCCTCAAGTTCTCCTTCACTGACATAACAAAACAACAAAACTTCCATTGTTTTTGGCAGGTTTCCTGTGAAAAGAGAAGGATGAGTCACTGTAGAGCAAAATATTTCCTACTGAAATGTGGTCTAAAAGGCATTGGGGAAAATATCAAATATTGCTGAAAAGTTCTGAAGAGGCACATTTTGCAGGTCAAGAGTTGTGTTGATTTGGTTTTTCGATTACTGAGAAGAAGAGGTCCCATGAGCTGCAATATTGTGTTCTTTGGTGGTGAGGTTGGTCCACTTATCCAAGGAGAATATTCCAAATGGTGGTAGCTCTGATGGCTGACAGGCTGAGCAGAGCAGAAGCACCTCCACAGTGCTTTGTTCTAAGAACAGTCTCGGTCCTCAGTGCTTCCAAAACATACACCAGAAGAAACAAGAGGTATGGATGCTTTATAGAATTTTATTTAATGTCCTAATTACGTTATTTCAGATCTATTAAGTTGGAGAGGAAGCATCACCTTTAGTAGAGAAATTACATCTGACAAAATTAATCTTGCCTCTTAGTTGATACCAAATGCATCTGAGACACAGCTTTCATTGTTCATCCAAGAAATAAATATTACAAAAGTACTTTGGTTCCCACTTTGAATGAGTCTGTCTTGGAGAGAAGTAACTGTCCTCTGACTCGTCTGTTTTCCTGAGGCAGCCACAGCAGCTTGCCAGTATTGGAATCACTGTGCTCAGTCACGTCCATTAATTCTGAATTAACATCATGTATTAAGTGATGTTAGGTGGCACAAGTTAAATTTCATTACGGATCAAATAGGTGTCTTTGGGTAAAGAAAATTTGGGGAAGGAGGCCCAAAATCTTAAACAAACAAACAAAACTTACTATGAGGTTGAAAGTAGGATTTATGTTAAGAGCTGTCAGTAAGAGTGTTAAAATTCCTAAGAGAAGTATCACTTCTGTTTCCTTTGTACTGATGGGGATCTGTGGCAACATTCACCAGAGCTCAGAGATAAAATTCCTGTCCTGTTCTGAACAAGGACAGTGCTGGATTCAAAGCTTGGTTTGGTTTGCAGCGTAAACAGATTTTGTTTCAGACACTTCAAAGTTACCAAGACACGGAAAATGACACATTGTTTCAAAATATTAGCTGAAGGTTGGGAAACGTACGGTGGGAAAGAAGTAAGTTATATTTATTTATGGAGGTGCATGCAGATGCCAGTATCACAGTGTGTTTAACACCAGAAAAGGGTTGTGAAAGGATAATGAAGCTAAATAGCAAAAAGAATATCATAATCACTCACTTCTACAGGCCAGTTCTGTATGCAGCTTTATGTTATAAAGACATTTGAAATGGTTAAAAATTCCAGTAGATAATATAGAATGGCATTTGAAAGTGCGGATTTTATAAGGTTCCATTTATTTTTTAACTAATTTGGATCCCGTTCCAGATTGTTTACAATCCCTCCTTCCAAATTTGTTTCCCTTTTATCTGCGTAAGCATGTGCTGAGACCATTGCTCAGTATACACAAATGCTAATCTACCTTAATGCACATGGAAAATAGCTTTCCTGGCACTGAATCTAAAACTCTCATGGAATACATTATTAATCGAAGTCTCTCTTTTTAGAAGAGCCTATCATTTATGTGGTCACCATCGAGAGGGTTACAGATGAATGTAATGCTGTTCGTTAACCGGTGTGGTCTTCAAAGCTTACAACAAGCAACCCTAGATACTGGAAGTGTATAAAAAAAATAAATTTCAAAAGTAATTTTCCTTCCCTGTACTCTGCTTGCTTACTCCAACATGATCTAATTATAATGTAATGACAACTTCTTTTATATTGCCCTGCATGCTTTAATACTCCAAATGCGTTTCTCTTGGCAGATCTCTGCAGTGAGGTGAAAGCATGGTAAATATTCAGTTCTCTATCGTGAATAATTCCCTGGCTTTGCATTTGGCATTCAAATACTAGCTCATGCACCTATGGAGTTCTGGAGTGCGGTAGTAGGGAAGCAGGTGGGGTGAAGCTGGTGTCCATCCACCTGTGTGTCATGTAGCTGAATGTTTTTGTGTCACTAGCAGGGCTTCAGCCCAGCTTCTGCTAAGTCTGCAGTGCTGAAGTCTTCCTTTTGTTCCACATGCTGGTCTTGCAGACTCTGTTGAGCCTTATCAAACACAGCCAGTTGGTGCTGCTGGTATGAAAGCGCGGGGGAGCTCTCATGTGGAAGGTTAATGGAGTGTAATTATAAAGAAAAATGAACTGCTCAACCACTCTATCTCCCTCTACCTGCACTGAGAGTGACAAGTGCTCTGATCTTTTATAAACCCTAGAGCAGAGGTTTAACCGTCTAAAATGATGACAGTATAACTGTCAAACAAGCAAGCACACTGTGACGAAGTGGTGTGAACTTACAGACAGAAATGTTTATGTTCCCTTCTGTGGTCTCTGTTAGTACTTTCTTTCTTGCTGTTTATTGTCCATATTGATATATCATATCTCAAATGCATCTTCCTGTGAGGTGTCCATCAAAGCCAGAAAGATCTTTGTGTTCCACACGTGGCTTCTTTGTTTATGCTCCTCACAGTACCGTTACACTGCTTGATGGAGTAATGGCACCTTCCTAAGGCATTTCGATCCCAGAGGATAAAACTTTTATAGAAAAGAGTTCTGAGGGCAGCAAGAGCAGTTACTGAGATTTATGCTGTAGAAACTGACCAAAATTTTAGATTAATACCAAATTATATATGTATTTAGATTCCTGTTAGTTAAGTTAGATACTATGCACATCTGTTAAAAACAACTGTGCCTGTCAGGCACTTTTTTGTCTTTCATCTAGCAGGCAGACTTTTTAAGAAAGACTTCTTTCTTAGGTAGGGAGTAGAGAAGAGATGCCACACATAAAACCAAAAGGGATGAACGACTTCAACTTCCTGTGATTAGAAGCCATTATATTTTACCTCAGCACTCCTGTGTGACATCTCCTGACTTCAGCGTAGCTAGGATGGTTTCGTTATCAGGATACAAAGTTTTTGTGTTCCACGGCCAGAGAGCAGGTGATAGATTGGGCTGCCAGTTATTCTGAAGGCTGTTGCAATGTCAGCAGGTTGATGTGGGGAAATTTGCCCAGTTAATCCTAGTAGGCAGTCCGCACTCTACTTTGCAGTGGAGGGGAAAAATAACATCCCAGCAATTCTCACCTGGATTTTTTTTTTCCCATTTTAAGACTGGAATCAATAAGAACATGAATGTGTAAGCAAGGCATACAATGAAAGGCATCAAAGGAAGATGGTTAGCTTGTGTTGCTCAACATCTTTTCTCCATTTCTGACCAGCTTCTTATAGAAGAGGGTGGAAAATCAGCCCTGAGTATATCTGGAGACATTTGTACTCTAAAGGGGAAGACTGTGTATATGTGACTTCTCAGTTCCAGGGAGGTGAGGCCACTGCCAGACTGAGAACAATGCTGGCACTTGTGCTGTCCCTGTGGCCCATCAAGTCAGGGCATGAGCAAAGGCTTCCCAGGATTCAGAGACTCACACACGTACTACATAATCTCTAAGAGTTAAATTAAGCATTTCCTTTGGAAAGCTGTAAAATCCTGTCCTGAAAATGTCAAACCATGATGCGCCATCGTATCTCATAGCAGGCTCTTCCAGCACTGACCCATCTTTGCATCTTACTTCAAGGTTGAATTTGTCTACCTTCAGTCATGGAATTACCACTTTACATTTCTCAGAGAAATTCAAAGCCTGCCCCCCATCCCCAATCCTCAGAAGTCTTCTTGGTATATAAGAATCTCAACCCAGTCAGAAGTCTCCTCTCAGCCTTCTATGTCATGGGCAGGATGTGCTGAGCCACAGGAAGCCTCGTGTTGCGCAGTGTTGTTTGTTGGGTCCTCAGCTGCATCTGTGATTTTCCTTTGGACTCTCACCAGAAGCTCTGCAAAAACTGAAGTTCTGGATGTTTCTAAAAGAGATAGTAGTTCACTACATCTGCAGTTTTTGAGTACTTTTAGCCATACTTAGGGAGATATTATTTGCACTGAGATAAACACAGGGGCAAAGTTCTCCTTCCCTTTTCCATTTAAATTGGGCAGCTAAGCAAGAACCTTTCCTTTTTTTCTTGTTCCCCTCCCGCCCCACAGAGAGTAGAGTCACTGTTGACTGATCCGCAAACCTTTATACAATGAAAGGCCAACGATTTGGGTCTGCAGTGCTAATTTAATTTCATGTATTTTCTGTGAAGCAGGCATTTTTCTTCATTTTGATCATGCTTGGTTAACTAAAGAGAAGAGTACAGCAGGTGTGTTTGGCTGGGCAGAACACCTCTGTTTGACATGCTGTTTAAGTGTAGGAAATAGAAAAAAAAACCTCTCACTCGAGTGAGGTGAAACTACAGCTTTTTGCTCTGGTAGCTCATTCTACCTATTAAGGACTGCCTTAAGATTCACCCTTAGCTAGGTGATCTGGTTGATTATGCTACATGCAAAGTGAAGTGAATAAAACTACGTCTACATGTTTCATATTGTTAACATTCATATTTGCTGAATATTTTCTGTATTTTCTAGTACTGGAAAGGATTAGTACAAGCATCTACTTCATTCTGTATCAATTCTCTCTGTATTTATTCCTTCTTTTAGTGTTTCTAAGTTCTGCAGTTAGTTTATGATCTCTGTAAAGAAACTGTGGAAATGAAATATTGGATGCTGTTGACAACATCAAGGTAATCAACAGGTTCTCCTGCAGTATAGTCTCCGCATGCAAATGTTCGTTCCTCTTCGTAGAAGAGAGGTTTACATTCTGTTCTTACCTAAAGTTAGTCATCTTGCTTGGTACTTCTGATGGTGTGTGAGCCTGGTCCGAATGTGTTTACTGTCACGAGGAGGAGAGGAGGTTTGATGCAGTCACGGGAACAGCAGTGGGATGCACATGAATCCTGCTGAAACTGATTCATTTTTCCTTCTAGGGACTGTTTTCCTGTGCAGGAGCATGCTGTAAAACTATTTGGCGTCTCTCCTTTCTGTTTGGGCTATTAAAAAATATTAGGAGGTAGCAGATTGGAAAGATGAATTTAAGCTTTAGAAGATGATGTCACATTAGGAGATAGGTAAGAGGAGAGAGGCAGCGGTATTTCCCTGTTAGAGGTGCTTTGTTGAAACTGCTGGCTGCCAGGCAGAGCTGTGAGCCACTTGCCCAAGGAGATCATTCTCATGTGTTTTCCTACAGTAGTTTTTGTGCTGTGGTTTTATACAACAAGTTTTAGTCCATGACATCTTATGAGTCCAAATTACAGACTTCTAGAAGACCAGTTTGGTCAGATAGAGAAACATACTTTACATTAAAGTTCAAAAGAACCTTTGTTGCATTCCTTCCCCATCTAGCTTGTTTTAGTTTTTTTCCTAAGGAGAATCTTTTGTCTTGAAATAGATGAATTGGGGAAGTCAGTATGGAGATGGGCAAGATGGAATAAAAATTATCACCTTTAATGTGGTAGTCAGCAGTGTAATTGTTTCAATTCCCTGACCACTTCATGTGGAGGTGATCCCCACATCCTTTTACCAGTCTGTGTTTGTGCTCAGAAGTATTTCTGAGAAGTAAAACAACCTAAAGCAAAGTAAAAAAAAAACCTTGTCAAGCTTTGTCCTTGCATTTCATTTCTCCTTAATTACATTACAAATACTGCACTTAACTGTTTTTCTTGTTCTGTTTTGCCTGTTGTCATATATTTAATTCTTCGTTCATTAATTGCTTCTCTGTTTAAATATTGTAGCTGTTCTTGCAGGTTTCTTTCAGTTAACAAATGTATTGGGGCAAGGAAGCAGAGATATTGTATTTATTTAAAGTATAAACTGAAGGAAAGCGTAGCGTATGTAGCGCTCCTGCTAGTTCAGTGTCTGTTGCCTACTTTGTGCGGCAAGTAGGAGAGATTCTAAAATGAGAAGACAGTGATGCATAAGGCATTTCACGGTACAGCATTCCCTTCCAAAAATTAATTGGTCTTGTGTTGCTGCAAATGGTAAAAGACACAGTACCGAAAATAAAGCAATCAAGAACTCGCGTAAAACGGAATGGCACAGCAGCTATTTTCAGTCATTTTCATTTATAAATCTAGCTATAATTTTAAATAAAATAGAAAAGTTGATAAGCATTCTCCCCCATTAGGAATGAAGGAGCTAACATTATTTTCAGAACATACATAAGCCATTTCTGGATTATTTCTAGCAACTTTGAGAAGTGTTTTTCTATCCTAATGGAAAAATCTCACATTCAAAATAGGTAGGCACGTAGACATGCAGAATACATCTTTATGTCTTTGTAGTGCTTTTAGACATGTTTTACATGGGCTGTGTGGAGCACATACTCTTTGGGATGCTTACTGGTGTGTTGGTGGTGCAGCCATTCACTGGGGTAGGTAGGGTTAAGCTGTCTGTGCTTAATTGAGCATACAAAGAAACAAACAAAAAACCCTTGGGAAAAAATGAGTTAGGTTAGTAAAGTGTAGAAAGAAATACTGCACATTTCAATACTTGTGCCCAGCAATAGGGCATTGGCAGTCTCAGTCCCACTGCTGGTGATGGTGGCTGTGTGCCCATACAGAGCACAGGAGATCCATTCCCCACTCTCCCAGGGGAGGCTGTTTCAACTCAAATGTACAATTGGACAACTTTAAGAAGCAGAAAAGTTGACCGTGTTTTTTTTTTGGGGGGGGGGAATAATTTTTTTTCTAATGTAGCCCATTTAGATTGTTTTGTTCATAAAACAATCTTGAATGTGAGTCAAGCACAAATGGGGTGCAAAGTTCCATACAAATACAGGGTCACTGTTAAAGATATGAACATATTTCTGTAGCCCTCTCTGCAATCTGTCAATAGAATTAAAATCCAGTTTTATTATACAATAGATTTCTTTCCTCACAGTTGTGAAATACGGCATCATGGATTTCTATCATTGGATTCTCATATTTTAACTTTCTGATACCATCAGCAGATGAGTATCCAATTACTGTCCTTGCTGGCAATGTTTCCACTCCCAAATTCCACTCTCAAAACGCACACCCCTGCCAGTTTAAAGAATAACTTTAAATTCTGTGTAGAAGCAGAGGTCTTTGATTTCTCATTGGGTAGTGGCAATGCGAGGGAAGGAGGCAGGAAAAGGAGATTGCAGGGCAGGGAAATTCCCTCCAGCCTTCCCACTCCCAATCCTCTCTTACCATTTCATTCTCAGCAGCTGGCGACTTCTAAATCCCAGAGAACATTTCTTGCTCGTTGCAGGGAGCAGAGAACAGGGTATACTTAATAGTTTACTACTGGAGTCGGTGGAGCAGGAAAACAGGTCACTGGCACGCACTTGGTAAATTCAAAGCACAACAGCTCTGGTTTTGTGATACTGAAGGTATGCACTGTGAGGCTGCTTGGTACTTTACGTCTTTCTCTCTTTTTTAAGGAGATTTTAATGTTTAACTCTTTTATAGATTTTTGAAGTTTAAAAGCAGACCCACTTTAGATAAGTGTGGGGTTGTTTTGTTTTTTTTGGAACGTTGCTTGGATAAAAGAGAAAATGTGACACCAACTGTAATGGGGGATCTAGTATTTTAAAACATGCTGTACACACAGTACCACTATTTCATTGATTGAGTGATTTAGTGGAAATAATTCTTGGCTAATAATGTTGTGCTTAAAGTGTTATCAAGGACTTTATCACAATAATCTTGCTGCAAAAGAAAGTTTGATAAGAGCACAGAGAAGACATCTTTTCTTGTCTCACTGAGGCACAGTGAGATGAAGAGGTGGATTTTCTGCTTAATCAAACCAAAATAATCTGATGCTCTGTTTGATCTGGCCTGTGGCATGAACGGGAAAGTGCTATCACTAAATGTCACAGTATTGATTACATTTATTACTTGTAAGAAGGGGTCATACAAGGTGTGTAGGGCTCTGTGAACTCAGTGGTGTGAAGAGTTCTTGATGAAGTTAGCAATGAAGATGTCAAGACAGCAAGAGCTATTAAATTATGCAGTATGCTTACGGGGCACAGCTCGGCAAATAGATTTTGTAGCAGCCTGACCATAACCATTGCAGAGCACAAGCAATTATTTTTTGGGTAGGATACAGCTCGGATGAAAGGATGTGATTATTAACTTCTTTCACATTCTGGATGTAAACAGAGGCTTTGAGGAAAATTCAGTTAACTTGAAAGACAAACGCTTTTCACACGTTTGTAGTACTGAGGAAAAAGAAACTACCTTAGAAATATAGGTGGGTTTGAGGGCTTTCTGACACTCAGAAAGCTGCTCTGTTACATTTATGTGTTTACAACTGAGTTATTCTCAGCTGAAAATTCTGAAGTTGTTGGTAAGAATGCAGTATTTAAATATTCTTCAAATAAAAACGGAGTTGGGGAAATGGCAAATATTGGGAATACTTGTTAAGAATTCTGTGGTCCTTCTAGATCACCTCAGTCTCCCTGGCTTTACCAGGTGTGCAGCCGGGACTTTACACCAACACTGGCAAATTTCAGTTATTCAGACTGTGCGTTCTGAGTTACAAACTGCATTCAGGATTGATTAAGAACAGCCAAATAACCCACAAGAACCATTTTAAAACACTGCTTTAATAGTATGAAGCTTCACAGTAGACAAGACATTCTTGTTATCCTGGCCCGAGCTGGCATTGGTGCTGGGAGGATGCAGCACTGAGGTGCTATGAGCGGGCATGGCCTGGGCTTGGTGCCTGTGTCGGGGCAGCCCAAGCTGGTTTGAGTAATTAAGCTAAGTAATTTCAGAATACATTGTTCAGAGCTGCTCTTGATAACTTCTAGCAAGCACGTAATCCCTGCAGCCTTCCAGATAGTATAACGATTTCTGTGGCACTGTGGTATTTTTACTGACAGTTGGTAGAGGAAGCTTAATAAACTGCGTCAGCAATTGGCATTCTCTGCAAACTTCACTTGTACCGCTTTGAATCTTAAAAGCATTAGATGTTTCTTCCAATTTAATATCTGCATAATGGATGTGGATGGCAGGATATGCTGCTGCCAGGTGGCTCGCAGCAGCTCTCTCCCCATCAGCACCGTCATTCTATCCTGTTGGCAAAGCAGGGCAAGGTTGTCCTATTGCCTCTTGTCCTGAGTTGGTACTGTAATTCTTCAGACTCCTGTACAGTATATTTTTGGCATGTTTTACATAGACATGTTGCAGTATTTCATCTCCTGCTCTGCTCCTTTCTCCTCTCCTCCCCCTTGGGTTGCTCTTTGGAAATGTTTTTCAGCTCTTCTGCTTGCTGATGCAGCACTTCAGTTTGTGGGTTAGCATGGTTGATCTTCTCAGAAAGCAGTTTTAAATGATTGTTCAGCTATTCTGTGTTTGAATGAACTGATAGACACAGGCCACTCAAAACTATGTAAAACATCTGAATTTGAAAAATGCTTTCTATACCCTTAGTATGTTCTCTTTGTCCTAGGTGGGAACAGTTTCCAGTTTAGGTTTTGACATCTTTTAGCATTCTTCTAGGTGCAGTGTGGGATACTTACTTTGCATTCCTGCCTACTACAAGCTCCTTGAATTTTCGGTTAGATCGAGCCAGTGTTTCTGTTGCCTTTGGAGTCTGATGTGTATCCCTGGCAGGACCATCACCACAACTCCGGGCAGGTTTTAGAAGCTGGGTGGTCTTCCTCATGTACACTTTGTAGCTGCTGAATTCAGCCTTTTGCAAAAACATCAGTGCTTTGAATTCATACTTTTCAACCCCATGAAACAGGATTATTCATTTGTTTGTTTGTTTGCTTGTTCAGGTTGATTGCATGTTCTCTTTTGCTTTTTAAAGTTCTGGTTCTCAAAAAGTGCCTGTTTGGAACCCTGCAACTTTTCTGTTTTCTAGGTGCAAGGTTAGCATGTTAGGCATGGTACAGCCTTAACCCATGATAAGCAACACATTCAGAAGTAAGCTTGAAGTACGCAAGTGGGAACTACATAAAGAACAGATACTTCACTATTTCAGAGTTCCATAATCCTGCATGGGAAAAATAAATAAATAAATAAAGATAAAAAAGAGGGAAATATTGTTTCAGTTGGTTGCGTGTACCCAGACTATCTTTTTTTCCCCATTCTTTCTCTCTTTTGTACTATACCCTAAAAGAAATGCTTCAAAAGAAAAATCAAAACTCTTGATATTGGCAGAAAGTTTTTTTCTTTTCATGTAAGTGGAACTGCTTCAGGCAGCCCCTTTTGCTAGTGCCAAGCTCTGACTGAGCTGGTCTGACCATGAGGGGTTTTGGTAAAGTTTCCTCAGGCTGGGCCCTGGCATGTCCAGTCACATTTCAGTGTACTCCTCCACATCCAGCCATGCAGTGTAACAATGCTGGAGTACACATCTGAATCTTTTTAAAGCCACCCTCGATTGGTGGTGGCTAGAGTATTGGAAAAGATGCTTGTTTCCTATCGTGTGCACAACAAAAGTATTGTGGTGTATGCACCCCCTGTGCTAAAGCACATTAACATACATAAAATGCGAGCCCTTATTACCCATGCAGCGGCATGGCATCTTATCCCATAAGTCACCTGGTCTGGTGTTAGATCTTTTATCATCTAAGGATACCCAGTAGCTACCAGGAAAAGAAACTTCTCTTTGAAATAATCTCAAATTTTCATGAAAGCTGTAATATAACAGGAAGCATTTAAGCTTGGAGAAATAAGTCTATGTCTTTCCTTCCTGCTGTAGGTAGCCTTATCTGATTTTCATTCAGTTGCCAGTAATATTGGACTGAATGACTGCCCTTCCTATTCCCCACTTTGCACACAGTGTGGCTCTCTTGACGGTCATTTTCTGTGCCCAAGAGTGCATGTCAGAAGGAGACGGAGACTTTGGAATCGAAATGCCAACAAGTCTCAAGTGAATATATGCTAATAAGGTCTTGCAGTGGTTTGTGAATAGCCTGGAGCGGGGTGAGTTTCCACGAGGACGACAAGGTCATCCTACTGGACAGCATATAACTATTCTGGAATTCAGTCTGCTAGTTAACACCAGTGTTTAAATTTCTGAAAAGGAACTATTACACTTTTGTATAGTTCTTTATTGACATTAAATGCTTTAGGTATTATTATCTTCTCTAACTTATGCAACAAAATAACTGTAAATGTATCTATTTATGTTTTTGTTTATCTGGTAGAAAAGAGTGGTGGAACAGCTTCGAAAGAATTTGATAGTGAAGCAGGAACAGCCGGACAGTAAGTTTCAAATACAGCCATTGGCACAGTCAGAAAACAAACTACAGACGCCACAGCCACAACCACTACAACAGCTACAGCAACACCACCATCAACAGCAGCAGCAGTCTACTGCACCCTCTCCAAATGTGATTGGATCACAGGTAATGATTACCCATAGCCAACAGGTCTCAAGAAACAGTAAAGACTTTGCTTGTACTGTATGTAGTGTATGATTAAAGTCATTTATTTTTAAAAGACTCACGGTCTTTGTGAGCAAAATGTAAGGAAGCAGTTCCCTTATCCTTCTGCCTGGCTCTTTCTAAACAGTCATAACTCATATCTAATAATTCTTACCTGAGTCTGCACACATTAATTTAAAAGGACACAATGGTAGTTACGAAGTTTAAATTTTAGAAAGTAGTGTATTTATTGGGAAGGCACACTGAATTTCATTACAATGCAGGATTAGGGATGTAATCCCTGAACTCACCAGGGAAAGCAGACCACTTTGCTGAGAAGGAAACTGCAAGCTAATTCCAAGTCTCTACTGTTCAAATATTTAGAATCTCAAAAGTCTGCTAATAAAACAGCTAGAAAGGCAGGGGCGTATTTTGTAGTAAGGGGGGTGCGTGTGACTTTTTTTACCCATTGTTGCCATCTCAGCAGCTCACATGTACTTGGATAGGCTGATGGCAGAATTCACCATTTGCTTCATGGATATTGCATGGAGTTGCATCCGTAACTTTGACTGGTAATGATTCTTGTCTTCTCTTTACCTGAAAATAGAGGAGGAAGAAATGGTTGAGATCTTAGTTAACTCATTAACTGAACAAGTTGTTTTGAATGCTCTCTAAAAATACCTTTGTGAGGCTTAGGTACTTCTAAAAAAATATTGAAGAACTGGAGCAGACTTAACTAAGAAAAAGATGGTCTTGAGCACAAACGTCTACACTGAATCTAAGACAGAACAAAGAAGTGTGTACTGATGTGTGGTAAAATGGTGAATCTCCCTTTGCTGTATCATTGGTTTCTGCTTTTCAGTCAGGAAACACAACTGCAAAAGCAGTCTTAGATTTTTCTCCTTGTTCCACACTTTGCATTCGTGCATTAACTTCCAGGTCATCTTCTGGGTTGCAAAAACTGAGGTTTTGTTTAAAGTTAAAGAGCCCTCTAGTGAAACAGCCACAAAACTGCTACACCCTTCAGACTCATTGATGCTGTTGCACTCAGAAAGTAATCAGGAACTGAAAGGCAGGTCTTCCTCTCATCTGAATAAAAAAAGCCAGCTCATACCCTTTAGTTATCTGTTATTATTTATGCTGTTAGAACCCTAAAGTATCAGCTCTTGCTTCTGTAGGTGGAATCTACGTACAGATTCTCTATCCTCTTGCCCCTCAATAAAACTGTGTCTTCTCTTTCAACAAAGATATAAGAAACACATAAAGGAAAGTCAAATATTTTGTCTCTGTGTAAAGGTTATTGCTGCCAACTTTTGTAACAACACATTTTCTAGTAAAGAGAATGTTTTCAATTGTTATTTTCAGAGTAATTCAACGTAGGAATAAAGTTATATATACTGCCCTAATAGTGACACCGTAACATACTTAGCGTAATCCAGTCAGAGGGATATTTTTTCAAAAAGATAGTATTACTACAATGTTATTATGTGAAATAAAGCAAACTTGCTGTGAATGGTACTTCAGTATGAATTCATGCATTGAAAACTTTTTAGAATAACTGAAGCAATTAACACTCAGTAGAGTAACAGAGAAATTCAGGCTCTGTGATCTGCTGCCTGAAACTCTGCTCTCAGTACTTTCACACTTACCAGAAACCCTTGAAAGTCTCCCAGTCTTGTACTACACGATGGATTACACTTTTCTTTAACATGTTTATAGATGAATGTATTCTTGTGAACATGATACGGTGTTACATCTTATTGGAAAAGCTTGAATAGTATTACTGCTTCAGGGGAAAGGAGCCTCTTGCTTTGGAGACAGCGCAGGAGGGGTCAATGAGAAGCTCTTAAACCTAAAATAGAAAGTTAAGGGAATTGTTCATGTTGAGACAATGAAAAAATGATTATGACTGGATTATATATATAAATGTACTAAAATGTAGCACGAATTATTCTTTGATTTGGCATTATACAGTGATTTTTTTTATATATTTTTTTTTTACACTTCAGTGTAATTAACAGTTAGGAGGTATAGTTTAAGCCGTAAAAAAATGGTGGTGTGAAAGCAAAATGCATTTTAGCTTAAGGAAATAATATCAGAGAAAATACTGAAGAAACCAACTGGAAATATATTACTTTATTATAATGAAAAGAAAGGTCTTCTGTGATCATAATGGAGAAATCTGAATCAGTCATGTTCGGAACATGACAAAGGCTGCCTTGACCCCTGGTTATCCATTTTTTCCTGTTCTAAAGTCTAGCACCATTGTTGAGAGGGAATGGCTCTTACTTCATTCTAAAAGCATTTAATGAAGCCAGTAACTGTTTTGAAGATGCAGGGTCATTAATACACCAGATTTTTTACACCAAAGAGAGAAGGAATAAGTTCACTTGCCATTCTGTTGAGTGCCATTCATCACCATTCTTTCTGTGCACATTGTGTTCTGATTTTTTTATGGAGATTTTCCTGCCTTGTTAATTTTTGAATGAGATTGATCTTTTCTGTTTTCCTCGGTATCTTAGGAGACGGGACATTTTAAAACAAAATTAGGGAATTGTAATTGTTTAATTTTGGAATACACTTAATTTGGGAGCATAGTGCATCAATGCATTTCAAATAAATGCTGACATTAAGTGATTCAGAACCACTCTCTTTAAAACAGGCTGAGAGCAATCTGGAATCATGTGCATGCACCAAAACCACCCCCACTCCCCCATTCCAGTGAAGTTAAAATTAATTGCCTGCAGCTGGACAGGCTCACAGCCAGCTCATAACTCCAGGATAGCCCTGCTGGTATTCTTAGGGAAGAACGTGAAGGGCTAAATTGCTGTATGTATGTCTAAAACTGAAATTCGGACTAGCCGGAATCAAAATCTATTTTTTGTTCTTAAAGAAACAAATGAGGTTATGAGGGGTTGCTTTTTTCCCTCTTTCTCTGATTACGATCTCTGTAAGTAAAGTTTCCATTTGAAATTTTGTATGTTAATTGATGAGAAGCTCGTTTGCTGGTTTGTTTCATAAACTTCCAGCATATAGGTTTGATGTTGACAGTACACATTTGGAAGTAGTATGAAACTAAAAGATCAAAAAACATATATGCCTCCGCTAACGCTTGCTTGTCATATTCTCAGAAACTGTTTTTGAATCGATCTGTAATTCTGCAAGTGATGAAAATGTTCCCAACAGGTGCCCCAAATGAGGTTTCTTTCTAGCTACCCAGTTTTCAGAAGCGTAAAATCATATGCATGTCTGAACAGTAGGCAGGTAGACTTAGTGCTGCCTTTTCTTCTGCTGTCTATTGTTTCTGACAAACCAGCCCACATCCTGTCTGATACCAAGTGTCTCTGTCTCTTACAGTGTTTTTTCTGTTTCCTCTAGAAAACGGTAACTACAGCTTCTATGATCACCACTAAGACACTACCTCTCGTCTTGAAAGCAGCAACTGCGACCATGCCTGCCTCCGTTGTGGGTCAGAGACCTACCATTGCCATGGTTACTGCTATCAACAACAACCAGAAAGCAGTCCTCAGCACTGATGCACAGAATGCACCGGTCAACCTCCAGACAACAAATAAGGTCACTGGGCCAGGAGCTGAGACAGTCCAAATAGTGGCGAAAAACACAGTCACTTTGGTAAGCATTTCATGTGTTTGCCCTGCAAGTATGTGTGGTTTAGTTTGCAAGAGAGCTATAGGGGGAAAAAAAAAAATCAGATTTTTCTACCAGAAAAGAGAAAAGTAGGGACTTGTTATGAGACTTCGTAGGTTGACACTGCTAAACTAAAAGACCAGGAGAAAAATATTTACTTTCTACTAAATCAGTGCTTTCATCACCTCTGTGTAGTAGCTGTTAGTCATGGGGAAGCAGCAGTTGTTTTGCTCCTGCGTAGTCTATGGGCTGTGTTCTGCAAAATTTCAGCTCTTTTGTTTGGTGAAGGTGCTGTCAGAATTTCATGGTTTGATCATTTTGGGGTTTTGTCTTTCATTTTCTGATTCAATCTTTCCTGTTCACTTTGTGTGATAAAGTCTCTCATGTTAGACATAGCACTTAATTCTGCTCACTACTGCGTCTTCACTCACCACTTTTTCATACACAGATCTTGTTTCTTTAGCCATGTATTTTGGAAAGTGCTTTGATGTTACCATACAGTCTTCCCCAGAGTAGTTAACTTGCTGAACAATTAGTCAGACACCTGGAGATACAAGAAGAAATGTTGTAGAATTGGATTATATAACCTCCTTGGACTAGAAATTAGGAATTATATGGGATCATGACAGGGAAATTCCACTTTTGAATTAAAGATTAAAACTTCATTAAATACAAATCTTTATTTATCTTTATTTAAAAATACACTTTAATAATGTAAATTAAAGTAATTTTACCTCCTAATAGAGGATCATTGTAAGCAGGATAGAGAGTTTGGAGGTTTTTCTACTATTCCCTTTTCCAGAGTCATCTGTTGCCCCCCTGTCATCTGACTTTCATGCTTCTGCTTAATCTCTTTGCTGAATTACCTACTTAGGCTGTGCAGGTGATAGTGCTATTATACTTACACGTGATTTAGGTTTTGGTAGCACATTTCATAAAAAAAAATCTCAGAATATTTTCCTAAGCTTTAATTAATCAGTATGACACCTTTTGGAAGTAAGTCGCAATCTTATGTGTATGGACAGAAGTAGAGAAGGGTGGAAACTAACATGGACATTAATCTCAAAGAATCTCATTGAATACTCAAGTAAGGTAGTTAGTAGCACTAATCAGATTAATTATTTGGCAACTCCAATTGATTTCAGGTAGAAAGAGAAGTATCCTCCTTAAAATCAGAGCTTAATTGCTTCATTTGGCTTACTTTCGAATTTTAGGCTGTGTATTTACAGCCCCTCAGAGTGTCACTAATATTGCTAGAAATAGAAGAGTTCTAACTTTCCAAATTTTCTCATTTGTGTGAGATAATCTTTTGTCCTCCTGGATGCCATTGAGTATGATAGGATAGTATAGCTGGACATCAAAGCCTGAAGTTACTTTCTGTCAGTTATCATGCTATTTATGAACTATTAAAACAAATCAGAGTTTCATTATCTCCAGATGAAGTGATTTTGGATCACAGACCACATTAGTTAGTATAGGTGCACCTTCTGTTTGTGAACAAAGGTATACAGGCACTGGAAAGTAGGGGTACTTCAATTTTCAGTACATTTGTAATGAAGAAGCTGTCACAGTGAAAAACTATGGAGTGAAAAGCCGGGAACATCAAGTCTGAAAATACATTCAGGGTGTTGATTTTTGTGAACAACATCAAAGCTATTTTCCTCTGATTGAACTATCTCTTATATTCTTACAGCAGGTTCAGGCTACACCCCAGCCCATAAAAGTGCCGCAGTTCATCCCTCCTCCCAGACTCACACCTCGTCCAAATTTTCTTCCACAGGTAAGTGTATAGAGAGCAAGCAATTGAAGAAGGACCTTGATTATAGCATAAATAGGGGAAATTTTCTGTGAACATCATGCCTGTCAGTCTTTATTGCTGACCTGCTTGAGGAGACAGTTCATCTTCATGGGAAGGACTGGATGTACAATAGAACAGAACAGAGTGGTTCTGTTGGAAAGAATCTTCAAAGATCATCCAGTCCAGCTGCCTGAGCAGTTCATTATCCAAATGCCTCTTAGAATACTGACAAGCACAAGGCAACAACCACCTCTATAGGAAGCCTGTTTCAGTGTTTGACCACCTTCACAGTAACAAAAGCTTTCCTAATATCCAGTCAGGAAGGAATTTCGCACTGTGGGGATATTTAGGAGTCGAATAGGCTGCCCAGAGGAGTGGTGGAATCTTCAGCCTTAGGGGTTTGCAAGACCCGTCTGGACAAAGCCCTGAAGCATCTTGGTTTGCATTTAGTGTTGGCCTTGCTCTGAGAGGGAGATGGGATTATAGAACTATCCTGAGCTTCCTCCTGCCCAGTGCATCTATGATTATGAGATTAACATATAGTGATCATTTATGAATGTATTTGCGTCAAAAGGAATGGTGAATTATTGCTGAACTGGTGTCAGCAAAAATTGATGCATCACCCAAGGCCTTATATTGCTGTAATTACTGTTTGCTGCTCATGAGCAAGAAGGAAAAACAAGACGTCTCTGTGTTGTTCCCAAGTATTTCTGTATTGCAACAGAGAACAATACAGACAGTGATTTCTGTTCACAGCTGAGCAGCAAAACTTGTAGAGAACAAATTTTTTCACAAGTTGGAAAAGACACTGATTCTTTTCTCATTAAAAGAAAAAATCTTGGAGGAACTATTTCGTTTGCAAGGTACATTCGGCACTGACTAGAAGCCTTAATGTGTTTCAAAAGAAAAAAAGGAAAGTATAGGTTGGAATCTGATTAAAACTGAGGGATGGTGAAATCTGTTGGAACGTCACCTTGTTTTCAATGATAAAATCCAGTGTGGAGTACTAAATGTGGATAGGACAACAGAAATTAAATAGTGAAGAAGACTTCATTTTCAGAGTAATTTATTCTGTTTCTGCACATTGTAATCAAGTGGTAAGTAAAAACAATGGGCAAGACAAAAAACAAGTATTTGTAGTGGAGTATTGAAGAATTTTTATGGCTCATGGAAGAAAAAATGTTACTAACTGCCTTTACCTGTACCCTTCAGCATTTACAGATGGGAGATTAGTGTATGATTGTGAAAATGTTACGTATTTAGCAAGGTGGATGTGCAGGTGTCTACTTAGACATGTACAGAGTGATATGATAACAGTGATAACAAGGATGTTCTGAAAAATTGTTGGAGACTCAGTACGAAGCCCTGAGACGCACTTCTAACATGAAAGTCTCAGCAGTGCCTGTAAATATTGCATTAATTTTTGGCTTGCAAGAGCAGCATGTTGATTTAGACATATATGAGGCACTTGGCAATATACATGTAATATAAATATCCATGCATCCAAATACCATTTCAGGGACTGTGACTGCTTATGCAAATGTTTTATAGATGGATCTTATGCAAGTAGGTTTGAAAATGTGGCTTTTTCTTTTTCCTATCATACTTATGGCACTATGCTAAAAATTGATTCTGTAAGGAATCAACCTTGCATGGATTATACAGTCTGAATTCTAAGACTTAGTAAATATGTTTTTCTGCAGTATTGATATATGAATATCTCTCTTCTTTTTTACTTTTTCCATAGGTTCGACCTAAACCAGTTGCCCAAAATAACATTCCTATTGCCCCAGCACCTCCTCCAATGCTTGCAGCTCCTCAGCTTATTCAGAGGCCTGTGATGTTGACAACAAAGTTCACACCCACCTCTTTACCCAACTCTCAGAACTCCATACATCCAGTTCGCGTAGTTAACGGGCAGACAGCAACCATAGCCAAAACTTTCCCTATGGCACAGCTCACCAGCATCGTGATAGCAGCACCGGGTACCAGGCTTGCTGGACCTCAGACTGTACAGATCAGCAAACCAAACGTTGAAAAACAGGTATAGATAAGAAAATGTCTACTGGATTAACATACTGGATTTATTGCTTTACGGTGTCTGTTCTGGAGAGGATAAGAAATGGGGAAGCTTTCATTGGTTGCTGGAAATATCCAAGTTCCAACAATAGTACAAATTATGAAATCACTTTTGACTCTTGGGGTAGAAATAACCTTTCTCCTTTAACTTGTTTTCTTCATACTTTAGGAGTTTTATTCCTCTCTACTGTTCAGCTTCAGTTGTTTACAAGCAAGCTATATTCCAAGGCTGTACTAATTTCTTGGAGGCCGTGTTCGAACTGAAATCCATGTTCACATGAAGCCCTTAAGAAGCACTGGAAAAATATTTTCAGTGTTTTTGTTTTTCAGGTGGTGTCAACCTGAGAAATGGGGGGGGAAAAAAAAAAAAGTAAAAGGATGCAAAGTCACAGAAGTATCTAATCCAAGCAGTACAGCAGTTTCTTCCTTGTTCTTGCAGTCTCGTTGTCTTATAACTGGAGACAAAAATAGCCTCACTCATCTTTAGAGGACTTGTAGTTTACTATGTCTACATAGGGTTAAATGAGCAGAAGGGAGACCCTCAGAAACAGCATTCCAGATCATTAGTTTTAAAGTCTCTCTCCACTGAAGACTTTCTTTAAGTTTTTACTTAAGCACGGTTTGCAGCGGCTGCATCCTTGCCATTTGGTTGAAATGAAGCAATCTTCTATTTCACTTTTAGTTCTTTTATTTATTACACATTAGTAATATTATACCATTATACAAAATATAATGCATTGTCTATAACATACAACACGTATTCATGTAATTATGCATATATTACTACACATTTTACTTACAAATCTTTCGTAGACTAAAGTGCCTTGAAGTTATCTTCCACGTTTGAAGTCACCTATAGAGACTGAGATAATCTAGTGCATGAAAGATATGCTTGTGTTCTGTTCTCCCTATGAATTCACATGAGTAGGTTCTTGTGTACCTCAAGGCAGTTCTACAAGTTATTCAGCAGTGCGTACACTTTTCATATGATTTGAAGTTGTACTTCTACCATACTATACTTTTGATGCCTATTCCTTTTGATGTCAGCAATATTCATTTGCTCTTCAAATAATTACTGGAAAATCAAGGAACTGTTGAAAAACATACAGAAAAATGTTGGTGGTTTAATAATATATTAACTTTTCAGTATGTTTTCCCCATATGGTAGAGGGGAACAGTTTGTGTCTTTGTAGAGATTACCTCTGTTTGTAGGATCAACAGCTATGCTATGGGTTGGGGATTGTCATGCAGAGTTTTGTGGTATCATTGAAGAAGAATCTAACTTAAGAAAAAAAGTGCAGAAAAAGATGAGGTCTTAGGAGTCAGAGCGAGAGTTTTTGAGCCATTCATAATTCTTCAAGAAGATTAAGGAGTCAGAAGTATAAAATCCATGTAGCCATGCAGAATGGTTTTACCTGAAGTTTTCCATCCCGTGCAGCGTAGCGACTTCTGTAATGGAGTTAACTCTTGTGATGACTTTTACTGCTTGCATGGCTGCTTGGGTTAATGGAATGGTTGTGAGGCTGCTTCATCCTTTGTTAAAGCAAAACAGTATTTAACATTCCTCTCAGTCCGATTCTTCGTTAATACACTGCCAACATTAAAGTGTTTTTCTTTGTATCTGCTAAAGTATTTGTTTTGCTTTATTAGTCAAAATAAAATAGGCCTCCTTATCAGAGAATGAGAGAAGTGCTTTTTTTTTCCCCAGACTATTAAACCCCATGTGGAAGCAGAAGAGAAGCAAACAGAAAATCGTACAGTTACTCCACCTGCTGCACCGAAGCCAAAACGAGAAGAAAATCCACAGGTATCAGAACACATCCAGAGTTTTCTGGATGGAAGGAATTCTTTGTCCTTCAGAAAACACTTTTTCCCGCCCTCTTCCCTTAAGATTCCTAAAGTTTAACATTCCGTATATTCTATTGGGTAGCAGTAACTGTCAGTCTATGACTGTAGACCTTGCAGGTCTACAAAATAAGAAATCTAAATAGATATAATGCATTTGCATTTTTCATCCTGGTCTTTTGTTAAATTAGAAGTTTGTAATTTCCCTGACACTTCCTTCAGCCAGGAGGCTTAGATTACAGTGTTGATTTCCATTCCTTTGAGCTTTTAGACTGTTGGAAAACTGCCTTTATTTCTTTTTTTTTCCCTTATAAAAGACTACTGTTCTGATTAGCAGGGTGGAAAGAGCCATTTATGTAAACATTCTGCCTAGATTTTATTCCAGTTTAGGTCCCATTAGTCTTGGGGGGATAGAAAAACCAAAATGGCTATTTCTAAGAGCCTTTCTACCATGTTGAGATCTGGAACTGATCGCAACTAAATGTGTTTTTTTAAATAGATTCAAGCTGGCTACTTGTAATGTGAGCATTAGCTATTGTCAGTACAAATTCTGATTTTAGATGTCTGCGCATTTCTTTCATTAAAATTAGAATCCCTTGAGAAAGCCATAGCCTTAATCAAACCGTAACAGACTTGCTTCGTATAGTCTGCAATAATATGAAGATGGTGTTCTGCAGCCAGTAATATTTTACTGGCAAGCAAGCTGTGTTGGCATTTACTAAGAACCAATCACGTAGTTATCTCAGTGTATGGGAAGTAAAGAAACTGCTTTCTTCTTCCTAGCTCTGCCAACTCGGTGATCATAAGCAATTGACATTTCCCTATGTCTCAGCCTAGGTTCCCAAATTAACATATATAAATGAAAAGTGATTTATAAAAGCAAAGCATTATTAGTAACATTTTTGGTGCTTAGTTACCTGTCAACTGATTTTAAAGGGCCTAAATAAAATAGCTTATCCAAACAATTGGAATTGTCATGATCTCAATATTTTTCTCTTTCTTCCCTCTCACAGAAACTTGCCTTCATGGTATCTCTAGGACTAGTTACTCATGACCATCTGGAAGGTAAAAAAATGTCTTAAGCTGGTTCTTGAGCTCTTTGTTTCATAGTCATTCTGAATGGGAATTACAAGTCTAACATATTTCTGTATTCAGTGTAGTATTTTCTTGCACAAATGTGCTTTTGGGTGTCTGTACTCTTGATCTAACTGGTCTCTCTTGCACGTCCTTTACTCTCCTTATTACACGGAAGCAAAGCAGTTGCTTATGCAGCTGAGACCAGAAGGATCAGAGTTTGGAAAGAAAGCATATGCTTTGATGATAGGAAAGAAATTTGTGACAATACCTTTGCATTCTGAACTGCTTCTGTATCTGCGGAGTTGTACCGTGGATAATTTTACAGTAATCCACATCTGGATTTCTTATTTATTTCAGGATTTCATTGGATTGTAATCTGTAAAGGAAATGAATTAATAGATTATAATTTGTTTTCCTAATTTTATACATTGAAGAACAGCCTAACATTGCAACAGCTTGAGTATTTCTGTACTGTGTTTATTTTTAGGTACTGACAAGGTTATCAGAGGCTTCTAGTTTTAGCTCACAATTACAGTGGCTGCCTGTATAAAAAGTCTTAGTCCTGAAGTACTCTTATTTAGACAGAAGATGACGGTCATTTTGTGAATTAGTTGAGCACTATACTTGTATTCTTTGTTGGCTCTTAGTTCCAAACCTACAGAAAATAGAAGCATGGTAAAGTTTCCTCTGTTGAGCATGAATGGTGTTCTGTAGAAATCTTCATGTGCAAACTGCATTCTTAGGATCTCATAATTTCTAGGACCTGTTGTTTTCTAACCTGACTGCTTTGTTTTTCAAGAAATCCAAAGTAAGCGACAAGAGAGGAAAAGAAGAACAACAGCAAATCCGGTATACAGTGGAGCTGTTTTTGAGCCTGAGGTATTGATCTCTTGCTGGGGGAAGCTGGTCCTTTCATTCTGAGCTTGTGTGGTTTTTTGCCACATTGCTACCTTAGCCATCTTGTTTCTGACAAAGACAGGGAAGCCGTTGTTTGTAATTCAGTTGATATGATATTCCAATGATATGAGCCTTAGATTTTTAATCAGGAGGCACACTGGGGTGTTCTTATAACATTTATGTCCTTTTCTGCCTTCCCCCATGAAAAACTGAAATTAAATGGCAGTGTGTGTTAGTCTTAACCATCAGGTCAGTTTGCATATTGGACTGAAGCAGTCTGGAGGTCATAATTAGTGTAAAAAAAGCTAACTTCTCTGAAGCTATGCTCCAGAAAACAGAACAGCTGGTAATCATATGTAATGTTACCTTGCTGTTTATCAGCTATTTTATATAGTTGCTACCAAAAGTGTTAGCCAGCTAAAATGGTCATGTTTTCCCCTGCAGCGCAAGAAGAGTGCAGTCACGTACCTGAACAGCACAATGCATCCTGGAACGCGTAAAAGAGGTGAGGTATACTTAGACATGTCTTCCTGCTCTGTGCCTCTTCCTCCACCTTGTGTTTGCATTCCCCTTGTTGATTTGAAGGACAAAACAAAGAAGGACTTTACAGTACTTCATTTGTCTAGTAAATTTCCATGGTAGACACAGATCTTGACTTCTAGGGATTAGCATAGCAGGTTTTATTAAGCAGCTCAGTGTTTCATTTCAGTTTCACCTTCTCCCACAAAAATAGAGCAAAGTGAAAGGTGACACGCCTGAACATCATTTAGAGGTATAAAGCTGCTGTCGAGATTCTCTTTTTAATAACTAAATTGTATTGCCACTGTCGGGAAGAAGGTGGTTGTGGAAGAAGTAGAAGGTGGTTGTGGAAGAAGTGTCTGTGCCCTGAGTAGGAGAGGAAACTTAGTGTGAGGAAACCTTGTTCCCCAGTGGGAGCAGGGATGGGTCCTTGGAAAGAATTTGTCTTGAGAAAGACTTTCTTGCTCATTCTGAACACTTTATTGTGAGCAGGGTGCCACTCTGTCCAGGAGTGGAATAGGATCTTTTGCATAGGTATGCAGTATTTTTCAGTCCAAATTCTTCTGTAAAAATAGTTGAAATTTTAATACTTATGTTATGATGAAAGACATGAGTCAGCACAACATAGCAGAGAACTTCATACTGGTTTTCATACAAGGCAATGACCACCACACATATATAACAATTTTTCCCGATTTTTATGATTTTCTGCAGTTTTTAAGAACTTGTGCAGTACAGAATATACCAGTTCAATTATGATTTATTTTTTTTGCTGCAGTGTCAAACATTCATTTGATGTGTACTTTCTTTGACAAATCTCATCAGTCGATAAAGGCAATGTGACAGAGCCTACCCTTGTGCTGTTTTGAGTAAAGCACATCGGTATCCACCGCTATCCTCTAGTCACATTAAAAAAAGACTTTTTTTCTAATAATATGGTATGAATTTTACAGAGAGAGAGTTTTGCATTTGCTCTGTGGATAAATAAATGTTCCTACTTCTAATAGTGATTCCTTGATTCTGTTTTGTAAGTCACTGTGAACAATTATTGCATCGATGAAAGGGATTGCGGGCTTTTGTGCTTGATATTCTCTTAGCCTGTTTATGCATGCTGACTGCTGTTTTACTGTCTTTTTTTTTTCTCACACACTGTTGTGTGTCTGCACCTTCCATTAGCACCAAATTAGTAGCATGCATTTTTAATTGATAGAAGATTTGGGTTTATACCTTTATTTTATGATTTAGGATAGCTACATATTAGTTGTAAGGCTTATGCAAGCATGTGTGCCCTTGAGAGCTTTAGCTGGTGCTGAGCATGTCAGAAATTTCAGCCATGGACATAGCTATCAGAAATCCATTTCCAAGGACATACTCAGTTCTGGAACATATCCAGACCTTAAATGCAAGGTTTAGCGTGTTAATAGATATGGACTAACGATCTGTAAACATAAGATCTGGGGAATTATTTCTAGATCCTAAGTCTTTTATGTTTACATATCCATAAATTACTGTGGAGAAGGGAGGCGGAAATGATGGTTACATATTGTTTTTTCCTGTCTTACTTTGCATACGTAATTTAGCAAAAATAGTTACAAACACATTTTGCACTTCTGCTAATCTGAAGGAGCATATAGGAGCTGTGCATAGTCAAACATACTAGACTGAGGAAGGTTAAGAAAACACACAGAATCTGAGGAGAGCTACATTTTAAGACTAGCGATAGATTACAGCTGGTAGTGCTGGGGTTATGAGTCACACAACAGGACTGCTCTTGAGGCACCCTAATTTAAAAGATGTACCAGTAAAGTAGAAAGTGCTGATCTGTGGGTGAGTGGGTTTAAAAAAATGAGAAGAAAAGGAGGGGGTTGGAACGGTGAGTGTTGGCCTTTGATAAAGGATTTAACCTTTGAGTAGATTTATGCTGGCAGTAGAAAGATAGGAATGTGTGGGATAACAGTAGAAAGGATTTCGTAGTAGTTATTGTGGCTTCTGTCTAGCCTTGGTGCCAACATATTTTCCCTAAAAACAGAGTAGCCTTGTTTCAAGGAGTCCCCAGACTGCTTTTGAGGGAGCAGTACTTTGACCTTCTCACAGAACTTATTTCTATTTCTTTCTGAAATACATCTTATAAATGTTCTTTCCTTGCAAAATTCTACTTGAATATTTCTAAAAAAATTGTTTAAATCTTTGCTTCTGTCCTCCCACTTGTAACTTTTATATTAACTTCCTCTCTGTGCTACATCATTTCCTTTTTCATGCTAGCCAATGAGGACCACTGGCCAAAGGTATGTAAGATTTTGTTTGTTTGTTTGTTTGTTTGTTCCCTCTTGTTAATATGTAGGTCGTCCACCTAAGTACAACACGGTGCTGGGGCTTGGGGCTTTGACGCCCACGTCCCCTCTGTCCAGTTATCCTGACTCCCCTGAAAATGAAAAGACAGAGACCACATTTACTTTTCCCGCGGCTGTTCAGCCTGTGTCCCTGCCTAGCCCCAGCTCCACAGACGTAAGTAATTCTTGGGGAGGGAGGTGACTTTTGGAATGATACACGGAAGCACAGTCACAAGGAAAATCATTGCAGATTTTGTTTCTTTAGTCTCACTCATCCTTTGTCCTGGTTCAGTGCTGTGAAACCGGCTAGTATCCTTTTAACACCCTTCCTTTTTCCTCCTGCACCTTGAAACACTGGGAGGCACTAGGCATGCTAGATGAGCTCATTTCCTTTGTGCCATGTTTGAGATCTTGTCTGACTGAATTGAATCTGTCATCCATGATAAAGGGGAAAGGGGAGAATGGAAAATATTACTTACAGACCATAATAACAAAAAGTTGTGATGTTTCAGTAATGAGAGAAGGAAAACATCTTGGATCACCCTAGACAGCCAGGAGCAGTGTTCCCAACACTGGCTGTGGCAGTTCAGCTATGTTAGTAGCTGAATACGTTGCCATGTGATCAGATCACAGAATCTCAAATGAAATCTGGTCATTTTGTTGCAATTTGTGAAGAAGCCAGTATCCTTTTTTTAAGTTAAAAACCAAGTTTTGCCCCTCTATGCGCAGCCTCTTTTAAAGTTGCTGAGGACGACCCCGTTATTTCATTGTTTCTATTTCTTGCTGATAGCATTAAGAAAAAAATTAAAGGCTGTGCATAAGCTTCAGAAAACAAATAACAGGGAAAGTTGACCTGAGTTACTGTGTAGGTCTGACACAGCGTAATGAATGGACAGTATGGTTTGTCCAGAAGTGTACAGTGACTCTGTCCTGTAAGAGTGAAGCAATTCATTGTACAAAATTGTCAGGAGTTGTAGCATACTTCCAGTAAAGTGCTTGCCTTTTAGTAGCTACTAATTAATGGGAACAGTTTGCAAATGAAAAGGCACCAGCTTATTTATTCATCTAGGTTTCTTTCTTTGTTTGTATGCTTGTGTGTTGCTTTTTTTATGTAATATCATGTATAACTGAGAGCCAGCAACTTGAAATGGATTTTAAGGGAGAGTTGAGTTGGGAGGCTTTATTTTCACCTGTGCATTTTCAGCCTTTAGAGAGCATAGACTGAGGGATGGTATTTGTTCTGTAGAGGTAACAGAAATAGAAATAGTGGAAGTGTGTCTGAGTCATAGAAATAAATAGATGCAGTTCTGATACACAGGGAATATGTATGTGAAATTAGAAGGTGCACTTTTATGTAGTCACTTTTGAGAGCAGAATAGCACTCAGCTATAAAAACCCTTTCCTGACAGTCAGATGAAAGAGGCTGTGGAACAGCCCCCCAGAGGGAGGGTGTGCCAGCTCCATCTCTGGGGACTTCTAAAAGAAAGCAGTAAAATTGACAAGAAAACATGCTGGAGAGAGCTTTGTTTTTTGTTTTTTTTTATAATGGCCCCATGAGAAGGATTGGTTAATGTGTTAGATCTTCTGCATCTCTGACTTCTGTGTGGTCATTTCCTACTGTATAAGAGCTCTCAAAACAGTATATTGTGTTGCTGTCCTGTTTTCTTGCAGTGCCTGGTGACAGCAGGCTAAATCAAGAACAGAGAATTCTTGAAGCATTCTAATCTAGTTCTGAATGCCCTGAATTTTCTCAGTTTGGATAGGATTCGGACCTAGCTGATGGATTGTTTCAATATTCATTAATAACAAATCTGTCTTGAAGTTGGCTGTGAAGCCCTTGGTTATGGGTGATTCTCCCTCACGCAATAGCATATTCACCTGGGAGATAGAAATTGCCCTTGATAGTCAATTACTCAGCAGCAAGAATAATGCAAAACTGTTCTCTGTCTAAAAATCTCTATTCTAGTGATGGTTCAAGTCTGTGGTCACAAAATGCCTTTTTATTAGTGAATTAATAAGTGTTACAGTTGAGCAGAGCGTTGGAGAACATTCAGGCTGCAAAGTCAAGCTCATAAACATTAGGAAATGCCTAGATTGGTATTGCTTGTGATAACTAAATTCTCTTACAGCACACATACCTATTATGCTAATCTTTATTAATGTGGTCTTGCACAATTCTTGTTTCAAAATATTTAGTTTTACAGTGTTATTGAAGTGAAACTTACATATACATATATATTTCTCATTCGAAAACATAAACTACACACACATACTGTGGATTTAATATTGTATTGTTGTGCTGTATTGCCGAAAGCCAGGTATTATTGCTGTACGTACTGTATAAAAATAAAATAAATTGTTAGATGTGCAGAAAGCACATCTACATTTGCTTTCCCATTCTCTTGGTAGAGAGGAAATAGAGCGAATAGTGACCTCAAATCACCTTTTACATTCACACTGTTTTGAAATTATTCTTCGATCACTTCTGCCTATAACATATGTTAGAGCATCGTCAGCAAGCTCTGCTCTAACATAAGTTGGCTGCATACAGCCTTCAGGGAGCAGGGCCAGAAGCTGAGATTAGTGGGGTGCACGTCACCACATCAAATCCAATTCCCTTCATGCATATAGTATTAACTGTCCATAAAATCTGGGATGTTTCTTTGGATTCAAGCACTGGCTGGGATTTTTTTTTATGTCCATTTATAAATTTTGAGGAAATACCAGGAAATTTGCATTATTGTTTTGAGGAACCAACAGTAGGATTATGGATTTTGTGCATGAGTGTTGCCGTTGTGAGGCATTCAGAAACACCACACACCGACCAGTGTATCACATCTGGTTTTATGATGTTCTGTTGAATTTAGAAGGCTTTGGGTCTAAATTTCTTCATGTCACCTCTTCAAGAAGCAACAATACGCATTTGTTGTGTAGGTCCTTTTCTGCAAGATATTAGATGTGTCTGTTTGGGGTTTCTATCAGCACTAGTTAGACACCTAGGCCAGGTACCAAATGCCGTTTGTAATCAGTGGCAGCCAGAGGCAACTTAACAACACATATAATTCTCTAGAATGAACATTTTCTTCTAAAATGTGCGAGTTTTCCTTAGGTTGCAGAGGATTTTGGTTTAGCTTCTCTGGCACCTGCTGCCTGCCTTCCTTTCCTGACTTGTGTTCACAGAATGAATAATGTAGGAAAAGAAGCTCTTCCCAGCCTGGTTACGCAGATCGCTTCAGAGGAGGGATGAAATGTCACTCATTTCATTCTTCTGTTAACACTGAAGAGCACAGCGGTGTTAAAGTATGAAATAATACCATAACCCAGCTGCCAGTGATCCCTGCGAGTTACATAACCAAAAAATGGCTCTGATAATTCACTGAAGGTCATTCTTTTACAAAACACGGCATCAATGCTAACCTTGGGAATTAAGAGAAGCATAGCATTCCCTTCAAAGAAAGGCCTCATCAGCAACAGAGTCAGGAAGTAGGAGCCTTAGCAGATTGCCTGCGTCTCATTCTTCTAGTATGTTTAATATTTTATCCATAGTAGAGGTTAGCATCATTTTTCTTGTCTGGCAACTTAATGTGTAAGTGCATGGCCAAGTCCAGTATCAGTCCAAGATAATGGAACTTACACGCTTGAAAAGACTGTACAGCTCAAAATGAAGCATTGCATGCACTGATAAAGCCTATATACAGAGGGAGAGAATGTGCACAGTTAGACTCAGCACACACGTTTTAAGATTACAGTCTTGACGATGTTGTGTGTGTGAAAGTTTTGACTAAAGTCAGTGAGAAATGCATATTTCAGACTCCAGACAGGGCCTAGAGTATGTCACATTGTTGGAACAAGCCACAGTGAGAGAGAAGAGAGTTCAGATGCCTCTTTCCTATTCTATGGATGCTAACCCATTTTTCTTCCATGTTTCTTTGTATTTTTATCCAAAGAACAAAGTGAAAACAAACACCACCACAACTACCAACCCAAGCATAAGATGGAGTAACAGGAGGAGAGAGGGAGAGGAAAAAGTGACAAAAATTAGACCTTTCTTTCTGGGGAGTTGATGCCTGTAGAAAAAAAAATATCTCTGATAGTGATACAGTAGTAAGTCAGGCTAGATTTTGCCAAGAGATGTTGTCAGTAATGTTTTCAGCTCTTTCTGAAAAAGAAAACTCCAGGAAAATCTCTCTTGGTATTTCTTCATCTTGGCTCTCAGCCTACGTTAGCAATGAAACATAAACCACTGCCCATAGAAAATGAGAAAATTTTGAGTCATGGCTTTTGTTGGTAGCCTCTATGAAGTAAAAAGAATTGTCTCCAGAGTGTAATTTGTTTTGTTCTTTTTTATTTACAAGCAGAGCACCTTTTCCTTCTACTTTCATTTTTAAAGGTGACCTGAATATTTGACAGTGTTCTTTTAAGTCACTCCGTTGGGGTTTCTTACATACAATTACTGGCAAGAGACCGCCTCATCAGCATTCCCAAACTGAGGTTGTGCTTACATCCAGAAATGAGAAGGGTTAAGAAAGTGGGTAGCTCATCATTTTAGGCAAAAACAAGCAGGGTAAGGGGCAGAAGAATCTAAAATAAGACAGGCCATGGCTTACTGGGTATTAAGAGAAACTATGGTGATAAGTGTTTGCTATGACCTTACCTTGGGACGGTACTGTTTGGGATGACTGATGTTAGCATTTCTGATATCCTGCCTGATTTTCCTAAAAAGGGCTTGATCATTTGGAATCCCCTTGGAAATAGTTGTGTTGTAAGCTTTACATTTAACAAGGATGTAGATGTCAAAGGTCAAAATTCACTTTTTGCCTTCTCTGTCTCTTT
The DNA here is from genome assembly GCF_039878825.1 of Excalfactoria chinensis. Lineage (NCBI taxonomy): Eukaryota > Metazoa > Chordata > Aves > Galliformes > Phasianidae > Excalfactoria > Excalfactoria chinensis. Next base: position 34,175,605 of record NC_092829.1, on the reverse strand, counting down.
CTCTCACCCTCACCCCTCCCCCTCAATTTTTATAGGGCGATATCCATGAGGATTTTTGCAGTGTTTGCAGAAAAAGTGGACAGTTGCTGATGTGTGACACATGTTCACGTGTTTATCACTTGGACTGTCTGGACCCGCCTCTGAAAACCATTCCCAAGGGCATGTGGATCTGTCCCAAGTGTCAAGACCAGGTACTGTTTAACAGACAGAGAGGGCTATACACAGTGCACTGTAAAGATTTTTCCAAGTTAAAGAACATGACCATGTCACTTGGTTTACTTATATCAAGGTAGCCTGATGCTGAACCAATCTATCTGATCTGCAATAAGGGTTGTGTGAATTTGATCTCATTACCTATGTCTTACTCCTGGACCTGGGATCCTTATTTGTTATCTATGTGTTTTCCATCTTTTGCTGGGCCAAAGCATGCAGACTCTTGGGAAAGGTTCTTTATTTCCCATAGAAATGTTCCTGTTCATCTAAGCTTGTTCCTTCAAAAGTTACTGGTATGTTCTTCTGGATAAATAAGTAAAATGTTTGTACAAACCTGCCTCAACAGACACAGAAAATATAAACCTCTCTTTTCTTATATAAATCAAGCATCGGAGACTTAGTCTTCAATGATCTCTCTAATAATACTGTCAAGCATCAGCATAATGAGGATGGGCAATTACCTTGGGTCTTCCTTCTTCCAGATGCTTCTGTAAAAGTATACAAGTGAAGCGAACAGATAATATTTTAATATTTTGTTTATAATTGCATTGAAATGACAAGACAGAGAAGTGAACCGGGGTATTCATAACCCTTATGTGGTTCTTCAGAAGTTGCAAAGGATTGCTGTTAATCAGCAGCCTGAAGCTGTTAGTGTTCTATTTGGTTTAGCATATCGCTTAGTCACTCACATGGGCAGATGGTAAGGTAAGAATACAACGTGGCCTATTATGTGCTGCTCAGAGGAACAGCAATGCAAAATTCAAGTGATTTAGTAATTGCAAATGAGGAGGGAGTACTGCCGCATTTCTATTCCCGCTCCTGTGTACCATCACATATCCTTCCTCTTGGTATTACTGTAATACATTCCCACAGAGTTCTGAGAAAAAACTGAGTTATTTTGCTGAAAAGTGACCAGGTCCTCTATCTCCTGAGACATCCCTCTGCTTCACTTACTAAAAAGGCACAATACATTTTTCTTCTCAAATTAAAGCCCTTTAGGAAGGAATATGTGAGGAAGGCACTTAAATACATAAATGCTTTTTATCCTCGTATAAAGAGGGCTTGACGATTCTACTCAGATGATTCTGATGCAAAGGGCACATAGGACAGTAATGTGTTATTAGCCCAGAAGTGCATTGTTTAAGTGTGTGGTGTAAAAGTTGCTCTGTGACACGAAAAGTTTTTCCTCGGAACAACTGAGATCAGCAGTTTGTCCAAACCATGCAATAATGTTTATGTCTCCTGGCAAGTTTCAGTTCAGGCGCATTATCTTTTCATTCCTCTTTTAAGTTTTTCTGTTTCATTAGTAGAGTTTATTTGTGGCTATGGAGGGAATCTGAGAATATGCTGACATTTGTAAGAAACAGGCCTCCTTTGTGGGAGCTACAATACAGTTGTGAATAATTCCCTCTGTTAAATCTCAGAACAGGTCTGCAAGGCTTCATGTTAACAGGACTCAGATTAATGATAGCCATGGAGAAAATCCATTGCGTTTCCCCTTCTTCTTTTCCTTTTGTTAGGGATAGATTGTTTACCATCTAAATCTCTACACATTTTTCTTTCAGATGTTAAAGAAAGAAGAAGCAATCCCATGGCCAGGAACTTTAGCAATTGTTCATTCATATATTGCGTATAAAGCAGGTAGGAAAATGGGGAACAATGTTTTTTTATCGGTTTGGAAACTGGAAAATGTTATTGAGGGAGTGGGACAGCATGATACTTCCTTTACAAGTAGAAATTAAAGAGGAAGAACTTAATCATTAGTGAAGTGATAATGGCAGTCTAAACTTTTACACTTTTTATGATGCTTGTGTGTGCCGGGGAAATTCTGTTTGTGATTTATTGCAAAAGGGGTTGAATTTACTTCAGTAACACTCTTTAAATGATACAATTTAGAGCTTCTATTTGCAACGGGAACAGAAGGACTTTAAATATTATTTCTGGAGGTGATTAATATTCTGTTTTGCAGCAAAAGAAGAAGAAAAACAGAAACTACTTAAATGGAGTTCAGATTTAAAACAGGAAAGAGAACAACTAGAGCAGAAGGTCAAACAGCTCAGCAATTCTATAACGGTGAGTATCACCCTCTCAGATAAATCTGCACCTGCGTTCTGGTGTCAGAATGCAGATAGAAAACTGCAGAGCCCACGTGCTAGACTTACCTTCCGCTGGTTTTACTGAGGATTGAACGGGCTTTTTTAGGACTTTTGGGAGCAGGAATGAAATACAAGCGACATATACTTTGAGACACTCGTACATGATCCCTCCTGACCATATACTGTAGACATGCAGCGACCTATAATATCAGCAGGTGACAAACATGACCTATGGCACTATTGTCTGTGGGCAGCAGATAAATTCTAGTTCTCTAGTGCCTCACTTAAGTTTGAATGATTGGGCCTCTGTGTGTAGTAAGAGTTACTTGGTGCTCTCTTCAGACATTCCTAGTACAAAAGTGACTATTTTCTTGCAGCTGTCACTTGGGCTCTTGACATGCTTGCTAGACAGTCAGCAAGCCTCCACACATTATTAATTGAACAGTGTCATTCTTCTGACCAGTAGCACTAGTGTTCTCCTTAATTTATGTCAGTAATTGAGCCATACATATTAATTTGCTCTTAATATGCAAATTGGGCTCTTGAGTTGCCAGTGCAAAGTTTCAGCCCCTCACTTAGCATGGCCTAAGCCAGTACCACAAAATGAAAAAAACTAACATCTATGTGGCAGCTTGTGTAAGGCTGGGTATGTAAGCACAGACTTGTTTTTTTTCCAATGTAGATGCACTGTCTGGTCTGTGTGCCTTTACCTCTTAGACAAAAAGTAAACATCCCTTGTTTAAAGGCCTCTAAATGCTAATGATGCAATTAAAACAATTGTGAGCAAGTGGTAAGAGGTGCTGGCTGGCAGTTCTGGAGTCTGTCATCTTCTGGTTAGCAGTGGCTGCACATAAACTGAGCAGCACTAGAGCTGTTTCTCAGTCATATACAGAGAAGCAGAAGCAAGCCTTAACAAGGATTGAAAGTAGGTAATGAGAATGGTGTCTTTTCCATGATGAAGCCATTGTTTATGCTCTAATTCAAACCATCAAAGACACATTAGATCTAAATTTTGTAATGTTCTTGTGATGCCAAGAGCTGCACGTGAAAACAGTATAGCTGAAAATAACTGTCCAGAGATCAGTGTGAATAAAAGACTTGAAAAATATAACAAGGTTGCTATCTCATCTCTGTGTAAGATCCTGAAAGTTATAGGTGCAAAATAGCTACCATCTCCTTCTTTCTGAGGGTTTCAAATATAGATATAAGCAGTTTTTCACTCTTGAAACATCATTTGTGGACATTCATTTAAGTTATCTTCCTCCGACTCTTATCTTATGAGCTACCTAGGTTACTACTGCTTCCAAGAGAATGAAGTGGCCACAAAATAAGGTTTTCAAGTGAAGGAAGGCTTGTTTTTCATTTCAAGTGTCCCTTTATTTAGTAAGAAGAGGAAATGATGTTCCTGTTAAAGTGTATGTGAAAGCAAGGACTGTATCCCATTGATGGCGTGCACACATGCAGTCAGCTGTGATAGGATGCCTGAGTTTGCATATCTGAGCTACAGAATTTCAGCAATGTGGTGCTAACAGGGAAATAATAAGAACACATACTTGGAAGCTTCCTTTCAAAAGGAACCCGAGAGGATGGAACTGTCCGTGTTGGTTTGCCAGGCACCTTGGGATGAAAGGACCTTACTGGGGGGCAGCTATGTACAGGCAGTGAGGTTGCTCAGCTTGCAAATAGGAATTCTGTGAATGCATCTCTGAGCTGTGTTTTCTTCTAGTCTGAAATTATAGGTGACGTTACAGCTGCAGTCTTTTCTGAGCACGTACATTTAGATCTGCTAACGCTGAATTCCTTCTCTTACCTTCTTCCACCCATACAAGGGTAAAGCTTGAACTTACTTAGTATTGCTTTTCTGTTTTGCTGCAGAAATGCATGGAAATGAAGAATACCATCCTTGCAAAACAGAAGGAGATGCACAGCTCCTTGGAGAAGGTAAAACAGCTGATCCGCCTCATCCAAGGCATCGACCTTTCAAAACCCATAAACTCTGAGGTCAATTCAGTAGCCATCTCCAATGGCATGGACTCCACTAACAATACTAATGCTGCCACCTCCACCTTAGCCCCCTCCCCTTCCCAGAGCTGCATGGTGAACTGTAACAAGGGCGATGAGACTAAATAACACAGTGAAGTTCAGAAGGAGCCAAGGGAGGTGGCGGCGAGGAGGAGAAGCAAAATAACAAAACTCTAGAAAAGCAAAACCGGATTTCTTCTGGAAAGTGCAGAATTCTTTAGTTCTTTGGTTCCAGAGAGAGCGTGAAGATGCTTGTGCCAGGCGGCACCGGAGTTTGCCAATTGATCCTTCTTATTCTGTGTGTACATGCAAAGTTTGGATCACGTTACATGAATAGTGCCAGCTGGGGGTTCTTTGCCAGCACCATGCCAAGTGAAATAATATATTTACTCTCTCTATATTTTACACCAGTGTGTGCCTGCAGCAGCCTCCACAGCCACTATAGGTTTGTTTTATTTTTGTTTGGGGTGAGGAGCAGGGATAAGGGAGGAGAGCAGGTTTCAAATCCTTATTTGCAGAACAGTTTGTTTAGCTAGGGGAAAACAAAAACAAGTCCAAAGAGCCTGTGGGCTTTTCCTGTTTCTAAACTCTCAGTACTATTAAACCAAAAAGAACCAGAAATATAAATTATCAAATCCCAGTGCCCAGAAGGGACAAGTCTATCAAATAAGCAGTATTGACTATTGTTTAGACAGGAGATGTACAAAAGGAAAGGAGATGGACTTTTCACTGAGTAACCAGCACATGTACAGTCTGAAGATCTACTGTCCCAACAGCTTTGGGTCAAATTGTACCTTTTCACATCAGAGAAATACACGCTTTGCAGAACCGATTCAAATCTTCACACTCATCCAGAAAGCCTATGTTGGGAATGGGAGAATAGAGGGCCAGAATCCAGGGTCAGCTTGGAGCGTTGGATGGAGGTGTCCCAAGAGAAAAATGTGCATCGATTACTTGAAAATGAGATTCCAACCCTTTTCTATATTTATAAACAGCAAAACTGTCCTGAACAAAGTAGCACATGACCCAGATGTGTGAACTGAACAGAGAAATGTCCTTTTCTTTCACTTCTTTTCTCTTCTTTTGGTAACAAGAACTAAATAAGGAATAGAAAAGCTGTTTTTCAGGCTGACAGTCTAATTAAAGAGGTAGATGGGACCTTGCATGGTATAGATTAGAAGTAATAGTGTCAGTGAGATACAGTGAGTCTTTGTGAGTCCTTGTGTCATCGTTTTGGGCACTGTTTTTTTATGCAAGGGCAAAATCTTTGTATCTGGGGGAAAAACAAACAAACAAACAACTTTTTTAAATTAAAAAGGAAAATAAAAGCTATTGAGGTCTTCCTAGTGTTACTTAAAATAAGATCAAGGTAAGAAACATTGTATAAAAAAAAAAACAAAAAAAAAAATTACAAAAGTGCTATTTGTTTCCTAAACAAGTGATTTCTATTAAAAAGGTGTCAGAACTGGAGAAAATGCTGTGTACTTAGAATTTTTTAACACAGACTTTGCTTATTTATGATGACATTCTGCTGTGTTTGTGTTTTAAGATCCAACGGGACAGTTTCCCTAGATTATACCATACATGCTACTGGCTAAACCCTAAAGTGAATCAAATCCACAGCGCTGGATCTCACCCCACGTGGAGGATCTGCCTAGCTTGTCTCTGCTGTTACCGTATCTCCCTCCTTCCTTGACGTGTGTGTAACCCAGAGAAAAGCACTGGCCGTGCACTCGTTTAAGGCTTTAATGCTTTTGTGATATGGACTGATTAGAGCTTGAGAATGAGTTTGTTGGACCGAAGTCACCTTTCACTAAATCCTTTATTTTAGAAGTTCATCTCTTGCGCATAACCTTTTTGCTGTAGGTAGCAAAGCTTTCCTTGCGCTCCTGTTACGGTGGGGTCTGTCTCAGCATAGAGTACTGTCTCACGTCACTTAGGGTTATGTCACAGAGCTGCCCGGTTTCACTGCTGCAGCAAAATACTTGCACAAACTCTGGTTTCACTGGAATTGCTGGCAAAACTCCCATTGCTCCGAGTGGGAGCAGAGCTGAGCCTCTCCCCAGACGGCATGAGGCCAGGTCCCCGCTGTGGTGCCCTCCAGAGTGTGCACTGGGCAGCCCTGATCCTTCTGGAACAGAGAAAGCCTTGCATTTCGGGGCTGCATTTCTGAGCAAGAAGTAGCAAACGCTCCAACCACTACATAGCCTGAAAGAGTCTCCTTGCTGCCACAGCCAAGCATGCTTCTGCAGGATTCTTGGCACTGCTGTCTTCCCTTTCCTCTGCTCACCCTCCTGACCTTTAAGGACTTCTCCTAGGACTGTGTGCTATTTTCAGAACTGAGCTCAGAACTGATATCCTGAGTTCTCACATTTGTCTGTAGCTTGGGAAAATGACTCTTACGTGCACTTCCCAGCTAAACCTGTGATAACCTCAACTCACGGTTTGGATATTTGCTAGCAGAGCTGTAGGATCAAACCGATCAAACTGAAAATGTCCTACTTGCATCAACCCAATCACCAAATGAAGTCATTACCATCGGGCAGCCTGGCCAGGTTCTTCTCTAGTTGGTTGCTTGGGTGGAACTCCCTTTCTTCTGAACCATGAAGTGCGTTCCCAGTAAGAGACTGTCTCTTCATGTTCTCATGTTCTTCTTTCTGGTGTTATTTTCTGAGCTCTGCTGGGAGCGCTGCACTCCTTGGATGCAGAAAGCTGCTGGAAGACTTGAGAGCCCTTCTGTTTGCTTTGCTGGTTCAGGAAGGGATGGGAATGAAATTCACTGGTAGCTGCATTTAAATCTGAGCACAGTTACCCAGCCAGGAGATGTTAAAACAGCTGTTCCTGCTTTTTCAAGGCATCTGCTTGTCTTTAGAAACTGAGTAGATAAGTACAGTCTTATATCTCCTTTTTTCTTACAGCGTTGTGTTCCAGACTGTCAAAGGACACCTTTAGTTAATCATTGCCTGGCAGAGAAATGACCTTGCCTTAGACTTTTCAGTGCTGCTGGGTAGTTTCTGCTCCCTGATCCTGTTTGAGCACTTTCCCTCCTGGCTCTGCAGCAGTATCAGTCAACAGGCAAAGAGCATTCCCAGGGCTGTGCTGACACTGGCAACGATGTCGGTACATTGGCATGAGTAAATTTCAGCCCAATTAGCAGCAGTGAGGTAGAAGGGGAAATGGTGTTTGCTAAATACAGAGAGCAATGCTTTGAGAGCAGGTAGAAGACAGAGCTTCCAGTGAAGGGTGAGATTCAAACTTATTGCCAACTTTGAATTTCAAGCTTTTCTTTTGGCTTTGTTGGGTGGGTTGGTTTTTTTTGGGTTATTTTTTCTTCTCTCATGTAGCGTTTGAGACGGGCTCAGTTGGTATTAGAACCCGCCTTCAAGGAGCTGTCATAATGACTGGCATTTCTGTATTTCCAAACCGCCATAAAGGTAACAACTGATCCTTATGTCATCGCTTGTCATTAGTGGGAAATAAGTGGCTTTTAAATCTCGGTGGTAAAGGAAGAGGAGACCACAGAGGAAGCTCCTCTCAGAGATGTTCCTGGCGCTCAGCCCAGTGCTAAGGGCTTTCAGAAGTCATCCTGCTGCTTTAACTGCTCAGAAATAGAGTAAGAATTGCAGAAGCAGTTTCTCGCTTCTCCTCGCAATCTGTTCTTTAAACAGCTGGAAAAGGACGGTGTGGTCAAAGCCTGAAAACGAGCGTGTGATCTGGCCAGAAGAATTAGTGCTACCATTAGGATCCTCTTTATCTTTGTTTAGTGCCAGCAGAGCTTTTAGCACTGTGCAAAAGGCGATGAAGGCAATCCTTCCAGGGGTGAGCGGTGCGGATGGGTCTTTGTTAGCCAGGAGTCACCTTGGCAGTAGGATGAACCAACAGTTTGTGCGGACAGAACAAGGACTTTGTCCTTTGAACAAGTGAATTTCTGTCAGCAGGGACACGAGTTAGCAGGCGCCTGCCTAGAAATTAAAGAGGTGATAATTTTACGGGCAGAGCATTGGTTGTTTTGATGGCAGGAGAAAATGACCTGGTGTTTTATCCTTCCCAACTGACCAGGCTTGAGAGAGCAAATCTGTCTAGGTGCATACACCCCAATTCTGGCCTCCCTGGCTTCAAAATCATCTTCTTCCTTGGACGGATGCAGAGCCAGTCCCAAAAAGCAATATAGTCAACCCAGTGTGAAGTCTCCCTCTTGGTCACACCGTGCTGTGGCAACCCACAATAGAGGGAGTAAACTCCGACATCTCATGCGGATGCAGTGGAAAATACCTGTGACTTTGCAGTGCACATTTCTCTTTCCTTTTGTTTCCCAGCTGGGTGCAGCCCCTGCCCTCTTTGCTTCTGAAGCACTGGTGACGAGTATGTGGGTTTTTTTAACGAAATGTGTTTTGAGAAGGTCATATCCAGATGCCAAACCAAATCCACTCTTTCACTGGGGGCTTCCCTCTGCCAGCTGCTCAGATAACCACTCCGATACTGATGTTACGCTTCCTGGTGGACCGTGCCCCTTTGGGCAGATTTTGTCGTGTCTTTTCAGAACTGTTCTGACCCTTCTCCGCCTCCATTTTGTCCTCCTTCGGGATTCTGAAGATGCAGGGCAAGGTTAGCCTTGCTGGGTAACTGCAGAGTTTTCTGACAGACGCGTTTGTAGAAGCTCTGCTGAAGAGTCAGGAACCTGGAGAAAGACGATGCCGTTGTGTCGTGCAGCTGATTCATTTGGCACTGAGGCTTGCCTGGCCAACAAACTACCTCAGCAAAGGCCATTCCCGAGCACCACGTGGATTCTGTAGTTTCCGTCATTCAGAAGGCAAAATGTCTCCAAAGAAGCCTTGCAAGCAGCCGGCTGGGTGCTGGCCTCTGAATGCGTGCGAGCGAGCCTTATTAGCAGCGCATTATCAAACATTTGCTTTCATTGATCAGACCTGGGCCAGGGAATGCCCTAAAAATCAGGTGGGATCAGGAAAACACAAGAGCTGCAGCCGTCTTGTCTCCAGGTTATTGCCATCTTAACTCAGATCCTTCTTTGAGCCTCAGTCTTGTTTGTAACACCTACAGAATGGAATGTAATACTTGAAAATATGACTCTCATTATCCTTTACCTTTAGCTCCCATTTCCCAATGTTCACCTTTCATCTGGGACAAGAACTTTCTGCATCGTTGTGTCTTGTATAGGCTGAGCACATAGTTGAAACTTGCCAATAAAGAGAATTATTTATACCATGCGCTGGTAAGCTTGGTAATTACAGAGCCATGAAAACCCAACATCTGCTGGCTGTTGATTTAAGAGGTGGCCTTGTTTCAGAAGACCAAGACCTTACCTGTGTGAGGGCCTGCCAGCATCCTGACAGTGCGACTCAGCTACATGAGGAGCAAGCAGAGAACGGCCCAGCCAAGGGCCTGTGTGTGGGGCAGTGGCTATCATGCAGATCACAGCATGAGGATGGGGTCTCTGGGGTCTCTTGTCACCCTGTGCCAGCGGTGGGTGCTGCAGAGATCAGAGAAAGGATGTGGAGACAGGGAAGGATGAGAGGAGGCAGGAGGAGCTGAGAGGAGGGGTACATGGGGTAAGGGAGAGCAGAGGGAAGACACGGGAACACGTGAGAAGCAGGGAAGGTGAAGGCAGGAAAGATCCAGGAGGGAAAGAGGAGAGACAGGTGTCCCCATAGCTACAAGGTTTGTGAGTTCAATAGAAGGACTGGAACAAAAGGGCTCTTTGTCCTACCTTGGTGTGTGGCGTGGGTTGATCTGTACTGTAAAAAGACAGCGTGCAGTGGGAGAAAAGCTTTTTAGGCTGCAGAAGAAGGAAACAGGCACCACACCACCTCAGCTCTGCTGCTGTTCTGCACCCAGTTTCCTTATATCCCCCTGTGGAGGGGCGGTCGAGCAGTGTGGTGACATAACTGCAAGGGCTGAGCCCGGAGAGCTGCTTGCAGGCAGGTGGCAGGAGGGCTACAGGCTCTGGTGCTGTTCTTCAGTCATACCCAGGCACGTGTCAAACACCCAGAACTCAGTCCAGCCCACGCATAAGGAGGAAGAAGGGCTAAAGGACCTTTCTACTCAGTGACAGGATCTCTTAGCTCAGAAGCTTGCTGAGCTCTGGCCTTGAGATGGCAGGGAAAGGTGGCAGCAGGGAGCAGCAAGAGCTATAGGGCTGTAGTGGTTTGCATCTTCTTTCTTGTTCCTGCACCTACACCAGGACACACGGAATCCAACCCTTGTGTTGCCTGCCTTCTCCCTTCTGTCACTGGGATAGAAATGCCTGAACTTTGGGAGAGCCCTTCTGGGTGCCACTGGGGAACAAAACAGGGCATTGGCAGCTCCCACCCAGCCTCAGGTTTGGACCCTCATTGCCAGGAGGAAGAGGCTGTGCCGCTATAAGTGAGGGCACGCCAAGAGGGAGGAAGGGGAGCATTTACTTACAAGAAGGAAAGGACCCATCCATGCCTCGTTTTCCCTGCTGTGCAGCAGCCGATGGCCATGTCAAGCACCACTTCTCTTGGGCTGCAGGCAGTGCTGAATAGGGGCGGTAGCAGCAGCAGGCTGCGTGTTTCTGCTTGTTCTAGGATGGTGCGCAACTTCTAATCATAGTCTCGTGTAGTTCTTTCCTTTAATTACCGCTGGTATCAAAGCAGTGGCTGCCTCTAGAGCCGGGAGCAGTGCCTCACCCATCAGCCCTCCTTCCATTGGGCACGCTGCCCGCGTCACTGCTGTGATGGCAGACAGGGCTTCCTCTAAGAGCTCTGCTCCACGCCGGCCCCAGGCTCAGCCCCAGGACCATGAGCTTCATTCAGCCCCAGCTTCAGGGCACAGCCCCAGGTGCACAACCCTGCTGGGACACCCAGCTCCGCTCTGCGGCCCTTCGCTCACTCACCCAGCCTGGGAACAGCCCCGTCAGGCTCCTGTCACTGCAGCCCTCCTGCACAGCACCCCAGGCAGCGCCCAGCTGTTCTCACATGAGAGCGCCCACACAGGAGCTGGATGGTGATTTTTAGATACCTTTTTATTTGTAAATCCTGACTCTGACAGTGACCTGCAGGCTCTTTGTCGCCTTCAGGTCCTCGCTGGGTTCAGTTTTGGTACAAATGTGTTTAGATTTTAGCAAATTAAACTGGGGGAGAAGGGGGGGGGTGAGGGGGTACAAAGCACCTGATCGATTTGTATTTATTTATTTTAACACTTTACTAAATAAAGCACAACAAACTCTCTCGTCTCCTCAGCTGTGTCTCCAGGAGGGGCCCGAGGCCCACCCCAGGCCCTGCCCTGTGCCTCCTTCATGCAGGGGCTGTGCTGGGGAAGAACCACCCTGCTCACTCCATATAGGGTTCCTCCAGCTGCTGCACTCTGGCATATGGAGATCAAAGTCCCAGTGGGCTCTGGGAACACAAACTTGCTGTGCTAAGGGCTGGCTGTGTCACCCAGGGCCCTGCAGCTCCTGCTGCGGGCAGAGCTCAGTGCAGTCCCACAGCAGAGCTAACCACAGAGATGGCATGGAAAGCCACAGCTGCTCCTTCCCATGGCTCCCAGCAGAGAGCAGGCCAAGCAGGGCAGGTAAGGTGTTCTCTGGACCTGAACTGAGCCTGTGCTGCTGCTCAGCCTGGTGATAACAGCAAGCTCGGGCAGCACTAAACAAATGCTATCTGCAAGGGGTCAGCCTGATGCAGTTGTGCCTTCTGCTACACTGCGACGAGCAATGGCCTTCCAGCCTGTAACCAAAGCCAGCAACTCACTCCCAGCCTGCAGCCACTCCACCTCCCCCGTGCAGAGGCTGTGCTTCCTGCTCCAGACCCAGGAGCTCAGTCCTTACCCCAGGCTGTGCTCCCACCAGCCCAGTGAAGCCAAAGCCCTTTGTTTGGGCCCCACCGTCCATGCAGGACTCAGCCATGTGCTGCTGCAAGCACACAGCTGAGCTACGAAGTCACAGACCAGCCCACGACTTGGCTGCACCACCACGCAGGCTGCCAGCCCGCAGCAGTACCCACCACCAGCCCACATCAGGGCTCACCCACTGTGCAGTGACACCAGGATTACTACCCATCTTCCCCCCTTCTCATGCTGTCGCACATGCAGGCTGAGCGCAGAAAGCATTAATAACCACGTCGTTTTAACAAGGGTATGAAAAAGAATAAAAAAGCTTTAATTTAAAAATTAAATTAAAAAGAGAGAAGAAGCGAGAGGTGCTTGTACCCTGCCCAGACAAGGCGATTTGCACGGCTCCTCCTGGCCGTTCCCACCACGGACGGAAATCTTCACACCTGCACAGCTCTAGCTCTTGCAGACCAGAATAATGCTAAGAAGAGAACAGCATAGGTTTGCAGCAGCCCCGGGCCTGGAGCTGCTCCAGTGACAGCAGCAAAATCATCCAGGTGCAAGGAAGGCTTAAAAACAAAACAAAACGAACCACCCATGACACCCTAACCACCGAATTCTTATGAGGAAAGCATAAATAACTTAAATAGCATGAGGAAAGCAACGTATCCTCTGTGCTCCAGTGTGTGACAGCTGCAGAGCAGAGCCAGCCAGGCTGCTTCCACCCACTGCAGGGACCACGGTGCTCAGCTACAGCATCCCTGGGGTCAGCCCCATCCCTGATTGTCAGTGGCAGCCCCTGCACTGCCAGGAGTCCAGGAGGCACTGGGGGTCCCTGCCATCAGTTCCTCCACAGGAGCACACAGCCCCTGTGAAGCTGTCCCACCCACCGCAAAGGCAGGACTGCACCAAGCACCAGCTGGGCCACCCCAGGGAAGACTCTGCATCCAGGTGGATGGGGAGGAAACTTCACCCTGCTAACCAGCCAGCCTCGGTCCAGGCTTAAGCCAGGACCCTGCAGCTCCCGGTGATCTCTGGCCTCAGCTCCTAGAGCATCAGGAAGCCTCTTCTGAGGCCCTGTTCCACAAATGATGCAAGAGGATGGTCCACACAGCCATCTCCAACTCCCCAAGGCCCCAGGGATGTGCAGAGGATTGCAAACTGGAACTGCAGAGAGGAGCGGAGCAGGAAAAACTGCAGCTCTAGGGCCTCTTGAGGCCAGGCCCCGGGCTGAGGTGAGCTAATAAAGGCTGTGAATCGATATCTGCTAGAACAAGGGACGGGAGGACCAGTCCCCCAGCACAGTGGAAGCTTCCCTGTAACACAGGAATGCTCTGGACAAACCCTGGGCCACACTGCAGCAATTCAACCCACAGACGCCACCTGAACTCACAGTTGGCATCCTCCCTCTTATCTACAGACAATCCCATCGCAAGTCAGATCCCTTGGGCAAGGCTACGAGGTGAGCTGGGGCAGGAGGAGGCCCTGCAGCCTCCCTTCTCCGCCTGCTACCAGCAGCCTGCCCCCACTGTCCCTAGGTGTCATAGGTTCCTCTCGGCGGTGAGGTATTTGAGTGCGGCAGCCCCGTATCTACGCGACAGGTCCTGGTGGAATTCCTCCCGCAGCGTTTGTAGGCAGCCCCGGTACCCTGCGCTCAGGCGAAACTTGGAGATGTCGAAGCTGGGAGCGTGGGGCATGTGGATCATGAAGGCATTGGGCAGTACCAGCAGCTCGTACTCCTGGGGACAGAGTGGCAACCATCACCACCAGCACCGGTACCAATACCTCACTGCCCGGCCGTGGCCTCGGCACCCACCTGCGCATCCAGCTCCATGATGTGGGACACCTTGTTCCAGCCGAAGCCCACGAACCGCTGATCGTACTTGGGGCAGTCTCGCCTCACTACAACGTAAGGCTCGAAGTCTGGCTGCCACGCCACACGGTACGGCACGGTGGCTGTTCGCCACTTGGCATAGTCAGTTGGGGCATGGCCTTTTGGCCACACGTGGTACCTGCGAGGAGAGATGCAAGTGAGACACCGGTGGCAGCACCGTGGCCCCAAGGCACAGGGGTACCACACTGGCTTCTGCTGGGTGTGGCAGCCTTTGGCGTAGCAGGGAGCTCCAGAGTCTACCTGAAGGTGTAGAGGGAGCCCATGTCCAGCATGGAGAGCAGTTCTGCTTTGGATTTGGGGAAGGTCAGGCGGTAGTGCAGGGTCTCAAATGCCGGCACAATGAGAGCTGCCTTCCTGTGAGGCAACTCCAGCTGCTGGATGGAGTTCCTACAGTGGTAGAAAGAGTGTGAGGCCTCTGTGGCCATGAGCTGCGGCTACAGCCCTATTCCTCATTCCCCTTCATAGCCCACACGCAGCTCCTGAGCGGAAAACAACCCATTTCTGCACATAAAGAATGGCTGGCTGGTGCATGTCCTGCAAACTCCTTACCTGAGGTAATCATAGAGGCCATACATTGGCAGGAAGTCAATGTCAGTCAGAAAGACGTACGGCGTCTGCGTGTTTGCCAAGGCCACGTTGCGCAGGAGGTTGATGGGGTAGAACTGCCCCTCCTTGTAGACGATGTGGTAGGCGACGTTGCGGCGGGCGCTCAGCACCTCCGAGGCCTGGGCGTAGCGCAGGAACTGCTGGGCCTCTGCATCTGACATGTACAGCGCCAGGCTGATGGGGCCAGCCCAGTGTTTGCAGATGGCCTCCAACATCTGTAGCCTGCAGAGCAGAGAGCACTGTGTGAGTAGGAGCCCCGCCTTGTGGGAACCTGGTTAGACCCAGAACTGTGGGCTGTCAGAAAGCCGCATGCCACCCAAGCCCACTTCAGGAGAGAGCGAAGGGAATTACTGCTCCCAATGCAGGCTGCTTGCTGCTTCCTGCTGCAGTGCTCTGGTGTGAGGGTGAGCAGCCCACGTTACAGATCCCACGTAGCTCCTGAGTTGTAAAGTCACCCCAGAGGCAGTGGAGGGGGATCCCAACCACCCATCAACCCCACCAGTAAGTACCTGTCCATGGAGAGCTGGGCCACAAGGGTGACATCGGTGGGGTTGGGGAGGGCCAGGAACTCATACTGCAGGAAGAACAGGTGGACGCGGTGCTGCGTGAGGTGCTGCCGGCGGAAGTCATAGCAGGGATCATCCTCATCCAGCTCCTCGAGTGCCTGCTGCAGCTGCAACACCACAAAGGTGAGGCATGGCCGGAGATCCAGGGGGGAGCGTGGGGAGCTGCTGGCATCTCTGCTTGTCCCGCACCCTGGGCCAGGGGCAGAGCTGCAGTCAGCCTCACCTGGTCGCTGGGCGGGCTGGGGAGACTGGCACAGCCAAAGAGCTCCCTGCGCAGCAGGTTCCCATCGTACTCCAGGAAGGTCAGGTAGAGGTTGCGGAAGAACTCCACGTGCTTGTTCTTCACCCGCAGCTTCTTGGGCGAGTTCCAGTGGATTACCTGGGAGCAATGGTATATCACGCTGTAGAGGGGAAGTCAGCAGCACCCAACGCTCCCCAAAGCCCCCAAACATCACTGCTGACTGCCCAAGACCTCCAGATCCTGCACCCTGTCTCCTACGTGGCCGAAGCATCTAGTAGGAAGAGCACAGGGCTCCTCATAGGAGAATCTGTGATTCTGCTTCAAAGGCCACAAAATCTACCTACCTTGAGATCCGAGACCTCGGTGTAGCACAGCTCTGAGCGGGTGTGATCGGAGAGCTGCACATTCCAGAAGCAGGGGAGCCGGTACACCAGGGCTGGGTTCTGCTTGATCACTGCATTAAAGATGTCCTAGGGGAAAGAATGGCGAGTGCAGAGGAGGGTAAAGGAGGCTGTATGGCTCCCATATGACAGCAGTGCTACAGGAACACAGCAGGGCTGGCCACCCTGGAGGCCTCACCTGATCAGCCAGCGAAGTGGAGAGCATGCTCATGAGCTCCCGCTCTGCTGTCAGCCGCCACATCTGCTCCCAGCCCAGGCGACGCAGGCGGTCCAGCAAGAGCAGGATCACCCCTGGGTGCCAGGAAAGAGGATGCTAAGTCACCAAGGGAGCACAGCAGCCCGTATGCCTCCAGCCTCTGGGACATGCCTCACGTGCATGCAATCTCCAGGATGCTGTACCAGCTCCACATGCCCACCTCAGCCTTCCCCAGTCTCCCCATACAAACACTGCCCCAGCTGGGTGCTCAGTCAGAGTGCAGGACCCACCTCGGCAGCTCTCACTCACCTGTATTGAAGCCACGTCCCAGTGCTGGCCACGGTTTGTGGTTCTTCCAGAGGTTGCCCAAATACCAGTCACTTTGGTTCTCCACCAGCCCAATCACCTGCTTTTCTGAAGAAAGAGAAGGACATATGTGGCCCACACCTCTGCAAGTTTGAGAAGTGCAAGCAAACCCTCTAGATCAGTGCTGAAGCTGGTGTGGTAGGAGGCCCTGTCAGAGCTCCAGCGGGGCCCAAAGGCTCCCCATCCTCACCAGAGAACTTCCCGAAGACAGCCCAGAGCTCAGCAATGTCAGTGGCAAAGGTGATGTCAGTGTCTAAGACGATGACCTTGGAGAGGTTGGAGGGCAGTGCCTTGGTGAGCGTCAGCTTCATCAGCCCGTAGATGCCAGAGTAGTGCTTGTTGGGGATCCACGACACCTCTGGCTGCAAGGTGACATGGCCTCAGGGCTGGGCACGGGTGGGCCCTTCCTGCCTGGGCAGGAGAGCCATGTTCTCATACAAAGGAAGTCAGCAGAGGGGCACAACAGGGTTGTGGAACCAGGAAAAAGCGTTAACAATCTCCCTCCCACTCTCTCTGCCGCTCCCCCGGGACCCTCCAAGCACCCAGCTGGGATAGAAAGCGAGGAGAACGCAGAGTGGGGAGAGTGCCTGCCTTCAAGTCATCGGCGTTGTAGAAACTGACGTGGATGGAAGGCACCATCCAGGACTGGAAGAGCGTCTGGAGGATCTGGTGGGCCACCGAATCCGTGATGAAGTGAAAGTGGAGGGGGTTTTTCCTGCCAAGGGCAATGCAGCGGCACTCAGCACCACAGCAGGAGGAAGCGGACATGGTCCCCATCTCTCCTACTGTGGCAGGGGCAGACAATAAGGACACAGAGAAAATTCACACCTGGGGGTGGAATACAGCTACCCTCTGCCCCTTTAAGTCTCAGAAATGATGCAGGAGGCAGAGAGAGGACTCTGAGCCCCTCTCCTCCAGCTCTACCTTCCCTATAACACATCTGGGAACCCCAAATCATCAGGCCTTTGGCACAGCACATCTCCTGTTACCTGTGAAAGAGGATGGATTTCACCAGGGTGACCACATCCCGGCTGGCGTTGTGTCCAGCACACACAATTGCAACGTGCAGGAGCTGCCCAGAGACAAACATTGCATTTTTGAGATTGGCTTCTTCCTGCAAATGACAGCCCCGGCTCCCTCTGAGCAGCCCTGTTGGCTGCGCCACCCACCTCACACTTGTGCACCATCCGCTGCTTGAGGCAGGCCGTGCGGTTGTTCCTCTCATCCCCAAGGGGGGGCCCATCCTCAGCAGAGGCTGCCCACTGTGGGATACCATCACTGCCCTCCACCTGCACCTGGCCAAGCTGCATGCGGAGCTGCTGGTTCTCCTCCTCCACGCGGCGCACTTGTGAGGCCAGTGCCTCCCGCTCCACATCCCGACTCGGCTGCTCACCCAGGCATGGAGGCAGCAAGAGAAAGCGGCCATCTGCAGGGACACGGGGTGGGACGTGTGGACATGGCAAGAGGGCAGCGATAAACCAGAAGGGATTGTGTGGGGATGGGGGCAGAGCTCCAAACTGTTCAGAATGGTCCTAGGACACACCACATGCCCAATGTCAGAGCTCTGCTCCAGCAGTTCCCAGGAAGACCCCTAGGGCTCTAAAGACCAGTACACCCACAGCCATTATAGCAGCCTTCCCACGGCCTCGGCCTCTCCAACCCACTCTGTGCTGGGGACCTTCACAGGAACTGAGGGAGAAAGATCCACTCACATTCAAGGCTGCCCACAAAGAGGTAGAGCCAGGAGAGGAGGATGGCGAGGGTGATGGTAGCGAGCAGCAGCTTCAGCTTGACACGCCAGGAGCACAACATGATGGGCTGGCAGGAGCAGGTGCCAAAGATCAAGTGGGCAGGCCCAGTCCGGCTGGCCCCAGCATCCTAGAGCCTGCAAGGACAGGGAAGCAGAGAGCAGGGTCACCAACAACCCTCAGCATCCTCCGGGTGTAAGAGCCCTGCTCCTGGACTGTTTCCCACTGCCTGCCCTTGGGAGGGAGAGCAGAGCCCTCCCCCACTGCCTCTGGAGCCCAAAGGGGCCAGGACTGCTCTTGAGGCACCGCCTGAAGGACACGGCTGGGCTGGGCATGCTGTGCTGCTGGGGAGTTCAGCCCATGCTGAGATACACAAGGAGCCCCAGCCCAGCCCACTGGCTGCCTTCCCAGCCCTCCTGCCAGCAGGAGCATGGGGAACTCCAGTGGAATCCCTTGTCCCCTCCCAAGATCCCAGCAGGTCAAACACCACCGTTTCCTCCTCAGGCTGAATGCAGCCACCTACCCTGGTGAAGCTTAGTGTCACACTAGAAAGATCCCAAGCATCAGCTTAAAGGAACACATGGCCTGAAGGTGGCTGGAGGGGGTGGGGGAAGCAGAGGGGACTTGGGTACGCTGCTCTCACCACTCTGAGACACTGCTCCATAGCATAACATTATTTGCTTTGTCCCCACGTCCCAGCCCAATGGGGGAAGCACTGGTGTGCCCTCATACACAGCTGGAGGCACCTGCAGGGCTCCCGCCCTCTAAGCACAAGCCATCTTTTTTTACATAGGAAACGAGTGATGGAGAAGCCCTGTCTGTGTCCCCTCCCAGGCCAAACGCAGGGATGGAAAGACGGCCTCAAAAAGTGCTACCCGGTGACCTCCCCCAGGAGCCAAATGCATGGGGCAGACAAAGATCCCACCAAGCAAGAAACCACCCTGCAGCATCTGGAGGCCCCAATAAAGCCTGCGCTGCCTCTCGGATGAATGGGCTGGATTAGGGCCTCTTCCACCCCCCCCCCCCCCCCCCCCCCCCCCCCCCCCCCCGCACACACACACTCCAGAGCCCATTGATGTGCAGATAGCAGAGGGCCTCTGGATGGGGAGGGCAGCCTGGGAAGACACCACCTGGGTGAAGGGATGGGGTACCAATGCCCACCCAGCAGGAACCACCCCCACAGGCACGGTGGGAGCTGAAGCACCAAGTGGGCACAGGCCCTTTCACCCTGCAGGACCTTGGTGAGGAACCTCAGCATTTCCTAGGGCTCCACACACTGCCAGCAGCTCAAGACGTGTCCTACAGACCTGCCTCCACCACCCCGCCTGTGCATCAGAGGACCCTCAAACTTTGTGCTGGACTCACCGCACAAGAGGGGAGAGAGGAGAGCAGAGGGAGACCAGCAGGCACCGAGCTGCCCAAAAACCAACAGATGGGAAAGAGACCTCCGTGCCAACAAAGAAGGGACAGCCCCACTCGTCCCATGGCTTCTCTGCCCCACTTGCCTGCAGTGCCGGGGACCCTCCCAGTAGGGAACGGTACTCTCCACACACAAGCACGTGGTTGGGACAGCAGTTTCAGGGAGCACAATGGGGTTAGGACAGCAGCAGGCCCGGGAAGAGACGCTGGAGAGGCTCCAAGGAGCCTATACTCTGCAGCACCCCCAGCACCTCCCTCCCCACCTGGCCCCTCACCTGCCCCAGGCAGCAATTCCCTTACCTGCCTTCCCCTTCTCCTGCCAGTGCCTCCCAAGTGGCTCTCAGCCTGCTGCCGCGCTCCCTCTTGGCTCTGCCTTTCCCAATCCTCCTTTTACTCCTCCCTTTCAGATCTGACACTTCCCCCCCCCTCCCCCCCACCAGCTCCTCCCGCTCTCAAACCCGATCTCCCCCCCCAGCATGCCCAGCCCAGGCCCCCCTTTCAGAGGAGGAAAGAACAAACAAAACCAGATTAAATTCACTTGCTGCTCAAGAGCCCCCAGCACTGGGGAACGGAGCTGCCCTAAATCAGCCAAGAGAAACCTGCCTACTGCCCTGCAAACTCCCTCCCCGGTCCCAGGCCCCATGTACCTTTCCTCAGTCAAGATAAGGGCAGTGTTAGGTTTTGTTACCCCATAACCAATTGCCTTCTCTTCTCCCAGGAAAGGTGCAAGGCACTTGGGGGAGCTGAGAGACACCCTGAGCTGTGCAGCCCACACGGGAAGGAGGCAGAAGTGTGGGCTGTGGGCTGCTCAGCTGCCTTCCATGTGACTCGGAGAGCAGAGATGACAGGCACTCGACTGCAGGTGCTATGTGGACAGGCTGCAGGTGCAGGAAGGAAACAGAGCTGCCCACCTATGGCTCGGGAACAGGACGGGCCTCCAACCTCAGCAGCTTGGAAGTGCAGTACCCTGCAGAAGTGACAGCAGGAGCAGGAGGCAGGGCCGGGAATGCTAACTATGCAGATTGCCTTTACCTGCAGCTCCCCTGCGCCTGGCCCCAGGGCTGGGAAAGGCAGCTCCTGCCTGGGGACAGAGCGGACAGAAGAGCTCCGGCCCTCTGCCTTTCCACCATGCCGGGAGCAGGCACAGCAGGGCGGCAGCACGGAGAGACTGGGATGCAACTGTCTGCATAGCAAAGGAAACAAAACACAAATTGTCCTCCACCCAATCAGCTGCAGCAGCAGGCATGGGCCTGCCTTATGAAGATGGAGCAGGGCTGGGGAGGCCTGGTCCCCACCCAGGCAGTGCAGAAATCACTGCCCCAGGAGATGCATTCACCTCCTGCTTGGGCTCATGCTTGTCTTTGCAGAGCTCTGGGCAGAACAGGCAGTTAATAAACACACCTTAACAGCACCTTCCTGCCCAGCCCAGCCCCAGCAGCAAGAGGAAACCCCCGTGGGCCCCGTTACCCTGAGCCAGCAACACCCACAGCAGGAGCCCTCCCTTTGCTCCCCAACAGAGCTCAGCCCCAGGACCTACCCGCCCCATGCTATCCATCACGTAGGAGCGTTAGGGATGCAGGGGGGTGGCAGGAAGGCAATTATACAGCCTCTCCTCCCCCACACAGTGGGGAGAGCAAAGCACAAAGCAGCTCCCAGCCAAACAACACGCTGGGAATCAGCAGCCATGGCATCATGTGAGTGTACACTGTGTAGGGTCCTGCCCGTGGTGTGGGCCATGCACCGGCCTGCATGCAACATTCACACCTTCACCCAGCTCTACCCGCACCTGCAGCACCAGCACTTGTCCCTGGCCTTCCTCGCTCACACCAGTCAAGCACTGCCAGCAGTAAGATGAGCAGTTCCCCAGTTAGCACTGTTCTCCATTTCCAAACCCAGCACAAGGATGCAGGGCAAAGTGCTGGCCACAGCAGGTAACCTTCCTCCTTCCCCCATGCCTCTCACAGGAGCAGGGCAGCTCCAGCAGGGATGGGGACACACAGGACAAAGGGGTTCAAGGTCCCCAAGGCCAGTCTGTGGCTGCAAGAGTGGTCACCTCGACTCCACTTCCTGCAGTGATACAGTCAGGTGACATGGAGCAGCAGGCCAGCTGCACTAACACGGCTCCAGACCCAGCAGGGCCTCCCACCCCAGGAGACAGAGGTTGCCAACCTGCAGCCAGGCCTGGGCAGAGACCTCAGCCACCACCACTAGGAAGGCTGCAAAGCCACACGTGCCTGCCTGACCTCTGAGGGGTCAGCAGCAGCACCTGCCCGCCATGCCCCCAGGCTGCCCGCAGCACCACAGTGCCCTTGTTCTGGCTTAGCCCAGCCAGCCTTTGCTCTCCCTGATTCCCTGCTCCCTGTCACTTAATGTTTAGGGAGCGCTGGCACAGGTCACATGAAAGCCCAAGGCTCACCTCCCCCCAGCACAAGTGAAGCTGCTGGGCCAGTCCCAGCAAAAAGACGAAGAAAGGCACCACTCTCTGAGGAAAGGCAACAGGGGACAATTTATTTTGCACCTCTGAGTAAAAAAGAGGGGACAGGAGGGCACCTGCAGCACCCGGCTGCAATCAATCAGAGGCCATCTCCCTTCTGTCTCCAAGATGCCTCCTCCATGCGAGGAGGGCTGCAGCAGCCGGCAGATACCACACAGGCAGCTCAGAGCACAGCAGCTGCTGGAATGTACAGAGGCGGAAAGGAATTTGGCCAGGAAAGCAGGATTAAAGCCCCATGCTCCGGATTACCACTCCACCCCTCCTTCTCCCAGTCTTATGATAAGTGAAACTGAAGTGAGAATTTCACCTCTGTATCTCCTTGGGAACAGCAACCCTGTGGCAAAACAGCCACCATATTCCAGAGATGGGATCAAGCTACAGGGTGAGACACCAGAATATGGACTGTAGAACAAGAACATGCTGTTGCCATCCCTCCACAGCCACCATGCTACAGAGAAAGCTCTGACTAAGATGAGCACCTCCCTGCATCAGCTGTGCCTCATTCTTGTGTATTTTATTCCACAAAAGGTCACACAGAAAAAGCCACACTCTCCTGATAGAAGAGCACAACACTCAGGGAACAGGAGCTAACAGCCCCCAAAGGGCGTTAGCTAAAGCTCCCAGCTTGGCCAAAACAGGGAGTTCCATCACCAGACTATTTCCTTTCCTCTCTCAGAGCACGAGGAAACCAACAAGTCCAGACTGAGTCTGACACAGTCACATGCCTCACTGCTTACCTCTCCATACCTGAGGCCCAGAAGTGCATCACAGAAAAAGATCATGAGGCCCTGCTAGACACAGCCTGCCCTAGCTGAGCACACAGCCAGGCTTCTGCCCACTATGTGCTCTGTGTAGCAGGCACAGGGAGCCAGGAGTCACGGCATAGCATGCGAGCAGTATGCAGGAGGCTTAGGTTTGCCAGACATCCTACAATGCTTGCAAGCCATGCAGGTGCACTTCACCACCACCCTCAGACAAGGCATGATAGGGCCACCCAGTCCCAGCCCTGTCAGTAATATGCTCTCACTGCCTGTGGGGAGGCTGGAAGGACCCAGCTGACAACAGCCTTCAGCCACACCTGGGTTGTATTCCTCTGCACATGCTGCATTTGTCCCTCCGTGCAGCAAGGGAATCAGCAGCCTGCATCACATCATCACATGCTCTCCTGGCCAACACAGCTAGGAGGAGAGGAACCAAGCCTGGATTCTGTGCAGCATCACAACAGGGGACAGAAGGATACTGTATGCTTCTTGAAACAGAAGAGGAGCAGCATTTGGGCTGATCCCCAACTTCCATCCCTCCGCCAGGATCAGGTTTCTAATATCTGCACTTTGCTGATGACTGTGCTGCAGCTAATGGCCAGCTCTGAATGCACGAGGTTCACCGTGTCCCTGTCTCTGGACACCGAAATCTGCTCACTAGGCCATTTCCTGACTCCTCCCTCTGGCTCTCCTAACTGCTGCAGGTATGCAGTAGACAGCAGCAGATCCTGGGGTAAGAGCTAAGAAGCAACAGCAGGGTCAGCAGTCAGGAGCTCCAGCTTCTATCTAGGTCTCCCAGCAGCAAGCCATCTCCTAGCTGTGGCTGTGCTGGAGCATACACCGGTCACCACGCCCCACAAAGCAAAGGGATGGGAACGTCACTGTGCATAGCAATGCCTCAAACTTCCAGTTAGTAGTGTGCAACCTACCCACATTCACCAAAGCAAGGAATGACAAGGGATGTCCTCCCATGCAAAACATCGCTCCTCCCCACCAACCCTGGGTAGATGCCAAGGGCACAGCTCTGAGTCAGGCCCCAGGTGCCTAGGATGCCTCACTGCCAGCAGAGCTGGGTAAGTGTTTTTGGCTGAATAGTTATTGATTGAGAACTGCAGTTTCCATACAGCTCTGAGGTATTTGCTACTTCATGACAAGTTTGGGACTAGAACAAAATGCTTCGTTTTCCAAGCAAAAAGTCTCACTTTGCATTCTTTTGCTTGCAATTGAGCTCTGTTACATTCAAAAGATAAAGAGGTCTCTCAAACTGGGTTGTGGTTCCTCTTATTTTCTTCCAGCTTTTCATTCTGGGCACTGAAGCAATGAATTCTTTGCTCAGCTCTGCTCTCCAGATAAGCTGAGAGCAATAGAAGCCAAAGGGATGCAGGAGCTGTGCTTAAGCAGGAGCACTAAGGATGGTGCTGATGTTCTCTGCACTGCAGGCTCCTCTCAGACCTTAGGCTAAGCTCTCCCAGGACTGGTAAGCGCTACAGGCCCTGTACAAGGGATGGCCAAATACAGCAGAGAAGAGGCAATATCTTGTCCTAGCAGAAAGCAGTTCAGAGTACCAAGAGGTCACACCACTGGCTGAAAGACGCATGCAAAAGCAGGGCTTCTGACACAGGCTGCTCTCCAGTACTTGGCTAGTACACTAAGGTCCCTCACTGGGGCTGCTCTTCGGACCACCTCCTGCAGTGCTAAATCCATTCCACCAGACACTTGAAAGCATGTCATAGGGAAGAAAAGAGATGCGGCCACAGAGGAGACTGATACCCGTCATGAGGCAGAGCTGCTCACAGGGACTGGCCCAAACTGGGAGCTGTGATCCAGCAGACACTTCCACATCTTCACCCAGAGCTATTCCTGGCATTGATGCCCTCAGTGCCCAAGCAGGGTGGAAAGTAGAGCTTGCCCACATAAGAATGGAACAACTGCACTATAAATAGAAAATGAGGATGGCTCAGGGCAGGCTCTGCCCTGCCTTGAGGGAGGCTGTTAAAAACTCAAGCAGCAATACTGCCATCCAGCCAGAGTGCCCTGGGCATTTTATAGCCCTGAAGTGATACCTGAGTTACAGACATGCGCTGCAAATTAGCTCTGACGCTGCAGAAGAATTGCTGTTGGTTGGTCTGAGAGTCAGCAAACGTAGCTGCAAACAAAACCTACATGGGAGCATTTTGCAAACTGGACACAAGGAAGCAACTGATAGGGGCAAAAAGATGGGAAGTGAATCCCAAGAAGGTGGTTCCTGAAGTCAAGGGGAAACAAAAACGCTCCTGTTACCCAAACTCCATGCTGACCCTCCCCAGTACTCCTCCCTATCTCATCCTGCTGCTCACTCTGTTCCCACCCCCAGGTTTTCCTCACACTGCTGAGCTAAGTCCTAAACTGTCACAGCAAAGGACAAAGGCTGAGAAGAAACCACATGCCTCGACTCAACCAAGCGGCAGATGAGTGGTTCAGGACAAAAGCTCAAGTCTTCTGCAATCCACCAGAACCTCTTCAACACCCAGCCCACAGCAGCAGTGGGACAGACCTCAGCCACACCACGTGAAAATCAGGGTCAAATTTGGAAATAAGACTGCAGGACAACAGGGAACATGGAGAGAGGTGTATGCACAGAGGGAAGGCAGTAAACCCAAACTGATTCATCCAGTGTATAAATACACAAGAACACACGTGTACAGGGAAGCAGTTGCTTCCTCTGCCAGAAAGTGTTGTCAGTGGCTTCCCCCCCACCCACCTTTCCTCCCTATCAGGACAGGAAGACAGCACTCAAAAATAAATTAAGGAAAAGTTTCTTTGGTCAGCAGTGAAACATCCTGGCAGAACTGCTTTGGTAGACAAACAGCAAGCAGGGAAATCACAGCTCCTGCTCCACTGCTCCCAGAACACCCAAAATAGCCAAGGCACAAGAAGCAAGAACAGCCAGTGCTGACTACAAACCCACCCTGAGGACTGCAGAAACCCACAGCTCAGTTCCCTCCTGTTTCCAATCTCTCTCTCACTCCTTGCTCCTGTGCTCCAAGCAGGAGGCAGAGGTCTTGAGTTTGGCTGGGCTTCCACTTTGAGGAAGGAATTTGATAACTGATTGGATAGAATGTGAGCACCCATTGAGGAAAAGGATTAGTAACCTCCTAATCTGTACATTTTGGAGTCTAAGCATTTTACTTTGCTCTCTAATTAAACCACAGAGTGCAGAGATTGCCAGAAGGGAAAGAACAAGAAGGAAGGAGGAAAAGGAACAGGCTGTGGCTAAAACGCTGTTCCTTGCGGCTTACATACAAGATGGGCTACATGGGGGTCATTCATAAGGATGTATTTCACCTCAACGCTTTGAACACCAAGGCCGCTTCACATCCTGCTGCTTCCCATGAACCAACCCCTAATGAGAGTGAAGGCATGGGGAAAAGGAAACCTGTACAGCGTCCTGCAGATGGCAGAGGCAGGAGTGAGGGCCAGTAAGGCAAAGTGAAACTGCACCTGAGACCAGCCTGGCTGACCAGGACTCCCACCCTCCTGGGAAGTCTTACAACACTTGTCTCTTACTTCCCAGACCCACCTGCACAGAAGTTCCTTGCTCAGGTGCTTATCTATCTGGCTCCCATGCTGGGAGGGGCTGATGTCTCGCTGCCCTGGCACTCATACAGCACACGTAGCACTGTGCTGGGCTCATTAGGAGCTACCTCAAAGAGAAACTTTCTTGGCACAGGTAAAGAGGGAAACCTTTCCAGCACAGCCCACGACAAATCAGTCTGAGCACTGCTTCCCTCAGGCTCTATCAAGGCCCCCATGTGTACGCTGAGAGAAGGCAGTAGGCCCAAGCCTCACTCCTTACTGGTGACCCTTCAACACACAACGGGGACAGCTTCAGAAGGAAAACCAGCAGGCAGTAGGGTCAGAAGAGCTTTGGCCTGCAGTTCACAACTGCTCCCAGCACTAAGGGCAAGGCAGCTGGTGGCACGGCTGGGAACAGGAAAGGTCTCACCTCCCAAAATGCTCTGCCTCCCGCTCTGCCCCACCAGACAAGGGAGAACAGGGGCAGCCTGTCAGTCCCACGTCCCTCTCTTCCCTCACTCCTATTCTTTGGAATTCCTCTCTTCTGTTTGCTTTGTTTCAGTACTCAATGAACAGGAAGAAAAGGGAAGGAGCCTTGACAAATCCGATCAAGGCGCAGACATGCTGAGGCCCCCTCCCGCTGGCATGCCAAGCCCTGCACTAATGAGGGATGGAGGAGAAGCAGCGACTGAGAACAGTGGCCCCACAGAAACACTTGGGTTAGGGGCAGAGAGAAAAGAAGCTACTAGAGCAGAATATCAGCACAAGATTCCAGCCATCAGAAGAGAGTCTTCCCACTTCCCCTGGCCATAGAGCTTCTTCCAGCTCCTTGACTCCAGTCCCCCTGAATGCCCAACTACATAAGAAACAAGCAATAGACCATTCAAGTGTTTGGTGAGGAGGATCCTGATGCATATATTCAAGGGAAGGTAAACTGAGACAGCAACAAAGATGGGAGCACACTTCTTTCTACAGATTCATGCAGGAATCTGGTTTTTCCCTCCAGAGAGTTTGCCTACGGGGGCTTACAAGTGCCAACACAGTCACCAGGACCTCCACATACATCCTCAACATCCACACATTCAAACAGGGAGGAAGCCTGCAGCGCCACACAATTGTCCCCAGTTTACAATATTGAGCACAGAAACATGGAGACAGGAGGAAAGTAAGCACGCATAACTCATCTACTCAGCAAGCAGGATTACCAACCTTTGGAAGCTGCCAACGTTGCAGGGGTACCTGGGAACAGCTGAAGAAGCTGGCAGGCTGCAGTGGCAGTTGTGAGAACCACCCTCTAAGCAAGGAATCCCATCTTCGGGTGTACAGAGCACATCCCAGCTGTGCTCGAGGGTTTTGCACCTTGCTGTCACCTGAAAACCAAGACGCGTGGAGAGTTAGTGGACAGAAGGGCTATGGCAACAGGCCCCTGCACAGCCATGAGCATTATAAACCACAGCACCATCCCACACTTTCATCCTGCCCCTTTTCCCCAGCTTGCTGCCCAGTATAGCTCAGTGCTATTTGAGGCTGCCCAACCAGCACCTGGGAAATGATCCATACGCTGCATGTTCCCGGTCCCAGAGCACTTCTGTGTCCTGTAGCACATGCCCCACCCACACGAGGGCCATACCCAGAAGTGCTGGCAGAGCCACCACGCTCCAACACAACACGTGCAAGTCCTCACACTAACTCTTCAGCAGGAGCTGGGAGAGGAACACAAGTCCCCTGGCTCCCCCTCAAACGAGAGCAGCAGCAAGTGTTGAGCTTGTAAGGCAGTGAGAAGATTAACTATCACGTTCAGTAACCTGAGCACCGAAACATACGCTGGGCTGTTTGGGGATGGGTCAGGAGTCTGTCCAGGCAAGCACACAGCCCATGGAGACAAGATAAAGGCAGAGAGGGGGACAGAGAGAGCCACTTAAACCACGGGGAGCAGAGCAGCCCACATGTACCTCTCTTTCCCTTCCCTCTGGCTCTCACAGGATTGAGAACATGCATCCTGTACCTGCTAGGACACACGGACAAACATCTTCAAGCCAACTTACTAACACATCTTCCTGGTTTATCTGACCTGCTTTCTACTTCACAAAGCAATGAAGAGATGAGAGCGCAGTGCACAGCTCCCACTGCACCCCTCCAATCTCAGAGAGATCCCGTACCACAGAGCCACAGGGAACAAGGTACACAACATCAGTTTGAACAAGGGCTCGTAGCACTGTAAATCTCACAACAGCCTCTACCTAAGTAGTAAAACCCAATAACTCTGGTGAAGAAATACAGCACCAGTGCTCAGCAAAACCCACTTGCAGCAACAAAGCCTCACACTACCTCTGCTCTGCAAGTCTCACACAGTATCAGCAGCTAAGAGCCAAGCCTCAGGCACCCACCTGGAAGAAGCAGCAGAAGCTGCTGGGAACAAGACCGTGCAGTTCCTAAAGCTGCAAGCTGGGCAACCAAAGGCACCTTCAGTAGAGGTGATTGCAAGCAAGGAAAGCTGGGCATATGTCTGCCAAACAAGATGGATCCTCCCAGCCCCACCACCAAGAGCAAACTCTCCATACAGGTGTGGCAATGTCATACAGATGAGGTGGAGCCCACAGTGGCCATTGCTCAACCAGGAATGGCCCTACAGCAGCACAGCTGCCTGAAGTTCCCAGAGCCAGCCCAGTTCCCCCCTCAAACATCCCATTAACGCAGGCCACCAGAGAACTACAAGTCCTGAAGTGTTTTCCAGCTGCATCACTTGGTTATTAAAAGATACTGCCTCTTGCTCTCAGCCTTTAGCACAGGCTGATTTGGGGTACGATGGGAGAGACTGCACACTGCTGATGAATCAGAGCAGGGAGTTATCCAAGCAGCAGCCCAGGGCTCTAAATGGCTTTCTGGAAAAGGCATCTGGAAGCAGGAGGCAGCCATGATCTCACAGCAAGGCTGTGCGCACATTGCCAGGCATGTTGTTCCTCCTGGGAAGCCAAGAAGAGGTGCCAAGTCTCAGCTAAGCTGGGAAGGGCAGCAGCACCATGATAGGGAACAGCAAGAGAACGCCTCTAAGTCAGAAGGCTCACTTAACCCCCCTTTCAGCTTGGATGATTTGGGTTTTCGTTTCCAGTGGACAACCATTAACACTGAGGGAACACAGGGACCGCACCACCACCAGCTCTGCTGGCCGCTGCCCTTTGGTCCCCAGCAGGCTATAAGCAGCCACCCCAACAATGCCACCCCAGAGCCTGCTGCAGTTCCCTGCCCACCTCCTCATTTGGGCAGGGATTGGAGGCTCTCCTGAAAGGTGCCCCCACTGTGATGCTATGAGTGCATCAAGCCTTCCATTCTGGGCAGGGCTCATGTGTCAGGGCCCAAAATAATCTCTGGAAATGAATCCCCACAAGACATTTGGAGCCAGCCACAACTTATCCCCAGCAATCCCAGAGGGCTGATGAGCTCACCCAAAAGCAAATCAAACAGACATCACAGCACGAGAGCTGAGTGGGGCTGGATGGGTATGCAGGGGAGACTAGGCCAGAAGGGCCACCCCACACCAGGGTGAGAATGATCCATGCCCCAAATTTATGCTGCCAGGCTCCTTCCCTCCTGGTGGGAGGGCAGCTGGAAGACACAGCTGGGAAGAACACCCACTTCCACCAGGTAGGTACCAACCTCCCAAGGCATAACCATGCATCAATACATTAAATCTATTCTGTCTTATCCTATGTCCCAGCTCCAGCACTGGGGAGTGCTGTCCCAGCCCCACAGCAGTGCTCTGCCTGGGGTCAGCCACCCAAGAAATGGTGCAGCCTTACAACTCTGAGCCAAGAGCAAGCTGCTGGCAGTCAAGCAAGCTGGACTTCAGCATGGCTCCTGCTGATGAGCTGGCAAAGCATGTGCTTTTTGGGTTTGCTTCTTTTCCAGCCATTACTGCTGAGCCTGCATCCATTGTCATTGGAGCATAGGAACCGTTTGGCCTCAGTCAGAGGATTTCCAGTAAGCAACAACCTCTGTCACCCCAACCAACAGTAAGTGCAAGAAGAGAGCTGGTGAGAGATCCTTCCTGGTAGTCAGGGCAGAAACTGCCCCTTAACCTGTCCTTTCACCTTCTGCCCCCACAACAGATGTTATAAACCAAGGCAATTTAAATCATTCCTAATCTCGTGGGCTCTCAGCAGCCTTAGGAGCAGCTCCTCCTGCAGCAAGTGCTCCCTTGCAGCTTATTTACCATAAAAAGGCACCACGATGGTACTCCAACCATCCTCCAAACTCGCTCACTGCAGGAGGGAGACAGAAAGGCAGACAGGACAGGCAGGGGTGGGGCAGGGAGTGAATCGTCTGCCAAAGAGCCTCTTATTCAGGATGGAGCTACTCTATCTGGTGCCACTGTTCAAAGTAGCTCAAGGGCATTGTGCATCAGGCTTCACCTCAGGCTGTGGACAAGGTGCCTCCGGCCGGCAGATTGCTCAGCAGCTAGCTCTCAAGTTGCTGTCTAGAAGGGCCAGAGTGTCTCCTTGAAGGAGAGCAGCCCCAGCAGTCTGCACCAGATACGCCCCCAGAGTCATCAGCAGCACGCAGTGAGCATGGACGAGCTGTCCCCCGGCCTGTCACCGGCTCCAGGTGCCACTTCACCCCACCTTGACACTCATGCCAGCAGCTCTACTGCTGCATTTCAGAGCAGCCCCAGGTAGTGCTGCATGTGAGCTGAAAGTTGGGTCTAATCCATGCAATTCCGACTGAAGCGGTTTGCTTAGCGCCGGGCTGCTTGCCAGCAGTATCTCGTGCCCTTTTTGAACTCAGCCTGCTGGAAAACAAACCTCCAGGGGATGGGGGGAGAAGCAAAGAGATCAGAGAGGATAAAGTGCCTGCCCGTGCAACGGCAATGCTCACGGTGGAGGCTGCAGGCACACACTGCATCCATTGTGCAGAGATAACCGGACAGGAGGAAGGAGGGGCAGCCCGGCAGGGTACTGTTTGCTCTGGGGAGGCTGCGAGAGGCTGTAAAACGCTCTCCTTGCCCATACCGTACAGCCTCAGAAGTGCCGTGGGCCAGGCCCAGGTCAGCAGGTCGCACAGCCTGGGCCACGCAGACTCAACGCGGGGCCAAAGAGCACAGCAGGGAAGAGAACAGCTTCAGTTCCCTGCGCCGCAACAGGCTGCAGCCAAACGCATCCCGTACCTGAAGAACAGGGCTGGCACACACCGCAAAGCCCAGAGCATGAGCATGACCACGACCACGCGTATCCCTCACAGCCGCACCGCGTGGCCGCAGGGTAGCTCCAAGCCCGTCCCGCGGCCCCTCCGAGGGCAGCCACACGTACCAGGAGGGGAACGCGAGGCTGCCGGGCTGTCCTGCACTACAGCAACTCCTCCGCCCCACGGAAGCCGGACGCCGCAGCTCCCAGCCCTAGAAGTACAGGCTGCCGCTGCCCGGCCCGCCGCCTCCGGAAACAAGCCCCCGACAGGTGTCCAAAGACGGGCGAGCAGAGGCGCTCCCCGGGCACAGCCTCCAAAAGGGAGCCGCCTTCCCGAGCCCGGCTGCGACCGGAACGCGCCCGTAGGAGCCCTCCGGCAGGCAGGCAGGCAGGCAGGCAGGCAGTCCGCCCGCCGTACCCCCGGCCCCTCCGTTCCCCGACGCGCCCCTTCCCGACCGCAGCGCGCAGCCCGCCCGCCGCCACGCACCGCACCGCACCTGCCGTGCCGCCGCCGCCGTGCCTTTAAACCCCCGCCCCGGCGCCCGTCGGCCGCGCAGAACGGGGCGGGCCGCGCGTGCGCGGTGCGGCGGCGGCCGGAAGCGCGGGGCCGTGCGGAAGCATGGCGGCGGCGGCGGCCCGGTCCCGCGGCGCGGCGCAGCGGCTGCGGCAGTTGTGCCAGCGGTACCAGGAGTACGTGCGGCGGCACCCGGCCGCCACCGCGCAGCTGGAGGGCACCGTGCGCGGCCTCTCCTACCTGCTGCCAGGTGCGGCACGGCCTTCCCCGCGTCGGCGCCGCGCGCGACCCGGCGGCGCCGCGTCACGGCCGCTTTGCTCTCCCCGCAGGTCGCTTCGCGGACGCCCACGAGCTGTCGGAGCTCGGTACGTAGGGCGCGGGGCGGCGGGGGGCACGGCCCTGCGGCCGTCGGCGGCGCGCCCGTAACCCCGCGCCGTGTTCCCCCGCTGCAGTGTACTCCGCCTCCAACCTGCTGGTGCTGCTCAACGACTGGATCCTGCGCAAGGAGCTGCCCCGAGGCCCGCCGGGGGTAAGCGCGGGGGCAGGGCCCTCGGCCGCCGCCGTACGGCTGCTGAACGCGGGGTCGCCGGCCCGGAGCCGAACGCTCGCCGGGCTCCGGGGATCGGGCCCTGACTTGCGCCCGAAGCCGATGAAGCTCCGACCGAGCCTTTCTTTGCCTGCGGTGTCGAGCAAAGCGAAGGCGAAAGCGGCCGGCTGCCGTCTCTTTCGCAAGAGCCCCGGGCCGGCTCCCAGTCCTCGGTTAGGCCCTTTGGGGAAGGAGGAGGAGAGCTTCTCTTTCTCCAGACAGGCCTCTGCTTCACACCTGCCCGGTGGGTCTGGATGTGGGTGGCTCAGTGTCAGCCCGTGCAGGCGGCCCTGGCTGGAACCTGGGGTATGTGACCTGTCGGCTGTGCCCAGCTTCATGATGAACAGCGCTAACAAGTTCTCTTGCTGAAAGAGTCCAGGCTCCTGTGCTCTTCGTGCCTGGGATCCAAACTGATGCTATAAGTTTGTACTTGGCAGGCATTCGCTTTGGAGCAGCAGTGGACCCCGTGCTCCAAGCGCACCCATCAGCTGTGCCCAGGGAAGAGGGTCATCAGGTGTCCCAGCCCTAGAATGAGGAGAAGTTCTGCGTTTGGAGTTCAGGCGCTGTGCTACCACCCGGGAGACTGCTAGCTGCTTCACTTGGGATAGAAAGCAAACTGGCATTCAGCTGTGACATTTTCCCTATTTCTGGAGTTGCAGCTCCATATGGTGCCGTGATATCCAGGTCTGCTCCTGCTCAGAAGTAGGGAAACAGGCCTGCGTGTTGGCTCTGGCCTTAGGATAGAAACCACTCCTTGTTTCTGAGGCTGTGAGTTCCAGGGACATCACTCCTTTAGCTCCAAGGGTCTCACCAGACTGGGCTGTGCATCTTTCAACTTACAAGCAGAACCTCCATCCTGTCCCCCTTCCTGTGTTTTGCAGTCACTGCCCCAGCAGAAGCTGCTGACCTGGCTGAGCGTGCTAGAATGTGTGGAGGTCTTTGCAGAGATGGGGACAGCCAGGGTGTGGGGGGAGATGGGCCGATGGACCATCATTGTCCTCATCCAGCTGGCTAAGTAAGTGCCGCAGGTGGCGGGAAAGGGGCTGCATGTGCTTGGAAGGGGAATCTAGGGGGGTCTTACCCCAGGAAAAATCCCAAGCAAGACTGAGCAGCCGGTCCCTGAGGCTGGGGGAGTTTGGAGCCTCCTACAGTGCAGGGCACTGTGCTGCAGAAGGGTTCACTACCTCTCACCTGTTCCCTGAGTGGACCTGTGTGTTTCCCTCTTCTGGGAATGTCACCTTTAAGGCACAGCACAACCCAGCTCCACAGCTGGGTATTGAAGGCTTCCTGTGTGTTTGCCCACAGGGCCATCCTCCGCCTCGTGCTGCTGCTGTGGTATAAAGCTGGCATCCAGACATCTCCACCCATAGTGCCTCTGAACAGGGAGCAGCAGCAGTCTCTCCACTCTGAAGGTGAGCTCTCAGTGCTGTCATTGGCTTGGGAGATACAGGCTGAGTTGCAGATCAAGCTGTGAGTCTACTGTTCTGATGGTCCTGGACAGTGCCAAGCAAATGTATCTTTTCACCCTCTGAGAGCTCTGTAACATTAGTCCTTTCAGGATGGTCTGCTTTGAGCTAGATCAAACTTTCAGCCCAGCCTTCTTGCTGACATTATAGAGACCAGGTTGAGATACGTTCCTTTGGAGCCTCACCCCTGTGGCTGTTTTCTCATGCAGATGTGGAAGGCAGCTCCTCAGGGAAAGATCAGACCTATGTCGGTAGGCGTTCCAGCCGTGTTGTGCGATCTCTCCAAAATAGTAAGTAGCTGAGCCTGTTTTCTGTCCCTGTCTGAGCTGCTTCTGTTCTGTGCCTTTCACGTATGGGCCTGGGTGTGGGCAGTAGAGAGCAAAACCTGATCAGCTTGTATGGGGGTGTATCCTGCCAGTCGCTGGGCACCGTGCACGGGGGAGTATTAAAGCAATAGGAATTCTCACACATGGTGCAAGACCAGTGGTAGTTCTACTTTGAGAAGCGTGAATCTTAAGAATATTTCTCCCTGCTCCCTCCCTTGTTCAGGCAAGCTTTGAGGGTGCTGGTCAGTGGCAGCAACTTGAGTGACCTGATGTGCTTGTTTCAGCTCCTTCCCTGCAGTCCAGGCATTGGGGGTCCCCCCAGCAGAGGGAGGAGACGCAGAGCCGAAGAGCAGAGGAGATGAACCAGCCTCCCACTCCTCTGGGTCTCCAAGAAACCATTGCAGAATCCATCTATGTTACCCGTCCCCTGCTCCACTGTATCCTGCTCTGGCTACATGAGTGCACTCTCTATACCCTGGGTGCCAGCAGAGGGTGCTATGGGCTCATCTGCTGAGCTGTGGTGTAGGGTGGGATCACCCCCATACTCCTCTCCCTACTGCTGCTCTGCTTGTGCAAGGGCCTGAGAACTCCATTGCATCTTTGATGGCCAGCTGGTTGAGCTATGTGCATGAGACCTCCAGCCCCCTTCCCTGGGGCCCTCCAGCACTACTCTAGAGTGTTTTTCTTTGGACTCTGCAAAGCTTTGCTGGTACCTAGCAGACTGCTTGTCTGTCTGTGTACCTCTTGTTAGGCCTGTTTGGTTCTTTCTATTCCTTGACTGTACATTCCTAGTATTGAGTTTGGGAGTGTGGGGACAGAGATCGTGGAAACCCTGGCTCCTCTCAGCAGTCCTGGATATCTCAAGGTCAGTTCTTTGTAGATGGTTGCTGAAAAATCACACTTCCCCCTGCTCCCCAATCCGTGGCAGGTCATACTGCCAGAGATGTGTGTAGGGGCTAGCCTTGTTTTTAACTGGAAGATGTACATATTTGGGTATTTTCTGCAGCACGTTACTCTCTGTCATGGTGCAGACTGCTCTGTAGGGACCTGAGGACAGAAAGCATTTAGCAATTCACTTTAATTTTCCTATTGGCTGCTGTTGCTGTAAGTTCACTCTCTGCTCTTTTCCTTCCAGTTTGAGCTTGCTGAGTGATCTGAAAGACCTGAACAGGAGGGAACGAGCAGAGCTGAGGAGACGGACTATCCTACTGCTGTACTACCTGTTGAGATCTCCTTTCTATGACCGATACTCAGAGTAAGGGGCCCTGTTGGGCTTTTGCTGAGAATTTCCCTTTGAACAGAAATAGCATCAGGGGACTGGGTGAGCAGATCTGAAGAGGTCTGGGTGCCTGTGACCAGGTTAATACAAGCCCTTGCCTAACTCCTGCTGTCACTGTTAACGCGTTCAACAGCTGGGACGGGAGATATCCCACTGGACTCATTCATACTCTCTCTCTTCCTAGGGCCAGGATCCTCTTTCTTCTGCGCTTGTTGGCTGATTATGTGCCTGGACTTGGCTTTGTCACACGTAAGTGGGTCCCATTGCTCCATCCCTGATTCTGGTAGATGAAGAAAAATCATGGGAGTTGAGCAGAATATTTGTTGAGGAGCTTCTTAACCTGAAGAAGGAATTGGGATGTCCCTGGGATGGTTAGTTTCAGTGTACCTTGTATTGGTGCTGGAGTTGGTTTAAGACAGAACAGAAAAAGATTGCATCCTGGCTGCTATGGACCTGTGCTTAACCACAGTGATAGACCTCTAGATTCCCTCACAGGCTGCAGAGGTTTGTCCCTGCCACCTAATCCTGTTCCCTTGGGCTGCCTTTCTGCAACTGAATCACTGCACCAGAGCCCTGCTCTGCAGAAATTGCTTCTGAACTCTTTTCCTTGGTCCCCAGTCTGCAATACAGATGTGAGGGGTAGCTGTCTAGAGCTATTAACCCAGCTAAGAGTGTATTATAAACCCAAAGCCCAAACCAGGTCTGTTTTTTCCTAGTCCTTCACAGAAAAATCCCTTTTTTATGGGCCAGATTTTCACCTACCCCTCTTCCCTGATGGCACAAAACGTTTCCTAGAGTAGTTCATGGCAGTAGATTGGCCAGACATTGTAGAACTGTCCTTTCTTTGAGGAAGGTACAAAGCTGGCTAACGCAGGAGCCACTCCTCCAGTTAATGATTTCAGAGAGGCCTTGGAACCTGCGTTAAGCCTTGTGCCAGCATAAGCATTTTCTGCTATACAGCACTTGCTTTTGTGTTTGCACCTGCCCATTACTGCTGAGCTGTCTCTCTCTTTGCTGTGTCCTCCTGACTCACTGCATGCAGGTTTTTCCCTTGGTTGTTGTCAAAGTCCCTTCCCACCAGAAGCTGGATGTGTCAGCACTGAGAGAGCGGTGTCCCACATCATGTCTTTGCTGACTGTGTTTCACTCACCCCTTGGTCCTGCTCTAATCTCTGGCACTACATCCCACTCTGGCACTACATCCCAACATTACCTCCCATCTTGGCAAATATAACTATTCTGTTGATGGGTTTCTTATCAGTGAAAGTAGAGGTTTGGAACTGTTGGGTATCGGCACCATTTACACGCATCTTTAGATTTTTGCATTTCTAAATGTGGGATATCTCTGTTCTCTCGTTTCAGGGCCACTGATGGATTACTTGCCTGCCTGGCAGAAAATCTATTTCTATAACTGGGGCTGATGAGAAGATGATTCTTATTTGTTAAGATCAGAGGTGGATGTTTCTAAGGGAGGGCTGGGGGAAGGCATGTTGATTCTAATTTTCAGTTGAACCATCAATGAGAAGCTCCTGTTCTGCAGGGTGGGGAGGGGAGTGTACATAATTTTTTAACAGATGTGTCTGTGAGTGATGGACACTACGCAGGGTGTTTGGAGAGATGTTGGCCACCTCTTTCTATGGACTGTTGTGGCTGCAGTGATGGTGATGGGACCTTTTTTAAGCACTTGATTTTTCTCCTTTCGTATGGCTGCGCTATACTAAAACCAGGCAGCGTAGAGATTTTTGGAGAGCATAGTCTCCCACCTCGTGGCATTGAGACTGACCTGCAGCCGCCTGCTTGTGTTGGCCATGCTTGGCCTATTTGCTTGGAGCGGGCTTGTCTGTCAAATAAACTGACTGAATGGAGAGAACTGAGCTGAAGGAGCTCTTTTCCTTTGATTTGGGCTGTCAGCAAGTCTGTCTCTATCAAGAAGAGTAGTTTTTGCAGCTGTCTAGCCTGATCCCATTTCTATATTGTCCTTTAGAAAACTTTTGCTCTAGTCTACATGGGGCAGAGCCCTGCATGTTGCTTACCTGGTGGCTCTGTCTGTAACTCCAGGTCCAGCCCCAAGTTTCCTGGGGTTCATCTCGAGGCTGGGAGTGCTGCAGTTTGTAGGCTGCTTTGCTAGTACTCTACGCATACTAAACTGGATTGCAGAATGGCTGCCATCCAGTGCGCAGGGGCTTGGCCAAGGGCAGAGAAGAGAACTGAAGGATTAATTCAGCAAATACTGCTGTGCAGCATTTAATAAAGGGTCAAGCTGGGGCTTGGACAGCTATGGCCATATTCATTATCACCTCTGCTAACCTGAGACATCAATTTAGCTGGTCAGCTGCTGCTGAGTCTCCCTCACCCAGAACAGGGTGTAGCCAGCCACTGGCACTGGGCTGCCCTGAGAGCAGCAGCCCGCCTGTTGCCAGCCCTGTGCACACAACCCTGTGAGCTAGAAACCTGCCACCTCGTTCTGACCAGTGGTGAGTTGGCCACATGGGTGACAGCTTTCCTACCTAAACCACCCTCAGGGGCCCCCCAGGATACAGGAATCACAGCCCTCTTACCTTAGCAGCCAAACTGGGGTAGGGGGAGGCAGGCCATAGCAGTAAGGGAACCCAGGGCTTGGCACTGCGTGGCATCTGTGTTACCACCACATGGCAGAATGAAAGTCGTGAGCTGAGTGAACTGTGCTCCATTCATTTGGGAATTTGAAAAGGAAGGAGTGCAAGAAGATAAGGCCCAGAAAGAAAAAAGACTAATAAAAAAGAGTTCTTTACTGTGAGGATGGTGAGACACTGGAACAGGTTGCCCAGTTAGATTATGAATGCCCTGTCCCTGGAAGCGTTCAAGGCCTGGCTAGATGAGGCTGTGAGCAATCTAGTCTAGAGAGAGGTTTCCCTGCTTGTAACAGGGGAGAATGGAACTAGATGATCTTTAGCATCTATTCCAACCCAAACCATTCTATGATTTTAAGTTCAGAAGATGGAAAGTTCTTGGGTTACCCAGGTGATTCCTCTGTGACCTCGCAGCAGAATGGGACAGTGGTGGACGCCAGAGCTCAGAATGCAGTGCTGGTTCTTGCTGCTTGCTCTGCTGCTGGAGGCTGTGCTCCCTCTGCCCCTGCACCAAAGGTGATGACGCTTCTCTTCCCCACCTCTTCCCTGCCCCAGTACCTGCAGTGATGCCACAGGAGTTGGATGCTCCTTCTGTAACTGCAGTGCTCCTGGATCAGGCTTGGGCTTGTAGCGCTGATGTGGCCAAGTTCCAGAGAGCTTTGGGCTCACTCCCACCTCTGGTTTTCTTCTGCAGCTATTCTGTCCCTGAGGACTTTTCTGCCCCCCTGGAGCTCCCACAGCAGCACTTTGGCTTGGTGGATGGTACAGCTCTTCCCTTGAACTCCCTCCTATGCACTCATTCCTCCAGTGATGACATAGACAGCTTCCCAGTCCTCATCCCACTGTCTACCCACAGATTATGGCATTAAACCAAAACAGCCTCACTTCAGGACCACAGCACCCCGGAAGCAGCTAGCAGTACTGCACAGGGCTGGCAAAACCAAACGTGATGAGCTTGATTTGGAGTACTACTATGATGCCCAGCTGTGAGAGACAGCAGGGCACTCAGGTAGGTCTGGGGTGTAGGAACAAGGCCGCTCCAGCCACACTATTAAATAGGAAGAGGAGCTGGGGTTGCTCAGCCTGAAAAAGAAAAGTCTGGGAAGGGATATTATTGTGGTCTTCAACAGCCTAATGACAAATACAGGGAAGCTATGGCCAGATCCTGCTGGATCTGTAAATGGAAAAGCAAGAATTACATTATACCAAGATCTTAAAGTAGTCTCTGACCGCCAAGGTTTGCACACCTGGGAAACTTCAGCTCCTTTTGGGCTCCTCAAGTGAAGGAACAAACCAGAGCCCAAACCCACCCTGCACAAACAGCACTGCAGCCCTGCTCCATGAACCATCATATTTAATAGTTGTTGCCATCACAGCAGATCCAGCTGAAGCACAGAGACCGCTGGCTGCAGGGACCGGGAGAGCTTTTGTACCGCCCTGGAGCTGCTTACGGCTCCCTGCAGGCTTTAGCCCTTCCCTGCTCCGTCTCTGGCAGGCACCCCAGTCTGCAAAGGGCTGAGAACCACTGCAGTGGGGTGGCTCAGCCCTGTCCTGCCTCTGCCACCTGCAGCTGGAGGGGATAGAGGGGAACAAGGACAGAGAAACGCTTCCCTCCCCATGGTGTGGTCACTGCAGAGAGGTAGGAGGGAATCTCTCTCTTGCCAGGGCACAGATAAAAGAGAGGAGGGATGGGGGCAGAGGCAGAGGTGAGCTATCTCAGCTCATTCATCCTTTCTCTGGCACTCGGAGATGCTGGGCTCTGTCCTTCCTGCCCAGCAACCTTGTCCCCGGGGCCAGGCAGGGAAGTGATGGTCTCTGCTCTGGCAAGAGACATCATATAGTTCTTGTTGGCTGTAGCTTCTGCGTCTTCATCCTGCAAGAGTCTGACTCTGCCACTGCATTAGAAGTCACCCCTGAGGGATGTGACGGGAAGCTGAGCCATGTCACAGCAAGGAGACGTTTTCACCCCAGCCTGCAGCGGGGAAGGGCTGGAGAATGCCAACCCCTCCAGCACTCACAGGCTGGGCAGCCAGTGGGCACTTCTCAAATAGAATAAACTAAGTATTTTGTACAATAAACACGATTTGTCCAGCCCTCCCCCCTCCCTACCCCCCCAGCCTGAGGAAGGGGAGCCATGAAAAGAGGCAGCACAGGGCCCTGGGAGCTGTTCCCTGGGCCTGCTTCTCCTCCTCCAATCTCAGAGCAGCTCTTGTCCATGCATGACGTGGAAGGGGTGAGACTGCAGCCCTGGCTGTGCAGCAGGTGCCCATGCCAGCCCCTACTCCAGGTAGATGTCTTCCGTGGGGCACGTGTACTCCACATACTCCTTGTAGAATTGCTGAAAAGCCCTCCTGAAACACAGCATGAAGCAAAGCTCAGCTGCACCCTCCCCCTGGCATTTACGCAGCCCGTTTTGCTCCCCTTCTCACCCTTGCCCCCTATCCAGCTTTCAGATCGAACCCTGATCCAGCTCTGGGAGCCTCATGCATTAGTGCCCAGAGGTGCTGCTGGAACAAGGCCTCCATCTCAGCTCTGAGCTTCCACACATCCCCTGGGTTTCAGCCATCTGCCTGCAAAGCTTTGCACTGGGACTCATTCCAGCACCGTCAGGAATATGCTGCCTATAGCAGTGTCAGCTCTGGCTCTATCCCTGAGCCTCTCACTGTAGGGAAGAGGTGCCAGATTCTTTTTCCTCCTGTCCCTCTGTAGGGAGCACCTTCTTCCCACCCCAGGACTTACCCTACAGACTCTGCCAGTGGCTTCGTGGACTCCTCTGAGACGAAGACATGGCAGGCAAATCTGTGGTCAGCAGGGTGCTTGGTGATGAACCCAAAATATCTGAGGGTGAACAGAGCAAGTGAGACCAGACTGGCAGACAAACAGGAATAAATACCTTGGCAAAGGGGTTTGGGGATCAACCCCCAGCAATGACCACTTCCCGTGCTCAGGCCCATATCAGGAATGTGATTCCCACCCGAAGGCTGCTCCTCACACGAAGCTGTGAGGTGAGGATGCTGGGGGTGGGAAAGCAGTGATAGCTGCCCCACACTTTGTGCTACTCACTTGTTGTTCTTTGGATGGTATCCACAAAAGGAAATGTTCTTCAGTTGGAAAAAATGGCTACACTTATTTACCTGGGGGACAGATAAAAGAACAGTCAAAGCTTTCTTCCTTAGCAGTCCTGTGGGACAGCTGGACTCCAGCTTTGGAAATAAAGCTCAAGCTGAGCCCAGCTCTCCACAATAGTACCCATGGCCACGCTCTTGCACCCCACCCACAAGGGAGGTTTCCAAAAGGCTCGCTGGGAAGGCTTCACTTGCCTCTGCCCAGCATCTTGCTGCGCTCTGCTAGGCTACTTATGGAGACCACTAATCAGCAGCTCGCAATGCCCAGCTAAAGAGATTATAGGGAAGATCTGGAGGACACCACTCAAAATAGTAGCAGAAAGGTTTAGGAACAGCTGATGGATTAGAGGTGCAGCTCAGTTCACATCATCCTAGCACAGCAACATGCCTGGCATCTGTGAGGGCACCAGTCTGCCGTATAGCCCAATGCTGGCATCTCACTAGGCTTCAGGGACCCCAATGGTGGGCCCATAACCCTTTGTATGGTGTTTCTCATGGAACAAAGAGCACACGGGATGGAGACATTTCTATGTGAACATGCTTGGGGGCACCAGCAGCTCAGAGCAGCAACAGTAGAAGGGATGAGGTGAGCAAGGCACTACCTTGCTGTGCTCCTTGGAGTCATCGGCTTTCACAGCTATCTTGACCCCACGCACGCTGATCTCCAAAACACAGCTGGAGGGTGGGTTAAAGTGCACAGTGAGGCGGCGTGTGGTGGCAATCTGGGGTAGGAGACAGAGACATAAATCCCTGGCACTCATAGACATCATGCAAAGATGGCTCACCCTTTCCCATCTCCTCCCTGTTCCCAGGCAGGCTTAGCCCACAGTGGGACACTACCTTCTGCATGGCCGCGCACAGTACGTCATTGCCCTTGTGATAGGGAACCTGCACCGAGCCAAGGAACTTCACCCGAAACTGGTCCACCCAGTCGTTGTTCTTGGCCAGAGCTAGAAGACAGAGCACATGGCAAGGATCACCTCTGTTGGCCATCTCCATGCTCCCAAACCTGCACCGTCCACCACCCAGCAATGGGTTCAAGCTCTGACCACTACTGGCTGGAGCTGCCCATGGCCACGACATTCCTTGTCTAGTGTCCTCTTTCCACCCCGTTATGTGGTGAGGAGTTGGGTAGGAGATCAGGGACATAAGCAGTATGGAGGCTTGGTACCTGCTATATGGTCTGGGTCCTTGGTGACTTCAATAGCATAGTAGGCAGGAAAAATGCCCCGGTCCCCTGTCCGCATGTTGTAGGCCTCGTACCAATAATCTTCTGCCTGCACCTCCACCAGCAAAGGGTCGTCCACCTCCAGCTCCAGCTCATCCGCATGGCGAGGCACAAACCTGGGCAGGGAGTCACTAGCACTGTGCTGGTTGGCAGCTCTAGAGGCATGCTCACCAACACATCACTTAGCCAAGGGCAGCGTGAGGCCTGTGGCCAGCACAGCTGGGGAGCAGGTGGAAGGAGTTATGATCTGATGCACTAAATAGAGACCTGAGTAGGTTTAGGCTCAAAAGGAGACAGTATCCCCCACGTGGCTCCCTGTGGTCCTGGGTGCCCTGGGAGGTCTCTCA
This sequence comes from Excalfactoria chinensis, assembly GCF_039878825.1. Taxonomy (NCBI): domain Eukaryota; kingdom Metazoa; phylum Chordata; class Aves; order Galliformes; family Phasianidae; genus Excalfactoria; species Excalfactoria chinensis. Next base: position 34,132,562 of record NC_092829.1, on the reverse strand, counting down.
ACCCTTAAGATGTTGCCCAGCCAATGCCTGGCTCTTGCTGGGCCTGTTACCAGCCTAAGGACTGTGGTTCAGCTTACAGGCTTCCCATGCTGGAAGCTCCATGGTTTGGGTGGGACCGGAGGACACTGCTTGTGCCCTGCACTCACCTGAAGACAGCGCGGTGGGTCTGTTCCTGCTCCTCACCATTGATCATGCAGGAGAACAACCCGAAGGACTCGGCACCTGGGAAGGAAGGTAGAGGGGGAAGCTTTGGTGGTCAGCACCACACATAGGGAAGGACAAGACCCTCAGCTCACGCCCCACAGCCTTGGCTCAGGTTGTGCTGTCTTGGCCATAACTCACACTAGTCAAAAAAAAACCCAAACAACAGCTTGATGACTCCAGCTATCTTTGCCTGCAGCTCACAGGGCTTTTCCAGCCCACCCCTCCCCAACCACAAGGGAAGAGGTCACAGGCTGTGGAACCAGTGCCCACTGGAGCTTCTCCATCTCATTGGAGGCCCTGCAGGGCTCACTGGGCTGGGCAGGCGGGTACCAGGGCCAAGCAAGGTTTCCAGAGGATGCAGCCCTCAGCCCACATCCTCTCCCTGCCCAGCACTCACTGGAGGAACGCGCCCGGCCACTCATGAAGACGTTGAGGAACTTCTTGGAGAAGTGAATGTCTGCCTCAGGGGTGGAGTCCTCAGAAAGGCAGACCGAGTCGCGCTTCAGCGCATCCTCCTCATACTCCTCGCCGATGGCTGACTCGTAGGGTGAGGAGACGCAGTTGTCGTAGACAGTAGCCGAGTCACTCTCATCACTGTAGCCCGAGTAGCACTGCTTGAGGCTGACCAGCTCCAGCTGCACGTTCTCATCCACCACCAGCGTGTACTTGACCGAGTCGTAGGAGAGGGCACTGGTGTCCGAGCTCACGGATGCTCTCTGAAGGCCATGGCCTGGCCGGTAGCCACTGCTCCCACCACCGCAGGAGGCCCGGGGCAGGCTCGTCTTGTCAGGGGAGGACATGTAGTCCAGCACCTCATCCTCCTCACTGATGGAGGGGTTGGTTTTCCCAGCCAGGGCTGAGTAGCTGGAAGTGTCGATGTCAGAGCTGATAGACATACGGTTCTCACTGGACTGTGACAGGAACGGCTTTTCGGTCTCCAGCGGGTCTGAGTTCTTCTGCACAGGTGTCAGGTAGATCTCCTCGGTGGCCTCCAGCCTCACGTCCGTCTGGTAGCGGATGCGGTCCCGGTGGGCCTCGGGGGCCCTCGACGTCACCACCACCACGCTGGCACCGTGGGGTGGGGGTCGGCTGGCAGCCTGGTGCTTCTCGGGGGGCCGGGATGAGGCAATGCAGGCAGGAGCCATCTGGGTGGCTGCTGTGCGCCAGCATGGGCTCTCCGTGGATGTGCCCCGGTCTTTGGTGGAGGTTGTGCTGTTTTGGTGATTGACCTCATCACTCAGGCAAACGTGGTCATGGGGAGGGGTCTGCTCACCTGTGAGGAGAAGAGCAGTATTTGCGTTCCCACTGATAGGGATGCCCCAGACTCAAGCTGGACACATGCCCATTGGAGACAGTTTCCCAACCCTCTGCTTCAGCAAGGCTTGCCCCAAGCCCAGGGCCAAGGATTGACTACTAGGAGCCACCAAAGAGTGCAAGGGGCTGCTCTCGGCCACCAGCCCCACAACTCACCCGTCTTCAGAGGGGACGATGACCGGGACACCCGCTCTTGCCAACTGTGCTTTTTCCCCAGAGAGTTGTTATTCAGGGTGTCCTGGGAAGGAGAACAAAGCCGCCTTGTCACTCCAGCAGTAAACAGCACGTGGCGCCTGTCCCTGCCTGCCCCACAGAGATGTGCAGAAGCCAGAGCCATCACGGTCCCTGGGCAATGCCTGAGACCACCCAAGCACTTCCTCAGGGTCGCTGTGACCATCCTCAAGTGCAGCCAGTGCACGTTTTGCTCCCAGACTTTGCAGATGGTTCTGGGGGCAGCACAAGTCTTTGTCCCTCTGCAGCAGCCGCATTTTCTATGCTGCTAGTTTTTGCTCAAGCACCAAGCTTGGGATTCTTGGGGTTTTCTGCTGCAGCCATCGAAAGCAGCACAGGAGCTGCCCTTCTCTCCCTATCAATACAAAGCAACCCTCTGCCTTAAAGCCCACTAAGATCTATAGGATTCCCTGTCCTGTCCTGGAGCACAGGGACTCTGTTCCTGCTGCCAGCTTTATCAGACCTGTGTGGGAAAGCTCCTGTCCCCAAAGTCCTCCGCACAGACCACGCCCATGGATCCCAGTGTGGTCCCACAGTCTCCACCATCCCCTGCAAGGGCACCATCATCTCCCCTCCCCAGCCCACCATCTACACAACCCACACACCCCAGAAATACCTCTCCGCAGGTCTGGACGCTGGTTGGGACCAGCTGCCCGGGGGGGGCCTTTGCCGTCCCCGTCCCCCCAGCTGGATGTGGCTCCCACGTGCCACCGGCTCCTCGGGGTCCCTGCGCAGGGTGGGACAAGGCTGCCTGCTGTCCCCTTGTCCATTATGCTCCAGCAGGCTCCCCCTCCACCCCCCACCTCCCCATCCCTGCTGCCTTTGTCCCCAGTGGCAGCTGCCCCGCAGCCATTGTCCTGGCTCTGTGCCCTCCTCCTCCTCCCACCCATGGCCTCAGGCAGAGCTGGCATCAGCTGTAGGTTCCAGGCTGGTGACACCTAGCTCCGACTACGCCCCATCTGTCACCCGCAGGGACACCTGCCTCTAGCTTCAAGCCCCTCAGCTGCACGTCACTGCCGTGAAAATCCTCCTACTTGGCAAGAGAAGCCGCTGCTGAAGGCGGGAGGAAGGCAAAAATAGCCCTGTGTGCAGCACACCTTGCGCAGGTCTGCAAGGTTTGCAAGAGAGATGGGGCAAAGGGACTCCAGCTCAGAGGGTCAGCGTGCATGGCATTCCAGTGTAACCCTCCTGGGGACAGCCCCACTACTGCATCCGGGAAAACGCCCCATCCAAAACCTCCTGCAAGCCCCAAGAGTGAGCAAGACAAACCCCCATCCTCCTGACCACCATTTCGGATAATGCGATTGTCGCTGCGATTTTGCACGGGGCGCTGACACTGATGCCCCCCTTGCCGGGTGCAGCCGCCCAGGAGAAGGGCCCCAGTCCCAGAGCCGAGCGCACGCACAGGGCTGCGTCACCGGCCCGTCCCAGGCTGCGGCTGCGGCGCTGCCAGCCCCTGATCTGGGACGCGGCGCTGGGACGGATGGCTCATTCACGCGTTCAGGATGCCACGCTTCATTAGCTCCCCGTCCCCACTAAGGTCCCTTCCCCGCTCCCCGCCGCCTTACCCTGGCCCTACGGGCCCGGGGCGGGCACAGCCCACCCTTGAGCCTCCCCACGCTCGGGGGGCTCGGCTCAGCAGGGAACGAGCGCATCTCCCCCCAGCATCTCTCCACGTCCCCGACCACGCACCCGTCCCCGACAGAAGCCCCCGCGAGATCCCCCCGGGCCGGCGCTCACCTGGCTGCGAGGCACCTGCGGGAAGAGGTTGAGCGTGGTGGGGCGCTTGGGCCGGTAGCTGTCGGTGCTGGCGGGCGGCGGCTCCTTTTGCAGGGGCTCGGGCGCCGTCTGCTCCTCAGCCGGCGCGTCCCCCGCGGCGTCGATGAGGTCGAGCTGCAGCATCTCGGCCTGCAGTCGGCCTCCCTCCCCGCCGCCCGCCGCCCGCGCCGCGCCGCCCGCCCGGCTCACGCGGCCCTGCCGGGATCAGCGGCGCGGTCAGCAGGCGGGGCGGGACGGGACGGGACCAGGCGGCCTGTCGCAGCCTTTTAAAGGCGCAGGGATGCTCCCCGCCGCTCCCCGCACTCTCCCCCTCCAAGCCCTCCCCACCGATGCGCCTCTTGTCGGACACTGCGAGCTTTAACAAGGAAACAGAGGCATAGAAAAAGGGGGAGGGGGGGGATTCCCGGCTGGCTCCGTGATACCTAGCTAAGGTGGGCGGCTGTGAGGCAGCTGCTGCCAGCCATCCCAGGCTGCTAGCATGATCCCGAATCACTGCGAAAACTCAGAGAAGGAAAGTCCCAGAAGGACGCAGAACAGCAAAACAGTTTGAGCAACATAAGCTGTAGGAGCAGTGCTACGTTCAGGATTCAATAGCTAAAAGGAAACTACAACCACTGTTGGTCCGTGTTAGTGGGCTGTAGCAAAAGATGCTGTGCTGTGGTCCTGGGCATGGGTGAACACCACTTGTTTCTCTCCACAGGAAAAACCTCACACTAAAGGTGCTGGAAAGGAGAGGCAGAGGATGCTGTTTAAAAGCACCCTAAGGGTGCAAGCAGCCGCTGTGCTACTGCGTCTCAGCCTGGCTCTGCTCCATGCAGTGGGATCCCAGAGCAACCGGGTGGCTGGCACGGAGCCACCACACTGCTGCCATCAGCCTCCGGGTCAGGCAGCTGCAGCTGGTGCAGGTTGCACTGAGGCAGGGATGGTGGCAGGGAGAAGCCTGGCACTTCCAGGAGCCTTACTCTGCTGTAAAACCAAAGGGATTTGTTCTTCCCGCGGCTGGTTCAAGACTTTTTGTGCATCCAGCACAGGCCCAGAGCATGAGGATTTAATACAGGCATATCCCAGCTCTTTGCCCTAGGGCACTCGTCTTGACATTCCCAAAAAGGTTATTTCACTTTGTTTTTTCCACGTTTGGTTGCCGCATCAAACAGTTTCAGCAGCTCTCAGAACACAAAGAGCACAACGAACCCTAGCGATGCGCAGCCTGCTATCCTGCCTTGCAGCAAGCAGAGGTAAGGTGCCCTGCACTTCAAGACAAACAGAACAAGGCCAAACCCGAAGCCAAGACCTTGCACTTGTGCTTCACAACCTGCCTCGCTGCACCCTGCCTCGGATGAGCCAGCCGCGCCTTGCAGGCTGTGTGTCGGAGCCACTATTTCTGGAGATCTGCTAAAATAGCCCATGATGAAGTCATCGTTGTTTTACCAGCATTAAACAACAAAACAAAACACCAACAACCTAAAAAAAACCCACCCCAAATCCTCTGTTGAGGCACTGTCTTCTGAGAGGGTATTTTGCTCTGCTGGGCCTCTCTGCCTGCCCATCCACATCCAGCAGCTGCCTGCTCCAGCTCCTTCCTTGTTGGCAGGGGAATTATGGCATCTGCCCTTTCCTTGGGGACCTCTCACTGAGGTTTCGGGTTAGCTCCTGCCCTTAGCAGAGGCCCATCCCTACTGGATGCAGCCAGCGTTCCCTTGCCAGGGTTATTCCTGGTTTCCCAGGCTCTGCACAGCACATAGAGCTAGACCCATCCAAAACACTCCCCCAGGCATGGGCACTTCCAGCAGCCACCTACATCAGGCTCTCATCTCGTGAGACCCATCCTCTCCAGCTCTCTGACTCTCCCCACCCATGTTTCAGACTGAAGAGCCCTCTCACTGCCACTGCTTTCAGTTCTGCTCCTCAGGCAATCCTTCACATCCCATGTATGCCATTTGTATGTATTTTTAGCAGCTGTTTCCTGAGCGTGTAGGCTCCGCTCCTGTGTTTAGGATCATCTCACTGTGTCCATGCAACTAGCAGACCCAGGGTGTCCTACAGTGGGTGCTGGGCAAGGTGCAGGACTCAGTGCCGGTGCCACAGCCACCCACGTCATGGCACAAATCTCTGCTTCACAGTACAAAGACACAGAAACTCCTCAACAAACCCCACCAATGGAAGGATTCTGTTGTACATAGGCAACACGGCACATTTTTCTTACGCTCATTCCAGGGAAGGGTGCAACCCCTAACAGATGTGGCAGATCATAGAGTTCTCCTCTCCCTGCCCCAGGGAGGTCCCATATGAGAGGCTGCAGGAGCCCACCAGTGCTTCCCCAAGAATGGGTCTCACCACACCTCCCTGCTCACTACCAGCATGAAACTCACAAGCACAGCACAGAACCCCATCTCATCCACGCCCCAGCGCATGCACTTACCCGGGCAGCCAGGCTGTCCTTGCAGTGTAGGCTGATGCCACACTCATCGGTGATCTCAGAGAGGTCTTCATCCTCAAATTCCTCGAGGCTGATGTCGTGGGTGAGCCTGGGGGGAGCGGAGACTGCTGTCATACATGGCACATGGGGGTCAGGATGCAGGCAGGGAGCAGCACCAAACCCCCTGGGAGGGGTTCTCTGGATCTTTACAGGGAAGAAGGACCAGGAAAAGGGATGCTTCTGAGAGGAGAGCTAGAAGATGGCAGGGCACAGCTGGAAGGTGGACACCCCAGGACATGAGATTGCATTGAGACCTGCAGCCTTTACACACACCTACCCGCTGGCTGTAGAATGAGCAGAGAGTGGATCCTCACAAGTAGGCTCAAGAGCTGCTGCCCCAGACAAGGTGCTCCCTAATACAGAGAGCAATGAGCTCCCTCTGTGCCGTACTCCCTCTCCACGGCATCTGTAGCATCCCTGCAGCCATTGGTGCTCCTCAGCACCCCAGTGAGCCCCTGGATGCTCCCTTATGGCCTCACACACTCTTCATGTCCCTTTGGAAAGTTTGCAGAGGTTTCCTTTTAGCGGCTGTAAATGTGCTGACTGCCTTGCTCCTCACGTGCTCACTCACATCCCCAGGGAGCTCCTGGCTCCTGTGCATTAAAACATTTCTAACATCGTACTACCGCAATGCTCCTCATGCTTGTTCCAGAGAGGAAAACACAAGAGCCCAGCCAAAGAGTCCTCTGCCAGCCATGGCACCTCCCCTGCAGGGCTGCAAGGAATGGAGGTGTCCCCAGGAAATACAGAGGGGCTCTGCTAGGAGGGTCCCACATCCCCCACTGCTGCTGCCTGCAGAGACGCAGAGCAGGAGGCTCTCAGCACAGTCTTCAATGCACAAATCGATTTCTTCTCCTGTTACATGGGTCGCTGGTGTCATTACCATCCGCTCATTACCTCTGCCCACCACGGGTCCCAGTACAGGGCACAGCCCTGCCTTAGGTATGGGGAGATGCTGCGTGGGCAGCCAGCGCCGTCCCCACCTGCACCCACAGACGGGAGAGACCCCACGCTCAGCCCTTCTGTCCCCACGCTGTGTGCTGCAGCTCCCTCCTCCTGCCCCGCTGACAAACTCTGCACATTCCCTCGCCCACAGCTCCCAGGCAGCCAGGAGAATTTTGAGCTGCACCCAGTGCTGAGTCTGCTGCTGCCCAATGGCACTGCTTGGGGCAGAAGGCGATGCACCCACAAATGAGGGGCTGCCCCTTGTTCTCATGCACAGCCCTGGGGACAGCCCTCACCCCAGGCCTGCCGGTCCCCTACCATTTCTCCCAGTGGTCTTCCAGCCAGCTCTCCTCCTCCGTGCTCGACTCCATGCTCGGGGGCAGCTGCATTGAGGAGGCTCCTTCCCTGGGGGGCAGGCTCCCACCCCGAGGCAGCCCCCAACCCGTGGCGAGGAGAGAACGAGCTCCAGGTGCCCGCTGCCCCAGCGCTGTCTATGGCTGCTGGCGCTGCTCTGTCTCCTCACTGCGCAACCTGGGCAAGCTCATTAAAAATAGATGGAATCAGCTGTCCTGGAGGGGAGAAAAAAAAACACAAAAAATAACCTCCCCAGCTGAGCTGATGCCAAGTCCCTGCTCTCTGCTAGGGATGCTGACTGCCTCCGCCTGCCAGCCAGCCAGCCCGGCTCCTGGGAGCACTCCAGCGGCCAGTCCCCACACCCGCAGCGGGCATCTGGTTACCCAGTGCTGGTGCCCCTTCTACCCACTCCTTCCCCTGCCCTTGCTGCACCAAGTTGGGCAAAGTTGGTCCTTGCCAGGCCTCCCAGTTCAGTGCTGCTGATGGGTTTTACTAGCTGTGCTGAATTTGGTGTCTCTCAGCTTGCAGATAGTGGCACCTTGGACTCCATCTTCCACATTTGCTCTGTTCAAATCTTCCTGGCTCAATGGAGTTAAAGAAAACAACAGTCTCTGTGTTACTTCACCCTTCCCTCATCTCACAGAGATGCTCCAGGACTTCCTAAGGAAGGTGATGAAGATTCTCTTTTGTTGCCCTCCATGGGAACACCCCTGCCTTTCTCTCCTGCCCCTGAAAGAGGCTGAAAACACCAGCAAGGCAAAGCAGCTCTCACTCACATCAGCTCTATCACAGCCCACAAAACCCTGAACAGGTCTGACAGGGAACTGTGCCCACAAAGGTTCTCCTGAAGGTGCGTTCCATCTGCTTTCAAACGCCTGTGACAAGGATGGCACCCCCTGCTCTACCACCCAAAAATGGGGAGTGCTCGAGTAGTCATGGCTGCAGGAGGAGCATGGCTGCAACTGCAGCAACAACGGGGAGAGTGCTCCCCTCATGGGGAGGGGGCATTTACCGTATCACCCCCCTGGCTGCTGCCCTCGAGGTACTCAGCTCTCCAGTTTGCCTCTCAGCTCCAGCTGGCTTGCTGTACAGCAGGCTCCAGGCAGGAGGAGGAGGAGCTGTGCACGCCCACAGCGTCTTCTGTGAGCAGCCTGTTGCGGGAGGGAGCCAGTGGATGAGCTGGGGAGCAGGAGGGGCCGTGGGGTGGGCAAGAGATGGAAAAATAGGGTAAGGAGATGGGGCCAGGCTCAGCGGAGTGTGGGCTTGGTGCTGGCACTTGGTCAGGGCAGCACAACACGGAGGGGGCCCAGCGAGCCCAGCTGCCAAGGTCCCTCAGATCCAGACCAACCTTTGATATCTCATCACAGAAATCAGGGTCACCCATTTTGACACCCAGCACATCACCTCAACACACAGTCAGTCTGTCATTGCCCCAGCACACAGCCCTTCACCTCATCACTCACCACAGCACTGTCAGGACAATCAGCCCATCATCTCAGCACCCAGTCCATCGCCCCCACGCAGGCCCCTCAGACACAGGTGCAGTGGGGCAGCCCTGGCTGTATCACCTTCCCATCTGGACACAACCCTGAGCACGAGGCTTTTGGAGGATGATGTGGAGGATGGGAGAGACAACTGCTTTTGTTTCTGCCTCCTAAAACGCCATTGCAGCAGTAAGCAGCTGCCTCCGAAGGCCCTGTGCCTGCAGCTCTCCCCTCACTATCCACCACCCCAAAAGAGCCGACACCAAAGCCATCAGTCCTGTGGCCTGCAGGGCCCTGCCAGCCTCAGTGCCATCACCTGCTCACCACATCCTCTTGCTATTCAAGTCACCATGTCACCTCCCGCACGAGGCAGTGCCCTTAGGTGAGCAGAATCCCTGGGGATGGTGCTGCACACGGGGCCAGCCCGGCATCCTCATCAGCCCCCGTCCCCTTCCTAGCCCGGCAGCAGCCGTTCCCCACGCAGCATGCAGCTGCTGGGCGTGCAGCTCTCCCAGCCATGTTGCAGCAGCGCCCAGCGGCTCGGGCAGGCAGTGCTGCAATCACAGGCAGCCACTGGAGCGCCCAGTAAGGGGACCTGGGGGCAGAGGGCTGAGGGAAATGGACAGAACCCGACACAGCTCGACAGCATCCAGCCACCAATCTATAGATCTGCAGGGTTGGCGGGCTAAGAATCACCGCAGCTGGATCCCAGCTGCAGCCCCAGGTGTGAAGCTTCTATTCATTCCCACCTCCAACATGTCACCAGGTAACCACCCAGTGCCGACCACGATCACACGAGAAACACCACCTCGGTACCCCAGTGTGCTGGAGCCAAGCGGAGAGCAATGGCTGAAGATGTTATGGCCCCAGAAGCACCTGGTCTGCCCAGGGTGGCAAGCAAGGCTCACTTGCCCACCATGCTCCCTTACCCACCGAATGCATCCTATCCCACAGCCGTTAGCAGGAAGCACCAGCAGGCCCGACCCCCCCGGTCCTGTGGGTCGGCACCTCCGGCCGTGCCTGGCCCGGCCCATGCAGTCCGAAGTCCCCGCGAAAGGCTGCACGGGGCGTCACAGGGGCAGCTGCCCCCACATCCCAGATGGATGGATGGAGCGGTGAGGATGTGTCCTGGCACACTCACCCCTGCTCGCATGGGGCTGCTGCTTCCTTCACGGGGGGGGGGGGGGGGGGGGGGGGGGGGTGGTTGGTCTAGGAAAAGGCTAGAAAAAGGCTTTCCTGGGGGTGGAGAAAGAGATGGAGCTTGGTGCTGGGGAGAAGTGGAGAGACAGGTGAGGAGAATAGGGGGTGGAGGGGGGGGGGGGTGACAAAGGAGGTGTGGGGGCCGAAAGCAGGAGGATGAATGGGAAATGGGGGCAGGTATACGGAGCTGGCACGGGAAAAGTGGGGGAATGAAGCAATGTATGGGAGTGCTGAAACAGTATTGTAGGGGATGATGGATCAGGCGGGGTTCAGCAATGCATGGCGGTGGGGGGGGGGGGAGTGAAGAAACACGAGGGGGTGGGCTAGGGGTCTAGGGGTGTCAAAGGGCTGCACAGAGCGGATGCAGGAGCTGCAGGAGGTGGGGGCCCGCAGTGGCAGCGCGGGGCTGGGGGGGTGGGGTGGGAAAGGGGGCTGCTGTAGACGGGGAGCAGAGCCCCGGGGCGCTGCGGCTCGGACAGCCCTGCAGGGGTCCCGGGGGAAGCGACCGGTACCTGAAATTGGGGGGGCGAGGCGAGGTGCAGCCCCAAGAAGGGGGAGGAGGCGGGCGGGGGATGCGGCTCCTTTCTCTCGCTCCGCCATTCCGTGGCTCTCTCCATGCAGGCGGAGGGAGGGAGGGCGGGCGGCGGGGGAAGGAGCAGGGAGGGAGGATGGAGGACGGAGGGAGGGGATGCTGGCGGGGCCGCCGAGGAGGGACGTACCTGCTGCCGGGGGGCTCCTCCCGCGGCCCCCCAAGCTGCCGGGCAGGTGTGACCCCTCCCGACACACGCACCCAGCTGTGCCCACAGCTGGAAGCAGTATCCAAGAGCCCCAATAGCTTGTGAGTGCTGGGGGCTCAGGGTGAGGGACGTGCAGGGCCACTCTCAAGAGGAAGGGCACCCAGTCACCCCTGCCCTCCTAGAGCATCCCTTCTGTGCCAGCCTCCCTTGGCCTCAGCCTGCAGCAGGGGAATGCCTGGAGTCTACAGATCAGATCTCACTGCACTCTCACACCCCTCACGGGCCTGTACCTCCCTGGACAAGGCAGATCCATTCTTGCATCCAGCTGTGGCCCAGGGAGCATCTTACATGGGTGAACATTACCTCCTTCTGCCTTTTCCCCAGCATTTCTCTCCCTCTGGTCTCTCCTGCCACACACTGTGGGCTGGCTCAGGAAGCCTTGAGGGTAGCGGTGCACAACACCAGTTGGTGGCAGGTGACACTGCCTTAGAGACACTGGGTCCATCCATGTGTCTCAAACTGCAGAGCTGACTGCCTTTGAGGTGATGGTATTGCTGCTTGGCCAAGACCCAGGCCATCAGCTGCTCTGCCAGAGAAGAGCAAGCAGAGCCCTCCAGGCACACAGTCCTGCTCTCAGATGGGAGCCTAGGCCTCCTGCCAGACAGACTCAGAACTGATGTAACTCCCAGCCAACGTGGACACCAGCACCCACCCACTGGGTGACTGTGGTACCCTGGGGGGCCAGGCATCCCTAGCTAGTAGATCTGCTTCAGCCTTTTGTCTCTTCCACTGCTCTCTGCATCCAACCACACTGCATGACCCTTGGTTGCTACACAGGACCTCTGGAAGCCCCTCTCCAGCTGATCCTGTGTTGGCATGGGGATACCAATCACGGCAGGTAGGGTCTGGAAGAGGAAGGTTATTAGTGACCTGCTGCTACTGCCCTGCATGCCTTGCTTCCTGCTAGCACCCGGCACTACTTCCCTAGCTGCTGCTGGGACCTGCTGGCTTCCCAGCAGACCTGCACCCATCTGTGCCAAGGAGCAGGGCTGCACTGCCCAGCACCATACTCCTGCTGTCAGGAAAATGCAGAACTCCTCACGTTTGCAGCAAAGGATTGCACCTAACTCCTGGACAACAGTCACAACAACCTGCCCAACGTGAGAAGGGCTGTCAGCTCATTTTGTACCACAAGCTTTGCAGCTAAGATGTCAGAGTGCTGTTAATAAGGGGCTTGGTAGAAACAGTTGATTGAGTTACATCTTGAATTTCCCCAGGCACCACATAAAAGCCTCTGTGCTCCCCCAGCAATGTGTGTGCACGTATATATCCTGCAAATCGGAGACTACGTAACTGCTGCAGCCAGTGTCTCTGCTCACAAGGCATCCATTGTCTCACCCTTTCAAATTGCCTGTCTGACCACCGGGTTCAATTCAGAGCAATTCAGCCTTAAATTAAGCCTGAGGAAGGGTTTTTCCACTCCTCGCCCCAATGGAACCAGCTGCTCTAACCCAAGCTGCTCCCTCTGCCCCCAGGTACAGTCACGCTCCAGTTTCCTCTCTGCCCCATTAGCCACAGCCCCAGCTCCCAGCCCTTCACACCCGGGCACAATTTCTGCACCCAAACCTTTCATCCAGCTGCTCCCAAAGCCACTCCAGCTCCTCCTTTGAGGAGACACAGGAGAAGGGAATTTCCCCAACCTTTGGTACAAGAAGAAATCACTTACTCTGCTAGAAATCCTCAGTTCTCCACTTTCCATCTTCAACCATGTCACTGCGATTCCTTTGTCAAGGAGAACAGATATTGTGGCAGCACAGCGAAACCTCAAAACTGACCTCCCCAGGTTTAATTTGCATTATCACACTCTACGCAGAGACAGATGCACCAAGTTTGCTCTTATCTTCTAAGGCACAGGCTGTCGCTTCAGAGCATTTTTTGTTACGTCGGCAACTTGAAGCATTGCAGTGTACTTCCCAAGCCCACGAGTCCCTTACTGAGAACAGCTGAGCAATAGCGAGCACCTTGACCACACCTCTCTCAGGTCACCAATGCATTGCACACACTGCCTGCCTCGCAGGCCACACGCAGCCTCTCGTCTCCAGCACCTCTTTGCTAAGAGCCCGTCTTCAAAACTGGTCTTTTTCTTGTCAGGCTTTCCCAACAAATTGCTCAGTTGTGCTGGTTACTAAGAAAATACTGTACCCCCGAGTCCTTTTTCAGTGCCAGAAAACAAAATCCCTCTTTGGGATGCCTGTATTGAGTCAGACCCCGTAGCCATGAAATTATCCCATGAAATGAAAATCTCCTTATTGACACGCATTTCACGATGCTTCCTTTGTTATCACAGCTTCCAGCAACCCTTTGCTCTTTCTAGAAACAAAGATGGTATCTTCATTAATAGCTATTGATGTTTTTCCTTTATCTGTCAACCAGTGAGCAATTTAGTTTTTTTAGCATGGTCAAGCTCAGCACCCACAAACACATCTATGTAAGGAAGCAGCAGCTGTGCTGGATCTACCATCTGGTAACTTAACTAAATATGCCCAAACCCAAACACTACAGGAAACAGAGAACAATCATCCCCTATTCTGCTTCTTCATCCCAGTTTTACACACCTTGATCGTTTTGATGGTTAAGGAAGAGCATGATGGATCACTTGGGAGATTTTGCACTCTTTATCCCTATGGATCCAGCAAAAATAACACCACTTCACAAATGAAATAACTTAGATGACAGCATAGAGAAGGTTAAAGACATTTATATATACACATATATAAAAAGTCATATTTACAGACCATTTCCTAAGCACAAAACTCTCCAAATGACAGAATTCGCTATTTCTGTAGTCTAAGTATACAAAGTGCATGTTTTTCCCCCTTCTTCCCTCTGCAGCAGAAGATGGGGCGGGGAAGGTCACCTTTCCCTTATACCTTCCTGCCCACAGTGGGAGCAAGTCTGGGTAAGAGAGAAGGAGACAAAACCTGCTGATTACTGGGTTAGGGAGACTCTGATCAGTAGCTTCGAAGAAAGAGCTGGAAAAGTGACTCGTTTACTTGGACAGCCTACCCAACAGGCCAACGTCCCAGGGAGATTACTTGGAAGGAAAGGTTACTGGGCTGGTTCCACCACTTCGCTTCCTCCTCCACTTCAGGTTCCCCAGATACATTTGAGTCAATTTCTGCTTGCAGCCCCCATTGCCCTGGGCTCCAAAACTGACTCTGATGATCCCAGTCAGAGTGGGTCACAAGGACTAAGCTCCCCAAGCTTTCAGGTGCATAAGCTCATGTATAGCCCTGCTCTATTTATGACAGGGTGGGGGATGAAAGGTTTTGGACAGCAAATGAGAACAGTGCCAGAAGCAGCCCACTGCACGGGATTGACTACTTGGTGTGATCCCTCTTAACAACTGTCAGAACAGAGGCTCTTCTGCACTACCACCATCCCTTTTCCTCTCAGGTGTGCAGGCAAGCAGGGGCACTCAGCCAGCACTGCGCTGAAATGACATTCTGTAGCAGGACCAGGCTAAAAAGTGCATGGTTAAGAGGCAGGAAAGCTACATGGTTGTCCTGCCAGACTATACTGCACCAGCATGAATGTGAATAGGAACTCAGAGCAGCGCACAGAGTACGAGATACAGGGACAATACTGTGTAGAAACTCAAAAAAACACAGATGTCAATACAGGAAAGAACAAACATCCATGCAGAACTGACAACACACTTGAGCCCAAGGAAGATTTGCTTCAAGGAGCTACCATCCTCTATCAGTACGAGGCACTCCACAGGCTACTCACTACATACTGGTTACTCCAAGGAAAGACTGGATGCTGTGTTGAGGGACATGGCTTAGTGGGAGCTATTAGTAATAGGTGAACGGTTGGACTGGATGATCTTTTAGGTCTTTTCCAACCTTGGTGATTCTATGATTCCATTTGAGAGAGCTCTCACTCAGGAAGGAAATGTGGCAAAGCGTTGAGCCCCAGGCTGTTCTCCCCAGCAGGTACAGCTCCCACATTATGTGGATCAGAAAGCTTTGGAGAGACTGCTTTAATCACATCAAAGCACGGCCTTATTCTCCAGAGAATTTCCCCTTCTCTCAAATCCTTTCCCTCCGTGGCACGCTCTGCTCTGAAACTGCCCATTGCAGGCAACAGCACTGCGGCTTACCTGGCAGCAGCAAGATTCTTCTGCAGGGAAAGTTTTAAATGCCTTTTAAGTGTGTAGACAGTTGGCGTCTCTTTGTTCCTATACTACATTATCCTTCATTTCTTCTTCATCTGACATGTGCATCACTGGATTTACTCAGGAAGCATTTCTATCCCAACCAGTCTAGCTTAACAAAACAAATACAGTGCGTTCCCTGTTTTCTCTAGGACGGGTACTTTGGATATTCCAGCAGCTTCCTTCTCAATTCCAACTACAATGTGAACTGAAGTTACCGCACCTGGTTGCCTAGTACTAACGATGAGAAAGGATATTCACTATTGCTGACGTGTGCAGATGCTGCTCTCTCTATCAATGCAGCAAGTCACATGCATTGATCCATTGTCAGAAAAGACAGAAACACTTGAGAGTGAACAAGCTGAAAGAAAGCTCCTGCCCTCCTTGTCGCGGGCAGATTTAGGGCACGGCTGAGAAGAGACATATTTGGCTCTTTGGAGATCAGAAAGCCCGACACCCCCACGTACGCACTACACGGCGCCCCCTTGTGGCGGCGATTGGAATTTCATATTTTACGAGGCCCCCGATTTTCTGTCGCAGATCACGTTCCAGTCCTGCACAGGCAGCAGTTCCTCCTCCTCTTCCGCACCTTCACTCTTCACTTGCAAGCTGTTTGTGGACGGCTGCAGGAAAAAAACGCAAAATAAAGTGTTTAAGTTCCCCTCATACCAAAAAGCAGATGTGATCAGCTCTTTCCCTCCTGGGATATGGAGCGTTTCAGGCAGAAAACCTTCCCCTCCTCCAGCCTGTGTCCTCACGACACATGCAAACCTGCCTGCAAAGCCCTTCAGGAAGGGGAAAAAGCCCTCACTAGCTCAAACCCAAACATTCCTGTGCTCTGTGTTTGTTCTAGAAATAGGGTACTGCTCTCTGCTGGACTACTGAGTTAACAGCTTGTTGAGCAAAAGCAAAGCAACTAGAAGGCAGACCACTGCCAAATCACGGGGCTATGCAGTTACAATCAGGAACCACCTCTCTCCCCAGACAAGTCCATTTTGCTCATTAAAATGCAGGTAGCAAATAAAATTGAGCCTTGCTAGATGTTGGAACAATACATTTTAGGCCAGATCACGCCAGGGTCTACTTACAATCATGAACTCTTGCCAGGGATCTCCGGAGCGGGGAGACCTGTCACTTTGGCTCGCTTGTACAGTTCTTCAGTGCACAACTCTTCTGCTCCCTCATGTTTGCGCTTTGGAGATGCCTGGTCAGATTGCGGCAGTCTGCTTGCTGTAGAGAAAGAACAGTCACTGCAACACTTCACAGACTGGCTAGGGATGGAAGGAACCTTTAAAGACCATCCAGTCCCAACCCCCTGTCATGGGCTGCCACCCACCAGACCAGGCTGTCCAGGATCCCATCCAACCTGGTCTTCAGTGCATCCATTGATGGGGCACCCACAGCTTCTCCAGTGTTTCAGCACCTTCTGAATAAATAATTTCCCCCTAACATCTAATAGATATCTCTCCCCTCACTTAGTTTAAAAACCATTCCCCCTTGTCGTGTTGCTACCTGCCTACACAAAAAGTTGCTCTCCATCTTCTTTATAAGCCCTATTTAAGAAGTAAAAGGAAGCACTGAAGCCAGAATTTCCTCTGGCTTTAGATCCCTTCACATGTGCACCCTAACCTAATATGCCAGAGAGCTGAGAGGAAGGAGACATGCAATGCACACCTACAGAGATATAGTTGGTCTTCTTTAAAACTTCCAAAATACTTTCCCAAATCCAACAATTAAGTCCCTCAGAACAAACACAAAAGTGTTCTTTGACAAAGGAAAGCTGTGGCTGTATATGAACCTATATAGGCAATAAGAGATTCAACATTCTTCAGCCCTTTCAGGAAGGAAGGCTCACTGGAGACTTTTGATGAAAGCCCTTTCAGGAAGGTCAACGTGATCTATGTATTCCTACCTACATCTTCCTTCTATTAGAAAAGGAATCTCTCCTGCACACAGCCTTTAAGCTGACACAAAGTTATGTCCAAAATACACAAATGCTCCCACCTCACCTGCACTGGTGCTGCTGCCCTGTCCTGGAGCTGAGTCTGTAACCGGGCCGCTGAGGTCTTCCACACATGAAGGGACTGATGCCAATAAACCTATAGGAAGGCAAGGAGAACATAATAGAAATGAGAAATATTTGGGCTGGGAGAAGACTTTCACATGGAAACACCTTAGTGATCACCAGACAGCACGCCGAAATTGCCAAATGAGGATGGGCTCTGATTTGTACTTCCTCAGGGTTGGTCAAAGACACACACAGTGACTTAACAGCATATTTAAGTAGGATGCTCTGCCTACTCCTGCCCCCCCCCCCCCCCAAGTGAAGAATATACTATGGGTAGCACATAGTGCAGAACCAATCACCAGCTCTCAAACAAAACCCAACTCTTAGCTGTTCAAGAGCTCAGTGTAGCTCTCTCTGGAAACTGAGCAGCTTTGGCAGGGACTGCTGCTTCTTGCAAGGACAAGAAAGAGACTATTGCAGTGTACTTTAAACCATGACCCTAATTCCAAACATTTTATGTCATGTTAGAGGCACGATGTTTTGCAACTGTTGGTACTTACAGAGCCCCCTGTAGCGTGATAGCTGCTGATAGATCTGCTTCATGCGTTCAATGTTCAGCCGGCTGGTCTCTGCATGGTTCACCATGGGTTTGGGGTAGTCCACTCCAATGATGCACTTGGCTGCCTTCTGTACAGATTCTGGTGCGTTCCATGGTTCATAGATATATCTCGAGGGGAAGCCCTTTAGCTTGGGCAGATACCTCCTGCAACAAGCAAAAAGACGCACATGCCACTTAGAGCACAGCAAGGCAGCATTCAGAACGCACAGAAAGCCCCAGATACCTGTCAGCTACGGGGTGACTTAAACTCACAGATCAAGCAAGAAAGAAGCTCAAGTCATTACTCACTTCACATAGTCACCACTGGGGTCTGTGCGACGTCCAAAGCCCACGGGGCAGTAACAGTGGAAGAACTGCTGGAAGAACGCGCTGCATGAAAGCCACATCCAGCTGCCTGCATTTACACTGAAATCTGCATCCAGCAACAATTCATCAAACACCTGCAGCAATTGGAGGAACAGACAGTGAGCGCGAGCTCCCCCAGTTAGGACTTTGTGCCATTTCAATATGCTATTTCAAATGGCAGCCACCAAACAGCTCCCAGAAACCAGAGCAGCGGCAAAGAGGCGAACTGCTGGCTGAAGCCAGGTGGCTGGTCAATACATCTCGCTTCCTGACACCTTCACATAGGGAGGCACTGCCTGCTCACACTGATAAGATGCTGGCTAATCCCTCATGCAGCTACAGACTAAATCACTACCTAGTGTTACAGCAAGCCTGGGGTATTGATCCTAACTGGAGAGGTGTAATAAATGCAAAGCACCAGCTGTGGGAAGCAGGCAGATGCCGCACAGAAGAGCAAGCACCAAAGTAAGAAGAATGAACCCCTCTGAAGGTCCCAGAGCTCGCTTCCACTCCAAGAGACAGATGGATTTCAGCAATAACTCATTCACATATGCAGCGCTTTTAGCATCTGACCCTGAAGCTCTTTCAGCTGTGCTCCGCTTTGACAGCCTTCTGACCAGATGCATCCACCTCCACTTTTTTCATGGGAGGTATGTACACCCACTAAGTTCAAGCTGCTTGTCCCTTCAGATGTCCCCAAAGGATCGTCTTTTACCTCTTTTCTTGTGAGAATCTAGACTCTGATTTCACAGTCATGGAGCATTCCCTGACCGGCACGGTGATGGGTTACACAATAAGCAATAAGGAGAAAGGTCCAGTTATAAAAAGACATTGAACTTTCAAATGAAACAGATGGACTGGGTGAACTTCTATCAAAAAACAAAACAAAACAAAAAAACAAAACAACAAAAGCAGCCCACCCAACCCCTAAGTCCATATTAACCATTTCATTACAGCAACTGGAGACTCTCGGTACTTTCTGGGCCCTCACAGTGGAAAGCAGACTGCTAGCAGGCCAAGAGCCTGCTATCAAATCCTTTCTTCCACACAACTTCTACATGCTAAGCAAAAGCCATACCTGTGTGCCCATTCTTGCAGCAAGTGCCAGGGAAACTTTGTTTTCCTTATGGTCTCCTGCAAGCCTCTGGAAATGTCAGACTCACCCTGACTCCTGACTCCCAGCTGATCCAGAGGTCTCCCCTGGTCAGGAAACAGGCCACGGCGTGCCTGGCCAAATGGTGGATCCACCCTTCCTGTCTCAGTTGGGTCATGATTGCATCGATCCAAGGGAAACCTGTCTTGCCCTCCGCCCATTTTGCCAAGGCTTCGGGGTTCTTGTCCCAGGGAATCTGGATGCAGATGGGGTTCCCCTCCATGCGATCAAACTTTGGGTTGTTTGTGGCTGCTGTGTAGAAAAACTCTCGCCAGAGAAGCTGTCCATACAGGGAGAGGGGAGGAGTGCTGTTCCGCTTCACCTGTAGAGGAGGGAGCAACAGTATTCACAAGCAGGGGAGGACTGGCTTCACTCAGACGAGTTGCAATCCACCCATGCCTTGATACCCAGTTCCCAAGACTGTTACTGACAACTGCCATAACACTCAATTCTGAATCGTCCTTCTCCAGAAACCCCAAGTGATGAATTCAGAACATGCTTTAAGCCCACTCATTGCACCAACAGGAGACCTGAACCAGCCATAACTAACAGTAAAAAGCTCTACGTGGCTCACAAAACAGGAGTCCAGCCTGAAGAATAGAGTACCATAAGATCTGAGACCTGCTCAATTAGATACAGAACAATCCCTTTTCCTTACCCAAAAGTCTCTTACAGCAGCAACAGGCTGCATCCAATAGACAAACACAAGTGAGGCAATAGCATTTTTTTGGAGCTGTTCTGACACAGTGTCTGGCAACTGGGAACCATCTATGCTCCAAAACCAGCCTGCCCTCCCCACAAACTTCTTATCTTACCTTCTTATACAGCTCCCAGAGACGATAGTAAAATAAGCGGCAGGACAAACAGCCAAAACGCAGGTAGGGACTGAGTCCTGTTGGGCTGGCCAGCAACGAATTGGCATTCATCCTTGGTCTTTCGTAATTTGCAACCCATGCCTAAACATATTCAGGAGAAATTAGCCAAAACAAATCCAAATCTGTCAGCTTATTTAGGCCTGGCAGCACAGTCTCTTCTATTCACTTCCAGCTACTGCTGGGAGAGATCTCAAGTGGACAACTCCAGTGCCCACACCCTATGCAAAAAAAAAGTAAAATCTTTGCTTTAAACTAGTCCTTTTAGTCAAGAAAATGACTAAATTTGCTTTGCATACGGGAGCTAATAACCCTGAGATCTCCCAGGGATGCACGTTAATGCAATTGTTTACATCCAAGTATGCCTATCTCATTTTGCACACTGGAGTATCTGGGGAAATTCAGACCCGTTCAGTACTGACAGTTTAATCCCTCTTTGGCAAGAATTTACACTTTGAGCTCTATGGCTGTCACCAGCATTAAAAAAAACAAGAAGTGTTTAAAAGTTTTCTGCACCTGAATTAAATTTCATGACTTCAAAATTGTTCGCTTCATGCACAGTATAGTGAAGAATGCAATATAGTGAAGACAGCGGAAACTGAGATATTTCATCACAGAGCTAGAGGCATACCACTTTGTGAAATACACAGGGGAGGTAACTGTCTATGAGCAAGTACCTCAGACAAAGACAAAAGGAGCTGGTACGTAGCATACAGCAGGAACTGAGCAACTTGGATGAGAGTTTCCAAGTTTGCATTCCTCTAAATGAAATGGAGTGAGAAAAAAAAAAATAAGAATAGAATCTTATGTGCTTCTAGCAGTAGCACGGCTAATACAGTTTTACTACATTAGGTTTGGAGAAGCCCAGGAGTTCCTTGATCCCCACTCAACCCAAGATGACAGAAGTACTCCAACAATATCACATGGGCCTGCATAGGCCAGTATAAGGGCCACTGCTAAGATAAGCAGGAAAAGAGCAATGGCTAATGTTCAACTTCTTTTTTTTTGTCTGGAGCCCAAGGCTGCAGGAATGATCCCTTAAACAGGAGAGGGGATTACCTTTCTTTCCAAGTGTTTATCCAGCCGTGCCAGGGCCTCCGTCTCCCCTCCTTGCCAAACTGCAGGGGCAAGACCATCTGTAGGGAAGCCTGAAGAAAGAACTTCGTATGGTATGAACAGTACAGATGGGCATAAGTGTTAGCAGCGTCAAGACACACTAAATACTGCAGTTGCTTAATATGGCTGACTTGCTACTCCAGTTCTTCCACAGCAAGCAAATCACATGGAGCAGAGTATGAGCGTTCATGAAGTCATACTGTAAGAGCCTCTTCCTGCAATGCTTCAGGCAGCCCTCTGGGGACTTTACCCATTGGTCACACACCAATTATTCTTAGGGCTGTGCTCTAAGGGCCAGAGAAGCTTCAAAGAAACACCTGCTCCACAAGTTCACCTTACGAAATACTTTGTCACTGCTACCAGCAGCTCACTAGAGCATCTTCCTCATGGCAAGGCTACTATTCTGCTGAAAGCTACTGCTGTAGTGCTGAAGAATCAACACAAAAGCAGCAGCACCAATGCAGTTTCCCTGCAGTGCTCTGGGCTGAGAGAGAAGCCTCCCACAGCAGCGAGCAGAGTGAGGTTACTGAAGGTCTTGCACTAGGCCAGACAAAGAAAGCAGATCTATCCAAGATTGCAACCTTTAGGGTAGTTTTGTTTGTGCAGCCCCTTTTCCATAGCTGCTGAAACTGTGTCTTAAGGTACAAGGTGATACTTTCTGAAAGCCAGCACAGAGTGTCCAAAGACACACGCATGCAGGCAATATTCTTCAAGAACCTTTCCCTCCTCTGCATTTAGATTCATTTCATGGATGCAAGCCTTACATTCCTCAGTTTTCTATTCATCCTCCTCTTCTAGGAAAAATATAAGCATTAAGAAAGAGGAGGTAAACACCAACATTCCAAGGACCGAAAGGCCTAGCATAATACAAGAAAGAAGTGTTGGTAATATCTTTTGCCTTGCTAAACTCTCAAGTTGGCGGTGCTTGACAGTAAGTGAATGAAGTGACATGTGCCTGGAACACCGTTAGTTTTCCTCTCCAGGTCTGTTACACAACCTGTTGGGGACAGCAGTAGGAGGACAGCAGCTGGCAAGGACATGAGACACTGATACAGTGGTTATGTGCTCAGAGTAGCAGAAAACCTAAGGGCAGATGCAGAACATTTCAGAGTAATGCTAAAGGGGATGTTGTGCATCAACGGAAGAGCAAAAGCAGCAGCACTCTCCTCTCACAAAGCCTGGCACCTGCTGAAAACATTAAGCTGTCTTCAGGGCTTGAAGGCAACACTGGAGCTGTCCTGGATAGGTGCCAGTCATCAGAAGCAGCTTCAGTAGAGCCCATTTTGACTGGCAGTTAACCCCAACTTCACTCTCGATACGTACCCAGCTCTTCCAGGGATGGGACCCCATACACGTCGTCATGGTTCTCCTGGATATCTACTTTACACGTCTCCATCTGCTGGCTTACTATGCTGCTCACCGGCTTCTTTGGGAGCTCCATACGGCTAATGATGGCCTGGAAGCGCTTGTAGGTGAGGGGTGGCTTGTTGCCATTCAGCTCTATTATTCTGGAAACAAAATAAGCAAAGTGACATAACTCGGCCTGGCTGCCACAGGAAGGGCAAGAAAATGACAGCCAAACTGCTGTCTCTACTCAGGATAGCCTTTCACTTCAGATATAGAAATCTTTACGGATATAGCTTCTACTTGATGCATCCCTCCAAGGGATATTTAAAATGAAAACACAAAACTAAAACCTCACAGTAATCATTCTCCATGGGAAAAAGAAACCCAGCTCTGCTGCATCAGGCTTACCATTACTGCTCCCAGGGCTCTCCACCAGACTTCTGAAGGAAATCTCAGCCTGAATACTCTTTAAGATGACAAATCCCAGACCTGCATCTGTTTCTCCGCCATGTCCTAGCCCATTTCTGACCTTACCTCATTCCTGTCTGCCACAACAAGTCCCAGACTGACGGTGATCCCTCCCTCCACCTATCCCAGATGAGACAAATCCCACTTAACATTATTCCTCTGTGATCAGAGCAGGCACCGTGCTCGCCCACAACATGAAGTCATGAGCAGACCTGACTCATGTTTTTCACCTGTGTCTGACTATGGGACAAAACAGACAGCTACGATTCCTCATCTCTCTGTTCACTGAGCACCTACAGCCTGCAAGGCTCATGCCGACTTCGTTTAATTCAGTTTGCCTTGCATAGAGGCCTTTGGGAACCTGCCAGGGCCAAAGTAAGGAAGGAGTTAACAACAAGGCAGGCGGCAGAGGAAAGCCAGCATTACATAAAGCAGAGGCAGCCAACCCCACAGCTCACACAGAGCTGCAGCAGCACTGCCTTCCCCACCCCGTACAGTCAACAGCTTATGCAAGGGGCTGGGCTTGGAGCCCAGCAATTCAGCCACCACCATGTGCCTTCCCTGCCCTTCCTGGCAGATGCACGTGTGGTGAGGAGGAGCGACATGCCGGCTTTCCCAGCCCTCAGCCACCCTCACGTGTGTTCTGCTTTGCCATGCTGAGTTGAACTGGGATGTTGGGCTCCACTCCCCAGTGCCACCCAGGCCACAGGACCTTTCCAGTGAAGCGAGTGCTCCAGGGAGGCTTTAGCACCCACACAGTTCAGCGTGAGACCCACAGGTTCTGTGAGCAGACAGCTAATAGAGCAAAGCATGGTGACTTGCAGGTGAGCACTGCTGTCCCTGGCTGACATCATCAGTAGTTCCCTGCCACAGCTTCCCAAATGGCCAGCTGCTGGATCTGGGGCACAAATCATTAAGAGATGGGACTAGGACAAACGGCACATTTTACAGCACCTGACACTGCTGTTATGCAACAAAATTTGCATCTTGCCCAATACTGCCATGAAAAGAAGTACCAGATCCCAGGTTTTGTACAATATTGGGTATTATACAATACATACTGTGTGTCATACAGTTCAACCTACCACACACAACTTTTATGGGAAGCCCTGTAAGCAGATTCCATCCCCTCCTCCTAGTATCCTTCTAACCCAAGCCATACAATCTCACAAGACTTTCTCCTACACGGCCCAGGTCACAAATTAACAAGACCACCATCTCCAGGATTTCACCAATGCTATTCAACGAACCTCTTCAGCTTATACAATTACACCCATCTAAGCTTGTGTAGGGCTAATCATAGATGAAATGAACAGCATTTCTCTGGATTCAAAGAGAAGATAGATAATCGACTGCTATGCTACACAACAGACACTGGACAGAGGATGAACAATTCAACATCTGCAGATGTATAAGCATGTGAAAGATGGAGTGGTGACATTATAACAGAGTGAGTGTCAGCGCAGGGAGACAATGCCTGCCCCAAGGCACCAAGGTCTGGCATACAAAACTTTAAATGACTTCAAAGATGAAATCAAAGCACTTATTTGGCATGGTGTAATCACCAATGGCAGAACCACCACAGTATGTAAGCTTGGTTCCTTTGAGTTAGCCAGCACTGCTATTGAAAGGCATTTAATTACTCCCATCTGACAGTAGCGTCTGAGGTACAGCCACTCCTAATATGTGCTATATACAGTCAGGTTCACAGTGCTCCTTTCTGGCCAACACTGCACCCCCAGCATGACCCAGGCCTGTCTGGGATTACAGAGACCACAACACTGACTGTCAGCAAGCAGGCTGCAGAGGATTTACATCCCTAGGAGAAGAGAACAGGCAGATCCAGAGAAGGGACAAAACAACCCGTCAGCTGGAAGTTGTCAGACAGAATAACGGTCAAGGAAAGGCTTTGAACAGGCTAAGCTGATACCTAAGAGATTATCTATGCTGTCTGAATCCTACAGTTCGAACACAGATGATCTGGACTGCGAGCCTCCAGGTTTTTAGGGTACATTTCCAGCACTGATACTGATTCTGCACAGCCCTCATTTGTTTGGTGGAGGGAAGTGGAAAGAGGCTCTGATAATCAAACAGCTACACTGGTGGTACCAGAGAGGAACTTCTGCCTGGGCAGAAGTATTCAAATTCACATGTTAACAGAACAGGCTCTTGGTAGACTTCAAAAAGGAGCTCTGGTGGTAGTGCTCAGACCATACTGCAGGTGAGAAGGGAAGGATGGCTGGAACCATTCATTGAAGTGAAAGATTAGTCATGTTGCTCAAAAACAGGCCTGACAGTCTTGTCAGAAATTTGATTAAAGCAAGATAAGGCCACCAACACTCAGTTACAAACAATGCAAGTAAAAAAAAAAAAGGAACAAGCAGAGGAACAATACATTCCATGAGTTAGAAGACTGGATAACATGACTGGAGGGCAATACGCCCTACCTGAGAGACTTCCAAGAGGAATACAGTCTCAGAACTGCAGTACCACCTGCTGAGAAACCCCAGAGACACCAAGAACCTGGAAATGTCAGAGTAATTGGAGACTTCGACTGCCTCTGCAGACACCAGGCAATTGTCATAACCTATGGTCTGGCAAGAACTGTTTTCTAGCTTCTATAAATGAGTGCCCCATGGAACAACTGATCAAGAGTCCATAAGATGGAAAGTCAACTTGTCTTAGGTAGCAGGTATAGCTGAGGTATATGGTATAGCTGAAAGTGTTAATTACCACATCTGTTCCAAGCATGACTCCAGCATACATCAATTTAGCATCCTCCTGGGATCAATTACTCAACACTGGCTTTCATTTTGAGAATGGCATTAAAAAAAAAGAAAGCATGCTAAGCAAAAACAAGAAGCTGAGAGGTAAAATGCCGACAAACAACACAGATTATTTGAAGATGACATGCCAGGGAAAAACAATTCAATAAACTATTCAACAAATTCAGTTAAAAGAAATATATATATATATAAAGTCAGTAAGTGCACATAAACCTGAAGGCAAAAATCCTTCAGGAAACTGAAGACTAGGGAAAAAAAAAAGATACTATAGTAAACAAAAAAGCCACAGTTTCTTGTACACATCCTGACCCAAATGGAAGTCTGGGGAAACGTTAGAATAAGTAAACAGATGCAATCCACACACAGGAAAACAAAATGCCTTCACAGGCATGGCAGGATATCTATAGGGCCAAGAGGCAGCCAAGGCATTGAAGACAAACTGTAAGGCCACAGCAGAACTGCATTTAACTTTTTGCAGCTGTACTCAGCTTGGAGGTGTTGAGCAAAGTTCTCACCCCCAGCCTTTAAGGAAATGCACCCAAAGGTATCCCGGACTGGGAGGTCTGCAGGCAACAGCATGTAACAAAACTGATGTTGAACAGCAACAGTTGCCAGAACCAGCCAACATGTAGCCAGGAGTTCTGAAGGATGTAAAGAAGTAGCCACGCTACTGCAAGTAAGTATCACTTGCCTTAAAACTATCCGCATAGTGAGGAGGCAAAAAAGTGAGCACGAAGTGAGATTTAAAGAGCACTCCAGGGCATCAGAGGGACTACTGAGCAGAAAGCTTGATCTGTTGGGCAGATTAGTAGAAAATACTAATAGGACCAGTGAACAAATGGCTATGTACAATATGCTGGAGGGTTAAACTGGCCGTGGTAGTGGGAAGTTGTGCCCCTAAATCTATTAGCCATATGAAGCTCAGGAGCAAGGCATATCTGGCTAACAGATTCCCCCCCCACCACGTACATTGCTATGTGACCTTAAACTTACAGTAATGGCCTCTCAACAATCTAAGGCCATCCAGGAAGGAAGCCCCCAAACATCAGCCCAACGACACTCAGAAAAGCAAACTAACAAAAACACTGGTGACTGTTGAAAGAAGGATATTACAGCACTAAGTGAGTGCATGTTGCTCCTACACCTTGAACACCAGCTACAGTTCTTCACCCTCCACGTCACCCCCATAAGCACACAGAAATACAAAGTAAGACAACAAAAAAACATCAGAACAGCTGCAGAACAGACTCCAACTGAAAATGTAAATAAGCTAAGACTCTCCAAGTGGGAAAAGACAAAGAGGACACAAGGAAGGGTGTGAGGGGTGCTGAAGAAGTGAGGATGAATTAAGTGTTCATAGCATCTTCTAATGCAAGAAAGGTAGAGAGGAGTTCCTCCTCATGAGAGAGGTGAAGAATTCCCCTACCCCACATGTAAACATTTCCACATAGCATATGCTAAACTGCAGTGATCCTTCACATAGTAAGTTACACATACTAAAGATTTAAAGGAGGAAAACTGCATTCAACATTACTGATACGAGTCTTCTGAAGGAAAAAAAGAAAAAGAAACCAACCTATAAGAATAACACCGAAACATGGTTCAAGTCAAGCATGCTGTATAGTCTTAGCTGAAAGACT
Organism: Excalfactoria chinensis; assembly: GCF_039878825.1. Taxonomy (NCBI): domain Eukaryota; kingdom Metazoa; phylum Chordata; class Aves; order Galliformes; family Phasianidae; genus Excalfactoria; species Excalfactoria chinensis. Next base: position 34,105,265 of record NC_092829.1, on the reverse strand, counting down.
GTCTTAAGAAGACCTTACCTATATATAAATAAACCGACCTCAAGATATAGGAAAGACTTTGCCATAATAAATGCACAATGAAGACAAGCCCTTCAGATTTTAGAATAAGGTAAGTTTGCCCCAATCTACCTTGTTCTACTTCTTCCAGCTGTCCTGGCACATCCATCAGTTAAAGCCCTGCCTTTATTGTCTCTGTTTGAGACAATAACTCAGACACCTTTAATACAGTGAAGTAAAAAAAAAAGCAGTCCACGCAGACAGGACATGCCCAAGGAAATCGATCAATAGGACACAGCGGAGCAACTTAAATGATAGTAAAGTACAGATTAGTTAGCCTGAGGCAACACCTTTCTATACATTCACATCACTGTCAGCATGTTGACGCACTCTAATCAAAAGCTGGAGTGTGCAGAATAATCCTGTTGACACCTTCCAGGCTCACAAGGGATGACAGAGATCAACATACAGTAATCAAAGTAAATGAGGAGACAGAGGTCTTCCCAGACACAGCAATCCCAGCTGAGGCAGTACTTTGCCCTTACCTGTCCAGGTCGTAGAGTGTGTGGGAGTTCTCAATAACCACTTCCACACCAGCCTCCTTGGCCAGTTTGATAATAGCTGCATCTCTCTCCTTGCCAAACGGTTCCGAGTCGTATTCAAAGGTGAGACGAGTGACTCCCCATTCCTGTAAGAAATAACACAAGCAGGTGCCAAAAAGAAAACCTTTTCAACCAGCACTATTACTAAATCATAGACATTGTAATTGCTACTGTCAGCTCCTGGGAATTTAGGGAAGATTCCTGTGGAGAACAACAGTCTGTAAATGGGGTAACAGAAGAACCAATAATTTTATCGGCTCTAGCAAATGCTGTGCAAATTCCTAAAAGCTGGGTTTAAACCACACAAAAGGAGGCTGGAGTTCTTCTCTGTTTATGTTCTTATGTCTCGGCCTAACACCACCTTGTTTGGTTGTATCCAAAAGAAGCCCTGCCATCCCATTCCAGTAATTGCAAAAAGATTTTCAGAGAAGTCTTTCAGTGCAAAAATACAAACTTTTGAGCAAGGATTGAATGCAAACTACTATCAACTAAAGACAATACACCACATTCCCATGTCTCCCTATAAAGCCATTGCACAATAGAAGACCACTGCCCAAGCCAAAAGAAGGAAATGTGGTATTGGGAAAAGGACAAACTTAGCAGACATCTCTGCTCCAAAAAGTAATGTATGATACTACAATTCAGATTTAAATGATTAGCTATCCGAATGTAGGACTTCTATTCAGCCTATTGGATCCATAAATCCATTTTGTATCTCACACCTGCAGCAGACCTCTCACAAAGGCCTTACGAAATAGCACTCTGTCTCTTCCAGGCTTTGGCACTGCATAGTTTCCTCTCAAAGACTATGGCCTAGTTTTCCTCAGAAAATGAATCCTATGAGAAGAGGCTTAATGGTTTCCACAGTGACCCTCAGGAGGCATCCATCAAACAGAGCAGCAGCCCACAGATTTGTTTAGCAAACACTCCAGTCAAACACAGCCAGAAATCTATAGAGACACTTAAAAAAACCTGCACACAAGCAAGATGTGAACCAGTCTCCAAGTGAGACAGTGAGTCACTTCTGTAAGCACAGGATGGTCTCTTCCATCTCAGAACCAGACCTAAGAGGCATCAGAAATACAAACAGTGCGCAAGGAACAGACATGATTAGTTCACTAATGATCATTTAAAAACAAAGACTCAAGACAGGCATGGGAGTTTAGAAGCAGAAAACAACCATACAAGCTTGCCTTCCTTTCTGAACTCTTTCAAAGAATGAATCCTAAAATTACTATTAGGAAGAAAAGAGAACTACAACACGTATGTACCACAGCAGGTGACAAAAATCCTATATTACTATGAAGTTTAACGCAGAGCTAATGTGTACACTTCATCTGCCTGCCTCACTGTACCCATGCACACAGTGCCACTGCAGCAACTGTTACCAACAACACAGCTCAGCTCCCAGCAGCAAGAGCATAAATTAATTGGATGTAAGTGCTGCATTACCACATGTGTCAGCTCCCCACAACAGCTGAGAGCAAAGCACAAGCTGCTGCCATTCATTTATCCAGTATTTGCTGCTCAGTTTATCAGCTCAGTCAGAAGAGATTGTACCAACCCCAGGCCTGGCTGATCTCACAACCGTATGTCCAGACCTCAGACCCTACCAACTACTTCTTTGTTTCTTTGATCAGAGTGGGTATATTTCTCCCACACAGTTTCACTTATCTTGCAAGTACCCAGTCCTTGAACTAAAATAAGGAGGGCACGGGCTACTAATAGCTCGGACTTGTTTGCAGATGAAAAGATAAAAATAACGCAGACTCTAAAAAGGCTGAAAGAAGCACATAGGTTCTGTCACGTGCTAACCTGCAGAAGCCAAAATAAACACTGCTGCACCTTCTGATCTGCATACACTATTCCCCTCCCCAGGACTGCCCTCCTCCCACCAATATACATCAGAATAGCATACAACAGGAGGGTGCTGACTCAAGTTTACCTTTCCTTTCCTGCAGCTGGGCTACAGCAGGTTTTGGAGGCACTACTTCTGTCAACCATACCTGAAGTACAATCTACATGACAAGCACAGCTTATAAGACCATGGTGAACCCTGTTTTCCTGTAGCTTTGTCATTCTAGCGAAGATGCTGCCAGAAAGCTTCAAAGATGATAGCAAACACAATGTTAGGATGTGACAGAGAAGAATGAGTCATACACTTCTAACACTTGAGGAACCTTTATATTCCAGGAGATACTCATGCCAGCCTTGCCCATCTCACAGTCTGCAGTACTGAAGTATCACTTTAGAAACATACCCCACCCCTCCATCATCAACCACAGAAGTCAGTCCATATTCCGTTGTCCTTGTTGTACATCAACAAGGAGCCTGGACCCAAGCTGTGTTTTGCTGCTGAGGTGCCTAACTGCAGCCTTGAAAGGAAGCAGACAAGGAATGTCAGCTAACACAAAAGCTTCTGAATTTTGAAACGATGACACAAAGCCTCATTTGCACTTCACCTACAGATCAATTTCCTTTTTTGTGTTGTTGTTTCAGCTGTTTCTAAAGGCACATGGATATGATGCTCCTACTGAGTATAGGCAGCAAGACTGCAGTACAGTCCTGATGTGCAAAAGCAAAGGCAAAAAGCCACCATTCCAGAAAGAGAAGTACAGGTACCCAGCAATGGATTACACTCTACTCACTTTCTTGTAAGGTTGTGTACAAGAGTATGTACAGCTCCTAAGTTTGCCATAACGGATAGCACTGAAGCTAACAAGAAGACAAGTCATCTCCAACAATGGGACATCACTTTTCTGAAGTGCAGCGAGGAAAAACTATTCTCTTACTTTAAAAAGTCTTGGGAAGACATCTGTCGGCTGTCCTCGCACCACAAACAAGCGAGAGTTGAGTTTCCTTAAACTGTTGTCCAGATCTTCCAGAGATTGAAGCAGAAATCTGCAGAGAAGCAAAAAGAGCAGTTACTACCAGCCAGGCTGGCTACAGCCAAAGACAAGTGAGGAAGCTCAAGTGGACTCCAACAAATCTGCATCACCAATCAAACTGAAAGTTAGGACAAAAATAAACAAAAACACCAAACAAGCAAAACTTCTTACTCATCCCTGATTTGTCTACAGTTCTGAGACTGCTGCACCAGCCAGCTCCCAAACATTCATACACAAGTTCTGCTCAGCCAGATAGAAGAACTCTTCAGGATTTTTTCCTTCTTCCCTCTTTTCTACCCCCATGCACTCCTGCAGAGCTGTGAGCGCTCCCTGCCAATGACTTTCTCCATGTTGTATGATCTGCGTGGAAAAGAGCATAAATCATGCAATTCGTATTCTTCCTTGGATTCTAAGCAGGGGGAATTTTGCATTTGAAGTAGAAAGATAGCAGTACAATACTCCAAGGATTGCTGCAAGAACTGTGCAAGTTTTACAGTTCTGGCTCAAAACAGGCAGGGGTATGGCAGAGCAATGTACACTCACAGCAGAGAAACACTCCTAGCTCACCAACAGCAAGAAGCTGAGCACCAAGACCCCCCAAGGCAAGAGCCACCTGCACTTAGAACGGCTGCAAACAGAACTGCAGTTCATCTTGCACCACAGAGATGCAAAGATGAGAGCATGCCAAGGCAATCTCCTCCCATCCTAAAAATGTCAAAAGGCATTTAAAGTGCTTTTTGCATTTATGTGTTTTAATTCTTAATGTTGCATCTTACTGATCCTTCATTTTGCCATGAAACAACTTAATCTGTACAGTCTTTGCCTCCACTACCATACATCTTAGCTCCAGTTTGTTTGTCTACCCCTGTGAAAGACACCAGCTTTAAAACTTTAATCCCTGCAACAGCATGTTGGGAAACTCACAGCCCTCAGTTAGCGTGTCTGCTAACCTCTGCCTCTCCCCCACTCCTACATGCCCACTCAGCAGTGTGACCTGGAAGACACGGGTATCTGCAAAGGCTCTCTTAAAACCACGCACAGTTAAGAGGAAGGCTAACCTACAGCTGCTCTGCAATCAGGGAAGGTCAGCTCTCTACTCAGCTGTATAACTGTAATGGGAATTGCAAGCTTTGTGGTAGAACGAGATCCCTCTGCAGTTCTGGAGAAGGGGCTGAGGGTTCAGGGCAATGAAGGCTAAGCATCAAGGCACAGAAGACCCAGAAGCAGGTCTAGATAAGCAGAATTAACTATTTCCTTACTCCCTGCCCACCTCCCATCTGTTAAATAGTAATAGCACCCTTCCAAGGTGTTCTGAAGATCAAACATGGGTTATAGCCCTATACAGCTTACATAGGGTATGCAATTAAGTAATAAAGGATTTACAACACGACACATTTCTGGAGGCTAGGTTAAAAGTAAACACTCATTTTGAAGCATAGACCTCAGAATACAAGTAAATGAAGGGAAAAAAAAAACAGCAAAACTAAGCCCTTTGGGAAACAAGAGGATTGCAGTAAACATGAACAGTTTGCTAAGACACTTCTGCCCAGCAGCACCAACTGCTATCATCTGCAGTAGGTACACACCTGCAAGTAAAGGTCTTTTAAGAAGCTGCTCTACTGGGAGCATTGCTCTGGCTCTCCTAGATGAGCAATGTCAGCAGTGCACAAACAGCACTTCTGCCGCTTGAAAGTCTGCTCTACGGACAGTCCAATTCCTGCCACGAGCAGTAACAGGATGCACCAATTGCTGCGATTTTTACACCTGCGCTGTGGTGACTGCTGCACACCGCTGGCCTTCCAGCCATCCTCTGACCCGCGTTCTAGCAATGCTTTGGAAGCAGCCCCAAAGCAGTTCCCCAGATGCAGCCAGGCGAGCAGCCAGCGACAGCCACAGCTTCCCCAGCCTGACGCGTGGACACGTGACATGGCGGAACACTGAGGAGGATTTCCAGCCAGGTGGGCGCCCCGTCCAGCACAGCGGCCGGATGACACGAGGGCAGAGATGCGCTCACCTGCACACGGGGCAACCTCGCACAGGTGAACCCCCACCTGCCCCGGGGTTTCCAAAGGCTGGGGCGCCGCGACTCGGCACGGCAGCGTTATGTAACGTCACCGCTTGCTGGGTACGCACGCTTTCTGCACAGCCGTGACTCACCCCAACGTTTGCCCACGTTCAGAGGGAGGAAGCGGACGGCTTGACCACGCAGCAGGCCCAACACGCCCGCCCCCCACGAACAAGAGAGACGAAGGCGGGGAGGCGCAGCCGGCTTAGGGAAACTCTAATAACGTTACATAAAGTACCCGGCAGCCTCCCGCACCGCCAGCGCGGATCTCCCTGCAACCCCAGCCCCCCGGCGGGCCCCGCTCACCGCCAGCGGTTGATGCCCACGGCCGAGGAGGCGGCGAACCACGGGTCCAGGATGTAGATGCAGCGGAGAGAGGCGGCGCCCCGCAGAGCCGCCTGCAGCGCCGGGTTGTCGTGGAGCCGCAGCCCGCGGCGAAACCAGTGCACGGAGCGGCAAAAGCCGCGCGGCGGGGACGGGGCCGCCGCCATCACGGGCAATGGCCTCTCCCGCCCCGGGACCGCCCCGCCGTGATTGAGACGGGGCGGACCCGGGGCGGGCGAAGCGGCGGCGGCCCAGTGTTATGGCGCCCCCGTATGGCCGCGCCGGGAGAGAGCCGCCCCCTCGCACGCCCCTCCCACAACCTCAACGTGAACGGACGCGGAGAGCGACTCGGATTTTATTGGGCTGGATTTAGGGATTACAAAATGCGACATTCCAAAGGTGTTATTTTTAGCGAAGGGTTCGCCGGAACGGAGGGGATAAGGGGATAAACCGAAAGGCAGACACCAAAGATGGCGCAGCGCACATCCTTCTGAAGGAGGCACGGTGGACAACAGCTCTCCATCTCATCACTGAGAAAGGCAGATGCCACCCTTGCTACCCTGCAGGAGTAGCACAGGTAACTCGCCGTGCTATCATTGTGTTTCAGAGGACTGATGTAAGGCCGGTCACTTCAGAGAGCATGCTCTCCTTCTCAGGAAAAGGGAATGAGAAGTTTTATCCCCGCTTTTGAACATAATCCCCCAAGTAAGAAACCAGATATGAGAAACAGGCAGTATAGACCTCTGCAGGACCAGATACTGACTCTGGGAAAGGGGACTGAGAGGCACTGCTGTGTCTTCGGCTTGTAGAGAACCAGAAGGGAGGGAATCTCCAGTCCTTGGCACTGAACTAGGCAATAGGAAGAACTGCTATTGCCATCTGCTATTTTGTTTGCTTGTTTTTTCCCTTTCTTTTTCTTCTTTTCCCTTTTTGTGCAGCAGAAGTTTACAGGAAACCATCCCCAACAGCTCGGCCACCTGATTCTCCCACACATGGAGGTCCAGGATTTTGTAACCTCAGACCCTTACTTCATTCTAGACTCCTAACTACACAAAGCTCCCACCCCATTCTTTGCCCATGCTCCCTGACCCCCCGCTCCCCCCAGCCGAAGACAGAAATTACTCAGACTAGGTCAATAGCAATATCCATTTTACAAAATGACCACAAAATAAACCCCAACCTGCTCATTCCCTAGAACACATGCTCTCACCCTGCCTCTGCGATGGGGAGATCCATGGATAAAACATAAGTCAGTTAGTTCTTTGGCTCTGGTTCCTGACACAGCTCCCCATTTGCTGCAGGTGAATACTCTTCCTGCTCCTTGCTCTTCTCCCCAGGAAGGAATACTGAAAGTTAACTCCCCAGGTGCAGAAACAGAGGCGCAGGCTGGACCTTCCTACACACCAGTCTCATTTTTTTCACTGCTTTTGAGATTAGGATCCTCTTGTGCTTTTCTCATCTCCAACCCTTTTACCCATGTGTAGGCAAAGGAACCCCCCAGAACCATCAAGTTACTGGTCCACCACAATAAGCTCTTGGTCTCTTCAAAGTAGACAACAGCCAGAACTGTTTGGGCGCAGGCTTTGGCTGTCCCAGAGACATTGTGGGTGAGTGGGCTGGTAAACTTGATCTGCAGTCCAGTCACATACCCAATGGCAAAGCCAAACACTCCCCCCAGGGTCATCATACCCCAAAAGCTGGGGCTTCCCAGCTTGTCAAAGTGGTAGAGGGTGTGGAACTCGCCCGTGATCATCATGAGTGGGAGGAACAGGACACAAGCATTCACGTTGTTGTAGAAGGTCAGGTGCCAGATGCTACCATCCACCACAGGCAGCACTTTCTTGGTGTAGATGGCGTTGAGTGAGACACACAGGCTTGCTAAGATCCCAAAGATTATACCTGTCCATGACAGAGTGCCCTCTGCTCCTTCCTGGTCAACACCCAGCCAGAAGCCACCTGCAATCAAAGAAATCAGGTATCATCTGAACTGCCAAAGGACCCAAAACATACAGTCAGTGATTCATCATCTACCTTATACTGAAGAACCACAGCCACAAGCAGAGACAGGATTGAAGGCTTCTCCTTTCTATTATGTTAACCCACAAAGTGTCACGATTACCGTCCTGGGAAGATTTATTTTAGGAGTGCAGGTAATTAATTGTGCTATCTGTTGGTCTCAGAGGACTGATTCCCACACTGAGAAGGCAGCGAGAGCTCAGAAACCATTACTCCAAAAAAGCTGAGAGCAAAAGCTAAAGCTATTCTTTGTATATGGGTCACTTTCAGAAGGAGACCGAATGATTTTAATTGCAAAGAGATCAAACTGGACACACAGTGACACATTCCTCTTATCCTGAAAGTTTTAAGAAAATTAGGAAAAAAGTCTCACAGCCCACCCCAGTATTTGCTGCACTGTCAGCAATAACAGACAGATAAGCTGTGGAAAGAGGGAAAGTATTATATATGGGTGTAACACTAAAGAACTTGATCAAAAAGAGGTTGCAAGAGAGAAAGAGGCCTTCGCTGCATTAAACTTTGATGCTCACTCTTTAACCATCTCTGAAATGGGAGATGAAGGCTCCAGGGCAGAGAGAGACTTCTCCCCACTCACCTTATCAGCAGAATATAAACAGGGAGATCACCTATTGATGGAGTATTGCAATGCCTTTGCATTAGCTGCTTCATATTGGGAGCCCATGTGGGAAGCTGCCTGCAAAGCATCCTACATGTGCTTTAAACTAAGCCTAAGTCCACACAAGTTCAATGCATAGGAAGAAGACAGAAAGAACTCTGTGTCAGGGTACAGAGGATGCCTGGCTATGCTGGCAGGCATACAGGCAATGCACCTATTGCAGAAGAAAGAGCTGGGAGATTGAGCCTTAAAGTAGCTTGGAAGGCTGGCAAGCACCACAGACTTGGAGAACATCTGACCGTTAGACTAGGTGGAGCCAACTGCTTGCATCACCTGGGGAGGGGGAAAGCCAGTAGCTATTCAGCCACAGTGGCCCCCTGTTCAGCTCTCATGGAAAAAACAGTTTGCCTTATTGAAATCCAGCTGCTTGTCTCAGCACCAGAATAAACACAGGTCCGTCAGGAAATGGATTGAAGTTAACATCCCTGACAGTGAATGGCCCCCAAATGGACAGCAGCTCTTGGCTTTACTGAGCCTTTAAACAAAAGGCTTGTGAGCAGTTCCCACTAAGCCAGTCAATGCCCTGCCCTATTTTCTTACCACACAACCAGATTTTCTGGTGGTGCTTTATGCTTGATTTGATTAACTAATCCTATTTGAACTGGCCTTCAGTATTGTATGGTCCCAACAGTGCTGGCAATTTAAATAAATACTGACATTGTTTTCAAAGTTAATCATTAACATCCACTTGAAAATAAGGAGAAAACAAGTCGTTTTTCCTGTGATCTTTGCAGAAAGGAAATGGTACTAAGTGAAGGCAATGAAACCTTATTAAAAAGTGGATTGTCCTTAGTTTTTAAAGTGACAGCAAGTCAAGGAAAAGTAATTTCCTAACAAGTTAGCTATGTGCTACAGACACGAGGCAGACTACCTAGGGCAGGGCAAGGAAAGAGCCCTGCTTTATCCCATCTAATCCAGAAGCAGATGCATAAGTGGGGATGACTTCCCAAGAAGTTTGGCTCTGTTTGGTTCAGCATTTGGGTTCAGCTTGCAGCTCTGAAGCCTTCAGCCAGAGCAGCACTACCAAGCCTGATCATCCCGCAGGATCACCACTCAGCCTGAGGAAGCTGCCACTGCAGCCCCCTTACTGTGGCTCTGCCTACCAAGATATGCTAAGCAATGCTTGTAAAAAGCAGGTAGGAAGTCCCCAGCAGGGAAGTGGGAACTTAGTGTTCCACTGTACTGCAGGAAGAAGTACTGAAGAGTCAAAAGAGCAACCAAGGACCTTTTAGCAGGCGTTAACTCTACTGGGCACAGTGGTACACCTACATGCTGCAGCCCAGGAGACACCACAGTCCCGTTAACCAGGTCCCCCTCCAACCACCCGCCCAACCTCAGGAGCATCTCCTTGGGCTCTCTGGGGTTTTAGGCAGGTGCAGGCCCATACCCACTCACCTATGATGATGCCGCAGGCCAGGAGTGCATAGAGGGAGGTGGTCTGCTTGAGGAGTAGATAGGAGAGCAGCACATTGAAGACGGTGGTGAGCGAGCGCCCCACGTTGTAGAAGGCCACGCCGACGTGCTTGAGGCAGAGGTTGTTGGAGGTGACCATGCCGATGAAGACGACGGAGAGGGGCAGGACGCTGCGGGACACCTTGGGGTCGAGGCGCAGGGCGGGCAGCGCGGCGCAGGGCCCGCAGGCAGCCCCCAGGCTGAGGCCGAGGCACAGGGCGGCCGTCACGGCACACTGGAAGAAGGTGACGAAGAGCGGGGCGTCGAGGCGCAGCGAGGGGCTGTCCAGCAGGTACTTGTTGAGGAACACCATGGTGATGGAGACGAACCAGTAGAGGCTGACCACCAGGGCGATGCGCAGGGCCCGCAGCACGAAGGGCACCCGCCGGCCCCCGGCGCCCTCCGCCGGCAGCAGAGGGTCGGCAGCACCGCCCAGCGCCATCCGCAAGATCCCGGTCCGCGTCAGCTGCGATCTGCTCATGGCGGCCGCAGGCCGTCAGCCCGGCTCGGCTCGGCCCGGCCCCGCGCCGCCTCCCTCCTCCTCCCGCCGCCCGCCCCGCTCACCCGCCGCTCCGACAGCCGCCTCCACCGCCGCCGCCGGCCCCGCGCTTCCCGGAGCGCCGCGGCCCCGCCCGCCGCGCTTTATTCACGCCCCGCGGGCGCCGCTCGCCGCCTCCCCGGCCTGCAGGCCGCGCCGCCATGGCGGGAGGACCCACGGGGTCGCGGGGAAAGGCGGGCCGGGCCCCGCCGGGGGGAGTGGCGGCGGCGGTCTGGCGGAGAGCCGGGCGTGCGTCCGTCCGGCCAACCCCCTCCAGCCGGACGGAGCGGGACGGCCGGCGCCGGGCATCTCCGCAGAGCAGAGGCACAGCCTCCCTGTGCAGCCCGTGCCGGTGCTCCGCCGGATTCTGATTTCTTTGTCTTTTTTTGAAGCCCACAGCATCGCAGTTTCTGTGCTCCAGCCGCTTTTTATAGACTTCCCAGTGCTTTGCTGAGGGTTTCTTCTTGCTTGCCTTAATTGCTGCCTGTTCTGCTCAAGGGAGTGTCACATCACACGAGGGCAGCTCTTCTTTATTGGGGTGTTATTCAGGCACAAATTACCTACTTCGTAGCTCATAATGTCTGTAGGCTTCTTAGCCTACATGTTCTACTGTGGGAAATAAAGACCTTATCTACCCGTTCCCCTCCCCACCTCTTAGGCAACTCCTCCCCCCAAAGCAGTCTGTTCAGGCTCCCAGGGCTGGCAAGATGGCTGGGATGCAGACGCCTGGGTACTAAGGAGCTGCACACAGCAGTACTGGGAATAGTACTGGCCCTGCTGTCTCCTGTCAGCATCCCTCCCGTGCCAGTCTTACTTGCAGGCATAAAGTTCTCATTGTGTGGAGGTAAATCAAAACTTCCCGGTACGACCTGAGTGAAGTAGGTGCTGTGACATCCGCACACAGCTCATAAAGGCAGCACAGGGAAGCGCTGGCTGCTTTATTGCTCTTCCTGCCGTGCCAACGTGTAAATCTAAGCATAAAAATGTCGCTGCTGTTCACTGCTGCGTGACTGGCGTGTGGGCGGTGCTGAACTCTGCACCCCCTGCTGCAATGCAAGTGTGCAGGAACACACTGCTTCCGAGGGGTGGGTGTAGGCTGAAGGGGCTGACCCGCAGCCCTGGATCATGGCATAGGGCATAAAGCTCCCATCTGCCCGTACCCACCTGCCAACGTGTCCCGCCTTCTGTAAACAGTGCTTTCTAATAAAGAAGCCTGTTCAATACCAAACCCTCCATCATGTTGTAAATTCATACTGCTGAACAATCAGGCTGCTGAATGAAAAGCTGGAGCGCACGTGGCGATGGGAGGCAGCCCTGAGCTCAGTGTTAAACATTGCTCTGTACAATACCGACCCCCAAATTCAGCAGGCTCTGCTGGAGGACCTCATGTTGGCTGACCTGGGGCTGCCACCTGCAGAAAGCACAATTTCAAGTGATTTCCAAGGCACTCTTACACATGCACGTGGCTTCAGTACTGCACATGTCTTGAATTTCAAAGATACCCTTCCTACCAGTGATGAAGCAAGTTTGTCAGTGCTAGGGCCAGATAGAGATCTTTTTTTCCTCTGCGTTTCGCTCACGCTTTTCAAGCTGTCTTCTCCAAACTAAGCACAGAAATTAGAAATGGAAAAAAAGAAGCCCCAGCCCTCAGTCACATCCTGTCTGTTCCTTCAGCACGGGGAAGATTGCTTCGTCCCGCACGAGTTTGAAATATCCCAATCAATAAAGTGTTCATTGCTTCTCTCAGGAGATGATTCTCCAGACTTATAGTACATGTACGGCACGTCCGCATGGGAAAATTGACCAGAACAGCTATCTCAGCTCTGACAATATAACTCCCCGATGCTGACAGTGTTTTCCAAAATAAAAGTGATTTATTGTCCAATAATCACACAGTTCTGTGATAGCTGAGCTGGTCAATCTCCGCAGGCAGAGCTCATCTGCAGCATGGCAATGCTTTTGACAAGTGCTTTGAATAGAGGCTTGCCTGGGTGGAAAGCTGTCCGGCAGTGTTACTGTGCCAGAGCCCTGCCTGCCTGCCCGTGCTTCAGGGCAGAGGTGCTTCTGAGACAGCAGGGAAAGGTGCTTATTAATCGGTTATGAGAACTGGGGCTGTTGCGGCAGAGGGGACTGGGCTCCCAAACACAAGACATAGACTTTACTTAAAACTGTGCCCAAGGGTGTGGAGTTCAGTGGAACTCTGATGGCTGGGTATCTCCCTCTGAGTAATACACGCTTTCCATGCCTGCAGCTGCCTGCCTACTTCAAGATTTCACCCTCTGGCTCCTGTTACAGTTTGCTGAGGTTTCCACAAGCTGACACTTAGGGGAGGCTGAAGTTACATTTTAACCTAGGTTTTGAGAAGTCAAATATATTTAGGTTCCTTATAGAGTATGTTTAGTATGCTATAGCAGCACCGATTGACTTCCTTATGTACACAACTCCGTCTTCACACCCTGCGGTCACCTATTGTCACAAGAAGATAGGCGTTACTGCCCAGAAAACTCTCCCCTTCCCCTATCAGTTACGTGGCCTACTTATAAGGAAGCATTTCGGCTGATAAGATGCAGCCCGGCCGACAAGATGGCAACAACGAGCGCTGGGACCAGGCATCAGGAGCTGCGTTTTGGGGCTCAGCCGGAGCCAAGTGCCACGAGTGACACTAGAGGGCAGCGCTGGCACACGGTTGGAGCCTTCACTGGCTAGAACTAAGCGCTTCTGAATGGCAGCGTTAATTGCTATTAAAAACACACATTGGTAACTCTCTCACCTGCTTTAAATCCTGGAAAATGAGATTCCTCACCCATCCCTTCCAGCCCTCGTGGTAGCTGGAAGTGTTTTATAGCTCTATAAAGGCTGTCGGTGCCTGCTGTCTTTATGGGAATTTATTTATGGGGACCTCTAAAAATCTTCTTGGTGGCATCCCCTAAACTCCATTGTTTTGGTGCTGTTCCCCTTCTGGAAGTTCTCCCCATGTAATCGTGCCAATTATCACCAGAAGTTACTGGGGCTGGGAGATGAGCAGCCCTAAAACCCCAAACCACAGAGGCAGCACTTTGTATGCACCTCTGGTTGTGTTTGTGTAGGTCTTACAGATGTTATTTCTATGGTTTAACCTTTATTTTCAGAAGGTGGAGGCAAGCTCTATAGATGAAGATCTTAAAATAGCCAGCTTTTCCCTGATGGACTGCTGCAGTTTTGCAACTCATCATATACCAAATGCTTTGATGGAGCTTTTAAAAATATCCCATGCCTCGAGACTGAGAAGCAGCTCTGTTCTGTTGAGAACCTCTTACCACTGTGTCACAGTGCAGCGAAGAAGAGCAGAGGGCCAGGAGCAGTGCCTGTGTGCAGGGCTCTCCCCTGTCATGTCCCTGTCATTGGTTCTGCCCTCAGACTTCTTCTGGATCCTCAGACCTGCTGGAGACCAGTGCTGCTCTGGGAATTGACCACATTTGTGTGCGTGTGTCCACCTGCCAGGAAGAATTGATAGATATCTCTGCCTCCTGACTCCCAGCTGGGCATGCTAATTTATAGATTGGATCTGTCGCTCCTGATAAACGATATCTTACTTCCCTAATGCCGCCTTCAAATTGAGTTTTTACGGCTAGGTCAGATAGGGAAACTGAAGGGTGACTCTGCTTTCTCTTTGCTTTGGCTTTATCCTCTGTATTTGGGATGAGATCAACTTTTCAGGCAGAATCTGGAGCCATGTGATGCCAACCCAGGAGGCTGCCAGAGCACCCAGCTTGCCCAGAGCATAGCGCCACACTGGGAGCTCCCAGCTCTCCTCCTGCCACACCTGGAGCCAGCAGACCCCCCCCGGCTCTCTCCACGGAAGAGCAGCAATTCCCTTTCCTTTCCTGTGCCAGGTCAGCTCTGCCAAGCATTAATCCATCCCGGGGATGTGCCTGAATCAGCACAAGCACAGCCTCACTGAGCATCCTTCTCCAGCAGCAAAGAGGAGTGTTTTCTGGAGCACTGCCAGCGGCTCAGACCTGTGTGTATGTGAGCAGCTTTGTTCTCCCTCCAGGGAGCTGCCTAACAAAGTTAAGAGCTGGCCAAACACCCAGGATTAAGCATATCATTGCTGAGTCCTCTGGAGGTTAGGGTAGTTAAAGGCACATGCATGCAGACCTGTTCAGCTTGTTGTCATTGAGCCCTGGCTCTTTTCTTGTTCCCCAAGACGGGAACTTGCTAAAGCCATGTTTTTTGTTTGTGTGCTGCGTTGCACTGCGATAGCCCAAATCAGACCAGTGTATACCTTCCAAAGATGTTGAGCTTTAACCCTGAAACCCAACAAAACATTGCCCAGAACACAGCCCAGCCCTTTCCCAACTTGCAGAAATCACAGCAGCCAGAATTTCCACACACAGTCAACACTGCTGATTGAGATAGCAACCCCTGTAGCACGTCAGAAACTGAAAATGATGGAGCTGGGAGCAATAAACGAAATCTGAACTTCTCATTCTACCAATTAAAGAAACGTAGAAGAGAAAGCTGCGATGTGATCCAGATTTGATTCAATCCAAGCTTCCCCTTTTCAAGGTTTGTTTTTCCCCACAGCCTCTGCAGACTCTCCCGTCCGCTGCAGTGCAAGCTGCAGAACAAACCCTGTTGCCGAATTTAGGTCAAGCTTGCCAGGAAACACATGGGGCCTTGGCTGTTATGGTTAGCATGGAGACCACGCTGCCAATGCTAGTGGGGGTGCTTTGGAGGCAGTGGATGGAGCTGGGCGAGGAGCCCACACTGCTCAGCAGTCTGCTGAACACCCTTTCTGATCCAAAGCAATGGCTGTGATCCTGCTGTGGTTGCTGACACTGCAGGCTATGGGCAATGAGCGGTGCATGGAGCAGGCTGCACCCTGCCAACAACCCACTGCAGACACTGGGTCTTGTCCCTGGCTTACTCTAAGTCTGGGACGCAGGGAAGGCATCACCTAAGACACCGGGCATTATCACCCCTATGCACCCATGGGACTGTTCTGTGCTGCTGCCTCATATCTAGAGAAACAACACACCACATGCCCAAGCACTTGCAATGTTTCTGCCCGTGCCCCTTTGGTCATGCAGTGTTCTGCATGCACTTCACCCAGGCCCTCGAATGTACTCTGCCTTTTTGCTTGTCCTTTCCAGTTCATCTCCCAGCAGCTGTGCTGTGAGAGGCCAAGTTCTGCTGCAACGCTGCAACATGAGGGCTGTGGTTGTGGCCAAAGGTGTGCTCTCCAGTGTGCAGGTTGCAGGCTGTGGTGTGCTGGGCACAGACCCAGAGAACAAGAGGAGTATTTAGGGGAGGAATGCAGCACCCTGCAACCCCTGAACCACACAGTGCCCTGACTGCCCCGCAGGGCCAGGTCCCGTCCCCTGCCAGGGGGGTCCCACGCGCCTGGATCACCTCCCAGACCCCCACAGAGGTGTTCCTTCTATGGAAACCTCCTCTATTTTAAAAAAATTATTCTTTTATCCCGGTCTTTGAAGATGGTTGTTGCCATGGAAACGTGAGTTAAAGCATGCCTTTTCCCTTCCCTTCATCTCCAGAGCTGCCGTTGCCATAACAGCCACATTCCACCCCTCCCTGCTCTCCTCCACGGGGTGCAGCAGGGTGAGCCCCTGGCCCAGCCCGTCCTCCCTTGGCACTGGCATTTCCCCAAGCCCCCATGGGAGGTGACACTGCTCTGTGCCCATACGATAGGGCATGGCACAGAAGGGATACAAGGATGAACATCAGTGCCTGCCCAGCAGCTGCAGCAGAGCCAGGACTTAACTGGGAGCACATTTCTGGCTGTAGTTGTCTCAATTAACATGGCCCTGCTTGCTTTAGCAATTACCTGGCTATGGCTTTCGGCCCACTTTTAGATGGAGATCTCCTGCCAGGAGTTGCAGCTGGTGAACATGAGCTGGGAGCAGGCACAGAGGGCACCTTCAGCTGCCCTGCTCACATCCTAAATAGACACCTCTCTGCTAGACGGAGCACCCCACACCCTGCAGAGGCAGCAGCCTTAGCAGGAGAGAAGGTGAGGCACTGGCATGGGCTGCTCAGAGAGCTGTGGGTGCCCCATCCACGGAGATATTCAAGGCCAGGTTGGATGGGGCCCTGGGCAGCCTCATCTGGTGGTTGGCAGCTGCCCACAGTGCAGGGCTGGGGCTGGATGATCTTTGAGGTCCCTTCCAACATAAGCCATTCTATGATCCCATGATAATTATGAAATCCACCCTCAATGAGGCCCTAAAGGGTTAGGAGACACGCTACCGTCTCACCCACTTCCTTCCCCACCATATTTGGGCCACAAGTGGGTGAGCTGTGTGCTCTGGATCCCAACCACCTCCTCGCCTGCTCAAGTTCTAGAATAGCCCTCCATCAGATGAAGGATGGAGCAAAGTCATAGAGACAAACATTATTCCAGGGGAGAGAGAAAAATTGCCAGCGCTCTCCAGAGGGCAGCAGCAGTGGAGATTTAAATGGTCACAATGCAGTTTCCTCGAGACGTAGATGAAAACTGCTGCTGGGCTTTGCTTCTAAAATAATTAACACTCTTTACCTGGCATTAGTGTCGACCCCATGATGTAGCAAGGCCTTGCCATGCTTAAGTCAGCTGGAATAGTTTTCCCTTTGGAGTTGCATGCATTTGGGCACGTATGTGCATGCACCAAGGCAAACAAAATGTCTTTTCTGCTGTAAAAATCAGAGCTCATTACAGCCCTATAAGCCTTGTCATTTATCAACGACTCACGAGGAGTGGTGCCGCACAACCAGGAAACTTCACACAAAAACCTTGCCTCTTTGCCCTTCCATCTAGCTGCTGCCTAGCACTGGGTGGCTGGGATGGAGAGGGGACAGGGATGGGGCAGCAGCACATGCCATGCCTGTGCTGCTGCAGAGCACATGGGCTGCATCTGTCAGCCCCATGCTGGCACCAGATTGATGTCCTTCTTGTTCCTGATAAGGATCCAAAGTCTCCTCCGGGTCCCGGCAGCGATTCTTTTATCCTCCCTGATTGTGGCGTCCACGCTCCCAGCATCCCTGGGGATGCATCAATCGCAGAGCTGCAGGCGCCGTGCCGCTATCGGCAGCGATGATAGAAAAGCTACAGGAGCAGCTGTCATTTCTCCCTGTTTGCGTTTTGTTCTCAGGCTATCAGCAGGATGTTCCTGCCAGACACCCATCAATCTGCTGCAGCAAGGCCTGCCTCGGTCTGCAGGGCAGAAGGTACCAGTGCCGGTGCTGCCCGCTGCCCCTGTGGCACCTCCACCCATGGCCACCCACCTGTAGCCCCAGGGAAGCTGCTGCCAGTTCTGACTCCCTACAGAAACGCTCAGTTAGGAAGTGAGGTCTGACTTGCCACATGCTTTGCCAAGTTCTTTGGGATCTTCTGTGCCCTCTGGGAGTCCATAAAAAGCCCTCTGCCCCTGCCTCTTTCTTATCACCAGCATCACTACCTTGCACCAGAAGTCCAGTGCGTGTACTGCTGAAGCCAATGGGATGACTTGGGTGCTGATGGCGTTATCTCTGAACTGCGCTTTGGAAAGAAACCCAAGACATACAGGTGAGACCACCGAGCTGCTCCTGTACTTGGTCTTGTACTTGGGGAGAGCATATTGTGAACTCTGCCAACTGGCTCTGCTGCTCAGCACTCAGCTGTACTCCTCCGTGATGTGTATAAACAAGATAACAACAGTCCTGTGTCCTATTTAGTTCCTCTCCACCCACCACCAAGCCCGCAGGCAGTGCTTTGCCTCATTGCCCACAGCCCTAGGGCAAGGTGACCCGGCTGCTCCTACCCTGCAGCTCTGGAATGCGGTACCCACGGCTGGCTGGGAGGACATGGCCACCTCATTTGGTGCAAGACTCATCTTCAGGGCTCCATGCTATGCAGTCAGAGCTCCTACCAAAGCTGAGAGCTGCTCAGTGCCACATCAGAGAGCATTTTGTAGCCATTCATGCAGGAGCAATGAAACTACCGTGGTGAACTGATTCCTAAGGTTATGTCCCTGGAGCCCAGATGCATGCTCAGCCTCTTGCCATGCATAGCTCTTCCAGCCAAGCCTGTGTTACAAAGTTGCTAACCAAACAAATACCTCTCCATTCTGATGAGAATCTACATGCTTGTGCCTCCCTGAGCATTCTGGCTGCATATCCAATGGGACTTAGTGGAGAGTGGGATGTCCCCAGGCCTCCAGCACTTGCCACCCACATCCCCAGCCAGCAGTGCCCAGCGACACCCTATTTTTACATGACACAGCCGGACCATGTCACCTAGATCTGCCTTTAAGTATGGTAAGGAGCTGGAGCATGTTGCTCAGAGCTGAGATGGGTGCCCCATCCCTGGAAGCACTCATGGCGGATAGGACTGTGAGCACCCTGATCTAGTTGTAGGTGTCCCTGTTCATAGTTGGGCTTGATGGCCTTTAAGGGTCCCTTCCAACTCAGACGATTCTATGAGTCTATGATCTCTGTGTTACTTGCTTTTCTCCTCTGGTGGATGGGCAGAAAGAAAAGGGCTATCTATCTATCTATCTATCTATCTATCTATCTATCTATCTATCTATCTATCTATCTATCTATCATCTCCATCCTGTTTACAGACTCAAAATAATTAGAAACAGGTTGTTTACCTTTCTCAGTGTAGATAACTTCTTGACAGCCTTTGTGCACACTGTGCACTGCTCTTGCATCTCCCCCCCGCTGCTGTCTGGGATGCGTTCTGCACAGGAGGTACATCAAAGGCAGCGTAACATACCATGGAGATGCTACAGGGGGTACTAAGAACCATACCAATGACATTTTAAACTTGGGAAGAAAGAAAGAATGGGAAAAACTGTTCAAAACCTCTGCCTGAGAAGATGAATTTGCAGATGGATCTGGTTGTCGTTTGGGGTTGCCCCTTGGGGTACTGCCACCTGAGGTTCCTGCCTCTTCTCCCCTTTGGGTCCTTCCTCTTGACTTTTCTCACATGCCTCCACCTTGGGCTCATTCCTCCCGACTAAGCCACTGCTGTCAGGTCACAGGGGTGTGATGGGTCAGATCTGCACCATTCCTCTCTCCTGCTGCTGTTACCTGCCATAGGGGTGCATACGGACCTCCAGAAGACCTGGCATGCTTTTTCTGCCATTAATCCTGCAGGTGGGGGCTCAGCATCACGCTCTGTGCCTCCCCCCTTCCCATCACCACTCCCTGCTGTAAATAAGGAGCTTTGTCTCCTGCCAAATCCCCTGTCTGTGTTGGGGAATTGGGGTGAGCCAGGCGTAAAATGAAAATAAATCACTAATTCCTCCTAATAATGCCTGATTTCCTGATTTGATATCCCACATTAATTCTAATTACTCACCCGGAGTCAGGGCATTAATCAAGGCGTTAGAACTTCCCCCTGCTTAGCAACACACAGCCACCAGCAGCTGGCAGCCCGGCACGGCTTTGCCCATCACTACACTGTGCCATGGGGGGTCTTGGGGTGCCCCTGCCCCCCCATGTCCTCTGCAGCTCCAACACAGCTCTGCCTGCTTCTGCCAAAGGTAAACCTGATCCTTCCAGCTATGGTGCAATTAATGCTTCTTCTGATTCTTCTTTTTCACTTAGCGTTGAAAGGATGAATGCTGCATTTATTCACTAGCTGATTAATTTTTATTTTTTTTTTAGGAACTCATCAGTTGAATAAGCTTTAATTTGGATGGTGATTAACGGAAACATGTATAAACTCAGGATCTGCGCTGCATTCCATTGGCCTGCCTCACCTGTCCTAGATACAGGACAAAAGGCTCTCTCACATGCGCTGCTTTCTGAAAGCCACACCGTTCATTAAGGGCAGCGTTCAGCACAGCAGATGAGTTGGGCTCGTTGTCTGGCTCTGCATCCTGAAGGATTTTCAGAATGACAGACCTCAGTCTCTCAGATGTCACCTCTAGGACAAGAGCGGCAACGAGCCTTTCTGTGCTTTGGGTTCGCAGCTTCTCACATTTGACCGAGCTCATCCCTGACAGCATTTTCTCTGCACTTAGAGAGCCCATTACTGCTGCCAAAATCTATTTGGTATTTCATTTCAGGTCTCAGATGCCTCCTGAGCTGCTAACCTAGCATTAACTTCTGAGCAACAAGAATGCATTGTGTGAGCATTGCTATGCGCATGGCTCTAATATCGTACAGTAAATCCATGCCATGAGTTGATGTTTTGAATCCAAAGAGTTAATTTCTAAGAGAAATACAGCCCTAGAGCACATTCAACTAGCAGCATTATTTAGTTACATCCTGTTTCTGGGGCTTGGGCACCACGCTGGACATCTGTGCTTGAGAAAAAACAAAGCCCTCCCACTCTCAGCTCCAAAGGGGGCTGGGGTCTGATGGCACCAAACCCTGCTCCCTTCTGCACCCAGAGGTCAGCCCTCCCTGTCACCAAGCCCTCCAAAATGCTCCTGTAAAGAGACATCAATCATGTTGGTAAGAAGGCAAATGGAAAGCCACGCTGTAAGTTATGTGCATGAGGAGCCCACCATGTGCCAAGCCAGATGGGAATGGGGTGGCTGCTGCTCTGCATCTTTGGTGTGCAGTGCATCCATGTGGGATTCGCTGCCTTGCTCCCCCATTCCTCTCCTCCCCAAGCTGCAGGTCAGCGTTATACAGCCTGAGGTCGATGCATCCTGAAGGTGCTGTGAGCTATTTCTTAGTCTAAGTAAGAAAAGCAAGCCTCTTGTCAGCAGCCTTACAGCCAGCTTGTGGGAATTTGTGGCTCCATGGGAGTAATTTTAGGAGGTATGCAACTGGGACTGCTTACAAAGCTCAAGATGAGATGGATGTGCTCACCCAGGAGGGTTTTACAGCCTCCACACTCAAACTCCCCTTTATTCCCTGGCCGCTGCACAGAATTAATTACATTTCTGCATGCTAGCAGGGACCTATCACAGCAGAACTGCCATCAGACCAACCAATCCCTGCCCCACAGCCCCTCACCAGGAAGAGAGACCCCACACTATGCCACCAGATGCCAAGGGAGTCAGGATCAGCTGTCCCTGCAGCAAGCACCCCGTCCTCCCTGTTCCCTGCAGCAGCATGAGCAGGGACTCCATCACAGTGAATGGCCTTCCTGTCCCATCCCAGGTCTCTGCGTGCCACTAAATCATCTGGTTTGGAACAAATTCGCTGGGAAGAACTATAGCGAGTCAAGCAGAGGTCTGGGACACGGGAACAATGGCCCATAAAGCAAACACGCAGCAGTGCGCTCAGCTGCCGGGGATGCTGCTGGCACATGTGGTGGGGAAGATTAATATGCACCAAGTGAGCAGGAGCTGGGAGGGAAGCTCACAAGGTGCCTCTCATTAGCTCATCCTTCCAGCGGAATTAACGACTGCCAGGTTTCGCCCAGCCCTCTGCTATGGGTTAGTGAGAATGGAGCGCTGTGTGTGATGGGGGCTTCGGCTTCCTTGGGACCCTCTGCAGGGAGGGTCAGCTTCCAAAGTCTGGGAGTGGGCATTCCTGGGTGCCATAGGACAGTACTGCACAAAGGGCTGAGAGCTCAGGGCTCCCCAGAGGCAGGCAGCTTCACCTGTCCCACCTGCTGGTACCAGGGCTGGATGCTCAGCATCCCACAGCCTCATTACCTGCTGTTATTCCCTCCATGAGTGAACCCTTCTCTCTGCTATTTCCTTCCTGCTGCCTCTCCCCCACCTCCTCCTCCTCTATTCTTCAACTCAAGAGCCAAAATGAAAACACCTTCCCCAACAGCCACTGACAACAGCAGGAGGGAAGGAGCTCCATTCTCCTGATTTGCAAAGGAAGAAATATAGAGAAACATCTTGATAGCATCGTCACAAAAAAGCGGATGCTGTGCTGCGCTCAGGAGTCTCAGGGGACCAGGGCTCCTCTCCTCTGACTGTTTGAAGCTGCTCAGTCTCCGGGGATCTCAACAGCTCCAAAGCTGCTGCCATGGAGCGAGAGAAATCAGACACATTCTCTGTTGGGGAAGGCTTTCCTGCAGCAATCAAAGGATGCTGCACAGCAGCGGCACACACAGGGTATGGCCAAGGAGTGGGAAGCCAGAGCACGTGGGAATTGCTGGGGAAGAATTCACTTCCACAGTGAATGGTTTTCCTCCCTTCTCTGCCAGGGACTGGGGACTCTGCTGGGGAGCTCTTGGGCCACCCTCCTGCCCATGGTTGTCACAGCCCTGAAGCCTGTGGCACCTTTGGCTAGAGTTGATGCTAGAGGTTCTGCAGGGGGATTCGATAGCCTGACACCAGCACACACTCTGCACTGCATTTATGGGTGAGAGCTTCAGGTGGTCACCCACACTCATCAGGAACTTGTTGGCTTTAAGGGAGCTTTCCCCTCCCTGTGACCTCAGTTGTGCTCCCTTACAGATAAGTTACAGTTTCTACTCTACCAACAGCTCCAGCAAACCCACTGTGTGCATTCCCATGGCGCAAAGCTGAGCACAGAACCATGTATAGACGCACCCTTTGCATTCAAACCTTGTGTCCTCCATGACCTGAAATACTCATTCAGCTATCATTACATGGGTAACAATGCCCATGAACAATGCACAGAGGTCTCCGCTCTTCCTCATTGCACCAGCTGCAAGGCTCACAGCACTGCTTTCTGAGAGATCCCTTTACATTTCCTTAAGATTCACTCAAAAGCTGCCATAAGACCACAGTTTTAAGCAAAACACAGTTCTCCACAGTGCTTTGATCTTCCCATCGCTTGGCTCTTTCTACAGGACTAGGATGTCTCTCCCTTTGAAGCCATGGGCATTCAGCTCTCACTGGTTTGCAGCAGCACCTGGAGCCCCGTACAGACCCGAGAACCCCATGATGGCAGAGCTTGCTGCTGAGACAGCACTTCTATCCCCTCGCTTGTGGAAAGGCCTGTCAGCACCTGTCTGCACTGCTCACGGTGCCGCCAGCCCCTGCCCACCTGATGCCGGGGCTGTGGGATGGCAGAGCTGAGCCCCCTCCCTGCTGCCCACTGCCGCCGCTATTTCCCAGCCTCTCTGTTTTTCCAGCCCCGATATCACTTTCCCTGGTGTTGCCATAACAACTGGCATTAAGAGCTTGTTGACATTGCCCCGTTGCACTAATTGCACAATTTCCCATCACTGTTACACGCCAGTTATTTCCTTCCAAGGGCTGGAATCGCCTTTGGCCACCTTTCTTGCTCCCAGCCTGCCACCCTGGGACCAGTTAGAGAGCCGGAACGGGGGAGCAAACAATCCCAAAATGCCCTGGGGAGGTCATTTAGCCCGCTCAGTGCAGCTGAGACCACGTGGCTCTGGCACGAAGAGCTCAGGATGGTTTGTCTGCACCAGTGCTCCCACCGCTGTGCTGTGCCTGCAATGGAAAGATGCAGGGATGGGTGTGCAAGACTGGGACAGAGCTCATGGCCAGCCCTGAGTGCTCCTATCCTCAGGGAGCAGCTCTCGTCCCCCTGGGTCACAGTGGCACGAGGCTGAGCTCAGAGGTTTTGATCCTTGCTCTGATGGGGAGGAAGAGATGAGAAGGATCGATCGCATCGACCTGGCAGAGTTCTCAGCGATGCTGGGGTCACCTTGAGACCCAGCCCCTGGCTCTCCATTCCCAGCCACATTTCCATGTGGCCACCACAGGCAGCAGTGCCTCATTGTGGGACCTTCTCCATCCCTCTGGCCACAGGGTGAGGGGCACATGGGGAGCTCCCTGCAGCTGCCCATCTCTCCTCCACCCACAGCACGGCTGCCCTGTTGTGTTCCTCAGCAATTTATCACCAAGACACTTACTTTATAAATATTAAATGAAGGGCTCCATAAATTTTTAACACAGAAATAAAACTGCATTTGGTGAAGGAAAAGAAAAGAAACACACAAAGAAACCAACCACTCTCCTCACTCTTTCCCATTGCTTTCCTCCCTTCTCTTGGCCTTCCCCTGGGATAAGACAGCACTGTGCTCGGTCCCAGGGCTATGAACAAAAGGCTGGTGCCCAGCAGGGGCACGGCACTGGATGCTTGTCAGTGCAACCATAAAAACACTGTGTTCTGAGCCTCACTCCACAAGGCAATACTGATACACTGCCTGTGCTCATCTCTCTTCTTCAGTACTTGCTTTGAACCACGTCTTGGGTCCGAAGGACCACATGGGGGTCATCCATTAGGTCACCTATTGAAGCCAGGCTTGCTGCTGTCCCTCTGCTCCCCTTGTTGCATCCCATCCCCATCCCTATGGCTATGGAGGAGGCTGAGGATGGCGTGGTTGCCCAGGATCACAGATCTGGGGCCGGCCCCAGGAGCTGCAGAACCGTGCATCCCTTGCTGCCAGCTCTCCGCAACCACAAGCATGGATGAATCATTAGGACAAGTGCTACTACAGCCTGAGCGCAAATGAGGGAAGATTGGGCCTTTGGCAGATAACAGCTCTTTGCTCAAGTGTGCTGCTCTCCTGCACTCACTGCTCAAGCAGCCGCACTGCCGCTCCCTGGGGCCAGCACGTGGCTCTGCAGCCTCCAAATTCCTCACAAGAGTTCATCACTGCCAGGACAGCTCCAGCAGCATGGGATGATTTTGGGGCAAGGGGTGCCCCATCCCAGCTCTCTGCTCCCGGAGCCCCTGCACTGTGCAGTGGGAGCAGCTCAGCACCGCTGCCAGGGGGCTGAGGGATGCAGCAGCAGGATGCTGATGGCCCCAGCTGCCAACCCATGCGGAAGAGCCAAAGCAGGAACTAATAAAAGTGATTTTGAAAATAATAACGGCAACACACGTTATTAAAGTTGGGCGCTGGGCTTACTGAGCCTTTTCCCGGCTTCTGTCAGGTGGTGGGATTGCCCCAGACACCGGGGCAGGGTGTATGACAAGGAGAGACAACGATCAATTTTTAATATTGCATATTTAAGCAGGCTCGGGCTCCAATCCGTCATATCCCCCGGCTTTCCCTAAAATTAATCTTCAATAGCTTATCGAGAACTTCAGAAAATTAATATCCAGCATTTCACCTTAGGGGAGCAGCACTTTCTCTGGATGAATATGCATGCAGGAGGGAGAGAGCGCGACGGAGCATCTGCCTGCAGGACTTGGGCTTCAAAAGAGGATTTCAGCCGAACCCTTCCACACCCGAAGGACCGAGCGCTGCGGGGCTGGGATGGCGCAAACAGAAGCAGCCGCTCCCAGGCTGCACTACACGTGCCTACAGGAGGCTTCAGCTCTGTACAAAGGACCCCAAATGAATGAATCTGCCCTTAATGCCAGGCCACGGGAGCATAAAGAGGAACAGAACGGGTTGTTCCCCTGCTGTCTGATGCCAGGGAGCCCAGCATCTGTATTCCCACTCCCAAGCCCAGTAGCTCTGACCCTGAGGCTGGGCAGGGCTCGTGGCACTGAAGCATGGCATGTTCACCAGTGAATGCTTCTTTATTGCAGGGCCCCGGAGCAGCTCCCTGGGAGGCAGCCCTGCTGCCAAACGGTGCCCAGGAGCCAAGAAAGGAAGCAAAGCCCAATTTCTCATCCCCAGGAGGGAATGGAGAGCAAAGGGGGACAGGCAGCTGTAGAGAACCAAAGGACTTCCTACACTGTATCACCAGTTCCCCCATTAAACGGGCCCTGTGGCAATGGGATTAAGGGGTCAGGAAGCACGGGGCCACATCTGAGACTGGATTACCATCTGCACGAGAATTAAATAGGGATTATCTGCAGCCCAACAGGCACAGCTGGGGCCAGGTCACGGGGCTGTCTGATCCCCTTTTCCTAGCAGGACCTCCATGGCCATCAAGGCTGGCTTCAATGCCCCTCATGCCCCTGCATCTCATCCCGCAACAGCAACAGCCAGCAGTGGAAGTGCAGTGCTGGAAGTGGTTCTATCCCTCAGAAGGAGTAATTATGAATCTCCATAAAGAGAGCACTTATCATGATGTGTTCATCTTCCCTGACACCTCCCGTACAGTGCCCTGGCTGCATTCTGCAAACACTAATTAATTAAGTCATATACCTTTGCTGGGAGTACTCCTGCCTGCTGCCGGGGAGTGCTGCAGGGCCAACCATCCCATGCATCCCTGTGGGAACAGGGCTGGGAGCCTGTATGAGGCACACAGGTGGAGCCGCAATGGGGAAACCAATGCCTGGAAGAGGACATCACAGCAGGTAATGAGAAATAAAGAAATGAGCCTGAAAGGGCTGCTGGGAGCAGATGGCTGGAGGTGTAACAACAGAAACTAAGAAAGAACCCTTCCCCCCAAAAACAAACAAAGCAAATGTTACGCCGACAATAAAAACGAAGCCTCCAGGGGTAATTTGGGGAATTACAGATCAGTAAATCGCACATCTGTGTGCACCAAATTGATTGGAATGATAATTAAAACCAGAACATCTCATAATACGGCCCAGTGTGCTCATCTCAGAAGAAGCTCCCGTCTCACTAATCTCCTGGATTTCCTCAAACACCGCAGCCCAGTGATGGATGAGGCACAACAAGGTGAGTATTTGTTTTGGTCTCCTCTGACATGAAGCAGTGCTGGCAGCTGCTGGGAAGCAGGAGACCCTGGCTCTTCTTGCTTGGGAGGCCAGCGAGGAGCTGAGAGCGGGAGGATAACAGGTTGGGCTTTGGGTTGGTGAGGGATTAACTGCAGTGAGTCTGGATCTGCTCTTGGCTTCCACTGCTAAGTCATTAGCAGCTAAGATAGAGGAATGGGGGTAGGGAATAGGAGCACACCCTGGTTTGGGTGATTCATAACCACCGGAGAGAGTGAGGAGCTCTGGTGATCTCTTGACATGCCGCATGGATGGGAACCACACTGACAAATTGCATTAGTGCCAATAAAAGTAAAGAAATATGTGAGCCTGATGGAACTGGGAGGGCTCCTGCATCGTAGAAGCATTAAGGTTGGAAAAGACCATCTAGTCCAGCCACTGACCCATCCCCACATGTTATTCTCAGTATCGGCTGCAGAGGGGCATGGGCTGCCCTAGGAATGGGTCTGTGCAAGGGAACATGAGCAGGAGGCCAGGTGATGAGATGCAGAGACATGAAAGGAAAATGTCACTTTGACTACAGGGTGGGTTGTTTTTGTTTTTTTTTTCCCCCAGGAAACAGCTGTTTGAGACCAGAAACTCAATGAGACTCTGTGCTGGATTAACCATACGCACAAATGTCAACAGAAGCCAGAGCATCCCCATTTCCAGTGATATTCTGTGATGGGGATGGGATGCCTTGTGCATGGGGCTGACCACCAGCATCCCACGCTGTGTTCTGGCTGAGTGAGAGCTTTCACTGTTCCAGGGCCACCCCGCCATTGAGCAGGAGAAGGATGCAAGCACCATGCAGCACCAGGCTGAGGCTACCCCATGCCAGGGTGAGAAGGGTGGGAGGGACACTCCTGCCCCATCCCACATTGGATGCAGGATGAAGTGTTCCTGATCGCTTTGAGTGGACACCACTTTCCTCTCCTCCACATCAGCCCTGTGTCTCACCTTGCTCAGCACCATAGAGATGGAGCTTATTACACAGAAGAGCATTTCTGCCACTCCCCTGTGCTCCTGTCATATCCATTTCCCGTCAGAGTAGGGAGGAGCCCTTCGGTGCCCCAGTGAGCAGCCCATATGAGGCTGTCTGCACTCTTAAAAGAGAGAACTCTTCCCCTGTGCTCCCCTCCCTGCTCCTCTCTTCCACATCCATCATCATTAGCAGCCATAAACGTCAGAGCCGCAGCCATTAGGCTGCTGGTCCTGGATAAATAATGCTTTTCATATTTAATTTACAAGTGGCTGCAGATCTTCTTTGGGGTGCGGGGGTTAATTAAGAGCCAAATTAGATGGAAACGCTTCTCCCCAAGGAAAGTCAATTAAACCTCCCTGGCAAGGACCCAGGGCTGGGCACAACTTCTCCTATAGGGCAGCTCCTGAGCACATCTGGAGCCCGAGCAGCTCACAGGGCCAGGATGGCCCAGCACCAAGGGCTCGGTGAGAGGTGTCCGGGCCCATCCCCCTCCTGCTGCAGCAACGCACCGCCGGACATTCCCCGGGGAAGCAGATCTCAGCAGGATCTCACCGCGACCCCGCTCTGCAGGTGGCGGCTGCTCCTGGCCGCCTCCCAGCCATCTGCACGCCAAAGCAGCACCCGCTGCAAATCACAGCAGCTCTGCAAACAGCAAACAAGCAGCTGGCAGCCTGCGTGTGCCTGATAGCCTTCCTGCGCCTGTGTGTCGGCACAGCTCTTTCCTTCCTGAGACAAGGCTGCGTGTGGAGCAGCGCTGCTGGAACAGAGACAACACCAAAAAACAACCACCACTACAAAGCTTCTAGAGAAGGAAGTGAGATCCTTGGGGATGGCAAGGGAGTTTGTGTGCATGGACTTCCTAGAAACATTAAGACAGAAGCGCTCAGCGTCAGTGCACAGCATCCTGCAGAGATGTGTCCACCCGTGCGGGACCACTCACTTAGATGTCCCCCAGCAGGGAAGCATGGCAGCTCCATCCCAAACACCACTACTTTGGCCCCCTGGGCACAGGCTCACCCAGAGTCAGCTCCAGCTGGGCAGGGCAGCCCCGGAGCAAAGCTAACACAGAGCATGGTGGATGTTGCTGGATTTGGGATCCCGAGCTAGAAATCCCTGAGAGCTCCCCTCTGCCTGGAGTCAAGGCCTTCAGCTGAGCCTTGTGCCAAAACTCTGCTGCCCCAGGATGAGGTTGTTCCCACGTGAGCTGGGCCACCAAGCTTGCAGAGGCCATCGCCCTGCTGCCAGTGCCACCAGCATGGGGACAGTGGCACATGGTGCCACTGCTGGGTGTCTGCCCATGAGCTGGCTGCCTTCAGAGAGCCCCTGTGAGCACCAATATTAATGATGTTCCTTTTGATATGCAAACGGAGCGCTCATTACACCTTGCTCTCACCCCGCATCCTCCAAGCTGCTGTTAATTAAAGAGCGTGCAGGCAGCAGGCAGAAAATTATCATCGTCGCCTGCAACATAAACCAACAATGCTCCAGTGGCCCACCCCCATGCAGCAGCAAGACAGACAGACAGACCAACAGACGGACAAACCCACCCTGCCCAGCCAACCCTGAAGGCCACCCTCCAGTACCTGAAGCCATTAGCACAGAGGTAGGATGATGGGCAGGAGCTTCACAGAGCTGCATGAGCCCCAGCAAGCACTTTGGGGAGGAGGGTAGGGTAAGTTGGATAGGAGGCAGGTGGGCGAGGATGCCCAGCAACTCACAGCTGAGGTCCTGCCCCTAAATCTGTAGCAGGTGGAAGGAAGAGAGCTGCAGCCTGAGCTTGGCACTGCTTGGGCTGAGGATGGACCAAAGGAACCATTAACAAACAGAACTCCTTATCACAAACATGTTAACTAGGGGAAAACTGAAAGAAGTAGTATAATGCTCTGTATGGCTTTTCGTGCCCATACATCTACATGGAAAGGTCTTGGGTCAGTTCCTGCTGGTGAGCTGCCAGCAAGACATCACAGCGCTGGTGGTTTTCAACCACCCAGCGAAAGCCCACTGCTCACAGTTGGACAAGGTCCACCCAAAATCCAGTTCACTGCTGCCCAATGGGAGAAGCGAAGGGGATGGAGAGGACCCAGTGACAGCACCCCCTGCCCCCAGATCCTGGCTGTGCCCATCCTTGGTTGCATGTCAGCAATGGGAATGGCCATGGGCACATTCCTCTTCCCGCTTTACCGTTGGTTTATGGCAGACCCTCCCAGGCAGTTATGTGGTTAAGATACACTTTTTGAACCATAACTCAATGCAACAGGAGAAAACACAAGGGTTCCGTGGAAATCTGCTCAGGTGACTGCGGGAATGTGAGTCTTTGGGGTGGCCTTTGGGCTCAGAGAAGCATTAGCAGCCTGGCTGAGACCTGCGTGAAGCAGTGGGACCTGAGGGCTGGCACAGGGTATGGAGCAGCCATGGGGGCTGGCACTGCGGGCAGGGGGATAACTACTGGAACGGGCTGCCTAGGAGGCGGGGTAGTCCCTGTCCCCAGAGAGGTTTATGAACAGTGGCACTGTATATGTGGCACTGAGGGCCGTGGTAGTGGGCATGGTGGTGGTGGTGGGTTGGTGGTCGGACGCGGTTATTCCTACCTTAACGATTTTATGATTCTCGTGGTAGCGTTCACTGGGCTGTGGTGGGTTCCTGCTGCAGGACCACGAGGGAGGATACGTATACATATATACACGTCTGAGGAGCAGAGCGCGCCGCAAAACGAGCACATGCCGGCAAACGGAAGGGCAGCTCACGCCCCCACCCATCGACCGCCCCCTGGGCCCTCCGCTGTGCTGCGCCTGCGGAGCTCCGGGACGCATCCCAGGGGGGAAAAGAGAAAAATAACTGTAAAATCGCTAAAAAGAAAAAAGGGGAAAACTCGGGGGGGACTTCGCAGCTCGGCAGAGATCGGGGCTGCGCTGCCGGGCGGCCCAGACGAGGGAGAGAACAGGGGAGGAGGGAGGGGAGAAGTAGCGCAGCCCCCTCCCGGCCCTCCCCTCGCCTCTCCCTGGCACCGAGCGCGGCCGAGGGGCGTGGAGGGGCGGCCCCGGCCGGCAGTGGGCGCGGGCAGGGCGGTGCGCGGAGCTGGGCCCCCGCGGCGCGGCGCGGCTCGGCTCGGCGGAGCTCCGCCAGCGGGGCTCGGCGTGCCCGGCCCGGCAGCCGCGGCGCGGGGCCGCCGGGGATGCGGGGGGAGCTGGCCGCGGCGCCGCGCCAGGTAAGGGCGGCTAGAGCGGTGCCCCGCGGCGCGGCTCTGCCCGGGGTCCTTCACCGGCCGGCAACTTCGCCGTGCCGGGCGAGGGCGACGGGATCGCCGCCGTCCCGCGGCCGGGCGGAGGGAAAAGGATGCGGCGGAACTCGGGGGGTCGAAGCTGCGAGGGTCCTGGCGCTGCGGGAAGGGGCGGCTGCGTGGGCCAGGGTCGCTCCTCGAGGAGAGGAGCCCCCCAGGTCCTGCAGGGATGATGATGCTCGCGGGCAGCGAGGAGCTCAGGGGGAGCGTCATCGGAGCGGCTCATCCGGGCGGCCGCATCCTCGGGAGGAGCGATGCAGTTGAGCAGATGAGAGATAAACAGGCGCAGGTGGATGCTGCGATAAGAAAACTCCGGGACCGACTCGGGAGCGTTTAATTAACAGGGAAGGCGAATGCTGAATGCCAGGAGGAGGGGAAACAAAAGAAACCCCGGCGACAAGCTCCGCGATTTCAGTGCTGCTCCGAGCGGGCAGCGACCTGCGGGGTGCGCGCAGTGCGAACGATCTCTCGGTCCCTCGGAAACGCGGCCGGGATGGGGACGGGGGTCGTGGGAGGAGCGAGCGGTCGATCCCGAGCGCGGCGCCCCGAGCCCTGTCCTGCGGGAAGTGCCGTGGGAGCGGCGGTGCACGTGGAGAGCTGAGCGAGTCCCGGAGGGAGCCGCGGCCGGAGGGGAGCGCGGAGCGTGGTGTGCAGCGGTGCCGAGCGCTCGCTGCCGCCCGCCGGGATGCCTCTGCCGCGGTCCCACCGCCGGGCGCTGAGCCGCGCCGCTCGGCCGTGCCTCTGCCCCGGGCGGGTGGGCTGCCGTAGTGTGCAGAGGCGCGGGCACGACCAAGCCGACCCGACCGCGTGGGATTCCGCCCCGCAGCCCGTCCGCAATGTGTCCCGTTGCCGGGAGAAGTCGGGGGACACCGGGAGCGGTGGCGGGTGCCCGACCGAGAGTTGTTCTGCAGCGCTGCGGCTCTTCGTGCCCGGACGGAGGGAGCGCGGCCGTAGCGGTCGCAGCCGCTTTCGGGGGCTGCCCGGGGAAGGAACGCCGCGTCCGGAGCGCCGCTCGTCGTAGCGGCCGTGCCGTGAACCCCACGGTTCACGTACTCGGAGCGCTACGGGGACCCGCTCCCTGCGGAGCCCGCTGCAGTGCTGCCCGCCGGGTGCTGCGGCAGCGCGAGTGCCGGGAGAGCTGCTCGTCCCGCACCTCGTCCCGCGTCCCTTTCCGCGCCTCTGGGAGCGCGCCCGGGCGACCGCGCCCCGCTCCCCGCCCTCCTCGCCCCCCCTGGGCGGCTGCCGCTCTGGGTTGCGGTTTCCAGCTGGTCCCAAAGTCCTGAGTCACTGCGCGGTTTCCATGGAAACAAGCGGTGATGGGATCGGGGGGTACAGGGTGCCGGCTGTGGGATCGGCGTGCGCCCGGCACCGCACCGTCCCGAAGCTCCGCACCTCCCGTCGGGGAATAGGAGCAGAGATTGGGAGGGCGGGCGACCGTGTGCGAGCCGTCCTCTCGCCGCAGGGGAGTTGGGTCTCTGTGTAAAGGGTGCAGTGTGGCTGGCCAGCACTAGAGAGCAGGAAAGAGGTCCCGCTTGGCAGCTTCCACTCAGAAGATGGCACATCCCGGACCTCTCTTGAATAGGCAGACCTGGAAAAATAGAAAAGCCTTGGAAAAAGTGTCGACCTGGAGCTCCAAAAGAGTTTGGAGAACCTTGTGGAGCCTCCAGGCCTACACTTTTTCTGAAGAACATTCCGTATGCCTGCAAGTCCTGGCTGGAAGCATCTCTGGTGGCGTGCCAGCCTCTTGCTGTTGTCTTCTCCTCTGAGGCAGGCTCTGCAGCATGTGGCTGGGACCCGTGTGGTTAGACCGGATGTGTGTTCACTATGGCAGGGTGTTTGCCAGTAGTAGGAATGCTCCGGTCCTTGCTCACCCCATGCCTTCTCTGTTGGGTTGCAGACACCAAGACGACCTGTGAAGAAGCCCCATGAAGGTGACCAGCCATGCAATGTTCCTGGAAGGCTGTCCTCCTACTAGCCTTGGCATCCATTGCGATCCAGTACACAGCAATCCGCACCTTCACCGCCAAATCCTTCCACAGCTGCCCCATCCCCGTGAACTGCAGCCTGAGCCAGGATGCTGATGCAGCCGAGCGGCTGTGTGATGAGAGCCCCACTTTCACCTACAATCTCTCCACCAGGAAAACGCATGTCCTCATCCTTGCCACCACCCGCAGCGGTTCCTCATTCGTGGGACAGCTCTTTAACCAGCATTTCGACGTCTTCTATTTATTTGAGCCCCTCTACCATGTGCAGTACACGCTGATTCCGAAGCTGACTCAGAGCAAGAGCACAACGGACCGGCGGGTGATGCTGGGGGCCAGCCGTGACCTGCTGCGCAGCCTGTATGACTGCGACCTCTACTTTCTGGAGAACTACATCAAGCCCCAGCCCATCAACCACACCACCGACCGTCTCTTCCGCAGGGGAGCCAGCAAGGCCCTGTGCTCACCGCCAGTCTGCGAGGCCCTGGGCGCTGTCGATCTCCACCTGGAGGAAGGTGACTGCGTGAAGAAGTGTGGCACCCTGAACCTGACGCTGGCCACTGAGTCCTGCAGAGAGCACGGGCATGTGGCCATCAAAACCGTGCGAGTGCCCGAGGTGAGTGACCTGAGGGCGCTGGTGGAGGACCCGCGACTAAACCTGAAGGTGATCCAGCTGGTGAGGGACCCGCGGGGCATCCTGGCATCCCGCAGCGAGACCTTTCGGGACACCTACCGGCTCTGGAGGATCTGGGACGGCACTGGCAGGAAGCCCTACAACCTGGACGTCACCCAGCTCACCACGGTGTGTGAGGACTTCTGGAACTCCGTTTCCACTGGCCTCAACCGGCCGCCGTGGCTCAAGGGCAAGTACATGCTGGTGCGGTACGAAGACCTGGCCAAGAACCCCATGAAAAAGACCGAGGAGATCTACGATTTCCTGGGCATCCCCATGGACGGCAACGTCGAGCGCTGGATACAGAACAACACGCGAGGGGACCGCTCCTCATCCAAGCACAAGTATGGGACGGTGCGCAACTCGGCAGCGACGGCGGAGAAGTGGCGCTTCCGTCTGTCCTATGAGATTGTGGCGTTCACACAGCGCGCCTGTCAGCAGGTGCTGGCACAGCTCGGCTACCGGGCCGCCCGCTCTGAGGAGGAGCTGAAGAATCTCTCCATCAGCCTGGTGGAGGAGAGAGACTTCCTGCCCTTCTCTTAAGGCCGGGCTCCGTTTTTGATATGGACCGTTTCAAACTGTTGCCTTATTTTGTTTTCTTTTGTTTGGTTCCTCCCCGCCCTTCTTTCTCGTCTTCTTCTCTCCAAAATTTGCACTAAATCTTGAGCGGGAATCTCAATGGAGTTCAGAGGAAGCGATTCTTGCCTCTCAACACGTTTTGGGCGCACGAGGAATCGGGTCTCTCCAATCAAGAGCTAGAACTGTGGATGGGTAACAATGTTTACAAAACACACAAAAATGTATAAAGCAACCTTCAAGCTTTCCAAACCGAAGGGTACCTGGGGTACTGTACTTTTGCACTGTTTACTTTTACAATGTAAGAGGTAAATATAATTTATGAATGGCATTGTCCCCTCCAGAATAACCCCCTTGTCCCCCATTGAGCAGGTTAGACTGGAAGCTGAACGCGGAGCAACCTCCTTGTCTCAGATCTCAATTCAATATATCTGTTGGAGTTACGTTATGGGGCTGAATGGGCGGTCAGCTGCTCCTACATGGTTGTTTGGTAACACCTGTGATACTTCTTTGTGCCAAAATCCCACAACAGGAAAAATTAAAAAAAAAAAAAAAAAAAGAAAAAAAAGGGAAGAAAGTGATTGGGTGGTTTGGTAGAAGCCCATCACAAATGCTTTATTTCTGTGTTTTCTGTAAATAAAAGTGCAATAAAACTGACCTGGAGGTGAAGTTCGACTGAAAGACCTCAGTAAGCACTGGGGGTGGGTGTACCCGCCGGCAGTGGCTGACATCTGCAGATCCACCTGGCTCCCAGTGCAGTGGTGTCAGGCCGGGCTGGAGACCAGTACATCCCCACAAGGATGGCAGGGAGCTGCGAGCCGTTTCCTTCAGCAAGCACACGTTTGCATCTGAGCCGTGTAGCAATGCAAGCAGTGAAGCCAAAAGTGAGAACCTGTGGTTACTTCCAGGCATGATAGCTCGCTGATGTGCTCAGCTGAATAGACCCACAGCCCCAGCACAGCCCTTTCAACCTGTCCCCACCGTGTTCCTGTTGGTCTTATGTGCCCGCCCCATGCCACATTCAATACTATTCACACAAGTATTGTTGTGTCGTACCCTGGAGGACAGAGAGAAGTTCTCCAAGTTCAGGTCATTAAACAGCCAGAATAAGAACAAGCAACCAAAAAGATTCTCCTGGAGATCACCTTTGGTAGCTGGTAGCAGAGGCAGGAACCCTCACACTCCAGGCACCCCACATCCTTGGGGCTGAACAGGGCAGTAGGACAGGGACACGGTGATGTTGCAAGGCTGCAGAGCAGAGCACTCAAGAGCCTAACACAAGATTCCTGTCTGTTCAGACCTTGCCTTCTGACCAACTTCTCCAACCCAACAGGGACACCATCCTCCTGACAACCTAACCCTGCAAGCAAAGTCCACAGACTGGCTGCAAGAACCAGACCCCAAGAGGAAGGAGAAGGGAAACTCCTCCCTCTCCTCCCCCTTTTAAAGACCTCTGGAGGAACAGGTGCAGCTGCTACACAAGGTCAGCTTGTTAGGGGCATGTAGCAAATCGGCTTAATTTGGCAAACCTGCCTGAGCTGGGTAGGGGATGGAGAAATTATGAACAGTGATGGTCAATCTGATGGCTTTCATCAACCACCTCTGCTGTCTGCATGGTGACATGCCTAGCCTGTGAGCAGAATGGGCACAGCACGCTTTGCAATGAACGCTTGCTTCATTCACTGCCCCTGGCTGGTCTGGGGGCAGTTCTGGGGTGAGCTCCACCACCCCAGGCACTTTCTCCTTCATTTTCCACCACCAGTGAAGCATCAACCAAATAAATGGCTTGATTGCCCTATTATTAGCTACTAAATTAATCCTTTTGTCAGCACTTAACAAATGCTGAGCTGTTGGCTCCCAGCCTTATCCCAGTGAAAGGGACACAGGCTGCAGGGCTGCCAACTTCCTCCTCCCTCAGCAGTCCCAGAGCTTGGTGGCTCCTCCATTGTGTTGTCATCACCCCTGTTCAAGGGCTGCGTGTTCCCAGGAGCGTGGGGCAGCTCTGCTATGGGAAGTGCCTGTGCAGTGGGTGAAGTGGCCAGGATGACTGGCTGTGCTGGTCTGGCACCTACACTGCCTGCCAGTGAGCAAACATGTGGGTCTGGCTCCTCACAGCTGTATGGACAGAAGCAAAACACCCCTGAGCTTCAAAACAGGAGGCTGCTGCAAGGGGAAGGAGGCTTCTCTCTTCAGCCAGGAGAAGTGGCTGTGCAAGCCTGCATCAAGAAATAGCATCTGTAGAGGCAAATTCTTCCACCTTTGCTGAGATTCTACTTTCGAAGCAGCTAGCCTTTCCCTGGCACAAAAGTCCTCATCTGCTCTGGTCTTTAAACCAAAAGAAGAAATAGAGTTTAAAAGTCTTCTCAAAACTGCTCTTGCCATTCCAATCAGGAAACCTGCTTGCAGCAAAATGGCTTTTGAATCACGGTTGAAATTCGTGTCCCAGTTTAAGTGGGGACTGAGCCTCAGCCCTGCTTGGTGCCTCATTTAGAGCCCGTAGGGGAGAGATGTGATTTCCCAAGGAATCTCTAACATCTTCACTCAGCTGCGCTTCCTCTGCTTGTTTTCTCTCACTGGAAACAAGAAACAGCGCAACAAAGATTTTTATCCTCAAATTTTACTGTAATTAAAATACAGAGATGCAGAATATTCCCAGAAACACACTGCAAAACAAACCAAGCAAACAGATTCAGTAGGAAACCAATTACAGACAATGAAATGACAAAGAACAAAAGTGTCCTCTGGAGCCTGGTGCCATGCATGGGACCACGCGGCTGCAGCGGCAGTGCCAGGTTAGCAAAGGGCTCCTTGGCTCCTGGAGGAGCAGAGATGGGCCCGACGTCCATCCTGGCAGCTCTGCGGCTCTCTCCATCCATCTCCACATTTACACTCGTGCTGTTATTTTCACCAGGATGACTTTGCAATGGAGACACGGGAATGACCCACCCACAGGAACAAGAGCCAACAAGAGAACCCAGAGGGAAAGAAGTGGGTTAAGATTTTCCAGACATGAACACAAGCGGACAGAAAGGGGTGGAAGACATGCACTCCTCTTCCAGCCAGGGCAGCCACGGGAGCAGTCACCCTCTCTGCCCTCCTAGCCAATGTGAGTGTGGATGTGTAACTGAGGTCTCTAGGGGCTCTTTAGAGAGCTCTGTACTAAGGGTGAGACAAAAAGCAAAGGGAAAGAAAAATAGAAAGTGGATGCTAACAGGATGAGCAAGGGAAAAAAGGGAGGAAAGGAAGTGCCCATGGGCTCTCCTCTGAGCCAGAGTAAGTCCTGGGGGCAGAGGAACACCCAGCTGGGGCAGGGAGGGGTGGGGTGGAGGCACTGAGCTGTGTGTAGAATTGTGGCCTGGCCCTGAAGTGTGGGTATCCTGGCAAATGCCTGGGGGAGATCTGGGAGTGAAGAGGGGCTGACATGGTGCCTGGACCCTCTACTGGGCACACTGATCCAGCCAAATGGGAACAACATCATTACCATCACTGTTGCGGAAGCAGGGCCTCAGCCAGGAGCAGAAAAACACCACACCCCAAAACTCATATTTTTCCACACTCTTCCCTAGGGCAAACTCTCTTACGTTCATTCTCTGATTCAGAGCCTGTCCTAAGAATCGAATTCCCTCTGTGCTCCTCCCTTTCTTGCTCCCCCAGTCTTCCTCTCCTAACACCAGGACCCACATCTTCCTTGAATGAGTTCCCTTCATCCCCCCATCCACCTTCACACTGTTCCCCTTGTACCAAATCCCCCCAGCTGGCATCAATGGGATCTAAGCAAAACATAGTTCTTAGCCCCTTCCTCAAAGAGGCTGTGTGAGAAGTAGCCTGGGTGGGCTCTGGGCTGGGTGAAGTCTCTGTAAGAAGGGAGGAGAAAAGCAGTGCCCAGCAGCTTTCCCATTCCAATCCGATCCCACCATCGTGCCACTGATGCTGTCAGGAGGCACCTTTGTGCTTACAGCGATGGATGCCAACACTGTTTCCTTCTGCTCTGGCACAGAGAGTGCCCAGAAGAGCAGCTCAGGACTGGGTCACCCAGATCAAGCAACCAACAGCTGTACCTCCACAGACCTTCCTCTGAGCCCAACGTTTACATATTCCTGAACACACATCAAGCAGCAGGAGACCCTGGTTTCTGAATAGAT
This sequence comes from Excalfactoria chinensis, assembly GCF_039878825.1. Lineage (NCBI taxonomy): Eukaryota > Metazoa > Chordata > Aves > Galliformes > Phasianidae > Excalfactoria > Excalfactoria chinensis. The sequence continues at coordinate 34,066,620 of NC_092829.1, read as the reverse complement.
TTAATCTTCTGTCCCCAGCTGCTACTTTTCCTTTTTCTTTTTTTGGCTATTTATGGTGCATGAGCTCTCTCTTAGTTGGGCTCAAAGGGCAGCAGAGCAAGCTGGGATTTTCCCTCACACCTCTTCTGCAGGCCATCCCTCAAATAGGAACAAATGGGGAGCTTCACTCCATTATGCAAAGATGGGAAACCTTTAGGTCCCCTACAGCCTTTCTCAATGCACCTTTATCATGTTTTCCATGCCTGCAGACAATAGCTCGAGAAGGACCTAATGCTTCCCCAAGAAAATCAGGCCTATGTGGGATACTGGTCACCAGAGCACCATCAGCTTCCCATCATCTGTCCAGAGGTGCCTAGTTATGTGAAGCTCTTTCACAGCATCTTCTCCTGCCTAAAGCCTTGGAGAGGTAGTGAGGAGTCCCAGTGGGTAAGAAACTGTGTCTTCCCAAGGGGGCTGGTGACAGCACAGCCAGTTATGCACAAGCAGCTTTTAGCTTTGGGGCTAGAGTTGGATTCAGAAGCAGTCTGCGATTTGGAATAAGAAATGAGACACACTGAGGGAGAGCGGTGAGCAGAGATCCATGCAGTGCAAACTGCCCTCCCGCTTTGCAGGGCATTCACTACAAAGGAAGAACAGAAAAGGTTTCTTCTGGTCTTGCTCACTGCCATGAGCATCCCAGCAAAAGTGCAGGCACACAAGACCTGATCTTTCTGTGAAGCTGCTGCCGTCAGAGACAGAACCAACACATCTGGGTCAACTTGGCCTTCACAAGAACAAAGGAGACAAGGAGAGGAAATGCGCACTCATACTGAACGCTGCTTCCTCTTTAGAAACAAAGATGTAGGTTAAACCTCTCTCATGCTATCCAAAGTAAAACAGTGTGGAGATCAGGAAGCTCTTCCCACTGCAAACAGCAGGTCTGTGGCCCAGCCAGGGGCACAGGGAGAACCTAACAGCAGCATGACAAGCACAGGGACACAGCGGCTTGTGGCGGCCCCAAAATGTGGGTAGAATAAAGGTCAGAATCAAAACAGCTTCACAAGACCAAGAACATTCAGGCAGGATGGGGAGCAGGATGACTTGTATTTAAATATTCCCTGATGTTTGAGGCCTAGGCAGCCAGGAAATGCAATGAGCCTGCACAGGAAATGAAAACCAAGGAAGCTGGCTTGGACGTCCAAAGATAGGGCAGAAAGTAAACAAACGGCACAGACAGGAGAAAGGAGATTGTTCACATTCCTTTGGTTTCAGTAAACTAAGCTGTTGGGCCACAGAGAGGACATCTTCCTCTGAACTGTGATTACTGTGACAAGGACCCTATACAAACCTACATGCCAGAAGTGCCAAAGATGACGACGTGAACCTCCACGGCAGTGGCACAGTTTTGCTCACCTGGCTGAAAACATGCCTGTGGGTTGCTACGTACACACACGCTAACACATATGCATATCTATATAACACAGCACAAACACTGCTTCACTTGCCTACGCATCCAACAGCTAACAACCTAGGCTACTAACCTGCCAAAGCCAGGGAAGGCAGAGTTAACGTTGGAACCTGCGGCTTTCCTCATCCCGAGAATCGCAGGGGACCGTGGAGTGTGAGCGTGTGCACGTGCGTGTGTGTGTGTGTGAGTGCACGATGTCACCGGCCCCCGAGCATCACAGGCCAGATTGAGGATGGCTATTGCTCCCAGATGGATGCAGGTGTCTGGGTTTCTGCGGCACTGAGAGTTTGGGTGGGATTTTAGTGCAATACGGTGGTTCAGAGGAGCCGGGCTGCAGCTCCTCAGGGACACGTTCTCCCAAAGCAGTGCCTCCCACTCCCAGCCAAGCACCGCTCCCGGGGTGCAGAGCCACAGGAGAGTGAGGCTCTCAGCCTCCCCTCCCTCCCTGGAGCAGAACTTGGGTGGCATTTGGGAACACGCTTGCTTGTGGTTACCAGTGACATCTGTGGAGTGAGTGTGGCCGAGAGCCAAAGTTTCCCTTTAGCAGATGGGGATGCTGCAAGGACTTGAAGGGTCAAATGCAGGGGCTGGTTTGTGTCGTTTGTAAGGTGGTTTGTAAGGACACCTCTCCTCTCTCACCAGTGGGGAATCCACTACCTGCGCTGTAACATCACAGATGCCTGGCAGATGCTACTGGCAGCTCTCTCCCCCAATGGGAACATACAGCAGATTTCACGCTCCTGCCTCCCACCAAAGAAATCCACGTAGAAGTTGATGCCTTGGGACATGTGATACTCTCATGTGGCCTAATAACTGGAGCTGCTCTGTTGAGATTGAGGGTACCTTCTCTGAAGGGTGCAATTCAGCCAGGGAGTGAGGGATTGGGAGCAGCTTGTGGGTGGGCCCTGCAAAGAAAACCTAAAGAGATGCAGGGCAGGAGGGAGGTTTCCCCCTTTTCACAGTATCTCTCCTTTGTGTCAGCGGGACTTTCTTCTGCCGTTCTCCCCCAGGCAGACCCCCCAAGCACACCTCCCAGGGCTGAAGGAAGTGCTGTTTCAAAGGCTGTCTTCCCTGATGAAGCTAAATTCAACTGTACAACCCACACCTCGAGACAGGCGTAACTCACCCTGTCCCCTTGTCCCCAGCTCCAGGCAGATGGAGCCTCTCCCACCCCCCTGTGCTCACAAGAGGAAGAAGGGAGGAAGGAAACCACACGACAGAGACAACTGTGCCTTTGAAGTCCTCAGAGCAGAGATGGTTCCCAGGAGGTGATGGGAGTGAAAGGCATAGACAGAGGCTCTGGGAGCCCTGAGCCAAGCAGGCGGTGCTGAGCAGGCTACAGCCGAAGTCTGCTTGGGTGCTTGACCCTCCCTGAAGCGGCTGGTTCCAACTCAAAGAGGTGCTGTGTGGGGGAGAGTATGGGCAGGGAGATCTTTTGGAAAGGGTCTGCGATGGGGATTAGTCAGCCTTGTCCTTCTTCTTTGTGGTGAAAGGGACTTTGCCAGCGACTGCGTTGCCCACAGCTCCAACGCCGCCGGTCACGGCTGAGACGCTGCCTTTCACCAGTCCAACGCCAGCAGCGGGGACGCTGGTCACAGCTGTCTTGGTGAGCTCCAGGCTCTTGCTGCCCACCCAGGCGACTCCTCCCAGCGTGGCCCCCACCGCTCCCCGGGTGATGCTGAACAGGCCGCCCGTCACTCTCCAGATCACCCCCGCCTGCTGCTGTGGATGGTCCTTGCTGGCATCTGTGGGAGAAAAAGAAGGACAGTCAGTGGGGCCAGGCTGAAGGCCTTCTCCTCAGGCAGTGCTCCCCAACATGGCCCTGCTCCCACATGCAACTCATTGCAAATGCCACTAATGGGAGATGCAATCTCATCCCCTGCGTGTTGACTAACAGCAGTAAATCACAGCCAGCACAGGGGCACGGGCTGCTGACAGCAGCAGCTGACGCTGGCGTGGCCATAGGCCTTCAGCAGCAGCTGTTTGGAGGCGGCCCTGCACACATGTCAGATGAGAGACTGAGGTGCAACACACACCTATGTGCCGAAGCTGTAATTGAGCTCGCACAGATAGCAAACTGCAGTAAAGATACAGTGACACGGACGTCACCTCAGGTTGTACAAGCCCTCCAGAGAGCTCAGCGCCGTATTTAATAGTGTTAAGACTGTTAAGCTTAAGTTGATACGCTCTGTCATGCTGTCTACCTGTGCCAGCTGGAGGAAGGCCAGCACGCTGTGCCCACCCAAGCTGCCATCACACCTGCCCACAGCCCTGCAGACGTAGCACTCACAGCTCGCCAGCTCCTGAGAAGGGGCTCAGTCCGCACTGCTGCGGGGGGATCCAAGCCTGGCAGCCCTCCTGGCAGCCCCCGCACAGCCCTCCCTGCTGCCTCAGCTGACAGCGCTGAGCCAAGCAAAGGAGGAGCTGCTCTTTTCGTGGGACGAGATATTTTGGAGTCTCTGCCTTCTGATTCAATGCCAGTTCCATACAGGAGATGAGTTACTAATAATTGCAGAAATACAACAAAGCAATTGTGGCAGGAAAAAAAGCAAGCACCAGCTGGGAAGGCAGCAGCCCTGGAGCAGCAGCACTCCTCCTCATCCACCGCCTACTCAGAAGAGAGGTGAAGAGGCTACACAGCGCTATTGCAGTAGGAGGGCTCCTAGCCCCCGCTACATCTACACCTGGTTGCCTCTTCCAAGCACTCAAGTCCTCCCCACCCCCTTTTTTCTGAAGCTCCTTGAGAAGAAAGCTTCGTGTTTACCTGCTCACTGCCAGCCTCTTTCTTTGGCTGTTAATACTGTTCCAGGCACAGAAATCTTCTACCTGGTCCTCCTCTTTGAAGCCTCTACCCCATCTCATTTCCATGCAGGTTGGAGGCAGCACTGTTCCAGGCAGTGTATTTCCTTTGCTAGCAAGCAAAGGCCCTGTGAAGGCTGGAAAGCCAAGAAGCACCTCACTGAGGTGCAGGACCTCAGCGTGCTGCTGCCCTGCTTGATGAAGATGTCAGACTTGCTCAGTCTGAGCAAAAGTCTTCCTTTTACTGTTAGCATCTTGTTTCACCCCGCATCCCTACCACATCTGCTATTCAGTGTGCTTCTGCCCAGCAATACTGTGAATTTGTTGGAGCAGAGACTGTCTTCCCACCGTCCACATGACACAAACACGGTAGGATCTCCAAGTACTGCTGGAAATCAAGCTTTTTGCTCCTTTTTTCCATTTCTTTTTCTTTAAACAACCAGCAAGCAGCAGCAGCAGCAGGGCACAGATTTTATCCCTGGAAGCACCACCTGCCCCGAGGTGCTGGATGCAGACAGCTGAGGAGACAGCCTGACCTTGCTAAGTGGTTGGAGCTGCTGTGCACCACCAGCAGTGGTCCCAGCAGGCCCTCTCCAGGACTCCGAGGAAACAATTCCAGACTCCCTCAGACGCAGATGGCTAACTTTTAGGTGCTCAACATAGGGGTTTAAGCTAGGAAATACCTTTTCTTTGGCTCCTTTTTAGTCAGGGAAGAGACTCAGATGAGGCACAAGCCTGAACTGGGTGCTGTGATGATCCTTTCCCAGTAATTTCTATGTTCTAAAAACTCTTCAGCTCTGGGGGTCTTTGCTCAGATCCATGGGTTTCCCTGAGCTCTGGTTGGGCTGTGGAGCAGCCATTACTCCCTCAGGTAGGTTCAGGACAGTGCCTGTGAGCAGCCTGGGTTTGCCAGCTCTGGTGACTTGCAATAAATTTTAGATTACACACTTGTCTAATCATCTAGGCAGCAAAATGGAACTTCAGAAGGGCCAATACAGACTCTCTGATATAACCCTAAGCATCTACTTTTCTACCGGGTATCCAACACATTGCCTGGCTTTTCCCCAGCAGTTTCTAAGCACTTTTTTTTTTCCCTCTTTCCCTCGTTGCTGCTGAGACCTTTTGGCTCCATCTCCAGCTCAGCTGCCAGCTGCCCAGCCACTGCACACTGCTTAGCCAGTAAGGCACCTTTTGTCTTTTGTCTTCAGCCCAAGGGCAGGGCGGCACCCAGAAGGATGGGTGTGCCATCCTGGGTGGGGTGGAACCACAGGGTCCCTGTGTTCCTGCTGGCCATGGAAGCAGGATCCTGTGTGTCCCTCAGAGGACTGCAATGCAGAAGCTCTGGGCATTAAGCAGAATGCTCAGCTGCAGAACCAAGTGCTGTATCAACGCAGCAATAATCTCCCTGGCTCTCCCTGGGTAAACTTATGTCCGAGGCTACCTGGAATCCATCTGTCTGAGGTTTTAGCCCTCTCCACGTATTTCTGGGGTCACTGGAGCTGCCCAGCTCACTGACCAACACCACTGTGAAAATCACTTAGGTGCTGTGTGCTTGCCTGCAGGTGGACAGCCTAGGGACCAGAGGGGAGGAGGCAACTGCAGATGAGATTGAAGGGGGTGCTACTCTGCCAGCAAAGAGCTACAATATATTGGAGAAAGTGTCAGGAAATACTAATGAAGAGAGACAAGGACAAAGGTTCTTTCTGATTAAGCTAGGCAGAGTCAACAAAGCTGCAGCATCCTGGAGCATCAGTGCTTGCACGCTGCCTGCACCTGCTCTGCAGCCACTCTTATGGTCCTTCACTCCACAGGCAGCAGGGAGGAGGGACAAAGGACCTGACCCTAGGAGGGTGGTAGGCTGTTCCAGGAGCATCTCCAGGGCTTCAACACAGAGCAGATGCTGTACTACCAAAAACATTAATAATAACAGAAAAAGAAAATAACCCTTGAATTTGAATATATTTGAAAAGAAGAAGAGAAATCCCTTACGGCCCCAAAACGCAAAGGGACATATCCTATCGTGGCAGTGTGCTGTAACAAGTCGTATTTGTACTATACTCCAGAGAGCTCTCCAGCCAGCCCTGCTTAGTTTGTCTTCAGGACTGCAATAAACCCCATAGTAAGCTGTCATGTAAGATAAGCATCGGATTTACAGTGCAAATTAGCCTCTCAGACAATGGAGTGAGCTAAGCATTTTGTTGGCACAGAGGAGCCCAGATTAAGGGCAAGACAGGCAGCAGAGATGAAATACACAAAATAATCAGAGAGACAGACACACAGCCAGAGCACGGGAACAACTCTGTTCCCTGGAGCCGGCCACAGCCCATGCTGCTCATAAAAGCTCTTCACCATCTGTCAGGCCCTTTTCTCTTCCATCAATGACCTGGCCTTTTTGAGGGTCCGTTCAGCTTCGCCTCACAACAGAACAGAACAGAAAAAGGAGGAGAAAAAGAGTGAAGCACTCTGATGTACAAACACTGACTGTCTGTGCTGAGGTCATTGTCCCACACGGCATGCTCTTCCTGTCCACAGCCTCCCTGTCCCATGCTTTCAGTAGAGCTGGGGTCCCACTGCTGAGTACCATACAGAGCAGTGCTTCCTCATGGGGTCCCATCCAGGTGAAAACTCTACTTTAAGGAGGATTAGTACCAGTTGTTCCTCCTTACTGAGTCATATAAACAGCCAGGAAGGTAAGGTGAAGGAGCTGCACACACAGCTCTCCATCCATAGGACACTTTTGTCCTAGCTGAGCTCCAGGCAAAGGAGCTGGGCTGGCTCAAAGACCAAAATGCAAACAAGTGCCTGGCTCCAATCTGTCTCTCCACAGAGGTGAGATGGGGTGAGGTCCCAGCTCCTGTCTAAATGACACCTCTGGCAGCCATTAAGTGACCCTGTGATGGCAGCTGGTGTGCCGAGATAGGTTCCTCTACCTGGAGAAATGTCTGGTCTGGAGGAACAAGCTGGGGGTGGAGGGTCAGTGACTCACACAGTCCAGTCTCAGCTTCGCCGCTGAATTTTAAGCAACTCTGAGTAAATCATTCTCTCATTTAATGCCTCTGCACCACTGCAATTGAGAATGCGTGATTTTCTAAAAGCCTCGGTTGTTGAGTCACACCAAAGTGTGCACGGGAGAGAACTTTCCAGTCCTGATGTTTCTTGGACAAAAAGCTGGAGTTTGGTTCAAGTGCACTCCTAAAGCTCCCAGAGTCCCAAATGGATTATTGTTATTTTTAACCTTGTGATTTTCTGAGCCTACCTCAATTTGAAACGCATGGGGTTGGCACCGCTGCTTCTCTTCCCCTTCTGTAAAGCGATGCTGAAGTTAATGATCCCTATTTCCTCGTATTGCTGGGCTGTCATGAAGGTTAATTAGGTACAGTTGGTGCAGTGCTTTAAACGGGAAACCGTGTTTGTATCATCATGGCCGGCGCTGACAGATTCCTGTTGACATTCTCAGTAGAAATGCCAACGACAACTTCCAATTTATCTCTGGAGAGGTTTCCAACCTACAGACAAGTCACAGCGGCGAGGGAAAAGCTTGCCCCCTCCCAGGCACACCAGCCAGCTGTGGAGCTGCCGACTGTATAGCACAGATTCTCAGCTTGGGAGTGGTGCTGCTTTTCCTTCTCGAGCCACTAAAGCAGTAAAGAGACTGCTCTGAGGGCTGGGCATCAATGGAACCTCGCTGTGCACCTCCAAGAAGGACCCTTCTCCAGGGAAAGGCCAGCTTTGCCTTCTTCCATGGCTCTGGAGAAGACTGAGCTGACCCTTGCAGGGCACAGTTGTGCCAAGCATCAGTGCCTGTGATGAAGGAACTGCTGTTTCTGCCTTTCCCAGCACTTCAGGATCAAAGATCTAGATCTGGCTGTGTCAAAGGCAAAGAGTTAAAGGGAGCGCTGCAGAATCCTCACACATTTGTGTTTCCTTCCTGCCACATATCTCATGCTGCAGCTGGGCTCTGCAGATGTAACCCCCCCCAGCCCTGCTTGCCCAAGCGCCGACCACTGCAAACCAAGGTGGTTGCCACCAGCAAAAAGCCTAGAAATGCCACATTGAGTTTACCCCTTGACTTTTAAATGCTAATTCTCAGAGTCTGCAATCAGCAAGACTATTTGCCTCTTCAGTACAGGATGGCTTGTGAGATCCTGCTGCACACAGCAAAATGGGGGCAGCTGTCTCCAAAGCCTGGCTCACCCCAGGGCTCATCACTGGCACAATGAGCTTTAATTGTTCCTTGCACATGCCCCAGGAGCATTATTAACTGCTGAAACATCTTCCTTGCAGCACTGCAAGAGAGGGTTCAGGAGGGTAAATGAACAGTGATACAGAATGGCTTGTTTTCCTCAGCAGAGCCTGGGGGAAAAGCACTCTGACTCTGGAAGTGTGAGGAGCTGTACAGTGCTTCACCTTGGTTGGGAATTTTCTGTTGGGAATTTCCCTTTTGTTGGGAAACATCACATCACCAAAGCTACTTGTAAAGACGTGGTGATATTGTTGAAACCCCCACTGACAAGGGCATTCAGGGAGCTTGGCATTAGAGCAGCTAATAAGCCAGTGGTGAAGCACTAGGTCAGCCTTTGTTCTGCCCACACACCTGCTCGGTGGCCCAAACTGCAGCTGAAAGCCACGTCCTCTCTTTCCCTTTCACTTTGTAGGAACAGACTTTAATTGGAGGAGGAATGTGAGCTTGCTCTCTAATTTTGCAAGTGCGGTTGCAACGGTCTGTAAGGAACTACCATAGTCATCTTTCAGCTGGGGATGCTGCCTAGCACCAGGAGGCAGCAGCCAGTCCCACCTCTGCGGAACATTAAGGAAGGCAAGTGTCCTCTTGCTGCAGAGGGGAAATAATGAGCACTAATTGATTGGTCTCAGGGAGCTTCTTAGAGACAATCTCCCCGCTCCCACTGGCATGCTTAACCTCCAATCTGAGAGAGAAAAAAGTGCACACTGGGACAAAGTCCTCAGAAGGTTGTCATCCTCTGACATAAATCACAAGTGCTTAAGGATGAGGACACTCCATTTTTATCAGCTTGTTCAACTTCTGCCCTAATGAGACCCTAGTCTCATTCGAAACAAATGTCATTTCTGACCACAGGGCACACGTTGTAAGGAAGGTGAGCCCACAGGAGAGCCCAGGAGGAAAGCTGCATGGGCATTGCCCATACAGGACAAATGAATCCAGACACAGCGTTTCCGCTTCCAACACAACGTCTGTTTTTGTCATTGTGAAATACACACAGAAGGTCAGGCTTTTGCTACTGCTCATATGGGCCACTAAAAAGCCTACAGGATGTCTCAAGGCCACCGACTGTGTAGAGAGACAGTCCCAAAGGGCATGAGATCTCAATTTGCCCAACTGACTGTGGCAGCTGCTTATTCCCCCCTCCCTGCACAAACCTCCAGGTCCTGCACAAGAAACTAGAATGACATGTTATGGGAAGCATGAACAGCAGTGGACAGCTATCAGATGGCCTTTGCTTCCCTTCTCCAGTGCACTAAAAGCATCAGAAGTGGCCATCAGCCTTACTTTGTTTGAACTTTTATGTCCCTCTCTACCTTCCATTTCCACTCTCCGCTCCACCTACGAGTTCTTGATTCAGTCAAGAGGCTTGCTTGGCAGGAAGCACAGAAAGCTGTGCCAGTGGCTCCTGCTCCTCGTTGTCCTGCTGGAGTGTCATCACCGTGACACTGTGATTTTGGATCACAGTGAATATGGCCTAGCACAGCGGGTTCTTAATCTCATTTGGGGATCTGTGGGTGGAAATGGAATCATCCAGTGGCCATGATGATTTTTCAGTGTCCTCAGGCTTTAATGGCTTGAGAAGGGGAGCTTTCACACAAAATAGCACTTTCCTTAAAAACAACCTTTCCTTGTATTTGTGCCTAGGCTGAAGAGACCATCTTTTAAAGCTTGCTCTTTGACCCATGTTAGCTCAGCTCTTGTCAGGGCACTACGCCTACTCCGACAGCTCTCTAACAGTGATTGCACATTCTTTGCTGAGCTGCTTTCAGCTGCTCATGATAGCACCTGGCACAAAAAGACCCCAAATGAATCACACGCTCTTGTTAAACAGCCTTGTTAATTCAGCTCTGATGAAGACGCAGGCGAAAAAAAAAAAATCAATATTTGTTAAATGAAAAAGGACAAAACCTGCAGAGAAATAAAGGTCATTTTCATGGTTCCATGAGGCCCTTACAAACAATGGAGGGTAAATAACATAATCCAAGCTTATGTAAGAAACGACTTTTTTTCCATGCTCTGGTGCTACCTGGTGGATTTTACACAAAGGCAGACTGGGTTAAGCCTCCCCTGCCCTGTGAGGCTAGAATTCCTTCCCACGACAACATGCCTACCTCACCATTTATCAAAAGGTGCCTGAGTACGGTCCCAGCAGCTGTTAGGGAAGGATCACGGAAAGGAAAGGCGGTCACAACTAACTGGCAGAGAGGAGCTCTAAGCTGGAAGATGGGACATCAGAAGTCTGCTCTGCTCACCCATCAGCTGCCATCTGAATTTTGCCTTATTATTAAAGGCTCAATCAGCCTACACTAAGGAAGCACACGATTGCCACTCAGGCACTCTGCAGATGAGACATCCAAGAATTTGTCCCAGAAAATGTAGGAACAGGTCCTGCTGTGCTGACTGGGGTGACCCAGGTTCAGGCATTTCCTCTTGCTGCTCCTGGAGCAACTGAGCAATGGGCACTGATGTTTTCCAGCAGAATGGCTGGCACCAGAGAAATCCAGAAATTGCCCATTTATTTTGATTATCTGCCTACTTTCCGCCCTTAAGGCACATGGAGGAACTGAAGTAAAAATGGAGAGAGGCTCAAAACGCAAAGGCACACATTTTAACTGACCTAAGGTTTGAGTGAAGATTTCTGATTCAGAGAAGTGACCCATTTACCACAGTGGCTAGCCAGGAGTCTTTCTGTCCATCCAAAGGATAAGAAGACAATTAAGCTAAAAGCTGTTTGCTACAGAAGCAGCAGAGCTCGGAGTCCACCAGGGAGGCTCAGATGTGTTTGTCTGCTCACGCTTTAGCATGCCAGCAATGGGCATGTTATTCTGCTGCTGGTAGGTGTTCAATGGCAGAGCCTCAAGAACTTGTTTCCCAGCTCAGCTGTCAGGGGGAGAGTGCTGCATTGGTGAGTGGGCAGGTACGCTGCCTCTGGGAGCAAGCAGATGAGCTGGCAGAACAGGAGCAAGTCGCGTGTCAGACAATTTAATCTATTCCAGTGCAAAAATCACACCCCAGCACCATGTCCAGACCTCTTGCATGTCCTCTCACCTCTATCACATCTAAGTGTGACAACCAGCCCTCCCACTGCTGTGCTCCTAGCGAGCCTGTCACCCAAAAATCTCAGCCCCGAATGCATAAATTAATGGTAGCACTAACACTGTTCAAGGAGACATCACATCTCCTCCTTTGTGCTGCACAGACAACGAGCTGCTGCTCAGGAATGTGCAGCCATGAGCGTGGCAGCTCCCTTCGCCTTCTTCCATATTCATGCTCTCGCACTTCTCATCGCAGATTTCAGTAAGGCACAGCAGGGCTCAGCATGCTCAGCTTCCCAGTGGGTACGGATGGGCTCTACCTGGTGTTGTGACATGAGCTACAGATAGAGTAGCATTTTTCTTTGATGCTCTCAGAGAAGCTGAAATATCTAAGCCTTCCTTTGAGATCAGTACTTCAGACCAGTAGGAGAAATACTGCTAATACTTCTGCTCTCGTTCATTTTACCAACTGCTGGAAAACCTCTCCTGTGCCTGTCTTGGATAGTGGCGTGCCAGGGAAAGCTGACAGCCTGGAGGACCTCAGACCCCTCTGGGATCACTGCCCTTCTTCAGTGCCACCCTGGTTTGAATCAAAGCCAAGATAAAGGCTGGTTTCTCTCAAAGCAAAGGGCTCAGTGGAAAAATTCAGCTGCACGCCTACAGCAGACTTTCAGGTCTCCACGTTAAAACTGTGTTTTTACTGTCTTGATTCTATAATGCAACCCAGCATGGCAATGCAGTTATGATTTTACCATTGGGAAATGAAGTACAGTAGTACAGTATTACTCTTTCTCTACAGATACCCCTTATTATTTATTTATTTATTTGTTCCTGCAGTTCTGCACACATGGGAAGCAATACAACAAGACAGTCAATTCCTTTAAAAATGAGTGACTATTCAAAGATGTTTCCAAGTACCCTGGTACAGAGCAGATCCAGTCAGCTACCATCCCAGCTTTCACATCAGGGTGTTCAGCTCTGCTTGTGGCCCATGTTCAGTCCCATGCTATGCTCTTTCTCAACACAGAATACAACTTTCAGAAACTCCAGACCCCAACGTGCCACACTCCAGCTTGGCTAGAGTCATCATTACAAAAACTCATTTGCACCTCTATTTTCCTCCCTTTGTTTCCAATCAGATGCCTACAGGGAACAACTGGAGTGACATGAATCTCGTCAGAGGCTGACGGCTCATCAGAAATCCCATCAAGCTATCATCGAGTCCCAACAGGCCCTCCACAGAAAGAAAACATCTTGTCATGGCTTGGAGGACCTCCATGTACACTGTGTCCTCAGCAGGGAATTTTAATGGGTTCAGGAAGCAGAAACTGGATTTTACTGTAGAAAGTTTAAAAAAACCAAACAAACAACAAAACACCAAAAAATCAAAACCTTTCTGTTTAAGTGTTCTTTTAGCTCTTAATGGTGCTTTTCTGGACTCTTTTCTTAGCAACAAAACAACTCCATGTTCAGAAACTCCAGGCAGAGAAATCTTAATTCTCCAGTAGTTCCGCAGCAGAGCCCAAATGGCTGAGCAGACCCTGCAAACACATTTCCTACCTGCTGAGCATAAGCACACATCTGCTCAAGCAATGGCTCCTGCAGCGGGATGTGCACAGCCCTGTTCACTGCTCAGCCAGAACAACCTTATGGGACTAATTCAATCCCACGTACCTTTGACTTGGAAAACACTGCTTGACACCACAACCTCAGCCCAGGGTGCAGAACACACCGTTCCTAAATGCTGAGCCCTGTTTCTCAAAGGGACGAAGAGCCATGTGGCCTCTAACCTGCACCTTCCAGATTCCTGCTTAATGAGTTTTTATCAAGCCTCCTGTGGCCGCACGCAAAGCATCTCTCCAGCTAGGGGCCATCCCGAGCACAGACTGATGCTGTCTGCTGAGCACTAAAGGCCTCTCTTCCCCTCCAGCAACAACTTGGCTGTCTGAACTCTGGCTGGCTGATGGCAGCACCTGGATGTCAGCCAATGGCAGTAAGTTTTTCTGCAGCTGAATATGTTTAGTCCCCTTCCTAGGGCACCGGCTCCATTATACAGCTATTGTTTATGACCCCAATTATCTCCCAGAAACTGGTCCTTGCCTGCAGTTAATAACCAAGGCTAAGTGATCAACCGTTAGGACTCTAGCAAACTGGTTGTTAACTTCTCTGTCGACCAAGTTCAGAGTCTTTTACTGCTATTAGAAATTCAGATTAATGATTCATAACAGAAATGGGCTCTCCAGCGATACAGCTAGGTGAGGCCAGGTAAGGGGGGAAAGAATCTCTGCTTCTTCCTCAAGGAGTTGAGCCTTCCTTTAACTCATGTGTGTCTGGCCTTTTGGCTTGCTCGGGCCACACTGAATATAGAGGAATTGTCTTGGGCTGCACACATATAATATAGTTAACGCATATAGGTAACAGAACTTCTTTTTTTCACAATATAAGTAACAAAACTTCTTTTTTCACATATATATGTTGTTAAAACATGAAACAGGGAAGGCAACAAAAACCTTGGACCAGTGGGATATTTGACCTTGTTTTTGTGAAACTAATGAACGTGATAACTTGTTAGATTATTAAATTATTTTACAAAGGAACACAAGCTCAAGTTTAATAATTAAATAAGAAAACAAACATGTCTGCTTAGTAACAAAAACCGTGTGTCTTCCCAGGCCCACACCCATGTAGGTGCGCTGAGATAATCAGCAATCACTGCATTTTACTCGCCATGTAATGTGCCATACAGGTGGGTTTCAATGCCATTGGTGGGTGTGAGAGGTGGAGTGAGCACTGCCCCGAGTCCTCCCCTCCACAATCGACTCATGAAAAATGCTGCTAAGAATCACATAATCATGTTAGAAGTCGAAGGCCTTGTGGGGCTGCATGTGGCCCGCTGGGCTGAGGGTTGGACACATGTGGTTTAACTCCTTTCTCAGCCACTCCTGATGTCTGGGAGATGGCGAAGAACATCTCATTTTGCTGAGTACTACAAACTTTTCTTGGGACCTGGATAGCGTGTGCAGATCTATATATAAAACAAGTTCACTCCCTGGAAACTGCCTTCAAGGACCTTTTCCAAGCTGTAATTCCTACCCTAGTATTTCAGATTCCCCGCAGTTAACAAGAGCAAGCCAATACTGCAAATCCCTGTGGGGCAGGAAAATAAAACCTCAAAAGGAAAGGCTATATAGAACCAGAGCCCAGTGTGTAGAAATTAATCTCAGGTTTTAAGAGGACATCTATGGCCAATAACAGACACGTTGTTAGCCTGTGCCAGCCTATCCCTCACATGTTGATTTGTAAAGCGGCCCTCCAACAGCTCATCAGAAAACAGTAGTTGCAATTCAGGGAAAGCTGAGGCTGCTTCCATTTCACAGCTTGCTCTTGTCCTCTGAATGCTAATGAAGGACCATCAACCTGGCTCTCACAAACTCACAAGGGCCACCAGGTACCCTACAGGACATAATGTTCTGGATGTTCAGCAGCTCTTACTCCATAAAGCATGTAAATCTGAGAGTGGGGAATTACCACCACAGTCTGTGGCAATCAGTCTGGACAGACTCAGTATGAGAGCAATGGAAAAATAAACCCAGGCAGTGCAGCTCTGGGATGGACAATGACACAGGTGGGAAACATGGGCTACCACAAGTGTAAGAATGCCTGGCTGACAATCCACATCCTTAGGAGTAGGAGCCTTTTGTGACATTGGGTGTAATGAGCTCACTGTCCACTTAACATCCTCCCTACAGCTCTCAGTCCTACTTAGTGTTGATATTTACTCCCTATGAGCTGAAGAAGGTGACCACTCACTGACAAGATCATTTCTCTCTTCTTCTGAACTTGCACTCAGGTCCTCCTCACCTAACTGTACCACATGCTGCCCAGAA
Source organism: Excalfactoria chinensis (assembly GCF_039878825.1). NCBI lineage: Eukaryota > Metazoa > Chordata > Aves > Galliformes > Phasianidae > Excalfactoria > Excalfactoria chinensis. The sequence continues at coordinate 34,051,209 of NC_092829.1, read as the reverse complement.
GATGTTTACCTTCCTACCACTCCAGCTAGGAAGAAGCAGGTGAGGATGGAAATCATCGAGGAGAGGGTACCTTTCCCATCTGACTGACTGCAGGATGATGAGAGACCACACGACCTGCCACCATGGGCATGAGCAGGGAAGCCACCTGCAGCAAGGTGAGGACAGATGTTTCTGTGCTAACAGTACATAGGGAAGGAAGACCCAGCAACAGTTAGAGGAAGCAACAGATTTTCTGGGATGTGAAGAAGGTGCAAAGATCATCCTGCACTGAGGGAAGAGCACTCGAAGAGTGGAACATTTGTGGCAAAAATTTGCTAGTGCTTTTGCTGTGCTGCTCAGTCCATTCTCAGCCACAACCCCCACAGCCATAAGAACATGGTGACATTTTCTTGTGAGAATGGGCCACCACGGAACAGCTCGCAGGGAACCTGCCTGGTCTGGAGGGGAGCTGAGCACTGAGAGCCCCTGACTGCTGTCTTGCATCAGGGCTTAGTGATAGCTGCCCCACAATTCCCCAGGATGGCTCGGACAGCCTTAAAAACACACTCTTTCATCCTCACGCACAAATTTACTTATTCATGTATTCACAACAGAAGCACTAACGGCCATAATTGGATCCATTACGGGGGTTATTAGAGCTCTCAGTCACTGCCTGCATGGCCCTGTGTGGTGCTGGGGAAATGCACAGGAAGAACAAACAGGGCAGAGGCACAACCAGCGGCAGGGGCTTTAAAAATGCGTTAAGTTGTTGCTGTGGCAACTAAAGCAACATTTCTGGCAGGAACCGCCATGTGTGGGGAAGTGTAAACTTCTCCATTTGTGGAAAACGCTGGTCATGTCTCTGAAAGGGAGGTGGAGGAAAGGCAGAAAAAAGGTTTCTTTTCAGAGGCTGCTACGGCCAGAGCCAAGAACAGTCTGCTTGCAAATTTATTCTTACGGCAAACCCTGATGACGGGTGGATTATACATACCAGAGCTTCTCAAGGAGCCAGCACACCGAGACAGAGATGGTGTGCACCGTTGAGCTCTTCCACGTACTCAGCCCTGCTGAGTGCAGCTGCCAGGGTAGGGACCGAGCTGCCGTACAGCCCCATGCAGCACTGCGGGCTGTTTGCCTCTGCCCCCACCTGCCTCTTCCACATGCACCTGGGGGGGATCCCATGGAAAGGCAGGCTGTCTGGGAAGTGACTTTTACTGAGATGACAGATGTTGAAACACCAAACTTTCCATCCATAAATAACAGGAGATGGAAAAGCAGTGGTTAGGTCTGGAAATACTACAATTTGTCTAGAAAGGCTGAACCTGATTTCACAGAAAGCACCGTACTCTGCCCATTCTCTCTGAGACATCAAAATAGCAGCAACGTCACATATCCTGGCAAACTTCACGTGGCATCCACCATTTTAACATCTCAACACAGGCTGCCAACTTTCAGATTCATGTATGGTAAGCATCTCAATACCACATTTAATTTAATTACAATGCAGGACCATTGTTTCTTTACTACTTATTCTGGCTAAACAAGTTGTTCTGCCATCTGTTTGGTTTTCTAGGACATCCCCTAGATAATGGCAAAGCGTGCCACATCACCTCCTGCCCCACACCTTCCCTGCTCAAGGGGCACGGTCCTCAGTTTGTTGCTTAAGAACTGTGTAATACACTCAGTTTTGGAAGCTCAGAACTGCGTAGGTGCCTGATGTGAGGATGAATTCTCTCCTGTTTAGAGTACGGGTGGGAGCTAGCACACGGGCCCTTAGCAGAAAAATTCAAGTGCAACGGCAGATGCTGCCAGTAGAATATTTGCCTACTGAGAGACACCGCATAGGCAAAATGATTGATGAGGAGTTCAGTTTTTCTCTGAAGTCAGCAGCTTCACCGCAAAGACTTTATTGCAAGTTAGACTCACCAGGTGGGACTGCTTTCCAGTGTGAAAGGAGGAGCACAGGGAACAGGGGACAAAGATAAGGGGTGGCATCAGGCTGGCGAGGGGGAGCGCAGCCACGCAGGCCCATTGTAATGCAGGTGGTGTCCTCAGCTCTGTCCCCAATGACACTGGGGCTTGTGACTTCCTGACCCTGGCCCTCACTGCTCACAAGGCTTCACTGCATCAATGACCTCAGTGTGAATTTCTTACACTGACTGACAGCAACCTGGAAAAAAAACCAGAAGCAATGAAAGCGCACTGCTGCCCGAGGGGAGCTGGACGCAAGGCAGCAAGAGGCCTTGCCTAAGCATGCGGGAGGTCTTTAAATAGACACACCGGGTCCGCTCTGCACAGCATTGAGGATGGCAACGAAGCTCTGAGGTCACAGCAAGAAATGAGCACTTGCAAAGCTCAGTGAAGCTTATGCTCACAGTACAGCTCTAATTATCCTGTTAAACAAAGCAAAAATCCTTCAGTTTTGCAAATCTGGCCAGCAAAAGGCTGCAAACTCACAGCTCAGCCTTCCTTCCTAGCCCACAGCACTCGTATAAGGGCTTGTTAGCGAGAAGGTTTAGAAAAGAAATGTAAGGCATTATCGGTCTGCAGCTGCTGAAATCTAAAATCTGAAGTATATGAATGTTGTTTGTGTAGACAAAGATCTTTCCTTGGCATAAACGTTACCACAGTCCACACTTCTGTTATCTACCGAAATGTACAGAATGTAACAAAACCATACATATTTTATCCTGGTCAATGCAATCCATGATATGACTTCTTCTAGTGAACAATGGAGTTTTCTTCACCGCAAACTACTTTTAAAGTCGTTTGCTGCTTTGAGATACACAGACTTCAGTTTAAATGCTACAGTAAGGTACAAAAAAATCAGTCTATCAAGCGAGAGGGAGGTAGACCACACACAGATCACTTCTCAATTTCCAGAGTCACTGATGCGGTGAAGATGTATGTTGCTGGAGAACGGGCCTGTCACTGGCTTTGGGTGGTGAAACATCAGCAGCAGTTAAGGTTAGCTGCAAAATTCTCGCTGTGCACACATACCAATTTCAGACCTGATGTTACAGCTGTTAACACCTGCATCAGAGCATTTCCAAACTTCTTGCTTTAAGAAAACAGCCTGCTCCCACAAGTTAGCATGCTATTGTAGCTGAGAAGCAGCCACAGGTTTTACTTTAAGTTCATCATTTTATGGGGCTGGTTACTTCTTTATGGTTTCTTTTTAACTGTGAAGGAACAAGTAGTAGAAATTATTGCCAGACACATGGGCTGTATGTATGATGTTTATCACCAGGGATATGCCAATGTGGAGACTGCCTTTTTCAGCCCAATCTTCCTCCATGTGCAAATACAAAAGCATAGGATAATCCTATCCAGTTCTTCACTGACAAGTAATGTAATGGAGGTGCCACAGGTAAGCACACGATTCTCATATAACTAACCAAATTCCATCTTAAAAACAGTTTGGTTATTTGCCCTAGTATGCTTGCTTGGATATCTACAATCTTACAGGTATTCTTCTTAGAAACCTAATTTGCAGCCTGGATTTATTCATGGGCCATTTATCCCCTTCTCTTCTTGTGCCAATGTTGTCTTTTAGTTTAAACTGTTCTTCTCCCTCCCCAATGTTTACTCCTCTGGTGCACTTATACAGGAGCATTCATATCTCCCCTCAGCTTTTGTTTTACTAGATTAAACAAGCCACAAACTTCCAGTCCCCATGCGTAGATTCTCCCTTGCTCCCAGCTTCCCCAAAGCTTTTCTCTGTACCTGTATGCCAGTCAGGTGGATGTGCAGAGAATTCACCAAGGCACCAGACAAGGCCACATATACCCCCTTCTCCTAAAGGGGCAGACTGCATCATGCAACCTAGGGTTGCATTTGATTTTTCAGAATGTGACAACATTCATCATTAAGCACACAGTAATCGATTTTCGTAGTGTTAGAAATTGTTGCATTTATACTATTTCAGTCGCTGGTTTTGCTTTATGATATCCAAGCATTGCTATCAGTAATGGTAATACACAAACTGCTTCGTATACCGCCTGTTTGTACAGTACACACCCAGTGGAAAATCTGTGTAGGGATCTAGAAACAGCTCTTCAGTCATCTGAGGGAAGCATCTGTCTGGGCTAGGCCTGTCCCACCCAGTCTGCACCAACGGAGCAACTCAGCACCTATCTGTGTGTGATCTCCCCTGATACCAGCCACTAATCATGATGTGTCACCAAGGGCCTGGGGAAAGGCAGATGGGCTTGGTGGCATCTGTAGGCACAGCAGACAGACTGCCACTGAGGCCCAGGCTTTTCATGACGTCCTCTTTCCAACATCTCCTTTGAGTCTGTATGCCAGGAAAAGATCCACCATCTTCTCCGGCTGTCGCAGCTGTAGCATTTGCAGCCTTTGTGCTACAGAATCTGACTTCCTTCCTCTAATCACCTCCCATTTCTCCACTTCTACTTTACTTGTTTTGTTGAGCAGAAACTCTCGAGGGCAAGCACGGCATTGTGACTACAGCACTCATCAGAGACTGCAGAGGTTGGCTATAAAATCCAAGGATGTAAGTAATACCTCCCTCAGATCTCTCAGAGCCTTGCTACCGTGACAAAAGACATTTGGAAATGCTTATCAATAACATTGATTACATCCCAGATGCTTAGGCTAGGTAAGTATTCTCCAGTACTCATGAGGCTGCCTGGGAGTGGGTGTTTGCTTTAGCAGGACTCAAGTTGTTTAGATGACTTTGGGCCAAAAGCAAATTGGTTTAATTAACACCCTATCCATATGGGGCTGTAAGCTGCAGAGCAGAACAGAGCTCAAAGAGGGAGAGGAAGAGAACAGAAAAGCCCGATCCTGTGCTGGCTGTTTCCAAACCTGTTTACTTAACTATTAGCCAGGGTGGCTTCTTAATTTATTTATATAGAATATTTCTGTAACCATCTGCTCTTAAGCTAAACGAAAAATTATCATCTTTCTCCTGCTGCTGCAGAGACTCCCTTGGATGTTCTTAATAATACAAAAGAATCTATCACTTTAATGCAGACAGCTTGGCTAATAAAAATGATCTGTACCATTTGTAATTATGCCACAAATACAATGCAAACAAGCAGCCTATCCCTGAAGAGACCAAGCATAAAAAACCCCTCTCACCCACCAAGGGCCAGAGACCAGCACAGGAGCATGACTTGGTTTTTCACTTGCCTAACAAAGAGCAGAGAAATAAAGAGGAGGACAGTTTTATGACATCAGTTACTCACTTCTGTAACAAGCTGTAGGTGCTTCAGACTTGGCTGCGCACCATTCTACTTGGGATGTAAAGTCACATTCCTGAGCAGGGTACCTTGTTCTACCTAACACTACAGGACTGCTGCAGCAGAGCTCTTCAGTGCCCTGACGTTCCTACATCTGCTGTGCAATGGGCAACTGCTGCTGGTCCCTGTCAGCAGATGGAAAATTGAGGCAGAAAGCAACTCCTGCCCTGGGAGGTGGTGGAGTTCCTGAAGGTGTTCAAGAAGTGTGTGGATGTGGCACTGAGGGATGTGGTTAGTGGACAGGGCGGGGATGGGCTGATGGTTGGATTTGTTGATCGGAGTGATCTTTACTAACCTTAATGATTCCATTACTCTAAAGTAATAGCAAGGATGATGGAAGACAGCAGTGAAGCAAGGAAATGAATCCAAGCCATCAAACCATTACTGAGCTATCACAGGCATTGCTTTAGGTTGGGATCACTTTATAAGAGCTCCACAGCGTGCAGTTTGCTAACAAATGGAAGGGCAACTCTCCTGACACATCTGTTGCCTGGTGACATGTTAGTGTGGCTAGCACTAGAGTAGCAGGCATGGCACCTGGATGTTAGTTCTCGGCTGCTTCTTCTATGAATGGCAGCAAATCCCTTGTCCTCCATGATTCAGTTTCCTCCCACAGTAAGTAAAGCAATGAAATGCTCAGAGGTTCAGGGATGAATGAAAGGAAATGTTATTTCCTTGAAACAAGCAGTTAAGGGCATAAGAGTAAGATTACACTTCAAATTATATCAATAATAGATGACTGTACTTCTTTACTAAATAATTCAATTGATAAAGAAATGTGTGTAAAGAAAGATAATCAATGTCTCGGGGATTTTCAGATCCCTCTGTGGAGAGATGAGCATTGTGAGAAGTGAAACATGAACAAACTGGAAGGCCAGGATGTGCCACGAATTCCAGTAGCCCAGAGGCCTGCCAACTTCCATGCTGCATCAGCAGCAGGAGGGCCCACCCTGGCACAGGACGGTGGGCAGGAGGTGCTGGAGGGCTGTGCATGGGAGCACCCTTTGGAAGTGGAACATGTAACCTCAACTCAGCCAACTTGTTGGCCATTTTCCTTTGCTTTTGTTTCCCAGTCTCTAAAACGAGTGTTCAAAAATGACAGCCACGGGCACAGAGCGTGGAGAGCCAGGAGGAAGGGAGGTCCCTGTGCTGCACTTTGCAGCATTTGCTTCCACCACCACATCACCATTTTTGCCTTGTATTTTTGCATGGCCTATTAATATTCATAAAAGACTTTCCATTGTGTTTGCACTTTGCTATCATGCTCACAGGCCTGATCCTTTCTTGTCTTAATAGGATGCAAACCTCATGAAATCAGATTTTATTAGCAAAACTCCATCAGATGCCCTCAGGAACGCAGCACCTCGGTCCCTGTTTCTGCTAAAGTGAAAGGGAAGCCTTTCACGCTGCTGACATCTGTAGAGCTCTTAATCTAATACGACATTTTAATCTTAAGAGCAGAAACAAATAGGAGTAAAACATAGGGCAAGGAACGCCACTGAATGCTGCTGAGTCAAGGCCCACAGCATCGCAGCCAAGAGATGCAAAACACCTTGAAAAGTTTCTGGCTTGCAATAAACCTGACAGGACAATGGTGCTGCTTCTTTAACACCTGTATCTCGTAGATGGAGTACTGATGACTTATCTCTAAATGATTTCATCCAAATTCTCTGCCCTAGAGTACAAATCTGTTGGCTATCTTCCGTACAATAACCTCATCCCAGGGGGCTTTATGCACACCAAACTGAGGGGAATTAGCAAGACAAGGCAGAACTGCAAAGTGGCAACCTTTTTTTCCATCATCTCAGCTCCCAGCCCCTCCTCACTTTTTAAACCACCGACTACCAGTGTGCAAGAGTTTCCAACTCCACTCGGCCCTGCAGAGCCAAGAGAGGAGAACAAGATGGAATCTGGCGTGCAGCACCACCAAGGATGCTCTGCATTTCTGGAACGTGTGCTGTGAGCCCTGCCTTATGGCTGCTTCACACATCACCTCTGGTGATGACGACTCCATAGAGCAGTTTTTCCAGATTCCAGGTAAAGTTTGTGCCTCTGGTAGAAAGAAAAATCACTGCCCATGTTGGAAAGCAAACAGATTACGGTTTTAAGTCAGTGAGTGAAAATAAATACAAAATGTACAGTGTCACATTCACACTCGGCCATTTTCCTAAGTAGAACAGTACATTAACACATTAATTTTAAAAGAATTTCCAGCTGTAATAGCTGACAAGGATGCTGATAGCAGCCTCTTACTCAATAAGAGCTGTTCAAGTCTCGACCCTGAACTGCCCAAATCCTTTCCGCTTAATTAACAACCTTTATTCTGTATCAACAATAACTGATAGCAATTTGATGGAAAAATTGCTGACCCAATATTCAGGCCACTTTGCCAGTCAGACGCCATGCAGAATTGTTCTGCGGTGGATATCTCCTGCTCTCAATGCTTAGGAGCATGAACTCCTGCCAAAGATCACATCTTCCTCTTGGCAGACAGCTGAGAAAATGAGACCAGACCCATATGTATCCAAATTGCAGAGAGTAGAGTTGGGATTTAATCATAGGCTTTCTTGTCGCGGTGAGGTGAAAAGCTCTCTCAACTCACCCGCGTTAGCAAAAGGTCCTGAGTGCAGGGACCCAGGAGTATCTTATCTTTAGTTATTTCTAATTACGGGGCTTTAGAATTGTCTTTTTTTCCTTTTTTTTTTCCTTTTTTTTTTTTTTTTTAACCTGTTTTGTGAACATCAAAGGAAAGGAGGAATCTGTTGCTATTATTATCCATTCACACTTACAGCATGGAAATTCAGCCGTATATATCATAAGACCATGATCTCTGACTATAAGGATTCTTCCAAGTATATTTGATAGGATTATGTGGAACTGGCACTGGGACCAAAGGACAGCTGCGAAGTTTCAAAATAATACTCAGACATTTAGATTTCCTAATTATTCTACAAGGTGCACACTGTCATTTAGAGCCAGCTGAAGCTGCTCAGAGTTAGCCAGCCGCTCCAAGGCACTCCAGCTGGGAGTGGATCACTGCAGCAACTGAGGTTTTGTACGAGGGGAGCACCTCAATTCAGCATCACAGTTTATAAGGTCAAGAGGGACTGCAAATTCTGGCTGGCTAGAAGGCTTTAGGAACACTGTTCTGTCAGCTTAATTGCCATTTTCTCTGAATCAAGATATTTCTGACTGATTTACAGACCTCACAAAAGCTTTCTCCAAAACACAGAATAGGTTCTACAACTCAACTGCAGAATTACAGAATACTGCAGTGGCTGCTGCCTCAAGATTATATGTGCAGCACACTACAAAGATCATCCCAGCAGAGAAGGATAAAGAATATCCTCTGGATCCCAAATATCTTGAACAAATGCAAGCTTTTCCAGGCCTTTCCATCAATGTCACGGACACATAAAACCACCCCTTGATACCACGTTGGAGCCATTACTTGTGTGATGCCTGGAGGAACTGATGCTTTGTGCTTTCTCGGCTGTGCTCAACTAAGACTGGAGGAAACCTTGTTCCCAAAGCTGTGCCAGCATCATTTAGGTTCTTGGTGTGCAAACAAGGAGGTAAACAAGAACAACAACAAAAAAATCATGTTAATTTCAAGCTCCATTAGAAATGCAGAGTTTGGCAGCGAGAAAAATCAATGTTTGTCCAGTGGAAAAAAAAAACAAAACAAGCCAAAACACAACAACAAAGCCAAACAGCACTGATAAGGACAAACAGTCTGAGGTTTCTTAGAGAACGTGAAAATCTTAGTGCTCAATATCCCATGTTCTCTTAACTGTGGGAAATTATTTTCTTATCACAGAAACTATCGGAGTTTGACATGAGCGGTATTTTGATGAGAAGCCAGCCAGCCCCAGATACTGTCTGGCAATGCTTTCCTTCCTTACACATTTGATCAACTCTGACACGAAGACCAATTGATTTCCTTTTTTCTTTTTTTTCCTCCCTAAAGATGTCGTCAGTTCTGGTTTGTTCTGATGAACTCCGCAAACGCCGCACCAGATACATACAGATCTCCAAGGACTGACTTCAGATTTAGCAATGCTGGATAACAAGCAGGAAAAACACCATTCTTAGGTGTTACTGGTAGTCTGGGATAAGACTTATTCACCGTGACAAGAAAAAAATGCAAAAAAAAGAAAAGGATGCAAGGATGACCTTTCATCTATGTCCAAGTGGAGGCAGGTTTGAACAAAGCAACCCCCCCCGGCCTCATTCAGGGAAGCAGCACTGTGAGATTTCTGATAAACAGCAGCTCTTCATTAGACTCGCAGTTTGTTCATCTTTAGGTAAAATCAAAGTCGTTCACTATCACAACTATGTTAATTTGTTTAAATGCAGCAACTCTATTAAGCTCTGGGGCTCCCAGAGCAGCAGTGCGCATTAGGTTAAGCTGCAGTTTGCCTCATCTACAAATTTACCAACCATCGGGGCTGCTGCCTGATGGGAAATCCCATCGATTTTGCTCCCCAGCAGCGGGCTTGTATGCTGCAGGCCAGCACTGCCCTTGGCCGTGCAAAGCCTCCTCTCCAATCTCGCAGCACTGCAGGGCTGAGAGCCTGCGGCAAAGCCAGCTCTGAAGGGTGGCTGCACTCCAGCACGCTGACCCATCCATCCATCGCCTGCCATCTCCAGCTCTTGCCAAAGCACTAAGATATCCTCCCGACTGAAAAAAAAGGCTGAGAGGCAAAGTAGAAGCCTCCAGTACTCCATTTAAAATTTCAAAAAGCATCATCACTTTAGTAACCTTTGCAGGACGCTGTCAGTCTGGAGCAGAGAAAGGGGCGATTCTCTATCACACTATGAGGTGCAGCTGGGGAAGGGCTGTTAGTGGGCTGCCTCCTCTGCCAGCACATGGCAGCACAGCTTGCCTGCAGGCATCCCTACAGGAGTGCAAAGAAGAGTTCAGCAGGAGATGGAATCCACCTGTTCTGCACAGCGGTCCTAATGCAAAAGGAGACCTCCCTTCCAGAAAGCGAGAAATCATTCCCCTTTGTTCCCGACAGATTAAGTCTGTTTTCACTGTCAAGAATGAAAGCTATCCCAGAGGAGATCAGAGCACACACTCAGCAGAGGCTCCACATTAAAGGACTTGTACCATAAAGGGCTAACATTGTCCTGCAGCTAGCACTCCCCCATCCCCTGTGAGGAGCATCGCATCCCATGTCAGCTCAGGAGAAACGGGAAGACCTCAGGTAAAGCGCAACGTGGGGAAATCACAGCGCTGAGATCAGAAAGAAGCACAGCGGTGCTCGAGGTACAGCCCACCTCCATGCACAGGAGGGTTTCTGTTGGGGGGAGATGTAAGGTCCAAAGGTGGTTTTTCCTTGTAAAGCTCAATTTCCACAGCCTAACAATTCTTCAAAATATTAACCTCTTAAATTCAAATTCTGCAGCCAGGAACTCTGCTCAAAGGTACTCATTCCTTGTGAACTTTGATCAAATTGCTTCTGACAACTTCTAGTATGCTGAGAGGCAGCAAGGAAAGCAAGAAGGAGGATTCTGTTAGGGGAGGGGATGGAGAACAGGAAAAATTCTCATAGAAGAGGAATTCTTGTTAGTCTGTTCTTGAACAAGCTTCACAGTCAAAATGTTTTGAAGTCAGAATTGGCGCGGAAGTATTTCTGCCTGAAGGATTTCAAAGAATAATCCCGGAAGGGTTCTTTGGGCATGGCCTGACTCCAATGGGAATTAGTTTTCATTTGACCCAATTATACACATTTAAAAAGCACACGCTGAGTGTGCCGGTGGGGTTTTCTGGTAAGCTCATTAGGGACTGGATTTTGTCCTGTACCGTGTGCTCTACATCAGTCCTGAAAGACGTTTCATAAGACCCTGAGACTAATTTCATAGAAGCCAAAAGGATATTCCCAAAAATTAAGCAGGTGCTGAAGCACTTTGCTGGATCAGACAAGGGCTGTGGCTGTCAGTGAATGCGGTCTGTGCTCCCAAATGGTTTTATAATAGACACCGACACCCTGGTGCGTCAGAAACGTTGCACATTTAGGATAGCATAAATGAGCTTGCTCTTCTTAACTAACTTTGCAGATCCACTCAAAGTAATCCAGAGCCTCCTGACTGTAATGGCATCAGAGATTAAAACACTGGGCCAGGACGTGCAGTAGAACTGATCCCAAACTATTCAATCAAATGCTTTAAAATAATTATTATCATTAGAAATAATGATGCCCCCCATTGCGTCAAAAAGGCTGTTGTATGGGAAAAAAAAAATAATAAAGAAAAAACTGAGATAAAGATTTCCTTCAAATCAAATTCAATTTAAAATTCTTTAACACAGACAGGAGGAAACCAGAAGCCATTGCTGTGCTCCACAGGAAACATCCTAGTTTATCCAGAATAAAACATGCCCTTTATAGTGCTGGTTAGATGGAAAAAAAAAATATTGAAAATGAATGGTTGGATTCACAAAACCAGTGGTGCATTTCTTTTTTATGCAATAGCTCAGAGGCGAGAGCGTTCACTGAGGATAGAAGAAAACTAGGTTTAATGGCCCTAAAGATCCAAATTCTTATCTTCAAATTGCTTGTAGAGTACTGTATACTTAGGCAATTTTGTATTCTGGCGCAGATTTGTTTTAGTATTTTCTTCTGTGCAAAAATAGTTAACCACGCAGCAGAGCAAGCCATGGAATTACGGCACGCTCCTTGCCTGCTCTGCATTGTCACCAACAGGATCCAGGTTTCCACCAGGACCTTCACCAGGCTGCTAGGAGCATAACTGAGAGCATCAGGCTCAGAGCACCCTCCGGCCTGTTGGCAAAGGAGCTTTCCTAAGGGGTGGGAAGTCTTCTAATCCAGAAGGATTTGACTTGTATCTGTTTCTCTTATTTTCTCCATGAGTGCTTGAGATAGAGTCTAAGATAAAAGGTAGGATACAATAAGGAGCTTGTTTCCTGTGGTGTTTTCTCCTGCTCCCACTTCCGACTAGAAAATTTGGGTTTAAATGAGCAAATTTAAATGAGAGGGAATGGCCTCAAGTTGCACCAGGGGAGGTTCATGTTGGATATTAGGAAAAACTTCTCTGACAGAGTGGTGACGCGTTGGAACAGGTTGCCCCGAAAGGTGGTGGAGTCACCGTCCATGGAGTTTGCTCCAGAAGTGTGCAGAAGTGGCACTGGGGGACATGGTCAGTGGGGAAATACTGATAGTAGGTGGATGGTTGAACAGGATGATCTTAGAGGCCTTTTCCAACCTTAATGGTTCTGTGATTCTATTAAAAGGTTAAGCAATTATTTCCCATCTCTCTCCCCAAACGTATCATGTTACCACGATCTACTTTAGAGAGAAATAATGGCAGTTGAAGAAAATCATCTTAAATTTTGGTCTTAGAGGACCGACCTTAACAGGCCACAGTTCTGCTTTATTTCCCTGGGGAAAGAGAGGAAGTTTGACTGCAGACAGGGTTAATGCAAGACTGCTGATAATTTAGTTCCCTATTTATTTACCTTATTCTCTAAATTACAGATAAGGAGTTCAGCATCGGGCATACGTACAAATGGTCAAATCTGGTTCATCATTAGCTGCCTCATCTCCACGAAAGAACACATATAATATGGTTACTTGCAAAATTATTAGTGCAAAAGATTTACTGAAAATGTCTGTAAGAGGTCTAATTCATGCAGACAATAATGGGAAACCTAGAGCAAGAAAATTAAAATGCTATGAATGTTTCTAAACTTGCATGCAAATTATCATATTCCATTACAGTGTATTATTCGAGAACTATCAAGTCACAGTATTATTAAATAAAATATTGTAATGCAAATGCACCACCAAAAAGTGGAGATAGGGTTTCATTGCAAAAACTGATGACACGCATTTTCTTATCCTTCCACACTTCCCCTTAAGGCTCTCCTAGTGGATACTTCCCTCCTGTGCAGAATCCTCTCTATTGATCCATGGCAGGAGGCAGCCTATCAAGATAAAGTTCATAGTCACAGAATGGCTTGGGCTGGAAGGGAACTAAAGCACTCCCTGTCCCAACCCCCTGCCATGGGCAGGATTTCTGCCCACCAGCTCAGCTGCCCAGGGCCCCATCCAACCTGGCCTTGAGCACCTCCAAGGATGAGGGACCCACAGCTCTCCGGGCAGCTGTGCCAGTGCCTCTCTGCCCTCTTAGTAAAGAACTTTCTCCAAACATCTAATCTAAATCTCCCTTCTTTTAGTTTAGAACTATTGTCCCTTGTCCTGTCACTATCAGACCGTGTGAACAGTCACCAGAAGCCTCCAACTCTTTGAAAAGACAGCATATAAAGGAACTGCTGCAAGACTCCAGACTCAGCAATGCTAAGAGCTTCTAAACCATCTGCTGGGATGGTTCTTAATACATTTTCATTCTGAGGGGAAATAACCCTGACTGGATGAACGAAACACCAATATCCATGTTCAACCCACAAATCCATTGGCAGCACTGTCGCTGAAGGAGAAGCAAATCCACGAACTGCCTCCACTTGCTGCAAGCACCAAATGGTCCAAATCCTCTGTGGACCATAAAACAGAGAAATTAATATTTGATAGGAAAATAAGTTGAGAAAATAAAAGCCTCACTCAGCTTAGTAATGAAATACACAGGTTATTTGACTTCCTGGAGGAATAAATCTGCAGCATGCACCAATTACATCCAGACTGTTGTATGAAAAACCTCCAAGACTAGTTCTTGAGGAAATAATATAAACCTTTAACAGGGAAAAATTTACTGTACGCCAAGACGTTGCATTTCAGAGGTCACTGTTGTCGTATTTTAATTGCTTACTCTGTAAGAACTGCCCAGACATTGTGTTACACTGATGTACTGTTCTTGTCCATGAGCTGAGATTCTGCCAAGCTCACAGCAACCTTTTAGAAGAATCCCGCCATTAGATTTTGTCCTCAGGATGTCTTTGAAAGGAATGATGCAAGATTATACACAAAAATTGGGCAGTAAGGAATGAGAGCAGCATGAAAAATACAACATGAAGTGACTCACGGAGGATTTTATACTGATTTGAGTAAAAAGTGGAAGTTTTGTCAGGTTATATCTTCATAAAGAGAGGCCTTGCAGAAAGAGCAAGGAATACAAAATGCAAGTTTTCTAATGACATTTGGAAATCAGTGGATTGCAGGGGAACAGTTCTGCCTCTCTCATCAGTTACATGGCTCTCAAGGTCTACTAAGTTCTACTCCAGGTCTCCTGCCATGTGACTTCAGAGAAACAACAAAGACCTGGTTAGCAGGAGCCAGCTCAAGAAGCCCGCACACTGATAACACAGAAGTGATGCCTGTGCCACTAGAGTCCTGTAGCTTCTTCCAGTGTTTATTCCAGACATTCTCTCCCTTTGCTGTATCTGCCCTTGTTCTGTGAGGTCCCTGTGTGAACACATGCCTCTGTGGGTACAATGTGCAAATCCTGCCCAGCACATCTCCACCTAACGGGTGAGGTAAATGGAGTCCTCCAGCTCCACACAGAGCATCGCCTTGAACAGCAGCTCAGTAATGCTCAAAATGCATTACTAAGCTGAGTGGGGCTTTTATTTTCTTTTTCTGGACTTTTACAAGCTTTCTGGAGTGGAGATCTTCATTTGTTCATCATCTCCGGTACTGAGAGAGAGAAAGAAAAGATCTAAAGGGGTGACTTCCATTTGGTTTCCTGACACACACAGAAAAATAATGAATAGTACTAAAGCTGATTCATGGCAGGAACAGAGCAGAAGGCTCACGCAATTATGGCAGAAGTGCAAGTCTGAAGGCAAGAATGCAGACCTGTGTGGAGGCCATTGGAGGAGCCTAAGAGGAAATGTGCTCACTGGGTCAAAATGTGTTCAGAGAGGTCTTGGCTTGCTCTCAGAAGTTAAAAAGATGAAGGGAGCAGGAAAGAAGGAAACAGAAATAACACAAGTGAAATCCAGAAAGGGAAAGAAAAATGTCCTCATAGTTTTCTTCTCAGGACTCACTGTGGATTTTTGCAGCTCCTGTCTGGTTTGAAATGGAGGGTTTAATTCCCCGGTTTGACAGGTATGACACATTTTATAAGTAGGGACAGGAAAGGAAGATAGTTTGTCATCGTGGTAAGGATGGAAGCAAGCACACTGTTAGTCTGTGAGCCAGACACAGAGTTATCATCTCACTAGTGAATCATGCTACAGATTGACAATCTGACAAACCTAACCCGAGTTGTACTAAGAAATCAAGCCTTTAGAATTACTTAATCTTCACCAATGGCCATGCCAGGCACCTCTTCTTCCTGACGCAGTTCCTTACGAACTTAGGGTCTCGGTGCCCAGGCTGGTGAAGCACAGGTCATTCTGAAACAAGACAAGACAAATCCTGTGGTGTGAGTGCCTGAGCACAGCTGTCTGGTAAGTGTGTGGGAGGTGTTTATTTGACACGTCACTGCAGACTTCTCAGCACTTCCGAATACGTGCTCTGGGTAGAAAGGTTTGAAACAGCACAGGACACAGTGGAGAGAAGTATCCGGGTAAGAGCCAGATGCAGGCAGACAAGCAAAGCCTTGAAACCACCATCTGACCAGATCCCTCGGAAATAATAACACCTGCAATCAGAACGCAGAACGCATCAATCCTGCATTTCCATTGCTTGTGACACCAGGGAAAAAACAACATGATGGCTACAACTGATTCATGCTATTCTGATGATCAGCTTGCAACAACCTTAGGGCACAATAAAAATCTTTGGCTGCCATGGTCTGTTGTGTTTCATAAGGGCTGAAATTTCAGACAGCCATGAGTCGGATGCATCACTTGTATGCTGCTGTCAACATGGGGAAGGAAAGGAGAAGGAAACAAATGTAGAGTTCTGCAGCTGGGCTTTGCGAGTTGAAGGGGGTGGTGATCTTCCAGTGCAAGCACCACACAATTATGCTACGCTACAGCACGTACAGGTCGTTGGGTTGAAACACTTTTTCACAATATTTTTCAAATACTGTGAATAAATACTGCTCAAAGAACTCCAACACAAATGAGGGCACAGAAGGAGAGAAAAGGGATCAGATAAGCAGGTAATCAAGGTGTCAAGATGTTCAGGTGTCTCCTTACACAGTCAACTAGCTTTCCTTTCAGCATGGCAAGTGACCTTACACCACTGGGGACTAAAGGCATACTGCAGGCCTGCTGGCATGATCCTATGACAGGCTCCTTGTCCTTGCACTAGGTGACACAATGTTCAACTCACACTATGATACATCTACTTTTTCCTCTTTTAATTCCTCCAAGCTGTCAAGAGGCTGGCTGCAAAACTCTCAATCTACTTTGAAGTAATTATGAATGCTTTCCACAGCCTGCTCATGTTCTACAGATTCTAGTCCAAACTCCTCTGCATGTAAATACCATGCCAGTATGGTGGGTTTCAAACTGTGTCCCTGCGGAGGACTGGGTCATTTGTCTTGTGACTGTGCATCTGGTAGCAAGGAGAGGATGCAGTGAAGAGAGAGGGCTGGTTTGGGAACAAGGATGGAGAAACAGAGCTCCCATCTGTTCCTGGGAGGAAGACAGGTAGAAGAGAAAAAGAACCTTGTGGTTTCTAGTAGAAGGAGAGATGGGCAAGGAGCGGCCTTGATCATAAGAACACAGCATCATGCTTTTACTCTTCTGGGAAGCTTTGCTTTCTCTTTTCTCAGCTCATCCTTCTGTTAGCTGCTGTTTTCTTAGACAATGGCATCTGTGAAGCCCTTGAGCTGCTCCTGACACAGCCACCTCTCCCACTCCGATCTCCCCTGTCATGCTTCTGCAGTGGGTTCCCTAGAACATCTGCTTCAGAGGACATTCTGCAAGGTCATGTTCTCCCAAGTGGAGAAACGTGGTACAACTGATTGTTGGTGAGTAGGACGTGGAGTTTGGGGTGTGGGAGGAAGAGGGGGATGAAAGAAAAGGTTCTAGATGTGGGTGCAATTGGCAATATGAAGACAACACATTCTGAACTTAGTCATTCAATAGAGAATTCCAAACTCATGTTCCTTCAACTTTCAGCTTAAATATTACCTTTTGTGAGTAGGAGGTCTGGCAAAGCTCGAGTGCTCTGAAATCCTCCAAATGCCAATGGGAATGACAAATTCACTCTTGAATTAGAATGCGTGCTCGTGCAATGTGGCTCATGGCACAAAATACCTCAGGAATTTATTTTTTTCTCACACGCCCTGCTCAGTACCTCTTAAAAAGGGAGGAAAGTGGTATTTACTGAGGGGTGGGAGTTGCACTACATCCATACAACAAAGTAAATCGTAGCACTTGGCCTTCTACCCTAGAGCAACTTGGTATTATTAAGCAATAACTCTTTGAAAGCACAACATCCTAAGAGAAAACAAACAGCTCAGAAAGGCATCCAGGAGTTAATTTCTCTAAGTAAAAGAAAAGCAAAATCCACCTACATTTCTGACATCTTCCATTAGTAAGTTTTCTAGATGAACAATTCACGACACTGAAGAAATGAGAGCATTAGAATGTGAAATGAAGGGCGATGGATGGAGACCGTACCAAAGAAAATGATAAATCATGATCTGAGCTACAGATCTGCAGTTCTAGGGAACACTGCTTCTTCTGACTCCACTGGGTTGTGGTAGACCACAGCTTTCCAATTACTTCCCTCGGCATTCTTCTGCTGCGGAATTAAACCAGGGATGCAGCTATCATGAAGGAGCTATGAAGAAGAAGTTAAGAAGTCCTAAATACGCTACTGTATAAATCAAAGGAAAGTGCACATCTAAAATACTATGCGTAATTATGCTTTTCCCACCCTGAAAAGGATGTAGTAGGACCAGAGAAAATAATGAAAAGGGGTGAGAAATGTTGCAGTGCTGTTGGTTGTGAGGTACAAAGCAGATTCCAGATGAGAAAAAAATAGTTTAGATCTCTCTGGCTTGGAAAAGATATGACTGAGGATGAACATGATGAAAAGCTATAAAGCCATGAATGGCATACAGAATTTGAATAGGGAATGATTAATCATTATTTTTTATAACACCGGAACCAGGAGGCAGCCAGTAAAATGAGAAAGCAGCAGGTTTAAAACAAATGTGAGAAACGATTTTTCAGACAACACATACTTGAATTGTGGAATTAAACTGCCATGGATTTCTGTGGAGGTCAAAAGCATAAATGGCTCCAAAAGTGATTAGATAAATTCATGGAGAATGGTTCTATCAGTGACTATTAAACATGATGCTTCAGATGGAGTCTTTGGCTGGGGAAATGTTTAAGCTGCTGATTGCTAGAAGCTAGAGAGATAGACTGGGAAAAAATGACTCCAAAGCTCCTCCAGCAGTGGAGTGGGGAACGCATACTAACACTTAAAAGCCTCAGAAAGGCCTTGCTCCCTCAGTCTGGTCATCACTGCAGGCACTTCACGTGGGCTGCGGGCCGGCACAGCCAGCTTCTCCCATTGCCCTGAGAGCGCTGGCTCGAAGAGATTTAAGGAGAGGATAGATCAATTTTACTGTCTTACAGAACAAAGGCAATTACTGGAATTACACAACCGAGAAGAAAACCAGGTGCAGTATTTCCAGAAGAACTCTGCTGGAGACTTCCATTGCCTGCCCTTAATCTTGGGAGAGTCGTGGGATGGCTCTCAGTCTCTTGGGGAAATGAGGAAAATAACAAAGTGTGTGACTATCTACTTGAAGCTTAATGCTGAATTTCTGCTCTGGATTCCTTCCAATGCTTCCTCTCACATTAAGGTGCAGAGGACGTGTTCAGTGACACTTTGCCACGGAATACTATTTTGGAGAACTGCTTCCTAGGCTTTGGGGCAGAAGAGCTGAATTCCCAAAGCAATACAGTGTTCCATGTATTAAAACAGAGGCTTAAAAGCATCATCTCACTAACTGCCCAGAAGTGAACTTGTTTTCTTGCAGGGCAAGGACGGATGATGATGTCAAAGGCATCTGATGTTCCCTTTCCTACTCTTTAGCTGCTTTTTAATAGAGATAAATACTCTGCAGGCAGAGTCCAGTGACATAAAGGAGGAAGGCAACAGAAACAACCCTAAATGTGTTTGAGGACAACTACATCTTTGGCTGTCAGAGAGTTTTTAGACGCAGCGATTTCTTATGACCTAACACTTACTTGGATCATCACAGCTTTTTTCTTCACTGGATAACAAAATACTCTTTTAGATCTTACAGCATCGTGCAAGTCATACAGCATATATGTATCCTATAACGATCTTATAACCTCTAAGAAATTGCAAGATGCAACTAAATCACATCAGCATTACTTATGACTCTCTTGACTACACAGGGTATACGCAGTTGTCTTTTTGCAGCAACACAAATGAAACATTCCATGCTCTCCTGGAAGTTCTTCTCAGCTGTTCAAAGCATTCTGGGGCTAAGTCATACTTGGGCATTTCATCGTTATTATCGTTCACACAGAGAAAAGCTCACAGAACATCATTCCACACTTCTGATTTCCAGTTTGTCTCTGGCAGCACGCAGAGACCAAACACAATAAACAGATGTGACAACAGATGATCTAAGGAAGCGGGACTGTGTCCCGTGCAGAGTCTGTTTGAGCCCTGCCTGTCAGAGCATCAGACTAACAGCTCACTGATTCGAGCACAGTGAGGCGAGTTGATCTTACTTGCTGTATTTCTACTTAAGGTAGAATGCATACAGCATTTCCTGCTGCAACTTGCTGTGGAGATATCTTGATTTTGCTCACCTCACTTCCTACGTTCAAAATGTCACCAGCCATCACTTCCCGATAGTCATGTCACACTGAAAAAGGCCAGTGACTCCCAGACACTAATTTTTTTTCCAGCACATTAGGTATGTATACAAACTTTTCAGGCCCAGCGTCTGTGAGCTGTTCAGGCTTCCATGGCTTTCCAGCTCCATGCCATGCCATGGCTGCCAGTCCCTGAAGAGCAGGGTCCTTGCCACCTAGAACCTCACCTGCTCTGGGCCACCACTGTCCTCACCTTATCACTGTGGCGAGAAGAGCTGTGACACCTTTCAGAAAGCTTTGGCCTGGAGCAGCCACCATCCAGCACAGACCTAATGCCCTTGGTGGGAACCTGCGGACCTGCAGCTGACTTATTTCCCCAGTGTTCTGCATTCAGCATCACAGCAGGCCAGGCATTCTACACCAACATGTCCTCTGGGATCCACGTGTGGTAGCATGGGGACTGTTTGGTGAGAGAGAAACAACTGAGGAGTGAAGCTGAATAGGAAGGGGACAGCACCGCAGCAAACGCAAACCTGAAGCAAAGGGTCAGCATTTTCCTTCCTGAACTGCTTAGCTTTATGATTTCCCAGCCAAGGTGTAGCCTTGTGCCTATAACAACATAAAAACCACCAAGCCCGTTACATTACAAACGTCCATGTACAAGCAGTTCCCGTGTGAAAAATCTCTGCTGCTTACATTTTTCTTATGAATGTAACAAAACCCAAACTGTTGCACATTAAAATCGAGGAAGATACCATGTTCTCTTATTGTTTTCTGTGCTTCTGTCCCTGGAGCACAAGTCTCACTGTACACAATCCTTTGTCCTTAAGATATACCACAAACACAAATATCCACAGACAAAAGCATTTTCAACTCCTTTTCAGGAGCGGACGCTCCTTGCACCCTGTAGTGCATTATCTCTAAAACGTCTTCCAAAGATCAAATCCATCCCACGGTTCCTATAAAAGGTCACGTTTTGCAGTGTAGCCTACAGAACAATGACATTTCAAGGATCAAAGAAAAGGTTAAAATATTCCTATAAATCTATTCTTGGGACTTTTAAGTATTTTCGACGCTGAGGGAAATGTCATTTTTTTCTCAGGAGCAAGTGAGGGCTCTGGGATGGGTAATGGGTCCGTTAGGTTTTATTCGGTGGAAGAAAGATGCACTTCACTCCCCAACTCATGCAAATAAAACCTAATTTAATTTTAAACCTCATTTATTTATTTAGATTTAATCTAAAACTCCCACATCAAAGCAAACAGAAAAACAACAAATACTATTGGGGCCTTAATAAAAAGAAATTGCAGCAAGCCAAAATAAAACTCAGAGGAGCAGCTTTTGCATAATGTTATAAATTACGGTCTCGCAAAGCACCCCAGCCCGTGAAATCCTTCGCTCAGCCCGGCTGATGCCGAGAGAATGCTGAGGATTTAATTCAGTCACTTAATGCTCCATAAAGCTGAGCTGGTGCTGGATTTGGGGATCTGGCAGTGGGAATTACAGCAGTGGGGTGGGGAAGATGTGGCAAGGAGCAGCCGGGCTCCTCTGTGGGCCCCCAGGGGCCATTTCCAGGTTCTAACTGAAACGAGATCACGTCTCCCACTTCTTTGTGAGCATTAAATCATACTCAGGCTGACAGCAGATACTGTATGCTGAGGGCAGGGGGAGCAGCTCTTCTTGCTCCCCTGGTAAGGAAAGGGGTAGGGAGCCTGGCCTTCAGGCTCCGCTGTGTGGGGCTCCAGCTCACAGCCTGTTCCTCCCCAAACAAGTTAATTATTTGAAATGGCGAGTTTGCTGATGACACCAACCTGAGTGCTGCTGTTGACACAACAGAAGTAAGGAATACCATTCAGAGGGACCTGGACAGGATCAAAAAGTGGGCAGTGAGAACTTAATAAGATTTGGTTAAGTGCAAGTTGTTGCACTTGAGCCGTAGCAATCCCAGACTGGGAAAAGAGCTGCCCTGCTGAGAAGGACATGGGGGTCCTGATGGACAAAAAGCTGGATGAGCCAGCAGTGCATGCTTGCAGCCCAGAATACCAGCTGTATCCTGGGCTGCTCTCTATGATTCGAATATTCTAGATATAGGCAGAATGGCGCACAGTAACAGTCCAAACTCTGCAGCTGCTAGGCAGCGCCTCACTCCTAGCAGCCCCACCGGAGGTACGTGGGGGATGGACCACAGGGAAAAAACCCACTGGCAGGAAAAGCACCCTGTGCATTTTCAACTGGTTCTTTTGATGAACGATGCACTTGTTCCCAGTCACAAAGCAGAACTGTTTAACTTCACAAAGCTGGCATCAAAATCCTTAGGAGCAAGGTACTTGAGGGCATGAACCTGATAGTGGTCAGAACAGAAGCTTATCTCATATCTGACCGATGGGAATTCTTTAGAAAGGAAAAGAATGTTCCTCCAGTTACCACAGAGAGTCTAAAATCCTCATCTTTCATACTTGTGGCTGCAGCTTAGGTAACTGGCCTCTGTGCCTGTTACTCCTCCTTGTAAACCCAAACGTTGGGCTGGCATTGCTGTCAACAGTGGCTTTGTGGGGTACCCCAGCAGAGTGAGGCTACAAGCAGGACACAGGAACTGAGTATTACACCACGTGGATCACCCAACGGCCCTAAGAAGAGCTACCTAGAGGCATCCAGCACACAAACCACAAGTAGCCCTGCTCCAGCCAGACCCAACCTCTGCCTCCTTCTGCAGATGCTTTTGTGTTACACAGACTGCCTTTGTGAGTATCGGGTGCTGCAGAAAGCACCGCTCGGGATCACGGGGACACCCATGAGCATGCCCCGGTGCCAGCATCTCCCATTTCAAACTCAGTTTCTGGTTACATCAGAGATCTTATTAAATCCTCAATCTAGATGGGGAATCCTCATCTCAGGCATCTGACTCCGCATGACCACACAACTTTCCTAATCTTTTTATTGTATGCTTGCCCGGTTTTGCCTTCTGTCCCCCCCCACCCCCCTTTTAGATTTCTTTCTCTGTATCTTCCTTGTTTATTAATCAGCAGGCATTGAACCGTGCCAAACATTTTCCCAGATTGACTGCTAAAAGGTTTATTTCTGTACTGCTTACTTGTTTCTTGTGATCATAATTTCTCCTTCGCCACACTAATTGTGGAAATACTGGAGAGATCTTCAGTTTTGCACAGCCTTCCTATTAGTGCTTTTACAAATTCTAAAGCATCCAGATTCTGCTCCTCTTCTCCTTATACCAACAATAAACATCCATTTTAGAACCCAGACAGAATCCCCTTGAACTGCTGGAACTCTCCGCAGACCTGGTCCCATCTCAAATCTTTGCAATTGTATTCTACAAACAGGACTTACTGAGCCGTAAGTAGGAGCCTAACAATTTTTAGCCCTACGGGTCTCCTTCATATGCAACAGCTCATGTGCTTGTGCAAAAGAACTCTCTGGACCTACAAGGACCCACTACTTCAAAGCTCACCTGCCTTTTGGGCTGCCTACTGCTTACAAGATGTAAGGGCATAAACAAAAGCTTGCAACCTTCTGGGCACTGCTAATAAAGGCTTCCAGCTATGATGGAAACAAAAAAGAGGGGAAAAAAGGAAAGTTAAAAACAACTGTCTTATTTCAGAATTGCCTTTGTTACTTCAGCTAGATGACTTTGCTCTGTAACATACCAATGTATTCTGTCCCACTTTCTTAAAATAAACAATTGGTCTATGGCCTGTCAACAAAGCTCCATTCTCAGTCATCCAGGGAGACCAGGCGAATGTGTCTTGCAGTGTCCCTAGCTCTGTAAGAAGGGTTTGGGGGCACTTCAAGCTGAGAGTTCCTTCTGCTTTGCCTTAGAGTGATGTGCTGCCTAAGACATGACAGATTTGCGTTGACAACCGGACCCACGAGTTTATCCTCTTCCTG
Organism: Excalfactoria chinensis; assembly: GCF_039878825.1. Taxonomy (NCBI): domain Eukaryota; kingdom Metazoa; phylum Chordata; class Aves; order Galliformes; family Phasianidae; genus Excalfactoria; species Excalfactoria chinensis. The sequence continues at coordinate 34,027,368 of NC_092829.1, read as the reverse complement.
CTCCAGGATTTCCTTATTTATTGATAAGCTTGTGTCTTGCTGTGGATCTGAAATTCTCTTTGTTCCAGATCAGAGCAGCCACTGAAAAACCACGAAAACTTAAGATGCTAATACAGTGTCTAACAGGAAAGTAGAAGGTGTAAGGGCAGGTGCCCTTGCACAGCTTAATTCAGAACACTGCATCTCTGTCACAGAGAGTGATGCTAGTTTGCTGCTTTCAACAAGACTTGTGGCATTTACTTTTCATATTCTGTATCTTCACCTTCTGCAGCCAGGCTGAGCAGAGAAAAAAGCATCAGCTAGGATTTCAGCACAGAAAAAGCTACCAGGGATGTAACGAAAAAATCCTCCTTTCCCATCTATTAACGAATAAGCCATAATCCTACCTGTACATAATGTAAAACATCTCTGAACCTTACAGTGCTGGCAGGATTAAAGTAGATTAATTTTTTTAAGTGGGAAAGATATTAAGATTCTTCAACGTGTATAAGGCATCGGCAGCAGCTGAGCTCTGTAGTTTGAGTGGAGAAGCGGATTTGCACAGTGTGCATGGGGGAAGAAGTGAGTCGCTCACCTGAGCTGCCTGGATGCTTTTACAATCAACAGAAATATAAAAGATACACTGACGAAGGCAAAAAACTTGCCGGGGATTTCAGAAGGCAGCCTGCCCTGTCCCCTTCTTTTTGAAAAGTCCAAGAATAAATGAAAAGCGGGACGAAGAGAGCAAAGCCGTGCAGAGCTGTCAGCACAGCACTCTTCTTGGCCGCTTGGCTTCCACATCAGGGAATCGGGGATGGGTTTCATGTGCTGACCTGAGTGAGGAAATGACAGGGAAGGACAAGGAGGGCTGCTGGCTGCAGAGCCAGCGGTAGCAAAGGTCTCAGAACCGGTCTGAATAAATCAGCACAATTAGACCCCGACCGCAGCCTTTATGTGCTACCACAACATCAATATTTAATAGGAAGCATGCTGGCTAGGAGATCATTATTAATCTGCAGTTAAGCAGTATTAGTAGAAGCACAGCTTCTGGAAAAGGTGAGCTCTTTCAAGAGGTTACGTAGGAATACAAGATCCTAATTGAGAACAAAGAAAATATGGCCCTATATGGGCACTCACTCTAGGGGTTATGGTTCTAGTTAAGAGGCAGAAGCAGTAAGGGCTGTGTGAGAAATGAGCCCCTAGCAGGAACATCTTTTCCTTTTGCTTAGAGGCTGCAGAGAGACTGGGACTTGGCAGCACGGTGGGGAGCAGGCAGGAGAGAGGTCCAGATGTGCAGCCCAAGAGCAAAAGCTGTGCCAGTGCCCAGAGAGGAACCTATCTGCAAATGGAAGCACCGAAGTACTTCTCATTCCAAGAGTTTCAGGAAAGATATGGGCTTCAGCAAGATTATTTTTGGTTCAAGCGCTCTCGTAAGAGCCAGCATAAGAAATACGAGGCTTTAAAAGATTTTTAAATGGCTTTAAAAGTAAGGTACATTCTAGCTAAAGCAACGTCCTTAAAGTGGCCGACAAAATCCCTTTAAATTATGAGACACAGGATAAAAGACACAAGAGGATGGTGGAAACCAGTTAGATTACTGAAGTTCCCCAAAGCAGAGAGCATCAGAGGAAGCTGTTCCGTGGAACTTAAGAAATAAAAGGCATGCAGAGACTAAAACAGAGCCTTAGAAAAACCTTTTAAGTTCTAATCAATATGCTTTAGCAAGGTACAGCTTTCTCACATTTTTACTGCACTCTTGTATATAAATAACATCCCTGAATAGAAAAGGCTCACTGAAAACCATGAACTAAAGAGATGATAGAAATTGTTTACTTAAAACAAACAAACAACAACAAAACAAAACAAAAAAAGAACCAAAACCCACCAAAGTGTTTAAAAGAAATGTTGGGCCTTTAAAAGAGCAAACAATATGACAAAAGACCATCCCAAACAGCCAGGGAAGGATGGCAGTGTTTCCCATATAGCAGCAGTGTTCCAGCCCAACAAGAAGAGAGTCAGAACAGAAGGCACTGTGCATGATGGGCCAGCAGCACTGAGCGAAACAGCAAGCACTGCAGGCAGCACGAGCTGGGGTGCACTGTCACAGCATTGGGGCACAAAGACACAAAGAGCATTGAGGGGACACACTGTGCTGGTATGGCACACAGGCTGAAAGTCGGGTAAAAAGCAAATGCAGATACCACTTGCTTCTGTTTACAGTCAGGGCAGCACACTGCGAGCTGGTAAGCTGCACCTTGACTATCACTCACTTTTTTGTAGGACTGCACTTAAATCTTGGGCAGTATAACATGGGGCTTCTCCTGTGTCTTCAGAGAAGATGGAGAGGTGGGAGCTTAGAGTTCCACCCCGAGCATCCTGACCCAAATCCAGGCTCACTACCTGTGAGTTCCTGACAATGAACAAATCATCAAGGAAGGGATTGATTTGTCTGAAGATTAAAGACAAACTGACTTAGAAGAATAAAAAAAAAGCATATCTATTCCCTTTCTCACTTCACCCATCCATCCAAATGCTGCCTCCCTCTCTTCCAGTCATCATGCTCTGGGCTGGGAATACCAGAACCAGACATGGACAAGCATGCTCTAGGCAGCCGTGCTTGACCGGATGACCTCTGCTCTGCAGTTTATATTCCCAATTCTGCCACCACAGCTTAATGAGATGATAATGTCAGCACTGCAACAAATAGAGCTTAACCAGTTTTCACCAGAGGCTGAAGATACACCTCTGTGCATGCTTGAGTTTTGGCACTGACACACCATGTCAGAGAAATGGTAGCTCTCCTCCGGTCAGTCTAGAGTGGAAGCAAGCTGGTGCATTTTGAAGCAACCTGCAAAACATATCGTGCGTGTGTCTAGGTGTACATATGAACTAGAAAAGCTGTGACCCAAGACAGAATGGTATCGTATATGTCTCCACAAACACAGATCTCTTCACGGTTACATGGTTACATTACTGTACTGGGGAGAAACCAGGATGCGCCACGGGATTATACCTAAATTGTGTAACCTGCCTCCATAGCTCAAGTTACACAGATGTAGGACTGGATATAAAGCACAACCCCTATTGAAACCACATGCTAAAGATGAATGGAATTTATCTGAAGGAAGATGTTATACAACAAGATGAAATTTTGTTCACTGAGTAAACTTGCCCTGAAGCTAAAAGTAGGGATGCCTGACCTATTATACGAAGTTAAGGGTCAACAGCAAATTAATGGGATCAGTGGCCCCATTAATCTTCCCATAATGAACACCAGCTCAAACAAACCCTTTTTCCTGAAGTACTTGAAGACATTTTATATTGGCAACAAATTTACCTTATGGAACTTGAAATCATATAAAAGTGATTTAAATGTATTGAACTAAAGACACTTCCTGAAACACAAAAGGTATTTTGAAACGGTACCAATTGCTGAAGGTAGACCGATACCATAAATGAGTGCACTGATCTTCAGCCCCTAGAGAAATGAGTGAGGTCACTTATGCAATAAATTCCAGTGTTGCCCAGATAGCCTTTGCTAGATATCTGCCCATCGCAAGAGGTTATGCAGTATGGAAGTATGGAAGTCTGCTGCAAATGGCAACTTCTGCTCCAAAATAGCACGCAGCTGGGACAGATGAGGATATCACAAGTAAAGCTATTCTGAGCTAGCAGAAGAAAGGATGAATAAACAGAAATAGAATATGAATTTTACAACAATTGAGGACTAAGATGCACTGGCACATGATGGGACACAACATGCCCGTTTCCTGCTGTGACTTCCTTTTGCTGTTCTTAGCTATGATTCCAGCTTTTTTTTTTCTTTTCCGTTTTTCCTGATCTCTTTTACACAAAACTCCGTGCAAGAAGTAATGAAACCAGGCTTAGCTGGTAGTATTACCAAACTGAGATGCTGCTTTCATCAAAGTCCAGAAGCTAAAAAGACCGGCTAACTCAAGTTGCCAGCTGCATTCCTGCCTCTCCTGATCCCAATGATTTCTGCAGCAAGACATGAAATGTCTGAGCAGCAACCTCTGAAGTATGTTCTGCCTGCTCATCAGGCACCAACACGAGCCAGATTTTCAAAACATTATATTTCCCAGGGAGACACTGAAGAGATACAGCCAGCTTCTCTATGGGAGCTCAATATTGCCCTCCTGTTAAGAACTTCTGAAAAAAAACAACAACTGTCAAATAAAACCTACCTGAAGCCAAGTGTGACTGACCTGGAATTCCAATTCCCACTGTCTATAGTATCAAGTGGCCTCATCTAGAGGTTGGCAACCCTGTCCCCAGCAGGGGATTAGAACTGGATGATCTTTAAGGTCCCCTCCAACCTAAGCCATTCTATGATTCTATGACAAACCACCCCGAGCACACTTAAAAGCAACAAGGATATAGTCTCTATCTCCAGAAGGCTCATCTCTGTCAAGACCTAGGGCTCCCTGTGTCCTGGTAAGAAAAAGCAGCATGAATTATAGCCAGGTTGTGGCTTGGAGACTGCTGTAAAATAAACCTATGTTCTTTAGAAATCAAGCATTGAGGGAATAAAACTATAAACCTAAGCCGTGTTTTCTCACTTATTACCAATTTATCCCCTCATACTATGTGGGGGAAAGAAAAAGGAAGAGAAAGTAAGAAATTTGGGTAAACAAATATCCTCTGTAGGCTGACAGGCAATACTCACATCTGCATGATGGACACCCCAGCAATGCAGCATGTCTGCCACAGCGATGGCAGTGGTTTGAAGAACAAAAGGGAATGTGCACATTACCTGTAACTTGAGATCCTAAAAGTCTCTCTGCCCTCCTCAGCCTCCTACCTGAGCACACTCCTCTGCTGGGAGCTCCCCACATTTTATAGCCAAGGAACCTATTTATTGCATTGCATACTTCTGTCAGGGTTTGAGAACATTTCCCCCAGACAGCACTTGCACTGTGCAATGCATCCGCACCCAAGCACTGCCATGGGAGGCTGGGCCACTGGACCCCCCTCCACCAAAGCACATGTCAACAGCGGAGATCTTGTGTTGGATTCGGGGGAGAATAACAGATTTGAAGCTACCTACAGCGTAGCACATAGCTCGGTAGCTTTGGTTAACAGCTAGAGCTCAACTGGCAGCACAGTTTGCCCTGACATTCTCAATTTGGCACATTTTATACTGGGAATTTACTTCCCTTATTGAATGCAGGAATTCAGGTACTGAATGTAAAACTAAACCCGAGGCTCTCACACAAAGCGATGCTGAAGAGACTGCTGAAGGGAGCTGCTATAGAAGGGGCTGCAGTATTACATGGCCTCATGTCCCACAGAGGACTATATGCTAACGCAAATGAGATTTTAACAAGTTTTCAGTGAGAATTTCCATTTTCCATTTAAACACATTGTGAAACTATGTGCTTTGCCAGTGAAATTGCTTAAAATGGCATGAAATTGAGTACCCCCCCCCCCCCAATAAATGCCACCTGACAAGACTGATAAAGCAAGTACTGATACTGAGAATAGACAAGATTAAATTCTACTATTTAGAGTGTAACAGTTTGTAATTAGGGCAGCAATAGTCTTTGTTGGAAATGTGAAATGGTTTTGTACCGAATGCATTAGAAGGATCATCAAATTCTATCTCTACTTCATAGCTTCGAATAAAGATTTTATCATATACTAGGGAGCTCTCTTTAATAAACACTTTACCTGATAAAATAAACCTATTAATATTGAATAACTCCCTGCTCATCTGCAGATGCCATACAATGGCAAGCCGCAGACATTGAAAAGCACAGAATTATTCAGTGAAAGCTTCTGCTCAAATCCAACTATTTATTTCTAAGAAATTGCATTAAAGACACTGGGCACCAGCGGAGCTTTCTGAGCAGCTATCAAATCTGCTGTATGTGCATTTGTTGTGTGCACCACACACGGCAAATAATCAAATGAGACTGCTTTTTTATTGCTATTTGCTTTGTGGCTTGCACTTCAGAGTGGCAACAGGACAGGACAAACAAAGCATTTCCTGAATAACAATTATTTACTCCCAGATGATTGAATCAGTTTGTTTTAGGTCACTTTTGTATACAGAATGGGAAGCAATATACAGTGACTGTTGGAGAACACGGAGCCATCCGTGGGTGTTTCTGCTTTATAACAAAATAGAACCTCTTTAACCGATACCTGTTCAAGTAATTAACCTATTATAAAGAAAAAATAAGTCAATGCACCAAGGTTGTGCTTCTGAAAGTACTCTACTGTGTTTCTTTCATTTAAATTTCAAAGTGGATGTCAACGTTGTTTTGTATCTACAAAGACAATTATTTCATGCACTGTCAGGTTACTTGCAAATTATCACAAATACACCAGGGTCTACGAAGATACCGATTTCAAAGTGCATTGATATTCCACAGCCTTTTCTCTCTGTAGTAACTGGATGGATTGGATTCCTCAGTTTAGCTTTCAGTTATAAACTTTTCCTTCTTCCAGATGAAGTGAATGAATACACGATGCAGACATTTTATGTGATCCTTTGCTTTTCAAGGTTTGATCTCTAGAAATGCGGGCTGTCTCTAGACCGTGTTGCTCATTTTCATATGGACTGAATTCTGCAGCCTCGCAGCTCTCAGTGAAGAGAGCTCCCAGGCAGGACTGGCACATTATGGTAACGCATATGGTCTGAAGAATAGCAAGTTTTTATGCGCCCTTCCTGTTCTTCTCTTTTTATATCGCATTGCTTTAGGCCACTGTCAGGTAACTGAAGATAAATGTTCCCAGGTTCTTGTCAGCTTTCGTGCCAGTACAAACTATATCGCTTAATATTTTGACTTTTTCAAGTTGTGGACAGTTTCAGTAAGAATTTGTGATCTATCTCCTGATCGTTTGAAAATAATCAGCCACTATAAGAAACCCTGAGGTGCTCAAGAGACAGTTAATCTCTGGAGCTTTGACTTAGAATCACAGAATCATCTGAGTTGGAAGAGATCCTTAAAGGCCATCTAGTCTAACTCCTCCACTACAAACAGGGACGCTTACAGATCAGGGTGCTCAGAGTCCAGTCCAGCCTGACCTTGAATGTCTCCAGGGACAGAACATCCACCATGTCTCTGGGAAACCCATTCCAGTGCTTCACCACTATTACCATAAGCTTTCTAGCCAGCAATGTGTTCTCTCAGCCCAGAAAGCCAACCATATCCAGGGATGCATGAAAAGAAGTGTGGTCAGTAGGTCAAGGGAGGTGATCCTGTCTCTTTACTCAGAGCTGGTGAGACCTCACCTGGAGTTCCAGTACCTCACTTCTGCACCTGGAGACCCACTTGGATTTCAAGAAACTAAAGTAGCCTTGCAACTCAACTTCAAATTCAGTAACAATATGAACCTTACTAATGTTAAACATACCTCTTATGTTATGCCGTTGTTGTTCCATACTTTGATATTACCTTTTGTTTGGTACAAAGAAAGGAATAGAGGCTCTTCTTATTCCGGGAGAAGATTTTATCTCTCTGTCACAAAAATATCTGTACTTGATCTTTTGCTTAAATTGAATCCCTGTTAACGCTTCCTAAACAACTCTCCCTCTTCCTGTTACTTTTAAACTCTACAGTCACCATAGGCATCATAAATTGCCTTCTAGTCAAGTTACATATATTTAGCTTTTCAACCAGCCCCACACCGTCTTTAGTCATTCTTTCGAATCAGTGCTTTCACTATGAACCTATAAACAGGGAGAGATAGAAAGACATCCTGTGTTAGCTCATAACGTGCAACAACTGATCTCATTTCATGGGATCCAATACTGAAAATGACAAATCAAGACTACTTGCAGGCTGTTTAGACCACTATGGGTAGACCTGGCATACAAGAAAAAACATCTGGTGCTGGTGAGGAAGACAGGAGCGTATTGACAGCCAAGCTCTGAAACAAGGAATTCTAGGGAAATCATAAGCCTTAATGAGAACCATGGTTTTGGTAAAGAGTTATGATTCTGGTCACTTTTCTATCCCCCAGGCAACAGTAGACACCCGCTGTCTTCAAAAAGCAATCTACTTGTGGCATGAGAAATTGTATTTGTCCCCTACTCTCTTAATGATCATCCACAAAGATAAGCCTTCTATCTCAAATACCACAGCAAGGCTGCTGTTATAGGCAAGAGCCTGACATCTACAGCACGTGTGTAAAACCTGCTGCAAAAGGTCAAGCCACAGCCATCAGAACAAACAAAGCAGCATCCAGATCTCCTCTGTGATATACGTGCATTTCAATCGCAAAGATATCTTGCAGGCAGGCTGACACTCATAGATCTACTTTGGCTTCTGGTTGCTGCAGATGAAATCTCTTGGGCCACCTTTAGAAATGTGAGCAGAACAGAGCTCTCACTGGCACCCTGCACACAATCCCATTTCCCACTGGTGAGCCCCTGCTGCAGGCCGGTGCAGAGGAAGCATGCATGTCACCAAAGACTGCAAAGCAAAACTCCACTAGCTGCTGAAACTCCTGTACCCACTCCCTTACATAAAGTCAGAACACAGGGCAAATAAGCAGCTTTCCCTGAGCACCTTTCCAGCTTAAAGAGAGCCCTTCTTCCTGCACTGCTTCCTCTGAACAGGTGGACACCTCCCAAAATTCAGCAGTAGGAAACACTTTACCTTTAACAAGCTCCAGCCACCCTAACCAGATTGTCAATAAACAGAGCATATTGCACAGATGGACTAATAACGCAACCCTAATTCAATTGCCTAGAACCATCGTCTGTGCACACTCTATTAAAAGCAGCCACTCGGCTTGCAGCAGCTTAGAAACCAGGACAGGGTCCCCTTCTGAAGGAGAGAAGGAAGCGCTGACTGATGAGCCAGCAGCTGGGAGCCCATTCTCTCTCTGCAGCACATTTGCAAGTTGCCTGCACCCTTAGGCCTGCATGCAGTGGCCTGCAGCCACCTCACTAGTGAAAGCAGATTGTCCCTATCTCAGAATCCTAGAATATGCAGAATTGAAAGGAACCCACAAGGATCATTGAGCCCAACTCCTAGCTCCACAAAACACCGCCCAAAATTAAAGCCCTATGTCTGAGAGTGTTGTTCTTCTCTTTGCTGTCTCTCCAAGTACCCCATACAGAAGACTAAGGGCTCCCTAAAGGAAGGGGGTTCCTTCAATTACGGTTAGGTCACAGCATGACTCTGGTCTCTAGCTTATGTGCAACTCCCAGATTGATTTTCTTATGATTCGTTTATCTCAGTACACATTTCACTAGCCAAGCAGTGGTCTGAGCAAGGTTTGGCAATGGGAAAGAGGGACAGGAATCCAAATCCACTGGTATTATTTTCAAAGTTTGCTCTATCTCTTTAAAAGTCAGGCTGCTAGAAGCCACTGGCTGATGCATAGCAAGGGATTATCTTTCACAGGCAGTACCTTTGAAGTGCACAAGATTCAAATCAGTTGCAAATAGGGGACCTGAGGCCCATCAGCAGCCGTGCTGCTTGGGGCCAGGAAAGTCCAAAGAGCTGCCTCATCCTTCCATCTGCACTCCAGATCGAAGGGATGTAAAGCAGGCCACACTGAGCCTGCCTTGCTATCCATCAGCCAGAGCTCTGTCTGCCCTGGATTCAACGTGGGAGCTACACAGCACCTTATACCAAGTGGGACCACAGCAGACGTGCATGGAAAGGGCCGATTAGAAAACGAATTTCAGAAGCACTTTTATGTCATTTGCTGCTCACATTTCCAGCCTTGCTGTGTAAGTGCCCCAAGAGTCTCTTTGCTCCTTCACTGAGGACCATATTCATGCAGAACCGTGACTATTCTTACTTTCCCCTTAATCTCCTTTCACTAACTGTCCAATGGGCAACCTGATCTACCCTCTTTGAGCAACTTTTCCTCCTCTCCCTGCTCCTGAATGGTATTAGTATGCCTGGGAGAACCTAGAGCTGCTGAGACCCCCTTTGAAGTTAATGTGACTGGATGGCCTGCTGCAGCCAGCTGTGACCAACTTGTACCCTGCTCCTGGCAGAAAGCTCTCTCTAGCCCACAGCTTAGTGGGATTAGCTACCCTACCTCATTTTTAATATATCGTTCCGTTGCGCACAACCCTGGGGCAAAGCTTACTGCACATTTCCATGGATGTCATTTGAGGGAAGGACTTGGATTTTTGCCGCAGTTGTCTTCTTCTCTGACATTCTGACAAGCTGCTGGACAGAACTACTTGGGCACTTGCATCAGTGTTTGCACTTTGAAAAGTTCTTTTGCAACAGCCACCCACGGGAGAAAAGGCCAGTGGATGAGTAACTGAGCACGAAGAGATTTTTATGTTAATGCAGCCATGTCCATGTGCTTCTTAAGCAGTATGTTTAGGGAAAAAAAACCAACATTGTGCATTTATAGCTGGCTCTTTTGAGAAAGCAGCTGCAATAGCAATGGAAAACTCAGTTTAGTCAAAAAACACATTGTGACGAATAATAAAAAATTAGTTGAATCCAGAGCCTGTGATAGTAACAAGCTCAATATGCCCAGCTAGAACTAATCATAACGTACACAGAGAGGCTCCTGAAGCCCTGCCAGCCCCTTCCAAACACTACATTCCCTGTTTTAAACGACTGGGCTCTGTAAACACCACCCTGGTGCCGACCAGTAGCGCATCCAGTGACATCCAGGCCTGAACTCCCACTCCCTTTTTTAGCACAGAAAACAGGTAAAAGTATAACTTCAAAACACAGGCAGCATGAAAGGAGAATCTATACAGCGTATTCTAGGCAGAGTTTTCCCAACTTGTTTCACCTAAGATCCATTTAAATCCAAGATCCAGCACAGTAACTCATTACAATACATACAGGCCTCAAACTGGTTAAAAATGAACCGATAGAGACGTCTGATAGACAGAAATTTAGCTGACTGATCTTGCATGCAGATAATGAGCTAAGAGAAAAAAATATTGTTGCAGAAAGGAAAAATGTCTATCAAAGTCCAAGTATGCTAATTATCAAGAATTTAATGGAAACCCACTTCCTGACAAATTGCACGTTGAGAAATGAGACAGCTGAATATTTTAATAGCAGATCTCCCTGAGGCAAAAAAAGAGGGGAAAAAAAAGTATTAAAGAATAAAAGGAAAACAAAACAAAACAAACAAAAAAGAGTGTCAAAGGATAAAAGGAAAACAAAAGAAAATTAAAAAAAAATAAAAGACTGTTTGCTTCCTCAAAAAATACAAATCTCAATTGAGAAGCAAACTCTCGTAATATGAGGTTTGGGGAAATGAGGCAATGTGTTCATCTTGAGAATTGGTGGTGATGCTCCTAGTAGAGACCTGCAGCCAGGTCCATCTTTGTACAATAAGCTAATTAAACAGTTGTCACTCATGCAAAGGGGACGGAATGGACAAAGGAACACAACAGACACCATGACAAGCTGGCTTGGCCAGCTGACAAGCGCTCCACTGAGGCAAGTCTGAAGTAGAAGCCTGAACATGAGGAAAATGATTAGAGAAAGCACTGACTTCTCTTTGCTCCATGTTGTGTTGACAGTACAGGCTACTGTGAGTTAACGTGCTGTCAGAGAACACATTGAGGCTAGCTCTTCTTTCATTTGTTTCTTCAATTCCTATGAAAAGTCCAAAAGAAAGGGCATTTGGTTCTGCTCAGAAAATCTCATGTGAGTTCTTTGGAAAACTGGGCTGATCAGGCTTCTGCACTCCCAGCCACAGATCACCTCAGAGCTCTGCAAGAAGAGAAGCAGCCAGCTGAATTAATGCGAGCAATGAGCTGTCATCGTAACACTTCTGAATACAATAACCACCAGCTAAGTCTGTAAAGCTACGCTCAGAACGTCTTCACTGAGTTTTAAACAGAAGCTAACCTAGAAATGGAACAAAAAAAAAAAAAAAACAAACAACTAAATCTGCTAAATTGTCACTTGGTGATTGCAAAGTTTTGAAATGATTCTATGAAACCCACAAATATGCAGTGTTCAAAGCTCCCAGGTGCTGTGGCTTGGACAGCTGCTCAGGAACTGCAGAGAAACCTTGTGTGTAACATCAAGCTTTTCATAAAGCATCAGGCAACATCTAGAAGTCTGAGACTAACAAGCCTTATTCCCAATACCTCTACACAGAAAGAACAATTTGCCAGGAGGAACCATCAACAACCAGAAAAGCTTTCTGTTCAATTGGGCAGTTTGAAACCAGCTTTTAATGGTTCCTTTCCATACGTAATGATGTGACTGCCCCACGCTTCATGATATACATGCAAGAGAATGCAGGAAGCTCTTAGTCTGAGATCATGAAGGGTTGAATAAGACGGTCATAAATGTGGGAGATTAAACTGGGGCTCGCTAGTGTCTTCAGAAGCAACTGGCCTGGAATATAAAACATCAGAGAGGGAAAACACCAGCAGCAGCTAAGGGAGAGCCATTAAGACAAGTACATCTCAGCCACAAACATCTCCAGCTGGCTCCCAGAATTAAACAGAGGATTTAATTGGCACTGTAGAAACAATTGCATTAATTCCACTTTTCAAGGACAGTGATAAACCTTTGATTCCTCAAATTGCAAATGTATTAGGCAGAATATCTGGCTCCTTCCAGTGGATGTGAGGACTGTGAACGCAGAATAACTGAAGTTCTATATGTGCCAATGAGAGAGGAAAGATTCCTGTTTCAGAGGGGCTAATTCTCAAGCTCAGATAGGCTCCTTTTTCTTGCTGTCACTGATTTCCTTCAGTTGGTGCATGCACAGCCCACTCTTCCCCTCCCTCCCCATGCCAGCAGCCATTACCCGGGGACATGCCATGCCATCCGTGTAACTGCTGGGCTGCTGGACACTCAGAGCAAGGTGGTGTAGAGGGGTTGTTTTGCTCTTCCAAAGGCTGCAGGAAATCTCAGGGATGCCAGCAATTTCTGTGACTTACAGTAGCAGCACTAGAGTAGCTAAGAACTTACTGTCAAAACCAAATATAACAGTTTCCTGAAGACCAGTGACAGAATTTGAACAGCACTGAATGCAGTCAGTACATAGAAAAAAGAAAACAAACAAACCAACAGACAAGCAAACATCAAACAACAAAAAAACAAGCAGCAGTTTCTAAACCTTAAATTCCATTGGAATCAGGTATGTGAGGGAACAGACATAACAATGTTATACAAAAAATTTAAGAAAGAAAGAAAAAGATGAGAGAATCCAGCTGAAAATGCAGAGATGTGTTGGAGCTGAACTGTACGCACTGAAGCCCAGCCACTGCATGAGGCTTCAACAGCTCGGCCTTTCTGACAAGAGACTCAGGACTGCTGGCAACCACAACATGTCTGAGAAGACCTCAGGATGAAGTCAGATTTAGGGTGGTGGTTTGCTTGGCAGCTGGAATCCAGAATAGTAACGTGAGAGTTCTGGCAATGCCTTTGCAGCTGGAGCCATAGGCACACATCCCTCCCCAGCACCAAAACTCTGCAGGATTCTCTACCTTGGAAACAAGAGTCTATCAAGAAAGAGGTGGTTCTAAGCTTTGTGTACAGCACACACAGAGACAGACTCACATGTGTTGGCATCCATGTGAAAGGCTTTAGCTGGGGTGCAGGACAGTCTTGTGGTGAGTGGAGATTCACAGGAGGATAAAACATTGATTGGTGCACTGCTATCAAGAGAAGTTGATGCATTGCCTCTTAATACTGGGCTGAACCGGACCATGGATGTATTCAAGTGGCAGAGCAGATGCTCAAGAAGACAGGACTATAGGTGCTCTTTCAGCACATAAACATCTCAGAGCCCACGAGAGGGTAGGCTATGCCCTTACCAAAGAAACAGATGGCTCCTTTCCATTCAAATATTCTCCTCTTCATCCCCAGCGCAGTCTCTGTCTCCCCACAGGCCATGCATATCAGAATGAACCTTCTGCCTTTCCAGTAGCCAAGAAAGATGGTTTTACTTTCATCTTTCCGCATGAATTCCATAGGGAGCCAGGCAAAACGGAGGTGTGGGGAGGCAACATTTTGACAGTGTGCAATAATGAAAAAATGACAGAAGCCACAGACAGAGGAACAAATAAGTCTCCCTGCTTCCCATGCACAACGATAGATAAAAGAGAATGGATGAAGGATCAAGCAGCAAGCAGGCTGCATGCAGAACAGACAGTGCACTGCCCTTTTCCACTGGGACCACAAAGTCTGATGGGCATGTAAGCAGTTGCTACACCACTCCCATGTTTTTCTTGAGCTCCTAACTAGAATAGATGAGGACAACCGGACTTTTTCTGATGTTATTCCGAAGGCTAGTAACTATAAAATGCCTACAGCATGACAGGTGCTTCATTTGGGACAGCTGAACACTGTTCTGGAGAACACGATCCCCTTTCCATCCTCACAAAGCGCATCATTAATTAAGGATCTTCATCCCTTTAGAGTATACTTGCAAAGTGGACAAGTGATTTCACCACTAAATGTACTTGGTACTTGTCCAGAACAGACCATCCAGCAGTTAGAACCTATAAATAGAGTGTTATCCCCAAAGAGTTTGGGGAGTGGCAGAGGTAAATCTGAGCATACATCAGCTGGGACTCACTGCTCCTTTTACATTTCACAACTGTGCAGCAGATTGCCTGAAATAGCAGAGAAGGGGTCCAGTCCATTTCCCAGGAGACAGCATCCACATCTTTTAACTCTGTATCTTCTGCAGCCATTCAACATTCTAGTTTCTAGCCGATGTTTCAGCAGAAAGGCTAAGAAGGATGAAAGTGGTCTACTCTTTCTACCACAAAAAGAAACCCATCAGTATGCACAGAAGACATGAGAACGTGGGGCTGATACAGGTGCACAGCTGCTGTCAGTGCTGTGCCACTACATTTTCTGTGAGTCAGTTCCTCCTCTCTCAAAACACGATGGAAATAAGCTTCCAGCACTAACAAGAGACTACATGAGAATTAATTTTCCTACCAGTGACTGTTCATTCATTCTTAACCCAGTTAACCAGCTGTTCTATGGAAGCTCCTCCCCAGTGCCACAAGTCACCCCTCCTCCAAGATTTGCTGTGCCTTGTGCCCTTCCCCTTTTCTTGCCCTTTCACTCTTCTGCGAGCATTATCACCGCTCTCTCCTCCAATGCTTTCAGACTTCAACTTCTTCAACTTGGTTCCGCCTTGTCTTTCACTCTGTATTCACATTGCCACCAGCCCTTTGCTTTTTCCTGATGGAAACAGCATCCTAGCCAGAGCATTCTGTCTCAATTTTCTGAAGCCCCGTGGGAAAGATGGGATCGTTACTTGCCAGGACACGTGCCCAAATCCATCATTATGCAAGTCAGAGCTGGAGCCATTTTGCTTCAATTTGCTTTTCTTCAGGGCCCAAGGATCTGCTCGCTCATTATACTAAACGAGGTGGTTTCCCAGCTTGAAAGTGCATTTTTAAAAGTCTTATTCTGCTTAATGATTCTTTTTGTTAATTTTAAATAGATTTTCAGAAAAAAGAAAAAAAATCTTTCTGCTGGTAAAGGACCCACAGCGTGGAAACCATGGTTGGAGCTTTTGCTCCACGCAATGCATTCTTAATGATCTGAATATTTATTCAGAGGAACTTTGCTCTCTATAGGTGAGATATATTTCATGCTCCTGATTAACACAGAACTCAGCTTTGCTCGGCACAGGAACTGTGCTAAGCTTTTCCTCACAAGAAGTGATGAATTAGAGATGATGCGTAGAGCATAAGAGCGCCTGAAATTCAATATCATACTAACACCGCTTTGCAACTGGTATCACAGGTGACAGGTCTATTGCTCAAGATCTTGTTGTGAGGGAAATATCACCTCAGAGATCGCTTCTTAAAGGTCAACAGCTGCGAGCGTGTTCAGTCTGACGATGTGTGCTGATAGGGCACAGATGTCCAGGCAGTCAGCCTGCCAACAGAGGCAGAATTCCACCTACGAGCATCAGCTCCTATAGGAGAAGGTGCCATCCCCTGCCTTTCCTTACAGCCAACCGCCACCATCCACAAATCTTCTAACTGCACAACTAACTTTCTAACTCAGCTCCTGAGCACCGAAAGCATTTGACACCATAGTGCAGAGCAAAGAGATGAGCCAAGAAGCTGGTAGTCATGCTGAGGAGAGGACTCCCAACAGCAGTAGGGACCTTTCAGAGATGACAGGGTTTGTTCCAATAAATTCTGTTGTTGTTCAGCCACCCCTTGTAGAGACCAAGTGCTGGGGTTGCGTTGACACACCAGAAGCCAGCACACAAAGCCTAGGGGGCTCGATGGATCCACCTGCCCAGGGGTGTATTTTAAGAGGAAGTTAGGTTAATAGGAAAGATAACTTACTGCAGGAGCAATCCAGCTTCCTCTGTATTATTGAGCTCTCCTCAGAAGACTGTGTGCTGCACACTCCATTCTAGAGGGACAAGCCAAAGCCACACTAACTGCTGTGACACTAACTGCAACTCATCCAGAAGGCAGCATTGGAGAGCACTGTTCTTCTCTTTGCTAGCAGAATTGAATGTTACTAGCAGTTCACTCACCTAAGAAGGGATTCTAAACTGGCAAAACATAGACTCATAGACTCATCTGAATTGGAAGGGACCTTTAAAGGCCATCTCAACCAACTCCCCTGCAGTGAACAGTGACACCTACAGCTAGATAAGGTGCTCATCCCCATCCAGCCTGACCACAAATGTCTCCAAGGACAACTTCCACCACCTCTCTGAACAACCTGTTTCCAGTGCCTCACCACCTTCACTGTACAAAACTTCTTCCTTACTATCCAAACTAAACCTCCTCTCTTTTTGTTTGAAACCATTTCTCTTTGTTCTTTCACAACAGTCCCTGCTAGAGAGTCTGCCCCCTTCTTTCTTCTATTCTCCCTCCAGATACTGAAAGGCCACTATCAGGTCTCCATAGAGCAAGAAGACAACTTGCACACTGGGGGATTTCTGTCATGATTAGCCTCAGCTTCCTTCTTGCATTCACTTGATAGGTTTTGTCTTACGACAAGGACAAGCTCTTTGGACCAGACACTGTGCCTTGCCATGAGCATGCAAAGTGACTACCCCAACTGCCTGCTGATTTTATTGGAGCCTCCCGGCTCCAATATCTACCTGATACAAGTGGCAAAAAAAAGTCATAAAGACTGGACACATCTCAAATAATATCACATCCAGTCAGGATGTAACTTACATCCAGAATTCAAAGACAACCGTGCCAAGATAACTCCCCTCTGCCATCACAGCCCAACACAGGTAGGCTCCCTAAGGCAATGAGGAGCTGCAAAGTCTTTGGTAATCAATGTGTGACAATTGCTTAAAAGCTCAGGAAATGCTGAAATCAGAATGAAGCAGTAAGTATAATAAAGGGGACTACTGAACGACACTCAAATTACATGCTACAGACGTAGTATTTTAAACAATTAATATGCAATGTTGGTGAAAAGGTGCATTCGGTGAGTATTTGTCTCTGCTGAATATTCAAATGAAATTACAAAAAATATCTGTAGTCCTTCAGATTTCAATGGGAGGCTCATAGATAAAATTCTCCCTTGGCCAGATAATTTCATCCTTGGACTAACAAGTGTGTTCAGCTCAGTTTTCAAGGTCTGTACTTTCTACAAGCATTGTCTGTTTCTATATATGAAACTGTAGGGAAAAGTAAATTGTTTACTTTTCCTTTCAAAGGGGATTGTGATTTAGAAACGGTTCAAGTACAAGAGTGCACTAAGGAGCACTGCACCAAGTTACCTCGTTGAAATTGCACAGCTGACAATATTCCTGAGGAGCTGTTCTCCACTTGCCTACAATTTGCACCCTAAAACCATACTGTCTGGATTTCCTATTGACTCCCTCTGATAGCGACGCTAAGCACATGAGCTGAGCTGCAATAGTTGGCTAATTTCATTACGCTTGGGTACTGAAAAGCCCCGAAGACATCTAAAGTGGACTTCAATATTTTTGTTTAACAATTTGCATCCCTTACTGTCTCTCTTAATGTGTTTGTGCCTGTTTAATCTTCTGTAAACTCTTATCTCTGTCCTTCTGATGTACACAAAGTACATCGGAGGAGGGCTGCAAACAGAAATGGGAATTCTTGGTAAACAAAACTTGACATATCCCTTGAAGGAAGCATGTTTATTGCCCACGCTGTGCTCTGAGCACAACCTACTATACTGTGCAAGCGGGGGTTTGCAGTGCAGATGCCAAGCCAGACTCCAGCAAAAGCCCCACATTAAAGTCTGCCTCCAGCAACCCTTTATTATTGCATGATACACCTCCGAAAAATACTGATGCAAGAGATGTTATTAGTTTTGCCACACGCTCGGTTTTTCAAAGTCAATTCTATTGTCTAAGCAAAACCAGGCACGTTTCTGGCTGTTGCCATGTGAATTTTCACTTCATGGAATAAGGGGAAAGAAAATCATTTTGTTACTTTGATGAAGACGCCTTGTACATTTTGACAAACTCGAGTCCCTCCAGGGTGCTTACTGGCCATGAAGCTCTTTCATATCTCATTCATTATCAGAGAGAGACAGGAAAATACTTCCTCGTTTCTCTTGCGTATGAGTAAATTAGTGAAAACCACAGAGACTTGGTTTCATTAAAAGTGATGGAGTGAGACTGGCTGCAGCCGCTGCACAGTGGGGACCGGGCTGAGCTGACTCAGTGCCGTCTGCCCGGCGAATTCAGGAAAAAAGATTAGCTGGAAATTTCTCTGTTGAAGCACTAACTGCTTACTGCAGCCAAATTCCAAGACAGCTTGATGCTAAACTCAAAAGCTAGCGAACATCTCTTCTTTCTCAGCTCCATCACTCCATAGCTTTTAGATGTCCATATGCCAGACCTGCATTTCCCTGCTAGTTTCAAACTGCAGCTATTACCATCACCAACTGTTACAGTTCCTAACAAGTGACAGCCAGTAGGTATTATCTACGGAGAACTTTACCTCAGGAGCTTGTCAAGGGGAAAAAGCCCTGAGCCTCAGGATTAACTTCAAGCGTAGCTCTCTCATGTGATAAGGCAAGGCAAGGGAAGTGGGAAGAGTCAACTGGACACCAGCTAAGTCAAACCCGTATCATTCCACCGAAAACTTGACTAAGAACTCACGCTTCTCCTGAGACCTTTCTTGTCACGTGCTGCTGTGACTACTGGCATAAGAAGAAACAAAAGTGACGATCCTGGCAGAGGATGCCATATCCTCTGTGTGCTGCCTGCAAAGCTTTTGTGCAGAGCATGGTCCAGCTGTGGTGGTTTCTGGGGGTGCTGAGGATAACGCAGGTCAGACTAAACCTTTGGCTACAGTTACATGGGAATACACTGAAATCCACATGGAGGATAGTTCAGTTCAGAGGCAAAGTGTCAAGAGAGAATGAGCACTTAGGATCCCACCAGCCTACATCGTAACATTCCCATACCTGCAGATGCATGATGCATACCAGTTTCCCTGCCTCATTCAGCTCCCAGTCAGGTTTTATGCTCTCTGTCAGTGTTAACTGATAATCTACAAGGGAAGCCCAGCAACAGAGGGACCACCATCTGCAACTTAGGCCTCCCCCTTTCTACACACAGCATTCTCTCTA
The DNA here is from genome assembly GCF_039878825.1 of Excalfactoria chinensis. Lineage (NCBI taxonomy): Eukaryota > Metazoa > Chordata > Aves > Galliformes > Phasianidae > Excalfactoria > Excalfactoria chinensis. The sequence goes on along the minus strand of NC_092829.1, from coordinate 34,007,881 downwards.
TCCATGTTATGTTTAACTCAATCTATTATTGCTCCAAGTTCCTCCATTTTATACTTTTTTTTTTCCTTCTCAACCTCTGCTGACCTCAAAGATGGCAAAAAGAGCCGGAAGATCCCCAGCCAGGTGGCAGAACCCTGCTCGGATGACTTAACACAAGTGACTTCTAGCCCTACTTAGCTCAAATTTCCAGAAAATCTGTGTTCCCACTGAGCGTAATAATATACTGCACATGCTCCTTTTCCAATGCTTTCTCTCAGAGAACGCTCTCATCTTTTTGTGAGCTATTCTCCTGTGATACAGAGCGCTATTACCCCATGAAGCTCACTGACTCAGGAGTTATGGGCATTTCACAATTTACTGGATCAGCTACATGAAAATGTGAGATTTTGGGACATCTAGCACACAGCACCCATCTAGACTCTGTTACCAGTGCAATAGCTAAGCTGCATGCAAATTCAATCCTTTGTGCTCACCTTGCCTTTTTACAAAGCTCAGTGATCAGACAGCTGCCCTCTAAGGTGAAAGGGCAAGAAAGCATAACCTGATGAACTGTCTTGCTGCTACAAGGCAGGAAGTAGCATTTTTTTCCATCTGTAATGGAATGCTGACCATCCTCTTTGTAGCAAGAATGATGCTCCTGTGAAAGTAACTCAAATTACTCCAAGATGATTGGTACGGTAAGAGTACTACTGCATGATTGACACACAAGCGGAATATGGAAAGGATGCAGAAAGGAGAACGGCAGTTCTGTAGCAAGATGCCTGTTGCAAGCTGCCAACAAAGCACTACACCAGCAGGTATGTCATCCCAAACTCCAAATACTCAAAACCACAGGGCTAAAGAAGCTTACTAATGAATTGCTTCAGAAGCCACTGGCAGAGGCAGGCAAGGCAGACGTAAGATGCAGGCTTTCTCTGAGCATGCTGTGGGGGCCCCACGGTACAGACAGAAGAGTGTGAGATGTGCAAAGGACACATGTGTATGAGTGGGTATGTGTGGCTCACAACACCTCCTCAATTTGGACCACACAGTGCTGCACAGCTCACAGAGACGCTACGAAACACAACATCCTACTATGAAATACATTACTTTGAGCTCCACAACCCCAAAACTGCCTTTATTTCGCAGCCTATTGCCAGTGTTCTCAGTGCAAAAAGTTAGTCCGTGTGAGTTATTCTCTCATCAGTACCCAGGAGATATATAGGCTGCACTTACATTTCATGTTTGGAAAGAAATACTAATGCTATGCTGTACTGCAACCCTTCACCATTAGCAAAAGCATTTTTGTCGAATAGTGTTGTCATAAAACAGCTGCTATGTTCCTCTTGAGAGGCAGCTATACCTCAGCAGTGGGAAACGTGGCTCCCACGCAGGCAGCAAGGCTGTGCCATGCTCTGAAGCACAGCGGTGTCCTTCTGCGGCAGCTCTAGGCCAAGGTGGAGCTGGTCTGGTGATTCAGGGAGAGACCCCATGGGAAAATGCAGATGTATTTCTGGCACAAGTGTGACTAATACCTTCCTCAGAGCTTGCTGACAAACAGAAAAGGGAGTGCAGAGCTGGGCCCACAGCTGTCCCCTGGCCCAAAGCTGATTGCCTCTGTATGACAGAAAGGCACCCGCATTTCATGGGGGGAAGCCATGTGCCCAACTGACCTCGTCTGTCTGCAAATCAAGTACGAAGCAGGCAGGGAAAGACAGGAAAAAGGAGAACGTGAGAGAAAGCCTCTGAAATATTCAGGCAGTTCTTTTTCGCATGAAAGAGATGGTACAAGATGGCTTTTTGCCCTTTTTGCCCCCATTACAAAGGAAAAAAAATAAAAGCCAAGCATGGTTTGAAGCAGCTGGATTCACAACCGTACCTCACCCCCACTAGAACCCCGAGAGATATTGCCGTAAGCACAGTGATGGCAGAGGGCTCTGAGCAGCTGCTGGAAGGCTATTTAACCACCCAGCTAGGACTCAGCTCTCCACTTCTCTGCTTTTGCTGGCTTGCATTAGATACATGTACAAGGTAATGCTGCTTCACAGGTAAGGTTTGCACTTGAAACTTCTGCCTTATTTACTAATTTGAAGTGCTCTGGATGGAGATTTGGATGAGAACAGCAAGCCTCTAAGAAATCCTTCACCCACCTTTCATCTTTCTTTGTTAAAGCGGAACGTTTAACAGAGAAGTAAAGCATGTGAAAAAGGAAATCTTCTGTTTGCCAATTCATACAATTGACCCATTCCATCTTGTAGGTTTCCAACCCTCTAGCACTTCGGCTTATGCACAATGTGCACAAACAGAAGATGGTCTCAAGATGATAAACAGTCTGTGGCCTATTTACTCCAGATGCACTCCTGAGGCATCCTCACAGCTGTGGGCAATGCAACTTTTTAAATCCTCTGGTCAATAACAAAGACTGCGGCTGCCAAGAAAAACATAATGCAGCTTTAATCCAAACTCAGCGACTTCATATTAAACATTTATAAAGAAAAACAAACAAACAAACAACAATTACAGAGAAACTCTTGAGAACACAAGCTCCCAAGCTAATCTGTCCCTGGATAGTTACCTTCTTTCTTTCAGAAGGAAAGAAGTACACCCCAATTAAAACTTCTTTCAGCCTGCAACTGTAACCATGGCACTGTTACCACAAGGCATCTGGTTTCAGCAAACTACCCAGCTGTTGGCTCCTTCTGTATCAGTCGGGACGCAGGGAGTTTCCCTTTCCTGCAGACATTTGCATAGGACGGCAGGCTGGCACTGCCAGGGTTAAACCAAAACATTTCTTTAATTCCAGCTATGTTTTCACCCCAGCTTCAATACTTCCACTATGGGAACTGAGAATATAAATTCAGTTCTGGGAGAGCAGAAGCATTAGAGCGTCTGCAACACAGAGTCAGGCAGACTTGAGACAGGAGTAGATCTCCATGAAAGGATGCAAAGTCTCTGCTTTAGCAAGCCAAATCATTTCACTGCGAGCACTGAAAACAGAACAAAGTGGTCACTGTATAACCAAGACTATACAAGATTGCTTTATTCCTGTTTGTGTTGAGGTAGGCACTTGTTTAAAACCACTACCTCAAATATTTCAAAAGCACAGTGACCTCACCTAGCCAGTTGGAGTCGGTCTGTGGAAAACTCATTCACAATTATCTTGACAGTCTTCCAAACGCAAATCATTCTGGGATGAACAAAGGGAACACTGATCCTTCTTCCCCCCTTTCCTGCACCTGACTCCGCTCCCGGTATTTTCATATCGACCCCTTTACAATCTCAGTCCCTCCTTCTCTGCAAGGATCTCTGTGCCCACACATAAAGCACGAATGCCTAGTCAGAAGTAAAGCTACTAGCTTCCCATCTGCAGGACTCAGACAACATTACCTACTGTCTACCTGTCTGTCCACTGGCTTCTGCGCAATGCCTTGTTTACTGTCCCTCCTCAAGTGCTGGTGAGCCAAGGAAAACCATCCCTGTTGCAGCCCTGCTGCAGCATTAGCCTTCTGCCTGCGGCTGACAATTCCTGTAACCACAGTCACTTTTCTGTTATGGCTGCAATGAAGCACAGTGTTGTCATCAGAGCTCAAAGACCCACAGACTCACCCTGAGCCTTGCACATCAACCTCACCCAATGCCTTGGGACTATAAGCAAACTATCCCTGAAGTAACAGTAATAGGAATTAAAACTGTTTATTTCTGTTCAAGCTCATAACAGACATTTTCCAATCAAAGTAGCTAAAAACAGCATGTTCTTGTCTATTAAAGGCCTTATCTAATCTAACACTTTCCTCAATTAAACAGAGCAAATCCCTCTCTAGGCATTCTTGTTTCAGCCTGAGAGCTGGTTTTGATTTGACCTCAATTCAGTAAGTATTAAAGTGTGCCTTTGTATATGAACCCAGAAGAAGGGAACTCAGGGATGTAGAACTGACCGCATGCAAGAAGCTGGCAAGAAGACAGATGGGGACAAACAATTTGGACAACACGGTCAGCACACAGAGATAAATAACTCCACATTGTCATGCAGGAATGTCTCCGATTATGGCAGGAACAACAACACACAAAACTGCACATATGTATTTACTCACCACAGTTGGCAGGGGATGGCGATGGGTTGAGAATAAAGCAATAGAAAACCCTGAAAGCTTAAACCCAGCACAGGGAAAGTTTAAGAGACCAGGGCAAGAACAGTCATGCCCAGTGGTTAGGATAAACGTCTGCAACTGGATGCAGAACAAGGACAAGAATTGAACTAGAAAGCAAGGTTAGAAGTCAGAACATAAGCTAAAGGACAGAAGATTTAGAACAATAGCTAGAAGCTCAGCTGTTAACCTGAGGAGCAACCCAGAGTTCAGTCTTCATTAATCACTGCAGCCAATCACCCCAGGTGCCCGCTCACAGCCACCACCTTCAACTTAAGTGCTTGCTAATCTTTTAACTGCTTCACGTCCCACCTGGGGGACAATTAGCTTTAAGGTAGGCATAACTTGTTATTGTTCAAAAGTCACAAACAATTCATTTACTTTGTGGGGAAGGAAGGAGAGTGGTATGATGGACATATTATATTGGGCTTTGTAAGAAACTTGGTGCAGCTGTTTTATCACGTTTATTTTTCTTAGGCAATGGCTACAGATGCCAATCTTCCAGAGAGTGGGTGCAGCTAGAAAAGAGCAACACGTCACTTGGTTTGTTAGCACACCCTACATGGGCAACCAATGGGTACCTCTGAATTGTGAAAAAAAGAGAAGAACATAATTTTTCATGGTTTTTTTTTTTTTTTTTTTTTTTTTTTTGTTTTGTTTTTTTTATTTCTTAAAGAGGGAGGTGGAGGGGGTGTAATAGATTTGGAAGGCACACATGTCTTCAGGAAAGCATGAAGACCGAGCTGTCAACAGGCACGACTTCAGGAGGCAGCATGCAGAAGATTGGCGCTCCCACAAGCTTTGAGGGCACGTGAGCGGAGGCGGCTGACTCGGCAGCTGAGCAAGACTGCTCTGTAGCTCCAATGAAAGTCTTGTTCTTGGAGCGAGACGTGTTCTTGTGCTGCAGTCGCTCCCTGAAAACGCAATTACGCTGGCCCCTATTAGGTATGCCTCGGTGGCAAACCAGCTTGGCAATATACTCTATCTGTGAGTACTCTCATCGGAAGAGTGAGCCTCCAGCAGCAAAAACAATCAAAAAGCAGGCAGGAGCAAGGCTAATCCACTTAAGTGAGACTAAAACATCCTTTATTATTAATAATGATAAAAAACAGGCTTAACTAGTGATGCTGGAAATTATCTGTCGGTCAAGCAACGCACACGCTGCACAGCTACTGAGTGTAACTAGACTTGTGGGGAAGGAGAGAAGGAAGAGGAGAAAGGGGGTGCTGGAGACATGGAAAGAAGCAATTAGCTATCAGCTCTGAGTCTCTCATGGCTTTTCATTGGCTTCACCCCATCAACTCAGAAATCAAAGAGCTTCAAGCATCAGGCATTTGCGCCTGCTCCATCTTCATCACTGCCAGACACAGGCTCGCGATTAGAAGAATGGAGAAATAAGGAGCTTACAGATTCACTTTCCCCAGTTGATATGGTGACTCACTGCACGGAGGTATCGATCCACAGGTCTGGCCTCTGCCGATAACTACACGCCACAGGGGTTAATTCAACTCCCCACCACCTGGCACTGCCTCAGATGCTTTGCAGAGAACAGTTATAAATTATATAGCCCTCCAAAGACAGAAGGCAGGAGAGTATTCTTCCAGCACATTTCCTCTGTTACCCATCCTCCCGCAACTGGACCTGTTCTGCTGCTTCCAAGTCTCATTTGTTTTCTTCCTGAAATTACATTGCAGTCACCTATTCAAGAACAAACAGCCCATAGGACACTGAAAATTGGAGTCAGAGAAAGGAGAAAAGAAAGAAGAGCATCCTCCCAAAGCAGTGTTATTTTACATAATATACCAACGCGCAGACATGCATGCATGTGCATGCATATAGACATCGGAAAGCAATTTTTACAAGGAAGTTGCAAGCACACAGAAAACTAATCTTCATCTTAGAGAAAAGCTGGTGATTCTAGAGATAGCAGTATCAAGCCCTTGCGAGGGCGTAACAGCGATAATTAGAAGGACCAACACACAGGTTTTGATGGAGATAAGTCCTCCGCCCCAGTGCAGTGGTGGTGTACAGCAATGGGGCAATTTGTTCTGAGTTGTACAGATTGCCACGGTATCGCTCAGCAAAATTCCTGGTCAATATAATCCCATGAGAGCACTGAATTGAAAATCTGACCACTCATTAAAATCCACACTCTTAAAACATTGAACACTTGATTCACGCTTCTGATCTCTCCTAAAATCCCATTTTTCCCATTCACTCTATATAGAAAGCTACTGCACAAATCCCATCTTTCTCCCAGACAGTGCAGAGCAGAACAAATGTTATCACCTCCTTTTGGTTGTGGCAAGCTGTTTCCTAAGTTGATACCTGGCAAGAAAGCTTAATTACGTTCCAAATGGAAACAGAACTTTGGTTGCCTTTTTAAAGCAAAGAAAAACAAAACAAAACAAACAGCACCTGCACTTAGCTCATTTTTTCCCCCTTAATCTTGATGACCATCAAAACCTTAACCAAATCATTGTAATTTTGGTGTTTCTTCAGTTCAGGACATCTTTTCTCCTTTCCCTTGGCACTCAGGTAAGAGCTCCGGCTTAAAATCTGAGAAGAACAGAAATTACCACCTACCAGTATTGTGAACAAGTATTTTTGGCTGGTGAAATACTTGGGTTGGAAACATTTGAAAGTGAAATTCCATTTGATGCACTGGCTTAGAAAGACATTGTTAGTCCTGCCTGCAGTCCTGCCACCCAGGGCTGAACTCAGTCTAAATTGTCTGTGTTCCTCAGACAGCAAGGGGTCACTCCTCTCTTCTGTCTCAGATAACAGTCAATACCTGAAGGTTTAAATCAAGGTGCAAAAACACTCCATAGCAGATTATTTCAGAATTATCTTCACACAAAATAAACTTTCCTCTTCCCCTTATTCCTTTAATTTCAAGTACTGTGCAGTTTTCTTTAGGAGATGAAATTCTTCCTTTACTGTCAGAGAAGATTGTTTCAGGAGCACAGGTAACTAACCATGCCTGGCTGAAAGAGAAATGGGACTTTATCTGATAAAGAGTGACTACTGCTTTCTGGGCTGTGCTGAGCTAATTAAATATGGCTTGGTTCACTTAGGGCGTAGCTGCAATTAGAGGAAACTTAGGAATGGTTAACCAAATTAATTGCAGGTGTAAGTTTAAGGTGTGTTAACTAAGGAACGTGGAACCCCTGTGCAGATGTTTCCAGTCAGAAGTAAAACGGGGTCTGAACAAGCTAATGAGAACTCGGAGCAATTTATTTCTCAAGGAGAATGCTGAAGGAGGCTTACTGAGCTTTAACACATCTGAAATTCAGCTCTGTCATTAACTCGGTTTCACTTAACCAAGTGTTTCTGTGCAGACAGGCCTGAGTGAAGCTTCGCAAGCACTCGGGCCCTTGTGATTCCACTGGATATGGCATGGGACAAATGGAGGAGAAACCTCATTCATCTCTGCATCTAATTTTGTCAGATCTTATGCAGGCACTTGCTTGTTCACAGCTGAGTATTTGTCAGCAGCAGACAGAAAGAGGAGATACATACCTCAGCTAGAGATTTTGGCAATTTTCTGCATATAAGCATGTGTAAGATGCAGCATAACAGCCCTTTCATTTTGTCTCATTCTTTTCCATGATGCTTTTAGAAACCAAAGTAGGACATTTGTGCATTCAGCGATTATAATTTTATTGACAGAAGAAGATATAATAGTTACATCTAATGTATCCCTAAGGGTTGATAATTGGATGTAGATTATACTCTGGAATGGGAGATCTGACTTAAATGCATCTAAATCTCCGAAACAGACTGGAATGCGATGGGCCGGAAGGTGGAGGCGGGAGAATGATGCATCAGGTATGAATATAAAATGCGCTTTCATTTCATCATTTCCAGCAAAATTTAATGGTTGCATTCATCTGCTGTCCTGCCACAGTCTCCTTTCAACAGTACATGGCAAACACACACATAAAAGAGGGAACAATGGTTGTGAACAAAACCAGCAGTGCTCAGGCTCCGCAATTTCTATTAATAGGCAAAAAAATACCAACTTAGGAACTGTTGCTCACTGATAACCACCACTTCCTCAGCCTGGGCTGCAAAACAAGACACTGCTCCTCAAGCTATGGAGCATCTCATCAAGCAACAGCCGGACGTACTGTGGGTTAGACATGCTGCTGCCTTTCCTTGCTCAGTGGAAAGCTGCAGAGCACATGTATGCGTAAGGACGAGAGACAATGCTACCACCGAATGGTTTAATGCTTAAGGACTAGAGAATGAAGTTAATACGGGTAAAACTGGTGGTGAAAGGAGCAGCACAAGAAGTCAAGGGGCAGCGCAGCATCACCACAGTTACAAGGGAAGACCCAGTCCTCAGAATGGGAAGCATTACCTTCACAGCTGTGCAGGAATGGTTTGATTCAGATCTGAAGTACTCTCACTGGTACTGTGCAGAGAAGGTAGCTAAGCTGGCTTTAAGCAGTTATTCTGCCTACTGAAAGCTGTGCAGCTGCATTTAACACTAAGGTCCTTATGGGGAAATTCACCTATGCACTGTGCAGAACAAGCATATGCTCACCTGCCAAAATACTGAAAGCAAGCCTGCAGGAATCAACACATGTCCAGATGGCAACACATGCTGTGTCTACAGGTGAGTGGCAACGGCTTTTCTATCCCATGCCACTCCAGGATTTCACACATTTTCTTCTTCCCTCTCTGAATGAAACCACAAAGCTTTTTAAGTTCTTTGGTCCAACGGACACTGAGCAAGACAGACAGCACCTAAGAATGCCAACAAGCCATTGGCCAGGACTTCTACCTAGCAAGGGAGTGAAAGAAGCCATCTTTTACATCTCAAGTGAGAATACTGAACATGGAAGGGAGTTTTGTAAGTTTTATTTGAAATTCCTTCCCAGAGACAGGATATTCTTCCCATAGAAGTTTCTGTATCATGAGCCATTCTCTTTGGCTAAACTGACACTGCCTAAGTATTTCATTTTCTCCAGATGTATTCACGTAGCTTCAGGTATGAGATCCTGGAAATGTCCTGCTGCTGTCTCTATTTCACCATCTCTGCCACACTGCTCAGGGAACCCTGAGTCTTAGAAGCAGCCTGCAGCACGTGAAAGAAAAATTAGGCGTGAGGAGAAGCATGAAGTTAGTGAGAATTATAGAATCATTTAGGTTGGAAAAGACCTCCAAGGCCATCAAGTCCAACCATTAACGTACAAATAAATTGATCTAGCAAATAAGACTGAAAAATAATTTGGTTCAATTCAAGGGATCTAAGAGCGATGCCTGTTTCTTATATTTCAGCAGAGCATCCATCACCATCTATCATGTTTGCCTCAAGCCCCACAACCCAATGCGCTGTTAAAAGAGGTGCCTGTGCTTTGCTGCTCAAAATGTGCATATTTGTAGCATTAGTACTGACAGATTTAATGGTGATTCCTAGCGCACAGATTTGTTTTGCTTTACAGTATATTACTCAGTCCTTTTCAGCCTTCTGCAATTTAGATATCCCTCAAGGCATTTTATAGGGAGGGTGCAAAATCGTGTAAGAAATTCTGAGTCTGTGAACAACTGGTTGTTCTTCTTGGTTGCTTTTAAGAGAGCCCTCCAAGGAAGGCAGCAGTCCCCAGGGGCCTGAAGACTGCAGCTCAAAAAGCTTCAGCTAAGCAAATGGGAATAGGAGCTGAGGTCTGAAGGAAGCATCACCTCAGCTTTGGAGAAACTGAGCAGCTTGCACACGTAATAACAGAATTAGAAAGCTGCTGCCACCTATGGTTAACAACAACAGGGAGGAAGCTGCCTAATTGGCTCACAGAGTAAAAGAAGGTGAACCAGAGCACTTTCCCAGTTAACACCCACCCACTCCTTATTATCAAAGCAGCTTGCAAACATGCCTCTAAGATCACGTTCTACAACAAGAGCAAAGGTTACTGTGCAGAAAATGCACAACTCTGGAATCAGACCTCAGCCAGCCCACATGCACACAGCAGGTTAGCAGCTCCACTGGGAGCTGAGCTCAGGCAGCAGGGGGCAATCAAACAGCCCCTCTTTCCTCAGCATCACTGTAACCAGTTCTGAGCAAGGGAGAGGCAACGCCATGGCTACTCAGGAGCAACAAGAATGTTATCAGGACCAGAGAGTAGGAGCAGGCAGAGCACAGTGTGCTCGGTCTCAGCTGAGAGTCTAATCAATGCCCTCCAAAGACAAAATAATAAAAAATAAAGGCCATCAAAAAGTCCAATCACTTGAATTTGCACTTAAGGGCTGGGATCATCACAGAAAGGAAATCCAGGTGAAGCACTAAAATGACCAAACTTCAAAACACTGTATTGTACCAAGGGGAAAAAACAACATACTTTTCAGAAAGAGGTGCGTAGGAGAAATACGATTGTAAGAGAAGCGATTAGGTGAGAAGTGCTGACTCTGCTCCCAAGCAGCTTCCAGCAGCATTTCTACCCATCCAAACTACTTTGGTATTTTGAGAGACCTGGGAGAAGAAAAGGCAATTCTTAACAATCATGCATACAATAGGAGGCCGGGGTGTTGGTTTTTTTAATTAAAACAAACAAACAATGATCAAGACAAAGGAAAATGAGAAGAGTTTGGGGGAGCAAGTGCTGCCGAGGAGGCAGCTGCTTGCATGCCCTTCTCCTTTGATGGTTTCTTATTAAAGCCCCACACTGAGCCCAGTGCAGCTGCAGCCAGAGGCAGGAGGGTGAGGAGCTGCAAATGAGGCAGCTGCCCAGAGCTCACAGCTACACCACCCTGCAGTTCCTGGTGCCTACCTGAGCCCAGTGCTTTCCAGTGCTTACTGGCAGGAAGGGCCCTCCGGCATGCATCATTTGCTGCTGGATGGTTGCTGCTGACCATCACACACTGCCACATCTCCCACCCATCACAACAGGGAGGAACCTGGTTTCGGTGCAGCTTAGGCCACGAGGGCATGGGCAGTGAGAGGCAACCCTCAGCACCGCAGCAAGGCATTCACCACCTGGTAGTACAGACTAAGGAGGAACCTGGCTTATTGGGTGGCTCTATGCACGCAGCTTCCATTAACACTAATGTGGATTGCGTACTGCCACCAAGAGCTTGCTAAACAACAGGCGACAAACAGCAGTTTTTCATTCCGCATGAGTAAAAGGGGGGCAGGAGATACTCAGCCACCCACTGCAAGCACCTGAAAGCTATTTCAGCACAGAGTCACATCCAGCAGTTTAACAAAATCACACAGGAAACGTTCGCTGAGAATGCTACAGAATATGGTATGCTACAGCTTTGCAGCAGGTTTCTGCATAGAAGGGACAGTTCCAAAAAGATGATAAATATGCATGATAATGTACATTAAAAAGCTCAAAACCTATGGCAATTTTTTTAAGAGATTGCCCGGGGCATAAATCCTCAGAAGCCTGAACAGACTTAAGCTAAGCTAACGTTCTCATGCAACTAATAAAAATGTTCCATTTTCTCCTCCAAACACGGAATATTCCATTTTTTTGGCAGATACATTAGATATAAATTTGGACTAAAGCTTCAACTAGTGCCAAAAAAAGCCAACAGGAAAAAAAAAATAATAATCAAAGATTGAGGAACGACTCCCCATCTTTGACTTGTCATTGAAATGCACGCATTATAAGAAGAAAAATGAATGCTGTGGTCTAAGATGGGAGGAAAGCTTAAAAATACCACATTTCCAAGTGTAGCCTTTCATACAAAATGCCATTTCTGCAGCGGAAGGTTTGAGCATCCACAGCACAGTACCATCCTTGGGAGCATGTAGGGGCCATCAGCCAGACAGGCAACGATGAACCCCAGCATAGACAACCCCAAAACAGAAGCAGTGAAAATAAGCTCATGCAAGGCATAAAATGTTAAATAATATTTAATGATTTTATGCATAATTTCTATCCCTGCCCCCCTACCCAGAGCTGGGAGAGAACGTTACCAATTATAGGAACTAAATTACAGTGGTTCTATGTTGGGAAGGAGAGGAGAGGAGAGAAGAGGAGAGGAGAGGAGAGGAGAGGAGAGGAGAGGAGAGGAGAGGAGAGGAGAGGAGAGGAGAGGAGAGGAGAGGAGAGGAGAGGAGAGGAGAGGAGAGGAGAGGAGAGGAGAGGAGAGGAGAGGAGAGGAGAGGAGAGGAGAGGAGAGGAGAGGAGAGGAGAGGAGAGGAGAGGAGAGGAGAGGAGAGGAGAGGAGAGGAGAGGAGAGGAGAGGAGAGGAGAGGAGAGGAGAGGAGAGGAGAGGAGAGGAGAGGAGAGGAGAGGAGAGGAGAGGAAAGGAAAGGAAAGGAAAGGAAAGGAAAGGAAAGGAAAGGAAAGGAAAGGAAAGGAAAGGAAAGGAAAGGAAAGGAAAGGAAAGGAAAGGAAAGGAAAGGAAAGGAAAGGAAAGGAAAGGAAAGGAAAGGAAAGGAAAGGAAAGGAAAGGAAAGGAAAGGAAAGGAAAGGAAAAGGAAGAAAAAATGACATTACTGCTACTGTTTGCAGTTTTATGCTGCACAGAAAAATATTCCCTCAAATTATAATAGTAGTAATAATAATACGGCGCTGTGTATGTTTATTGAAAACAATACATTTTACAAAGCCCCAGAGAGCTTGTTAAATATTTACCAAATAAGAATATTTAGCGTTTAATAAGACACTAAAGAATAATGGAAATAAAAAGCAACAGGCATTTATCTGAAGCTTCCAAGCATTAGTTGCAGCCAAATGAAATCAGAAATGCTGCTCAGTACTCGGACATCCAAGATGGTCAACACTGTTGCAAGGCAAGTGCTGTTAATTCTTTCAGCAATTCATAGTTATTTCAACAGTGGTTAAGGCTAATTGAAACAAGTTCTTAATAAACAGTAATAGATTTACCTTCCCACCCTTAGGGGCCACGGGGAGGATTAGTCGATATTTGCTCACAGCTTCCAAGTTGGAAATGCTGGATGAAGACAATTATGATATTCTTAGAGAAGCATTCTTCAGCCGCTTATGCTTGTCTGTAATTAGATGTGGTGATTAGATTATACTTTATACTGCACTGCCATTTTCCTTTATCAACATCCAGCAAGTGGCTCCAGAGGGCACCTATGGCCGTTTAATGACTTCGGTGCTTTTCAGCTAATGACCATCAAGAAGTCTAACCATATCCAAAGGAAATGAAGTAACCTGCAGGTATGCACACAATGAAAGACACGACACTTCCCTTCTTCCAGAGGCAGGGCTTTGAGAAATTAGCTAATGATAATGATTTAATAATGAAACAGATGCTTGGCTGTGTTGTGCATGAACAGCCCCAGAGCAAAGCCACCCTCCTCGCTCGCTCCAACGCATGCCCAAGCACACTTGGCTGCTGGCTGTTCAACAACCTACCTTTCCCTTTGGCACAACCTGAAAGTGCATCTCACAGGTTCCTGCCTGAGCTTTGCTCTATACTGTTATTCCTCAAATGGAATTAGAGGCTTATTTCTAATGGAGACTAACAATGACCTCCCAGTACTGTAATGATGTCAATGACACAAGTAGAACAAAGGCTCTCAGACTGTCCCTCACCACGTACTGCCGAATGCAGTGTCAGAAATCATATTTGCACTGTCTGTCCCATCTACATTACTGAAATAATTTGAGCAGGAGAAGAAAGGTTCATGAGAAAGACACCGGCAGCAAAATTACATGAGGTTTGTGCCTTTCAAAACACGGGTTCACTGCTGGTTGCTCATGCAGGATGAAGTCAGAATAGCTGCTCTTGTATTAGCTGCTTGGGGTCATATGCTTCTATCTGCAAAATCACTGCCCACGGATACAGCTCGACTCAATTCTCTTGCTGTAGAGAGGCCAAAGAGAGTTTGAAATGGCATCCCATTACAAGCCCGCGTGTGGCTGAATTGTCCTTGCGCAGCCTCGATCGCTCCGTGTCCAGCTGTATCTGGCTGCAGAGGCTTTAACTAACACGCACAAAATATACTGGGGAAGATAAAAGGGATGAACCTTTCTTTTTCTGCTCCCCCTGCTCTTCCCTCCCAAGCTCTGAAAAACGCACACTCCTTGCATCACAAGATAAGAAGGCCAGCCTGTGATATGCAAAAACGAGAAGCAGATTCATTTTCTGTTGTATATAAATCCCTGAAGATCATGTGGGTGGGATTCAAATAAAACCTCTCCACTTGTGTCATCTTTAACAAAATCCAGGCACCAATGCTTTAACATGCAGCAAAAACTTCAACATTTTTTGAGGCAGCTCAAATAATAGCCTTGCAGGCTGAATGTGATAGATCTTCTATTCTGATTCCCCACCTCTTCTTTCTCGGTCACAACAGGAATGCAGGAGGGAGGCTGCAAGGTATTCCTTTCCAGCCATCAATAAATAAGTAAAGTCCGCTTCAGTTCCCTTAAAACAAGGCAGAATGGAAGCAAAGAAGAGTCAGCAATCAGCCACAAAAGATTAAGAACAGTAACCATTTGACGCTACCATGACAGGTACAGGAGAGGAACTGAAGACAGCTCTGATAAAGTATTTCTCTTTCTGGAAGACTTTCACTGCCACAGGTAGTCAACACCACCAGCATCTGCAAACATGGCGGTCCAGGGTAGACCATGGCGTCAGCTGAGGCTGCAGAGCAGCCCATCCCAGCCCCATTTACAGGTTGTAGGAATACAGATGCTCAGCAAAGCCAGCACTGCTAATTTCCAAGTTTCCTGCTAGTTCTTCAACTGAGACCAGAAGATTCTATACTGTCGCCATTCCAGCCTAATTCATGACTTGAAACTTGTCACTTGCAGACATCTTAAGTCCCAGACCAAATGGCGTGGTCACAATTTACATTCTCTCCCTCTAATGGAGGGCTCTAAGCGGTGTTTTTCTAGCCTTAAATCAGTGTCAGCCCATTACCAAGGCAGCATATAGCAGTCAGAAAGTTAATGGATTTAAAGGGCGGGGGTATTGATGGCTATGAAGTGGAAACTATTTATCCTGTAAATACTGTAACAGCTAAGACAGCTAGTCTCATTACAATTTATTTGTTTCAAACACCAGTGGAGGGAAAGGCTGTGGGGCATTGTTACTGGAAAGGATGTGGGATTGCACTCAGAGCTGAGGATGCGCAGTGCCACTTAGACAAAAGGCCCCCATGCCTACTCTCTGAGCCACAGGCTGCCTTTCTGTGTGCACCATCATGTACTCAGGTTGTACATCACCCAACCTGCTGTGCCCCAGGACAACGCAGGAACGGCCATCACCTCTGCTAGTTTGGGAAGTGTCATGTGGGAACATGTAGCATAGACCACAGGTGCCCATAGTGGCTGAGATTTCAGCCACTGTAGATATCAGTGTTATCCAGATGCCTCCTGCCCTTGCTAGCCCAGAAAACAACCTTGAGAAAAGACAGAAAAAGAAGGAACGATGGATTTTTCAGCCAATTAGCAGCACATCCAATAAATATCGAACTGTTCTGTCTGTATAGGAGCATGCGAGCACCTTAAAGCCTCTAGCTCAGTGATCCCAAGTCTCCAAACCATTCAGTTCTGTATAACCTCTCAACTGAATTATCTGAGAAAAAATTGGGAGATAATCCCAACGATTTCCACATAAAACCCTGCTGGGCCCTGTGAGCATTAGGAGACTGGAGTAGGAACGAACAGGAGGGAGGGAGGAAGACAGTAAATACTCTGCCCTTTATTTTGCTTCAAGGAGTAAAGAACTTATAGTTTGGTAAGGTTTTGGGGTTGTTTTGTTGTTGTAGTAGTAAAGACTTGCTTACTCTGCTCTGTTATCAAGCCAAATAGCATGCAAACCCACCTCCCGTTATACAGATGAAGGTCCACAGGCCAGCAGGAGTCCTGCTGTTTCTCATTCCCTGCAAAGGATGCTGCCAGTCAGTGTGCTCCATTAGATGTTCTTTCAGCAACAATCCCAGCCCTGACTTTCCCTGCAGTTACAATTCTGTGCTTTGTGACTGCAGGAATGCTTTGTTTTTACATACAGCTGTTTAATAATTATCCAGAGATCAATACTCATCAGCTTAGGCAAACGCACTGTTTCTCAGGAAGAAAAAGCTTCAGTGTGTGGCACCCAATGCTTGCCCCTGAGCCCTGCTTTGTCTGCAGGCCATAAGATCCTTTGGTCACAGCTGGGAGATCAGTGCTCCAGGGGCAAAATCTCAAATCAGAGGCACATATCCTGCAGCCATACCCTGAGCCCCCGGCCAACTTAAAGCACACACAGACAGGCTTGTGGGGAGGTCCAAAACGCACCACAGCTAGCTCTGCCTTTTGATACCAGCACACCAAGTTTTACTGGATGGAAATACAAACAAACAAACCAAAAAAAAGGATGCCAAGAAGCTATTACAAAGAAATCAAGACTTCAATTCTCATATGTTAAGAAAAAAAAACACCACAAAACCCCAGCCCTTTCATTTCTCCGCTCTCGGCTGTTAACTTCCATTTGTTTAGATGCCAGCACACTACACTTCATACAAATTAACACTTTTTTTTTTTTCCCTTTAAACGCAAGCTTATTTTCCTTTTGCCTGTACCAGCTGTTTATCTCCTGACTTGATGATTCTTTTTGGAAATGTGAGTTGACATCTGGGTATAAGCGGATGCTGTAAATTGCCAGCATTTCTGTCTACTTATGCAAGCAAAGATTAGTTTGTCCAACTACAGTAGCATCCCTCCAAAGAATGCTAACATTATGATACATAACAACCCTCTTCTTTGACTGCTATCACTTCTTCCTTTTCATTCAAGTACCTCTTTTTTTTTTTTTTTTTTTTTTTTTTTTTTTTTTTTTTTTTTTTTCTGAAGGCAAAGCAACAGATTAAGGCATCAGGCAATACAAAAACAGTGTCATTAAATGAGAAAGCTTCCCATAAAGTTCACATTATCCCTACTAACAGACAGCAAGGGCTGGGTGAGAATAAAGTACATATCCTGGAACAGATCAGAGGTGACAAAAGGAAGTGAATCCATGGGCTCTACCTAAATGAGCTTGAGCACAGAAGCTGAGGGGATCTGGCTCAGAACCTTTCCAGAGAAAGAGAAGAGGCAAGTGGCTGTGTAAAGCACCAGGTTCTTCACCATGGTGTGTCAATTTGACCTGCTTCCACAGCTGTCTGCATTTGTCCCCCACTTTTATTTCTTTCTTTCAAGGCTTTTACAATTTAGCCTATCTCATACTTTCATAATATCATGGGATGCACCAGTAATGCTTTATAGTCCACACAGTCCCACAGAGATGTGCAGAGCTAGGGACTTTCCCCCACTGTGCCCCCACCACAGCCAACATTCCCTTGCCTTCAACGCAACAGACAGGAGAATCCATCATCTATCTCAAAAGATTACAAATTCAGACACAAGCAAGTCAACACACATCAGGTACCACAGAATCAAATCCCCCTAGTTAACCCATTCCACCTTAAAGCAATCATCTGTTAGTAGGATGGGAAACAAACAAATGTACCTCAACAATTCACCGCACTCAATTCATCCTATTTCAGGCTTTAAAGGTCAAAGCCAACACCTTAAATTACAAAGGGAATGCAAGACAGGCATGGGGCGTAAGTGTCACATATTCCCTTGAGAGAAACACATCTCAGACGATGCACAAGTCAAAAGCAGTGTCACACATAATCCTCACAGACAGAAAATCAGCACTGGTGGAAATTTTGCCATGGCTCTTGGGTGTGAGAGACTCAGTGGGTAATACAGTGGGTCCCTCAAATACAAACTAGAAACTGGTTTACATTAACTGAGCGGATTTTTTAATTCTAAATAATTATTTTCAAATATATATATGTGTGTGTATATATATATATATATATATATATATATATATATGAAAGTCTTTCATGCCCAGAGCAAGGAAAATTGTAGCATTTGAAAAGCTTTCTCATAAATAATAGCTCCAAAACAAAAGATCCCCATCTCAATGAGCAGAAAAGGGAGCAAAAGCAGCATGGAATAAACCAACCCATCATGGTTTCTACTGAAGATATTATTTATCTACCTTTCAACACAAAGAATAATGATGAATAGAAATGGGGGAAAGGGGAAGGAAGGGACTTGGGTATCTGACCAGAGAAAGAGGATGATACTTTGTTGGACAAGATCAGTTGTATACAAGTGTCAACAGACTGGAGTAAGAATGTGTTGTTACAGGGGAAAAAAATAACACACACATTTTATATGTACTTGTCTATAAGCAATCCCTTAACCCCGGCCTAAAGGTAGTCTACCACTGTGGCGTAAACAAGCATCTTATGGAACTAGGTCTTCCACTCACAGTGGGCATATTTCAATAACTATTGAGCAGCAGTAGCTGCTGTTGATTCCGTCTCACAAAGGGCTGTTCCCAATGCTCAAAGCCTGGGCCATAGCATTTTAGTCTCCTTGTAGACTTGTTTTCCACTTCAGGAGAGGAGCCAAGTCCTACATAGACATCTGGAGACACTACAGAAAACAAAGCGTGACAATCTATGATTAAATGTATGCAGGTTACTTTACAATGTAATATGAGAAAACAGGTTTCAGGCAAGGAAAAGGAAGGCAAGAGGCACACTCTGCTATTAAATTACATCAGCACTGCTTTTGATTGTGCTGAGACTCCCATATCAACAGACCAACTTGCTCACTCACTTATCCGTTCCTGTTTCACACCATTCCCCCCACTCACTCTTCCAAAACAGTCTCCTTCACTCATTTAGCTTTTACAACCATAAGGGAAAATGTTTCTAAAAATAAAACTGTTCTGATGTTATTCTGAGATCTCAAGCTCTCACTTTCCTCAACAGCTCAAGCCACTGTTCAGTCTCAAGGAGAGTATCCAAACATGCTTGGAAAGTTGAGGCAGATTTGTTTGTATGAGGGGCTGTTTGCAGAAACCTTAATTTGCAGTTCCCAGAGCCCAGCAGATGGTAATCTGAGATGGCACCCAGGACATGAGGCCTTCATGGAGACCCTCACTTACCATGCTCGACTGTTTCAAGCTTGCCAGTCATATTGGAAATTGTTCCATTCTGCTTTTGCAAATGGTTCCAGGTATCAAGAGAGGAAACAGCAGAAATGTTTCCAAGAATGCACACAAAGTAAGAATGATCAAGACTTTCAGTGCTTTCCACTGCTTGTTTAGTGCTCTTCTCACCTTGCTTATAGTCACACTTTCTGACAGCAGCATTTCCAGTAGAACTAGTGTGACACGGGGCTTGATGCAACACAGACCTGGGATTTGCTAATGTATTGAACCACTCGGAGAAGTGAGCGGCAGAAATCCTTTTTGAGCACAGGCAGCTCTGGCTTTTTTCTCAAAGGAGATACAGCAAAATGAAGGACAACAGAGAAGACTGGGTGAAAAGAAAAGAGATTAAGGAAACAAAGAACAATACCATTGACAAGCATCTGATCTATCTGCTTGTTCCATATTAAAAGAGACTTGAAGATCACTCCTGTTCCAAGAACTTTCAAACTGTCAAAGCTGTTAGAAAAGAGCAAGAGTCCACATACAGTTGAGCAAGCAGTCCAACGACTAATTTCCAAGCAGACAAGATACCTCCTTCCCCCAAGAAAATAGGCACATCCAAAACAGCTACCATCCATTTGTTGGCCATCTTTTAGGAAGCAAGTATCACACTGAATCTCTGGGTAAAGACAGATGTGACAAGTGTTAAATGGGCCATTCTAGATTTATTAAAAGGCAATGTTTGCCTGTTCTTGAGATTAAGAATATTGTAACTGTACTGAAGTTGCTCACGCAGGAGGCAAAAGATATACTGCACACTGGGAGATGGGTGACTGAGCTTCCCATCTCCTTTCTATTTAGCCTTTCAAGTGGTGTGCAGTGCTTTCTGTTCTCAGGAGACAACAGCTCCCCATCCTTCTGCAAAGCAGAGAAAAATTCTGAGGTCTGACCATATTTCCTGCTGAATACAAAAGCTGCAATCTTCTGTTGTTCTCCACTAGGTACGTGCCTCTTCAGTGCCTGCACACAACCTGCAGCAACAGGACATCAGTCCTGATGAGGCATTTGCTCCTCTGACACCTCACCCCGTCCCTACCCGGACTGGCAGAACTCAAGTGCTTGATATGTCAGAGGACTAAATTAAGAAGCATAAGCATCGCTGTGCCCTATCTGGTGAGTATTTGGGTTTGGAGGCAACAAAGAAGTTCTTCATTACTAATAAGAAAAATAATTAAAACCCCTGACGAGGCCTGACAGCTCACCAACACAGGGCAAAGCGCTGCAGGAACAACTGTCCCCATGGGAACTGGCAAGTACAGAGCACAGGAAAATGAGAACTGTTTGAATTAACAGGGAACATTTGCTCTAAATAAAAGCTATTTTGAGGAATTAAAGCAAACAAATGTCAGCTCCATGCAGCGGCGTGCTGGGATGTGATGTGCTGTAATGTGTTGTGACACTTCATAAATTAAAGCTTTTTCTTCTCCCCCAAGGGGAGAGAATTCGAGTGAAGTCAGACACTTGAACTTGCAAGTTGTGCAGGTTTGACACGTATCACTTTGTGACTCCACCGTTCATCGTGCCCAGCACCTCTGAGCCCACCCTGGCCTCCCTCGGCCTCAAGGACGCTGACGCACAAAGAGTCCAAAGCCCAGACAGTGCCAGCATTGCCTCACCTCTGCTGCTGAGCTCCAGATAACACCCATCAATCCATGAGGTGAAATAACTGATGTCACAGCCCGAGCTTATGCTTGTTTCACAGCCGATTT
Source organism: Excalfactoria chinensis (assembly GCF_039878825.1). Classification (NCBI taxonomy): domain Eukaryota; kingdom Metazoa; phylum Chordata; class Aves; order Galliformes; family Phasianidae; genus Excalfactoria; species Excalfactoria chinensis. Next base: position 33,987,066 of record NC_092829.1, on the reverse strand, counting down.
ATCTAACCAAACAGCACTGGTGTGAGCCCATCTCTCTGTACGAAGCCACCAAAATCACAGGGGTCTGAAAGGCCCAAGCTCACCCACATGAGTGCTCCGTGCAGAAAGAGCACCCACACTCACCACAGCCCTCTGTCACACGCTGCGCTTTGGGAAGAGCTTCAAATACAAAGAAGGAAAGAAAAAGAATGAGGAAAAGATGCAAGAAGACAATCTAGGTGACCTTGCTAGTAAAGAAAATAAAAAGCTACCCAGCCACTACCAGTTTCTCCAGAGCATTTTACAATCCTCATTTGGAAGGTGCCAATAATGAGCTCAGAGCTGAACAACCTACATAGATGCCAAGGGAGTTCATTAATTAGATGTGAAACCCAGAAAGCTGAAAGACACCATGAAATTACACAAACGAACAACTTTACGTACAGAAAGTATGAAGGCAGAGGAGATCTCAGTCCAGGAGAAAAAGTCCTTAAAACTAATTTGATTCTTAACTCAAACTTGAAGCACTGGTGGTTGTTTGTGACTGTGCTTGCCGAGACAAGAGGTACAGGCAACTGCAACACTTAATAGATGAAGATGTCCTAGTTAAAAATTAATTTTTAAATATCCACAAGCTGTAGTCTCCACAGCTGCAGAAGCTGCGGCATATTGATATTTCACTACACAATTAAATCTCTTGTGATGTATTTTTCTTTAGGGGTAAACGCAACGTCTCCAAATGTGTTCCATGAACGTGGTTACGCCCTCACAGCGCAGCCACAGCAAGCAACATCTGTACGAACAGAGCAAAGGGTTCCTCCCCGGGTGATTCACCCAGTCAGGGCACAACTGGCTACCAGGAGCCAAAATCTGGTGGGACAGGATGCTGAGAGCTCCTTTGAGCGTGGCACAAAGCTGAGCATGGGCTTTGGTGGCAGTGCAGTCCACCAGCCTACATCCTCACAGAAGCAAGGCCATCACCAAGGGAGCGTGCCTGAGCTCCTTCACCCTGCACATCACCCACACTGTGCCACTGCAGCTCTGTACCAAAGCTCCCAGCTTTGGAGCAAACCCACCCCCCGCTACCTCAGTCTTTCATACTGTCAGATGAAGGTGTGTTCTTCAAAAGATCTGGAGAGCCTCATGCTACAGAGCCAGCATAGAGGCAAAGTAAACATCCAGATCTGCAGGACTCTAAAACATCACTTCAACTTCTGTACTTGAGTCACAGGGACAGTGAGAAAAAAATCTGCATCCTTTGGGACAGCGAGAATAAGTCTGCATCCAAAATCTACAATGTTGGCAGCATCCACAGAAGATGCCAGCAGTACTCTACCTAACTTCAGCAGCAGCAAGACTATCCTTAACAGCTAGAACTTTGCAATTACCCATGTAGACAGGCTCATCCAAGAAAGATAGCTGCTTATACTTAAAATCTTTGATCTATTGTCTAAACTCTCGAGTAATAAGGGACACTTTGCTCCCACTTGTAAGCTCAGACCACTGCTGGGCTCAGACATGCACTCTCACAGTTCTCAAGGGAACATTTCAAAGTTTTAATGGAGGTGGCAGCTGCTCTTTATAAGCTGAAGGCAACGACACTTCATTTTTTAAATGAAGGCAGATTCTGATTTATAAATATGAAAATTGAATGTATGCAAAAGCACAACCCCGCTTCTCTTTGCGCATACGCAATTCAGATGGCTGAACTGATCAGTCACCAAACTGAGTTGAAAGTCATTATGCTGAAGAAAAGACCTTGCTTGCCTAACCTCAATCCAGAACGAATCTAAAACTCTAGTTTCCAACCCTCTGAATATGAATAGGGACAGAATGAATACACTGACAGGTCTTTTATTATAGCTAGAGGGTGTAGCAATAATTAAAAACCAGATCTTGTATGTATGCAGCTATGACACTTTCCTGAAGAAATACTCTTACTTTGTCTTTTTGCAAGATTAGCTTGTCAAAATGATATTATATTTTTTTTTTGAAAGCCTGTGAGAGAGCATCACATGGGATTTCAAGTAAAAGAAGCTTAAAGAAACTGCAAAAAGGGGATGAAAGGCTAGTGAAGTTCTCCAGCCCCAGCTCTAGTAGTCTGTGCATATAACTGCATGCAAAAGACAGTAGCACAGTGCTACAGCTGAGGTGTAATACAAGAAATAGGGAAATCTGAATTCACAGTCTCTTCGGCAACGACTCACTTCTACGAAGCTCAGATCCATAATTAGTGGAGAAATCAGCCAGTAATAAACGGCATGGGCAGTTTGGCTGTGCTGCTGTAGAAGCCCTAACACCTGTAGGTTTAGTACTCCAATTAGCAGGTGAAACATGCTCTCCACCTACTTGGCTTTAACTAATTTTTCATTTGATCTTTTCAAGCTCTGCAAAGAGCACTTTTCTGACTGAGCACCACAGGCAGCACAAGAAAAGCGTGTGAAGTCAAAAGGGATATGAATTATTAAAGAGTCTAAACAATTGAGGTTGAGGGGGAAAACAGAAGGAAGAAAAGCTCTGATAACTAAGAAATGACAACATGGATATTTTAAAACACTCAAAAATGTCTTTTTGAGGCTGAAACTAGTAGTGAAATACAAAGCCTACACGGTGAAGGGACTGGCAATGTTCGGATAAGGGCATATGGAGGATCTTAGCATTGGGATGGGGTTCATCTCCTGTGTCCAAGGAAAGGCTTTTCCCAAAGAAATCACAAATCTGGTGACAAATCTGGAAGGAGAATAGGAATTAAAGTGATGTCCTACCATTTCAGTTCCAATTGTGAACATCAAGCCATACAGATTCTCATCTCAGGCAGTCCTTCAGACAAAATCAGCTCTTTCCAATGTCCTTGTTACACAAACACAGCTTACAGTGAAGTCAGTCCAGTTGTACTTGGGATCTCTTTTCATGTATGCAATCACATACAACTAAAATATAGTCCTAGTCATGCAAGTCTTGGCTGAACCTCAGGATACTCCTCGGATGCTACTAACACAGATACCTAAGTTGACCAGCACATTTCTCTCTGGCCTCGCAGATCACAGATTAAGGATCTGCCTCACAGACACCTCCTACCCCTCACATTCAAACCACAACCTGGTAGCTGCCCCTGGATGCCCTGCTTTTTTAAATAATTACCATTTGTCGCATGTTAACATCCACCTCCCCCTTTCGTCAGACTCCTGAGGGTTTCCAGACAGCTGCTTAATGCTTGCTTTCTCCAGGGATTTATATTTTCCCATATGCTAGTGAGCTGCAAGTTGAACTATTGTGTAGAATCTCACATGTCTGCCAGAAGAAAGAAACGTGATGGAAACTTGAATTATTGCCTCTTATTCTAAAGGATATATAAGAGTTTTTCCTCATTTTCGGAATGCTTTTCTGCTACATTTGTCCTGCTCACTTTCCTTACGAAGTCGGAGCGGTGTAAAAATGGCACTGGCCGAGTCAGCAGAGGAGGAAAGACAACCTATATCAGGTCAAGCAAATTGCAGCAGTGGGCAGCCCAGCTGGGCTCCTCATCACAGAAGAGCAGTTGTGCGCTGCAGACAGCTTTACCTGGGATTGCTGAGTGCCCCTGCCAGGCTCCCATCGAGGCGCAGAGGACAAAAAGTATCTGTAATAAGCTCCATTTTCCTGAATTGTTGAGGAGGAGGAGATAGAAAATCATTCCTATAACACTCCTGGAAAACTTGAAGAGGTTATTGCTATGGAAACTGTTCCAGCAAAGCAGGTGCAGAAAAGGGGAGAAGCAGAAAGAAGCGTGGAGCACAGAATTCTAATTCTTAACACCCTAAATGAAAACTGCACACCTCAGGCGACGCAATCTATTTTGGATAACATCAACAATTTACCCTTGGTTTTATATAAACAAAACCACAGGTAGAGGACAACAAAGTGAAAACCCAAGGCTATGCTGTTCTAGGTGAGAACCATATGAACATAAAACAGAGCACGCTATATGGCAGTTGAGAAGCTCAGGTATAGAAAGGGACCAGCTGCTTTCTCCCAGCTGAACTAATCCAAACTTTACAGTGGAGCTGAAGTTAGGAGAAGAATAGAAGTAAGGAGCTCTGAGTGGAGCACACCAATGGCTGCGCCACAGAAAGTAAAGAACTGCTGCAGTGGAAAAGGAATGAGTCAGTGAAGAAACAAATCGGTTAAAAAATCAGGTGCCAAAGAGAAAGACTTCGTTCTACAAATAAACCGTAAGCCCACATCAACTGTTATAACACTAGATATGAACTCTGTTCCTTTGGGTAAATACACATGTGCATAGTTCCATATTTTTGTCAATACAGGAGTGCAGCCCCAAGTGCGGTAAATGTTCAATCAGCACTGGCTGTGGTTTGGTACATGTTTTGAGTTCGGCTGGCCAAACACACCAACAAACAGAGGCTGCACATAAAAGGGTGGAGTCCTTTTGGCTGAGCTGAAGATCTCCAGATGAAGATTATTTTAGTGGAGGACAGATCACCAAGGGTGGAAGGAGGGCGATGAGCTAAGAGGCCTTTGGAGATCTTCCTATATTCATAAGAACAAAAGCCAGGCCCCTGGGATAGAATTTTAGCATCCCTTTGAACATGGCTTGTACCCCTCTTGGCTGAAAACCACCTGAAACCCCCAAATTCCTGCCACTGTTCCCACCAGCCAGCTAAAAGGAAACCAATCCAGGAGAAGAAGTACGCTGTTGCAAGCACAGGGAAAGTACAGCACCACTGTGCACGGCACAGCTCCATCACAATACAAAACAACGCCGAGCACTTGTAAATTTAACAAATGCAAATCATTTGTTCAACTATAAGGGCTGCTGAAAGTGATTTACTTTTCCTAGCCAGAGAAAACCTGCCAAAATAGCAGTGCAGGGTCCTCCCAACACCTGCCAGGCTGCACAGGGTTAAGCTCGGCACTGGCTGTACGTTTTTACTCAAGTGTCTATGCTTCTACTGGAGGGGAATTTTACAAATAAACTTGCAGGCTTTGCAGATCAATTTTCTACTTGGTTTTATCACTCTTTTCTCACAAGCAGACCTGATGCTTTTTTTTTTTTTTTTTTTTTTCCAGACAAGATTTAAAGTTTAAGTGCTGATTTTGAAACAGTATGGACCCCTCTGTCCCCTTCTCTTCCCAGTACTTGGAACCACATACGGAGCTTTGGTGTTATTTGTATTTCCATCAAGAGTATTTAGGAATAAACAGCTATGAAAAACATTACCCAAGGGCTCCAGCACTGCAGAGCAGGCAGTACAGACCTTCACTGTCTGAATACACAGCAAGCATTTAAATGACAATATTACATTAGAGTGGCGGCTGTAGCCATGTAAATAATTGTGCATTGTCCCTGCTCATTGATCTGTTCTCATATGTGCACATGCACACAACTGAAAAAAAGCTAAGAAAATCAAACCCCAGACAGTAATAATCTAATAAGCTCTAAAGTGAATCAATAGACTACTTAACAGCAGAGAGATAAACTGCATTTAATAAGAGTTAGAAGGGACAGAGAGGAGGCTGTGCAGCTTTCAGACAGCAGTATCAGCAGCACGGTCAGAGCGAGAGACAGGAGCCTGAGGTGGAGAAGAGAGCCCACAAAGCACAGGGAGTAGTGTCCTTAAAGGGAAACAGAACGTCAGATTCAGAGTGCTGGTTTTAAAGCAACAGGAGTAGGAGGCTCTTGACACGGATTAAGTGTAACAGAACTCGGTGAATATTTGGGAAAGGGTGACTTTCAAAGCAATGGGTAAATTCAGTTTCTGCTAATGCAAGGGCTCTCCTATGGGTGTGTAGCAGTCGTACAAAAACTGGGTCTCATACAACCACAGCCCTCAGGTTCCCTTGTAAGGAAGCTCTAAACATTTTAATTACAAAGTTGTTTTTAGGGACCGGTGACATTTAAAGACACAGAGACCGAGCCAAGAAAATTAAGTGATGTGCCAAAGCTTAAGAAGAATCAGCAGCAGAGCTGGAAAATGAATTAATTCTTTTGACTGGAAGTCCTGTGCCCCTTTTCTAGTTGCATTGTGCTTCACAATCTCCAAGATAACAGAACTGACTTCAGGAGATTACAGGCTCTTGTATGCAATGCAGGCAGAATACTAAGAGGGGAAGTAATGCACAACAGGACCATACGTATCAGGGCATTACAACTTCATCTAATCGTAATGTGCTTCTCGCTTCCAATTTATGAAACCTCAGTAACGGTTCACAACTACCCTATTCTTAACTGTGCCAGCAAAAACACCAACAGGGGAACACATGTGGGATCCTGCTACTTCACTCCCTCTCCTAAGTCTGGTCTGAAGTATCTTAGGCAAACATGGAGAAGTTTTGTTGTTTTGTTTTTTAAACCAAACCAAACAAAACTTTCTAGACAGTTTAACTCATCAGCTTAGTTCTTTTTACATCTACACATCTAGCATAAAAATCATATTGTGGTACTTCGGGAATTCTGATGCATTCGGTTTGTTTTTGTGATTAGCTGAGCTCTAGGCGTTGCCATTTTGATTCTCTGCTATGGCTTGCTCTCCCCGACAGATTTTCCTGACAGTGAGAACCTGAGACTTGTTTAGAGAACAACTGAGTAGATTCATCCCTGAATCCACTCCCTTCCAAGTCAGCAGAAGAAACAGATGAGCCACCACCCAAACCACTCTGTTTCTGTCACACAGCAAAGCCCTCCAGAACTAATACCTGGCACTCATGCTCTGTTTTTCCTCTCAGCTGCACGGACACCTTACGAAAATAACCACAGGAGAAAAGCAGTTCATAGATCTTATCAAGAACTCATGCTCTGAGTCCCAGACTTTGGGTTGCGCTCGGTGCCAGACTCATTCCTACTCACGGTCTCAGTTATGAGCCAAAGCAGCTCCAATCATTCTGCTCTGAGAGGACAACCCTCAGGGCTATCATCCACACTCAAGGCCCTGCAGCGCAGGTACACAAAGCCTGATATGCACAAGCTTTAACCAAGATTTGTGCAAATCCAGCAGGTAGAGTGTAACATTTCAACAAATTCTGAATGCAACACCTCACACTGTAGCTGTGCCTTTTCTTACAATCCTTAGCAGAAGGAAGGAGAAAAGGAGATACCTTACACATACCAAAGGAAAACTGGGCTCCCCGCTGCCTCAAGCAGCCAGCTACAGGAGCTCCTATCATCTCAGACTAGCCAAAGTTCCATGAAATGGAATTTCTATTTCTTTTGTCTCTTGCAATTTCTGATGCTTCCCTGGGACTGAAAAGAAAGTACCAACCATAGTGATTAGTCAGATCACCTCTCACCCATTAAGGACCTTTTCTAAGTTCTAGTCAACCTCAAGACAGCAAAGTAAGCATTAAATAATCTCCAGCATGCGGTGAAGGCCTTGTCTGACTACAAAAATACATCACTTAATGCTGCATTACTACTGAATCATTAAAGATTTTAAATTGTGATCCTTTCCTTCACCTCTTCTCTCTTCTTTCCAAATAACGTTTTCCATTTTTTCACTCCCTTTCCAGTGATTGTTACAGTCTGCTCAAAGGAGCAGATGACTGACATCACAGACACAACAGAAGGCTCCTGGAACTGGAGGCACCTCATGGCATGGAGGCAATGAGCTGGCAGGGAGAACCAACCACCCTGCCAGGCAGCAAGGTCTCTCTGAAGCCCTGCACAAAGCTTTCTCCTCTGTCTTCAGGTCACATTTCCTGTTGCAATTCTATCTGTATAACAAACAGATGTAGCGAGGCTTTCATTCAATGGATGGGCCACAGACCACGCTGGCTTTCCCTGGAGGATATTGGGCATGGCCTGCTTCCCAGCACAGAGGGAAGAGGCCAACAGCCAGCACTTCTCTCAGCAACCTACCACTTCCTTCAGGTAGCTCTGAGCATTCATTGCTGCTTTTATGACCATTGCAGAAGAAGACTTAAAGGCAGGTTTTGAAAGAAGACATAATGGGGAGTTAGAAGAAATAAGAAGGAAGACAGCAGGGCAGAGCATCACTGCTGATTCTGCAAGTCTTGGGCTTCTTTTTGTGAACCCTCAGTCTCCCTTCTTTTGAATCTAGGTAGAGGCATTGTGCACTGAAAGCTGCACCTTGGAAGCGCTGCTAGATAATCAACCATGGGAAATAAAAAAAACAGAGGCATATGAAAAAAAAAAGCACAAGCACACACACACAAAAAGGAAAAAAAAGAAAAAAAAAAAAAGAAGAAACGAGGTTTTAGCTTATTTTATACAAGATAAGATGTATACTAGCTCTTACAGTTCCTTTGGTTGAAAAACCAATAAGAAACAACTATTGTTTTCATGCAGAGAGAAAAACAAACAAACCAACCAACCCATGTGGATTTGCAATCATACTTCCTAACTGTCTCAATCTAAAGTCCTGTCTACTTCCTTTCTCACTGGAGTAGATCAGAAGCACACTATTAAGAAACACAAGCAAAGTTTCATCTATTCTAGGAACTATCAGACTAAAATCTCCAAAGCCAGCACTATCCTCACATTTTTTCTTTGACAGTTCTTCAAAACCAAGATGAACTGTACCATTTTATTGCTGGAAGGGTCTATGGCTTCTCCTTTCCTCATCCTGTTCTCCTTTCATTTGGGGAAGGGCGCATTTACTAGGGGGAGAGAATAGCTCTACTGATTCTCAGTGCACTACAAATTCTTCAGTTACTGTTATGCAAAGTGAAAGAAAACAGAAAATCAGGGTTGCTTTAATGCAGCACAGGGCCCGGCCTCTCTCTCCTCTTAGGAAAAAAGTAAGCAAATAGGCAATCCTACCTGCTGTGGCGCGGAGTGAAAAAGAAAATTAGAGGGGGAAAAAAAAGAAGAAAAGCAGACCCAGATATACAGCTTTCTAGTTTTTTGGCATAGCAAAAAGCAACATTTGAGTGCAGTGGTTCAGTTCAAAGAGCAGCCCAGTTTTATGTAGGTAATTACAGCATCCAAGCACTAACATAACCTTACTGCACCTTGTGAATCTCTTCTGTATCCCAGCACAACCAGATAGGAGAAGAAACAAAAATTAGAGACAGGAAAAACGTTTTGTACCATGTCAGTCTGCAAATCGACAGAGAGGAGATAAAGCTACTGAGTTAATGTAAAACAAAGCAAGGAGCTACGCCAGCATGTTACAAAGCAAATTTCTTCTCTCTGATTATGACTCTGATACACCAGGTGAGCTGAGAGACCCTCTCCAGAAATTAGCACACAATTCTTCTGTGAGGCATAGTCACAGACTACACAATAAGGTGCTAGTCAAGTCTTCCAAGCAGTGCCACACACTTAAGATTCCGGTCAGCACAGGATAATAAGAAGCACACTTAAGAGAAGAGCAAAGGAATCTGTAAGCAAAGGAGAGGGAGAGGATGCCCAGATGATGGAGAAAATGCATATGGGTTATTACATAGCAAGAAACAGGGAAGAGGATTGAAAATGTCAGGCAAATAATACTATAGATATTTATAAAAGCACTGGGACAAGCTACTCACTTGCCAGTGCAGCAGCAATCACCTTCCCAAACTCAGCTAAAGCAGAGAAAACTCATGAAATATTGTCCTCTTTAACCAGCTGCTAAGAATTTTAAAGGTACAGCCTAAAAAACAGAATTAATTGAATTCAAACTATTTTTGTTCTGTGCACTGAAACTAAGTATTACCTTGACTCCAAACACTCAAAAAAAGAAAAAAAAAATAAATAAAAAAAAATCAGGTCCATTACTTCAAGGTATTTTCTCCACACGACTGTATTCGTTCCAATTGAAGGAATTCAATAAAATTAATCACATTTGTAATTCACTTAAATGAAGAAATAAATACATTCTGTTCAAGCAATCATAAAAGAAAAGTCTGGATGCAGTCTCATTGCTTGTTAACTTATCTTGTTTGAAAACAGGGGAAGTTTTCAAAACCATTCCCAGCAATGAAGAATCAAGGCAGGTCAGCAAAAGCCCTGCAGTCCGTCAGGGCCACTTCTCAAAAGATAGGCTTCAGTTTAGCCTGGTGGCACCGAAATCCCAGTCCAGTTTTCTTCACCTGACAGCATAAAGAGCTGCTGTCAAGGGACTGGCGGCCATCTGTGGCTCCTACCTATTTCCGCTATGCTCACTAATTTTGGTGACCATTTGCATGACTGTATTGACAGCTTGAGTGGAATGAAGTTCATCTGGCTTTAAGATTTTCCTCATTTCCGGAGCACTGAATGAGCAAATGCTCCCATAAATAATGCCATATTTAGTGGGTAGCTTTAGAGGACATCTTGATTTTTTGCAGAAAAAGGACAAAGGATTTTATTTCTGCTCCTCTCATTTACTGGCCCTGAAGAAGGTCACTGCCAGTTTCTAAGAAGGAGCCGCTTTCTATCTAGAACAGACTAAGATGAAGCCATGAAAGGGGGGAAAAAGCATTTCTATGCAGTGAGCAGCTATATCAATTAGCTTTGTTAGCATGAAATACAAGGACATTTGAATCATATGCCATTCACAGGGACTCTAATAAACACACAAAGAATGTTTTCGGAAGGACTTAGAGCTTCCTTACATTCACTAATCATCCACTTGCTGGCCTTTGCAAACCAGAAAGCTGCTTCATGTCCCACGTGGGCAAAACACACTTGAAATGACTTAAGATGGTCACTGCTCATTTCCAGCTCTACTATGTCCCTTATCGCTTACTTCCAGCTGCAATCCAAAACCTTCACAAATTAAGGGGAAAGGGTTGTCTCTCTCTCTTTTAATGTGTGCTTTATCCACTTGAACATAACCATTACTCTTTAAACAAGCAACTGATTGGTGTGGCTCCTCAGTCCCTCCCGGCTGTGCACCTGCCAGCCAACTGCTCAGCCCACAGACTCCTAACTCCCTGAGCAAAATGCTTGGTACTTTTCACCCACACAGTGAATTAGAGCTGTGTCATGCTGTGGATGACGTGATTCGGAGTACAACCGAGGAGCCTGAAACTAACCAAGTTTGTAAGCCGTTGCTGTTAGAGCAGGCACATATGCACCTAAGGCAAATGCAAAGGATGAAAGAAAAGGTCAAACACACACTTCAGCCAGCCAGGGTATTAACAAGAGGAAACGGGTTCCTTGGATTTCGACAAGTTTGCTTTTCCAGCACACCTCAAATCAAGTCTATACTGTCTGCAAAACAATTTTTGAGAAAAGACTGATGCTTCCTGCCTCAGAACACCCAGGGCCTTGGGCTCAGTCCCACGAGCACTCAGAGCTGGCAGAAGCTGGCACTACTGCTGGGAGCAATCCTGCTCCGGCCTCCTCTCATCCTGTTGGGGCTGGGAATGAGAGAATGGGGCTGGCCAGGAACTCACAGTCAGCTCCTGGACTGATTCACTGCGAAGCTGCACAGCTCTCTGCACTGACAGCAGAGAGGATTGAGGGAATGTACGGCTGGGCCAGAAGCAACTTCTTTTGGAGGCAAAGCTGCCGCAGACTCTATTGTGCTGGAGTTGAACCGCAGCCGAAACATTAAGAGAAGTATTTGAGCTGCTCCATCGAGGAAAGCAGAAATTCTTTGACATACTTCTGAAAGCAGGGGCAGCAGCAAATCCATTCTCACCCGAGAATGGTTCTGGTGACAAATAGCTACACACACACACATAATTACATGTATAACGACATACCTGCATGGCAGACCTAACCAGCATGGCTTTCGTACAGCCCACAGTAGAGCTTCCCCTCTTGAAAGCAGAGAATCTGCTTCACAGTTGTCAGTGTGTTTACCATAAAAGCCGCGAACAGACGGCAGTAGAGCTGTCCTTAATAAGAAAACATTGTACACCCGGTTTGCAGTCTGTATGATGTGCTTACTTAAAACAAACACAACCACAAAGCAAAATGCAAAAGCTCAGAACCCAGCAACAACAACAAATAAAACCTGCTCCACTTTGCATCAAGTAAATCATCTCCCTAGTTTGTGACAAGGTACTGCGGCATCTACTGATAGAACAGCAACCTTATTTACATCAGAACAAGATTACACGCATCAGTATGAATTTACTTGCAACTAAAAGCATTCATAGGAATTGGCATCTTTTCCACATTATAATCTGTGCTTTGAGAACAATTATATTTCATCATAATATGGAAGCCTGAGAGTTTCAGAAATTCTCTTTCAAACAAGCAGAAAACACCACAACATTTATGCAAGAACAAAGCTATTGCTGGCCTGAAGAAGTATTATAACTTCCAAAACCAGCAATAATCATCCTAAAGCATATGAAGTCTCAGGCAAAGGAGAACTTAAGCATGAAAGACAAATAGATATCGTTTTGGAAATGGCCACTGCCCTTCATGCTAGGAAACAAAAGACCTCGTGATTTATTCCATAAAGACAACATTTCTAATGACTACAGCTGGTCGCTTCAGATAGCACAAGAGCAAATCGAGCTGTCTGTTGCAAGGAGTGGCTACAGTGGGGCTGGGAACCCACAGAGTCTGAGCACAGAACTAGGAAATTGCTTGGGTTGGGAGGAACCTCCAGAGGCTAACTGCTCTTTCTCTTCAGAGTCTATTAATTAACACACAGAAGTCAGCTACATATGCATAAATGAGAGGAGAAAATAGTTTTAGGCTGGTTGGCCTAAACTGACCACTGGGTGATCAGAAAGGAATTTTTCTTCCCTCACTTCTTTCACACCAATCTATATGAAATAGATATCATTTAAAAGGAATTTACTTTGTGATCTGCTCTGGAATCTGGGGGCTAAGGGGGGAAAAATAGGTCTTAAGACATAGACAACCTAAAACCAGCAAACCTGTCTAACTTCCCTAAGCCCAACCAGAACTCTGCATGACTACACAGACTTCAGTTGTCAACCACTCAATAAAAAGATCACCTTATTTAGCAACGTGCAGGAGTGAAGCAGTGCTGCTGAAGACATGGCATCAACCAAAGTAGCATAACGACAATAGTTAGTATCGTTTTTCCTGTGCCCATAAAAGTTAGGGAGAATGTGCTATGGCTGAGAAGCTACCTTCACCATTTGGCATTGTCTATTAGCAACAAATAAAGTTCATAACAATGCATTTTCAAAATAGCTTCAATAGTAACCTGCACCAACTCTGTGAAAAAGCCAACTGAGTTTCAGTCCTGTGGTCTCCATACAGAAAACATGTCTAATACAGACAACATCTAGGACAAAGTAATTAGAATTACTTCAAGAGGTTTTAATGCAAGGAGAAAGAGACTATATGCTTGTGAATGTATGAATGCATAACAATATTGGTTGACTGACAGACAGGCATCATGAGACTGCAGTGGCTTTTAAGAAGGGGGTGACATAACTTATCACATGAGCATTCATTCAAGTTTGACGTGGGCTTGGTCCATAGGACTGCACGCTGTTAATCAGTGAAACACAGGGGCTGGCCAGCTCAGCACATCAGCAGTGGATATTTTCATTTCCAGTTTACTAATCTGAACATAATTTAGGCTGGATTCCAGCCAAATCTTCATATTATATATATCTATTATATGTGTATATATACGTGTATATATATATGTATATATATATATAAAGTAGTCTTCAGTTCTAAGTGGAGTTTCTAGACAGAATTACTGAATTTTCAACAAAGCAATGTAAAAAGTCGTAAGTATCTTTCTCCTCACTACAATTAGATCTTGAAGGATCAGAATGGGTGGCTTAGAATGGAAAATGTTCTTCATTTTTTGACAAACCTTTCTGTCTTCTGGGAATAACTAACTTCAGTTGAACTCAAAATTTCTCCCAAGCTCCAACCATACTAAATCCCTTCATAAATCCACCTTGACCATTTAATCTACTAGCAGATCTGCTAGAGCCACACTGAAAACTGCTTCTAGGAACCGTGCACCTTATTAGTATGATAGCTGTAAATGAATGAGAGAGCCTGTCACAAAATGTTCCTTTCCATTCAGCTGAAAATGAAAACACACTGGACACATGAAAAAGAAAGAAATTATCCTTGTTAAGAAAAGTCCTCAATAAAAAGAAGAAATGGCTCCCTTCGTGGATTTCTTTCTTCTTCTCTGTGTACTGGCAAGTGTTCAGCAGCGCAGGGTATTTATTTTCTTTATTTTCATCTCTTTCTTTGGGTCTGACATCCAGGCACTTACCAGATATATGTTGAGGCTCCACACTGCAAATAGACTCCTTTGTTAAGCAGTATTTTATGGGCCTTGTTTCCAGAGACAGACAATGCTCTGACCTCTTGAATCACAGCTCCTTTAGCGAGACGGATTTTCCCACCTATCAAGGACAACCTGAGAATACTGGCGAGAGCCCGAGAATTGGGCACTGAAAACCATGTTATTTATGAGTGAGGGAAAGATTAAAGAACACTTTGAACTTTGAAATTAACAATGACTTTGCCATTTAAGTCTGACAGAGCTCAGGGTTGTGCTAAATGATAAATACAACAGTAATGAAAAACTCCCTCCTGTGCCATTGTACATGCTGTTTGCTCTCAGTTCATTTTCATACGCATCCTTCAAAAACACAGAACAAAAGATTATTTGAAAGTCACCATAGGTCTTGCAAATTGATTGTGTTTATAGTCTCAAGCAACTTAATCTACTAACTATAACATTACCAGTCGTTTGAATTTTGACACACACTGTATAACATTAGCGTTATGCATGAAGCCTAAGATCCCAGTTATGTGAGAGAATATGAGAGGAGAATCTCACGTCAAGTATAAGTAAAAAAACAATTTGCGTCTGATCATTAAGAACAAAACCAAAACACATATGCTATTTTAATATAACACATAAATAACATATGATATTACTTTGTATTATCTATGCACACACGCACATAAATTCACAGTTGTATCAACTCATTATTATGGCAATCTCAGCATGGCATCTGACATTCCTGAATCTTCTCTCACAGTGAGACTGTCTTCTCCACAGACCACAGCTAGGCATATGCACATTTTAATTATTGTTTAAAAAAAGTGCTACCTTTTGCCTTGAGCCTTCATTCGTATCAGGATCAAGAAGACCGCATCATCTGCCAACTGAAGTGCAAAACTATTTCTCAGTCATAAGCCTATCTCAAAGTATTTAAAACAGACACTGGGTATTATGACATGGGATAAGATTATGAGCCTGTTTAATTTTCCCATGCCTGCACTCTAATATTTTGAGTTTTTATCTTCTTAGCACAAGAAAAACTTCAGCTACGTCATGATTTAGAAAATCTGCCAATGTACAGGTAAGGAATTATACAAAGTACTGAAGATCAGCTCTGTATATGTGTCAGGCTAAAACCTCCACCACTCCCAACACATGGCTTTTTGTGCTTGTCAATAGTCTCAATCCAGTACGAAGAGAAAGGGCAAGGGCTAATGATATAGGGGTAACACCAGAAACATTATTCTATTTGGAAAGATGCATGTGAGGTTCAGCTATGTTATCATCTACAACAAGTGGTCTACAAAGATAAATACACTGTCTAGTAAGGAGTGACCATGAAAGAGATCGAAACGAGAGCAAACCACCTGAAACAGGGCACAAATTTATGAACTGGCCATTAACAAAAGTAGGGACACTCATTCCAGGACAGTAGCACGAGTCCCTGATTCAGAAGAGGAATCATAAGCAGGTGATGGTCCTGGACACTGTCATTGAAATGTTTCAGAAGTGAGACAAGACCGTAAGAAAATCTGGATAATCAGCATTACCTGCAGGGCCAAGGGAGTTGGGGTGCGACATCACACTTCTCTCATAAATGGCAGATCTACACCTCAAACATTGCTTCAATGCAAAGAAAGAACAGGTACCTGAGCTGCCCTTTGACTTGAAAAGACTGAAATTACACAAAGGTTCTCAAAAGATGAAAAGAAAAATAGCATTTTTTTTTCCTCCATTTAAAAAGCTACAAGAGAATCAAATTAAAGTTTTCAAATTCAAAATAAAAGAAAGAATGACAGATTAAAAATAACTGCATGCCATGGATCTGAATGAAAATTATTTAGGGAAACTTAGAACTCCATGGCTATTCCTTTAGTGTTGGTTTGATCACTCCAGAAACTACATAAGAAAGAAAAAGAAAGGTCAGAGCTCTTTTAATGATCATTTTACAGCCGGACAGGAGCAGGGTACAGTCTGTGACTCAGGGTTTATCTCTTAGGTCACAAACAAGCACACTGTTGTGCAAGATGGATAGTGCAGAAATCCGCTGCACAGGCAGACGGAGAGACAGTCAACTTATTGTCCCTGCATTTTTCATTTAGCAGTGAAAATACTATCTTTCCTCTGTTGAGTCACAGAGTCAAACAAGGCAGCAGAATAATTTATCAGGCAACCCTTTCAAGGCTCCTTCCTTAACCTAAGCTTCCTCAGAGCACTTTGTGCTTTCTGTATTGGTCACAGATGTCAAATATCAGTGATCAGCATCTACTTAATATGAAACAGGCTCATCTGGATGAAATTTGCAGACCTTTGCCACCTGCAATGCAGTAAGCAGATACTGATTTTTTCTCCAAACCCCTCATAACAACATGAAGATTAGACTACTACTGGCCCTCCCACACAATATATGAAAGCCACAAGTCACAAGTACTTTCAGAACACAAGCAGTAACTGTACATATTATTGTTAAATGACATCTGAAAAACATGGTCATCGAATTGCTCCCCCTGCTTATTTTTCTCTCTTGTGTAGAAGCATCTCTCCTTGTAGTCCCTACTGTGTGCAACAATTCTTTTTGCCAAGTGTGTTCTTCATAAGGCTAATCAGAAAGCATTTTTCCTCTGCTGTTTACCTGTGTCTTCCTAACCTCTCAACTTCTGCATTTCATTATTCTAAACGAGATGGAACTGTATTTTTGAAAGCGTCTGTAAATGGAAGAAAAAGGGCCTGTACACTCCTTTCTTACAGAGGAAAATGCTTTGCTCTTCTGGGTCACCAGCTAGCAGAGATCCATTGACACAGGCTGAAGCAGACACTTACAGAAAACCCTCTATTTGTAGAAGCAGCAGCAGCAGAAGGAAGCAGAGCCTCCTCTCACTGTCTCCTCAGAGTTAATCCATTAACTCTCCTTTTTCTTCAGCCTATTTTCTTTGAGTTTCTAGGTCAAGCTACCAGGCTTCATCACTGGGACCCAGGCTGGAGTGCCTGCAGACAGCTACAGCATTGCAGCATGGGGCTGTGAGATCCCCCATGATGGTGCTGGGAACAGTACTGTGGGCTGAGGCCAACCATCAGGCAAGACCATGGATGATGCCATCAGAACCTTCCCAGTTTTTCTTTTAAAAAAACACACAAAGCAACACAGAGCAAGGTGCAGGCTGGGAGTGTTCCCAGCACTTGCTGGTAGCTCTCACTGCCAGCACTTTATGATTTCTCCAACCTTGTCTTCAGGCCAGCGCTGACACTTCCCTTTCCTCTATATTGCTTTGCCTGCTCGCTTCAGTCTGCCGGGAGCAAAAAAGGTGGGAGCATCCTCATTACCATTCTAGACACAAAGTCGTCTTTTATGTCATCACCTAGACAATATTAACTTTATTTCAACACCTCTGAATACTCTCATTAGGCTGTTTCCTCTCTGGTCTGTGATCTGTTTTCTGCTACAGCTAAATGTCATAAAACCCAGCACTACCTGATAGTCAATCTCTCCCAGCCACCTCTCCAGCTCTCTTTAACGTGGCACACACTCTAGAAACAGACAGGCATTTGGTAGACACACATCCTGCTGCTATGTTTAAGAAAAAAATCCCAAGGCAGCCGCCAGTCTTTCTCTCCCTATGCAAATTCTCCCTCTGAGTGACAGCCGGGCTCCCACTGCTATCTGCCTGAAATGCTAGGCTATGCGTACCAACAAGGTTATCACTTCAAACAAATTCTGCATTTTAATCCAGTTTGTCACCCTTCCTATCTACTTGCTTTAGTTAATGTGCGAACAGCCATGTTTACTAACCCGATCCATTACAACAGACTGAAATTCCAGGAGTCCATTTTTGCAGGAAACGTTGCTACTCTCTCTTTCCTTTCAGGCTACTACGCACATGGCACACCCATTTGTCACATGAGCCCTCTGCCCCTGAGATAAGTGATCTGACTGATAAGTGGTTCCCTTGGATTCATCACCCGTATATGGCTGAAGCACCCACATTAGGGTTAAAAAACAGAACAAAACCAGATGTATTTGCAGTAACCCTACAGAATACTTTCCAAGCCTTATAGAATGCTTCTGCTTGTGCACCTCTACTCCACCATGCTCCGACAGCTGAACTGCTCGCAAAGAAGCCCAGAGACCTTTCCTCCTCAGGCTCTCATCCTGATCTGAATCCCAGCATGACTGGGATTTGGTGTAGGATCTGAGCTGTGAGATGCAAATCCAATTGTAGAAGCTTTCCTAACAGAAGGGCCCTAACCTCTCACCTGCATGCATTTACGTATGCTGCAGAGTAATACAGACATCCTGGCCACAAAGGAAATGCATGAGTTCATCATCAGGGCTTCACCTTCATTGGGCAAATTGAGAAGTTGTAACAATTCTGGTATGAGGCAGTCAAATGCCTATAAAACCAGATGGCTTGTCACATCACCGACATCCACATTATCTCAAACTCAGACACTACTTCTGTGTAACTAGACTGAATTACCCATGGGACAATCACTACAGGTAGGTATCTCACCAGGACAAGACATCACAAGGATTTTCCTCTCCCAGTGACTGCAACCACCAGGATCCTGGCAGCCTGGTCCCAGCTTCCATGCAACCCCTCCTCCTCCAGCCTGTGCACATGTTAAACAAATCAGCCAACAGATTTCATATCCTGAGAACCCATAGAAGACAGGAATTTCCAAAGAACTGGAACCAAGCAACAAGGTAGTGTGACATGACAGAAAAGACTTAAATAGGTGGCAGACAAGTTGCGCTGGTCATCTCAAACAGAGAGAAATAAATTCTTTATGCCATCTACCACGCTGCTCTATTTTAGGCTATTTTAAAGAGTTCTGAGGTATTTTATTGGTACTATTTTCCATATGGCCTATAAAACCAGGTCACCTTAATACTCCAAGTCCAACTGTGCACGCCTTGAAAGCAAAAGGAAATTGTAACTATATTTACAGCCTGCAATGTCACTAAAATAGTTCTCAAATATTACAAAATAAAAGAAAAAAAAAATCGGGTTTTATTAAAATCCCAGATATTCTGGCACCTTCCAGGATTAGAAACAAATGTGTGTATTCTGGCAACACTGTTTTTTATATTTTCCAATAAAACCGCCTTTTAATGCCTCTTGCAATTCTGGAAATTACCTAAAATAGGCAAAGCTGCTATTTGAAACAGAAGTGAGCAACCGGTGCCCATGGCCTGCAGCCCCAACCCTACACAGTTGTAACCACTTGAGCTAATACTCGTACCTCTGAAGAACCGCATTCACTTCATTACTACTCTCTCCATGTCACCGTTTCTGCATATAATGAATTCAATTACAAGATCGGAGTCACAGACAAAAAAAAATCTATAAAGACTTGAAACCATAACAATAGTGAAATGAGCAGAAATAGAGAAGATTAAAGGAGTATAAAATGTACCGTCCAAGGGATCTAAGGTTTATACAAAAATGCACATATCTGAAAAGCACTACGTGACCAGGTAACTAGAATACAGTATGCACATATATGTTCACTTAAAGAAAAAGAAACCAGATCGTACATGCAGCACAAATACTGATATTGCCTGACATCTGAGCATGAACATATGAAGAACAGCATTCTTAGGCTTCTCTTTACAATGCTTTTTGAGAATGGATAGATGGAAGTGATAAATAGCAATAGAAGACTCCATACATAACACCAAAGTCCATCACAGGGCCCTCTGAACTATAAAGCCAGCAAATCAAAAGTATGCCTCTCCTGTTTTCTTCAGAGTCAGATACTTTTTCTTGGAAAGGTCACGCAAAAAAATCAGGTAGAAGGTCTTCAAGGAATCACACTGCAAGCACCAAACCAGTCTTCATTGGAGCAAGCAGAATCACTTCTTACCAAGGAATACTTCCATGATAAATGTCATTAACTTCCTACTCGCGCAATCCTACTGATGGTACACAGCTCTGAAAACAGTGACTGCCTTCAGGGACCAACGGGACATTTTATTCATCCCTTTGGTACTCTAAGTTGTCCTCTTGGAATTTCTCAGGGGTATTTACCTTTAAGTGAAGATGCCCAAGAATTTAAAACTTAGTCTGATAATATGAGCAAAATTAAGTAACTGGATGCAGCTTATTGAACTGAGAACACTTAAGTAACTGTAGGTCCAAAGGGAATTGACGCCACGCATGTATGTGAAATATGTGAGTGTAAAGATATGTGGAACAGGATGGGCAAATACACGTGCCATTCTCCCTTTTCACAGATAGGAATATCCTTTCTCTTCCAGCTGGCTGAAATCTCCTCTGTGATATGCATTAGAGATCCTTGCTCTGGGAAAGGAACAGACACTGCTAGCAGGACAGGGAAGACTGTTACACACTTATGTATATATGCACGAATACTAAAACAATACATCCAACTGCATTTAGACATAAGACATAAAATGTCTATTATGGATTCATTACGCACTTCCTTTATATTCTTTGAGAACAGACCTTCAGCTTCACAGAGGAAACTGACATATGAAATTGGAGTGTGGGTTGGAAGCAAGAGGATAACTTCAATATGATGGAAAAGTACTCATTTCATTTTCTGGTGAAAACTCGAGTGAGACAGGCTAATTATATGTGGGGAATGTGTCCTATCCCCCAAGACAATGAGTATTGAGGGGTTTATCAAAAAGAACATGTCAGAAATGCATTTTTCCCCCAGTTACATTGAAGTTACACGTGTAAAAACAACTGTGTTTCAATCTGAAGTGATACCAAATAAGTCAGTACCTGTTCAACACTCATTTTCCATTGACATATCACTTGAAGAGCCCATAAATGTCAGTGAATACCACAAAACTGCTTGCTTCTACTCAACCAGCTTTACACACACAGCACCGTCATTTCACAGAGAGAAACAAAAAGAGAAGCATTTCTAGAGTCTACATTCTTAACACCCTTTGCTTGTGAAACCTCAAATTCGGTAGGGGAAGAGGGAGATGGACAACACAGTATATATTGCTTCTCTCAGTGCTTCAGGAGGAAATGGTGCCAGACTCCAGCCTTCACAGTCCTTGTGACCAGCTGAAGGGGACAGGCATAACTGCACTCCCATCATCCCCGCAATTTCTGGAATAGCCAAGTCCTTTGGAAATTCCTGCACATAAGTTTTATCTATTTAAGTAGGGACAAAATTCCTACAGTGAGTTTCAGAAGAGCTGAACCACAGCTGCTGAAGTCAAGAGCTGAAAGCTGAACTCCAAGCTGTATGTTTAAACACTTAAAGCAACGCATTCCTCATAAGCACAGAATAGATCCCACTAAAATTTTTAAGAGAAGCAGATGTCTTACGCTCCTGAAAACATCAGGTTAGATATCAGTGGAGCACCAGTAACTTAAAATCAACTGTCAGAGGAGGAATTAGGCTACCGTGCTCTCTGTAGGAAATAATAAATAAAAAGGTACGGTGAAATGAGAGCAGTTTTATGTGCATAATGCATGTTATAACTTAAAAATAGCATTACTGCTGCACAGGAAGACTACCATCAATAAATAGCCTAGGTTTTCTGAACTGCAGTATATTAATCATCCTCTGATGCCTAACAGAGGAAACTGGACAATCTGAAAGAAGGACCAATTGCAAAAGATGATGAAGGGACACTAATAAGACTGTTTCAGTTCTTGTACTTAGCATGTCAGTGCTTTAATTGAACCTGCTAAGAAAGACATTTGCCTCATTTGTCCTGTAGACAATCACTGTAACTCATAAGGGAGCGGCATTTCCTCTACTTTTCCATACTCTTCCTGCAAGGTGTTTATACCAATCCATAAGCAGCCAAACAAAATGAGTTACAACAAATGGCAGCTGTGTTCTGGGTGAGAACAACAGTCAGTAACTCAACTTTTAGAGGCATACAAGGATGGAATTTCCTTAAGAACTTCAGGGTTCCACAAACCACAAAAGTAGAAGAGTCATACATAGAGGAAGAGTCAAGCACTCAAATACATTCAGAAATCAATGCAAGTGGGAAGCTAGCATCTTAAGGGTCTCCTGAAAACTTACACCTAGATAAAACAGCTCTTTCCCTTAGCGCACTTGATGTTGCTACCAGAGATGACATGTTACCTATTCTACAGCTCCTTGCAATGCACCACAAGTAGCTTTACATGGCAAAAAGATGATAAGGAGCAGGCACTGCAGTTAGCCAACATCAGCAAATATCTGCAGAAATGGCAGGCCTAGCGTGCAATAACAGTGAAGCCCTTTATTAAACAACCTAGTATTTACATATCTTCATTAATAGTAAGATGCATTAATAAGCAAGAGCCAGTGCAGCAGGGAACCTCTCATAGGCTCTCGGGGGATCAATTAAGATAAACTTATCTGAAATAAAGCTGTTCAAAAGAAAAAAAGCAGTTTAATCCAGGGCAAGGGAAAGTCTCACTATAGAAATGGCTGCTTCCCAAACCAAGTTGTCACGAACCTCTTTCACTTGTTTTAGAAGTATATTATAATCATAAGAGAAAGGAAAAGTCTGGGCTGCAGTTTTTCTACTTGTTGCATGTTGCCATGTATAATGAAGAAATACATTAACCTGAGATGATGACTTTGCTTTAGCCAGCAAAATACAAAGTTTCCCATTGCAAACGGTGACAGTCGTTTTGTCATCCAGTGAAGCTTTACCCAAAATCTACCTCCCACAAGGCCCAGGTTAACCTCAGAGCAGAGACAGCCTTTACTAAACACGAGCACTGCTGGATAAACAGCAGGTGCTACCAGTTTTACATTCTGGAGACCAAGGTGAATCTGGACATGACAGATAGATGATGGCTTGGTCTAAATACTCATCTTAGAAAGGTTTCCTTAAGGGATGTCCCCAAAGATCCTAAATAAGACATGTTCTCCTGCCAACAAGTGTTGTGCAAATAGTCTAATTAGGATGTGTTCTCTGCTGCCAGAGGCAGCCCGCTTCACAGCTTGGTATTTCTGCCAAACCACAGTAAAGGCAATGTGCCCCAACCTTCAAGATGTCTAATGCAGATTCTCTTGTTGAAATGCTAGACATTCTTCTCCACAGACTCCTCTAGGTGGTATTTGAGTTAATCTTTTAATTAATCTACTTGGCAATATCATTAATCAAGGGTGGACTCTGCCCTGCTTATTACAAGACCCTCTGCATTTCGACTCCCCTCACTAGATTTAATTAATATTGTAGTTGGATGAAACAGCTTATTCTATTTTAAGACCAATGTTACTTTTCCAATGTTACAAGTGCCTATGCTTCAAGTAACAAGGACATATCCTCATTTCTCAAGATGGTAGCTGGGGGAGCTGGAGAGGTGAAGGCTCTCAAGTTAGATGTCACACAAGTTAGCGTGGAAGCCAAACTGAAAAAAGACCAAAGAAAGATGCTCTTTGGTGACATGTATCTGCCCTGCTTAAAATTTACTGTTAATTTCCCACAATGCTTCCTTTTCATAGCATCATTATCACAGAATAATTTACAGCCAGTCTCACCAGATGCATTAAGTCTCTTGCAAGTTTATAAAAAGAACACTGTAGCAAGAAATGTCAATTAAAAACACGTTACAGTAGATGCACTGAGACTGCACTACTCCAAGAGACAGCCCAGTTCCAGTCCCATCCTGCAGAAGAAATAGAGGTGGCACATGCAGTCTCTACACTGTTTCCAGCACCCTTCATGGGTGAGCAAAGGACTCCAAAGAGAACATCTTTCTGGGTTGACAGGTGATCTCCAGGATGAAGGAGAATAGAGGAGGATCATTAAAAGGAGACAACAAATTATCTTGAGGACACACACACACACACAAAAGAAAAAAAAAGCAGAAGACATCTGGAGGCTGCAAGAGTCACATGAATTCCTTTGGTTAGGTAAAGTTACTTAAACATTACACAAAGCTTGTGATCAGAAACCTCCCTTTCTGAGCTCAGAAAGTATACTGACAGGTACCTATGCCCTCTTGATTATTGTAAATGCCAAAAATAAAAAATAAAAAAATGCTATGCTAATTTGCACAACATTAATTTATGTAAATATAACCAAGCCAGGACAGTTCAGGTTCACCTTTCACCATTCCCAAATAAAGTAGTTATCCGAAGAAAGCAAGACAGAGGTAGTAAATTGTCTGTAGTAACATTTAACCTCAAGTGGATTTTATTTGCAGAGCAGAAGAGCAAAAAGAGAGTGGAGAAAGGGCTTATGCTGACAGTGCCAATGGTCCATTAACTACAGCAGCTGTGCTGCTGGAATGATCAAACTCAGGTTTAACAGCAGCGCAGTCTTTTCACTTTACAAGGAAGGCATAGAAAAGGCTTGATCCTGCTTAAAAGTTTCAATCATAACTGGCAAGAAACAACTCATTAATGGAGTTCTAAGATCTAAACGAATTAGTAGTATTACTGACTGACCACATCACCCAGACATAACCTTCAGGCTCTCTAATTGCTCTTCTGTTTCTCTCCATACCACTTGCGCAAGAGAGCTGGGGATCTTAAGACCACATTCACGCACTTGATGAAAAAATACAAACGACATAAGCTGAAAACCCTGAAAAGCCCCATAGGCTGATGGAAAAAAAAAAAGTGAGGTCATTATGCTCCAGTATTCTTCTCAGCTGCCCTCAGTGGGTATCTGTCATCATTACAGTACTCTGAATCATAATGGACTCCAACCGTTTAATAATGATTGCAACACCCTTCCTAATGAGGTTGGTGCTGCCCTCTGATGTGAATATTCATAAAACAGGGCTGGTAATGGGTTTCATCTTGATTAGCAGGCTGCGGTTCTGTATCAAGTCTGAGACACATCTTTTGATGCAAAAAAAAAAATATCAAATTAAATCCTTGTTTCAAGCAGAGTAAATGAATTTGACTTTCGGTGATCAAGAGGGGAAAAACTTCTAATTAGACACGCAAGCAATCATCTTGTTCAGTGTTCTTTCAAAGAAGGGCTATAGGGACGCAGAATCCTAATAAACCTTCCCTCAATCACCTTTTAGATAAATGTTAAGGATTAAAATTAAATGTAATTAAAGTTCACTAATCTGATACGGTTTCCATTGATAGCCCTTTTTCTTTTTTTCTTTCCCCTCTGCCCTGTTATCCCTAGCTTGTTCCTAAGTCCCTCTCCTCTCCCAGCAGCCTCATTTCTTGCAGCAGGGAAGGCACGAAGACAAGCTGCTGTCTGAGAGCCAGAGCCCAGCTGTAGGCAGGTCGATGGACTGGCACCGGCTCATGCCGCTCTGCCCCATGCTGCTGCAGCTGCTTCAGCATCCACGTGTCAGCATGGCTAAGCATGGCTAATATGAAGTGCCTCCTGGGTCACCAGCATAATGCTGCTAACACTTCTGCACCCGGGTTGGTTGTTTTGATCTTCTTTAAGGAAGAGAGGGGCCGCTTGTCTTCCCTTCTCAATTGTTGACAATTTCACTTCATCGACAGAAAAATAAATCAAATCAGACTTTATAGTAAGTACGTTTCCGACCATTATGACAACAGAATGATTTCCATTTCTCCCTAGGTCCAGAATGAGGCATTACACTTCTGGGACATCCCTGAATCCAGCCAGCCCGCAGAGCTGGAATTCATGGGGTTACCCTTATGAGTAAGAAATTTCCTGGCTCATAAACAAACACTGCAGCTGTGCTGCTGTTAATCCAGCTAGGTGGAGAGTGACTGATTTGAGCTAAGCTTCCACTTGCTTTTGGAAAGAAAGAAACCAAATATTTATCCCTCTCTGCTCATGCGAGATGCTCTCTGCACAACAGGAAACAGAAGGAAAAAAACAGGCTAAACAGATTTTGTTTGCCTATAGGAACTGGACTAGATAGGAGCTTTAATAATAACAAATAATACCAGCAATAATTAAGATTTTGCACTCCAACCTCAGAGTCAGTGGAGACAGGAGTCTGCAATAAGAGATTTCCAGCCAGACTACCAGGCTGGGGAAAAATAAAAGAGGAAACTAGAAGCAGGGGTCAGCAGGTCTCCCAGCCTCAGTATAAAGCTCAGTACATGTGCATTTTACTTTTAAACCTCTCTATGAAGAGGATAATTTGAGACACTTCAGCATAAACAGAGCTTCAGGTAGTGCTGATCTGCATGAAAGGGACAGGAATGGGACTGCCAAACACACTGAATAAACAACATTTCAGAGGCAGGTCTTTCCTGCTCTCCTCCATCTACAATCAGCCAGAATTAACTTGGGCCTGCCTTCCCTTCCCAGATGCTCAGAAGTGCACTGAAATCATGGATTCATTACCGAACCCATTCTCCATGCCCTCCCACCCTGCCTTCCCCTCATTAGCACAGGCTGCTCCCTTCCATTTCCTCACCAGAGCTCCGGAGTAGCAGAGCGCGCTGTTTTTGGGAGCACTGTTTTCTCCTGCTGGCCGGTGACATTTTAAAACCCCCCGCACGTAGGTGCTCAATTGCCAGAGCGTTCGGTATCTCGGTGAGCAGCTGCTGTGTCACCGCCAGCCCCCTCCCGCTGCAGGCCTGTCACCCGCCAGCGCAGCCCTGTGCCAAACCTAGGGACCACAGGGGCTGGCAAACAGATGGCTTATCTCAAAGTCTAATTATCGGTGCTGACTGAAAAGTCCACAGCCAGGACCAGCGTGGGATGGGACTTTGCTGGGCTGCTGTTGAGGGGAAATGGTGGTAAACAGGATGGAATAAGGATGGATGACTAGGACTTTTGTGCCAGGCTTCTAACGCGCCACGAATGCTGGGCTGAGTTCTTGTCAGGGTTCTGCTGACACCTGGCTTGTTCTGAACAGTTCTCTTCAGGTTGCACTGAAAATGGTGCAGCAAGAATTAACAATACTTCCTTCTTTTGTCTGCAGTAAACACTGCACGCTGCGCTGAGCTACAGACCATACTCGATCTGAGCTGACAGCTCACAACAGTTTCCAAACATACTATTTCTTTTTAAGCTTGAAAAGAACAATCCCAAATAAGTGAACTAGCCACTTGTTATTAACCATGCCTGGCTTGTTCACTTTCAAAAAAGAACAAAATAGCCACATTTAGATGAAAAAAAAAATCACCCCAACTTGCTTTAAAATCTAGGCAGATTTAGAGCTAAGCCTGAGCTGAGCTCAAACTAAGAAAGCAGTGAGACTGACCCAAGGCAAACAAAGGCCAGGCTGCCAGTGCTCCCAACTCCTCACCCAACAAACGCCTTAATATCCTTGCCTTGGGCCACCCACACTGCTCGGCACTGCTCCTTCTTTGGAATGCTATCTGCATTCCAGTAGCAGCAGGTTCCTGGTTGTCCTACATGCCAGTGACCTCCCGTCTCCTCTGTTTGCCAAAATTCTCCATTCCTTCAGTGAGCGGAGCACCCAGCACGTATCAGACCAAGATTCAACCAAGTCATTCCAGCTTTGAGAAAACAATCAACTCCTCCTTACCCTTTCCAGACGTAAGATGAGCTGAATACCATCTTATTCCCAAAACCTTGGCTCCAGAAAGCATGAATTCTCTTTCAATTATGTCAGTTACCCTTCTGTATCTGAACATACTAACACTAGTAACATTCATACTTAGTTACTCTGACAATGAGAAAATCTCCAAACAAAAGTCTTATTGTGGCCACTTGTACAGAGGGGTGAAAAGTCACAAAGGCAAGGAGATCTATATTACCTGAAATGCTCTCAGTGAGAGAGACAGAATCTACTTGGATGAAAAAGTGAGGAAAGGAGGAGACGTTTGCAGCTCAAGCAAAATATTATCCACATTAGCAACGTAATACTAATAAAGAAGTTAGAAAGGGCCATGTGTTCTTACATGACAGCCACATGGCTGAGGGCATCCCAAGGCTTCTTTGATGAGGACAGCATTCGCATCAACATCACGAAGTAACATTTGTACGTGTTGCCTTCCACAGCCTTGAAGCAACCACCATTTGTTCTGTAGCTCAGTATGTCACTGAATCTGCAGCCTTCCCACTGACCTGCCTTTTTGCGTCCATGTGTGCAAAACAGCCCGTGACAGGCGCTTTGATGCTCCTCTCCACACTGTGCCAGCTCCAGCAGGAGGCGCTTACCCCATCCTCTTGGTTAGGGAGATGTACATAATTGCAGGAAGGGATGAAAGGCAGAGGAATTACTTCTAGCTGGGTATCTACTTATCTACAGTTCTGTAAAATGCTTTACGCTGAATAAAAAGAGATCATGCAATGTTTGTATTACTTGACAAATAGGCTGCTTGTTTCTCTGTATCCTCCATTATAACCCTGCCCCACCGGAACTTGAAGAAATCTGGCAAAAACACAAATGAGAAGGCAGGCAATGCTTTCCAAGATGCTACCTACCAGCCAGGGCTGACAGAAATGCTGCAGAGGGAGGTCTGCATGACACAGATCCAGCACACCTGCTTTGGCCACTGGAGGGTCTTTAAGCTAGGTTGTGGGTAGGATGTCCAGAGCAGTTGGAGTTTCAAATGGGCCCATATATATTGTTGCTTGCTGCATGTACACTGCTGCTGCTTTTATAACCACTATATAATGGAGTCTGGATGTCCTTCAGAAGTGTTCCCATACCTGGGAATTTTTGGTTGTTCATTTATTTCACAAGCAGTTTAAAAAGAGCAAACACAGGATGAGGATCTGAATTCTGTACTTATGTAAGGCAGTAACACTCCATAATTTTTGTAGTTCTACGCTTCAGTTTTATATTAAGACTGTCAGTAAAGGAAGAGGAATTTAAACGCTCTCAATAAAGCATTCCTAATCAGCATACTGCCATAGCCTGTAAGCACCTGTGTGATTTCAAATTCCCAGTATCCTTCTAACAATTCTATCATCTCCCACGACTGTACTGAAGTACCACTATGGAAGTAGTTGTGATTAAAAAAAGAAACCCGCTGGAATGCAAAGGCACAGCAAGATCCAATCCACGGGCTGAAATGGACAACAGGTATCATTCAGCATGACTGCTTCCAACATCATTATCAGATGTTTCACAGGCAGAGTCAAAAAGGCATGTGAAGGAATTACCGAGCCCAAAGAAAATATCAATTACAAGCTTCACATTTTATTTTGTTTTTTTAAAGGAGAAGGACTGAAAACTGGATCACACACACAAAAAAATACCTTGCCCAGTACTGGCCTATCAGGGTAACACTGCCTGAGCATAACCAAGAAGTACAAGTCAGGCTCATAGCAAACAACGCTCCATCTGCATACTCTCCAGGTTCTTAACTGTTCGCAGCTAAGGCATTTGGACTTAGCTATATTCAGTAGCCTTTTGCTCCATAGGTCTTAATGGATCTTTCTTCCACAAATTTCTTTCTTCATTTTTAAAATCCATGCAAACATTTGCATCAAAACAACCTGTGGCACTACGATAACAGTTCACCTGTGCTCTGAACAAAGATATTGTCCCTCATTTGTTTTGAGCCCACCAGCTAACAATTTCCTTAACGATCTCTGCAGTTCTTTCATCAAGGAGAGCTAGTTAACAACCATTCCCTGTTCTTGATACTCATGTTTTAATAAGCCCAGATTTTCTTCAGGCAGTTTCTTTTTCACAATACACAGTCAGTCTACAACTGTTCCTCAGTATGGAAATTGCTGTAGACCTTGAATTATTCTTGACAGTTTTCTCCACATCTTTGCTAGTCCTTCTATCTCTTTTCTGAGGGGGGAGCGATGATAAGAAGAACAAAGGAACCCAAACCACACGAAGCACAGAGATGACAATGCCCCGTGAATTCTTTCTACATTACAGCAATGTCTCCTATTTTATTCCCTGCTCCCCTCCTAGCAGTCACTAATATTCCTAACATGAAGTTTCTTTTTCGAAGCCTATTTAGTTGTAATTTTGAACGCTATTTATATTCATAAAAACCAGAAAGCCTCGTCTCTGATCTTGTTAGAATGCTCCGAGCTTCAGCAAACTTCTTTCTGTTGTGTTCTTCCTAAGGTCAGTTCTGATGGCCATAAGTTCAGCCACGATTTTCTTCATTTCACCATGAGTCTAACATAATACCTTATGTTCAGAGAACACCCAAGAACAAACAGTTACTATTTACCCTCCTCCCTCAAAAAATACTGTTGCAAAGTTCCTTTGAGGAATAGGGAGAAGCTGGACAGCTGTCTTCATAGCTGTCCCTGTTCTCTATCTACCTCCACTGGAAGCAATCCTACACAGTGTTAATCTCATCTGATTTTTCTACTCCAGTACTTTTCAGGCTGCTACCGTGCTGCAACATAATACCTGCCACTAAGCATTCTTTGCTTCTTCACCCAAGTAATTGTCCAACTTATATTGCTGGCAAGAGAAAGTATTTCTCATGCTGCTCTGACTCATATACTCATCCCACAACAGTAGAGAATCATGTTCCGAACCCTCACCTTATTGATCTTCCATTTTCACTCATGAAAAGCAGACATTTGGAGGTGCAGCCCAGGTAAGTCTCCAATTTTTTCCCAGTTTCCTTCATAAGCTTCTAGACTTGAAGAGAGGGGGGACCTGAAGGAGGACAGTTCTCACAAGACAGTTGCAGCACTGTTGCAACAAAGTCAGCTCATCAAATATCCAAATAATATACATCTAAAAACTTGACAGAGAAATATGGAGGCAGACGAACATTCATTCATCCTCCCCTCACCCTGCCATTCTCTGAAGACTTAAAGCAGTAGCTTTAAGCAGTAGCATGTACACCGTCACACTCAGAGTAACACGAGCGTACAACTCAGTACAGTCCAACATGCACCTAGGATGAAAGCTGTTTAATAAAGGCATTTCATGGTACGTTCCTGATTGCATCATGCTTGGCCTGCAGTGTAGCATGGCAGACAGATGTAACTAATACTGCAGCATACAGTTCCAAGTTTGTGAAGCAAAATATTCACATTCTACCTACTTACACAAATATAAGTTAGTCAATAAATAATAAATACAAATGAAATATTTTTGCAGTAGCTTTGAGATGAATGTCTATTGCCTGACCTTGCTTGCCTGCTCCCTTTGGCTTCTTTTATGTCATAAGACTAGCTTCACATAGTGAAATTAAGATTAAAAAAATCCATTAAAAGTGAGAACATTATGTCTACATTTTTACTGTCAAGAGAGGTATTTCTCCTAGCTTAGTCCTTCACTTCATCTCACTTCTGGCTTCTCCTGGCAGCAGCCAGTAGTGTCAGAAGAACCAGCACTTTAATAACTGGATGGATGTCAGTCACTCAATCTCTTTTCGAAAAACAGTGGCCTTTCCCTAGAAGAGATCGACTTGCACAGAAGAAAGCGTGAAATGCATGAGAAGATACCTCTTACACCCCTTATCCCATATCATAGATAACTATGTGGTAAAATAACCTCATATTTTAAATTTATTGAGAGAGAGAAAGAGAGAGGATTGCATTGACTTGGTTTGAATACAACTGTTGCTTTGAGAATCAAAACATACAGTTCCCCATGCACACTACCAATTACTAACAGTTTCTAAGTATATGAAACATATGAAATACAAAAACCCATTTAAACTACTCTCCATGCCTCCACTTCTTTCTTCGCATGCAAAATACAATGGAAAGCATAACTGTGCTATCTAAAAGGTTTACCTGTCACAGCAAGTACAGTAACACTCTGAGTTCCTCTTCTTCCCCCAACAGTGATAAAGCAGTTTCTTGTTTTGTCACTATTCATCACAGCCCAGCAGTATTCTATAGCTTTAGGAGAGCAACCCTCTCCTATGTGGTATATGATATGAGGCACTGAAAACAGGCTTCATAAAGCCCGGTATGTTTGGAAAAAACACAGGTACAAGCATCAGTTCTTTCACCGAAGTCTCAGAAATAAGAAGATTACCTGAAAATACAGTATGTCAGCAATAGCCGGTGTTACAAGAAAATAAATATTTACTTATTCTGAGAGTAAACAAAGGATAGAGTGCACCTACTGGAGTTTGGGTACTGGAACTCAGGTACCTGGAGCTGCTGCAGGAAAATTCTGCCTCAGACTCTCTTGAAGGGCTAGGACATACAAAACTTTTTACTTCAGGAGCTACTTTGTGCAACAGGATGTGGATGAAAATTTCCACGCTGAAATTAAATGGAACCATGCCTAA
Organism: Excalfactoria chinensis; assembly: GCF_039878825.1. Classification (NCBI taxonomy): domain Eukaryota; kingdom Metazoa; phylum Chordata; class Aves; order Galliformes; family Phasianidae; genus Excalfactoria; species Excalfactoria chinensis. Next base: position 33,954,904 of record NC_092829.1, on the reverse strand, counting down.
CTAAGAATTAAATTATTGTGCTGCAGAGACAATGCGTACAAAGCCTGTATACGCAATGCACGTTCAATGTAGGAAACCAACTACAATCAGTGCTAAGTTAATTAATTGCTTGGTGTTAACAGATGGCTCATATCTGAGCTGTGGTTTTCAAAATTCCATCTCTTATGCTGCTGAGCCATTTGGACAAAGCAAGTGAGGCTACAGGAGCAAAGCGTTACATTCATGTTGGATCCAATCATCATCACATTATCAGCGCTGCTCTTTGACTTTCATACATGGAACTTCTGATGTACCCAACTCCCAGAGTTCTTGAGACAATGAGAGGTTAAGACTTACTCCTAAATAAAATGTATTTTTAAAAATTGGAGTTTTAGGTCCTACGGCCACTTCCTCCCAGTCATAATGACCTGCAGACTTCAAGCTCTAGGGCAGAATCAGAAACTCAAGAAATGAATCAAAAATTCTGTACTACCAACTAAATTATTTTTCCTTATTTTCTCCAGCATATTTCCCTAGGCAAGTGTCTTCATTTCTTTTTAGCATGGACTGAAAAACATCAGCAAAGGAAACTACAAACGAGACTTTTTTATACTGACTCAAGTTTAGAATAAAGCTACAGATGTTTTTCTTTACTTTCTTATTATCAAGTTGTTGTGGGGATTTATTTTTATTTTTTTAAGTGATACTACCCAACTGTGAAAAGGATAAAGAGAGGGCATGGCAGGGGGGGGGCAAATCACAGCTATGGGATGGCAGAGCACATAAGCCAGCTGGTCCTCAGTGTGGCAAGCAAGAAAATCCTGTGGGGTTTTCTTCCACACCTCATCTGGTTTACAACAGACTTCACTCAGTCAAAAGACACATGGGGCAAGGTGGGAAGACCCTAAAGTGCAAAGCAGATTGATTTTAAGTTTAACTGTGACAGGTTGCTGGAGGAAGGCAGGTGGGGAGGCCTACAATGCAGGGTGCCTCACAAGCTCATTCCAATTCCCCAGGGATAAACAAACGTCTATCTGATAAAACCAGAATGCACAGCAAATTTATATGACTGACAACTAGGTAATGGTACCCATAACTCAATATAAATTACTTATCGTTATATGCATCCCTTATATTTAAAAAAAAAATATGAAGGTTTCAGTATTTTTAATGTGTAATATGAAGTGCGATGATTAAAATAGTTTTTTATCCATGAGTTCCTCAAAAATTATTCTAATAATCACTGCTACTTAACTTGACTTTAACATGATTCATCACCTTAATTACAAAAACTTCCTCTGTTCCATGGCAGTAGGATTCCTAATCATTCCACTGAAAACACAGACTGGGCTTTCTGTAATCATTTCCCACAAATACAGCTCAGAAAATGACGGAGATACTTCCAATTTTTGACCAGTCTAAATAAATGACTAAATCCAGGACAGACTGTCCAAAATACAAATGCTTGCTTTACTGGTTTTTAAGGGTTTTGATTTCTGTGGTTGGGAAAGGTCGCATTTTAACACTATCGTAAAGGTAAAATCTTTTGCAAAACACAAAAGATTCATAATCTGTTGTGCATGGCACTGCTCCTGGCTTTAAAGCACACAAAGCTGGCCTGTGTGCAAAGAAGGTGGCACAGCTCCATTGGAAGAATTAGATGGAAAAGACACGTTAAAGGAAGAAAGCTGAGTAGCACGTGTCAAGGGGTGGGAGCGCAAAGTATAACAAAGGCTGCACTGAGGGGAGAACAGAACTACAGAGTTGACAATTTCTTACCTAGCTGGACACAAGATGCCCGCTAGGTAGATTAGGTTTCTAACATCATTTTTTGCTTTCTCATTAATGTGGCATTTCCTTTATTGGTTTGGTTTGTTGCAGCCAACTAGTTGTGCATCCTTGAAGCCTATGTCCCTGACCACTGGAAGGTTAAGAAGTTTGTCCACAGATTACTCCATAGTTATTACAGACAATTCACTGTCCAGTGGTTTCCTACTCCCCACTGCATCTATTTTTAAACAGCTACCAAATCCTGTACAACACAGCAGCTCCTTGTATGCATGAGAAAAAATACAGAAGACTTCAGAGCTGTAAACAGATATTTAGCTACGTGTCCAATTTCAACAACATCTTAGCAAAACCCTATCAGGCAATATGCTTTTATGTTTGCTTTACACGATATATTACAGTTAACTAATATGTTTATCAAAATTGTACAAGAGTAAATGACAATAGAAACCATTTCCCCACATCAGCATTCTTTTTCTGTCCCAAGCAGGCCAACAAGTCATTAATCTAGTGTATTTTCATTATAAGTTAACAGCTGTATGACATGAGCTGTAAATTAAACCCAAATGTTTGAGCTCATGTATAGCAGTATTTTGTCAAAATGATAATCAGTCATCAACACTACACGTTACTCTATGCTAGTGGACCACATTACTGCATGCCCATACCTTTCATCATTTATTTTTCAGAAGAATTATTAGTTCCGAAAGTCCTACTATGGCCTACAAATAAATCTTCTCTAGTTTGCTGTACTGGATAATCTTCCTTGATTGCCATTTTGTATTATCTCTATTTGAGCTATGTATCAATGTAATTGCTTTTGCAGACTCATTTTGGTTTTGTTTTTTTTTTTTTTTTCAACCCCTGAACTTAAAAAAAATCCAAAAAAGGCTACTTTAAAAAAAGGGTTAGGTTTTTGTTTCTTTTTATGCGCTAACATATTGGTCACAGGCTTAAAATGTTCAGTGGTGTGCATTATAAGAAGACAGAAAACCCAGCCCAGTGCAAAAAGTGCATATGGGTTTGACATTTCTTCCTAATCTTTCATGAAGTTTCCATTACAGAAACAAAAAGGAATAAAAGCAAAAAAAATGAAAAGAGCTGAAAATCTTGTACCTACCATTCGAAGCTGTATAAACATGGAAATGAAACAGACATACACAGTATGTTTTACAGATGCTACATCACAAAGCAAGAATGGAGGAGTTAAAAGTAATTTTTTAAATTGGAAAATCTCTTCTTTCAGAGGAAAAAGTAAGTCATTAAATGAATGCACTTACAGTTGTTTTCACTGCTAAAAACAGATAAGGCTTTTGCTTCAGGGGACTAATGCAAAAGGAGCTTCCTTGAACTAAGACAGCAAATGCACGCACTACTACTGCAAGATAAACCAGGCAGGCTCAACTTCAAAAAAAAACTGAAGTGCTGACTTCACCCAAATTCCTTTGTTGCAAGATGGAAAAACCTTTCTTCCTGGTTATACTGAGACAACTCAGTTTCATTAGTTACCTTAAAAAAACCTGGACTTTTCTTGCTCAAATTTAAAGCATTGGCACCAATGTTGAATTAATATGTGATACTGTCTGAACATAATCTCCCATCCCAGAACAAATTACTGTCCTCTTTGTAAAATCTCCCTTTTGACTAACAACAAAACAACTACAACAACAAACTAAGAAACTGGTACGCTCTCATTCCTTCCTCTTCCATTCTCCTCTGATAACTCACTCTCAGACTCCTCTGCTATGCCTCCTTCTTCTAAGCCATCCATGCAACACTACCTTCAAGCTACCCATTCCCCCCGTTGCTAGCTTTCATGACAGAGCTTCAGGCTGACTCCCTCACTGCACCCCTACAAAGACATCTCATCAGCCCCTTGTTGGCTCCCTGTAACTCTCAGCTCCTTATCCGCTTACACTTTTAGCTTCTATTTCCTCAACAGCATTTATGGGACATTCACTTCACTAAAAATGTATTAAAACTTCTCAACAGCCAGTTCCTAGAGTGCAATGCTACACTTACAGATATTGGTTCCATCAGTCAAAATGCCCTTAGAAGAGCTAACCTACAGCATAATTGAATAAGTCTACAGATCTCTTTAATTACAATAGAATTTACAGGAACATATGCAGGTGAAAGCAAAAGGCAATTCCTGATCATTTTTGGCCTGGGAAGGCCAGTTTGACACAAGCCTCAAGATGCTGCGGAGGTGAAGGGAGGACAGAGTCCCAGGGACAACTGAGGATTTCCTTAAGGGTAACCACACCGCGCTCATCAACAACACATTTTGTTCAGGAGGTGTTTTTTTTGCAAAGAGTTCTAATTTTGTGGATAATCTCCTTTGTGCCATATGGGCCTGGCTGGCCATACACCGTCTGGGCAGATTAAAAGCATCTGAAAGTAACTGGATAAATAAATAAAATCATAGAATGAGATACAAAAGTAACAGGTTTATTGTTTGTCTTAGACACATAAATATTAAAGATGTTTGACCTAGTTGTGAATGTACATGTTATGCCCTTGTAGGAAAAATCATCTCATTAATTTTAATTTACTCAAACCAAGTATTTATGGTTTCTTCTCATCTCGCACCCTAATGACAATTTTCTGTACGTTGTACACAGAACAGGCTCCCTGCTCAGCGAGGATTGAGGAGAGGTGCATCAGAAAGTACATTCATTTTATAGGAGGGAGATGTGTAGAGCTTGTTTCACTGTGAAAAGTATGATTTTAAGCTGAGTTTCTTAAAAGTATGGCTATTCCTAAAAGGCAAAGGAAACTGGATAGATTGTAGCCGAGCTCTTAATGATTGCTTCTCCTTCATTAGCTGTGTGTAGGGAGAGTAAGGGACTGCAAACATGTATTCATGATTCTCATTAGCAAAAATGGCACTGTGCAAATCAATTTTCATGGATCCTGCTAGGACGGGCTTTCTAATTAGTCCATCATTAGACAGCTAACTTTTCACCACTTCTTAGACATCAAATAGCCCATCACCCCAACACATCACCCGAGCTAACAAGGAGAATTTTAATGAAAGCAAGTCAAATTGGCTGTTACCACAGAAAGCACACAATAGGCTTTGTTATTAATCTTTCCCCATGCTCGTTTCTATTCTGTATTTTAGTTTCTGTTCTCGTGAACCTTTTGGTTTGCACCAATAATTTTTTTAATGTCTTTTTACAAAAGAATAGAGCAGCTGCAACATGGAGGAGGAAAAAAAAAAAACCCAAAAAACACAAAAAAACTCAGATAAAACCAAAATAAGGTACAAGCTGAGATTGCTACTGGGTATTTCAGAGCTTTCCATCTTATGATGCTGAAGAGAAATGTCAGCTTGCTGCTTGTGGTTTTAAATGGAAGCAGTCCGTGAAAAGCATTTGGCTGACTGGCTCAACAGTGTGGTTTAGATGAGCTTCCAGCAGGGTCATCCTGCTTTACACGGCGCAGATGCTCCACTGCAAATGGTGGGGTTCAGCCTGGAAACCCCAATCAGCGGGTGCAAAAAGGGGGAACCCCCTAAGTTTGAAAGTTATTCGACAAATGCATGCACAAAGGAGTATGACAAAGATGAAAACCTCTCTCAAAACTGAGCAGCCGTTTCTGTATTTGAGTAGCAACACCAGTATTTTGTTGGGTTTTTTTAGTTGAGGGAAAAAGAGAGAGAGAGAGAGAATAAATTCTACATGGACATGTCCCTAATTTAAAATAGCTGCTCCTGCCTCCAGGAAAATCTGCTGCCCTACTGTTCAGGCTCAAGTCTGCTCATACCAATTTTCTGTTTCTCTGTCATGTTTTGCCTCCCTTTCTTCTTCATTACCAGGGACATTTACATGAAACAGCATTTTTGCTTTTAAGAGTTCATCTGTTCCTGCTGCTTATCCCCCCACCTGAAGTCATAATCCTCCGTTTGTGACGACATAATAATTTCCACTGCAACCAATTGTGATGCTACAAACAGAGGATTATGGCTTTAGGTGGGAAATAAACAGCGGGAACAGATGAACACTTAAGAAACAAAGATCCTGTTTTCATGCAAATGTCTTTTGTCATCAAGAACAAGGTTAGAGAAATGCAGAAAATATACGATAAGAGCAAGCAAGCAGAATGGGTACTAAAGAGAAACTCTCCGTGTTTTCCAGGAGGCATTCAGCTGCTCCTTCAAATTAACTTCCTATGTAACTAGGAATTTTAAATGTCTCTGAAACGTAGGTAACTTTGTATTTGATTGAATTGCCAGCATAATGCGCTCTGAATTATTGAAGCCCTCTCCCCAGCAGGGCTAGCGTGCACTTTGCCATGGGGGTTCACAAATGGATTGGAAAAAAAAACGGGGAGGAGGTGGAAAAAGGAAAAGAAAATAGTAATAGTAGTAAAAAAATCACAGTCACAGAATTGCAGGGGTTGGAAAGAACCTCTAGAGATCATCAAATCCAACCTCCAGATAAGAATGAGAGATTCCCAATGTCAAAGCTCAGCTGGGCTCAACGTCCTCCTCCCCTCTTTCCTCAAAACAAACAATCCTCCGATTTCAGAAGTATCACCAGCTGAATTAATATTCAGGAAATCCAAACAGTAGGAGCAGCAGCAGCAATTTGGTTTTTAATTTAGTTCCGATCAATTTTCTGACTGTTGTGGTTATAATTAGAGGGCTGGAACAAATGGTTAAGCTCCCTCTCCATTTATTCAGAGCACAGCCTATAGGATGCAGTCCAAGAGGACACACCTAGCAAAGCAGGGCAAACATTTTTGCTGTGGTTAATGAATGGATAGAAAAAATGAATCAGTGGAAATGAAAAGCATCTGAAATTATCTTTCCTCCTGGAATAAAGCCAAGCCTCAAGCAAAGCAATTAAAACATTTCTCAACACTTTCACTACGGACGTCTTGTTTCGAAACGACACGTGTGTTCTAGTGATAAACATTCGACATAGAAGCTCAGAAACATTCCTGGGGTCAAATGAGAGCTCCCGTTCCAGTCCTGGAGGATGTGATCCCACCCCACAAAGTTGACCACCATGGCGAGCTGTGTCACAGGTGACCTCCCAATGCCAGCAACAAACTTCTAACCAGTCCCTCACTGCGCCGCATTAAGAGAACCACTCAGAGGAGGCTCTGTCGAGAAGCAGGAGAAAAAACTGCCCTGCCATTACATTGTCAGATTGCCCATTAATTTTAGACAAAGTATACCTTCAGCTTCTGTTCGTTCCATATGTCTTGGTGTTCTTGTCTGTTTTAAGGTACTATCCTACTGATCTAACTGAATTTTAGAAAGAAACAGGAATATAAAATTAGATATTTAGAAAGAAAAGGTAGAAGGAAAGGAAAACAAATGACTGGTTTAAAGTGCACTTTCTCAAAAGCTTGTTTTTTCACAGAGCTGTTCCCTTAAGCCGGCAACAGAGCTGGATGAGGCATAGAAGTCAACTCTCTAAAAACTGGTCTTTAATAATTAAGGTAGACAAATTGAACATAATTAAGTTACACCAGCTGGGCACGTGCTACGTGTTTTTGAATGATGAGATTGGCAGTTAAAAGCAATATGGAAGAGATGATCAGGTAACTTCCATACAATTTACCACTTATATTAAATGTGCCAAGATATTCAGATTGTAGAAGGGTCTTAAGTGCAAGCAGTAAGTTTCTATTTAAAAATTCATTTAATAGATGAAATTAAAAAGTGAAATATGAAAAATTAAAACGTCTCTCCACTATTGTCAGTTTGATAAAATGGAAAGAACGAGGGACAATGAAACAATTTTACCCTCGAATTTACTTGCAGTTCTTGATGTGACCCCTAGCCATAGTTCTCAAATCACTCTTCTCCAGAGGAAAATTACCCAGTCTTCATTGCCTTTAAAAGTTGTTATTCTTTCTAAGCATATTTTTCCTCCCAAATCTTGCACAGAATTGCAGTGAGAAATTCAGAACTGGCGGTCTGACTTGTATTAGCATACATATTTAAGGTATTTACAAAACTTCTTGTCCTTAAAGGCAACTGAAACAGATTTGCAGTTCCATACATGTTACAGGAGAAAAAAAGCAGGGCTACAAGGAGGTCCTAAGAAGTTTTCTGGTCCACCTAAGGCCCATAGAAGAATCTTTCAGCCCTTCAAACAGCAAGCCTGGCAGACTGATCAGCCTCCCGGCTCCCCACTGCCCATCTAGCACTGCTCCCCATCCCCTTGGGCTATACCCATGTCCAAAGGCCACGTTCCAGCTTCAGGCATGAGGGATTACTTCATGCATCTTCCAGGATACAGCCTGACATCCTTTTCTGAAAGCCCTGTTCTGAGGTGGATAGCAGACCGCAGCCTCCCCCGCTGCAGGCTGACAGCCTCTGCAGCACTCTGCAAATATACAGTCCTTCACACTGGAGACCACCGTGCTGATAAACCTCTGCAAACTTTTCTCTTCTCCAGATATAAATGCTGTGACAGGAGTCTGCTGCTTTATTTCCCAAGCTGTATCTACAACAGACACTCAAACTGCTCCCAAAATAATACCCAGTTACTATTAAACCTTGTTTTGAAATTTGTGCTGGCACAGACAAACAGAACCATCTAGCAGCTCCTCACTAGAGGACCTCCACCTCAAACCTTATCTGACAACGCATCTTTAGATACCAGCAGATGTATCCTCACATGTAGGAAGTTAAAAAGAGCGTGCTATTAACAAATGCAGGTGCTGGAAACTTGACAGCCCCCCCAGAATCCACCACTTTAATATTTCTACAGCTTGCAAAAGCAGGGCTTATGAATACACTTGCACTAACAGTGCTCACTGTATATTAACTTCTATGTTCTTTGAGAAAGATGAGGACAGGCTTGTCTTTGGCTTCTCCATACCTCAAGTGAATTGAGGCATTTGGTTACGTCCATAGAAACAAAGTGTTCTTGACAGTCTTCATCAAGGAGATGTCAAACAAATATTATCTATGCATCCGTCATTGCTCCAGCTCGTTTTTATATTATCTGACTTCAGAGAAATTGAGAAAAAGGTGACACTTCTAAAGAAGATGAAGTATATTACCTAATGATAGTGCTTTCCTGAGACACTTTCTCGTGAAGCAGACATTTAGTGACCGTGGCAGAACCGAACACAGAACTTGGGAGACCAACAGCTGTTAAATTCAGATCACACTTAAAAGGAAAAGGACATTTTATTCACCCTGGGATTCTAGAACATACGCTAGCTTTTGAGGAATGCATCTAGCTCATTAGAAGTACAAGCCCATTTATTTCTTCAACATGGTGACAGATAGCGAACGAGAAGACATCTGCTAAAATAGAATAGCAGTAATAATGTTAGATGGACACCTATCTGTCTCCCTTAAAAATCCAATACAGCACAGCTGTAATTCGCTCTCAATAACTGGCCATCAATTAATCTTTTGCAAGAGAGGTTTAGACCATAAACTTGTATTGATTTTAAAATTAAGAATAAAACTGGAAAACAGCCACATGCAGAACATCTTCCAAAAGCGTTTCACAAGACAGACCTTTTGCTTCCCAGCTTAATCTCTGCAAATTTATATACTTAGAAAAACTAGAAGAAATGCCTTGCTAGATTCACCACAGAACAAGTGTTGCAGTAACCTGCAGTAACCGCGGCAAAATCTGCCCCCGCCGACGCAGTGGGTGCTCCTTGCCTTGAAGACAATTTCACACTGTCTAAACTTGTTGAATCCAAGAGGAAATCAATGTTTACCACCCCGAGCAACAAAGGGAATTAGTTCCCATCCAACCTGTGAGAAGGCATTTATTTTCTATCCTTGAAAGAGCTTTACATCTCACACTCAGAATACCTGGAGATCTCACTCAATGTAATCTCTAATCCTCCATCTCAAAGCCTTCTGCCTACCTCCACGAGCTACATTTGGGAAAAATAACTTTACAATAGGAGGACCGTACATTGCAAAACCTTGCTTTTAACCGACTAATAAAACTGGAAACACTCAACAAGGGGCTTTGGCTTTCAAGGGACCACACACTGGAAATATGACTTCCTCCTGCAACGCTCACTAGAAAATGTTTTGTTGTGATAATGAAAATACTTAATCTGATAAAAGTCACAAGAGGCACTGCCTTGCAATGAGAATCAGTGAGAATTTGGGAAGAGATGCAGTGTAAGCTACCAGCAATATAACAGAGGGTTACATGTTAATAAAGCTGACATTGCAAAATCTGTACTTAGATCGCTACCCCACATCATGTTGCTTTTGTCATTTACTAACTTGTAAACTTATAACGCATCAAGTCAGGAGAGCAGGCCTGCTGATTTTGGCCACATGTAACACAGGAGATCACAAACCTTACTGACCTCTTTCTTTTTCCCCCCAGAGGGAGGAGCAAAATGGATTCTACCTTTTAACTGTGTGTCATACAAGCAGAGATTAGAAAACAGGCTGCTTTAGTGTTTCCCACTAATAAAATACATAAATTCTGGAAATGTCTTTCCAGTACCACTGCAAACACTCCCAGGATAAGCAAACATCAGGTTCTGATATGCTTGAGGAGTTACTGAAAGCTACTCTCCCTCCATTCTCTACACAGTAACAGTTGTTGCTCCTCAGTTTACACGCAAGACATGTGAAATACAGATACGAAGGACTAAGCTTCAGGACTGTGTACATCTGAAGTGAGTTCACCACAAGCAAAACGTTAATAATGCAGCATCAGACAAATCACATACAAGCCCCCACAGTCTGGCAAGCTTCAACTTCATCACTCAAATGGAGAGTTCTGGGTGCTGAAAGAAAAAAGGCTCAAAAAAATCTCTTTGTGTCTAATTTAACAAACATAACCACAGCTCCTATGAAAACTACAGCTGCTCCATTTAGCATTATCAGATTTATTCTACAAAATACAGAGATACGTTTTAATTTCCAAATGATCCTTAGAGGGAACAAAATAGGATGGCGGTGCTAGTGGGGAATGCAGTGTTATTAAAACGATAAATCCCACCAAAATGAAAATTTTGGTTTGTTTGTTTAATTATTTTTTCCCCATGCTGAAAAGGATGAACATGGCTTTCCGAGAGCTCTATTGAAAATTGAAAAATTTTTTCCTTCCAGTGGTGAAAAGGGTAAAAATGGCTTCCCAGAAGTTCAACAGACAATATTTTATTCACGTAAAGCAAATGTTCTGCTTAATCTGTCACTTCTCTGAGTAATAATGGGTGCATTAAAGAAAAGTGAGCTTGGAAAGGCCACGCTAAATTCTTCTCCAGCAAAGCAGTCAAATTTGTGTCTTACACTCAAGTGTTTACCCAAGGTGCATTGACTCCAACAGAGCATCAGTGCTGCCTGAAACACCTGGCTAGCAGAACTCCTTTCCTACCTGATCCAGCAATTAAGAGGTCCTCATTCATTTTACCAGAAGATGAAGGGAAATGCTTGCACTGCAACACTCTGTCCATCTCACAGCTGCATACAGGCTGGGACCTCACTGTGTGCCAGCACCAGCAAGTAGGGCACGTGCTCTATGGAAATCATGGCAAATACCAGCAGAGCCAAAGGAAGAAGGAGGTTAACATGTTAGCTCTCTGTCTTGGTAGAGATTTATTGCACACATACTTCTTTCTGTGCAATAAACAAACAGCAATTTGAAATCTGGGTGCTTTGAGGAAATGCTTCAGTTTGCGCCAAGGTTAAGCCCATCTCTGTTCTGCAACCACTTCAACACAACCACTGTGCCTGCAGTGATAAGCTCCAACCCAGTCCTCACCTGCCAGCATCACAGCGCTTGGGCTCCTCATGTTGCTGCTGTTGCTTCAGCCTCTCACAACCAGTCTCTGCTCAGCACCTTCTTCTTTCCATTTCTACCCATCCACAACAGCCATGCTTCCTTAGGCTTCCCACCTCTGGTAGCACCTTGCCCCATGCTCTCCCAGCATCCCTAACCCTCAGGTTGTTAGAATGAGAATGGAAGAAATGGAAGCAATAACATATTATAACTGAGCAATGGTGGTGCAGCTTCAGAGCCCTATCTGTCACCATTCTGAAGCAAAGGAAGAAAATTCCTTTGCTTGTCAATGCCTCATCCACTAGGTGAAAAACATCAGTACAGAAAAGGTTCAAAGGCATGAAGAAAACAAAGGCAAATTTCAAAAGGCAGCCAATGTTGGTAACTCTGTCGCAAGCACTGAAGTATGGGATTTCACAGCAGGATGAAGAAAATCACACACCTGCTAACTTTAAACTTGAGGTGCTATGAAGCAGATTTGTTTCTATTTCATCCCTATCTGACGCAGGTGATCAGTAGGCATCTGTGTGTGCTTCAGGACAGATCTGAAAATGAGCAGCGCATTTGACCTCGGTAGCACCCACTCTGTGCCTAAGCAGAACCTGCTCCAAGTTTCCTATGGTGTGCAAGGACCTGATCTGCTGTCATCACAAGCCTCCCACTCCAGTCTCACATCCCCTCCTCAGCAAAGACTGCATGCTGACTGCGTGTGAGATCAGAAGGTAAAATACTACCCTGTTTTCAGGACAGACGAGCAGTACAAAAGCAGCAAAAAGATAGGAGGAATTCAGCTAGGAAGGCTTACTCAAACAGCTGCAGAGAGAGATAGAGATTAGCAGGCTGAAAGAGCTTAGGGATGGCAGGAGCGCAGGACAGAGGAACCCACTCTAACCTAAATGATCCTGTCAAACCCAGGGCTGAGGGAGGACCACTGCCAACTGCTTTTCCAAATCTCCTCATTTTGAAAGCAAAGCTGTTGTAAGATAAAACCCTGCTTACTGTTCCAGCCTCTGCTGCTCCCTACCAGGGGAAGGGGCACCACTTTGAGCACACGCAGAACGAGTAGAGATTGTGAGCACCATGACAGGGTCCTCATGGACCAGCCCACTGCTGAGTCAGCACAGCTAGGCACCCCAGGGCATGGCTGGCTGCTCATCCCCAGTTCTCACATGCTCTGTGTGCTTCAGCTGATTGAAGTACTGAGCTATCACTCTGGTCATCTACATTCAAGGAAGGACAAGTTGCACAGAACGTTATTAGAATGATTAGAACATGGCAGTCTCTTAAAAAAAAAAAAAAAAAAAAAAAAAAAGAATTTAGATGAGATGACAACTTCTTCTTTCCAATGCAGAGAAAGAAGATGGATAAGACAAGCATCCAGGAAGAACTACCAACTACTTCAAACAATGAACAGTGATTCACTTGCAGACCAAGCCCCTATAAAAGTGGTTGTATCCAAGTCCAGATAGCCAAGCTCAGAAAAAGGCTCAGGATTGAAACTCTAGAATGGTTTTTATACATTTAGGAGGAGGAAGAGAAGCGAGAAATCTACGTTGTTTGAAGACATCCTGACAAGGTTATGAAAGAACCAGTACAAGTGATTGGCTTTCCAAAGAAGTAAAAAAAAAAAAAAAAGACTGGATCACATTTTGCATTATTTCTCCTTTCTATTAATACCATACTCAGATTCTTTCTAAGTTATCTGAAGGATTCAGAATAAAAAATATTACTTTTCTTTCTAGTTTTGTTTTTTTTCCCTTCCACAGTGCTAAAGTGTGGCCACAGATGGACAGAAATTTGGGTAGGATGTTTTACTGTTAGTACAACTACATGGACAGAAGTCAAAGCAATACACCCCATTCATATTTCACATTAGATCATGCACAAAAATTAAGAGTGGATGGAAACTCTATACTGTGCCACTACCCCACATCCCCATCAGAATGAAAGGACTTCTTGCCATCCTGTATAATGAGGTATACAGTCTAATTCACATGTCTAACCTGCTAGTTTAATGTTTTTGTTGCTCTCTTTTAACATTTTAATAGAAAATATTTTTAACCAAGTTTTGTTACTTATCTAACTATATTATATATTTTATATGCAACCCAAGACAATTTCTCTTCACTCAATGCAAACCAGGCAAGCCAAAAGGTTGGATATATGTGGTATAACTCCTACATTAACCTACAAATTTTAGCTAACATATACTATGCAAACAAGCTCAATGCACAAACACATGATTAAGCTATTAGTGATACGCTCAAACCCTCCCACTGCAATTTACGGTACACCACGGTTGCAGCTTATGGTCTCTTACTACACTTTACTGACTCTTGCTAAGTTGTCAAGAAGCATACAATCACCTAGAATACATCGGGTTCATATTCTGGGAATGCTCCCAAGCTTAATGCCTAGCACACGGTTGTTGCTGTTATGGGGAAGCACTTTCAATGATCCAGCAGTCCCTCCCATCATCTCTGCATTCGTAAGAATAAGCAATAACAGTGATAATGCTGTGTGACTTGAGAATCCCTTGCTAATAGTTACTGTGAAGTCAACTCTCCATTTTTTACTGCCTGTGCTACGTGGAGGTGCTAAAGCTAAACAATTTAAGTGCTACTATACATTTCATAAGATAAAAACAAGTACTCAACATTACCACTCTAGATGCATCGCTGGAGTTCAAAGGCTTTTCATTATCTAGCATATTTCACTTATTTTTACCTAGATAGTTTTAGATGTGCCTTTGAAATCACATCCTCCCTTATTAGAGATATTCAAAAGCAATCCTTCAGACTTCTTTTAATGGCTGTACAGCACTGAAACACATGGATGCAATCAACTTGGTGATGGGCATGACTCCCAGAAAATAACACTCCCCGGGCACTCGCCAATTTTATTTCAAGTTCACACACGCAATATCTGGCTGTTTAGTGGGATCTTCCAGTCGCATCTGTGTACACTGCAGGGAGAGCTGGTACTGCTGTTAGCAGATGGCAGATGACCATTTCCCTTTATTGTCCGAATGGGAGCTGAATATCCACAACAATGATTGAAATTGAAACATTTTTACAGGGAGCACTGAAGAATTAAGTTAAGAAACAGCTACAGAAATGAAGTTTAACTTCCTATCTATTTTTCTTCCCGGCTTTCACTTAAACATGATGTTTCCAACCAGTTTTTTTTTGTTTGTTTGTTTGTTTTGTGAAATACACGGTAGGGATGGCCTAGCTTTAATGAGCCATTGGGCCATAATGCTGCACAGCACATCTTTGAGGAAGACTTCTGGATCATTCCTCCTCTGGCTTCTTCCAGCACTGCTTTATTGGAGCATTGCTTGTAGCAACTAACAGACGTTTATTAATGCACAAAAAACCTCCACAACGTCTTGTGGGAATTAAGTAGTTTTGTTTTGCTTCTTTTATTTATTTATTAATGGCAGAACGGCCAAGACAAGGAATACACACAACTTGTCCAAACCTTAAGGAAAGAGAGGGGTTTTGAGAACAAATTCCCAAACCTCGCTTTGGTGTTCAAATCATGATGGGCTGGAAATATGCCCATTTCTGTACTCCTCTCCTGTTGCTCTAGTTACAAAATCACTGTCTATAAAACATGCATGGTTTGGGCAATGAACAGAGCAAAGCATCAGTAGCAGCCATCCAAATGGCAACAATGCTTTGGCTAGCACTATCACTTCAAACCAGAAAAACCAGACTAAGAAAATGTGTCCAAGCTTCATCAAGCTACTCAAAATATGAAATGACATTCCTGAGACCTCACCAAGTAGAAAGAAGTCGATTTAGTTAGTCCATGGAAGGGGGGGGGGAGCAAGAGGGAGGGATCAGTGCTGCAAGTAGAATGAGAGGCTCCTGAAATTGTTCCATTAATGCATTCTCTGTCTCAGAATGCTGTGGTCTGAACAACATCTTACCCAGAGGTGAGAGACTTCAGGTAAAAGAAAACAAAATGGAAAGAGGTAGCCATGAACACCACAAAGAGCAAGAAAAAGATGCATAAAAATCAACAACAACAACAACAAAACCCCACAGTTTTGAAGGTAAAAGACTAGATGCCAAGATAATGACTTGTTGATACGTTCAAAATGTTTGTGGAGAGAACTGAGCCTTGCTACTATGAAAGCTTGTTAAGAGAACAAGAACATGGTATGCTCTTTAAGGCAGGAGTGCAAGCACCTACTCCTGGATAAATATTCAGAGATAAAATAAATAAGCCTTCATAAATATTGAGTAGAGACAACCTTGCCTATCAGAGGGACTCAGTTCTGTCTTCGTTATCTTTTGTATCTAGGATTAAGATTAGCCTAAAAATCTGAACAGAGCTGAAGTGGGGACATCTATGGAAATATTCCAGCACCAATATAGAAGAAACCTGCTTGGAGCAGCGAGGATAGGAGCTGTGCCATACCGTGGCAGTGAACAAAGAACAGTACTAAATTTCAGCTTATTTTCTCATAAAGCCTAGTATTCAGGTGGTATTATTAACTTAAACAGTGCTCACTGTCCCAGACAATCAGTTAATCCGGTCAGGAACTTGGTTCATTCATGCCACGTAGAGGTTAGAACTGAGCATTTCTTTCATCATATCAATAAGAAACTTTTACACACCCTCTCCCCATTGCTATATCCTCCTCCTGCCACTCCAACAAAAAAATCACCTGAGCATCACTTTGAAAATCCCCATCTTGCATTAACTTTGTTATGTTTTTGGATCAAACCAGGAGCTACAGAAGCTACCATCTGCAGCTGGAGGCTGTTCCTTGGTGCCGGTGCCTCTCTTTCAGAGGGGATTATACACACTGCGTATAAGGAACTTTCAGCTCTAATGAAGCATAAAAAACTGAAAAGAAGTAGCAGCGTCCCAGAGATCCACCTTAGCGCTGAGCTGGCACAGGTACATCTCACAAAGGATACCTGCAGGCTGTGAGCCGTCCAAACCACTGCTGCAGACACCTGGCTCAGGCAGCACTGCTCTGTGCCAAGAGATCAGACACCCTGAAAACAGTGGGGGTTACCCTGGGCATGAGGACTCCCACTCTATTTAATGATGTTACGTGCTGGTAACGACCCATCTGACCCTAAGCTCTTATCACTAGCCTTCAGCAGCATAGATGGGACTGTACCAACTGAGTTTCACCTCTGTTCTTGCCAGTCTGCATATTTTTGCATAAGACCTTGATTTCCCAGTTCATGCGAAAAAGCAGCTCAAATTCTAAAGCCTGGCAAGCGAACTCACACATCCTGTGCTTCAGCATACAACAGCTGCAGATTTATAAGCTAATTCTCTTGTTAAATGCGTGCAAGATTGGCTCCATGCGTTTAGGTCTCAGCCTGATGGATCACATCATAAAGACAGCTACACGACTCCCAGACGGCTGTGTTGTTTCCTGGCTTCTGCAGAATGAAAAAGGACGATTGTCCACGTCCCATTTGTTTATGTGATCCTCATTTACTCCTGGACAAAGCACTCTGATGCCCAAGCTTCTCCTACGCTTACCTTCTTTCAAATGGCTCCAGAATTTTTAAGAGTCAAAATTATTTTTCCGCATGTATCAAATAAGTACCCATTTTATCATAATTTTGGGAATGGGAATACATTCTAGTGGGAGTGAGTTGTACAAGGGAGCTAAATGTAGAAATAAGGGTGGTTTTTTGTTTTGATTCCAGGCAGAATATGAAATAACGAAGTTATTTGGTAGAAAAGCTATTCCAGCACATCAGAATTAAATGCAACTGCTTCCAACAATTCTATCCAGGATGGAAAGACAAAGCTTATCCTTGACCTCAAAGAAAAAATTATTTAACCTGATGATAACCAAACAAAGCATTACAGATTTCCACAGTGTGGTTGCTATTTATTATGTTCCAGCAAAAAAATATAAATGGAATAACCAGAAGAGATCCACTTGTTTTAAAAGGAAAAAAAAAAAGAAACCTTGGACTACACAGGATCTGCCTCGACATCCATTATACTTGTCAATGGAAACACAAAAGGAAAGCCCACAGAAGTGGTTTATTGTTGCCTCTGTACATTCTGGCACTGAACAGCCATTTTATGAAACGTTCATGTATGTTCTCTTAGGACCTCTGTTGGGCCATTATTTTTTCTTACAGACTCACAGACAGCCACAGAAGTGTCAATAAGGCAGAGTCTCTCTACAGTTCTCTAACAGAAGTAGATTCTTGTTAAGGGAAAACAATTCTCATCCACCTTAATGGAGGAGATGCTGAAAAGTTCAGTAATTTGTTTATCCAGTTGATTTTGTGATGTAACCTGCTGTAATGAAAATATTCCGGATGGCAGGTGGAATTAGAAAATAAACACGAGAATGAGTCATACGGAAATGTTTGGTCTGCTACCAATTAATTATTGAGGACTGTCAACACCAGGGTGGCTTTGCATCAGGACACAATCAAAGGCCAGCCACCACTCATCAACTTCTAAAGATATCAGCAAAAGGGAAACAAAACAAGTGACAGCCATGAATTCTCCTACGACATCCAAAGCCCCGTGTTTCTATTTTATTACAAGATGTTGAAAATGTCAGTTTTGCTCATCTTGGCAGGAAGGAAGGAGACAGTTCTGGACTCCCCAGCCCCACAGAGTGGAGCCCTTCTCAGCCATGGCACTCACTCAGGCCAAGGCTCTGACCCAGGGGAACACAGAACCTAATAGGCAACTGAATAGAAGATCCTTTTGTGCTTCAATTTATGTCAGCCAGGATAAGAACACTTCCCCATGTCTCTGATACAATGCAGCTTCATGCATGCGTGCCAACACTGCTATGGCACTAATATTACAGAGCTGTCCACGAGAAAAAAAATATTCCTGACCTTACAATGAGACTTGCACCGTCTGTAGCACTTAACAGCATAGTCTCACAAAAACGAAAACCAGCAAATGCACTGAAGAAGGTGGGCGTTCCATTGGAAACAACACAAATATGTGAGCCCATCATCATCATAATGCAGATGAAGAGGGGAAGCAGCCAAAGGTGCCTCACCTGAACAATTCTTTAGCTCAAGTGCATCACTTCATATCCTTTTAACATAGTCTGCATATATGCAGTATATATAACAAATATCAACAGAACAAAATAATAATACCCATCCTAGAATATCAAAACATTGGCTAGCACAGCTAAGTGCATTACACATTTTTCTTCAAGTATCATAGGAAAAGGAGAGAATGAGAAAGGAGAAAATTGAGAAGGCAGCACAGATTCTACACAAACCACTCAGATCTGTGTACAGATGGATTGAAAGGGAAAAAATATTTATAAAATGGGTATTTGCAGTTTCTAGGGGATAAAAAACTGTGAGCAAACAAAGCAGCATGATGTTCACAAGGCCTATGTGCTAAAAGCATTGCATACCTTCTTGTGGCAGAACTATTGCAGTAAGTGAATGAAAGTGATTCAGTATATGTAGTTTGCAAAAGTTTCAGGTCAAACACATGCAATACTCCAAAGGAACACTGTCTGAAGTACATCTTTTTATCTCTTTTCATTCTTAGGTGCCTCCCTTAGACACATCTTTTCAGCAATAACAGCAGACACCAGTGCTGAAAAGCGCATGAGAATATGGGTGCTGCACTCAGCTGGCTGACATTCAGACTTACAAATATTTATCCCCAGAGGAGCCTATATAATTTCCATCCTATGGAAAACTGCTGTCTTTCGCATAGAAGCAATACTCTCTGAGGCAACAGACAGCTGTTTCAATACGGTTTCATTTACCTGAGAGATGGAGTGTAGGAGAAAACTGAATCAGAGACAGCAGCAGAGTTAGAATACGTGATAGATGCAAAATAAATTCAGGGCTGTGCACTGAAGTTTTTCTTCTGGTGAGATGGATTATTAGGAATACAATGGGGCTGTCAGCAACGTATTCATCTCATAGACACCCTTCTTCCTAACTTTATCCTCTAAGTGCTTTGCTCTTTGCTGTCTCAGAGCATGCCCTTTCAATGATGTCAGCAGAACTGACAAGGTTGACTTGCCATCACCACACAAACACAGCAAGAGGCAGCTACACCCTTCTCACCTCTCCTCTGAGAAATCTATAGTAAGTCTTTATGTGTAGTATACAGTGGATATTTTTATACAGGCATATTTTAGCACTCAGGAAAGCAAGCTCTTACACTAAACAAAGCAGAGCAGAGAGAGGACAGATGCTGCTAACGCCTCCAGGCAGAGCTATGGTGGCACAGCTCAGCCGTGACCTGTGGCCCAGGCAGCTATTGCAGTTGTGACCCTATGCATTACATTTACCCCCATGCCAGACTCTTAATCCTGGACCAGACAAAGCTGCTGAAGGCCAATTCTATCCCATTCCTCCCCCACTTCATTGACAATGTACATCACACCTAATTCGCAGGCTCCCCAACCCTGTTATTTCTCCCCTGGGACTCGTTTCAGCAGACGGATGCAGTGCTGAGCTACGTAGCACCTAGCAACAGAGTGCGTTGTGAACCAAAAGCAATTAAAGCCAGTCTAGTCTCACCAATCTCATTTCAGTTGCAAAAAGAAGCATTTCATATTGGATGCTGCACTTCAATGAGCTACTAAAAAATGACCACGGCAAAGTAAGAATTTGAGGGTGGCATCATGTGTAAATGGAATCTCTACTCATAGCTTGGGGTTATCGTGAGCTCTGTTTCTCTAGTAACAGCAGAAATACAAACCCCAACAAAACACTGTCAGTGTGAGCTGCTTACTGTGCCACCATAAAGCTGACAGAGCCTTCCAGCTGCACAGCAAGCCCAGCTCAGGGTGGCCCAGGGGAGTGCCAGGCTTCAGGGACATGGCAGCAATAGGTGCCCAGCAGCTACCCTGTGCCCACTGCCACCTCCTGGTCACAGCTCTGGTGGTAGAATCACCATCCCTGGAGAGCTCAAGAGTCATGTAGATATGGCACTGAGGGATACGGTTAGTGGACATTGTGGGAATGAGTTAATGAATGGATTAGATGATCTTAGTGGCCTTTTCCAACCTTAGTGATTCTGTTCTGTGATTCTAAGCTTATTTCAATAATATTGTGAACCACCTCTCTGGGCAGTCTGTTCCAGTGCTTCGCTACCATCATTGTAAAAACCTTCTTCCTTATATTGAATTTGTCTCACCACCTTTAGCTTGAAACCATTCCCTCACGTCCTCTCTCAGATGAGTCTGCTAAAGAGTCTGTCCCCTTCTTTTAGGTAGGTCTCCTTTAGATACCGGAGGGCTGCAATGGTATCTCCCTGGAGCTTTCCCTTCTCCAGGCGGAACAGCCCCAGCTCTCTCAGCCTGTCCTTGCAGGAGAAATATTCCATCCTTTGGACCATTTTTGTGGCCCTCTTCTGGTCATGATTTGACCAGAAAGAGGTCAAGAGGACTTCTTGCATCTCTCTCCTGTGCTGAGGACTCCACATCTGGATGCAGTACTCCAGGTGAGGTCTCACCAGCACAGAGCAGAGAGCATGATCACCTCCCTCAAATCACATGCAGCCCAGGATAAAGTTGGCTTTCTGGGCTGTGAGGGCGCATTGCTGGCTCACATCCAGCTTGCCATCCACCAGTATCCACGAGCTGTATTAATGCAGAGACCATTCTGTCCTGACAGCCATTAGAAATTGCAACTGCTACAGTCATCAAACTCACAGCAGTCTCATCTCAAGGGGCAGCTGAGCTAGAACTGACTGTCCCTGAGGAATCATCCAGAGAGCTCACCCCTTTTAAGGTGACACAAAACTGAAACAGCTGGAATACTTTAGAGCAAGAAAAACAGAAGTCTCAAATCACAAAATACACTCTGTGTTTGGTGCAAGCATTACCTAGAAAAACAACAGGATTTTGATAGCTGGATGAGTCAGCTAGTCAAAGCTGAATTATTCGTCTACGAGATAAAGAGGGAGCACAGGCAAACAAAACGTACATTTTAGTTTTTAGCACCTAAACCAGGGATTGTATTCATCAAAGGGCAACTTCTGAAGCTGGAGAAGAAAGTTGTGACTAATATTTGTGCAGACTCCAGGATCCAAATTGTTGACGCATATTGCTGCCCTTTTGGGCAAGGAGTTAAGAGACTTCTAAGTGCAGGAGGAGATGCTTGCTCCAAGGACCTCTAATTTAACTAGCCTCAAGAGACCCTTTCATCATTTTACATAGGTTATGTGCCTTGCCTGATGCAAACAAAGCACTGCACTTGTACATGATAACATGCAATGAAGAAAAAGGAAGAAAACTCATTCATGTGAACTTTTAGGAAGAGCTAGGAGAGCCAGGCTTCTTCCAAAGACTGCTCAAAGGGTTGCAATGTTGTAAAAATACCGAATCATTGATCAATTTTATGGTTTTACAGTTGGAATATAACAGATGAGTTAAAACAAAGTGTCTGTATCAAACACTACAATTACTGAAGCTCATGGTTATGGCGGACCAGGGGCAATTGCTTTCAGCATTCTATTTGCGGCTTCTCAAAGGGAGAATTAATCTGCAAGGTGAAAGCCTAGATTTTCACCTTTTCAAGTGGGTAGGAAAAAAAAAAAATCACTTGTGCTGTGGATACCCATTGAAACTACTTCTGTGTGCTTGATGAGAATCCTAAAATCCTGCCAAACTCATCTACATGCTCAGTGTTTGACAGTGCTTGTCAGCATCCGGAATCTAACATACCAGCAGGTTCTATGGCTGAACCTTTACAGCTTGCTACTAAAGATACTAGAAGGTGCTAAATTATAATATCTAAACTTCAGATTAAGCTTAAAAACAAAGTTTTGTACATAATCGACCCAGATTTTGGACTCTGAAACAGCTTTTCGTATTCCTTTGAGTGCAGACTCTTCACGAAGCACTCCGTTACCTATTTTTGACAGCTGAGAAGGCAATTTATGCAACTGTGGTGTACAAACGAGCCAAGAAAGTTGTTTCTCCTGCAAAAGAAATTAAAATGTGGAGACTTGAGGTCTGATTGATACAGTGAATTGAAAACAGCAGCCAACTGAGCTGACTGTGAGACACACTGGGCTCAAACAACACTTCAAGTCATTTTAATGAACATTTCAAGGCATCACCACCACTGGTGAGCAGCAGGAGCCTTCCAAGTGATATAGAATCTGTTAAAACTCTATTTATAATCTTCCTACAAAGTGACAATATAATCACATTCTTGCTTTCTATTGACACTCATTATTAAGAAAGCATTATGTAAGCAAAGATCAGATTGTCACTGGACACCTCCATGCAGTTGGAAGCTTGGAAAAGGTTAAAAGAAAGATTCTGCAAGAGCCCAGATAAGACTTAATTTTGATAGAAATGCCTTTACCAATGTTGGTTGATTTTCAGATAAAACACATCTTGAAGGAGTATAGAATCTGATTAAAAATATAACTGGCTGTAAGGATATCCTATCCAATAGGAACATACAAAGCAATGGGAAAGAAGCACCTTAGAAAACAAGATTATCAAAAATGCTTTAAGGTTTTGCACAACACTGTTCACATTCATACAGGGACAAAAAGCAGTTCTGTTTTTTGCATTTTCTACAAATTCAGACTGATACATTTCAATACAAGGCTGAAAAAAACAAACAAAACAAAAACAAACAAACAAAACAAAAAAAACAGAAAGTCAATTGACTCCAAATCCCTACATCCCTACTACAGGCTGACACCCCAAATCTTCCATGTTGCCAACACATGGCTGGCACTCACAGGTTAATTGCTGTTCTCCCTGTGGCCCCCCATTGCTTGCTGTGACAAGCAGCTGCCACCTCTAATGTGACACTTGATATTGACTGACTGCTGACATGCAGAGCTCCACATCGCTGTGCTCAGAACACGTGTGCTGTCCTTGGTGGGGATGGTACCCTAAGTTTGACAGCCAAGGGCCACGCAGTGGGGACAAACCACCGAGACCAGCACAGCACACGGGAACACCTAGTGGCTATGAAAGGTCAGCGTGTGCTTAGCTGTTTTCTCAGGTTCAGTTACAGACAAGCTGAGACGTTCAGAATTAGTTTGTCATTGAATCTGATACTGAGGATCGAAGAGAGGATTCTAGAGGACTTCTTGGATAACAAATCCGCCTGGCTCAACTATGCAGATGCTATCCCTCTCTGCAGTATGACTACTCAGGAGCAGCAACTTGAATCTGACTGCCAAACCAATCCTCCAGATCATAATTTATGACTGCCTACTTCTGGGGCTAATTGGAAAAAATGATGAGCAATTCTCTGCATGAAAGTCAGAATGAATATTATCAACCAGCTGATTATAATGCATTTTCCTTCCCCCTACTCAGTTTTCCCAACTCTCTCTTCAAAAGGCAGCATGATGACTTTCAGTCCAACCACCCCATAACAAACCAACAAAAAAACCCAACATTCACATGAGCATATACCATCGAGAAGTAAAGGCAGATGTATAAGACAGAAGCATGCATTTCCTAAAGCTCCTCCTGTCACAGTTATCAGTAAAAGAAATGGGCAATGAGCACATAAGCAAAGAACAACTTGAAGTTTATAAAACTATTTAAACATGACCATTAACTTCTATTGTTGATTTCTGACTATGCAGAAAAGCAGATCTGCAAGCCCAGACAACACAAAAGCCAGTAGTGCTTATTGTGCTAGATATTGCTATAGCCCCCTGCTGTGTGAGGTGACTGCAGGAAGTGTTGCTATAGGATTCACCTGCACATGATCTCATAAAGCAAAACTATGTAAAGAACTTTTAAAGGATCCCTGTCAGGTGGTTACAGCCTTACACCTGCAGACAGCTGGGGCACAGGAAGCTATTTGAGGTCATAGAAGAGACTGTATGTCAAGGGAGTTTTAAAAAGGAGTGCAAATTGAAATGCATGCACACTCATCACTGAGTCACACATCTGTTCAAATACATGACAGAGACTACTAGAAACCCAAAGAATAAAGCATCAAAATCCCTTATTCTTGACTTAAGGAAAAGCAGTAACCTTTATAGAAGAGAAAAAAAAGCACCTGTCTTCAGCCCGCTGACTTGCCCTAATAAATAAATAAAATCCTGACAAAATACAGTAGGTATTTTGCAGTCTAGGATCCTTGGGTCCTACATGCCTCCTGAAGAAATGCTGCATCTAGTGTATGTTGCCACATGAAAGCAGATTAATTCCAGAACAGAAACAGAGCTGCGAACCAGGGGAGAAAAGATTGCAAACTTCCCTTTGAAAGCTGTCCTAATTTATTCATTAACAGAAAAAATAATTGAAAAGTAACACCATCAAGTCAAAAACTCTACAAGTTACCTTTGCAAGTACATTTTGGACTTGAAACAGTTAGTTGTTCTTGGACTTTTCTTCTCCCCTGCACACCCCCTCGTCTTCGCTGCTACTCTTTCTGAATGCACCGTCTCCTTTAGCCTCCTTACTTCAGATCTCCTCCCTGTTTAAGTCATAGCAACAAGCAGGAGATGTAGTCAGGCCCTCAGATGATTGTTCAAGTCACCGCAATTGTCTGGCTACAGTAGCCCTGCAGAAGAGACCTGGGAAACCACCCTTGGATCCCTTAATCAGTATACATGAAGTTGTGCTCTGAAGTAATGAGGTCTCAGGAGCACACGCATCCCGAGTGATGCTCAGGCATTGGAAGCTGCAGGATCTCAGGTTAATGGAACCTCTATTTTCACACATGCTATGCCTTCATCACTTTCCTCCTCCATCTTCCTATTAGCATGCAATAGTAAACAGAAGCCTACTGGAATTCATAAAGGAAGTCAATCTCCAATTTTTTATGCATTTGGGTAGACTTCACAGGTTTCAGCTGCTGTCTCTGCAGGAAAATAAAGACCTGCACTCAATTCTATATTATTAAACACAAATATATAAATGCAGCCATTTGGTCTTTGCTGCGTAGCAAAGAGTTGTTTAACAGGCAGGTACATGGGGCTTGAGCTAAAGATTCTGCAGAGGTCTAAATTTGCCATTTCCTTTTTTTATTCACTTTAGAAATGGTTTGTTCCCTGCTGTAATGCATCTCCTTCCTGTCCCAGATGAGAGATTTCAGGTTAGACACGCAAAACGATTGCCTCAAGCATCTGCCAAGGCTTCTGCACACCCCAGCCTCCCACAGTTCTCTAAATGCCCACTCCAAACAGCTGACTTTGCAGTTGCTGGTTTTTGACTGGGTCACTGGGCAGCTGTACAGTGACCAATTGCTTACAGAATGACACCTTTGGAAGGACATTCAAACAAGGAAGAGGCTAACCAGCATCCAGAGGCAAGTGAAAAAGAACAGCAGCCTGAGGAAATCACAGCCTAAAGTTGTGTCCTGAGGACATATGCACTGAGAAGACAGAGACAGCTCACTTGACATACAGAGATCAAATTGGAAGCATATTTTTGATTTTTCTATCTGCCAGAACTAGAACAGAATACAGAAAAAGGAATAAAGGACAGAAACTAAAGCAGAAATCTCATCCATCCAGTCTACATAGACTGTAAGTTTCTTCTTTCAAGTGTTACTAAAATCCCAACAATCTTGCTGCACCCTGCAAGCACAGAAGTATTGACAGCAAAGGCTTGTTTCTCTGAGAGAAACTGACATAATTATGTCAAGTTTAAACAAAACAGTCCACCCTCAACGTGCTGTGTTTCCTAGCGCAGATGCACGGTAATGTTTGGCTTTATTGTGGCTGACTGCAGTGCACATCCTGTGTATGCAACCATTAAAATAAGTACTTGAAAGAAGACAGAGCATTCCTCACCTACAGTGCTACATAATTAGGTCACTTGTTAATGAATCTAAAGTCAGTTTACTATTTTATTAAAGCTGCATTTAGAAGCCTTGGTCAAGAGGTCAGCTCGATTAGTCAAGAGCCATACACACACATCAAAAAAACAGCCTCACCATCACCATGTGCAGGTCTCGAGTTGAAATAAGATGAAATCTCAGAAATCTCAGAAAGATTCAGCAAAAATAAGACAATTTGTCAGCTGTTTAAAGGAATCTCATTTTTAAAACAGATTGGAATTTTGACACTAGACTCTATTGTAATCCTAGCTTTACAATCATGACCTTCTGTAAGCCACTCTGCTCTTAGCTTCTCTTTCCAGATGTGCAAAATGGATCTATTTATCCTTTGCATCAAGGCATTGATTTGACAGTAGTGCTGCAAGTATTAACGTCTGAAAAGCATTTAAACACTTGCAGCTGGAAAGTGCTGAAAGCAGGCGGAGGATTACATTACACTCTGCAGCTAACCTGCTTTTGAAGGAATTTTAGGGTGGGAGTTGCTTCTAGGCAGAGAACTCATACATTTCATTTCAGCCTGAAAGCATTTAAAACATCTAAGCTAGGGGATAAGCCATTCACAGGGGAGCTCTGTAAGTGAAAGGCTGAGCTAAGAAGTGATACATGGTAGCATCAAGGAGCAGAACTGCCATCTTCAAACAAAGTCTTCTAGGAAGACTCTAAAGAGAAGAAAGAGTAGGTTACATTAGAGATGCACCTGCAACTATGCAAGATGTAGCTTTCACACAAAAGCAACACAAGGGAAGAACAGTTCTGCTTGCAAGTATCATTACTTAAGTTTAGAGAAAAAGTACAAAGCTCACACACAGTGAAGTCATAAGAGAAAAAAGTACTTTCACTATAGCCAGAGAGTCACTTGAGAGTTTTAAACACCCTGCATTAATTTACCACCTAATAAAGAGCTCTTTTCCATTAGATAGAAGAGCTACTTCTGTGTCCTTGCAGGAACAGGAAAAAGAAAAACATTAAAGAGCCCATTCCACAAGAACAATCTCCAAAACAAAACCTATTTTCAGCAGTAAATCAGAGTTCTTGTTTATTCTGAGCACCAGCAGGAAAGCACAGTTAAAAATAGCTATGATAAACATGAGAATACACATCCCACCATGACTGCACTGTGCTCCTTTCAACGTGATGGTTTACTCCACCACCCCAGACCTGCTGCCTCAAACTTCCATCCTTACACAGAAGTTGTTCTCAGCATCATGCTGAGCCAGAGCCCTGAACAGGATTCAGCAGGTATCAGCAGCACTGCACAACCAGAGGAACAGGGCACTGGGAAATAACCATGGCCATTGACAGAAATGGGTGACAACCCTTATTTGTTCTGATTTAAGGAGATGGATGAGAAAAGACATGCATTCCTGCAATAGCAGATCATGTGCTTCTGGAACAGACCCGGCTGGATCACAACTTTCAGGCTGTATAAATGCTGCTGTGGCCATGAGAATAAATTGTCAGAGTAGCAGATTGAGTATTAGGGATTCCTTGCCTTCATCACTGTCTTGCTGTGTAGTTTTGGACAACTCAATAAGCCTCTTTTTTATTCAGGCTCCTCACCCATGAAGCAGGATTAACTGCATTTTTCTGCTCAAAAAGTCATGAGGATCAATACTCGGTGAAGGCTCACAACCATACTTTAACAAAGCACGCACAGAAATGACTGTAACTTTCTCCTCCTAAAGACTCTTCCTCCTTCAGTTTTGCAGGCTTTAGACTGAGGAGGAGGAGAGA
The DNA here is from genome assembly GCF_039878825.1 of Excalfactoria chinensis. Lineage (NCBI taxonomy): Eukaryota > Metazoa > Chordata > Aves > Galliformes > Phasianidae > Excalfactoria > Excalfactoria chinensis. Next base: position 33,926,868 of record NC_092829.1, on the reverse strand, counting down.
GTTCATGGGTCGTGAAAGGCTGCAACAGCCATGCCCTACGTTGCCCTGCTGCACACACCTCAGCCTCTTTCCATATGATGTGACAGTTTTACTACACACACACAGCACTTCCAGAATCCTCCCTGGGAAGTTTATCACTAGGAGAAAGAATGAATTTAACTCTACCCTTAAGAGTCAGTAAATTGAGAGTTTATTAAAAGCAAACAATTAAGATGCAAATGCCAAGGCAACTTCCTTCCCAATCTGCTCTGGCTGATAAGACAAAGTTACTACCTTGTTACCTTATCTCTGACACAGGTCCACCTTTCTTCTTTCATCACTTGCTTTGTAACAATCTTAAGATCTCCACACAGGCTGGTAAGTTCAGAGAGGATGCCAAAGGGAGGAAAACTGGGCAATTACATAAGCAGCAGCCAATAGCCGTATTGCTGTCTCCACATTGCTCAGTATCACTAGAGACCTTGCTGCTCTAAACAGCTTTAGCCAAAATACAACAGTTTCCAAACCTATATGTAACTCCACTACAGATTTCTGTAGCTATATTAATTCTGGTTGCATCCAAATGTTACTTTAGAAAAGTTTAATAAATGAATAATCCAATATAATCCTGCAGTTACAATGACACAACCCATGGAAGTGATTGACATGCCAAAAATTAAAGCTGGATCGAAGAGATGAAAGATTGGTTTTGAAGGGCATGCCCTTACTAAGGCAGCATGTACTTGAGAGACGGAGTTACTTGACACAAGAGGGAATCACAATAACTTTATCTGAGGAGAGGATTTTACAAGTTTCTCAGAGAAGTTCATCCTCCATGCCAGCAACAGTAAGTTATCAGCCTTATCCATGTGATAAAAGCATGCCATCTTTCTCATGAACACATGTAGGAGGGAGGCAACAGAGCAGTATAGCTACAAAAGAAAGTAGTCCTCTAATCCTGGTAAATTCTTAATCAATTGCATTGTTTTACATAATTACATCAGCTTGGCTGTCACCATTCTGCCTGTGCTCACGATGGGAAGATGTCATGAATGTAAGGATGGAGGTCTTAACTCCATCATTCAGTATCAGTGCAGAACAACGTCCCTAGGTTATAATGACCAGCAAATGCTAAAAACTGACACATTCCCCATTTCCATTTTCTCAGAATAGGCACACAGATCTGCTGCTCCACCCTTCTGGATGGAGTGATCAATCCTACTTGTAAGCACAGACATCAGTTTTGCTTGCAAACCCCTGCTCAGGAGATGTATTTCTAATATGTGTGCTCTGAAGAACTGGAAGCGAGCACTGACTCACTGCTGTGTTTATGGAAGAGCTGGGACTCAGTTCAAGTATGAGCTGAGATTCAGAAGTAGTTTAAGAAAAATAGCATTAAGATTTCTTTCAACTTCACCTTTCCAGGTTATTTTAAGAGTGCCTTCCAAGGGCTTGATTTATTTTTTCCTAGTGGTACAACTCAGTACATAGATGCATAGTCAGACTGTATGACAACTAAAAACTGAAGTGAAAGAAAAGCCAGCCTGTCTTTGAGCAAGAAGCTCTCATGTTTTGTTTCTGACATTAGGAACGCACGAACATACAACAACATACATGTAAACACACATTCAACTCAAGAAGGAAAATATCCATCTGCTATTTGATAAGGCTTGTGATTCAAATGAATGTATTCACTCTATTTTGCAAAGATGAGGTACCCAATGCAATACATCCATTTTTTCTCTGAAAAGCCATTGTTTAAATGATTGTGTTCTTATGCCTGGGACTCAAGGTTCAGCAGCTCTGAAGGAGACTAATGCAACCTAGTGAAGGAACATGCTGTCTCATCTTGAGCCTTTCCAATACACTTTGCATGAAGTAGCAAGAGTGAACTGATTAAGGACTTCAAAGTAGGTTCATGGGATAATGACACTGCTTTAGTGCTACAACTCAGTAATGAAGACCAGCAGTCAGCTTTTCCACACAGCACTAATTAATAGGAGGAAGGACAGAAAACCTACATACCTAAGTACAGAACCAAAAACATCTGAGGCATCATAATCTCTGAAGTGCTAATTCAGCCATGGTTTACTCTAACAAGATCTACACAGCAGAAACAGAAGATGAAAAAGATGTGGCAAAGGAGAAATTTAGCAGAGAACTCTCCCTAAATCCATTTGTAATGCAATGCCATCAAACAGGGAAGGTATCAACAGGGGAACAAGCAATCTCTCCTTTTTTTTTTTTTTTTTTTGGTTGGTTGGCTTCTTTTTTTAATTTCCCTTTTTTTCCTGACAATGCATTCAAAAAGCCTCTACAAGTTGACCAAAATAGACAGCCATGCTTCCTATCTCTAGGAACACAGAAGACATGTGAAAGTACGATACAAAAAAGGCAAAAAAAGACCCAGGCAGAAACACTACCAAGAGCAGCAGCAACTATGTAGCATAGAGCAAGAGTTCAGCAAAGGTTAATATGCAGATTGCCAGAGTGCATTGTTTTTTCACTCAGATGAACTGAGTGAATAAACACCATCCCCAAAATTAAGTGGCTGTGTTCCGGTGGCCATCCTGAAAGAGTTATGAATAGCTCAGCCTCTCCACTTCTCTCTATTCATGAGTCCCCAAATCTACCATATCTCTCATAACAGATGCAGCGCAGTATCTGAACACAGCACATTGTGTGACAGGAAACAGTAGAGATCAAATCATTTTGAACAAATCTGTAAATTCAAGGTTTCCTATGAGTAAAGGCCCAGCCTCTCAGAAACCACTCATCTATTTCTCTGCATTAGAAGACTTACACAGCATCTGCACACTGCTTCATCTCCCTGTTCCCTCCTCCCCCCAACTCCTTACCACATGCAGAAATGAGTCAGTATAATATTGCAGCCTGTGGTTATGATGCTATGACAAACATTTTTGGATTATTTTCTTTCTTTGATGCTATTAAGTATCATGAATGTATTTGATATCCACAACTAAAGCTGTAATTGAATTTGTGGAGGGGAGAAAATAGTCCATTTTCTTTGTCTGACTCAATAGTATAGCAGAAGCCAGCAACAGTAATCTGCCAACGCAAAGCACCAGGATGACAATCACATCCGACACCATTTTCCAAGCCAAGACAATGATAGGTGGATGAACAAATCTGTCCAGACAACCTCATGCTGCAGCATTAATGAATGCCACAAGGGTCCGATGCTTCGTGACACAAGATCAACTGTGGGATGGACAGTGTGACTTTAAGGACTTTTCTACCTTTAACTCTTAAGCTCCAGAATCAAACAATGGCTGAAGAAGGTAAGAGCCAGTGAAAGGCCCACTACATCATCCTGCAGCCACCAGCCAAGGATAGAGTCCCTCAAAGACAGTTTCAGGTTCCCAGAAAGATCAGAATCTGTAGAAAGGGGGAAAATTAAGGAAGTAAAACAAATAATCCCCTCCTTCCAGCTTAGCTTACAGCCACTGCTTTCTGGCATTTAGGGCTTGGTATAGTCACAGAACTTGACAAAGGACAACCTAGATGGAGAACAGTACAACTAGCCTCCGTTACTGATCAATCTTCCTGTCTTGAGCTGTCCTCATATCAAATATCCTATTTTATTCATTCACCCTCTACTATCATACCTCCACAGCATCTGCATCTGACATCTGTAACAAAACTGAATCACAGAATAGAATCGTTAAGATTGGGAAAGACCTCTAAGACCATCCAGTCCAAATGTCAACCTACTACCAGTATTGCCCAATGAACCATGTCCCTAAGTACCACATCTATGCATTTTTTGAACACTTCCAGGTACGATGACTCCACCACCTCCCTGAACACGAAGCACTGGAGGTGTTACTTTTGGAGCAGTCCTTGTACTTTTCTTCTGGAGATACAGGTAATGCCTTAGAAGCAAAATAATAATAATAATAACAGCATAGCCCACAGCTATACAGCTGCCTACAAGCGGATGGCTTTAATATCACAGACATTACTAGTTCTCTAGATAAAAACACTGAGGAAGTGCCCCAGTTTTCACCATTAAGAGAAAAACAAAGCAGGCTGCTTTCCAAAGCAATGTAATGTCAATGGCATCTAGCAGTGCAGCCTAGAGGAAAAAGAGTAGAGACTGGGACCACCAAACTGCAAGATAGGGTGCATCCTTCAGACACTCCTGATGTTCCATTAGCATTACAGATGGTCCCTGGAATGAAGAACTAAACGCACCCACAGCTCTTGCTGTGCTGAGAACAATAGCAAGTGTTGCGAACTTTGGAGACCTTCAGTTTAGGAGTTCAGCTCACTGACCACAGTGTACGACACAAAATGACCTTCCTTTGTAATTGGGAGATCTACAGCATACCTAACTCACCAGCATGAACACTAAACAAGAAATGTGATGAAAAACACTGTTCTGAACCAGTATTTCTCAGAATTGGATTGGGGTTTGAGACTAACAAAAGAAAAAGATTAGAATGTCAGCCTGCAAAGCAGGGAGCACAGATTGAGTACCTGCACAGCTGAATCAGCGTGAGCTAGGATAAAGTACTCTTCATCAAAGTAAGGATTTGAGCTTGCTTGCCTTGTAATGCAGAAAAACAGTCAAAGTCCCTGCTCTCACAGTGGGACGAGATCGTTTCACTCATAGACTTCTGAGGAGAAGCAACGGAGCACAGTGAAGAGAGGTACTGCTTCAGCCCATATTAAGTCAAACAGCTAAATATAACAAAGTATTACAGCTTTACATTCAACTTATGAAAATTTTATAATTACAGAAAGTGCCAAGTGATGGCATTAGAAGAAACCAGAACACAAGAGCTGAGCTCTCAACTCTGCTTACTACAATCATGCGTTATTTGCAATGGTTGGTTTTAAATACAACCCCACAAGGCCATGCTTATTTTCATGTTATTTTGACTTTTAAAAAAAACTTTGTATCGCTTTTTTAGTTAAGTTATAAGTCAGAGTAGTGGAAACTAAGCACAACAGTGGGCTGAGGACAAGCAACAAACAGAACTGAAGCAAGAGACTCTGGTTGTAAACACTGTTTAAATGATGTAGTAAATTTACCATGTTTTGCATTTTTGAAAGAAACTTTGAAAAGCAGAAGGGTGCCCAACTGCAACATAACATGCAGCTCCATTACTACTTTGCAATGCTTTGAGGAATGCGAAGATTAGCATCCTATGTATTCTCTGAAACCACATGCATGCATACTGTTTATTGAAGCCAGGCAGTCAGTAAGCCTGCTTAGCTAAAGTAAAAGCCTCGTCACCATCTGAAAGCAAGTTTCTATCTAGGTTTCAAATGTGTTAACAAAACAGCGAAGAAAGTAAAGTTCCCAATACATAACACTCCTTCAAGCGAGCATCTTCCTCCCAGATCACTATTTTGAGAACATTTTGCAATGACAATATCCTCCAGTATTTAGGCTACTGAAAGCGACCCTTGCACTCCATGACCCAAAACCACACTACAAATGAGGTGACTTATGAGGGCAATACTGTACCTACAAAAAAAACCTCCAGGAAAATAGATGTAGGAATGTTATCATTCTCAGAGGTCACAACCTCCATTACAGAGCCAAGAGAAGCCGGTGTGTGCCTGTACCTTACTTCACAATCCATGTCAAGCCCACCTTTACCAGCAATTTAAGACAAAAAAAAAGTGGACAGGACCGAAGCAGCTACCAAAGGATACATTTCCCACATCTACCACAGCAATAGTTGCTTACAGCAAATAGACACCTTAAGCCGCTGCTCTTGCATGTTTTAGAAATGCATCCATCAGGTCCTAAAACCTGTACTTAATGTTTACTTAACATTTAAGTAAACTACCTAAAATAAGCAGTTTAACAGCAGCCTATTTAGATTTTAAGTGAGTTGCTCTTCAAGTACCACCAGGAAGGTTGGTGTAAAGAGTACAAATCAAAGCAGTGTTTATAGGAAGTTATATAATTAAGTTATGCTTGATACATGCTGAACAAAATAACCCAAGATGATTTTCAGAAGAACATCATTAAAACACTCCCCCCCCCCTCTGTTATTTTCCAGCACATATGAGTCACGGTAAATTTTTACTTTTCTGTTCTGGAGAGGTGCCTTTTCCCATGCCCACGGTACGTATCCACGATCTAGCAATGCCTGACTTGTTGCAATAGCTTATTGTTTTACTGTTCTGAAATCAAAATGGTACGTTAACTCTGAACAGACATTGTGGGATTGAATCCTTGTGTTATATGGAATGATCAAAGGAGCTATTAAACAGGATCTCATAGAGGACATTTCATTTAGCCAACAGCACAAGTGGGGGCAATATCTACCACCGTGGAACCACGTGGATTCATTTTTGGAACCTGACATCAATATTCAGAGTTAATCATATAAAAGAATCATTGTTCTGGATTGCTATTGTGTGAAAGAAGGAAAAAAGGAAAAGGTTTTCCTTTCTCCTTTTTGCCACTCATTATAGTCTTACATGATGGAATAGATCACTTCCTCTTGCCTAAGTAACAGTCATTATCCTTCACTTCTGCATACATTCAGTATATTTGGTTTTCTTATGAGATCATCTTTTTCCTTCAGTCTAACAAGGCTTTTATTTCCACCGCTGAGTATGTGCATTTTTATGTATGTATTTTTAGTGAGAAGTGCACACAGAATGTTCTTGTACAAGGTCCACACACTTAACCCAGGACCACTAAAGTCAAAAGGTAATCCTTGTAGAGATTAGATTTCTTTACGACTGTTTTCCTGCTTCTCCTCTATACCATCTTCCAGAACAACCAAATTCACTAAATTGAAGGGATGCTCACCCTAGAGAAAGATATTACAAAAGTTAGTTGTGTTTTTATCACAATTATCAATCCTGATTCCTCCTGTCAACACCCAGCATCAGGAGCTCAGACCATCTTTTCCCTTGAAAAGACAAGAATGCATGAGGGTTTTTTTGTTATGACCCCAAGTCCCACTTTTCCTGGAGATACTGTTCTACTACACTCTGTGCGTTAAATGCCTGCCAGAGAATTCAGCTGCAAACACAGCACTCGCTACCTTTGCCAACACTAGTATCTCATTTATCACTGGTGTTCTATTCACTGCTTTGTTTTTTCCCCTTCTACTGATTTTATGTAGATTTCAGCAAACAAGGAGGTAAATGAAGTCTGCAGAGGACAAATTAGAAACCAGATGACCGGTTACTGATAATTTGTCTTGCGCTTCAGTAGACACAGTTGCTAAAAGCCAGACAGGCAAATACACCTGATAAACAGAATTTTCTTCACTATGTTTTCCCATACAAAAGCAAAGGGCAAAGAATACGAGCAGATTCAAATCATAGAAACGCATAGCTTTTCCAATGCATGCCTTTAGAGCTACAATGTTTAAATATATATATATGCTCCAGCTGCCAATATGTACAAGCTCATTCTGATAAACTCAAAATGGAAGCACAGATGTCCCGAGTAGTTATTTACCACAAGACGACGTTGCATGTTTAAAGCAGTGACACTCTGTACATATACCAAATAATACTGACAGGTTGGGATTATTCCAGTTCAGCACTTAAGAACCACCAGCATTTTATAAGACTTAGTAAAAGCCGTGGAATGAATGACTTGCGAGTGACAAGCAGGTGTTATATCCTTTGCCCCCACAAAAGGTTTGTGTTGGTTTTTGTGGTGTTTTTCCTTCCAAAAGTCCTTGGGATGCTAAGGACAAATGACAGACTTTGGCTCTGTGCCCCTGGGTTTGCTGCTGTTCACGCAGGGGAAGAAAAAGTGTTGAGTGATGAAGGGCTTCAGAAAAAAAAGTCCCCGTTCCATATCAAGGGAAAGCAGATGAGCCCCATGCCAGAAAAGCCAGATTGTAAGAGACAGAGCTGCACTCTGGGACCACTTGCAAACAAAGCTGGTAGCATTTGTGATTCACACTAGCACATATGCTTGTTTTGGTGTTGAAGTCTCAGTCAAGGACTTGATAGTACTAAAGAAGGAACACTAAAAGAAAAGACAAACAGCGAAGAATAATACCATTTTACCAGAAATATGTTATCACATTTCTGAGCTACAGGAGAAAATTCTTGTCTATGCATGTTTTGTCAGATTTCTTACTGCAAAATAAATTAAGATTTGTTAATAAAAGTAGTTACTGGAAAACACCCTCCAACTTACAGTAAAGAGCACAACTCACATAAGAAACACAAGTAAAAAAAACAACTTTCTCCAAACGTTTCTATTCTTGCATCTCTTGCAATCTATGAGGTAACAAGGTAAGATAAGGGGAAAGTGACAGTTCCTCTGTTTTGTTCATGGGAAACTCACTTTCTAAACATCATTTTAAATGCAGTTTTCAAATATATATTATTTAATACATCAGCAACACATTGCACCATACAACACTGCAGCTCCTAATGAACATTGCGGTGCCTTGAGAAAAATGAGCAGTGCTTGCAGCAGAATCATTACACATTAAAAATTAAGGAATCAAAAAGGAAGCACAGCTCAGCACCCTTGTGATAAACATATTTCTCATTTATACAGATTTGAAACAACATCCTGGTGCTAAAGCTGGTAATGGATCACACCGGCATGTGAACAGCATCACCTGTCAATACTTAGCCACCACCTCTTCTGCATTCATGGCCTTCAGAAGAAAAAACAAAAGAAAAGAAAAAGAAAGAAAAAGCAGACAAGCACTAACAATTCAGAGGTCAAACAAACTGATCTACACCAAATGGCTTCTGAATAAAGATAGCATTAGAAAATCCAAAACTTCAAATGAGTTAAAGAAAGCTTCTTCCTTCCATTTCCAAAATAACCCCTGTCATCTCTTTAGCTCTCTCCAGCTGGAGCACAGATCTCGTGAGGAGCTGTAACAAATTAGTTCATGGCTGTGTAAGCTTCTGCTTCATTACACAGCACACAATAATTCAGAGAAGAAACTCTAACCCTCTCCAACCCTGCTCTTTTTTCACATCTCCTCTTGCTCCCTATAGGAAGCACTCTTCTGGTGATTTTGTTAATGGCTACAAAGTTTATCTCATGTTCAATCTTTTAATAAAACTTTCTAATTGCTTTTAATTTTTCAACTCAATTAGAAGATTGATGGCTAAAAGGACAGAATAAAGTCAGAGCAAGGAGTCTATCTTGTTTCAAAGGTAACATATGCAATTAGAAGTACTGCCTTCAACAGAGCCCAGCACATTAATGCACATCCAACTGAGACACAGTCCCAATGGTCAGCAGAGTTCCTAACTTCTCAGAGCAGGAAAGTAGCCTCCATACAACACAAATGCAAAGATTCTGCTGCAAAGTTAAGATCACGTAATCAGCTTACACATCTATTTCTCTGTTTTTTAAGAAATATCATGAGAGAGTAACCAAGTCCTTCTATACTCACACACTGTAGGTGCAGGAGCCACCCCCAAGTTACCAGCAGTCAGGACACCACCAGTGTCCCAAGCATTGCCTGGCCCCAGCACCACCAGTCTGATGCCCTGAACACAAGAAGGCAGCTAACACACACACACACACACACACACACACACACACACACACAGTTAGGATTTTTAAGCTGGGCATAAATATGCACTGTGATCCTAGAAGTAGCACAAACCCGTAGAGTATATGGCATAACATACAGTACAGACACAACTCTTCTCTTGACATTTCATTCTGACTACAGAACTGTTGATACCTGTAACCATCCCAAGCAGTTTCATTCCTGCTCTCTAAATAAGGGCATGAGTCCTAGGGTGCTATAGTATGCAGCTGTTGCCCGAGCTTTCCTGTCCAGTATTTCCACTGGGGGGGGGGGGGGGGGGGAACAGCTTGAGAACTGGTATATCCACCACTCTCTCTATTTTTAAAGGCCCGAAGTCATCACCCTTCAAGCCTTTTGAGATATACAAGGCTACTTACAGCATATGCATTAAATTAAAGTTGCTCTGGTCTTGGTGTCTCTCAGCTGTAGGAAAAACCAACCTGCTGGCAACATCTTTAAGCTTCCTTGGAAATCTGCTACTGACCCTGTATTTTCTAATAGCGTCTTGCTCCTTTTGCTTGCAGATAACTGCATTTGTATTTCTCAATCCCATGAGTAGGAATACAGTTCCAATTACTTGTACAAACAAGAGAAACTGTAGAACACATCCTCTTCACACCAGACTTGAGTAAAACAAAAATCCCAGATCATTCACAAAAGTTTGATTGGCTGCACCAGCAAATATTTTCTGATCTCCAGAGCTGACATAAAACTTCTGAGTAACATTTCTTTCTGCAGTCTTCTCTATTCAGCTGTTGTCGATGCCTCTTTCTTCATACCTCTTTTCTGAGAGGCATATTAAAATGATTAAGTTTTGTTACTTTCAAACCATGGGATGTTCCAAAAAGAAGCATCTTTAAAACAGGCAGTAGTCCGGCTGCTTAAGGACTTAACAACACCATTTCAGCAAAGTCCAAAAAATAACTTGTCCTTACCATCTCTGCCCTTTACTGCTTTCATCAATGCTAATAGCATTACTGCTAATATATAAAGCAGCAGCATCTCACACACTAGTTGATATTGCCACGGCCATGCCACCAACCACATCTTCCTGCACTGCTTCTGCCAGGAAAGACAACAGAGAAGAGATGGGAAGTAGTACAATGAGAGCCAGGTCTCTGACAGAAGCACTTTGTCTAGTAGGTGTTATTGAGCCCCAGATTTAAACAATGTTTCATAAATGAAACAATGCAGTAAACCTAAATAATGATCTTAAACTTTTCCAGATCTTTACTACTACAATACTGCTTTTGTTTTCCCTGAGACAGATGGAAACAGTAGAATAGCTTTTGGTGTGACATATTTAAACATTGCAGCTTCTGTTTAGTTTATTTAACTACAGCAATCACCAGCAAGTGGACAAATGAGCACAGCCACCTTACCTTAAGACTAAACTTGTAATACAGGATCTTAAACTACTCTGATAAAAGCAGAAGACATGACAGACACCAATATTTCAGGAAAACCAAAGAAAAACACCCTTTTCTCATAGGTAAAACAACATTTAGAGTCCTTCTGAATCCTCTAATGCTATTCAGGAATACAGACTTCATTCCTTCCCAGTAATTGTTCTTTGAGATTCAAGGAAAGACCAATGAAGCCAGAGAAAAAGTGATAGGACATCAGTAAACGAAGCATGAGTCACTATCATCTGCCATCACTCAAGCACATGAACGCAAATGCTGGCACAAACCTAGACATTAAAGAGTGCTGATGACACTGACTCATAGGGTGCAGAAGTTAACCATCAATGTAGTCATCACACTCTCTATACTTCAAGCTTCCAGTGCACTCTGTAATAATGAGATTCTTCATGCTCTGGACAAATTCAGCAATGGAAGGCCCGAGGCTTCACATCAATTCAGTATGTTTCAATGGCTTAAAGAAGAGAAAATGCAGACCTATCAAGCTTCAAATTCTTTCAGTGACAACCTCAGAGACTAAAATTTATTGTACTTTTTATCTTTTTGACCCCACCAGAAAAGAAAGAAATAAAATGAAGATATGTGATTTAAAAAAAAAAAAAAAGGTTCTTAACCTCTAAAAATAACCAAACAGTAAAAACCAGCTCTTCCATAAAGTATCACGTAATGAAACGTAACAGAGAAACAGTCCTAAAACAGGTCAAGACAAAAATTAGAAATGAGGCTGTGGGAAGTCCACAATTATGTTGTTGCATGCATGTTCAGTATCCTCAGAAACATGCCTTTGCCTGATGCAATGCTAAAAGACAAGCAGTACAGTAATGAAGGCCACATCTGGAGAACTTTGTCCCAGTTTGGAGCTCCCCAGGTCTAGAAAGACAGGTATCTCCTAGAAAGAATCTAGCAGAGAGCTTGGAGCATCTCTCTTAGGAGGCAAGGCTAAGAAACCTGAGTCTGTTCAGCCTGAAGACAACTAAAGTGGAATTTTATCAACATTTATGACTATCTAGTGAAAAGGAGAGAATAGGGCCAAGCTCTGAATGGTGCCCAGTGACAGCACAAGGAGCACTGAGCAAAATAAATAAATAAATAAATAAAATTAAAGAAAAAAAAAAAAAAATGGAGCACAGGAAGTTCCATCTGACCACAAAAGAGAAGAAAAAAAAAAAAAAAAAGCCTACAACATTCTGAGGGTGACAGAGTGCTTGGACAAACTACCCAAAGAACCTGCTGAGTCTCCTGTTCCGGAGATGTTCAGAACCTGCCTGGACACTTTCCTGTGCAACTTACTCTACAGAACCTGACTAAGGAGAAGGGTTGGATTAGATGCTCTCCAAAGGATCATTCTAACCCCTCTGATTCTGCAGTACTTTTGTAAGGTGAGAAAAGACAATGGGGTAAAAAAATCTGGTACTGTAGTCAATGCAAGTTTTGACACTGACTTCAAATGGATCCACTGCTTAACCTGAAAGAAAAGCTAAAAAGAGTATTTAAATTCATTGGCATAATAAATATTATAATTGTTGGAAAACTGTTGTAACAAATTGCGTCTCACAGAAGATTGCTACCATCTCTTCCACTACAACTCATTAGAGATCGAAGCGTCTGTAATTGAACCATAAATCTCCTTTGTTCTTAGAGAGATTGACTGAACTAAACAAAATAATGTATTTACAGTGATACACTTACTGTTACCCAAACAAAATAATAGCATTGATACAACAATCAATGAACAAATAACTTCCAGGAAAGGACTGCAGTTTCCATTTGAAAAGTACTGAGGACAGTCTGAAGACTAATCAAAGTTGCACAAAATTCTTAAGAAACCCTATCAAAATCATGTTCTAATTTCAAGTCACTGACATTATCTGGTGAAAAAGAACTCCAACTAGAAGGCAAAGATGGGTTCTGCAGAACAATACATAGCTGTAATAGTTAGGATGGGACCTAGAAGACCACCTCTAATCATGCTTTGAAAATAGAGTGGAAGATCCTTTTAAGCCTTTGAAAATGATATTTTCACTGCTTTCCACGTTTGGAATAAGGCATTTCACCTTTGGTATGCACACAGGGAGAAATATTCAATGCTCCTGCATAAGCAAGTCCAGCTGACTTAACTTAGCAAGGTTAGAGCTGCTCACAAGCAGACGCTTTTATCTCCTCTGATTAAACACAGAGGGTTATTACCATAGTTGTTTTTCTGTCCTGAAGCATATTTTCTGAAGACATAAGAGAACTTGAGTGCTCACTGTGGTTAAAGCTTTGAGAAAGTTCTTGAAGAGATGACGCTATGGTGCTACCACTAGCATGCTGATGTCCTCTGACCCTGTATTACCACTTCTGTGATGACTTAATTTAAAGAACGTAAAAGATTCCACTTTGGTTTCCAGCAATTCCCATGCATAACAAGTTAAAGGGGAAAAAAAGAAAAGAAAAGAAACATAGTATGTAAGTTTCTAGACAACTAAAATGCTTGGCTAATGAAACATCTTTATTTCTAGTTTTTATCCTAATACACAACAAAACTCAGAATTGTCACCTTGGTGTGACCTTTATAGTAACAGTAACACTATTGTTTTAATTTCTCATACTGTCTCACTTCCGCAACTGGAGAAATGGCCTTTCCTCTTGTTTTGATTGATAACTGTGTACTTTTATATTAATGCCAGAAATAAGGGTTATGTCTCTTTTTCCTTATCGGGAGCCACTTAAAGATCAGGAGGGGAAGAGGAAGATTACTGTAATGTAATCTGTTCTGAATATAAATGGAGAACTTCAGTCAGTGCAGTCATTAATTCAATGCCTTTTAGAAACTATTTACAGTTTGCTAAAACAACCTAATAACAGGAGCACAAGAGAACCAGGTATGCCATTCAGGCGCTACTCCTAATTGACTGAAAAGTGTTCTGTTTGTAAGCTTATGTCGGCTCACAGAGAGGGAAAGAATGCAAATTCCCCTCCTGTTTATACATAATCACCTTTCTGATTTTGATTGGACTTCATTGTTAGCTTTCCCCTCAAAACAGAGTAAAATTAAACGAGGGTAGACTCTCATCAGTATCTGAAGTGCCATTGCTCCCAAATATCATTCTTTGCACTTGTCTGTGCAGCTCAGTCCTGATCCAGGACTGAAAAACACGTTAGTGTTTCAGTGTGTTATGCATTTCAGTCATTAGCCACGCCACTCTGTCCCAGAGCAGCAGCCTCACTCACTTCTGAACAGCCCCAGTAGCAACAACACCAGCCAGTATGGTACACACCTCTCACCCATCTCAAAATACAGCTGAGGCCCATAGGGGATGGGTAGAGCTGGCTGCCAATTGCAAGGCCAGTCTGCTGTTGGTTCTGATATCAGGATACACAGGAAGTTCAGATAGGGCATTAGGAAAACTGACAATGACCAAAAGGTCAAACACTGGAACAGGCTTCCTAAGAGGTGGCTGATGCCCCACACCTATCAGCATTCAAGAGGCATTTGGACAATACCCTCACTTAACGTGTTTTAACTTTTAGTTAGCTCTGAAGAGAATCGGGCAGTTGGACTCCAGCACTGAAGGTCCTTTCCAGCTGAACTGTACTGAACCAGTACATGCTGAGGGCCACAAACATTACTGCAGCAGCTGTGATGGGTAGAACATTGATTTCCTCCTTTTGGCACTGATTGACAAAAAAGCCTTAGCACAGATACTCATCGTTTCCCTACAGACCTGCCTCGCTCCCTTTATGCTGAAAGGGTCACAGCCTCCCTATGGAGATGCCTTTAAGGCCTGAGTAAAATTAAAAGGAGAGAACCTAATGTCTCTTGTTAAAGATTAAACAGGCACACTGATAGCTCGTTCAAATTAAACTTAACACCTCAGGTTGCTCATGTCAATTTTCTGAAACATGGGGAAAAAAGGTAATTGTCAATTAATGAGACCATCGACTTGGGTTTGGTGGAAATCAATAACATGAAACAATATGAAGCTATATAATCTTAATCAGTATTCTATAATGAAAAGGCTTTTAGACAGATAAACAGAGTAATTGGCTGTTCCCTTGTGGCCCATCCTCTACACTATACAACAGTCCAATTAAAACATAACATCAGGAGCTACACAATTATTTGTTTGGGCTTTGTTTCATTTTCCAGGTTTGTTTTTGTGTATTGTTGTGGTTTTTTCCCCCCTATGCACTCAGTTGCCTTTGCTAAATCAAAAGTTGCAAATGTTGAAACAGCATATCCAGAAAAAGTCCACCACGGACCAAAGCCCAGGGATCAAACTTGGGTCAGACACCAGAGTCATGCATTTTAGTTATGAAAGGCTTCCAATTCATTGCCTTTTAATTATACGTACAAACTTGACCACAGTATTCCCATCTCTTGGGCTCCATAGAAAAAACCAACATCACTCAAGTAGGAATTCCTCTTTCCAAGATCTGTTGTAAATTTCTCTCAGGACAATTTCACACCTTTCACAGGAGAAAGGAGATTGGTCTGTGATTAAGTACACTTATTGCCACCAGAGCATAAGAATCCATGTAGTCTTTCAGGAGTAAAGAGAAAATCGTTACATTGATATGCCAATTTCTTGAAGAGGATCAGAAAAGCTGGATGGGTCTAACTAGAAAGCTCATGCTCAGGAAAACTTCTCCAGCTGATATTTAAATGGTCCTGTTTGGCTAGAAGTACAGTAGAAGTTCTAACATATTTTTTACTTTAAAATATATTTTAATATTTTTAAGGACTAATGAGAGAATGAAAATCACAAATGAAAATCATCACAAATAGGATGATTTCCTTTCTTAGCACATGCCAGCTTGAGAATATTAAGACAGCAGCATAAGGAGTTGATCAATCAGAGCCAGAGAGATACTGGACAAAATAACAGCACAACTTTGAATAGTGACATTAACGCACACTGAACTACAGCTGGGACCCAACACATTACATCTCTTAAAAATTGTTACTGCTCAGCTACAAGGAGGAATTCTTCACCTCAGTGAGTTTGTACTCCAGCAATCCTACAACATATATAGTTGCTATGCAGTAAGATGTATGAGGGCTGCTCTGAAAGTAATGCCTCCTGCTTTGTTATGTCAGCCCATGGCTGTATGACAGTAGAGGTTGAACCTTCCCATTAGTATTCCATTACATTTTGTTGCCATGCAACAGATGGCTGCAGAGGGACAATTTGACAAAACTGTGCCTGATGTGGAAGTGTGTATGAAGCAAAGGTTTGTCACTGAATCACTCCATATGGAAAAAAACTGCATCTATTGACATTTGTCAATGCTTGATGAACATTCATGAAGACCAAACTCCAGCAGAACAGTGGATATCAGTAAGCTTGTCAAGTCCTACTGAACCAATACAAACTTGAAGATGAGTTTCCTGGATCACATAATAACTGGTGAAGGAACACACTGTCAAGACAATCAGTTGGAATCAAAATGGCAGTTCACAGCAACATGTGAATTTCCATTAAAAAAAAAGTTCAAGACGCAGCCCTCAACAGCAGAAGTGATGTGCACTGTCTTTTGGTATGTGAAAGGCAGAAAGGGGGTGATCTTTCTGGATTTCACGGAACCTAGTCAAACCATCAACTCTGAACACCACCCTGCAATACTGATTAAGCTGAAGGCCTTCTGACTTCCATCTGTTCAGACCAACAGAAGATGGACTGTGTGGAAAACATTTTCCTAGCAATGACGCTGTCATAGCAGCTGTGAAACAGTGGGTCAACTGCTATGGCGCAGATTTTTCCAAGTACGGTACACAGGCTCTTGTTCATTATTGGTGAAAATGCATGTCTACTGGGGTTGACTGTTGAAAAATAGCGTTTTGTAGCTGAGAATTCGTTCTATTAAATACTGTTATATATCAAATACAGTTCTTTGTAACTGTTGTAGTTTCCATGGAAATAAGTAGGAGGCATTACTATTGGAGCAACCAACACACTTCACATTTCCTTAAAAGCCGCAGGTAGTTTAAAAGCCAATGAGACACACACAAGCAGCTCTTACAAGTCTAGATTTTAGCCACTTAGACAGAAATGATCCCCAGCACATTTTGGCTAAAAAAAAAAAAAGAGATACAAATTGGTCACATTTACTTCAATGAAAAAAATGCATCTTCCTATCTGCCTTCAGGAGCTGCATCTCCCATGAACATCTAGGCAGTGCTACAGAGGCAGGGGGGAAATAAGCACCTTGCTCTTACAGGCATGAAAGCCAGCAGAAATTCTGAATGCTGTGATATCTGATACAACAATGCTAAAAACAACATTGTATGGTTCATGCCTCTTTCTGGTAACTCAAGAAAAAAACACCGCACCTTAATATGGATTAAAATTCCAAAAATGATTTGGAAAGATTATTTAAACCCGCTGAGAAGGAAAAGCATAGTAGAGGTGTCAGCATTGCATTAACAATACACTTATTACCCACCATCCGCTGGAAATACTCCAGCACTTGAGGTCTCGTTAATATCAGAATCACTCAGTTATTTACAAATAGATTTTCACTCTTGAAACTGAAGTGAATCTTAAGCAGTGGGAACGTCACAGCATGTTGGACACTGTCACACAGGCCATTAAGGTTTTAATGCACAAGCTAAGCAGCAGTGCAGACATTTCATAGAGAATGGAATGTCGTGTTTGAATAGCAGCGTGAAACTGTTTAATTAAAGACAATTTTTTACAGAATTATTGAACTTATTAAATTTAATGTCAGTCTTGAAATTAAATACCCCAATGTATTAAACATTTAAAAAAGAACTACTTGAGTTCCTTGCACTACATTTCAGCTGTATTGTAAGTTTCATAGAGATAGAGGGAGAAAGAAAGTGGATAGGGGGGAAAAAAAGAAAATGATGCAAACCAGATCATCAGTTCTGGTCTAGAAACCAAAGCTGGTGGAAATGATTCACAGTGTCACAGTTGTTCTTGAAGCGCAGGAATCATATCAGCCATTGCTTTATGTGAAAAGAGGGAAATGAGAAGTAGAGCTGGTATTACAGGGAACCTCTATTAAAAAGAGAACTGCCCTCAGCTAAGGAAGTTCCTGTAATGGCTATCCCTTTTGTCCTGTTAGAACCATTCTTTGGGGGCTTTCCAGAATTGGCTGATGTCAGAACATTCACCGGCTCTATAGATTCCTTATTTGTTAAAAGCTATACAAACCCTACGACCTACTTTAACATTTGCAGGGCTTGTTAAAGGTCAGCAGCAAACAATCTTGAAAGCAAAGAGACGGTGGAAGATTAACTTTTGAAAGTGAAAGAAGGAAAGGATCACTAAAAATAAAGGGGGAAAAAAACCATGAGAATGCCAGTAGCAGCAAGTGGTGAGATGAAATTAAATCATCCCAGCCTGCCAAGCATCCTCATTCTTCTCCTGCAAATACCACAGCCTTTATCATGCAGCTGTCAAATATTGAGACGCTGTTTATCATAGAATAGGCAAGTGCAAAATTCAGCACTGGAATTTTCATATTCTGTAATGGTATATTTATACAAATAAAAAGGAAACCCTTTTAAATATGAGTGCAAAAAACCTCACAAGTTACAGGACCTCCATTAATTTTGAGATGAAGGTCAGTCTCACCATCAAGTTCATACTAAAACCAGAGAACCCTGGCATACTAACAGCATAGGACATGCGGACAGGCAGAATTCAGTCTCAGAAGAAGCATCGGAAATTTAGGAACACTCCAGTGAAGTTAACATAAACATCAGTTTTGATTTGGAGTGATAAATACAGCAATAAGATGAGTATTTTTCAAAGGGATTGCCAGTTACATTAAAATATCTGTCGTTACAGCGGAAAAAATGAGATGGCAGAAAGGCAACACAAGTTTTTATCAAGTCCTAGGACAGCTTAAAGCAGTTTGCAAACACTGTCTCTCTTTAAGTTCTGATCATTGCAGTCTCCTCTGCAACAAACCAGGCCACGGTCTGGTGACACAGGTGGGATTGCACAGCCAAAG
This sequence comes from Excalfactoria chinensis, assembly GCF_039878825.1. Taxonomy (NCBI): domain Eukaryota; kingdom Metazoa; phylum Chordata; class Aves; order Galliformes; family Phasianidae; genus Excalfactoria; species Excalfactoria chinensis. The sequence goes on along the minus strand of NC_092829.1, from coordinate 33,907,964 downwards.
AAATGCAGTATCAGACTGTTTTGCTGTATTCTTCCACCTAAAGTCCTCTACAGCACTCTGCAAATGTTAAATTGCACCCCAGAGTTATGCTATGAAATCACCATTTGCTATCTTGGAAATGAGAAAAGCAAAACATTACTTGATGACTTTGAAAGTATTTTCCAACCTGAGCAATTCTATGATTATGATTTAAGAAACTGAAATGAATAAGGTACCACCTCCATTCCTCTTTGCCTGCCTTCCAGAAAAAGCCACAAACTTTGGCAGATACCACAGGTTTTGTGTAACGGGTTTACAAGACCTTATCTTGCCCATTTTAAAGGCTCACGAATGAAGAAACTAAAATGTAAAACAAATTCCAAACTGAAAAATAGCTAGCAGCAGAGCTCCAAATGTGTCTGCAGAGTAGCAGCTGCCTGAACAGCTTCATGTGACTCTTAAGAACCTTTTAACACCCAAAGCTTTCTACCCCACAGCATCCTTCTGAGTCTGAAGGACACCGCAGCTGTGCCTCTGAATCTCAAGAAGTAGACAGGTATCACAGACAGTATGGCTTCACATTTGGATTGCTTTGCAGAGCACTCATAGCAAACAGCATTTAAAATCTCCTGTAGTCCAAGATCTAGAAAGAAATATTGCTTCATTTACTAAAAGCTTGAAGTTAACTAAGGAAAGATAACACACAGAAACAGATTACCTCAACTGAGCTACTGGTTCTGAGAAGAGCCCACAAGGATTTTAACACAGCAGAATGCATCACAATTTAAATATTCTTTCCATTCACTTGGAATTGATTTTCACTGAACCTCAGAAGGATCCACTAAAGAAACCTAGAACATCCAGCAGAAGTTATCCACATTTACATGGGCTTTGTTGGTAGTAGAAAGAAATGCTTCAAATGCAAGACTGCATGGGTAGAAAGTTTTTAATGGAAGTTTTTCAAAGCATGCATGCAGTTCAGCACATGAGCTCACAGTAGTACTGAACCATTTTGGCCTGCTGAGGCCAGGATCTTCACAGATGTCTCTTGTCATTCTCTCCTGCTTCATTTATAGCACCCTACCATCAACAGAAGCAAACCACATCCGATGTTTTCTGAATGGACTCTTTGTCAGCAGCAAAGAATCACAGAATAGAAGTACTTTCACAGAGCTAATAAAGATATCTTTAGTCCTGACATGAAATTTACCTACAGAGTCTGTCAGTACAACAAACGATGAACAACCCTGAAACAATCTATTAATATAGTGATTGTTCACTGATGAAAGCCAATATTTCACTTGTGCTGGAGCAAACTACTTCATAGAGCCTCTCCTTACAACTTTTCACAACAGATTCTCTCTTCTTATCCACAGTCAAAAAAGAAATCTAAGAATTCTGATCTCTGATAGAATAGAATCAAAATGCTCAGGTTGGAAAAGACCTGACTTCATTCTGCTCACAGATCATGAAATGATCAAGATATAACACTCAATATTAACGCTATCTTCTTCAGCATCCATTCAATTGCCTTGTTCTCCCCCTCCCTGCATCTCCCCAACTCCAGCCCCAGCATCAGGCACAAAGAACAGGTATTTATTTGTGGGAACTGATGTCTGCAATTTTCTGGAATAAAAATGAAAAGCTATATACAACTGTCTCCTTCTGAAAGGCTGGCTATTACTACTTTCAAGGACATGTGTGTGATAAGGTAGTCATATGAAACAAATTTGGCACACAAGAATGATAACAGTTGGAAATGCTACAGATAGAAGTAGCATCTCTGCAAGCAGAAGATGTGTAAAATTGTGTTATGTACAAAAACAGCACATGAGAGTGGGATTGGGAGGAAGGAGGGACAATTCTTCACTGATTTAAAAAAAACATCAAAGAGGGGAAAAAAAAGGGGGTAGCTGTACACTACTCCTTTTCCTTGCGATTTGAGATCTCAGATAGTAAAGGGAATTCATGACTCAGGTTTCATATAGCTCAGTAACCTTCCCTCTGTCCTACTGCTACACATGCATCATGCACACATTAAGAGTGCAAGACTGAGAAGGAAAACATTTCTTCAGCTATCACTGTGGCTGATGGCATTCTGCTCCTGTCAATGTGGCAAATGGAGTCCACCACGGTGTACTCATCTGTATTGAGAGAGAAATTACTCCTGCCCATCAGTCACAGAATACAAGCAATACAAAATCTGTTCCCATGATGAATAAATCAGAGTTAAATAAGGTCAGGATGTCTTCAACGTCTGCTGGGAACAAACCTCATTTAAGGTTATTACATTCTTGTCAAAGTCTTGACCAGAGTCAGTTTACGTACCTCTTTCCTCCCTTTCTGCATGTCCTCACTCAGCTTTGGAGGTATTTACTGCTTTACTTTCTTAACATTGCCTTCTCTAAGTGGGAGAAATTGCCATGTTAAGATAAAGGCAGCTTTAAATTCAAATAGTACCCGTTCCAAGTTCACAGATGGAAATGGAAAAAAAAAAAAAAAAAAAAAAAAAAAGAAAAAGGGAGTGAGATTTCCTCCCCCCCCATCCCTCTTAAAAAGTGTCAGTGTCCTAGTTGTCCAATAGGAGACTGATTCCCACACCTGAAGGGCTGGAACCCCAAAATGAGAAATATGACCATATTTTTTTAGAAACAAGCTAAAGCTGCAGATAAAAATTGCGCAATCTGAAGAGCATCCTTCCCCTATTCATCAAGTATAACTGCCCAGATATATCCTAGGTACTCCAAGTTGGGTTGAAGATCATTTTCCTGTCAACTCATTACTCATAGATCTGGTTTCCAGTGTGGTGAAGAGATGCAATTCAGTATAGGTCACCACCTCGGACCAAGTGCTTGTTCAGAACAAACTGAGGGCAAGGACAGTTAGTTTCTCTGAACTAAAAGCTTTCTCATGCTCTCAAATCAAACTAATGACTACTAATGGACTTCAAACAGATCATTCTGAGAAGCTGTCCATTTTTTTTCCTCCATACCAAACTGTCCTCACAGAACCTCTTATCTCCATCTGATGCTTTGGTTTTTTTTCCACGTGGCAGGGAGAAGTGAAAAATACTGTTCTTTTGCTCTGAAAACACTTTTCAAGTTGGAAGTTAATTCAACAGGTCATTTAAAAGAGCTGCTGGTGCAACAGACTACAACTATTTGGAAACTCTACAGCTGTTCAAACATATCCCCTTCACCTGCCAGCAGCTCACTCACTACTGTTCTCCTACTCACGTTCCATGATCTACAAAGATATAATTCACTTCTGTGGAGAAAAACAAAACAAAACAAACAACAAACAAAAAACCAACAATCCAAGAAAAAGGTTAAAACCTTGACATGGAAATTAGCAGGCTCATTTAAAGACTTATTCCCCTCTTGCACCTGCTTCAACAGAAAAGAGCATCTTATGTAAGGCTGGCTTTCCCCTTCCCAAAAATCTAAACTGATTCTCACAAAGTCACCGGTCACAGGGCTGCAGTGCTTCAGGAATAAGTCAGTGGGCAAAGCAAGGAAAATAAGCATTCAGCTGTGCAGGTGACAAAACCAAAGAGCCCCGGGGCAGTGGGTAGCTGCGCTGGAACTGCTGGCCCATACAGAGTCCCTAGGGCTGCCCACCTTCAGCTGCACCAGGAGACGTGAAGCTGTGATGCAGACAAGGCAATTTGGGTGTTTTCACAAGCTTTACACAGCTGTCTGGAAACAGTTCAGAGGGCACATCTCACTTTAAGTGGAATTCAAAGTACCCTCTGAATCAGCAGGAGGTTTCTCGTTACAGTGCAAGGCTGGTCTGAAAGCAAAGATCTCAGCACCTACAGTTTTTACTCCTTTCAAGATTTAGCACCCGTAAACCTAATTCCTGGTCTGAATAGCACATCCTTTTAAAGACATCATACTGCTGATGGGGAAATTTGGAACGGTTTCCACACCAGGACACCATCATAACAGGAAGCATCAAGAAAACTTCAAATAAAAAGAAGTGGACTAGAGGGAAAAGCAGCATTACTAATGCTCTAAGTCGTCGTCTTAAACTTCAGCTCACAGAAGCAGCAAACGCACATAGAAGAGCTGCTCTACAACTGGAACCCTACCGGTTAGCAACAGCCAAAGGCAGACCTGGGCTGTCAGGATGCCCGGCCCGGATCTCGGCAGCCCTCTACTGGGCTGCCTGCGGCAACAACAGCAGCCGGAGCTTCCGCGGAGCCTTCGAGTGGAAAATCCCAGCGCTGGAGCGCTCCCACCCCAGGTACCAGCACCGCAGCGCTGGCCAGGGACCGTCTGAAGGAAAAGCAGCGACACCGACACTTCTTCCGCAGAAATCTCTGCCTGAACGGTACAGCTCATCTGGCATTTACTGCTCACAAGTTTTGTCACAAATGCTTGACTGCACAGGACAGCTGAAAAAGGTGCTTCAAAACAGTTGTGAACACAGCAATGACTGGGAAGATGCAGGTGCCAATCTAGCAGAGAACACAGGGGCAGGCTTCTCAACCCTCTCCCTTCCCAACTAAGCTTTAAGTGCTCCTTTTTAATAGCACATGTCAGCATGCCAGGTGGTTAGCTTGCATCGTGTGACACAAAACGAAGAGCAAACCTCCCAGTTAATCAAACACCAACCTCTCATGCTATATTAATGATACCTGGATCCGAGCCGAGAGAAGTGACGTCAGAATGCCAAGATCCCTGCTCTTTCCCTACTGCCTAAATCACTGGGCTATACTCAAGCTGCCAGAAGTGTAGTCATCAAAAAGTGCCCTCCTGTATGCTCTCACAAGGCATCTTTAACAATACCTGTGCTAGCATCTCTTTCTCCCTAAAGCCTGAGAATGCCAGAAGAGCCTCACGGCATTTACCAACCCCAAGCCCTGTCCTCAGGCTCCGTACAAGTTCACACATGCTACAGGCCCTGTTCAGTTGGACAGTACATCCTTCCATCTACATTAAAAAGGAACAGTGGAGAAGTCAGCTCCATGTAGTTATGCCCACACTTCCTGGAGAAAGAGGTAATCTCTCTCTTTGGCTGCTGAGCAGCTTTGGGGCAGTGCCAGCAGGGCATCACCAGGGCTCACAGGAACATCTCCTGCCCACCATCTGTGGGCACACTGCTTAACCCAAGGGCCAAACTGTATTTTGATTACAGTTGGGTTCAGGTAACCACAACCTTCAAATGACAACTAGATTTCACAGGAAACAGATCTATATAAAGTAAGCAAGATTTTTAGCCAGTATCTGGGCTCAGTAAGAGCATCTTTTCCTTTTCAGCATAAGGATCCAAGATTCATACACTGGAAGCACTTCACTGATTAAATCCATCAAATATTTTAAGCAAAAAGGAAAACAGTCCCCACATGCTAGGAACATAACACTGCAATAACAGAAACACTATTTTCAAGTTACACACGTGTGTATACATATGCACACAGTCCACACTCAAACTTACTGACTCCATCTGCGTTTCCCAGAGGCCTAAGTTTACAGTGTTGTAGTAACACTGTATTAAATCTCAGGGTCTTGTTCATTAGGTTTTGGAGAGACACATAAGAGGTACAGGGCACTGCATACCACCACTTCCCAGAACTGAACACTTACAAATTTGACTTAACCAAAGATGATTGCTTCACATAACTACTTAAAATTATTCCAGTGCTTAAGAAACTGAGGAATTTTTAAAGGAGGGTGGAGGGGAAAGCTAATAAAGAAAAATCATTACAGCCTTGAATACCTGCCTTCCCCTCCTCATGTCTCTGGAAAAGTTAGGGCAGGGGAAAGGAAAGAAACATCAGCAACTTACATAGGGTACAAAAAATGGTCTTGGGCTTCAAAATTCTGCATAGAGCTATCACCTTCACAACAAAGGGTAAGTTCCAGAAGTGTGAAAGCAGCAGAACTCATCTACATTATCAGTTACTTATTTATATACTGATGCAGGGATGAATAGGTATTTTGGTAAATGGCATATACAGCTACACACTTTGGTCTCTTCATCTCCTGCCTGCTTCTTGAAAGCCCCCAAAGACTTGTTCCAAAGGTGAGATCTCTGTGCTGGAAAATAAGTTGGGTTTCTTTCATGGCTTTTTTTTACTAATTCCTGTCTATTCATCTATTGTCTCTACTTCACAAAGCTTCCAAGACATTCTTTCAAAAAACTCAGATCCTAAGATTCTCTCACAAGTCACAGAACCATCAAGGCCAAGTTTTTGCCATTACCTGCAAGCTTGATTTAATATTTTATGAGAAGAAAACGCACATTATTTCCTTCTGGAGATGACCTAGGAAAAAAAGGTATATATATGTATTTTAACTAATATAACCCAAAAAATACAAAGTCACCTAAAAGTCTTGCAACAGGTACATTCTGCTGAATGTTTCATACCTTGAGCTAAAACTGAAAACCAGTGTGTTAGTTGTACAGGGAGGGCAGAATAAGACAGAATACAATACAGTCTTAGCTGAACTCTTCCCAACTAGACAATGTGCTAGCTGGATAGAAAGGGGACAGGTCTCCTGTGAGATGGGAAAGTAGTACAACTGCTTGAGAATCCTCCACATTAATAAAGTGCCTTTGTCTTCACTGTGATCAGAAAATTACAACTAAGACACACTCAAACAAGACTGTTCCCAATAAAAATTACTCCATAGCTCTACCTGATGCTTAAGTAGCAGGGGAAGAATGTTATTTATTGAAAGAGCACTACCTGAGAGGGCAAGGACATCAAGCCCTCAGTTTTACAGCTCATCCTTAAGTTCATGAACAGCTTTGAAAAGAAGCCCTCCCCTCCAGAATAAGGGTGGCTTTGTGATCCAGAGCAGCCAGTCCTGGAGAGGCCAGGCTAACCACACAGTCACACTGGCAGGTAGAGCAGTGCTTCAGTTCGTTTGCAAACAGCCAATATCAAGACAAGCAGCCAGGCTGAGAGTACAGATGCTTACAAAATGTTAAGTGGGCATTTCACTCCATTTTGAGGCAGAATTAACAGCCTCATGTACCAGCCTTATGATTTAATCGCCTGCTATAACACTGATAGTTTAGCAGTTCAAGATACCATCATTGTTAACACACTGATATACCAACTCAATTTCGTTTCTGACCTGGATTTATGGCACTGCATTCTTATTTAGTGCCTCAGACTGTAGCTGTGAGATTCACCTGCCTCTTTTTTTTTCAGCCCATTAGAAATAAATATAAGCCACTTTCTTTTTTCAGCTTTAGAACTTGACCGATAGCTACAGGTCCAAAATATTTGTTTAAAAAACAAGTGGCTGAGATCCACATCAAAATGAGTAATGTGTTGTAGAAATAAATATTCTCCTGCGTTTGAGACTTCCTCTAATTATTACATAAATGGTAAGAAACATCTGTCGCTTCAGCAAGGCGATAAGGTATGCCACTTCCACTCACAAAACAGAATTCTGACACTCTTGCAATTCAAAACCCTATTACCAGGATAAAATACATTCTCTAGTAATAGATACAGATTTATCTTCTAGCAGAAGCTTCCCATTGGCCCTTCACCCAGAGATGTCTTAACATTTGTGTGATGCACATTACTTACAGTTAGTGTGCCAAGGCAAGTGGTAAAACTATCGTTGCCCCATCCTATGTGCAAACACCCTCAGGGAAAAACAGATGGTTATTGACTCGCTTCCCAACATTACTGTATTAACAAGATCCAGTGATAAGAGGTTTCCCCACACTTAAGCTACAAGAACCTTTCTTCTGGAATCCACCAGGCACTTGGAGGCTATTTATGCTGCCATTAACGGCATATGCTGTGCACACATACAACACTTAGTGACAGAATGATTTGCAGGGCATGGAGGAGGCTGGAGAAAAGGGATGCTGAGCTGTCAAAGCAACATCTCATTATATCATATAAAGATAGTGAAGAGGAAAGAATAGGGCAGAGGGAGAAGTGGAATAAAAACAATTTAAATAGCTTTCATGCTGTTTCTAGGAGACCACGTAATATAGCTGCTGAACAGAAGATGCACATTGTCAGCAGCAGGTACACACTAGCAATAATATAGCAGGGCTGCGGGTGAAAGAGGGGGAAAAATGGGGTACATGCTGGGTCAGTATTTTCTTCCAATTTCAGACTACTGATTTCCCTCAGAGAGCAAAATTAAATAAAGCATGAGGAAGCCTATACAGCCACTGGAGAAATCAAACGAGGAAGAATCTCAGCTTTCACTAAAGCAATAATAGTAATAAATTAAACAGAAACACAGTATTAGAATCTGGATAGATGTCAAAGTGCTTTACCATTCGATCAGGAACACTAAGGTAGACTTTGAGCACAAAACTGAGCTGACACACCAGGTCATTTCTTTTTGCAGAAACAAGAACTTTTTTGGCCAGCAGAAAAGTATGGCTGCATTGAATCTGTGCCTTAAGAAGAGACAGATGATACTGAAACGTTGCTCTCCAGCCTCAGGCCATTCACAGAAGCAGCTCAGGAAATGTTTTTACAGATGAGAAGACATGCCAGGTACATAAAGTCCCAGCTACAAAGAACAGACAGCCTCACTGCTAATTTCTTTCTCTGCTCTTTAAGAGATCTGTCTTTCTATCTGATGTTACCTGGCACGCTCAATCACCTTCTCATGGGTTCAAAAAAAAAAAGCCTGACAAGTCTATATATCAAGTTTTATATTATTTATACATTGTGATTCTATTTTTCTATATTAGCTCTCAAGTATCTCCTACCTCCAAAAGCTTAAAAAGTTACAATTTGCTTTTTCAACCATCTCTATACGAATAGTCAATTCTGTACCATACAACAAGGAGTAACGTGGTTCAAGGAAGACTTGAACCATTTGGCTACTACCATGGAATACGTCAACAGCAGAGCTAGGAATAGATCACTGTTGTCCCAGTTCCCAGCCATTGCTTTAGCTGTATGACCACAGGAGTAGAGGCGAATCCAGGCTGAGAGTGTTGCCAACTGGCCATCAGACAAGAAAAGCAGGTCGCTTAAAGAGCTCCTCTGTGGAAGGATTGCACTGCTGGACCTCAGTAGGCAGCACAGCAACAAGAGCGATTTGACTTGGGAAAGCAGAGCAAGGCTTAGTAAATAGCATACCTACAGAGAATTTCTTGACAATATTAGCCTGGTAGACTGTGTAAGCACATACATATGTATGTATGTAGTGGCTTACATTAAGTGCCACAGGCAACATTAAGGAAATTCCTTCATACCAGAAGAAAGTAACATTTTTCAGCCCAGAGCTTAAGACTGACTGGAAACTTAGTGGCTATAACTGCACCATTTTCCAGCATGATTCCTTTGCACTTATTTAGCCATAGTCAGTTTGGAAACTAACACACAAAACTACTTGGAACAAAAAGATAGAAAACTTGACACAGCTCAGGTCTGCAGCATTTACATCTTGGTGTGGCACTTACTGGCAAAGACTCAGCCTGACAATAAAACTTCATCGCTGACGGAGATGTGTCTCTGTCAACAACACTTTAACTACTGGGAAAAATATTCATGAGAAAACCAAACTGCTTATAGGATTACACTCGTTCAGTGTGGATGCAAACTGAATGTCACATCTCAGATGACATGCTTCCACTGGCATCTTCTTGCCAACATCAGTCCAGTATGAGGATAAAACTCAGGCTAGTTTCAGAAACTTCAAATGCGCAGTGGTACCCAAATTAAAATGCAACTCTACTTTTGGAGCTAGATCTGCACAACTAATATATGCAGGTAAAATATGATGTGCTTGCACTCAAAGGCAATCCTGAATGAGAGATCCACTAAATCCCCTGACTCCTTGAATGAGATTCCCAAACTGTGGATAAGTAATCCTAAAGCTTCCCACAGAAGTACACAATAGAATTCTATCTTGCAGAAGATACAGAACAGCAGGGGGAAAAAAAGGCTATATGCCTCCATGGAGACAGATTATAGGGCTCACGCGAGATACTACGTTTCAAATTGGGTAAATCATCTGATTTACAGGAACTGTGTGCGCTCTTTACTCACAGCAAATGTAAAAATCTGAATTAGGAACACCACAGTTATTTGGAAAGTAAATTCCCCAAGGTTTGTTGTACACAGCAGAGCTGCTAAGACCCACTGCTTTTAATAAAGTTTTATTCCACAAGGCTCGATCCATCAGCAACAAAGAATGAACATCTCTACTGGGTCTGCAGAAGGTATAGCACAGACAGTTCAGACAACTCATGCTTACTGACAGACCGATCATAGCAGGTTGGCCAATAAAAATTTAATGCTTAATGCATAAAGGCCATGGAAGAACAAACTGGTCTGTACATTCCCAAGAGGGGCCTCCTGCCATTAAGCAGCAAGACAGCTTTTCAACCAGACCGCAGAATCTTGTGCTAAGGTTTAGCACACCGGATGCTAATTAGCAGTGCAGGGCCAAAAGGAACAGCCATACCCCAGGATGTACTAAGGGTTCATTCCTGGAATGCGTAACAGTTGCAGTCTGACAAAGTAAAGCCACTTTTCCCTTAAGAATTAGAGTAACAGACAAAGCATGTACACAGATTTCAGGAGGACTTTTAATACACAGAGATAGTATGCACAGGGTGTAAGACCACAGAACTGAGGAAAAGCTTAGGTTGGCAGCAGCCTCTAGGACCACAACGTCCAACCCCTCCTCAAGCAGGAAAACTAAGAACAGGGCCACATCCAGGCAGCTTTTGAAGACCTTCAAGTAAGAGGCCTCACAGCCTCTCTGGGCAGCCCATGCTAGTGATCTGTTACCCACACAGCACATAAGCACATCCCAGTGTTTGGACAAACCCTTGTGCGCTCCTGTTTGCGCTCACTGCCTCTTGTTCTGGCAACCAGGCACCACTGAACAGAGCCTGGCTCCATCCTGTGGCCTTTCACTGGACTCTCTCTGGTGTGTCCATGCAGTGGTGAGCCCAGAACCCAGCACAGTACTCCAGGTGTGGCTTCACCAAGTCTGAATAAAAGGAAAGGTCATCTCCCTCAACCTGGCAATAGGGTGAAGAAGTAGGAGAATGGTCAGGGTCACTAAGTTATCAAACAGGAGAGATCAGCTCATCTAACAGGAAATGCTAGCTACTCATAATGGATAGCATTACAGACACTCTAATCATCGGAAGATTTCATCGCCATTGCCTTTCTTGGTTAATTTATGGGAAAGGGACAGAAAAGTGAGGTGGTAGTAGCAATTAACAATATGCTGTATTAAACAGTCAGCAACAGAACCCTGAGACAAGCAGAAAAAGAAACAACAGATACATCCAGGAGCTGCTGTACCCAGGCAACAAAATAAAATGACCACACTGCCCTTTAACAGCACACGTTTGAGGTGACGTGCTTGAAAGCAGATCAGTGTTCAAACATACCACATCAGATCCGTGTGCCACCTCTTGCAAAGACAACAGTGCTTCATGATACTTAAAACAGACCAGATCCTCTCCAGAGATGGCTGCCCTTCACTGCTCAAATTGCTGCAGCTCCCAACACATGCTTTTTAACACATAAAGGGCATGGCTATCAAGGGTAGGGAGAAAGGAAACGTGCGCACATGCACAGAAGGAATAAAGGCAAACACGAGTTGGGCAAAGGAATCGTGAATTTAAGTAAAAATACCACATTAAGGGATCAAAAGCTTTTTGGGGCTTTGCGGGAGATGCGGAAAGCCACACTCAAAGAAGCTTTCGGGAGGAAATTGACAGCTTTAAACCGTTCCTCCCTTCCGCTCGGACGCCGGCAAACACCCGGAGTGCGGGGTTTCACCGCCGGAGCCCCGCGGCCGTCCCAACGCCCGACGCTCGGGTAGTGCTGCAGCGCCCCCCCGCGGCCGCACGGCGCCGTACCGCGCTGACGGGGTACTGTCGGCCCGGCTCCTGCCGCGCAGCATCCGCACTACGCGACGAAAAGCCGCGGGGGCACACGGCGGCCCTCAAGGGGCCTCCCGCAGCTGAAATCTTTAATGTTGTCAGAAGAACCGAGTAAACAGTTAACTCAGTAGATTAAATGGATTTAGGTCACCACTGGATCTCTGTTACCTTTCGGGGATTTCCATGTCAATTTCTGTTTCACACAGCAGACCTCTCTCATCTCCAGCACACAGAAAGCATTGTGTGCTGTACCACCGTGCCATACATCTGCTTATCCAAGAGCTACAGGCACGGTGAGCTCATTAAATCTCCCCTCCATCTGAACAAGGCCATACTGCAGTACTGCTCACAAATATGACAAGCCCTGAAGAGAAGCCTGTTATTTCACTGCAATATTCCTAAAGCACCTTGTTCCTAACTGCCCCCTTTCAGGAGAAGGACATACAAACAGCACCGGCTGGCAGCCAGTGACTGATGCAGCCTTCTCAAATCACGCTAGAGGACACAGGCTCTGGAGAGCCCAACATCCCTGACACGCTCATTACCAAGAGGCACAGTCCCTAACCCAGGCATCAGGGACAGCAACATGGCTTACTTGTTGCAAGGCATTTGACTTCACTAGGAGAACACTATCAGAAGAAACCAGAAAGCAGCAAAGAGCAACAACAGAAAGATAGTATTTTATGGTATTTCATACTGAAAACTTCAGAGATCTGTTTCTGTCATGGGGTATCTACAATCACTCGTGCAACTATACAATCTCCACAGTAATTCTGGTTGGGCCCTGCTGGTAGATAGCAGCTTCTGAGCAACATTCCTGCTATTCAGAACCACCAATTCTAGCTGTCATTACAGCACAGTCCTGATAGTCATTTTTCAGGAGCAATTTCTCCCAAGACATCTTTATTCCTGTCGTGCTCTCAGTATCCTTCCCATTTTGTTAGTGCTGGCATTGCTGTCAGTCAAAACAGTTCCCATCTCAGACTCTAAGAGAACTCGCAGCATTTACTGCCCCACTGCCTAGGCAAGCCAATTCCAGTACTACAGTTCTCTTCCTCACGCTAGCAAAGCAGGCACGGCCAGGACACACACATTTCCCAGGCCACCCAACAAGTCACACGTGGAATATTAATACTGACACTTCATAATCAATATTCAAACAAGCAGAACTGCAGGCAGAAGCAAGAGCTTTCAATGACATAAACATAGCTTCACAAAACAGTCACATTTATAAAACCCCCTTCTGATTACACAATTCAAAAGCATAGTTCAGTAATCTAAGATGAACCAATGCATCAAGATAACCCATGCTTTCCATTTCAGAATTTGATCTCCAAGCTCATGTAATCATCAGCTCAGGCTGATGACCAGAATTCTGACTTCAACTATGCACTGTCATTACATGCTGACTTAGCACTAATTAAAGAACAAAATCAGGATTATAATCATGCATATATGTATATAGAGGATAATATTGCTTTCCCACATGCGACTCCTGGCTCCATGTAAGTGAAATGCAGTTCTCTGCAACTTCTCTCTGCATCATAATTGCCAGACAGTATACAAAATGACAGGGCAACAAATTCAAACTTAATGTCAAAACTGTAACTGAACACTCAACACAAAGAGAAAGCAGCAGACACATAAAACTATCTGGTTCATAAGCTCTTTAACAATGGTTGTCAGTACAAATGCTATATCAAGAACAGATTCTGCTCTTAAAGAAAAATATAAAACACATTTATGGTTCCCATGGACATGTCATGATATTTTAACAGTAAGCTGCTAATGAGAACCTCAGCACGCTCTGGGTTGTTTAAGCTGTCCAGAATGATTATGAGCAGTTGTGTTTCAAAAGTCACTGAACTGGAAACAAAGCTCAAAACATTACTTGCAGCAATGTTACAAGCTTCTATTCAAAATAAGGTAACACCTATTTTGTTACATATATATATGCTACACTTGCAACATAGTTTAAAAAAAAAAAAATCCATTCCCCATATACATCCAGAGCATGTCACTAAACAAGATTCTTAATTAAAACTGGCATTTCTGAGCCTCCTACTGGCTGACAGCCTCTCACAGCCTCCTCCTCAGATGGCTAAACTGGCTTCCAAGAGAGATGGCAGAAAGAAACAAAAATTAAAATGCTTGTCTTTAAGCAAGGCTCTGCTGCAGTCAGTATCAATAGCAGAAAGCTGCACAGCTGACCACTTTGGAAGTCTTCCCTAACAATAGCTCAAGATAACACAAACAATGCAGGAGGCTTTTTATTCCTAACCCTACATGCAGGATGATCAGGTAGAACAATTTTAATCAGAAGACATTGTTAAAGAGAAGGCAGAACATCAGCACTGCAGTGGGTACAGCCCTCTTCAAATGTAAAAGTAGGCTTGGGGGCTGGCCAGAGCCCTGGGTGGAAGGCTGGCTCAGCTCTCAGCAGAGCCTTATCCCTTGCACATAAGAGGCAAAATAGGCCTTCAAGTCAAATCATGAAAGTACTTCCTTGACCTGATCACTTCCTCAGTTTAATGCAAAGAACTTGTACCGAATGCCATTACAGTACCTTCAGGAGGTTCTTCCCGCAGATGAGGGGGCAGATCTTCATTTGTCGTCTCAGTTTCATCTTCCACCATCTGTGTTTCTATGCTAGGTCCCTGCAGAACAGAACAAGAGGAGGTGAGTTGGACAACATTCAGAAAGGAACCACAAAACTAATTTCTGGATTAGATAATATGCCAGACGTTAAGGACACGAGGGGCTCCCTTCAGCTCACCAAGAATGTTTCTGGTACATTTGTCTGTGATCTGATTACTTAAAGGATGGGCAAAAAGAAAAAAAATCTTCGAGCTAGCAGAACTAGCAACTAAACAAGTATGAAGGTCTGAGAGTTCAAAACCAAACTGGTAACCTAAGAAATTTTCACCTTTCATTTATAACACATATAATGGAATCATTTCAAATCCTCCTTTCCCAAGGGTGGCAGTGGATTCACCATCATTTGGAAAAGAAATAGGATCTTTGATTTAAGAGGATTCATGTACACCTCACCAAGACAAGGTTCTTAAACATCAGTGCCCTGCTGAATGCAGTAGATAAACACGAGTTACACAAATGGCCCTGACACCTCATTTTTCACAGAAAGACAAAACAAACTTGTTTATCGCTTCCTAACCCAACCAGGTCTATTGACTACACAGTCTTCCCCTATCAGTCACATTTGTATCTGCACATGCAGCACAAATCTCTATTGGAAAACTACCAGATTGCTCTCCAAAGTCCTGCAATTCTTCTTCCCAGCCTTCAGGATCCTGGAAAGAGCCTTTAATGCTGCCTGTGTACAGATATGAGCCGATTTATCAGATCCGTCAACTTTGAGAGCATTCAGTTGTATTTAACACCACTGAATCCACCACGGAGCTATCAAAATATCATTGCTCTATTTCACAGAATCAAATTAAAACAAACAAGGTCCTGTCCTCCCATTCCCACTCCTCCTATAAGTACAAGCAGAGTAAACAGTAGGGTTAGTTAAGGAGTTTCTTTTAAAAAAATTCTTTTCAAACACTAATACAATCCAAATGAAATCAGAAACATAGAACCCATTAGAAACAAAGCTTTGAGGCTCTTCAAAAGCATAAACAGCCTCTTAGTCTACCTGAAAATGTATATCAACATACACAAGTATACAAGCTTACTGCATGTGCCACTGTTGCAACCTTGATATCAGCCATCCATGACTGCACAAGCTCTACCTGAGGCTTGAAGGAGGATTTCCTCTGCATTTAAAAACACCTGATACCAAGAGCATCCAGCTTTGTACTGGTCTTACCACTCCAATCAATGCACTGGTTAAAACACTACATTATTCCTTACGGTAGTTATCGTGGAAAGCAGAAAAAAAGTGTATTTACCATAAAGCACAAATAAGAAAGCAGTAATTGGACTGAAATAACCTGATCCAAAAACTCAAACTGAAGAATCAATTGTAGACAACAAGGTCTCTCTCATCACTTCACCTGACTAATGTGATCTATCTTTCTTAATAATGCGCAAAGAAAATTCCAGACAGGAGTAGGAAACTGAATAGAGTATACACTTCAGTAAGTTTCTGTATCAGCCACAGGCAGTATATTCCAATACATTTCTATCCATTAATGCTACCAAGGGAGATAGGAAAAGAGAACTACATTAGAACACTAAAACAAGATGTATTTTCATCTTAGAAGTGTAGACACGTAGGACACAAGGTACCAGTATTTCATTGCAAACATTCTGAACCACAGCTGTAAGAGTTCCAGTCTACAAGGTCTCCTAATCCTCTACCTGTGCTCTCCAGTTTGCCAGACAAAAATTACTTAAGAAAACAAAGCAAAACAACCCACAATTACAGAACCCTGCACACAAGGCAAAGCTTAAGGCCATACTAATATTGTATGCTGCCTGATGAGACATTGATTGCCCAGGACTGAAGAAAAACACAGACAACTACAGATTAATTACTGCAGAAGGGTCAGTAGTCTCACTTGGCTACCATTAGACAAATCTGCTCAATATTTAACAAGATAATAGCCAGTGACAGTGAAGCCCCTTTGGTTTATATCTGCTGCCATTTCCATCATTACAAGGATGCAAAATGCTATTAGAAGCAAGCCATGGTACTACATTTTGTTTTCCTCCTTAAGCACAATCTAACTAGCATTCACCAGCCACATGGCTCTCCAGTACAGCTGTTAACACCAGCAACACTAATCCTGAAACTTTATTCTAGCTTGATGGTCAGCTTTAGCCCTGAGCAGTGGATTCAGATGGGAGAAGACAGAGCCCAGAACATATCCCTACAAAGTCTGTGGCTGAGGTGCTGTTTGATAACGCTCACTTCCAACTCACAACTTTAACACTTGCTACTGCAGTCCCACGCATGAAAAGTACATGATCCAAGATTACTACTTTTATAGAATGTTCTTAACAGGGAGAAAGAATATATTAAGTGAATCTTTTTAATGAGAAATCACAGTAATTTGAGCTGTTTTCAGAGCACTTCGTATTTTTGATAATTGTTCCAAACACTGAAAAAAAAAAAAAAACTAATTTACTTCCCATATTTCAAGATTTAACATCAGAAATAACAACAAAAAATAAAAATGCTGCCTTAAAGGAACACTGAAATCTCTTCCTAAAATGAAGTTGGAAATGTATTCTATGGTATAAGCCAAATTATTCAGTGATATTTTATCACATTTGTATCTCGCCACTAATTACCCTAAGTAAGGAGCTCTAGGAGATGCAGTCTCAAACATCTGTGTTTATCAAACTTCAGTATATCACTTTAATCACTGAGAGCACAGAATAAGTGTGCAGAGTGCCAGTACTGAATTTCACTAAGTAATTAAAATGTGAAACAGTTAACAACAGATGAGATGCTAAGTTCTAGTATCCATATCTGGAAGTAATACTTAAGGCTCAAAAATTGATAGATACTATTCACAAGATAGAAACTCTTTACATTGGCTTCGTATATTAGATTAATGTCTACTGCCTTTTTAGTTATATCAACTGAGTTCAGCTCACCAGGTCTGCTGCAAGCTTGGCAATATAATCATCAACATTTAGCACAAGATGTTCATAGTCCTGGGAGCATGGTAGTATACAGCAAACAAAAATTCCAGGAAACTCTTATAACAACATTTATAACTAAGTTATGGGTAAAATGGTTGTCTCCACTTTTTTTGTATTTTATATGATTATTTCCAGAATCAGGCATCAGTGAGGTTTATTTTTTTTCCATTCTTAAGGATCCTTGACAGATGAATAATGGAGTGGGATACATACAACTGTATAAGTTAATGGCTTACAGATGAGCAGCCGTGCAATGTACAGCAATTCTGTAATAATCATTTTAAGCTCTAGCTACAGCAGAAGTAATGCACACGCAGACATTGCTTTCACACCAATGCTTCCTCCAACCGGATAATGCCTTTAATAATGTGCTTTACCTTTTGGCTAGCCTGAAGAGGTCAGGCTTTTGGACTTGATGATCTTTGTAGGTCCCTTCCAACTGAACTATTCTATTCCAGAAGCATTTAAGAAGCAGGAAGATGCATCAACAGTTCAGAAACACCGGTAGGTTGTTAACTGCACAATATTCTTTTCATTATATAGGCTTGTATAGTCTTTTAAATTGAGAAAGTGGTTCAATTCCTCACTAGAGGCACTGAAGAAGCACTGATTTAAACATGTGCTATTATAGGAATAGGTTATGGCACAGAGCCTAGGAACATACAATTGAAAAGAACTGCATTTTGCTGTCTCACATTGTGTTTCACGGGAGGCTGTGTATTTATGGATCGAGAGGACTGCCAGTATTGAATTAAATAAGTGCCATGAAAGGGACTGTAATCACTTATCAGCACCTCACACTTTTCCCTGGGACACAACACTCAAATATAATTCAGGACTTAGTGTTATGCCAGGATTTTCAGTATATTTAAAGACTATATTTTTACAAATGCTGCAATGACAGAAAGAATGTCCCCACTCAGTGAGGGACATCCACAAGGCATTGAGTTATCTTGATGACACTGAAATGGACAACCATATCAATATATGATTTCAGCAGTCAGTCACACAAACAGCCTATCCCATCTAATTCTCTGCAGATTATAAAGAAATAAAAAGAAACAACAGGAGCACTACCAACACTAGGCAACCATGATTGGCCCATTTTGCATCTAAGTCAACAGTGGCACAAGACTGTCATTGTAAATACCCAAACACATAAGTCATGGGAATTGTTCAGCTTTCTAGCAAGTCCCTACAAACAATCCTGAAGTAACTGAAAATCCCAGTTCCCTCTGCAAACACATTCAGGCCTTTTAGACTCTGCTTCTCTAGTCTGCACTAGTTACTATGCATAATCTTAAACTGCAGGCTTTTTACTCATTGTTCACTGAGCCATGATTAGGCTCAATGAATAACCAAGAAAAAAACAAAAAAACAAGGCCAACAGCAAGGGGGTAGGGAGGGAAATATAAGTAAAAATTCACTTTATTACTGAAATGTCATGCAATTTGGGGCAAATATTTCAAGTTCCCTTCAGTTTATGACTAGTTAGAAAACAGCTTCACTGCTGTTCCCAAACAAAGAGGCACATACCTTACAGTTCTGGCCCTGCTTATCATTCATACTCTATTCCTAGAAACACTCTTTTTCCCTAGATAAGTCACACAAAAAAGGCCAAAAAAAAAAAAAAAAAAAAAAAAAAAAAAAAAAAAAAAAAGGAAAGTAAAAGCCCACTGGGCAACACGCATGAATACTCTCATACTTCTCTCCATTATAGAGAAGTCTCTTAGAAATCACTTCCCCACCACAGAGCTGAAACTAGGGGAATTTAAAGCCCAAAGCCATGGCTGCACCAGCAGTGGTGTATTTCAGTTCTTAGACCAGCCTTTAAAAATTACTCTGGCCTCCTGGCCAAATTCCAGCTACTAATTTCTCCGAGTGGGAAAAAAAGAGTGCACACTTCCTGACCTAGATTTTACATTTCTATTCTTGTTCCCGAACACTTCACAACCATTTCTCCTTTCCAACGTTCATCTTCAAATTTTTCCCTGCTCCACCCTTAAGATTAGAGTTTCACTTCTTTCCCTGCTCAAACCTGCCTTCCTCCTAGCAAAGCCTCCCAATAGCGACCCATGAGGTCACACCTCCTGCTTCATCCCACACAAACCTACAGCTGCTGGCCTGTATCATCACACATCCTCTGTCCTGCCCAGCACCAATGTTCAGATCTGGTATTCTACATAAACACCATTCAATAAAGCAAGTTAACAGAAGGAAATTAATAGAAATGAAGGCTCCGTTACTCCACTGAGCACTGGTCCAACACCATTTTACTTTGTCTTTTTTTATTTTTTTAAAGAGGTAGCACAAAATGTATCTCAGCTGATAACTATGAAGGACAGATGCGTCCCTAGAGTGTTACAAAACTAGATGGATCTGTGGGAAGAAACAAGTGAAGTCACCCCTAACCACAGGAGAGTTTGCAAAGAGCTTTGGGAATCTACTACAGCAGTTTCAAAGAACCTTAGTGAAAGCATTGACCTTTTCTTTCCTACATTTAAAGAATGCTTATTTCATGTCCACAAGACTAAATATAATTGGTTTCTGGTGCATCACATACTTTCCCCATTCCTAAAAGCACAAAAAGTGTCCAGCAGTTTTTCTCATCCCAGGTTTGTTTCCTCCAAACAGGAAGGAAATGGGACATGCTATGGTTAGGCCAATGACAAAAGATTCTTCAGACCCAGTAACAGCAGCTACATTTCATTTGTCTTTCCTACAATTACATCATTAAAGCTGGTGTTAATTTGGGGTCTCTCCTCTATTCAACCACTGTAATGAAGCTCCAGAGAACTTACCGATGAAATTTCATGTTTAATCAAATTAAGTTATCCCATCTTTCACACTTGGAAGCGTACTACTCCTGGTTTAGAATGGAAGGAACATCCTTTCTCCTTCTACAGAAACTGAGGCTTTTTGTCTTCCTAAGGAAATAAGACTTTTCTTTGCTCTTAAAGAATTTTCAGCAAGTAGACTCCGTATAGATAGATCAACACAAAGCCTCTTTTCCCAGGAGCTAATTGTCTACAGGAATCTAACATCAGCTAAGGCACAGAACTACCCAATACTACCAACTATCGGCCTGAATGCCAGTGCTGGGAGCTGCTCTCCAACTGCAGAAACAAGCTGGCAGCACTGTTGCTGCACCTTCTGGAGACAGGTGTTTGCTGCAGCTGCAGGTTTTATTTCAGCAATAAACTTTCAGTACGTTGTAGAATTAAGACTTCCATTTAAATTTCTCTAAATGCCACTGAAAAGCTCCGGTGAATCAGTCGTCACTTAACTGCACACCCACATCTCAGGGGTTTCCAAAGTTGGCTGCACTTCTCCTGTAGAGAAGAGGAAAAATTGATCTGCAACCATAAACAGTTCTTTCCACTTTCCTGCAGGTTGAAGAGAGCCTCTTGATGGATGCTTTGCTTTTAATTCTGCAAAACAAGGTTAGCTCATAATGAGAGCTTCCGTGCTAGATTTCAGCCCAAGGGGAATTTGAGTTGCAGTTATAAATCCCCTAGAACATTAAAGGAAAGTACAGAAATAGAAATGCTGAGGATGACAGCAGCGTAAAATTATAGCACTTTGTTCACAGTACACTGAGAACGTACTGGAAAAGTTGCTTCGATTACTTGTTCTTCTCTGTACTTGGGCAAACACATTAGGAAGGCTGTGATTTCAACAACACTTAATTTTGTCTTAACAATGGGGCAGAACATGCCTGCAGAGGAAGGAGGCAGCAAGACTGAGTTTATGTGCAGCTAACCCCAAATCAAGCTCAAGTTCTGTTGTTCTCAGCAGAAGAGTCAAATCCTATTTCTACAGTAATAAAACAACTTCACACTGCGAGTAATCCCAATTAGGATATACTTGGCATAAATAAGTTCTCAACAAAGCAACGCCACAGTCTATTTGCCATTCAGCAAGATAGTAAACAGTCTGCTTTGTACTTCTTACCCTCACACAGCAAAAAGTCAATACAGTCAGCAGTTGTTCTGACAGTTCTGCACTTCTGAGCTAGCAATTTTATTGAGTCTCATTTTGACTGACAAATCTTTTCCATTTGAGTTTAGTAACTAAATTAGCGTTAGCACAGAAAGCATTTCTGAAAAATAAGCAAACAAAACCATAACACCTCACTTCTGATCACGTACTGACCTGACCCAAAGAGCACGTCTCACTTGGATCTGGTTCAACAGTGTAATCACCAAGAGGTAATATACTGCTGCAACATAAGAGCTGAAAAATTACCCAGAAAAAAAGGCTCCATACTTTGCTATCAATTTCAGTTTGAACTGCTGTCTCCACAAGGAAGAGTATTCCTCATCCGAAATGCCTTTTTTCTTTTTATACTGAAAAACTGGCTGCACAGAATTGCACTCGCTTGGAAAAAAAATAAGTTCCATGAAGGCAAAGTATGACTGCACAGCATAATTCAAACATTAACAATCATTGAAGTTGGAGACAGTCCAGTACCTACAGAAAAGTCACTAAGGCAACACCTGACAGACTCCAAAACAGAGCACAGATATGGAATGATACTGAACCAAGGCATGATCCCACAGCACTGCACACAAATCTGAAAGCAATTAAATAAACAATATATTAAAACATCAATTAACCTCTAACAACAACTGGTCATGCTCTGACAATAATATATAATAATAATAGGTAATATCATAGGAAAAAAGGAAGAAATACTCCTACCATCAAAAGAAAACGCTAATGAGATGTTATGACCCACAACTTCTTCAAATAGCAAAAGCAGTATATTTTCCATGCATTATTTCTTGGCAGGCAGACTTAGTGATTAATGGCAATGTTACTGACTGAAGAAACTGGACAGCACACACTACAGAAGGAATATTTTCTATTTTCCTGATAAGACATGCAAGTATCTCTATAGCTAGAGACCGTGTGAGAAATTTGTCTGAAATGCAGATGAGAAGTCCTCTGTTTAATAAATCAGGCCAACTGCAGAGTTCATTAATACTGTCTTAAGCACACTGCCAACACCACTTTTTTCCCCCTGCTGTTGTCCTCAGTAAGGTGAGGCTTTCACATACAGTATTTTATAAAGCTCACAGAGAGCTGCACTAAGCAGTGTTTCTTAACAGTGGTTTCATATGGCCAACTTGAATTACATTACCTGCATGCATTTCTCTAACAGTGCACAACTACTGCTCTAGCTTTAATGAGCTGAACCAACCAGTTTCTCCAAGGGCTTTCACAGCTAGAAAGCAATGGCTTCTGTAACAAAACAAGATACAAAGTATATAAGCATGTATCCAACCAGACGAACATGAGCACTCCCAATAGTCAGAGCTTCCCACGGAAGAGCCTGAAACAGGCACTGACTTCTTCAAAACTTCTTTTAATATAGACAAAAATTAGCAAGGAGATTGTAATAAGCTGCACATCACTATCCTGATGCTTCTGTTGGTGACTAGGTAGTAAAGTCTATTTTCTTCCTCACAAAGGAGTTCTCATTTCAGATCTATAATCTCAGAGTGTTGCTTGCTGTTCTGTGTGTTTATTGTCATAGTGTTCTAAAGGCATAGCATCTCAAATTATTTACTTAACATACAGGACAAGCACTACACCTGCTAGCCCTGTGCTCTCCAGTTTGACACCTAACCAGCATGCATCAACTCAGTCAGATTCACTGCTAGCAATAATGCCCCTTTTGTTTCAGGCATCATAGAAACCTCTCTCATTTGCTTCTAAATTAACTGCAAGAAGTGTAAATAAGACCACAAGTTGCTGCATACAGCATTACAGCTAGAGTTGCTTCACCCAGTAACAAAACAGCTGTCAGATAGAGAAAACACTTGATCGTAGCAACTGCAGACATTGCACCTGTTGACTCTAAGAAAAAATTTATTCTGTTGACAGTTGCCTGTAGATTCTGTAGATCTCCAAGGTGCACAGATTTTTCCTTGATATCTACATAGAAAGGAGGCACAGGAATTGCACTAGAACTTCATCAGCAGCACACAAGTGGTAAGATCACAAAGTCTGCTAACACAGGCATGAGCCACTTTCACGACTTCAGTCACAAAAGGAACTGCTTAAAGAGCTCCACCTCTGCTAGCACATACCTTGTCCAGAACACTGAAGGCATGAAACCTCTTCCTGTCCCTCTGAAATTCAGCTAAAACACTGGGAAATGAAAATGACTACAAAGTTCATGAGGTCGTGCGCTTACCAGAGGTGCCCATCATAGGGGAATATTTAAGTTAGATATAAATAGTATTCATACAGTCTATGGACCCTTTTTCTATTAGTTACATTCACCTTCCTCCCACTTCCTATATGAAAAAATTTAGGACTACGTGCTGGGAAAACAAAAAGATGACAACACACTCCACAGCAAGTAATACCTCGTCTGCTCTCTCTTTTATGAGCTGTTCCTTCCCAAAGTGCTTTTCATTTCAGCTGTCATGAGCCCTGCTAGGCAGGATTACAGACCCAAAGTTATACATGCATCGAGCTTTGACAGGACAATCCACGACAGCCTTCAGGAACCAAACTGTTTGAAACTGCAAGCAAGAGAAATATTTACTTTGGTTTTCCTGAACCTTTGATTGGACCTCATCTTCAAAATGCCTGCCTCACGTTAGATCTCCAGTATTCACCTGCCAGCATCAGGTATCAAAAGCAGTTAGAAAAACAGAACCACAGGCAGCAAGTTCCTGTTTGTTTTCTTAACTGTAGCTATAAAAGTTTCTCAAAGTGGAAACATTTTCACACAACACACTCATTCCAATTTGTAACTTAAACATGAACACAAGCACCATTGTCTCTCCTTATACTTCTCAGAATCACCTGAATACAATGAAAAGGGGAGCAGCTACTTCAACAGAAATCACCTCTTTGAGCCTGCCTTCCCAAAGAAGAATTTCAATACTCAATGCCTTTTGTTCCTCTGAGTGCATTTAAGTTAGAGCAACGACAGGAGCAGCATTGGTAGAAGCAGCTGATGCAGCAGCTGCTGCAATAGGCAGCCACCAGGGATGACTCTAATGCCCTAATTCATTCACCTGCTCAAGATGAGGTACAAAGAGGTTGTTAGCTAGGAGACAAGCACATCCTTCAATTCTGACAAAACCTGAGAAATACAGAGTTTAGCTCAGCAGGACAATACTAGAAACTCACTGTGGTATGGTAACAGGTGGCTGACAAGACAATGGGCAAGGGCTAAGTCCTCTCCCCACAGTTATCCCCAACCCCAATAAACATAACAACCCTCCTACCCTAAGAGGCTTGGTATCTAGGCTCCTAATGCAGCCCAGTGCATTTTTCTGCCATTGTTATCTTCCTCCCTTGTAGAAAATCATTTGCTTTTGACATATTTCAGTCTTGAGAACAAGATCTCCCTCTGTCATCTTTTAACAATCAAATATCTTAAGTGTGGGAGACAAAGGGATATGCCCAACCTCTTTTCAGTGGTCTGAGGACAGGACAAGGGTAAAACAGCCATAAAGTGGCACACAGGAAGTTCCGCACCAATATGCAGAACTTCTTCACAGTAAGGGTGACAGAGCACTGGAACAGGCTGCCCAGGAGGTCATGTAGGCTCCTTCAGTGGTGATATTCAAGACCTGTCTGGACACCTACCTGCACAGCCTGCTTTGGAAGAGGCTTGGACACAGTGATCTCTGGAGGTTCCTTCCAACACCTACAATTCTGATACTCTTCACACATCACATATGTACACCAACATATAGCACTGGTCCACCCTCAAGCTACTGCATCTCATTCCTGTCTTATAGCTCAGGAAATGGAGGTTTCAACCAATTTTATATTTTGGGTGACCTGGAAGGCCCCATAGATACCCCACCAATGCCTGAAATAGATGAGAACAGAAGCAAAGCGAGCACCAAGATGATCCTGAATCCCTTCCAGCTTCAGCACTTCAGGCTTTAAACAACCAATTTGCCATGTTGACTTCCCTGTACCTTTTTATTTGATTACTTATTTTATTTGATCGGCTTAAAAATAAAGCACAACCTTCAGTTTCCCCAGCAACCATCAGACATTAGTTACAGACCCTGGAAGGATTACTCACACAGCAGAACTCTCCTCATGTTACCACTTCTCCTCAGCCACTTTCCCACTCCTCCAACCAGACAGACCATCCTTATACAAGCCAGTATCAGCTTGTTTTACTCTGACAGCCCTGCATTCTCAGCAACAACAACAAAAAAAAAGACTCAAAACAAATGCTGATAAGAAGCACACAACTTCAGATCTACTTCCCAAGGCATAGCAGCAATTAGGGAAGGAACAGGAAAGCTAACTTTTCAAAAGGCTTGACTCTTAAATATCATTTTCCTGCACTAATCAACCAGCTAAAAATTTTTACATTGATTTGTTTTAAAGCCAGACCAAATGATTTGTGAGCAGGTCCATGAAAAAGGTTCAGATCCAATTCCTATGCCACATAGAACTCTCCTCCTCCCCAGTTTCTTCCCCACTTTTATGAGCTCATAAAACTAGGCACAAATATGTTGATGCATTTCAGTTGCTTATTAAAAACAATTATTTCCACCACACACAACCCATCTTAAGACTTTAAATTATGCATCTTACATCGAAGAAACTCAGGCAAAAACCACAGCAGAGGGTGGTACACATGGAAAGCAATACATACTGAAGTAAGTTACTTAAACTATGGAGCTTCTTACACTGAGATGTTCACAGTTGATAAAAGGGGGGGAAAAAAAGAAGTTAAACTCTCCCTCCAAACACACACAAATTCCTTTCTACCACAACATGACTCCACTCACATATTGCCCTATTTTCCGTGAGGCCATTCAAAACAGCCATAAGCTTTCCTGCTCTGGTCAAGGCAAAAGAGGAATTCAGCAGAAATAAGGGGCTTAGCAAGAATAATCAGCAGTTTACCCCGAATGCAGTAACACAGAAGCTGAAATAAGTCTTTTCCCTATTTTGGCCTCAAGCTGGATGTACTACTCAGCCAACATGCAAACATTTCTGTTGTGCAGCACAAGACAAGAGCTTACCCAAGGCCATAAGGCTGTTTGCAAATACCTTCTTCATACATATTTTTGTTATCCCACTCTATAAGAACAAGCAATCAAACTGAAGAAAAATCAACACCCTTGGCTGTTAAGCAAAATAAAAAACTGACATTGAATAGCAGGAATAACTTCTTTACAGTAAGGGTGATGGAGCACTGGAAAAGGCTGACAAGAGAGGTTATGGCATCTCCTTCTACAGAGATATTCAATACCCATCTGGACGCCTACCTATATAAACTATTGAACCTGCTTCAGCAAAGGGGTTGGACTTGATCTCTTGAGGTTCCTTCCTTGCAATTCTGTGACTCATATACACTTTTCTCCATATGCTTGGAAACTGCCTTTCTTCCTCCACTCATGAGCTGCACACTCAGAGCTGGAGTCCCTCATACCTGTGCAGAGGATACTTAACCTGAGTGAAGTCACATAGCCCAGGACTCAAAGTGTTCATAAACTTCCATCTCACAGTCAGCTTTCAGGCTTGCAGAAAGGCCTGAGTCAGGATTCCCTATCATGACAGGTGCAGGCCATAGGCACATACAGTTTCTGCCTCCAAGAGCTTACAATGCAAAGGATGGATAAGATTTTCACTGCTAGACAAACCGAGGAGACAGGGAGCACCCACTGTGCCACATATTTCAGAGTGATTGATGGAGGGGAGCAGTTCATAAGGATATATACTTATAAACAAAAGAGATCCAGCACAATAGAATGAAACACCTTGGCACAACCTTAAGTCATTTTTGCAATGCAATCCACTGTCTGACTCTTCGATCCCAGCACAACAACTGCAAAGACAACCTTTCCATCGAGACCTATTGCATTACAACTTTAATAACCCCATCCCAGCATCCACCTCCACCCGGACACCAAGTTCAAAACAAGACGACCGACCTCATCCCTACCAGGGGTTGCACGGCAAGCTAACCAGGACGGATGCCTTTCCGCATGCCCTACGGAAGGGCCCAAGAGAGTAGAGCCACACGCGAAGCCCCGAGCCGCAAGGAGCCCCAGCGTTACGGTGCCGGCCCGATGCCCGCCGCCCCCCGCCTCACCTTACCTTCATGCCGCGTCTCCTCGCGCACCGCCCTCAGGGGATGGAGGGCGGGCGGCCGTCGTCGCCGGCTGCGTCCCCTTCTCCCCCAGCGCTCCGGCTCCTCCCGCCCGATGTAAACACACACGGCGGCGGCTGAGGGTGGGCCGAGGGGGGGCAGCGCCATGGCAACCTCGGCCGGAAGAGGAAGCGCGGGGGTCAGGGGCAGCCATCTTAGCGGGGTCGGGGTGGTACGCTGCGAGTGCTTACGGCCGCGACACCGTAGGGAAAGCTGCCCACGTTGGGGTAGCCTGAGACGTTCAGCAGCACTTCATCTAGTGCTGCAGAGCTGGAAGGGCAGACCATGAGTGGGGCAGCCAGCCTTGCTCCTTAGCTGTCAGCTGCACCGCGCTAACAGCGCACAGGTTGTGCCGACAGGTGTGCTGCTTTAAGACCATCACCAGGCACAGGCATGCATCTGTATGCAGGGGTGGTTCTACTAGCGAACGGTTTGATGCGATCAGCGACAACCAAACAAGGTGCAAAAAGGATGGTTTGAAGCAACGGCTTCTGGAACTGGGAAACAGCATTAAGCAAATGGTGATGAGTTTCATTCGATCTGACTTCACATAATTGCACAAGTGAAGACTGAGTTAATGCGCAGCATAACTTCAACTTGACAAGTGGTTGAACCCAAAGGAGAGCTCTCTTTTGTTTTTTCCAAGTTACTGAGAAGCATTTCAGTTCCTTCTCTAAATAACATGCCCTTGACCATCTAAATCTTCCTAGCTGTTCTCCAGTACAAAGAAACCTATTTAGTTAGAAACCAAAAGTGGGGGGGGGGGGGTGAAGAAAGGGATGGCTTAAAGCCTCAGCATGCCTGCTCTCAGTACACAGGAAAAGCAATTGGGTTTCGTTTTGATCTGCTTCATGCTGTCCTCTCATCCACAGAAATCCCTCAGGCAATAGTAGTAAAGCTGTGCACTATGTTCAGTTTTCATTTTTCAGTTAAATTAGAGACTCATGAGTGACACTGAGCAAAACAATTCCCTTCTGCCATGTGGGCTGATGTCCCCAGAGGCCCCTTTCCTTTGCTTCTCCCTTCCTTAAGCCCTTAACTGGGTCACTTCTCAGAGAAATACCCTTAGCCCTTTCTCACAGCAGAATTCATTGGTACTTTTCCTCATACATGCACATACTTCACTCCAGCATATGAACCTTCTCAGCAGAGCAGTAACACAAGACAGTGAATCCAGGAAAGATTTCATACAGCACAGATTTCTGCAGACATGCACTCAGATACATAATGTGTAGTATTACAAAAATCTCTCACACCTAACAATAATTAATCAACTAAAATACCCTCCTCAATACACCATCCAATAAAATTATATTTAAAAAAACTGACAGCAGTATTAGTAGAATTAGGTTGCATCGTTTTTAATAGCAATTTATGTTGTGCTCAGATCACAAGTACAAAGAACATTCTAGTGCTTGCATTGAATTTAACAAGCAAATTATAGCCTTGTTGCCTGTAAAATAATAATGTATATTTTAAAGGATTGAGGAGGAAATTATCTTTTCTTTCATCAAGGTAAAATGATGAACTTTAGATTCAAAGTAAGGCAGCCCTCTACATTTAGCATTTAAAATTTCAGATGAACATAACGTGGTTTCTCAAGAAGCCCCTAAAGTTAAATATGTGCAGTGTTTTATAGAAGTTAAAATGAGATTGCCTTGTTTGTGATGTCTCCAAAACATTCACAGAACATTCCAATGGAAAAATCAGAATGTTCTGGAAAACATACAAATCTCAGGGAAAAAAAAGTTGGGGAGGGGGGAAATAAATTGCTTACTTCATGCTAGAATCAAAAAGTCCTGAAACTATTTCAGAACTATACAAATATTCCCCAACAAAAAGTTACATGACATATGATACATACATTAGCAAATAGTGCAGCTCACTAGCTATGAATTTGTTCAATGAAACCATTGGTGCTGAGGACTCCATGTTCTTACTTACATTTCAGGTGTGATTGCTCTGAATGAGCTCTAACACTGTAGCCTGAATACCTATTAATGGCTGTACCAACTGTGCACCTGGAATAGGCTTTTCCAGGTTTGTGTCATCCAGGTGGATTTAATCCATTTCACACAAGTCAAGCCTGCTCTGGTACATGAAGCAAAGCATGACAAGTGGCACTGATTATAAGTATCACCTCCAAAAACATGGGAGAAATGTTACTGTACATACATCTGCAGTTAATTTTTTTTTTTACTATTATTATTTGCAAGTAGTAGAGTTTATGTCTTTATAGTATGGAAATGACCCTCCCAGGCTTTCTGAAGGACAGAGAAGACAAGGAGATTTACCTGTCCAGAATTTTCATTGAAGGCTGAGCACCCGAAACATCAAGTTAATAAAGCATGGTATGAATACATAATAAATATTTTTAAGATGTCAAAACCAGTGGCAAAATATTTTGACCTCCAGATCTGGTCACAGTACACCCTTAAATGACTTTTAACAAAATCAAAAGCAGTTTCATAAAGTTACCATTCTCCGCACAGGGCTGTGTGTGTGAGATAGAGTGATACTTGGACATAATTTTTGCTGTGCAGACTAGGACTTTCAGCACAAGATGTCACATGTGCTGTCTTTAGGAGGTGAGACCAGCACTTTTTGTCTATGCTTGTGATCAGACATGGCTCAGCAATAAACATATGAACAGTAACAGAGAGTCCAGGTCTCAGTCCTACAATTATAGTGCTTTCCCTTAGATGCATCTTAACACACGGAGATAAATAACGATATTATGAAGCATTAAAAGTGGTTGGTCCATGTGCTAAAGGGTTCTGGCAGAAAGGAAATTATTTCCAGGCAATGTAGCTGCTGATTAGTACAACTCCTCCAGACCTCCTGTTCCAGATAAAAAAAAATCCTCCCTTACAATGATAAATTGGCCTTTAGAATTGTTTATATATACATATATATAGATAAATGCTACTGTGATGAGAGATCTAAGTCTCTTCCCTTGACCCTTAACCACACCCCCAGGAGGTACCTGCTGCATTAAGTAGCTGGACTCCAAGAATTTACACATAAAATTCCCCCCTGAGAATTTAAGTTCAGAGCTGTGAAAAGTGTAAAGGTGACTAAATCAAGGGAAGTTGAATGCCTGCAGCAGTCAGTTGCCTGAACAACACCATGCATCAAAATCTGAATAAGCATCCAGTACACAAAACATTAGTGACAGAGCAGGGAACATCACTTAGTCTGTTACATCCTGGACTGGTAACATACTAACTGTGAAACCTGTTTTACAACAAATGGGCAAGTATTTAAAAGATACATCAGTCAATCCTAACAGTGTAGCAAGGAAAACCTAAACAATCTCGTGATTCAGCTGTGTCACTGGAAACTATAATCTGCCAGATGAAGTGTTCAGAGATCCATAGATCTCTACCTGCCCATTCCTGAGAGAAATCTCTGGCACTCGAGCTGAACAATGTGGAATGCCAAATGCTCACATACTTCTGGGACAATTCTTCCACAAATATCTCAGTATTTCCCATTGAATTTCATCATTAGTTACCATGTGAATGAGCAAAGAAAACAAAAGAAAAGTTCAGTGTTGTATGAAATGAAGACAAGCCATGCTTCCCTCTGGGAGGGAGAGAAGTCTAAGAAAGACAAGATATTTTTATACGATATATATATATATATATACACACACACACACACACACACATTTACATACATGCATATATAAGTGATAGAATCAAATGTAACCAAATGGTCAGCACATTTTTTGAATGCCTTTTTAGGGGATGGTAATAATAGGAAGTGCTTAGAAATAATTTCATCCATAAAGTTCACTCTAATTTTTTAATTACTGCCTATTTTGTTCATAATTTGTGAGTTTTGCTATTTTTAAGTCATTAGACTCCTCGTGTTTAAAGCAGTCTTAAAAACAGATGCTTAGAACAGTACTACTGCACAAACAACTGCAAAAAGCAACAGCTGGAACCAAAAAATAAGGGAACGTTTTCCTCCCTGTGACTCTTAGAAACTCTTCTACAGAGCCGATCTACTTAACAAAATGCCTCAACTAGAAGTAACTTTGTATACTGGTGTACTCAAGACTGAACACAGACACTGTCATTACAAGGAAAATGGAGAGCATAGGGCCCTGAAGATATCCCTGGTAGAGCTGCACCTCTTAACTCTCACAAAGAGCATAAAAGGTTGGCAAGGGGAAGCCAGGTTTAACTTGCTGTTTTCACTATGCAAACTGAAAGAAGAAATAAAGAGCAGGTGCAGAGAGCTGTTAATTAAATCAGTAACATCTTTCCCACTTCACAAGTAAAGAGTCTAAGAACACATTGCTTTTAAGGTATTTTCTTCACAGGTACTGGACAACTAGAGAGATCTCATTTTCACTTCTGCTCTAAACTTTTTGCTTGTAGTCACTTCTCATGCATGCCGAGACATCTTAGTAACTCCACCGTGAAGAAAGTTTAGGAGGTACTGGCAGTACAGTGTGGTAGAAAACACCTGAAGAAAGCATTCAGAGCTTGTGGGACCTATTTCATGGTCTTTATCTTGGGTTCAGGTCTGTGTAAGCATCCCATCCCAATCATGGGAGAACAAAACAAAGCCATTGGCAGATTTGCCACTTAATTATTCCTTTTAAATTGTTACTATTAATGACTGGGATAGTAGATTTTCTTAAGAGCTAAATGTGCTGGAAAACTACTTCTTGTTGACCTTGACTTCCATAGTGTTTTTAATTCTCCTTTTCCCCCCTTCATTCTGTGTTGTTACATTACTAACAGGCTTGGGTATTTTAAATATGAATGTATTGCTCTTACAGAAGAGCCCTAAGCAAGACTATAAAGGTGTTATTCATACAATACTGAAAAATGGCAGTAATAAAAAGAAAAACCTATTAGCCTTCTCTCCAAGCTGAAATCATCTAGCTATCAAGTAGATATATGACAGGAACTCGGGACACATTGCTGCTTTGGATTACAAATGGCACTTTTGCTTTAGCCTGCTATGATTTTGCTCTCACTTGGAAAGTTCTTATGTAAAACCAATTCTAGCTATCTTTAGTAAAGATCCTTCTGCATAAAGATACAGTGCTAATTATCTTCTAAAGCTGTACTTATCAGTCTGCCCACTTAAGAGAATGCAGACATTTTTTGCACTGTTGTGTGAAATCCTGAACCCTACATGCAGGCCCACTTATTCTGGCGTTCTTGATTCTTTGTTTCCTCATAGGTTTGTTTGCGATTTGTGTTTTCTTATATTAAGTATCAAATGTGGCTAGGTATTTAATAACTGTGGCAGTGCCTTTCACAAACTGTTACATGACAAGTAAATAAATATACCAAAGAGACACTGAACTATGACCATCCTCTGGTTGTAATCAGAACACCAAAAGAGACTTTCCAGTTACACTACAGCATGTAGAATTTCATACTGCTTATATCATATGGCCAAGGCACTTCTGCCAGATGATGGCACCTTCTAGAGAGATTTTTACAAAGGGAATTTTATTGGCAGCTAAGGATTCTCAGAGCCCATTTCCCTCCTCCCATACACCACGTAACATATATTGTTTTCATGGATGTGAGTGATTAGTAGAGAACACTACAACTGGAAGGATTAAAAATAAATAAGGTAAGAATAGTCATTATAGAAACACAGCTAGCATCTCACATTCATTAGATAATGTTGTAGGAGCATTTGAGGAGTAAGATCCATTTGATGAAGTCATGCAAAATTTCCTCTAGTTTTGATGGGTTAGACTTGGCTTCAGTTTAAAGTATGTGCATATACATCTCTCTCAGATATCCCATGTGTTTCATTTTCAAAGTGTTCAAGAGCTGCATTTTGTCTGAATTTCACATGTTTTCACTTCTTTAATTAGAGTTGCCCTCTGTGAGAGTGATGATTTTAGTTCAGTTTTAAAATGTAATGGAAGTTATCAGCTCAACCATATAATGGTACAAAACTAAATATATGTTAAGGAAAACAAAAGATGCAAAAGCACTTCATGCAAAGAAAACTGAAAGCATGCACTCTTATCAGAGTTTTAATTTTGAAAACATGAGATGAATTGAAAAATCTATAAACTCACATGCCTTTAAAGAAATTGGAAGCTGCATTTCATGAAAAGCCATGTATTTGGCACTGAAAGCCAATTTTGATAATTTGAATGAGGAAAAAGAAATGAAAATAAGTGGGCTTGAACTTCTGAGTTTACTTCAACAAAGCTGTTACATTCCACATGCCCTTACTTATAGGGCATGAAAGCAATATTTTTCTGTATGCTTCAGAGTCTTGTAATAGAAAACTCTCCCTGCCAAAATGCCAGGATACATAACTGCATTCACATATGGGCTTCCCAGATTTCAGAAGCATTCAGATACATTTCTACTCTGAACCTGTGCCAAATACTCTGAACAGTACAGGCAGCAAAACTCAGCTGCTAGATTCTGCTGACATTTGGAATCACCAGCAATTTGTTCTCAGGATGCCAGAACAAGACTATAGGTAATATTTCATCTATATCATGAACAATGCAATCCATGTGGCTATTCCCATCTCCTCAGAGTATTTTTGAACTTCTAATTTTAAAGGATTTCTTTCCTTTTAGCACACACTAGCAATATAACTGTTTTTACAAGAACATGACATATCCATACATAATGCTTGCAAAGCTATAGTTCTTCTTTAACCTGTGCTCCTGGCCAAATTCCTGTAATGAACTTAACACACACATTGCAATTTCCCTTCATTACACTAAGCTTTCTTCTCATTAATAATGGGGAGAAGTCAACTAGCAGCCTCCAAGCTCAAAACACAGGAAGAATATTAGTGAAGCTGAACTGAGATTGTGAGACTTATTTCAGCATAAGCTGTTTCTTACAGTATTAAGCCTTAATTAGATATTGGCTTGGTTAATGTTTTGTTGAGATTCCAAGCTGCTTTTGGAGTATATGGAATTTTCCCCTCCCACATTCTCATCACAAAATACTCTCCCTCATCTTTTTACTCCTGCACTCATGCACATATTGCTTTAAGTTAATTTGTCCCACATTTACAGGGGAACAGGTAAGCATTTTGTTCCTTGAGACAGAGGAGACTAAAAGGTAAAAACAATCTCTTTCCCAGTTGTTAGAGCAGAGTCTCTTCAGCCCAGCCAACGGTAGGTTAGAGATCAGCTATTTCATGTCTTGCCTGTCTTTTCAATCTCTCATACCACCCTGTATCTCTTATTAGGAGCTTCTGGATACCTCCAAAGAAGACCCTCTTCCAGCTTAATTCCCACATGCCATCCAGCATAGCTTGAGCAGGAGTTACTGCCAAACCTACATAACACCACAACACACCCACCTTTTCAGCAGTGAGGAAGAGGAACACAGTAACACTGATCAGGCTTTCTTCAGAGTCCTGTCACAGCTTGGAGTCCCATCCATTTAATGCTGAACTTCATACCCTGCTCTGACTTATTTCTGTCAGCAGAAGCTTGTGCACAACTAAACAGTCCTGGATAGATATCCAGGTAGGTAAGTAATTAACTAGCATGCCTCCCTAAACTTGTTGTTAAGTAGTGGGAACCAGGGGAAATAACATTACATGGCACTACAGCAGATGGATTTAGGATGTTATCTCTACATGCTATTGGTAGAGTCTCGCTGCCTCTGTAACCACTTCTGTGGCTTCCTCTGCATTAAGGATTTGCACCCTGAGATTCCAATAGATTGTCTTTTTTTTCCAGCTGGTTCTGAAAGGAGGAATTAGGGTGCCCTACCTGCAGAGGTATCTGCTTCTACAGCCAAGCATTCATCCTGATTAAGAGCAGCCAGGCAAATCTGCAATCAGGTAAATTGCATTGCAGAAGTAGGCTGATGTCCTAACATCAAAAGAAGAGACAGTATCCTGGGATATGTTTAGTGTTAGCAGTGCTCTCAGTGAATTCTTCTGTCAAGATATTAATAAAAAGGCTTTAGACTTGCTGGGGCTATCCCACAGTAAAACATTTTGACTTGTATGCTTTTTGAATGGCATGACAGGAAAGAGCTATGTAAGTATTTATCCTAATGAGCAGTACATATGCCAACATATACAACTCAACTACTCTTTGATCAATACCTTATTAATGTATTTCTAGAGATAAGAAGTTTAATAGCTGTAGTTTGATTTCCTGATGAAAACCAAGGGACCTCTTTGAAGCTCTACAGACTTGCTTCAGGCTGCAAGCCGCTATTTCAGATCTATCTGCCCAGAACTTTAGACATGTGCCAGTGCCCTGACAGTACCCCCTCAGCACCTCTCCCATGGCCTTCTCTCCAGCCTGACAGCCAATCTACAGAACATCTACTGCTCTGGATCAGGCCAACATTAATGTTCCAAAGTACTCTGGAACAGCAACTGACAGTGCTGTTGAACTGCCTCCTGAAGCTGGCAAAGACGAACTGCCTGGCAATCTACAGCAAGAAGAGGAACATCAGTGTCACTGTGTTGATACAATAACTGACAGAGATACTTCACTTTTCACACAAGCAGGCTTTGTGTAGCTTTAAATACTATCTACATTTAACAGTTTCTGCTCAAAACAAGTTTCTACTGAGAGCAGCTGATGCTACACATTAATATAGATGGAAAAGTCCAATCATTAGGCAAGTTTACTTTTTTTCCTACAGCACATCTTCTACAGAGACAGGCCTGTGTTAAAGCTGTCTATTTCAGGGTAGCACAAATTTCAGTGTCTGGTATGATACCTAGTCCCGAGGGACGGTGAACACTTCAAATCAACCATTGGTATTCCAGAATGACTAGCACTAAACAACTAACAGGAACAGATATGCCCTTATTCTGTGCAATATACAATCCACAAGTGGCTTTTACAGCTTACCAGCAACACAGATGTTGCTAGCTGCCACAAATGACAGACTCCTGCTTTGAGTTTAAGGCCAGCTCCTCTCTTCAGTTTGTAAACTAACTCTAGGGAACTTATTTTCGTTTTCTAGGTGCTGGTCTTACTACTCTGGGGAGAACAAGGGCTCCTACATAATGCATTTGAACACAAGACATAGATAAGAAATAATTACAAGGAGCAGCAGGGCCTTAAACCAAGCCTTTCAGGGCAATGGGAGGTTGTTAACTCCCTGCTAGGAATGGAAATAGGAAAGAATAGGAAAGCAGCTAACCAGTTTACCAGGAGAGCATTCTTATGCTCTGACAGACCCTCTCCATAGCATCTCTTCTTGTGGAAGATGTAGTGCCTGCAAATTCTGGAATATTCACAGCTATTAAGAAGAAACAACTGAAGTTGCAGACAGCATAGGTAATAATGCTTCCCAGGGGGATGATATGCTATGTAACCCTTGTTATGACTGCAATCCCATTTCATCCCTGACTCACAGCAAAGGATTGTGTATATAATATGGCACATCAGGGTAACAATCATATCTCCTGTACAAGTACAGGACAATCAACTTTCAAAAGCAAACAAACCTGTAGAAAAGCATTTTTCAGTTGAGAAAGACAGAAGAAACCTTAGATTACTGAATATTTTGCCTTCTTTCCTATAAGTTACAGCTAGCTAACATTAACAGTTCTGTGTCAGAAAGCATTTCAGACTGTAAGCCTCACATTTTGAATGAAATCCTAAATTAATACCTCACATATGTACTTTTCAAGGTCTTCTAATACATCATCATGCACAGCATCAATGCCTCAAGACATTGAAAACATCAGAAAATAGAGGGAGTTCATATAACCACATTGTCCTAAAAGTCTCTCCCATGCTTTTGTAAAGGAAAAAAATAAAAAAAAAATAAAAAATAAAATCACCATTTTCCTATTTTATGAATACTGCCTCTGACTGTCCCATTCTTCTAATGGGATGTTAGCACACAGGCCAGCAGTAACTAGTCTCAGTCTAGAAGATTCCTTCTAGGTTTTTCAACAATACATGCTTAGAACATCATACATTCACTGTGCTTGTCTTGTGTTAGTAGATATCACTGTACATACTATAGTTTGGCACTGAAAGCCTTCAGCACTATAACAATATTTATGATGTTAAGATAACCACCTCCTCTCTCACATGAAATGCCTTACAAAATACCTGATTTCCCACTACAAACTATATGCTGTCCAGGACCACAGTAACTGCTACCTACAGCACTCAGGATTTGATGCAAAGCACTTCTTCAAATAAAGTATAGAAATGAGCCACAGAAACACTGAAAAGACTCTACCTATCAAGCATTTGTCACCTCCCTCCAGATAAAGCTTTCAGAACTGAATGCTCAGGCTTTCCGAGAGCCACAGGTAATAAACACTTCTGAGAACTGAAACATCTGTTTTCAATCCTAAATCTAGAAGAAGGTTCTTCTTTTTTAGCAGTCAGCTTTGACCACCTGACCTTAATTACATACTCAGTTCCTTACCTAGGGTGTTAATAGTACTCAATTGCCTCATAAACCCATGTAAGAGAGCATATGAAGACCAGATGCTCAGTTCCTTTAGCAGATATTACTTGCAAGGAAAGCAAATATTTCTCCCTCCATAGCGGGAAAGAATATAGAACTCTTAGCTTCTACACAGTTTATAGTCCATTAGCAAGCAACCTTGGAGCTTTTACACAAGTCAGCATCTGAATTTCTGTATTCATGAAGAGCAACTAGATGTCCCATTTTTTCAGAAGAGTGCTTCAAAATACTTTCAAAATAGTGCAGATGGAGTCCACAAAGAAAATAGCAACTCTTATCACCTGTTTGAACACCTTGTCATTTATAGCCCATCTTCATTGTATATTTCCAAACTACATAGCATCTCCACAAACATGCTATTCCACCTTTGAAGCTTCAACTTCACAAATTTATGAAAAAATACTCAATGCTTACTTCTCAAGAAATTTTACCTAAAAGCAGTTTCTTACATGTAACACCTTGAAAAATGCAGTAATGACAACAGAGCAGCAACACCCAGGAAGCAACAAGTATTTGCTTAAATACACCAGCACATAAAAAAGAAACTCACCTTCAGAAGACCTTGGACACACAAGGATCTCCAGCAAGACACCCTCACCTCCACTGCCAGACTTTTAATGAGGTCTGGGAAGGGATGGATCCTGGCTCCAGCCCTTCCAGTCACTCAGGAGCATTGCATGCAGCTGAGCTCCCCTGGGTTGGTCCTGCCTTCCACCAGGTGCTCAATCAGGCCCTAACTTAGCAATTCTGCTACAATAAAATATGAAATTAGCTTTATTTCTTAACAAGAGTTAATGTTTCTTTCTCTGAAAGCCACTCCAGAGATGTAGTTATTTTATGTTTCTCATTGTACAGAAAGTGGTGAAAAATGCTCAGTAGTAATGTGAAGTGTTAGAAAGGAAAACTTACAAAAACCAAGAAGTTAGATAAAACAAGCAGCTAATGGATAAAATTTCAGAAGTGGCATGAAAATGATGTACCAGATAATATAATGTGTGTATGCTATACACTGTAGAAGGCAACAATCACACTTAGACATGGGAAATAGTAGAAATAGAAAAAGTAGAAGTCATGTCTGAATGCTGAATACATGTCTGAATGCTGTTACATTCTGACAAATGAAAACATACAACACATGTAAAAATGTAACAATTTGCTATGTATATATATATATATATATACTTAATGATAGTATTGTCAATAAGTAATCAAAACATAAAACAGGCCCTCAGGGAAGATAAGGTTACTGCACAAAAGCTGTGCATTCCCAAGGTTGACAGAGCAGGGCAGGAAAGTTACTGACCGGATCATTCCTTGCGGAGATTGAATGTGCAGAAATCTCAGATTCAGGAAGAATGCCTCATAAAAAAAAATATATCTGTACTCAGAAGAAAGGATTTTAGCACAAATCAGTGCAATGAAGAGTAATGACTTGCCAGGAGCAGATGATGCTCATGGAGGAGTTCCAAGGCAGCTCACGTATGAAACCGCTCAGCTGCCAAATGAGGGTAACTGCAGCTTAAATCACTGCTGTGCCTGAGCTGTGGGAAAGTGCAATCGAACACTGACAGGATCCAGGATGAGTGATTGTGTTTCTTTCATACCCATGGTTAGAAGAAATATATAGTAAAAATAGAAGCAGTAGATTCAGGGATAAATGCCATATGTCAAGGCTGAGTCAACATGGCTTTCACAGCTATTCTAAAATATAATTGTCTGAGAGGCCACTGAAGAATTGGGTGATGATCTAGTGGGTGACCCCAAGGATGTGGTTATCCAGCCTGCAGCTGTGTTCTCTGGGCAGACCACACTAGGGCTAAAGGAAACATGGAAGGCTGTCGCAACACATAACTGTCAGAGCTGGATGGCTCCAATAGATCTGTCCTGTGCACTCACTCTGCTTAGGCTGCCTTGTCTGGTTTAGTTTCCTTTCTGGAACTCAGTTCTGTGTGTTTTTGTTCTTAGCCTTATCTCTGTTGGTAAGCTCTGTGTGCAGTTCAATGCCTTGTCTTGTTTGGCCTTATTTGTGGGTTGTGTTGTCTGCCAACCCCTGTAGTGCTTAGATATTGTGGGACTGCACTATGTTTAGCGAAATGTTCTGGGGTATGGATCCTAGTGAGTTCTCCCTGTGGGGCAGCCCTTCTGCTGTTCTCTCCTGGACAAAATGCTTTGGTTTGTATTCAAGATCTGTGAGGGAACCACATGGGTAAGTTGAAATGTGGAGCTCATGATGTTAAGGCAGAACTTGCTGCAGTCAGAAGAGAACTTGAGATCTACCATATACACTGTACAATTGCTTCCAGGAGGTCTTATTGATTTGCTTTCCTAGTAGACTGCCAGAGCATCTCAGAGACCTGCTAATTGAATCAGTGTGTAAATCTGGAGAGGGTGAGTAACAAAGTCAAAAGCTGCAGATACCAGAGCAAAGTTTTGAGGTATTCAGGGTCAAAACTGATGATCGCTTGTTGGTATAGATTGTATGACAGGTAAGGTACTCATGCTTCCAGGTGTTTTCTGCAGGAAGCAGCTACTGCTTTATGCTGCATAAGCAGGAGAAAAAGGAGTGAGCAGGTTGAATTGCGATGGGAAGTTCCTCCCGGTTTTTTTCCTGAAAAATGTCCCACTTGCTTAAATGGCAAACCACTAGAGAGCAGCATTACATCAGTACTTCTGTTACATGTCAGAACAACTTTGAACAAAATGAAGTGTCAGGATGATGTTTATGGTTTTAGATCAGATTGGTTTTCTGATCAGATTTTTCAGGAGCAGGGAAGATAGAGATCAGTCTGTCCCACCTGGTTCATTGCTCGCTTCTTGCTGTGGGATGAAATTGAAACTAAATAAGCATCACTAAGAACGTCATAAACATATATTATTAAAACCAGCATAAAATATCTGGCAGCTCAAGAACAGCATGGTTAAGGACAGAAGTCCTTAGATGGTGTAAGAGGAAGGGCACACAGGAGAAAGGGCACAGATTACAGGTGTGTAATCAAATTGTTAGGGGAGTTAATGAGTCCAACACCTGAAGATTCTACTAGAATGTCAAATCAAGCAAAAAGTTAGACAGTGTAAGCAAGCAGTACTGAAAATCTTTTGTATCTACCAAATAACTGCTGACAGTGTGTGAAGCTAGTAGGTGATACGAAACTTGAAAAATACCCAATTCTTTCTGACAGTCAAGAAAATGAATTAAGCAGCAGTAACTCTCCTGAGTCAGGAGTTACTTCTGTCTGTAGACGGCAACTGGAGCCAGTAAGGTATTACAGCTTTGCCTGGAATGGATATGCAAAACGGCATGGCAGAACTTCAAAGCTCCTTTCTAGCCCTCTGGATTCTCACCCAGAGTGACCCAGCTCCAGGCTCTGCACAGTGATCTGTTGTTTTTTTTCTCTTGCTTTTATTGTCTAATAACTTTTGCTCTCTCCTTGATCATTCTGTGATGTGTAGCAGAGTGCTCCTGTGATTCCCCCTGCCTCTTTTGTACCTGGTTCCTCAGTAGACATTGAGGTTGCTCAGAACTGTACAGGAGGGCATCTGGTTAGCAGCATAACTAACTAATGAGGACTTCTGAATTTCATCCTATTATCCACCAAGGGCAAAAAGAATCCTTTATACTTGTTATGGGAGTATAACCTACAAGAAAATGATAACTAAATGAATTCTAGATGTCACAGAAATGTAAAATGCTTTAGAAAGTTTAGGGGTTAGCTATCAGCATGGTAAAATGAAAATATTCATAGCAAAACTTCAGTGTCAGTTAAAACCTTTGTAGCGAAATACTTAGAAGGTTCTCTCCACCAGTTTCTGCTGTGAACCCTGTAGATTTCTAGAAAATGTCTGCAAAATAAAATTCATACATTAATCTTGTTTGCTTCCTAACGTTCTAATGCAACAAATCCTTAGGCTTTTCTCTAGCACTGGATATTTGCACAGACACTGAAACTTGGAGCAGGCCTGTGATTGTTGTCACATGGCCTCAGTGCAAGCATCTCCATTGCACAGCTTGCTCTTATGGTGTGGGTTTTCTGGGATTCAGTGCTGTGCATCTCTTTGGGCTTGTTTCTGTTCATGGACATCAAATGAAGAAAGGCATCCCAGAGATGGGAAGCCAAAAGTCAGGGAGATCATGGCTTTATAAATGATACAGTCGTCCCCAGTGATGATGTAATATTGCATAATATGGTAACGGGGAGGAGGCAGAGAGAAACAATGGTCAGCTTCTGTTTCCAACACATTTCCATTGCTCTGGGCCAGCAATATCTGGCTGAGGGTTGGGCTCTGCAGAGTAGGATGGCTCCTGGCAGTTTGCAAAGCTGTTTCTAGGACAGGTGGTCAGTACAGATGGATCAAAGAGTTCCTTGACATTGAGTTTTGCTGTAAACAGACTACTACCAGATATCCTGTCCCTGGGTCAGCAGTGAGGGAATTCGCAGCAGTTCATGGGCTCTTAAAGATGAGTCACTTCAAGGTTGCTGGATTTTCTTTCCTATTGATCCACTTCCTCTGTTTTCTCTGAAGATAAATAAGAAATAAGAGCCTGACAATTCTCTTGAGGTCCTGCAGCTTGTTTATTTTGTGAAACTACTACTAGTTGTCTAATTCTGTTGCACTTGTTAACGGCAGCTTTCCCATAAAGCTCGTCCCAAGTAAGCTAGCCACGGCTTTGAGAGCTGAGCTGCAGAGAAGAGAAGATCGCCCCAGAAACTTGAAGATGAAGCGCTTTCTTCTGCCAACTCAATTTGCATTTCTCTATAGCTTTGTTCTAAGTAAACCTGTCCAGGTGTGTTGCTGCTCTGGGATGCTGAGACTTCATATTGCTGTTGCTGTGTTGCTCTGATTTTTTAGAAACTATGTATAAACTGCCGTAATTCTACACAATAGATTTTTTTCTGCTGTTGAGATAAGTGTGCATAAAAATATATACTTTTTTTTCAGATAGCTACAAGAAACAATGACTTCGGTGAGTCTGACTGCAACTATTCTATAAATAACTGCAATTTTTGGTGGGGGGGTTGCTTCTCTATACTTCATTCTCCATATTTGGTACATTTTTCTTCTTGAAAATGTTTACTATATCCACGGAAAATAATCCATGAAATTCAGATGTGTTTTAAAGTTACATTCAGTTTGATTATGGTTTGATTACTTATGCTGTTGCAATAAAAGAAACTAAGAACTACTGAGTAATTATTTTGAATGTTCTTTTCCACATATGCCCTCAACAAATGAGTATATGTTTGACTTTGATTTCTTCCCTGTGTGATGTGAGTCAATTCCCTCTCTGTTGT
Source organism: Excalfactoria chinensis (assembly GCF_039878825.1). Taxonomy (NCBI): domain Eukaryota; kingdom Metazoa; phylum Chordata; class Aves; order Galliformes; family Phasianidae; genus Excalfactoria; species Excalfactoria chinensis. The sequence continues at coordinate 33,864,627 of NC_092829.1, read as the reverse complement.
ACCCCAAACTGTTATACGTTTTTGACATCATAACCAGTAGCTACACTTTGCGATAAATATATGGCAAGGAAAGGCAAGAATGACCAATCTTCGCATACTATGTATACTAGACTCACTCAAACTGAATTCACTTCTCTTTTGTCATGTTATTTGGAAACAAACAAAAAAAATTCCAAAGGTACAAAAGTTTGGTTAGTCTGTCACTCTCATCTCCATTTTGTGCTTCTCTTTGACCTCTCAGTGCCTTGAATGTTTGTTTTCTCCATCTGCCAGACAGTGAAATAGCTGTGTATGAAAGAGACATTCTCCTGAGAAGAGGACAACGCAGTGCAATCAACTGTGAGAGCTGTTTATGGCCCAAGTCACAGGATGGACTAGTCAAAGTTCCAGTTAGCATCTCATCTGATTTCTGTAAGTGTATATACAAATGGACACTGTTAGGCTAGCGCTGATCCTTTAGTTCCTGTTCTTCTATTTTATGGTATTGTGCCATGCATCAGATGGACTCTGAGTCCAAATGAGAGCTTATCAATGTGTATCTTCTGCTAATCTCTTGGCCCTATGGCACTTTGGCTAAGACTCCAAACATTCTAGGCATAAACACTAAAATGTGTTTAATCAAGCAGTACTTGTTATATAAATACTAGTTAATTAATTTTAATTGCAAATAATAGTTCATTTCTGCTAGCGACTATGCACTTTGATATTTAGCAAGTAAAGAAGAAAAAAATATATAATTTATCCACGCTAGGAAAGTATTTGTCATAATTACCACTAGAAGCAATTTTTTTTTAACACTGACTTTCTTGCAAATATGTCATAAATAGATCTGTCCAGTGGAAAAGGCTATAGGGCCTTCATCTGGAGAGCTTTGTTCCAGAAGGTATCTTATTAGCTGTGTAGGTCTTCCATCTCTCCCTTTTTGTGGCTTCCCTGATGTCAGGCTTTCCTGGAGACTCTTCCTGAAATACCTTTAAGGAAAGCTGAAATTGAAGCAAAATGCAGCCTGGACCCAATTCCCATTCCTGAGAAAAGGAAATCTTTGTGCCTTTGTGTCTTAATTGCTTCTCTGCCCACGTGTTTTAGAATGTATCTAATTGTCATGGCTAGGTAGGGGTTATTCTCTCTGCCTTGCTCTCTCCAAACTTTAAAGATGAGGAAATTGATATGCAAGATAACTGTAGATGACTCATAACTGAGGAAGCCAAAATAGGCTAAAATGTTCAGGAGAAGATAAACACTCCAATCTATATTTGGTACCTGAACAGAAACACTGAGTTTCTGAGCTTCCTTACACTGGATGTCTCACATGGTTTCAAGGGGTGTGTGGCAGACATTCATCACCTCTGATAAACAGGCTGTCTTTTTTTCTGTACTTAATTAGGGTCAGATGGTTTATTTGGGATATTTTAATCCAATTATTTATACCTCAAACTGTTTAATTTTTTATGTTCTGACTAAATGGAGGAAACAATGCCAGTCTTTTGCTTTTCATCAGCCACCTCCTGCAGAATGCATATGGACTAGCTGTAATTATTAACATGCACCTTCAAAATCTGATCAGCTTGATCTCTGAAGGCTCTGTGACTTTCTTCATTACACTTGCAGGATAAATAGGTAAAGAGTGCTGTAGAGATCTAGAGGAACACATTCTATGGTTGAAACTTACGTTTGAACAGCTAACTGAGTAAAACATTTGGCCCCTTTCTCATCTTAGCATTGGCAGAGAGGTCTTGGATTGCTGATGCTCTACAAGAGGTCTCCACATTGACCTGTGTCAAGTTTGTAAATCGCACTACAGAAACAGACTATGTGTATGTGGAACGTGGACAGAGGTAAGCTCCCTGTCTCCTGTGTCTGTAAGTATACCAAATGTCTTTCAGTTTCTTTTCTATTTTGGTCTGATTTTAAGTAATGTCCCTTTTTATCTTAGGAGTCAAAATACAGAAAGCAGGTGCAATATTTCATTTTTCTTTAGATATACTGGTAGTTATATCACTCAACAGGCTACAGGGGAAAAAAATGAGTGGACTTCATTGAAGATACTGGCTTATAATCCAAGGTTATCTTTTTCCTTAGCTGTTGAGAAAAGGGAGAAGTGTAATTCTTTCCGATTCTTTGCTTAACTTCTTGAACTGCTTCATCCAAGTTTGCTATACCTATTTTACAAAAGCAGTTCCTCCCTCTGCAGTTTCTTTGGCAGCTTTCAAGTAGCCAGGATATCTCATACCAGTGACTGTGTGTTCTCTCTGGTGGCTGCATATCTGCAGGCCCATGGTGGCATATTCAGTATATGTATTTCTTTGTATTTGCTGAATGCAACCATTTTTGTTATCCATTGGCTTTTCCTAGCTGCTGGTCTTACTTTGGAAAAATTGGAGGTCGTCAAGCAGTAGGCCTGGTGAAAAATGGCTGTATGGATAAAGGAGCAATTCAGCATGAAATGAACCATGCACTGGGTTTCATCCATGAACAAGCACGAAGTGATCGGGACAAGTTTGTCAAAATTATGTGGGAACACATTAGGGCAGGTAAGCCCCTCAGTGTTAAAAGAAAACAAATGCTGTGAGATGTAGGTGAATGTTTCTTCTGAGAACAGCAGTGCACATGATCATCAGCACCTGGCTGAACAGCCACAGAGGCGCATGCACTGTGGTGGGATTTCTTGTTCAATGTGAGTTTGGTACTCTGCGGCAAACACAGCCAAAAAGTAGTTCTACATTCTTGTTGTGATTGCCATTCTGAGTCCAGATGTGTCTTCTACTCACAAGACTGAGATCATAAGGATCATGAAATGCTGCAAAGAGAAAAGGAATAATTTGCTTTCTGTGGTGGGCAGCACAAGCAGCAACTAGTTACCATCACTTGAATTGAGGTCACATTAGGAAAACACTTCTGGTAACAAAGATGGTAAAGCAGTGGAATATGTCAGCCAGTTAGATCATGATGTTTCATTAATAGGATTTCTTAAAGGATATTCCTGAACTACTTTTTAGTAGTGCTCTCTCTGATGCTCTTATGCTCTTTGTCTATGGTCTGAGCTAACCAGGGGACATGGAAGGAAGACAAGACTATGCAACAAGGGGTGGAGGGAAGGCGGCGGAAAGGCAAAGACGTGCAGGAGAAATGAACTGAAAAGATATCTGTGTTTATGAATGCTGTTAGTGTGCATCAGCTTGGGTTGAGCTACCCAAGCTCAACAACAAAACAATGTGGCTAACAGGGCTGATGGTGGAGATCCTCATGACTTCAGCGGTACAGAAATAGAGCCCAAGACATTCTGTGAGCCCCCAGTTTTCCCACATAATCTGCTTTTCCCTTGCCAAGACTGCATAACTATGGATGTTTGAGGTTTGTTTTTACCCCTCTCAATTTACCTTGGAAGCTTCCCAAATGCTTTGTTTTGACAGTATAGCCTGATCGTTTACTGTCCACTTTGCTACTTGAAACTCTACTTGTTTTTCCCAAAATTCTTGGGAACAAAACTGTACTCAGAGCTTCCTTTTCACTCTTCTGAGTCACTGCACTTAGATTCTGGAAAGTTTTTATTTTATTTTTTTAGTGGAGACAATGGGTTAAGTCCCCACGCCTGGGTAGGTCTTAGCTCTCCAGCATGTTACAAGGCAGCAGTTCGCTGGCAATGCCTTTGTCCATCCAGGCTACTGTAACTCCTTTATTAAAGAAAGGAGTGCAACACAGTATCTAAATGCCAAACAGTAGCCACATGCTTCAACATTTCACTGCCTTTGAAATGCTCTCTGTTAACTCAAAAGAAGCTGTGAAGTTACTGACAGTTCTTTAAGTCAGTATAGGAGATAAGAGGAACTGAGATAAAAAGGTAATGAGCAGGGAAAGCCAATGCCAATGAGAACCAGTTTGAGCTTTCATGCAGTTTTTCAGCTACAAAAATCTCCAAAATAACGTTCATTCCCATACCTTGCATAATTTAGAAGTTTCTCTTTGCATTTCTTAGCCCTCACTGGGACCAACACAGATGGATATTACGGGAAGAGGCTGGCTCTGATTGCAAGTTTACCAGCCAAGTTGAGTGAACTCAAGAGTCAGATAGTCAGGAGGATCTTCTGATAAGTTTCCAGCATTGAACTCTTGTCCAGATGGCTTGTTGTTTACAACCCCCTGGTTGTAACAGAGGTACAGATATTGAACTAAGGAGTACTCAGTGGTCAGGATGTTAGCCTCAGGGCAATGCTGACTGCATGCAGCTCTGCTCTGACGCTGCTCACCTCTAATGGACAATAGGCTCGGGATGCAATTCAAAAGCACTCTAGGCAATGGAGAGAAATAGGTGCATTCATATTAAAATAGGATGGAACTCCCTCCAGCCGTGCCTCAGAGAACGCACACTATTGGGCACCAGTCCTTTATCAAAATGATTCTTTATTACAGGAGTTTAAGATTAAACAGATGAAGTGGGGAGGTGCTCAGCAGCTGTGCTGAAGGAAGCATTCTCAGCAGCTGTATTTGGACAGATTGTTTCTGATTGGTTTTATTGGGTGTCCATACTTCAAGTAAGATATATGATTTGACTGTAGCCATTGCTGATGGATTTGATCAGAGACAAAGCCAGAATATAGTTGATAATTTTCGTGTGAGTAACAGATAAACCTAGTACCTTTCTCCTGAGGTCTTATACCCCTGTATTAGCAGTTCATTGCAGATGCACAGTGGAAAGGCTCAGCAAGACAGCTTGGTGAGTCAGTCATATACACATCTAACTTGTTGATCTAGATAGACAGACAGCTTTCTCTGTGCAGGTGTGGACACAGCTCTTGGAACATACACTGGATGCTTCTAATGTCCATTATAATGTACTGAAATGTATTCATCTCTCCACCTTCATTTACAAATATATCTTCTTGAAGAATAGAATTAAATTCATGGTCCACATTGAAATGTTTTCTTGTTTTCCTCAGTTTATACTCTGAATCCTACTAGGTTTAGTGGGAAAAAGCTCCCATGGATCTTCCAAAACAACCTAAACTTTCTGATGTTCGAGTGCGCAAGGACTTCATGATTTGTACACCAATTTATTTTTATTAGGATTATGACAGTGTCAGTAGCAGGCAGTGTCTGATAGCAGCAATACTTCTCTAAATGAAAGGTTGTTCTGCCTTACAGGAGAACAAGGGAACTTTGGAAAAATGAACTCCAAAAATCTGGGCCTTCCTTATGACTACTCATCTGTGATGCACTATGGCGCGTGAGTTTTCCAATGTGTGCTTTCATGGGATCTACTCAGATCTAGAGAGAAGAAATCATTCTGTGCAGGGAGTGATTCTTTTTGCTGTTTGCTTACAGTTGAGTTAATGGCTGTAATAAGAGTGAGTATGCTTTGTCAGCAGTATTCTTGGAAAACAGAATTGATATCGATGCAAGGAAAAAAACATAGGATAATGTTTTCTGTCACTATACTCACCTCTCTTATTAGAGACCTTAGACGTGGCTAGGTTCCAAAGACTGAGTCACTGTGCTAAAACAGTTTGGTAGTCCATGCTGGGCAGTTACTAGTTACTACTGCATTCATTTTAGACAACACTATTTGGGTGCAGAGAGAAGATGGATTTTTTTTTATACATCATTAAGATGTACTCTGTCTCATGAAAAGTATTTATCCAGGACTATTACCATTGTTCCAGTTCATAACATACAAACTTATATCATATACCATCTCCTTTATTTCTGTTAGCATGAAACGACTTCTAGACAATACAGTGAAATAAAAATTATGAGGCACACAGGTATGATCAAGTTCATACTTAATAGAAATGATTTAGAAATATGACTTCCTTATTTCTACAGGTATGATTTCTCCAGCACTCCTGGGAAACCAACTATTGTACCGGTTCCTAACCCTTTGGTGCCCATTGGGCAGAGAGAAGGGCTGAGTAACTTGGATGTAGCTAAAATCAACAAGCTCTACAAGTGCAGTAAGTGCAGTAAGATAGCCAGCTCAGTTTTTATTGCAACCACTGCCAGACATCCCCAGAGGAACTCAGCCCACCACCCATCTCTTCCCAGCTCTACAAGAGGGCTGCAATGTATGTGGATCAGAACTGTCCCTGTGCCAAGCTGCAGTCTTCTTGGGAAGGACACTTTGCTTTCAGTTATGCTGACCTATTCCCTGCCCTTTGACATAAGCAAAATCCACTAGCAATCATGGTAGTGCTTCTGTGAACTCCTTATTTTAGGAAAGCTCTGAAGGCTGGGTTGCGTATGAGCAATCCACAGCCATAATTAAAGTGTAGTTCATTCTGCAATAGTACCAGTGGGTTTCCGATTTCTTTCACTTAAAAAATGACTGTGGGGCTGTAAGTATGGGTATCACTTAGGCTTAATAGAACATCTTTGAGAGGAATTCCCTTAGCTTTTTGTTCAGTTATCTACCTCCTTGCATCTTCTTACTCATTGCTGTGGTATCTGAAGTCTAGAAATACTTAACATTCCTCCAAAGCAGGAACTCTTCAGCTGAGAGGCACAAATGAGTGTAAGTAAAACACCAGACTTGCTCCTGCCATGTGCAGGTTTGTGCTGACTCCCAGTGCATAGGATAATTGACCTATAAAGTATTTGACTTTTCAGATACGTTACTCAATTAGTTTCCACAGAAAGAGTAAGAAACGTGACTACAGTTAGTGCCAAATTCTGCTTTGAATTGTGCGAGTAATTAAGTTAAAGAGTCATCAGTAACTAAAAGGAATCAGCATTTCTTTGTATGTAGGTACAGAGGAACCTACCAGTAATGACTTTCCAGCTGAACTGCAAATAAGACATGTTTTCAATTTAATTGCATCTGTCACAGTCTCAAAAATAACTACAAAAAGTATTTAACAGTGTTCTTGGGCTGGGTGTGAATCACGCTCCAAAAGCATTTTTATGTAATTATCTAATTAGATTTGTACACCAAAAACACAGACCTGACACAGATCCCATCAGACATGAAAAAGGACAAAAGGTCCAGTTCTCTTGGCAAAAGCAAGGAGTGAGAGAAAAATGTAATATACATGAGATCAGACATTGCATACCAATCCCAACCTAAGTAACATGACTTCAGTACTGTGTTAATTTTTCCTCAGGCCCTATCCCATTCTTTGACAGAATGTTTTTAAGCTTTACTCTGCATGCATCTAAGAATGCACATACATTTGCTGATGGGAATTTATGTATTAACGTCATTGGAACTGCTATTGATCAAGGTTAAGCCAGTTAGTGAAAGATCCAGATCTTTTTCAGTAAACTGAAATAAGTAGGTGAAGTCCTACTGTTTAAAAATAATCAAATTAGTAGATGAAGTAGCAAGTACACATATAAGTAGATCTAATTTGGTAATGGTTTTGAATAGTTTTTATACCAGGAACATCAACACAAGTGTAGGCATATTTTTTTTTACAAGCTTGACTGATCATAATGGTTGGAGTGAATTGTCTGGAATTGCTGGAAGATTTGTGTAGTTCTCATTTTGGTTCTTCCCTTCAGATTGCTGTAGCTCTGTATTGCCAAAAAACAAAGGCTCATTCTCCTCTGTCAATTACCCATCCCCATACCCGAACAATAGCAACTGCCTGTGGTTGATCCGCATCCGTCGGAATAAGGTAATTTTTAATAGAAAGTCTGAACCACAGCATCAGGGCTACACCCCGTTGTTTTATCATTATGACATTTATTCTGTTATATGGTGAATAAGAAGAAAGTCTCGACAATTTTCATAACACTTTTGATAATACCATAAAACGTTACTATATAACTCCTTTATCCAGTTAAGATCATCTGGTTTTTTTATTAAGGATGAGCAGTAACGAAACATCAGTTATTGGGCACAGCAGCAGCGATGCCAGGTGGAATTCTATACTCCTGTTATACAGGCAGTAAAATTGCAGTCACACATGGATAGTAAAATGAATGGAAATTCCTAGTTTACTTCATTACACTTAGGTAATTTGAATCTTTCTGTATGTAGCAGTAAATCCAACATGTGTTTTCTTGTTTCTCAAGGTTTTCCTGCAGTTTGAGGCTTTTGATCTCCAAACCTCCTCAGGCTGTTCATCTGACTACGTGAAAGTTTACAGTGGAAACAGCAAGAACTCTCCTGTCTTGCTGGACAAATACTGTGGGCAGGGGCCGCTGCCTTCCATCGTCGCTTCGGGATCAACTCTGCTGGTAGAGTTTGCAAGTGATGAGACTGTTACAGCCACAGGATTCAGAGCCTCCTACAGCAGGGGTATGAACATCCTTAAAAGAGTTTGGAGTACAGTATTAGTTGTAGTTGTGTGGAGGAACTGAACTTTTTGAACGCATAATCCAGGGCAGGTTTATCTGTTCATCTCTGCACCTCCATAGGCATTACTAACACAGTAGGATGAGCAGTGATGACTCTGAAGGTTAGCAGCAGGCAAATCAGGAGGCTGCACGGGTTTCACACTAGTAATCCTGAGTAACTATTAACATTCTTCTCAGAACCTCTGCTGGGCGTCTTCACATCTTTAAAAGAATTCATGTAAATAAGAACAATGTAATGACTGTGACTAGCATGAGCAGTGCAAGCAAAGAACAAAAAGACTGCAAAATGCCAAGAGAAATCATGCCGAAGAGAAGCAAACCCAAGATCTGGTTCATATGTTATCAAAGGTTTTAGGGTACTTTAGGCAACAGGAGAGAATAACCTTGGGTAACTTATACTTTGTGAATTCAACACCTCTGTTCTGCTGCATGAAACTCAGTGCTTACTGTATTTACTTCTCAAAAGTCTGTTTCACAAGCACACAGAATGCTTTGTGGACTGCTGCAGAAAATTCTGTTGTGCTGCAAGATGCTTTCAGTCAGAAGGCAGTGAACAAATAAGTGGTTATTGTCTTATTCCAGCTTAAATTGCAAACTTTTTAAAATGTGAGTTGAAGACATCTTAAAAATGCATCACTGTTTTACTCTTCCTGTATTGGGCTCGATGGAGTAATTTCTAGATGGCATTAGATCTATCTCAGTAATGCAGTCTCTAATACTTAATCTAATTCTTGTCTGAAAGTGCTGTACGGTATTTCCATAAGAATGCTACGTTATTGTGGTAACACATATGGCAAGTATAGCTTTAGATTCATCTGTTCCCTGTCCTCCAAAGGTGCTTTTCTTTTTAGCAGCAAAGTTTTCAGTTCCTTTGGTACAGCTGCTGATAAAAATGCTAAGCAGTGAAAATCCACTGCTGAAATATATTCTTTGTAGTACATCCTTTCGTGGCTTGAAGAAAGAATACAGAGAACAGAGAAGTACAAGCAAACTTCTTTCTACTGTCAAAATACTTGTTAATAAACCTTTCTCTGTTTTTTCTACTTCACAGTGAATTGTGGAGGTACTTTCACAGACCCCAATGGAGTCATCACCTCTCCAAACTACCCCAATAAATACCCCAAAAACCGGGCATGCTTCTGGGTCATCAGCTCTCCAGTAGGATACAAGGTAAAGGACTGATTCTTTCACTGGTTGCAGTGATGTTCCCTAATGGAATCAATTTTTTTTTTTGCCTTGTAAAATAACAGCTCTAACGGCATTCTCAGAGTGAAAATCTGAACACATAAATTCAGTTTAAGACCTTATGCTGGCTCTTGGTATTTGAGGTGATTATCAAGGGAAAATCTTAACACACGTATGTGAAACTTTTATGAGTTCAGCTTGTACTTTGTAGGCTTTGCTCATAATAATCCCCAGGTAAGAGCTCCCACTAGAAAACTGAAATATTGCACAGGTGTTGTTTGGTATTTCTTGAGAAAGACACTTAAAGCGTACAAAACAGATCTTATCTCTTGCTTCTCCTTTCAGACCAAATGCTTATGAACTAAGCAATTTGCTAATGATTTGTATTATAACATAGGGTCAGGATGCGGGACAAATACAGCATTTACAAAGGACTTGTACATAAAGGATTTAAACAATAAGTACTTTTTAAATACAAAGGCTAACAGAAAAGGATATAATCCAGAAACTGTAATTTCATTGTGTTTCCTTCAGGTATCTCTTAAAATGTTATTCTTTGAGCTGGAGGATAATGAGAGATGCACCTATGACTATTTGCTCATACACGATGGAAGCCGACCTACATCACCAGCAGCTGGCCCTTACTGTGGGACAATGAAGGTTGCAGACTTCACTTCCACTGCAAACTTTGTGCTGGTTGAATTTCACAGTGACACAGTCTGGGAGTTGCCTGGATTCAAGTTGAGCTATACGTTTCATAGGTAATGCTACACAGATGGGAACTGGGAAATGTAGAATGAAAGTATGAGAACAACTAGCCACTGCTTCTGAGGCTCTAAGGTTTTTGTTACAGTAATCCCATTGCTGGTGTTGCATGGTCAGATACAGTGGAAAAACAAATCATGTAAGCAAATTCTCAGTTACCTGTAGCATTAAAAACCACCCATGAAAGTTTTGGAGTATAGCAATGGAGCAACTTGTATTCTGGAGCCTGTATTCTGACAATACTACTATGTAACCCTAATCTGCATTCCAGTATTCACATAGAAAAACTTTCAGACACATTTGTTTATGCTTTGAAACCACGCTTGCTTATACAGTAGGTACAAGCACAGTGGTTAGCCTGGAAATGACCACTTCACACTGAAGATACATGTTAACATTCCTGTGCAGCATTTCAACTCAACTAATTGCATTACTTTCATAAGCAGAAACAGAGCAGGGAGCAGACTTGACTGAAGAAACTTAAGAATGGCAGGAACCAGCAGTGAGAGAGAAGGAATAGAGGGAAGTACATATTGCTGCCACTTTGTACAAGTAAGGCATGGCCTGTGTCAGGTATTGAAATCCTTCACTGGGATATTACCATGTTTGGTTTTTGTTTGTTGCTTGTTTGTTTGTTTTCTTCAAAATGAGGCCTGAAAACATAATGGAAAGCCCTCTGGATAGAAATAGAGCCAATAACTTTAGAGAACATTACGTTAGGTGTGTGTATCTTGACTTCAGAGCGGCATCTCCTACCTCGCATAAGTCTGAAGAAGAGAAAAAAAACTCTGGACAGACAACAGTTAATTCTTGATGTACCAAGTAAAAGTAAAATGCCACTGCAAAGCTGAAATACAATAAAACATAATAAATTTTCTTGCAGCAACTGTATCCTTGTGAAGAAAAGCACATAGAAAATTTCAGTTTGACTTCCCAGTGCCAGGAAGGCAACTAAGAAAATCTTGAATTATGCAGATTTTTCTTTATTAAAGATCTGCAATGCTTTGCTTTTTAAGCACTGGATAACTTTTACCCTCAGAAGAATATCTGATGAGCTGTGGGCATAAAGGTCTGGAGTCTGGCTGCACTGTGGTAGGAAACTGTATGTAAAGCAGACAACAAATACTTGTAGTTCTTATGAGCTGATCTGGCTATGCAAACTATTGAGGAAATCAAGCGAGGAAGAGACACTTGGGTGTCTGTGGCATAAGATTGGGACAGTACCTGTGTGGTATTATCTCCTTATCTTACTAATAAAATGCTTTCTTCAGTTTGTGTATCTGCATGAAGAAATGCTGACACAGTAGAATACGGTCTATTCTCCTTTTTCAGTGTGGCAGGTAATTTGGATGCAGTACCTGAGGGCTACACCTGTACTGTAGCCAGAAGGTGCGCTAGTCTGCTGAAAACTGGCACTGTTTTTAACAAGTTGCAGCAGGCAAAACCCATCTAACGTGGCTCTGGATGCCTAAGTACTTTGGGTCCCATTCAGGATGCAAACTCCGTGATCTTCCCTCTGAAGTTTTTGTAAGTATGATCCCATTCACGGAGTGTAATAACTGTTGGTCACAAAGGGCTAATGAGAGCTGGAGGAACCCAGCCTCAGAGACAGTAATGTTTTGTATGACATGTATGTATGCACAAATGTATGTCTTCCAGTTCAGCACGGCTCATATCCTGCTGGATTTATGTTCTCTGTACAGAACTGGAATACAGATTGTGTGTGTTTGTGGAAGAGGGGAGAAGGCTGTTCTGAGACCCTAAACTTCAGACTGTATAAATGCTAATTCTTCTCTCTGGGTCTGACTTTCAAGGAGGAAAAAAGTAATAACCACCAGTGCAAACCTGAATGGGTCTCTAGTTTAAATATGCAGTGCTGACAGCTTTGATGGTAACCTGAGTACTACTTCAGATTTTCTTTTCAAGGCCAGATGTGGGGCTCTACTATCAGGCTTCCTAGGTTCAGTGTTTTAATATTCACAGGTTCAAAAGATAAACATGAACAACACATGAAACAGTAATTTACTGCATGCAGGAATTCTAGTCTTGCAACTAGTCCCTGGGAATATAGTATTAAATAAGAAGCATAGATGTGGGAATGTGGCATGACCAGGGTGCTTTATTTGTGAGCAAGCCCTTCTTGCAGGCAAGTCATAAGCCCTAAGGGGCAGAAAGCCTGGCTATAAAAATTCCACTCTCATTTGTTATGAAAGCACAAATTCAACAGTACTGATGTAGGCTGCATTTAGGAATGCATCTTCTGCAATACATTATTCATAAGTTCTCTCTTTCATAGGAAGGGCTTTTCTGTCTGAAGTCTAACATTTCCACGTTTCATCAGTCATGTTAAGGGTCTTTGTTAACTGCTTTCCTTCATGAACATAAAGGTTTGCTGGAGCTTCCACGCGTGTTCCAGACTATCTCCCACTCCCTTCTGCAGATATCAAAAGCTTCAATGTTTCTCCAACTGTTTTTTGAATTCCTTCTTGCAGACTTCAGTTAAATTTGTTATTTTGCTATAAATTTGCAGCCCACCGAACAGGGAAACACAGCATCTAGAATGTTCTTATACTAACCACTGTTCATTTTCACCCACCACTAGCTGTGAATCTTAAATGGAGGATTCAGACAATTCAGACACCTGCTATGAGCTTAGGCATGCTCAATTGCATAGCAGAAGAGGAAGAAGAGGATATGCATTTAATAGACAATTATCAGCCCACAGTGGGCATTGCCCATGTGTAATAATGAGGTAGAGGCCTGCTATTAACATTCAGTTTCTGAGATACATGAATTACTATTCAGCAGACAATAGACACCAGGGGCATCATGGTCAAAGGTTTAGGATTCAAATGTCAGCACTGATTTTGAGAGGTTCTAATCAAAGTTCGTCACATCATTACAGCCTGAAAAACCAATATGTAAGGATTTAATCTTAAAAATCAGAGTAACAGTGGTAACGATTACACATGTATAGATGTATTCCTGTGTATGTCTAAGCCTTATAACACAAGCAGCTGTTACATGACAGGTCTGTGCTCAAACAGCCATTTCCATGAGCCTGTGTATGCAGAAGAGATGAGAGGAGTGTTTGTGTCCAAGTATCCCAACCTTACCTGCTTTGGGACTGTCTGGGTTCCTATCCGGGAGGTGAGTCAGGGCCTTTGAGCAACAGGCTCTCTTAATCTGTAAAACCAGGACAGAGATAGATTTGCCAATCACTTTTGCTGAGACGAAAGCAGCCTGAAATCGAGCACTACAGAAATGCACCCGAAAAATCTACTGCTCCTAGGTTTGTTTTGGTTGTTAAAGTGCATTTCCCTGACATAAGTAACTGCGGTTGAGATGACATTCTCTTGGGCTATAGCACCAAGAAGACAAGAGTAAGGCAGAAAATAAGGGTAACTTTGGCGTGCTGATAGTACAGCTGGTTGGTTCCTCACCTGGACAAAAACTGAAACTCGCGTTCCAGATCCAATTTGGTGATGGTTTGCTGCTTCTGTCACACTGAACCCCAAGGAGGAGCCACCCATCCCGGTGCGCTGCAAGTTGTGGAACGTGGCTTCGGCAGCTCCGTGTGGGACGGAGAACGCGTGACTTACTGTGCCACAGCCGGGCTTGGCAAGGCGCGATCCTAAGCCCGACTACCGCCCGCGTTTCAAACGGCGCTCCCCTTACCCGCTCCCGTCGGGCCGCGCGCAGAAGCGGAGGGGCGGAGTCGGGCCCGCCGGCTGAACGCGGCGCTGCGGAGCGTGGTATGGCGGTGCCGGGAGGGCCATGGAGGGCCGCTGCTACGGGTGCGCCTGCAAGTTCAGCCTCTTCAAGAAAGAGGCAAGTCCGGCCGAGGGGTCGGCGGGGCCGGGCCGAAGGGGAGAGCCGTAGGGCGCTGCCGGCCGAGCCGGGCCGCGCGGCCTTCGGTGCGTCCCGTCGCTGTAGCCCGGTGATGGCCGCGCCGCGCTCCGCTGCTCGGGAGCTGATCGTCCCGCTTCGTGTCCCCGCAGTGCGGCTGCAGGAGCTGCGGGCGCGCCTTCTGCTCGGGCTGCCTGAGCTGCAGCGCCCCGATCCCCCGCTGCGGGAGCGCTCCGCAGAAGGTGTGCAAGCAGTGCTACGGGAAGATCACCGGGTAAGTGCGAGCGGGACTGCCCACGGCGCGCTGCCCTGCCTCCTGCCTTTGCTTTTTCCTCCCAGTGTTCGTGGGTACACCGTGATGGCTAGCGGATGGACCGGCTACGAGAGGCCAGGCCAAGCCCCTCTATTTTTTTGCCGTTTGAAAGGATGATCTTTCAGATGCGTGGTAGTTTAGTGGTCTCTTCCTTCCCTTGTCTGTTTAATATCAGTACTATGGAGTTAGAGCAGGAGAAATTCTTCCCTGACCGGGTAGCAGGTAGATAGTGTGTGTTGGCTGTGGTTTTGCAGGCTGCGTGAGTTGGTGTTCTTCACTCACCCAGCTTCCACAACTGAACTTTTAGAAGTTGAAAACGGTCCAGTGAAGGTGTTGCCCTTGTTTGCCTTTGCCTGTCCTTAGCACGGTGCAGGTATTTGTAGCTGTGCCTTCTAAGGATGTATAAAGTGTGCTAACTACCTTATGTAAGCATAGGTTAGCAGCTTGACACGAATGCAGGGAGGCAGAAAAGAGTTACACAAGATTGACTGGTGATGTTCAAGTGCCCTAGAAGATGTCGTCATGATACTGGTGATTACATAATTATTTCTATAACGTTTTATTTAGCTTGTGCATTATATAATCCTGTGTTTGTTGCTCCTTTCAGGGAGCTGTACTGTATGGAAGCTAATTACTTCGGGAGTCCTACCTAACTGCGCGCTCTGCTTGCTGAACTGGGGCGTGCAGGCTCTGGGAGGCCAAGAGTATTTCAGCTCCTCCTGGTGTCCAGAATAAATCAAACAAATTTTGTCCAAATGCAAAACAACAAGAACGTAGGACTAGAAATGAAGTCACCTCCTGTCCAAAGCGGCTGTATCATCTTAGTCACTTTCATAAGCTGATCACTCTCTATATTAATGGGGTCATGAAAGGACTGTACCAGGTGATCAATACACATGTATTCTGATTTCTCTTGGGTTGAGAGAATAGATGATTGAAGCATTGCTGGAGCCTTGACTTTAGAGATAACGATGCTTTTGTATGTTTCAGACAAGAATCTCAAAGCAGTTCAGCAAAATGGTCACCACCAGAAAACTACAAAAAGTAAGTTACATTTGCTGATCAGCCACCTGTTTCTGCTGTAGGGTAACCTTTCAGACCTTCAGCTCTTAACCCCTCTGTCCTCATAGAGACCAGCAAAAGAAGGAGGTTGTGATGTGGATGTTTGCTTGTTCAGTATTAAATTAAGGATGGGCTTTTTGCTTTGTGGGTTTTTTGGGTTTTTTTGGTGGTTGTTTTGGAGGGTGGAAGGAGACACTAATTCTGAATTCCATGAATGCTCACAAACAGCAGCCTGACTGTGTTAATCTATGACTGATCTGATTGTGGTTGGCTTGAAATAAGTCTGGTGGTGAAACGTTCCTTGTCTCCTCAGAAATGGTGTCACGGCTGCTTCACCTGAGAGTTATGGTTTTCCTTATTCATAGCAGTGCCTCATTGTGCTGGTATGGGAGAGCCTGGTACAGGAACGAGAGGCTTCTTTTCTGTGCTGATGTTCTTCAAATAGCTTGTGTTCATAGAGGATGTTTTCAAATCTCAAGATTTAAACCTCTGTTTTCAGTTGTCTTTTTCCCTCCTTGTCACAGGCGCGTAGCAGCGTTTGAGGCTAAGCAAAAGCATCTGAAAGGACAACAGAAGGCAGATGCAAAACCACTCAGTCAAGATGGCTCCAGATACCGAGGACTCTCCAAAGAAGATAGAGCTATTGCAGAGAGACTGGAGAAGCTCAGGGAGGAAAGGAGACCCAGTGAGTTTTGGAGGGCACCAGAAATTCCTTGGAAGGGAAAGCTGCTACTTGAAAAACTATGGGAGGGAAAGGGAAGTGCTGGGCAATCAGTATCTGCCTCCATAGGGAACTGAAGGCAGTGATGTGATCAGAGCTGCCACAGTGGCCAGGTTCTAGATTAATCTTCCACTTGGGATTTCTCTTGAAATGGCTTCACAATCCTGGGGCAGTATCTTACCTATGAAATCTCTTCCTCATTTTTCATTGCTTGGTGGTAAAAATCTGTGTTGGGCACAGTAGCAGCAGAATGGAAGGGGGGAAGGGGTGGCAAACCATTTTGCAGAAATCATCCTATATGTCACTGTGCTGAGTCACAGCAGTACCAGTCTCTGTGGGATTATACTATGAATCTTGCCTCACAGAGAACAAAACCAGGCTCTTATTCCAGTCCACAGCTGTCAGATTCTGGAAAAGCCTTGGACTGCCTGTTGTAAAATAAACCTTTAAAAAACCTTACATATGGTCTCTAAGGGGAAAAGGCACTCCAAAGTGGTTACCTGATTATGCAGGCAAGTTTTCAGTCTGTTGCCTGGGGATATGTTAAAGGATGTGGGAGCAATGGACTGTACTCCCTAAAGGACATGTGTATCTCTGCCTGTCCCTAGTATCTGTAATCAGCTGATTGCCAGATGAGGTTACACTAACACTGGTCTTAGTACTGGAAGAATAAACTCAGGAAGAGGCAGTGATTCAGGAGAAAAGGGTGGCACAGTAATCTAGTTACTGTGCTATGACTCTTCCTTTGAGTTAAGGACTGAGGGAAGCTTTTGTGCAGGTGTTCAGAGCATGATTCTGGAAAAACAAAAACAACAACAAAATAAAACCAACTCGAAGCCATTTGTTTTCAATAACCCCTCACTTGGATTATTCTGAATTGCAGAGTCCATCCCTTCACAGGCTGAGATCGAAGCTAGACTGGCTGCACTGAAGGAGGACTATCATGGACCCGTTCCATCCGTGCAGGAAATGGAGGACCGGTTGGCTGTCTTGCAGGGGAGGGACCCTCCTTCCAAGGCTTCCAGACCAGTAAGCTCTCCCACCTGTTTCACCAGCTCTGTGTTCTAAGCTGGTACAGCATGTTGACCTTTCTTTGTCCTTCAGCATTTTTTTGCCCAGGTGTCTCCCTTCAGAAATCTCCATTTCCTGTTTACTTTATTACTGGCCATAGCAATGGTCTCGTTCCTGAGAAATTGTTTCCTCATGCTCCTTTTTCAGCAGTAATGCACGTGCAGCTGTTCTTGTGGGCTTTAGCGGGGTTAGTGACAGGTACTATTGAGAAGGACACTTTGTTTATATATCAGGGGCAGTGGCAGAGCTGGGTTTGGGATTCATCAGCATCTGCTGCTGTACATTCAGCCCCACTTTGCCTTGTTTAGGTGATTTTGTTGGAGCTGTCTGCATTCAGCAACACTGAGAATGAAACCTTGAAAGGCTTACACTTCCTCACATTTGCTTTCTCCCATTGCCCTCCTCATTCCTTAGGTACACCAACCCCCTGATACCAGAAGTCTGTCTCAGCAAACGGACGACCTGTTAACTCAGCTAGCTGAGGAAGTTTCCATTGATGAGCATTATAGTCCAGGAGTCCAGCCTCGAGGTATCTATTTTGGCTTCCAAAGATCTGTGTATGCTATAGTGAGAAAGGAATATGTGTTGCCCTGCCTAACTTACACACTGGACACCTAAATCACCTCTCCTTATGTCCCCCTTATGACACACAGATTGGCAAAGGACAGCCACCCGATGCAATATTGGATCTCATTGTCATTGCCAGGGAAATAGTTCCATTTTGTTACTTTCTTGGAGTTGTATTACTCAGCTTGTTCTGCCCTGTTTCTGTAAGCTGGCACTTACCTAGGGAGAAGCTGTTGCTACTCCTAATGTGTCTGTACTCTGTTGGAAAACATCAGAAATCTAGGATACCGTTGTCTTCCCAACTGCAGTGTTTTCTCTTCCTGTAAAATGCAGATTGACTCGCTTTCTTCTCTTCACATAAAGTGCAGATCCTGTTATGACATGCCTTCTCTTATTAATAAATGGAAAGTATCAAGGTTCTCACATGCATTTGCTCTGGTGGTGTTGGCTGTACTCAAGGAGTACTGCAGCTGAGTCACCAACATGTTCTCTGTGTCTCCTTTCAGCTGTTGGTGACCGAAACTTGAATGACCTGAGTAGGGAAAGCGAAGACTGTGTTTCCCATGCAAATCTGGACCCAAAACAGCTAGAGGAAGAAAAAAATAGACTTCTGGCAGAGGCTGCTGCTGAGCTGCGAGAAGAAAACACTAGGCAGGAAAAAATCTTACAGGTTGCTAAAAGACTGGCAGTACTCAGAGGCCAAGACCCAGAGGAAGGTGGGTATCAGTGAAGAGTGCAGTCCCAAGAGAGAGACCAGGTTCCTGTGTCAGAATAGTTTCTCTTTTGAGAGGCCTTTACCTATTTAATTTCTCTGTTCTGCAAGAAGCAGGCTGGGATTTTGTTATCTGTAAAGTTGTAGAGGTTTGTTCATTATGAAGTCAGCAGGAAAGGTTTTAGCTAAGACTAAGGCTGGAACTGTAAGCACAGGCTTTTATCTTTCCCTCTTCTTTGAGATAGTTTAGCATGCTCTGAGGTGTTTTTTAAAAGCAAAGCTCTCTTTTTATCTTCCCCTTCCAACTTCAAAAACATATGGTAATGTGCTTTTTGAAGCACTCCCCCTCTAAAAGGATGTAGCTCTGCCAGAGCCAGAATGCCTAAACCAGCTCTCACTAGAAAGGATTGTTTCTGGAACATAAGTCACCGTGAAGTATGAGGCAGATATGGATCACAGTCTCTTGTCTCGTTCCTGCAGTTACACTGGAAACCTACAAATTCCCTGACAGCGATGAGGAATTGGATGAGGAGGAAGCCATTCAGAGAGTGCTAAAACAGGTCAGAAGTGGCAGCTGTGGCCTTGTTTTCCTTACTTTCCTTTCAGTTATTCCCAGTGTTTCTGTTACCTAGTGAGCATGTTTCTGTTCCTGGGCAGTCTCATTCCTTCCTTCTCCTAGTGCTTTTCCAATACTAGTTCCTGTGCAGCCGTTCAGCTACAGGAGGAGCATTTGCTGATAGATACACTGCAGAGCATAGTGCATTAGCTGAGGTCTAGCCCCTGCTGTTGCACTGTCTGTTCACACTGCTCACTTAGTGTTCAGAGTGCAGACAGAACAGACTCACATTTGTCTGGATAATGCTACGTGGATGTGTTCAGACCAGTCATCTCCAGTTACTGCATGGGGGGGAGGGGGCAAGGAGAAGGGAGGAAGGTTTGTCTAGAACGAGGCTCCCAGGATGTGTTCAAAACAAGAGGCTTCTTGCTTTTTGTTATTGTCAGCTTACAGAGGAAGCAGCCTTAGATGAAGCGTGTGGATTCAACATTCTTCCAGATCAGACCACTCAGCCAGGATTCTCACAGCAGAACCTGCATAAAAAAACAAAGCAAGGGGTAAGTGAGCTGGTCAGGGTCTCTTGGAATGATATACTCTAAGGTCCAAGGAGAGTGCAGCCCTGTGAGAAAAGTTTGATGTATCCCATAGTCAGTTCTGAGAGGGGGAAAAAACTACCTAGCTTCTCCAGAGCACACAAGCTGAGAATTAGTGGCATCTGCAAATCCTGAGCACAGCTGTGAGTCATCTTTTACTTCTAAAAAGAATTGCTCTCTGGAATCCTTTCAGGCTGGTTTTCTGCTGAATGAGAAAGTGTCCTCTATATCTAGAACTAAAGTCAACCAGAATTGACCTAGCAAGGTAAATATTACAGAATTTTTAACTTGCCAATAAAATTAGATCAGGAAAACCATGGTCTAGTGCCAGAGCCTGAACCAGGGTAAGTGGGATATTTGCCACTGCTTTCAGCATGTGCAAAACAGAATCTCTAGATAGTAATCAATTGGCTGAGTTCTCTTAAAACGTCAGAAGAAGGTATTGGTAACGAGATACTCTACGTTCAGAGTAGATACCAGCCCATTATGGAAATGTGTACACCTTCTCTAATGTATATTATGAGAATTAAGTGGACATGTGAGTCACAGACACCTGACAGACCTGTCCCCGGTGCAATAAATTATTTAATTGTAAGCATTATTGAAAACAGCCATCTCATAGGTATGCCACCTTGCACTTTTGGGATCACAGAATTGCAGGGGTTGGAAGGAACCTTAAGAGATCATGTCCAACCCTCTTGCTAAAGCAGGTACAGCTTTACATCTAAAGGCTGTCTTACTGCAGTTGTGTTAGGATGCTGCCCACTAAAGTGGTCAGGCAATGTGTTTCAGTGTGCATAAGGTTGTTCAGTTTTGCAAGGGCTATATAAAGCAGGAGCCTTGTGGATACAACTAAACACTATAATTCCAGCATATCTTTTCAACCTAGCTTCAGTGCTAGTGACTCCTAACAAACTTTTCTTTGTACCTCAATTTTCTGTTTCTAACATAGAGAAAATTGAAACCTCTGTTTTTTGGAATTTCCTGTTGTTTTCTTTCCACATGTAACTCCTTTCAGGAAAGCTGATTGATCACTTGCCTTTGCAGCAGGAATAGTCCAATACTTGGTGTTGCTGTGGTGCCTGTTGGAAGATCTGGGCTTCAGCCTTTAGCACAGTGCAGGCAATGTTGATATATGTTGCTCTAGATACTGAATGAGGGTGTTTACCTTCTAAGCAATACAGATTCGTGGGCAAATGCTAGTAGTGAGTATCTTGGGTATTTATTTAACCACCTACATACATGCATATGGATCCTATCCTTTGACTTTCTTGCAATGCCTGAAAACCCTTGAACTATTTGACATTCTGCTGCGCTACGATGGGAGTCCTGTATAGTATCTGCTGTGGTTTGAATTGTGTCTTTGTTTTCTTTGTGAATTAGAGCCAGGCTCCAACTGCCGTAGCTCTTGCTGAGGCAGATGACAGCGATGAACATGAGTTACCCTGGTGCTGCATCTGCAATGAAGATGCCACTTTGCGATGCCATGGCTGCAGTGGGGACCTCTACTGCCAGCGCTGTTTTCGGTAAGTCTTCCAGCTCCTCTCGTCTGAGGGACAGGCCGTAGGTAAGCTTAGCTGCTTTTGTTTGTTCTTCCTCTTGGGTGGAAGAACAGAAAGTAGCTCAGGTCTGAGCTGAACGGTAGTATTTAATGGGAATACTTTTTATGATCAGTGATTACCCCAGGCTTCAGGCACTAAACTGGCCCTAGACAGGAACATTCTGTCTGTACCGCTTTAGTGCATGTTTGGGCGCTTTGTTTCAGCTGTTATCTGGAACAATTGATGTGTGTGGGATAAGGGAGACCATTGTTCAGCACCTCCTATGGTTGTTTGTTGTTTTTTTTTTCTAATGACACTGATGGATAATCTGGGCTGAATTCTCCCAGGAAGGGAAATCAGATAGAAAAGCTTCAGGAAATGACCACAAAGTCTTAAACTGTATTAAAAATATCAGGTTTACAGTTTCCGTATGGGAGATGTAAGCTTCTGTCTTAACACTGACTACTTTGTAGCAGACTATGATGGCTGCCAATACACTGTACTTCAGCCACAGCAGTTATTTTTCAGAGTCCTACGGAGCAGGCTGTAGTTTTAGCTGCTGTTATCAGAGTTGCTAACGTGCCTGCAAATCACAGACATGGTGCTGAAGATGAGTCTCTGGTTACATGAAGCCCTCAGAGAGGGGGGATGAAGTTTGTTGCCGTGCCCCCCATTTCAGCAGTCAGAGATGAACAGAGCTTTTCATAAAGTGCATCATAGGTTTCTGTTACAAACAAGTCTCTTGAGTAACCCATCCACGTATTTGCTGGTGTGGTCTTGTCAATTAGCCCTTGGGATAGGTTTCTTCTAAGGACTGTTCTTGTGCCAGGGGCTAAGGGTGCCTTTCCTGCCTGCATATTTACACTTGACTGCTGTTTCTTTTTGCTCCTCAGGGAAGGCCATGATGAGTTTGACATGAAGGACCACCATACCTCTCGGTATCGTCTTTCTTGCAAGTAGCGGTGATCACAGTCATCGTTGGCAGAAAAGGAGATGAATTCCTCCCATCTGGCCCACTCTTCTGCTCTCCAAGTGGATTTGCAGCCAAAACGGGTGATGTTTTGGACAGTAAAAGGATGTGCTATTAGCTAAGAGGGGTTGGAGGGCATGTGTCTTGGTCCTTGGGAACACAACCAGAGAAGTGCTGGGCTTGCCACCAATGCTTGGGATAAATGAGGATTTGATGTGAGGTGGTGGCTCTGAGTCTATGGATATAGACAGTAAGGCATCATGAATAATAGTGAAGATGTATGCTTAAGGCAGTGTTGGCTGGTTGTTAAGTAACCTCCTGCTTTTGCTAACAGCTTACGCATTGGTTCACAAGTCAGCAGAGCACTTTGCACTAAGAAATTGTCTGTGTCATGGTCACATGTGTGATGAAAACTTCCGAAATGTAATAAAACTATTTACAGGAGACTGTGGTTGAAATCTCTTTTGGAAATACCTGATAGCCCTTTATAAAGTGTCACCCTCTTGTAATGGTATCTCAGTTGTACTGCCAGGTGGATCAGGAAAATATGAAGGATCATGTAAAAACACTTCTGTGGTGTTGCTGGGCTTGTACAGGGTGATGTGCTCCAGTGATGGCCTTGATGAGCAGTGTTGCTTATATATTTGTCATGAAGAATACTTTTTAAAGATAATTTGCTACAGATGCACTGTGTTGGACCAGCAGTAACTGTGCCTAAATTGGAAGTAGTCTATGGAAGCAGCATGCTAATCTGGAAAAGGTGTATGTTACTATGAATGTGAGGTTTGGCTCTGATTATTAGTTGTTCCCTTGGTAGAATTAAAATGCTGTATGCGTGATTATTTTCTTACCTGGCTATGAGAGAATCTCAGTGTACTATGCTTGTATACCACCCAGGGATAGTCCAGATGCATGCGATGTGTGCCAGTGGCTGTAGTACCTAGAACTGTTTGAAGTACATGATTAAACTTTTTTGAAATCAGCACTAATATCCCATCAGGGTGAGCTCTTCCAGGACTATAGCGTGACTTGAGTCAGCTGTCTAAGGCTGACAAATTCCAGAGAGTCCGAACAAAAGAAAACCTAAAGATTTGCTTTTGACAGAGAGTTTCCACTTGATCTTGCCTGTCTGGTTTGACACTGCCATTCCCAGCTGTCTGCCCTGCCCCTGTGCAGATCATTGCCTCTGTAAGTGAGCTGACATAACAGTGTTTGCCTGCACTTCAGCCACCTCCAGTTAGCCAGCCAGAGCACAGTAAATACCTTAAACTGCATCCACAGGTGGATTTGTGCTAAGGTGCTGGACTGGATCAGGAGTTTCAGTAGTAACCTGTATCAGACAACTTGGTGTGGTAATATTTCTGGTTAACACAGCGAGAAATTGCTAGTGTATCTGACAGTGCTGGCTAAACTCATCGTTAGGAAGGGATGGTGAAACGCAATCCAGTGAAGCACAGACTGTTAGAGGGAAGAACATCCTTCACAAGTGCCTTAACTTTAGAACAGTCAGGAGGGAAAACTACTGAATTGTTCTGATGCAAGAGCTCACAATGAATCCTGTGTTACACAAGATCTAAGTAGATACTTACTGTCCTGAGGAGTTTGAAGTCTTCATTTTTAAGACTTTATTTTTCTGGCGGTTCTGGCTTCGTGTCATTGTGGGAATGATGCTTTCTTTGTTGTTATTTGACCAGGGTAGTCAGTGATGACAGTGAGACAGCCCAGTGAGTATTTTGTCTCAGGTTAAATCCTTTGTGTTTTGCATGTGTAGAAGATGTAAACAGCTCTCTTCTCTAAGACTGATCCACTCCTTTGGGCTTCAGCCTTCCAAAGGTTCTTTCCAAGCAG
Source organism: Excalfactoria chinensis (assembly GCF_039878825.1). NCBI lineage: Eukaryota > Metazoa > Chordata > Aves > Galliformes > Phasianidae > Excalfactoria > Excalfactoria chinensis. The sequence goes on along the minus strand of NC_092829.1, from coordinate 33,840,579 downwards.
ATAATAGGCAAATTGATTCTTGTTTTACAGCTTTTTTTTTTTTTTTTTTTTTTTCCTTTTTCATTTCCTTGTTATCTATGAGCTGGTGATTTACTTGAGACAGCTTAAATGTTTCATCCACCACAGCACAACTTTGAGTTCCTTGTGCTCCACTGTGAGTCCACTGAGCCCTGCCCCGTGTTCATCAATAGTAAAGCAACAGGTAACAGCCTGAAGCAGCTTATTTAGTTTCCTTAATTGGTTTCTGTGGGTTCATCCCAAGGAATCCAGAAACATAACCAGCCCAATACCTGAAATAGAACTTAGTCATACATGGGAGACTCACACACATACTGACTCTTTCACTGCCCTGTCACTAATGGACATTTTTGTGGCTGCTGAGCTTTCTGTATATAATTGGCCATTTTAGTGGCTAGCCAATCACTTTCCCCTTGTAAAGCCATCCCCACTGTAGCTCGTGCCTCCATGCAAAAGAAGCAGGAGAGTGATCTCAATCAGTTGTCTTCAGAAGCACAATTACTCCTCTTTCCAAATGACAGACTGTTATTGTGTGACCTTTAGCTGGTCAGTGCGCACTTAGGTGTTGCACACACCTTGACCTTGACCCTGAAAAGGTACTGGTAAAGCAGCAAAGGTAGTGGTAAACCATCAGCTCCTCACTGAAAGTATCAACCTCAGTGACAGCCATTCAAGGACTGAAGAGAGTTTGGGATCTACTAGAAGGAATCTGTTTGTTTCCTTCTTTGTTGCATGTTATAAGGATACAAGATGATTTTCTCTCAAAACAATTTGTACGTGAAATAGCAAAAGTAGTTTCCTCCCCAGCAAAAATTCAAGCTCGTACTAACAGATGAGTTTGAAATCAGATTAGTTCACAAAGAGAGGTCTTAGATAAACTGCACTAATTTGCTATTGCTGTGGTTCATGCAGGTGTGCTTTGCCTTAACTGTTGTAACAAGTGTGTCCGAATATAGCTGCCTGAATATTTTTAAGGGGAACATAAGTGTAGCTCGTAGTAAATGGAAAATGATTTGAAGGTTATTTTATGCACCTTCATGAAATTTTAATTAGAAAAACACATGAAATTTTGCATGTTCTGAATTATCTTAGTATAATCAAGAGGCAAAAGTTACCTGAATGCTATCTGCAAACCAAATGTTGCAGCCTTATGCTAGTAGTGTGATGGTGCTGCGAAGGTTGACTGGAAGCTGTTTGTAAACAAAATGTACTTCAGTCTGTCCTTAAATGCTGAGAGCAGCTACAAAGTAAATAAAAGCAAGTTTGACTTCTTCCTTTCAAGAACTAATCCCAAAGTTGTTCTGCCTTACACTGTTGTTTTTCTTTTGCACCAGAGATGAGAAATCAGCTAACAGTGGCTACATCTTCTTGCTTTGTGTTCTGTTGTATCTTTGTGTTTGCCTGAAGTGCGCTCTTGTGCTGTAGTGATGCTTTGATATGCTGGAAAAACTGCATATCACAGGGGCTAGAACTCAGTTTTCTGCTGTTGGAAGATAACACAAAGACAACTTCTACTCAAGCAGAGTTCCAAAAGCTTTCTTTTTCCCCTGAATTCTAGCATCCACCTTTAAAGTACAGCAAAAATATTTCTTTCCATCACTCCAAATTGAGTAGGTACAGAATTAACACCCTGCATGGAGAAAAATTTGTCTCTTGTGTCAGAGAAATGGCCCTACAGGTATTTATGCTGTCACAGCTCAGAAGAATAAAAGCTTCTTTATGGAATATGTAATTAATTGGGACATCTGTGAACTTACACTGCAGCAAATGACAGCTATAGTGTTAGGACACATCTCAGGGGCCTGTCCACCAGGGTCTTTCACTTGAACGTCTGTGATGTTAACAGTGCTCAGAGCTCTTTGGCACAATGTTGCTTTCCTTTCTTGAGAGCTGTGATTCATCAGTGTCAGCAGGTGCAAACCTGGACTGTATATTTTTGTTGTTTTTCTTACAAATTGGAGACTTGGTGGGCAGGCATGTGCTGTTGGCCTCATATCAAGCCAAACTAGGTGTGTGCCCCTGGGTACATATTGGTACATAGCAGTCCTTCCAGATGCAACTCAGCAATTTGTCTCTTGTATTTGAGTGGCAGGCATGAGAGCACAGGGACATAATGTGAGAGACTGCTCTGCTTAAGTAGTCATCCTCCATTTGATGTCTTAATTCCCTGCAACACGTGTCAAGTTACCGACTTGCTGAGAGCCTGGATGTAGTTTCCTCTGTTTTTCCAGCCACACGTTACTTATAGCCTAAAGAGTTCACGCAGCAAGGCTGTGTCCTACTTTATTTCTAATTTGTGAGACCTACCTGTCTGTGAAAGACATGCTGCTTAGAAGCAGGTATGTTTTCAGTTCAGTTTTCTGTAGTGTATAAAAAGAGAGCAATTTGAGGCAGCACATAGCTGATCTTCTCTGTTTTAATATACAAAACAAGTATGTTACAATGTCTTTGTAAATGGTGAGAAAAATCATTTCCAGGCCTCCTGTAGAAGATGCTTTGAAATCATCAAGTTCTAAATTCTGCAAAGACCAGATGCACTGGAATGTTTTCCTTTGATCCTACTGTATATTTTCTGTTGAACCTTCACAGCTAACAGAGGCTTGGCTTAATAAGATCTACAAAGTACGAGCAGTGCTGTAGAGCCAGGTATGGCAGTAACAGGCAAAAGATCGCAATTGGGTCCCAGCCAGACTTGAAACCAGGTGCAGCTTTACAGTAACCAACTTTCCATGTTGATGAAGGAGTGATAACCAGGGCCTTGTTTTCCTTGTGGTGGATGGAAAGAAGGAAGTTTTATGTGCTCTTGAGAATTGTATTTGATGCTCCCAAGCCAGCTTGGAAATTCTTAGAAGAAACTAAAGGAAGGACATCTTGTCCTGTTCTCCAGGTTAAAATGCCCTTTGAGAATCAGGAAAACATACAGCTTAGCTTCCCGCTCTGCATGTAGATCTGGAAGGAGTGGAGACTTCAAGCCACTGGTACAAAGTTCACAAACTCGGTGATGTTTCTTGATAACAAAATGCTAAATGTATTCCAAAGTGATCTTGCTGATCTGTTTTTCTATGGGGAAGACACATTTTTCCTTGTGACCAAAGCTGGATGACCCTTATGGGTGAGGTAACCTCTTCTGAGGATTGGTGATTCTCCGGAGACCTTTCAATCGACTGAGCAATTCCGTAATGAAGTCCTACAGTAAGAATTGTAGGAAGAAGGATGTTAATTCCATTTTTCACTGGCCCAAAGAGTACTGTGCCTTTTACATTATTCTCACGTTTCTCTTCACGCTGAGCAGAAACCAGGATTTTGACAAACACTAAGCAAATGCATCTTCTGGCTTAAGAAGTGGAACCTTTTGATGGCTGAACAGAACAGGGTTTAAAAACCCTTCTTTTTCCCTTCTCTGGCTCCCTCTAGAGCAGCCATGTTTGCTTTTTTTTTTTCCTCCTGCAACAACTAGCCTGCCTTCTTCCACCTTGAGGTGACCTCAAGATGTTGTCTCCCCTGCTTCCCACTCCTGCTGCCCTCCCAATGTAGGGCAAAGCATGCTGTCCCTCTTCTTGCTTCCTTGCTGAACCTGTAAAGCTTCAGGTAGGGGATTGCAAATCTCATTGGATCAATGCCAGTTCTACAAGGAAATGGCTGGCAGAGAAGGAGGTGGAGCAGGACACACGTAAGACTAATGATAACCTGGAGCAGGGGTTGAGGATTGGCAGGCCAGGTAGTTGAGCAGTTAATGGAGATAAACCCCATTGCTGACACAGCCAAGCACTACGGACCAAACTGGGTCATCTGGTTATTCCAAACAGGAATCTAAGCAACTATTCTGACTTCTTGATTTTCAGGTTATGCCCTCCGCTCCAGTGAATTAAAAGAGTGTAAACAGTATTAAATTGTTTTATTTAACATTATACTAAAAATAAACACTTTTGGTTCACAGAAACCAGGAATTTCTCACACTGTAAATTCTTTTTTATTAGCTAGCTCTCGATTTATTTGTAATTATTAATGCTATAATGGATCTAGTGCCACTCTAGTCTAGTTGAACTAGATGACCGTAGAGGTCTCTTCCAACCTTAATGATTCTATGACTCCCTGTGACTTGTGCAAACTTTGTCCTCTCCAGGGCAAGTAACATCACTGTAAAGGCAGCACTGTAACAGCATCTGTCTCAGTTTCTGTATGTTTATCATTTTGCAGCTAAATTGAAAGGCTGGACAAGGCATTTAGATTGATGAAAAACACCTGAGCACAATGTTCACCTGCAATGCATGCGACTGAATCAGGGATGGGGACTCTTCTGCACACTGCAATGTATGGGGAAGGCAATAGCTGTCTGATGCCAGTGCCACACAGCAGAATAGTGGGTTCTGTTCCTTTGAATAGTGGGACAGCTAATGATGTTTCCTTAACTCCCTAACTCAAAATCGAGACATGTAAAGTTCACAGGGGGGAGGGGGAAGTGTATGTAAAACTGGCATAAAAAGTCACTGCTCAACAGCAATCTGTACAAACAAACATGCTCTTAGCATAACATACGTATGTCAGTGGTGCTTGACTCACCTCTGTTGGGCTGGAGCACTCATGGAGGATTTCCTGAAAGCCAAGGAGAAATCATTTTAATATTTCATAAGTTGACCCTTCCCTCCAACTGCAAAAAGAATGTATAAGCTTGCTATTCTTGACTGGCTACAAGACACAGGGAAGCAGCATACATTAGAGCATGCATATATGTGGTGTAGGGAACCTGCTTTGGCAGGGGGGTTGGACTCGATGATCTCTAGAGGTCACTTCCAACCCCTACAATTCTGTGATACTGTGATTTTCTGCAACCCAGACACCATTGCTATACTGTATTATGCCAGAAGTTCCTATTTTGAAGTTACCAAGTTCCTCTGTCTGACCTGTAGTTTTAATTTCTGTTCTTCATTTGGGACTTCCAGGAGATCTTCAAGGTCAATTACTGGCCCAGGAACTTCTGCATCCGTTTTCTCTCTTAGCTAAAAAGAAGCAAATGAAAACCAACATAGTTCATAAACCCTCAAACTTAAGAACTCTATAGACCATCTGAAGAACTGAGCATCTGAGAAGAAACTAGTTACAAGAAAACCACGCTGCAAAGCTGATGTTGACATCATCTCAAAATAAGGAGGTTCTTACCAAGAGGACATGTATTCCAGCCCATCTGTGGTGGCTGCCACAGCCACACATATTGATTCATCATCCGCTCCCACCTCAACACTTGATCCCTGCTCAGGGATCACGATCTGTGATGGGAACAACTTTTCAGGAATATCCAGTGTCAGTTGCTAACTGCAATGCAGTGTAATCCAGCTTGGGTCAACCTACTTCTGCAATGAGTGCGTGCAAAGTGTTCATCAAACAGAAGTCGGTCAGGTTCAATCTTAATGAGGTACTTACAAATACAAGGAGATTTTAAGCTTTCGGGCTACATAGTTGGTAGTTATACTATGGATTTTTGCAGTAATGAAGAAGCAAACAGCTACACTTTTGAAAGGTGTAACTTATTATTTATCAGCTTTCTCTAATAGGAATGGGGGGGATATAATATAGTTTTAATGTAAGAGAAACCCACAAGCTTTGGTGGTAGGAGTTACAGTCTCAGCGCAAGTGAATGTTATTTGGGAATACTTGTAAGCTTGGCCACAGGTATATTTTAGCTTCACATACCCCTACAAGACTGTAAGGCAGGCTGCTTTTTCCAATGTAGTTGCAAAATGAACCTTTAACAACACGATGCTAGTGATATTTTATCACAGTACTCGGCAGAGTAAGGATAATGAGTGAACAGTGCAGCACCTAATAGAGATGCCTGTAAAACATTAAACAATAAGGACAGTATTTATGGGGAAAAAAAATGAACTGTTTCCCATCAGTCTCTGACACCATGCCAGAGAGGAAACAGAAAAGCATTAGGAGATCAGCTTTGTTACACACCTGACTTGACAACTAAGAATAAAACAGTTGCACATACTGTACTGTGACCCATACAGCGTTTCTTCATAAAAGTAATGATTTTCACATGACTATTTAGATAACAGGTGTTAATCTGGTTTAAGTAGGGACTGTGGTGCTGCTTCCAAGTGCAGGGAAAGGTCTCGAAAACCCAAATTGTCACTCAAGTCTAAGTTTTGTTGTGAAAAGCCTCACGGCAGTAAATAGCATAACAATCAGATTATCTGTATCAGGAGATGATGTTGGATCTAATCTTGTTGGCAGTTGACCCTGCAGTACCATTTATTCTGGCTGTCATGTGGGTTTCTGGAAGACATGGATCCAAAGAAGCCCAAGCTAACTGGGCTAACTAAATCAACTTACTAAATCATCATACTATTAACAATCTCTGATGTGGATCAGCATTGCATGATGTATTTCCTATCAGGAATGCCTTAGTATGACCTGGTACACCAGGGAGTCACTAAAACTGTTGTGCTGGAGTGGTGCTAGCAAAGGCAATCTATCTGCAATCTGCTCTCATTGCGTTATATTACTGGTGGTACCAAGAAATGCCTCACATCTATCTCAAAAAACCCCTCTCTGAATGAATATTTTAAAGCTACAGCCATTACCCAAAGGGCAAAAGGTCCTGTTGCTCAAAGCAGCTGCTACTCTCCCATCTCCTCCCTCAGACATTGCCTATCAGGAACATTTGTTTCTTCTCAGAGCACAGCAGTATCCTGAGGTGGCTAGAACCATTTCCCCTTGGGGAATTTGGAGAGATGAAATCTGCAGGCTTCTTCATAGCAGCCTTGAGGTTCTTGCACTTAGCTTTACAATGGTGTTAAATTGAGAGATTCCAGTAAAACCAAATAAAATAAAAGCAGAGTTAGCACCATCTTGACTGACAGGATGAAATAGAGGCTCCAGTCCTTTTAAAGCTACATAAACCTCAATGGTAAAAGCAGACATTTCTGACACAAGAAGGCTGGAGGGAGCATGTTGCTAGGCAGGTCCAGCCCAAGATAGTTACGTACCTAAATTTCCAAGGAATGCCAGATTCTAACCTGCCTCCAAAGGGGCAAATGTATATTCATCATCTCAGGCCAGTTCCCACACTGAGAAGTGCTTCCAGTTGCAGACCTTTAACCTTTAAGAAGTGCATCACATATCCTGTACCATTCAGGCACTGAACCTAGTTGCTCCCAAGTCTCCTGGTTTGACAACTCTTAGATACCTAAGAAAAACATAGGACTGATCATTGCTGGTGGCAACAAAAATGCAGGCCAGGAAGGCTGCTCTGGGGAGTTGTGTAATTTGAGCATGTGTTTTGTTTTTCTTCCCCTGCTGCCAGTAGTATGTCCAGCATCTGCAGCTGCAAATACAGCTTTGTCCTCAGTGCCTCAGGATAAAGTCACAAAGTTGTGGCCAAAGGGATGAAGGATGCACTGAATACCTCAAACCCAGCTAGCTCAGGTACTGCTAGCAGTAAAATTGATGGCAAGGATCTGTTTCCAGTAAGCTGAGCAAGAACACTTCTATCCCTGCACACAGCCTCTCATCCCATTCTCCTAATGAGCGAGGAGCTGGTTTGCCCCTGCTACTCACCGGGTACTGATAAAGCTCCTGCAGCTGGGCATTGATCCACTCCTCCAAGTCTAGCCAACGCTGTAGGTCTTTGCGGTTGTACTTTATGGTTAGCTTGCCCAGTTTCCTGTGTGATGATTCCTCCCCAGGTTTCTCCGGAGTCTGAAAAGTCACTCGGGGCAATGCACTGGAGTTGCTGGCCATCCTTACCACTTCTTCCTCCTTATCCCTGGCTGCTCTCCTCTGTCTTGTAATGCGTGTCTCCCCGCAGCTCCTGGCTCACAGCACAAGCCACTCGTGGATGCTGAAGGCAGGCAGCATTAGTGATGCCAGGGCACAGTAGCAGGTACTGTAGGCAGGGTTACCAGAGCAGGCTCTTGGGTTTCACCGTGGGCGCTGATGATGAGCGGGAAGGGAGGGGAGATGGCTTGGTGTAATAACATCTGCTGTTAAAATAAGCCAAATGAAGCAGGGAAGAGATGAACAAAGGTTGTTAATATTTAACATACGTCAGCTCCATGAAGCAGCAGGAGGTGGGGAAGAGAAGGTTTTGAATTACCTTTCCTGCAGGTGTGACTGACGCGTGTGTGCACATCCAATGGGCTGATCCACTCTTCTATAAGGACGAGAATGCCAGGTCAGAGGTGTTACCAGCCAAACTCAGAATCAGCACTCCCAGTTTAGCCTTTTCCACAGTCTGTAGTTTTCTTCTAGCTTTCTGTAAAACTTTTGTGTGGGAAAGCTGGTGACCTGAATTTGAGGTCACCTGAGCAAGGCATTTCTGCAATAAAACAAATTATCTGTGCCCTTATTAAAAAAATAAAATCAAGTGATATGGTTTATATGGCTATACATAGTGTGGCAAAGTACTGCAGGTTAATGGATAAAGTATTATCTCCTCATAAAAAAGGTAGCTATAGATGGTAAATAGGTCCATCTGGTGAAGCATTGTAAACTGTTAGAGTGTTTATTACCATTGTTTAGTTTACAATCTCTTACTAGAAGAGGGGTTAAAGGTCTGCAACATTATTGCCCTGTCTTATGTTATAGCACACGGGCAGTGTAGTTCAGAGGGACAGAAATCAGACCAGACCTGTTAGTGCAGTGCCAGTGTCCCCTAGATACTGTGTCACACTCCTTTATCCACCCATCTCCAGAGCCCTTCCATGACCTGCTACAGACACTGCTCCAAACCAAGACCTTCCATCATGAAGCACATCAGCAGTTCCAGTCCCATGGGCCATATAGGAAAAGAAGATATGTCAGTGCTGGCCTCCTCTGGACATTGCACCAGGTCCCCCTGCCACAGTCACATCACTGTGCCCAGGCAGACAGCAGTAACTGGCCAACAAGTCCTACATAGGCCACTAGGAAAATGGAGCAATTCAGCCCTTCTTTTTCCCTAAGTTTGAACAAACCCAAAGATTTTCTTACAGAAGATTTCACAAAATTCTGATTCTGAAGCTTTCTTCATCACCACTACAGGGAAGGATAAAGTACACCTAAAGATGGTATCCTTGTTCCCTGCTTTTTCAGACAGCCTAAAGCTTGCATTCAGGAGACAGCTGTTGGATAATCAATTTACTAAGCTTCCCTCATTTTTCCTCACTACTTAACTATATTCCCTCTCCAGTCTAACCCTGGAAGCTGTCTTATTTACACCAAAATTGCCCAGAAAAATCCATACCATGAGAAGCTGGGATCATATTCCCTGAGGAGAGATTCTTAACAGTTAAAAGCATTCCAAAACCCTTCAAACACCTTCTGACACGTTTACAACTATTGACTTTTCAGAGGTTAATAGGCAGGCTGACCACACAGTAAATCTGAACCAAAGGACACACTCTGCCAGGCATCAGTTGTCTCCAAACAAAAACACCCTATCCTGGTGTTCAAAGACAGACATTTCCCCCTTATTCCTACTGCCCCAGACACTGACAGATTTTTCTGAGGGGAGGGCACTAAGACCAAAGACAAGGGAAAGCAGCCAAAACAAAATCCACAACAACTGAAGATCCCAACAGAAAACCTACCCCCTTCTCCCAGTCCCACACAACCCCTATTACTCTCCCAAACTCCAAATGGGCTGAGCCAAACTTATGAAGCACAAGATAGATGTGGAGAAGAGGGGAATACCTGGCCCTAATGCCTGCTCTGCAAGCAGCTGTTACTTGTAACCTCATTCAAGTGCAAGCTACAGGCTGAGATAAGGCATGTGAGAAGGCCATGGGCAATCTCACTGCACTGCTTGCACTTTATCAACAAAGCAATAAGCATGGTGCCTTGGCGCTGCCTGGGTCAGCCACAGGGGAATGCCAGAGGCCTTTCAGGATAGCTGCAAGCCAAAGCAAGCAGCCTCACAGGATGTTTGTTATGCCACTCAGGATTATATGTGCTTAGTCATGAATTCTTTGTTACAAGAAGCTGGAGATACAGAAATGTTTACAGATAAAGTGTGTCTCCTCCGGTAATAAGCTAATTGAATCAATCATTAAACAAGAGGAAGAAGTGCAAAGACTCTGTGTGAAAGCACCCTATGAAGGTGCGATGCTGGCTCCAGGGCACAGCACCAGGTGTCCCATGCAGAGCAGGACATGAGGCTGGTTCTCTGCAGGTAGGCTGCATCCCCATGGGTGTACAGCCACTTCCTGCACACGTGCCCTAAGAGGGGAGTTTTGCCTCTGAAAGGAGCGGAGTGGGATTCAATTCTACAGAGGAAGGCTTCTGTGAAGGCCCAGGGCCTGGGTCATGGAGGACTGAATGCTTGTACTGCAGTGCCAAGCAGCTGTGACACCAGGGCATGAGAGCTCCAGTTATGCTCCTCTCCTCTTGGAGCTGACAACCTCCATCTGCAGCTGGGACTAACGATGGTGTTTCTCCTTCTCTGCAAGCTGATGGCTGTAATACACCTTCAATAATTCATCAGGGCTCCAGCTCCTCTTTCTGGAGAAGCAAATTGGCTTCTTTCCCTCTAGTCCCAGGCCAAAGAGGAAATTTTTCCTTCCAATCATCCAGAAGCCACTCTTTGCCTGCTTTAGAAAATGATCACTTTCCCTGTGGTTACAAACGTGGTAGTTAACACAAATTAAGCCAGGAAAGGCAGCAGAGGTGACTGTACCAACATGAGGTTGACACCACAAGGTAAGGACGTGCTGCAACCTCTTGCGGGCAGGGGCAGGCACAGGAATGACCCCCCACCTCTCAAAGCTTAGGTGAAGCTGACAGTCAGGTTCCAAATGGATTATATTGGGATCACTGAAAAATCCATCTGTGTTGTTTTCTTGCTCTACCTCTCATATTGCTTTGATGTTCCCCTACAGAAGGAATCCTGCAGCACTGAAAGTGTGACTGGTGTTTTCATGTGAGCCCTTGAGTAGTAGAGTTGGAGGCAAGAGAAGCAGTAGGTGAAAGATGAAGGGAATTCTCCTTGTTTCCCAACTTGCTTACAGCATTTCAGGCTGCCCGTATAGTTCTTGTACCAAGAAGTGTGTTGTTACACAACTCCTCCTAGGGGTGCTAGGGACCTGCTGGGAAATCTCCATCCCCAGACGTGAGGGACAGCGATCTGCAGAGGAGGCACTGGCAGATGGCTTGTCTGCGACTGTCCAGGGGCTGTGGCTGCTGGGAAAAGGAGGAGCCCTAGACAACCCCAGAGCCCAGCAAGAACAGCTGAGGATGCCTCTGGGGACTTCAATGGGAGATGTTAAACTTCTACTTCCTGCCTACGGGAGGCTCTTTGCTTCACAAAAGAAGCCATTTCCATACCTATCTCCCTGTAAAAGCCTAGCACAGGCATGGCAAAAATGCAGATGCTTTCTGGCCTAGCTAGTTTCAGCACAATTTCATCTTCCTTTCTGAGCGCTCCTGCCCTTTGCACCTTACTGTGACTCGCAACAGTAAAATAAGAGCCTGAGCGCCACACAGGACGCAGACAGGAACTTCCCCAAAGAAACAACACACTCTCTTTGTGGTGCCCTCCACGCAGCTGCCCTTGAAGCGGTGGGAAAGGCTCTGCTGAGGACTCAGCAGCCTGTCATCCTTTCCCTGGCTGCATTCCGCAGGACGGGTTGTTAGTCACGGCCTGTGAGATCCCTCCCTGTCTCCTTCCCTTGCCACATCTTTGTGCCGTCACTTGTATCCGGGTCTCGCCCCTAAACCACACCAGGAGGTTTAACCTGAGGCAAATATGACAAAACAAGCAAGCAAGCAAACCTGTCTCCCCAGCACCAGGTACACACAGAGCGGTTCCCAGATAAAGCCAGGCAGAGTGGAGCCATCTGCAGCAGCCTGCATGCTGTCGGGAAGCCACTGCAAGCTGTGGTGCCACTTGGCTGAGCGAAGGGGACCTGGAGCAAGTCCTCCTTGTTTGTTTGCCTGCCTGGGTCTATGCTTCACGGCAGCCAGGTGCCCAAAGGTACTGGGGTCCCCACAGAGGTGACATCAAGGCTGGTGACGTGGGCTCCTATGTGGTTTACTGCAAGCCGTGCATGTCGAAGAGCCGCAGTGATCCTGGTCAAATATTAAGCTACTGTGTAGTTTAACCCCCCAGCTGAATAATTATTACCGCAGGACTAAGAGCAGGCGCTTCTTGGCCCAAGAAAGGCAAACAGTAACCATGACTCACTGTTTCAAGACCACTTTAAAAACACTCCCAAGCCATAAAATCACACAGCCTGCTTTCTCTTCACGCTAATATGAGTAACACACAGCCCAGCTGGAGTCATGGGGAATAATTCATTTGGCAGAAGATGAGGCCTGAGATGGGAGATCTGGGCTCAGAGCAGGTCCTGAGTTGAAAGGAGAGATGCTGCAATGGAGAGAGGTTTCCAGCAGAAGTCCCTGGTCCTGGGGCTGTCCTCACTTAGAACAGTCATTACTGAAGCTCTCCAGAAAACAAAACAAAACAAAATAGAACAAAACAAAACAAAAAAAGCCCACAACAGGTATATTCAGTAATGCTGCTGGCACTGAAGTGGAATGCATCACTGCTACACTGTAGGATCAAACCTGTGATGCTTAAGAGTCTAATGAACAAGCCATATTCATCTGCCAAGCAGAAGCAGGTCACGTTTTAATAATATAAAGAATATTAAAAGTAAGGTCGCTTTTCTAGGAAATCGTCACAGGAATTTTAGCTGGGGGTTGCTCAGCTGAAAATAGCAGAGAGAAACATCCATAAAAGATGTACTGTTCGTAAGGTGTCTCTTCCTGTGTGATCTGATCTGCGTGTTCCTGCTGCAGCAGGGGGAATGGACTAGATGATCTTTCGAGGTGCATCCAATCCCTGACATTCAGTGATTCAGTGAACCATACCTGCATGATCCTAAGATGTATTTAGCAATGGGTTCCCAGCAGAGAGAGAGAGAGAGATCCCTGGTGATCCATTTTTTAACCTGTGGTCTGTAATTTTGCAACAGACTTAACAATTATAAAACAACAACAAAGCCCTGAATCTGAAAAATGCACAGGGGAAAAAAAATGCCACTAAGATAACTGAGGTGAAATGGAGGCTAAGCCATAAAGAAGTGATTAAAAGCTCGTGGCAGGTTTGCATGAGCAGAATGAAGGCTGAGTTAGGGTGTGATTTTACTGAAGAAAATTGGAAATAAGCTTTTGAAATTAAAGGACAGCAATGCAAAAAAAGAAACGAATGTGAAGTAACATTGAAACACTTCAGGGTGAGCATTGAAAAGCCTGCGACGGGAGACTGATACAGCCATCCAATGGGAGCAAAGGAGATTAAACCCCACTCCCCTGCAGGCTAGATCAGTTTAGGTTGAATCACTTTATGAAGGGACTTACTCATTCCATACACAATGAAAAAAAAGGGAGGGGGGGCTGAGTGCCTCAGGCGGTGAAGAACAAAAGGAGACAGTCCTGGCGTTGTTTGATTTCTCCAGCATCACTGGGGCTGCAGGCAGAAGCAGGCAGCAGGAATTGAAAACTCTGGATGTGAGCAAGCTGAAGGCACAGCCACGGTTCACCATCTCTGTTCAGATGTTTGCCAATCAATACCATCTTGCATTTGCTGCTGCCTTTGAAGTGATGCCATATTTCGTTAAAAATAGTGTCCAGGCAAATTACAAACACTCCCTGCACTCCTAAGCTCTGTGATAGAGAGATAAGAAGGGTTTACCCAGGGGCTTTGGGACTGTTTGCAGAGGAAGGGGGTGGTACCAATGTAGCTGAGGAACAAGGGAATTTGATCTCCGCTCTACAGAAGCAGGAAGGTAGGGAATGCAACCGAGTTAGAGGAATAATGTGCCCCCAAAGATCGAAACTAATAATTTTGAGCAGGAAACCTCTGGCAGTGGGTGCAGGCTGTGAGACCGAGCTGGGGATTGACTCATTTGGGTCAGAGAAACTTGGGCTCCGTGCCACCCCCCAGTGATGCGGGGCTGCAAGAGCTACCACCTTTCAGCACAGCAAGTCTGGACTTTTGGCTGGCTGAAGCACAGCAAGGTGCCGGGTGCCCTTGCATCTGTGCAGGCAAGTGTATGGCTCTCAAAAACCCAGGGTTGCACTGGGTGCTCCCTGTGAGCCTTTGCTCCCTTGCCAGCTGAGCTGGAGATGGTATCAGCCCGCTCTCCTCCCCTTCCTCTTACGCAAGGCAGCGTGGAGAGGAGTGACTTGATTTTTTTTTTCCCCTCTCTCTGGGAGTTGGTTTTCACTTCCTGCCCCTTCTGTGCCTTTGTCTGCACTGGACGCTGCTGAGGGCACACCTGAGGGGCAAAGGTATAGGGGATCAGGGGAACACCCCACTGCTGGCATCGGTCCCATCTAAGGCCATACAGGTGGAGGCTGAGAGCATGGGTCTGGGGGTGAGCTGCAGGGTGGGGGGACACATTGTCCACCTGGGCAACCAGGGCCTTGGACATGCTCCAGGTCCCTGCTCACCCCACACTGGCATGTACCTGGACACCATCCCTCTTAGATTGATCTCTCTTTTCTCTCCCTTTAGGAAAGGACAAGGGTCACAAAGTGGGGAGGATCAGGGTGCCGACATGGCCAGAAGAAGACCAGGTCCACAGACCGGACTCTGTGTCTGCCTGGTGCTGGTAGCAGGGTTGGTCTTCGGTGAAGAGCAGGAGACAAAGCCCTTTGGAGAAACGTGCCTGGAGGACTTTACAGCAGGGATACCGGGCTTGGTGCTGGACACAGATGCCTCTGTCCAGAATGGAGCCACTTTTTTATCATCCCCCATGGTCCATCGGAGCAGGGACTGCATGAGGGCTTGCTGTAAGGACCCTGATTGTAACCTGGCACTTGTGGAGCAGGACCCAGCCTTGGGGGAAGACCACATCCAGGGCTGCTTTCTCCTCAACTGCCTCTACGAGCAGACATTCGTCTGCAGGTTCGCCAGAAAGGCCGGCTTTCTCAACTTCTTGAAGAGGGACGTCTACGATACCTACCACCAGGCAGTGCAGAATCATGGATCTAGTGGTAAGGAGTCCATAAATGATCTGTGCAAGCTGGGGACAGGCAAGCAGTGAGGGCTCTGGATCTCATTTATACCAAATATTGTTTGTGCTGCTGCATTTCGTCAGTTCAAGATCTGTTCCTCAGTCTGCTCATTAGTAAATGGAGCAGGAGCCATTCTGTAACCTATTTGAAATGGGTGGAGTGTGTGTTTACCAAATGCAGGCTGTTTTTGATCCTTAAAGAGACAGAGAAAAAATGTTTTTCTTCTTTCTCCCTCCTTGCTCCTACTCTGCAGCCCTGTAAGTGAAATCCTCTAAAATTGAAACATGCCTGTATTTAAAGGGCTGCATTAAGCTCCTAATTGCTTGGGGGCTGGAGGCAGGGCACAGTTCGCATACCTTTCCTTTTACCACAGCTCCAGTCTTGTGAGGCCCCTCTATGAGGCTTGTTGGGACTGCTTGGTTTTGATCATGTTGCTTCCACTCTGGGTCTGTTTCTCTCTCCCAGCCTCCACTTACCTGCTCAGAAAGTTTGCACCTGGCCTAGAAATCCAAGTGGAAATCAAGCTAATCTGTAGCTGGCCACCAGCCATGTGCTTTGCAATCTCCTTAAAATGCCGTGTTCAGAAGCACTAAAACCAATTCCTCCTATTGCTTCCTTCCTCCCTTGTTTTGGAGGAAGCTTAACAAGCTCTGACGTGACTTGGTCTTTGGCAGCTTTAACCAGCTTACTGCCTGTGGAGGGATGGGCAGAGTTTCCAGGAAACTTCCCTCAGCCCCCCCAGCTCACCCCTGGGGCACAGTGAAGGTGTCCTGGGGAGCAGTTGGGTGCATGACTTGATCATTCAAGCTGTATAGTGTCGGATCTTCTGCTGAGATGTGGCAGCCTGCAAGGCCAACATCTTTTGTCAGAGCAGAGGTGGCTCTCCTGCTCTCTCTTTCCCCTAATCACTTCCCACTGTATTTTAGTGCTTTCGGATGAATCTCAGCTCCCTGCTAGCCACAGTCATTCCCATGCCTCTGGTCCAGTCTCAAAAGCCTTTCCATGGGGGTGCAGCTAGTGATGCACTGAATGCCACATCTCCAGGAGCAGAAGTGGTGTGCTGGCAGCTGCCTGAACACCTACATGTTTTTCTGTAGGAAGAAAAGGGGATGCATCATCCTCAGTGCATCTTGGTTTCACAAGGTTAGATTAAAAATATGATGTGCTGTTGAGCAATGAGGTCCCTTCACCTCTGTAGACCAGCAGGCTGCAGCCCCCTCCCCAGGCTGCCCGTGGCTTTGCAGGGCTGGCTCCTGAATGGTTGGGTGTGGGGTGGTAATGGTGGAGCAGGAAGACCACGGTGAAAATGGAGAACATGGCAGAAATGCCCTGTGAGCCCACCTGGCAGCAATAAGAAAGTTGGATGCGGGTTGCTTCCAGATTTGTTGCGGATACCTGAAGAGGCAAGATGAAACTGGGGGTAAGGAAGCTGTTTTCAGCACACTGGGCTTTCCTCCTACGTGTTCCTCTTGGACCTAAGTTTGTGCTGCAGACAAAGCTGTCTGCTCACTGTCGTGCTGTTCCCTGTGAAAATGCAAAGCTTTGTGGTTCCTCTGGACCTGGGCTGTCATTGTCCCCAGGGTTGGGCTCTGAAGAATGGTAGGGAACTGTATGATGCCCTCCTTTATATGCTGTCAAGCTTCCTCAGAGCCCCAAGGGTGTGCTCGGTGGCAGTCTCCAGATGGGCTCTACAAAAATGAGGATCAAAAGCATAGTTTTCTAGCCAATAGTGAAATATGTGTTTATGTGGCTCAGTGCCCCAGTGGGTAACATTAAAGAGAACAGCCACATGTTGCAGGACTCGCAGTACTACAACAACAAACCTGTTGGATTCAGAGGCTTATGACTTTTCAAGCTGAGGTAGACAACACTTGAAAGAAAGCACAGCTGGGGACTGCTGAAGGACTAATTTATTTGCGGAGTGTTTCCTGATAGAAAGAGCTGGAAGCTAGGAGAGGGTTATGGGGGAAGCAATGCACATGGAAGCAGCACAGAATCAGGGCAGCCTTGGTGTGTACCACTGCCACTCTGCTGAGGCGTTACAGCTTCAGAGAAAACCTCTGGATATTGGCAACACCAAATGCTCTTGCTGGCATAACTAAGAAGCTCTATCCCCTTAAATCACTCC
This sequence comes from Excalfactoria chinensis, assembly GCF_039878825.1. Taxonomy (NCBI): domain Eukaryota; kingdom Metazoa; phylum Chordata; class Aves; order Galliformes; family Phasianidae; genus Excalfactoria; species Excalfactoria chinensis. The sequence goes on along the minus strand of NC_092829.1, from coordinate 33,823,427 downwards.
ACAGCCTGAACTTTGCTGCGAGTTTTCTGCCTGGCTCACTGGGGAGGGGCAGGCTCACCTGCACTTTGCTGGTAATCATGGAGGCTGGTGTTGAGGTAACCACCGTGAGCTTATTCTGGTCTGGGCAAACCAGTTCTGGGCGTGAGGCTGAAAAATAACCTCCCTGAACCTTTGTCCGTTTCTTGAACCGAACCCTTTGTGGGGGTTGTGAAATGCTAGCTGACACGCTCCTAATGCACAGTCTGGGTGGGAGACAGGTGGGTGGTAGGGAGGGTCTTGCAGCTCCAGCTGGGCTCCTGCCTGATGGCCTGCTGAGGGGCTCAGCTGAGCTGGTGGGTTCTCCTCCTGCCAAGCTTCATGTCAGCAAGTGTTGAGAACTGCATGAGTTGTGGAAAATCTTCCTAGTGTGGGCGTCTGGCCTTTTGGCTTATGGGGGCTGCAGCGAGTCATACCAGGGCACAGTGTTGGGCTGTGGGAATGCCGATGAACAAGCAGAGGCAATCTCAGCACATTCTGCTATATTGAGGTATCACTTTACAGTCTCAAGTACCCATGGTGTGGTGTTATCTCTGTGAGTGCTGGAATGGAGGAAATCTGGTTTTCTGTGAATTTATGTCACTAGGGCAGTAGTTGGTATGTGAGCACCAAAACAGAAATCCTCACACTGGGCGCTTTGCCTTCTGCAGGGTTTTACCAGCATGTTCCTTTTCTGACAGCGAGGTCCCTGCTGGGGTCTCCTCCCACCCCTGTGCTTACTTTTACAGCTCTCATAGCAATTCAGTGTCCTTCAGGTTTCTGTTTCCCATCAACTTTGGTTCAGGTTTACTCACTGGTAGAGCTGAAGCCAAGAAAACCATTCACTGCATAAGCCTTGGAGTGGCATTAAATTATTTTTTAAGAAGCAAAAAACAGAATTTGAGGCTTGAGTACTGTATGAGCCACTCAAATATGGAAGATTTTAGTTGTGAGCATTTTGGATTTACTCTATTGAGTTTTTCTGCAGGATCAGTAACAAAGAAGATAAATCATTTTCCTATGTATTTTGATTGGGAACTGAAGTTGTCACTCAATGGTGTGACTCCAGCAGCTGGTGCCCCACAGAAAAGTGCATGACGTGCAACAGCATCATAAAGCTTTAATATCCCTGTTAATTACAGACTTCTATAGAAACTTTCCAGAGTCCAAAGAGCATTAGAACAAAGGCAGCTTTCGTTTTTCAGATGGCCTTTCAGAGCCAAAGGAGCTGAATGGAGAACCTCCCTTCTCTGAGCAGTTTGTTGGTATTGACCCCAGCTCAGTGAGCACAGTAGAGAGCAGCTGGTGTAATGAAGTTAACCAGAAGCCCTGCAGCTGCACAAGATGATTAAGTTGTTCTCACATAGCAAAAGGCAGCCTGACAATGAGGGAGGAGAGCTGCAGGTCTGCAGCCAGGAACAGTGCTCAAAGGGATGACTGAATTTGCTTGGCGTCTTCACCAAGTATCAAAAGATACTAGAAAACAGAAAATTCTGGATGGAGAATTCAAGATCTCTTGATCTTGTGACTGTGGTTACTCTTGCCTGGGGTACATATTGCAAAACCTTTTATACTGCCTAAATAATGGATGAAGGAACTAACAAATGGCTTGTTTTTAATGTCAGTTTTGTTTGCATATATGCTTTAAACTACTGGTTCCTGCTCTAGCAGGAGGCAGCAGGTGGGACATGAATTCAGAAATATGGCAAAAAATTAAGACTAGGTCTGAAACTGAAAGTAATTTATTGATGGAATAGGTTTCCAACTAAAGCCTTTGGGCAGTAATCCTCTTTTTCAGTTCCAATTGTATAAAAATGGCAGTGACACATCTAGACTGAAAATGGAAATTGATGCCTTTCCAAAAGGCTCAGGTTGAACCCAACCATTGAGTCCTGGTATGGGAACCAGCAGGTGGTGTTTTATGGTCGGAGCCAAGCAGAAGGCCTTCAGACCAAAAGGAACAATGAGTCAGGCTCATTGTGTGTTACTGCACCGTCTGACCTTGCTGGCACTGGCAGCGATCAGTTTTCATCTCTTACACTCACTGTTCATAGACGAGTTTAATGGCCCGTGGGGGCTGCTGGTAAGCTAATCTGTGGAATGGGACAAAAAATAGCAATGGCATGAATGGCATTTGTGTGCTTTTTTCTAAGACATCTGTGTTAGAGAGTGGGGCAGGAGATGAGGTGGGGTCCATCCAGATCCCACCTTGCACAGCTTCAGTTAAGTGCACAATGCAGTGCATAGAGCCAACAGGAGGAATGATGAGAGTCCATTCCACATTCTTTACCACCCACGTCAGGTCATCTCTATAAGTGGTGGGGTGGAGATTGTTCTGTGCTGTTTGCGGGGCTGTGGTCCTGCTGCTGAAAGCACAGCAGCTGTAGCCACAGGGAAAGCCTCCTCCTGGGATTCCTGTGGGCAGATGTGGCTCAAAAGGCACTGCCAGAGTGAGTTGTGGAGTTACTAAACGGCTGAGGGCAGCAGTAACGGCACGGATCACCTGCTGCTTGCACAGGCTGCAAGAAGCACAGCTGTATCAAAGCATTCTCCTTTTAGTGGATGGCATCCATATTGATTTACCCTGGAAGAGTCCCTTTTTCTCATAATGTGAATAAGGACTGGAGCTCTGCCTCCTACCAATGCTTTGCTCTTCTCTTCCTCCACAGATGACCGTCCTCCAATAGCCCGTGCTGGCATGGACATGCGGGTGCAGCCAGGGGAGCCAGTGATGCTGAGAGGTGCAGACAGCACAGATGACCATGGGATTGTCACATATGAATGGAAACAGGTCCTTGGTGACCCCTCTGTGGAGATAACGGTAAGGAGTTGCACAAAGGAAGCAATTTGGTCTGTGTCACCTGCAGTCTGCTCTGTGTTGGGATCTCCAAATTTAGCTGAGCTGGAGCAGAAGCCAAGGCTCCTGACTAGCTCCAGCATCTCTAGGGCATGAACACTACTTTGTAGATGTTTAATGAGACTTGTGGCTTTAGAAGAGCAAACAGTTGTTGTAAAACTTCAGCAAAATACTCTAGAAAGCCTATGGAGCTCTTGTGGCACCTTCTTGGGAGAGTTAGTATGCCAGCTGATGGCTGATTTTGAGGAGTAGCAATATCTAGCTGTAAGGGGCTGTGGAAATCTGGAGGTGCTGCTCTCCTTCTTCCTTTCTCCTTGCCCAGCCAAAGCAACTTTCAGGAAAAAAACAGCTCAAAAACCAAAATCCTAAGCCGAAGCACTGGGACATTTTTAATGCCAGAATTCTGCTTGGGGATTTCCAACCAAGCTTGTTTCTTCCTAATACAGCAGAAATGTGGGCTTCATTCATCCTCTCATTATACATGCCTTTTCTGCTTTTATTTTGCATTCTCAGAAGCATGAAAAAGACCAGGCAGAAGTCTCCAACCTACAGGTGGGCACTTATGTCTTCCAACTTACTGTCACGGACACTGCCCAGCAGCAAGACTTCACCAACATCACCATCATAGTGCTGAATTCTGAGCAGACTGAAGGTGAGCCCACAGACATCTAGTTAGTGTGCCTGAGCCGGGGAGCCTTGCCAGCCCTATTCTCAGTGGGCAGATGGGAAAAGAGCACAGCCAGCAGGGTGGGCTTGCACGTCAACTTCTCACAGTAAAAGCCTGAACCTGACAAACAGTGAAAGTCTCTGCATTCATAGCAGTCCATTTAAGGGTTTTCTCACCTTCTCATAGAAAAAGGTGGCCTGCAATAATCTGATCCCCTCTGCATGCCATTACCCCCTCTACTGGATAACCCCAGAGTAGCTGGATCCTGGGGGTACATCTGAGTGCAAAAGCAAGAAGAAGCTAAAAGGACTTGTTAACCCCGTGGTTTTATTGTGAAGGGCCTAATTCCTTTAAGCCACAGGACAGGTGAAGCCATCTGTGTGATGTTCAAAATGACCCTGGTATTATCGATATGTTTTATTATAATGGCCTTATTATAATGATCAAAGTATTCAGCATTACAACTGCACTGGGGCAAAGAATTCTTGGACAAACGCTGGCCTAGCTGTCAAGCAGAGAATTTTTTCTTCTGCCTCAAGTACCATAAAACTAAAAGAACAGCCATATCGAGTCACTCTGTCAGAAATCTAGTGCACTGCATCCAACAGTGTCCAGAGTTTGATACTAGATAATAGCAAGGACATGACATGTTGTCAGTAAATCCTTGGTATGCTTGGCTAGCCACTAAGGAATTTGTAGCCTTTTTAAGCAAATAGGGTTTATTTGTATTAAATATCCATGGATGAATCTTCACACAGCAGCAGCATCCTGAAGCAAGGAGTTTCACAACTGAACTCTTTACTGTTTGCTTTTATGCATATGGCACCTTCCAGTTTGATTTAGTACTCTGTCCTCTGATAGAAGAAAATGTAATATGTGATTCCCTACTTACCTTCTCCATGCCACTCAGGATTCTGTAATTTCCTTTTCAGATAAACATCTGCACTGTTGACAAACTTTCCTTTGGAAGATTTCCTATTCTGTACATGCAGGTAAAGCATGCTAACCAGACCCTTTTATTTTAACTTTCTTGATAGAGCATTGCTTGACTCCAAAGAAGGTTGGCTGGTGTCGGGGCTCTTTTCCACGTTGGTTTTATAACCCAACCCTTCAGCAGTGTCAGGAGTTCATTTTTGGTGGCTGCAAACCTAACAAGAATAACTACTTACGAGAAGAGGAGTGTCAACTTGCCTGCAGGAATGTTAAAGGTGAGTCTGCTTCAAAAATCAGTCCCTTCTTTTTCATAGGATTGGGATGTCCCTATGAGCAAGTACTGCACCTCTGTGGCTGGCAGATAGAGTCTGGAGAGCTGGGGAAATGAGGCTGATGAAGGTCCCACAGTGCCCAGCTCCTGGATCTCTGTTCCCCTAGTTGATGACAGGTCACCTTCCCTTAGCATCAGTCATCACCACTGCCCACATGTTGGTGTAACCAACCAGGATGCGCATCAACAAGAACTGGCTCCTTCTGGCACAGTGTCTTCAGTGCCAGGTGTCCCTGGTATGTCCCTGGTTGCACAGACCCTCACCAAATTTTCATCTAGCATCTTTAACCTAAATTCTGTATTCCTGCTCCTCACCACTACAGGGCTATGTTCCAGAAAAGACACATTTCTTAGGTGAAACATGAAGCAATATAAAGCTGATCCTAAGCTGACAAAGCAGCGTGGTGGTAAACTCACTTTATTTTTCCTCTTGTTTCTTCAGGCTCTGTCAGTGGGCGACAAATGCCAGGTAAGCCTCCTGCTCCTCTATGTAATCCTGCTGCAAGCTCAGGCTTAGTGTCTCATCCATTCCTGTGGCTTTTTGATTAGCACTCAGTGTGGAAAGTGAGGTGTCTGGGACTAATTTCTTTACCAAGCCTTTCACTTTCATGTCATAGGATAATTCAGGTTGGAAATTATGCCTGGGGTGCAACCCACTACTCAAAGTACAGCCAGCGTTGAGTTATGTCAGGTTGCCTAGGGCTCTATTGAGGCCACTTTTGGGTGTCCCTGAGGAAGGATTTTATGTTCTCTCTGGACAGCCCTCTCATTTGTGTTCCCTTCTGTTTGAATCAGTTTCCCTTATTGGATCATGTATCTGTTGCTGCTCACCCTATTACTGTGCATCTCCAAAAAAGTCTGTCTTTTCCAAAACTTCACACTAGGTCGTGTGCTCCAACCTCTTGCTGCATCTCTGCTGCTTCACTCCAGCATGCTGGTGTCTGTTGTGCACTGGAGAGCTCAGACTTGGGCAGAGCACTGATCAGCTTGGACCACCTCAGGGGCAGAGGAGAAAGGCCACTTGTCTCTGCCAGCTCTCCCAGCCTGCTGTGCATTTGGACATCCTTGCCACATGAGTTCCCTGCTGATTCACATTCGCCGTGTCCACCTTGACTCCCAGGGCTATTCTGCACAACTCCTTTATCTCTTCTTGGTGTCCAGACACTGTTCTTGCGTGGAGTTGTTCTGTCTCAGGTGTGGGGCTTTTAAGTCTCTGCTTTGTCTTTGCATTTGCCTTTGCACTTTATAAGCAGAGCTGGAAGCCTTCTCCTACCTGCCCAGCTCTCCCTGCATGGCACTGAGTTCCCTGCTTCTCCCATTTTCAGTGTTGCTCACAAAATTCTAAGTGATCTTCCCCTTCTGCAGCTTCACACTGCCCCAGACTCTGCCCTTAAGCCAGGGACATGGGAAGTCAGTGGGCACTCCTTCCCAGTAAACACTGAGGCAAAGAAAGTATTGAGTACTTTGGCCATATCTGGTTCTTTTGTCACTGTGTCCCCATGGTGACTGGGGCATTACCATGCCTTGCCTCCAGCTTCTGTGCTGTTTTGAGAGGAAGCATGGCTGTTCCCAGAGCACCGCTTGGCTTTTAGGCAAGAAATGATTTTCTTCTTTTTTGAGTTCAGTGTCACAGAAGAGAAGCCTTTGCCAGCCCTATCACCACTTTTTAAGCCCTTCATAACACATCTGCTTGGCAGGGAAAATGAACAAATTTTAATGAACTATCTGAACTGTTTCTGACACAGTCTGCAATGGGAACTGTCAGGCCTCCTCATTCAGATGCAAGGATGGCTGCTGCATTGATGCCTATCTGGAGTGTGATGAAACTCCAGACTGTGCTGATGGATCAGACGAGGTGTATTGTGAACAGTGTAAGTTCTTCACATTCTGGTTTAGAAAACTTAGTATCTGCACAGGGATGAGTGCAGTGCTCAATGTTTGACTCTGCTATTTGTTGCTCTGTATTCTCCTGATCCTGCATGAGCTTGCACTATTGCCATATTTTCAGGTTCTGCCATCTCCCATATCTCTGACTGCTACAGCTGATCTCCCTGCTGGGATGTTTCCTTCTGCTCTCTTCCCTGTGCCTGCCTGTAAGACTTCAGATCCTGCCTTCCCCTTCCAATGTTTTATTCCTGAATGATCGTACCTTCTCTCCTAGTTTATGGAGGTGGGAAATTAAACCATGATTTCTCCCAAATGGTCCAGCATCAGAAATCCCCTTAACACCCTCACATTATGCTAATATAAATGCACAGTGGTGAGCTGCCAAAGTCTGTAATCTCTTCCTCCTTTCTCATCCTCCTCACTGAACTCACATAATCTCTTCCCTATCTGTGGGCATTTTGTTACCTTTCCAGGCTTCCTATTTTGCCCTCTCTTATTTCCTAGACTAGTGCTTTTTCATACTTCTTAAAACCTAGAGTGAGAGTATCTTCCCCTTTTTTTCTTAGTGGAAAAATCTAAGAAAGTTGAACTCAAATTGGGAATCATTTCTAGTTACTACACTGTATTTTTCCGTGTTCCTCTCATAGCTTTGAGCTACCTACCAACCTTAGGGTGTATCTCCTTTTCCCTGGCTTGTTGTAGCAAATAACTGTGAAGCAATGCCCCATCTAAGATTAATATTAAATATTTCTCTTGCAGATGCTCGTGAGTTCAATAGGCTGCAGAAAATCAATGTCACACGTAAGCAAGGTACATACTGTCAGGAGGACTTTGGCTGACATCTGCCAGCTCTTGCCTTTTCATTCAGCCCGGTGTTTCATAGTGGCAGCTCACCTTGGCCTTGCCAACTTGAGCATCTGCCTGCTGGGCAGTGGGCACCCGAGTGCTACGGGTCTCTCCGTGGCTGCCCTTTGCTACAGTGCTTGTGCTCTTCTATCATGAGCAGAGGCTGGTGCTCGGGCAGGATGCTGCTTAGGCTAGAGCACCTCTCCTTTGCTTTGCCAGCTCACTGCGTGGACTTGCCTGACACTGGACAGTGCACAGAGAGCATCCCTCGCTGGTACTATAATCCCTTCTCTGAGAAATGCGACCGCTTCACCTATGGGGGCTGTGATGGCAACATGAACAACTTTGAAGAAGAGGAAGAGTGCATGAAATCGTGTTCAGGTGTCACAAGTAAGCAGGAATAGTGAGGGCTGGAATACCGATCAGTCTTGGAAAATCCCTCCAGATTAAGTTCTATGGTGACAAAGAGGCAGTGACTTGGAGCCTTCAAACAAAGCGGTTCTGTTCTCAAATCCTGGCCATGCCCCACAATGTTCTGCAGTGTATTTATTGATGTGGGGAACAATGCATATCTACAACATGTCTGCAGTGCTTTGTCATTTGTCAGAGCTGGAAAAATTCTGTGGATGCTAATGCTTAGAAAGGTGCAGAGGAGCGTGACAAAACCAGCCAGAGGTATGGAATGGCCGCTCTAAAAGATGTAACTTTCTAGGTTGGCTCCATTTCTCCACAAGTGGGAGGAGAGAAATGAAGAAAATTCTCTGTATTAGGCAGAAGTTCTAAACAAACAAGAGGGAAACGTTTCACACTGTAGTGCTCTGCAGGCGGTGCTGTGGAGGCTAACAGCATAAATAGGAGGAATTCTGATGCTGTATGCATTCACTCTTTTCACAGTGCTGGAAACGTGCTCCTCAGTAACCTGTCTCAGCACTTGTTCCCTTTTTCGTAAAACTCTTTTCTCCCTTCTTATTCCCAATTCAGAAAGAGATGCCATTGGTCGGAGATGGGAAACATTTGAACCTCACAGTGATATGTTAAGTGAGTAACAGCTCCTCATACAGAGTTTATTTGTTGCTTTCACTCTGCCCTGAAAAATATTTTGCCCTTCCTTGGAAATATTAACCTTTTTACCTCTTCTCTGCTCCCCTTCTGAGACCAAGGGAACAATGCAGTGTTTGTAGGACACTAGCAGGGTCTAGAGAGATTTTCCATGTGCCTCTGGTCCAATTTCTGCTTTGTCTGTGACTCTGTAGATCATTGCAGAGGCTTCTCATTTCTTTTCCATCAATCTGCTTGAATGCTGCAGTGTTCAACATCAAAAAAATGTCACAGTAAATTCCTCCTCGGGGCTGTGTTTACAAAAGGACCGCTAAATTCTGCAAAAAAAGAATGCTCCAGTGAGTACATGAATAATGTTGGGTGCCAGACTGGGGTGAAGCCTGATGACCCTATAAACCTTCTCTACATTTGTGAAAAACACCAAAGCCATTTAAATGAAAGTTCTTTGCAGAACAGCTCATCAAGCTTAGTTCCCTTCACCACAGTGCACGACAGCCCTTTTATTTAGTAGAGGATTGGAATTATTATACACTTTTGTTCTTCAACCCTAGAAAGTGATTGAACACTCACATTCACTCCAGCTGTCAAATGCGTCATGTTTGACAACATCTCCGACCATGATACGGGAGTTTGGTCAGTTGTAGAGAACCACTGACTGCTGTGTGCTCACAGCACTGCTACAAGCTCATTCCCCACAAACTCAACACATTCACCATTGCAGCTCACTCCCATGGCATTCTCCTGGCCAAGAATGCTCCCTGTGACCTCCCTTTGGTGTATGGGAAAAAGCCGGTGCTGGAGAAGAGTCTGACATTTACAGATGTGCCAAATGGCCAACTCTGCCAGAGTCACCAAATAGCCTTTAGAGGGCGTGGTGCATCCAAGAAATGATAGAAGGTGTGATCTGGGAGACTGGCAATACTCTTGCCAGACCGTTTTTCATGCAGTTGTCTTCTTCACTTAGTTTTGCAGTGCCCACCCTGCTGTCAGCCCACACTTTCTCCTCTTTGCCAGCAGAGCTTCTCCAGCAGCTTTTGTGTTTGCTTGTTCCTAGTGTGCTGCTGCAGATCTTGTGGAGCAGACCAGCTAACTTGTTCATGTTCGTATGTCCTTTGCAGGTGCATTTGAAGTGGTGATAGCTGTCCTCCTTGGGATCTGCATCATGGTGGTTCTGGCCATCATAGGCTACTTCTTCATGAAGAACAGAAGGAAGAGCAGCCGCCGCCGCCAACCAACCACTGCTACCAACTCTACCCTGTCCACCACGGAGGACACTGAGCATCTGTTTTACAATGGTGCCACCAAACCAGTCTGACCTGTTCCTGTCTCTCCCCAGCCACCCACTGGGACATTCCCAAGAACTTCTAGAGTTTTGCGTTTAGATGGGGGCCTGTGCCTGCAGGGCTCTTTCTTAGAAGACACTGGTAGCCTGAGGCCAAGATCTAGCCATGGTTTGGCAGTAATGTGGTTGTATTTCTGGCTGAATGGCTGCTCTGGACTCAGGACCTGGGAGCATTCTGATGCTCTCTGAGGTCTATCCCTTCCTAACCTCAAACAACCCAGTGAAACTCTGAATGACATCTTTCTTCCTGCTCAAACCTGGAGTGCAGCTCAGCTCTGCTTACCAAAGGACCCCGAGATTGAATCTGTGTAGCATTCATAATGGTGAATGGTACAAGCTCACCATGGCCAGCAATTCTTTGTTCACAGTGCCACTTCCTGCCACTCTGCTTCAAGTTTTCTGCCTTCTCCCTCAAACCTTTGCCAAGTTGCCCTGCCTTCCAGCTGTCCTTCTGGTCGTGGTGAGCCCCATGTAGGCTGCGTTCTCCTGGTAACCGGCTGGACCTGTTCTGAGAGCCCTGCGACACTCTCCAGTGGTTTCTGTTCTCGAGACGGAAGGAAAAACAAATAACCTGTTTTAATCACTAGGCTTTGCTTTTTAACAGAAAAGCGCACCTAGAGTTTTTCTGCCTGGCTACCATGTTGCAGCCACCTATGGACAGTATGTGTCCTCCACTTTGTGAGTTGCCCTGGTTGATTTTCCAGTGTTCATTCTGACCCCGAACACGCTGACAAAATACCTATTTATTCTCACATGAAATGAAAGGGAATGCCCTACCTTTTTCTGCTGTTGGTGAGGGAAGGGCAGAAGTAACCAATTCCCCATTGCTGCTGCGGTGCCAGCTAGTGCTGCCCATGGGAAATCTCTGCTCCCAAAGAAACCCTGGGGGAAGCACTGCTTGCAGTGCAGGAAACATGCTTGAGGGAGGAAGGGAAGGAGAGGCTGGTGGGGAGAAGCACAGTGAAGGGATGCTTGAAGGAACCGGAGGGTTTCCTGGAGGCACTGATGCCACCGGTGTGGTCCTGGCTGTGCCAGTGAGCAGAGCTGGCAGCTGATGCTTCCTCCAGGAAGTTCATGCTGCTGCTTCAGTGTTACTACCCTCTCCTCTGAGCACACGGCCTCTCACAGTCCCTGGCATCAGGAGCATGGCCAGCCAATCTCCCCACATGTCCTCCTTCCTGCTGGCCAGTCCCTCTTGGTGCAAGATAATCCCACACCAGGGGTTCCAGAGCTCATCTCTGGCCCTATGGCAGGGTGTAACACCTCCACCTCATTGAGGTGCCATGTTTTCCCCATGGCTGATGGAGCAGGGTGCTCCCAGCTTCATATGGCTGCATCTCCAGCATCAGGCTTGTGCCTCTAGATGCTGAGGGCTTCTGCTGTGAACAGAAGCTGATGTTCCTGTAGTCCCTGGTACACTCTGTCTGGTGTGGAGTTGGTACCAGTCCCTGAACCCCTGTGCCTGCTGCTCCTAGAAAACTGCTGTGAAAAGAGAGTAAATCAGGGTGTGTGTGCGTGCATGTGTGGGTGTGTGTAAGAAAGCACAAATTCATGTACAGATTTTAGTTTAAATTCTTGGACTCTTTCAAGGCTGGAAGGGAGGAAATGGCTGCCCACAGCCTGGTGGCAGTCCAGCTGCATGTCTCTCCCTGTTGCGGGAGGGCTTGTTTGATTCCCCCATGGCTTTTCATGGTCTGTCTTGTATCATTTCTTCCATTGCTCTGTTTTTCTTCCAGCCTATGCAATAAACTTACCATCTTGATTTACTTTTTGTGCACCCGCTCTAATAATACAAGTTGCAATAAAAGGGAATTGTTTATCTTATCTGACTTGGGAGTGGTGTCTGAAAACCAATGACCCGCAGAGGGGAAGGTGCTGTTCCCATGCCTGCTATCTCCCACCCTTTCATCTGCAGGTGTTGCTGCAGCCATGGTCCTGTGGTTTGGGGGGAGGGGGGCACACCACAAACAGGTGAATGCAGCAGGTAGGATTAACCAGAGAGAGCAGCCCTTCCTTGGGAGTGCTGAGAGTGAGATCATTGCCCACTAATTCAGAGAGATGAGGCAGGGTGTAACCTGAAACTGGGCTTCAGCTGGTCAGACTGGTTCTGGTCTGAAACCAAGAGCAGACACTACACTTCAAACAGAACCTGCTCGAGCTGCATCTCTGGGCTGGCAATGGCTCAGGCACAAGATAATGGCAAGGGATGTGCATTAAACTTCACTGAACAGGCAGCACAGGGTGTCCCAGCATTGCCCCCCTTCACAGGAGGGTTTTCTTAGCTGCAGACTGTGCTTTGCTGTCACTGTTGCCTCCACCCCAACACCCGGGCCCCCAACACACACAAGCTGTCCTGTCCAGCTGCTGACACCCCACATTGCTCCTGTGTGCTCTCTGAAGGGTTGCCCAGGAGGCACTCAGGCCTGCTGGTGGAGTCACCAGTCCTGGTGTGGAGTGGGCAACTCACAGTGGACGCTAGAGGCCAATGCTGCCTCTCTTGATATACCCTATCAAGACTATCAAGACTGTGTTATTACACTCTCATTCACTTAAGGCACATCACTGTGTTTCAAGTTGTGATGGAGGGCACAAGGGGCATCAGGAAGTCATTACAACACAGCACAGCGAAGCTCAGAGACTCTGCTACTGCTCAGCTGCACACCCAAGCCCTGCAAGACCAAGTTGCACCATATGGGGTCACCCTGCCCTGACTGCACACCCCGTTGCGAGCAGAGCCCTGGCTCCCTGCTTCTGCCTGACAACGTGCAAATCTCAGCTCTCCCCCTGCCTGCAGCTAGAGACAAGCAGCTATGTGCTGTCTTGGTCTTTTCAAAGCAGAGCCATATCACCCCATGGCAAATGCTTTGCTGTGCTGCTGCCCAGAGGGTCCCAGGGCCCGGGACCAACTGCCTGAGCTTCTGAGTGACTAGTTCCCAATGGGCCCTGGAAGTCCTGTGTGGGACCAGAGGCAGGAAGCATTAGCTCACAGTTAAATATCGGTTGTCTCTGGCTCACCTATGGCACAACGGCTCTGTAAACACAGCAGCTGGCACCGCAGGGGATGGCCCTGCCTGGCAGTCTGGAATATTGTCTCCTGCACAGAGGCCACGGTGATGTGCTACTTTCTGATAAGTTGCTTCTGCTCTCTGTGCTAATTTGTTGCTTGATGAAGAATCTGTTTTGGCTTTGAGGTCAAACAGTTTGTTCAGGTTATCAAGTGAGCTCCCAGTCCAGGCAGAAGGAGGAGTGGGCCTGTCTTCCTGCTCTGCAGAATGTAAAAAGAAATCCTGAAGGCTGGTTCTCCCCCTTACTAGAAGCACTGGCAATGACAAGACTTACTCTATGAACATGTGCTCTAAGCTCTTAAATGTGGCTCCCAACTGAGGAAGAGCTCTGCAGCTTCAAAGCCCCATTGCTCTGCCCTTCTCTTTCCTCCCACATTTGGGTAACAGCCTCCTGGGGTTTGAATGAGTAAATGAGCCCTCAGCAATCATTAAATAAGGGGGTACACAAACTGATCTGGGTTGTCTGTGCAAGGCGGTGGCGTCACTCAGGGCCTGTGTCTGCAACATTTGTCCTGTTTGAAGACATTCTTCTAGAGTTAGATCAGATGCAGATTTGAAGTTCCATGGCTGTTCCAGAATTTAGGAAGCAAACACTGCTTGCTAAAGTGGTGCCTGTGTGGGAAATGGGCTATGAAAGCTTTCCAGGCACTCTTATTTTCCTTGATGAAATAGAGAGAGAAACTGGAAATTCTCTCCATTGGTCTTCAAGCACAGAACTGTGTGTTACTGTAATAATTTACAGTTACTGGAAACAGAGCCAGCAATTATAACATTTATTCAAGAGAAACTGTAGCTGATCCACTCCGTTCTGCAACATGGATTGTAAAAAGGTTAGGAGGAGCTTTTTTGCAAGGCAGTTTGGCTGACCAGCGTCAGAGGGAGACCTCTGTTTCCTAAGCAAGGTGCCACTTGAGGTGTTCCAGAGTTACTGTAGCCCTTCATCAATGACTGCTGCTACAAAATGTCCTCATCCAAAGCTGCATCAGGAGTTTTGCAACTTGCCACTGGTTCCTTTAGCAGATCTCCAAGATTTCTAGCGAAGGCCAGGCCCAGTGATTAATTACTGTGTGTACCACATTGCCAGAGCCTGCCTGCATGAGAGGCTGTAGGAGATGGCAGCTAGCAGGTGACTTGTGCTGCAGAGGCTCACTCTGGTGCAGCCAGCCAGGCACTCTAGCAGGAAGAGGGGAAATTTCCACACATCTCAGCATAGACGAGGTATCTTGTGTCTTTGTTCTCCTCTGACACACCTGACCCACAACCTGCGTGCTTCAAGAATATTAAAAAAGTACTTGCAGCTGTTCTCTGGTAAAGCACTGACTGCACTGGCCCAAGAATTTGAGCTGCCAGGACTCCCTCAGCCAGAAACTCTTCTTTATGTTAAGCCACACTGTCCCTCTCATGTAGGCTTGGTGGGAGCTGTTCATTTTTTTTCCAGCTGCAGCCGGGTCCAAGCTCTGCTCCCTGTGCCTCCACCACAGTCTGCCGGTTGCACTGATGTGGTTTTTTATTCATTTGGGTGTTGTTCAGCCAGAGCAGGTTCCCAAAGTGGTTTTCCAGCCCCACTGAGGTGTCCACAAGGAGGAGCAGCGATTTCCTAATGTCCCACTGGTGATGCCTTGAAAACTGCAGTGTCAAACCAGCAGGGACATCTTGTGCTGCTGACACTGGACACTTCACTATGTCACTATCTTTCGGGGACTCTCTCTCTCTCTGTTTTGTTCGATTTATTAGCCTCAATCAGTGTATTCCAATATCATATTTAGTAAAATAAGTTTTCCTCCTTAGATTGCTGCCACTGTTTTATTTTCCCTTCCTTTCCGGGGCCCCGGGAGGGGAGGGAGGGGAGGCCCTACGGGGCGGCTGCCCTGTCACGGATACAGGTAAATCTAGGTAATCCGTGACAGATGCCATGACCATCAATGAGTCCCTCAAGCTGCGGGATCTTGTTTCCTTCCTCCCCATCCATTATGGTCAATGTTACCATACCCCAGCCAGTCTCCAAGCATCATAGCCAACTAGGAGGCAGTAGAGAGCTGGAACAACCTTCAGAGGGCTGAAAAATGACTGCAGGTCTCCAAGCTTCCTGTGGGTCCTCCATGCACTGGGTCTTGTCAGAAGTTGGCAGCCATGCCTTCCAGCCCTCACCATATGGTCCTTTTCTCTGTCTTGGAGGCAGCTGCAAATCTACGCTAGGGGCTAGAGGGGCATTTATGATCTTTGCACAAGGGCAGACACCAGAGAGCACGAGGGTTGTGGCAGGACCATGTGGCTGTGCAGCTGAAGCTGCTGCTGAGATGTCTGGAGGTGTTCAAGACCAAGCTGGATGGGGCCCTGGGCAGCCTGCTCTAGTACCAGATCTGGAGGTTGGTGGCCCTGCCTGTGGCAGGGGGGCTGGAACTTGATGAACCTTGGGGTCCCTTTCAACCCAAACCATTCTATGATTCTATGCACAGCTTCTGTTCTAATGCCCTTGCTAGGGGTTTTTGGTGCACAAGGTATCGGTTAAACCAGTTTGAACTGGTTCTCTCTCATGTTTAGAAACTATCCCTGCTCATGCTGTAGAATTACACCCTGTCAACAAACCTTCCTTTCCTTCTTGCCCTGGTATTTTGGGAAAGGGGGAGGTCTTTCTACCTTTCCCTGAAGCTCAAGTTAATCTGTTTTAAACACACAACAAATGTGCCTCTTCCCTGCCATGTCTTCTGTTGACTGGTCCATCACCACACCCTGCTGCTCAGCTGTACCATTTCCATGCTCCTTTCCCTTATCTCCCTGTTCAGCTGATGAGATGAATTGGAGACAGGATCTGCTCAGAGAGCAAGCCCGTAGATAGAAGAAGAGCTGGCACAACACATGTGCCCAATATTATTTTCCCCATCAATTTATACATGCGTGTTCACAGCCAGCAAGACTTTATCTTCTTTATTTTCTGTTGCATTTCTGTCGCACTATGAGGCACACAAGGCTGTAAACTCTATGACACCTGGCCACCAGGAAAATGAGTAAGCTTGCACACATGAAGCCAGATACTGCCTTTTGAATGCTAACAGAGGGAAACTTCCTCTGTTGACCAACCCTGGGGCAGTGGGGTGAGGTCCAGACAGAAGCTGGAGCACTGAAAAAATACCTATTTGTTTTCACCTCTAGGGCCTTCTTTCTCCATGAGGCCACAGATGGAAGGAACGGATCTGAGAAAGCTGAACAAAGGGGTAATCCCCTGCTTTCTTTCTTCTAGAATTCCCCCCAACATACTGGCAAAATGCCTTCCACTTGTAAGGAACGTGTTTCCCACTAGTGCCACTCCTTAAGCCAGCTCCTGGGGTGCCAGCTGAGCACAGGATGGCAGGAGGAGACTTTCTAGGCTCCTGGAGAAAAAGAAACCACAGTGCCTTTTGGGATGGCTAACACAGCTTGGGCTGAGGGAGTGCTGCCCTGGACTGCCCTCACCCAGCATTTCACATGGACCTGCAACCTCATGAAAGGCTCTTCTTCTCGCACCTCCGGGCCCTCTGCAAATTGCCTCATCCCGCTGCTGGGAAGAGGGGGCTTTCCCAGCTTTCATTTATTCCCCTGCTGTTGCATTGGGTTTATGCTAATTGTGGGTGATTAACTGACTGTGGGCTGGAAACTCTTCTTACAACTCTCTGCAAGCCGGCTGTAAGGAAGGAGCCAGGGAGCAGTGGTGGTGAACGAGTAGTAATCTGTATGTTCTGCCTTGCAGCTGGGCCTGCTGCAGCAAAAGGCAGCTGGACAGGACAGTATGGGGCGAGGGCTCAAGCACAATTTGTACTTAGGGTGAAAGGAGCTGCCTATCCTGCACATCTGACTTTAGTTGTTGGGATGAGGTCTGTCCAGCTGGGTGTGCCTTGGGACCTTGACTCAGGAGCAGTAACTGGGAACAGAGGACAGTGGGGAGCACAGCATGTTTGTCCTTCCCTGGAGGTCACTGTCCCACCGGGCTTCTTCCAAGAGATGCTTTTTCTACTGTAGATCTCATAGTGACTTTCCCTCCTGGAATAGCTCCATTGGCAGGGCTGTTCAAGAAACACTTAGATGTTCTGCTGAAGGGCATGGTTCAGTGGGAAATATTGGTGATAGGTGAGCAGTTGGACTGGATGATCTTAGAGATCTTTTCCAACCTTGGTGATTCTAATGAAATGCAGAATGCTTAAACTCAGCTTGCAGTTGCCTTCGGAGTCTGCTGCTTCTGCTCTGATATAGAGAAGGTCTAGTGTGCCTAAGTGGTTGCTTTTTGTTGAGTGTTGGCACTTGTCACTGAGCTAAGAGCTTGGCCATGAACTTGTGCTCTGCGGGGCTGGAGAAAGGTGGATGCTATGGGTATTGGGGTTGTTCTTTTCTATAAAAAGGGGAATGGAGAATAAGCTGTGATTACTTCTGAATATGCCTGGTCTCTTTCAGCAACCAGATGTACCTGTAGGTCAGAGATGACTGAACTGTCTTCTGTCACCATCCCACAGCCAGCTTCCTAAGCCCGGTAGGCAACATCACCCATAAACATTTGTTTCCTCTCTAGAGCCACCTGACGCACACACGTGTGCCTTCAGCAAGGCACTGACACACTCACTGCCAGGTGCATCAGCTCTACAGGAACATCCCAACCAGCAGATCCCTTCTTGCCATGCTGTGTTCCTCCTGCAGCAGGCAGGCAGGGCTGCGGTCACACGGAGGGCAGGTAGAGCAGGTCCCTGCAACATGACAGGACTTGCTCAAGGCCTGACTTCCTATTCCTTGTGCCTGCCCCCCCTCCACTTTCCCATAAACTCTACCTTTGTTTGACTCTCAGCACTCCCTTCTTTTGTGTCTTTTTTTTTTTCTTTACAGGTGGGTGGGACTTCTGATATGCATTGCAAGATGTCTGGAGCCATGTGGTATAGCCCAAATATAACAGCACCAGGCAGCCAGAGAACATCTTTCTGTGGTCACACAGGAAGTGTGTCTCTCTGAACGTCCCCCACACCCTTTCTGCACAGGGCATGATGATGTCAGGAAAGGAAGCCATAAGACAATTTTGAGCCACTGAGGAGATTTTGGCACCATGCAGTGCTTGGTGAGGGACACTTCTGCCTTGCAGAAAGCATAATTGGAGCCCTCCTGAATGAAGATGTGCCTCTGCTGTGAAAACAATGGTGGCTCTAATTACAAGAGAAGCATCTTCAGTCTTAGAGCTAAATTCTTGATAAGGAAATGTCCCTATCTAATTGTATCTAATTGAGACCTGCACTCCAGCTCCTATACATGGGTGATGCTCAGCAGCTGTGTAGAAGTAAAAACGATCCAGCTGACTTCTCACCCATCCCCATGGTGCTTTACAGCAAAGCTGATGAAGCCTGAAGATGTCTCTCCTCACAAAACCTCACTGCATCCCTCTGCGTGTTATTGCTGCTCTGAGGCAGGGATGGCAGAAAGCCCCCATGGGGATCTCTGTTTGATTTTGGTGAAATCAGATGTTGGCTTGGGATTATGCTTGAGCCTGAATGTGGGAAAGAAGGCAGCTGTAGGTGCCTGCTGAGCCATGATGTGGCTCTTGTTCTCTCCCTGCTGTCACAGGTTGCCCTGCCCTGCAGCTTCTCAGACCCACATGTAAACATTGAGCCACCAAACTCCTCTCCAAGATACCTTTCATCTCCTGGGAGCAGAGAGATTTGCTGTGTCCAGAGCTCAGCTGGTCACCTTTCTGTGATGAAAAATCCTGCTGCCTTCATGTCATGACTTCGGGGCTGTCTGCTGGGGTGCTGTGTTCCCATCCCAGTGTCGGGGGCCAATTTTTATTGGTCTGACTCTAATGGGGGCAGAGTCCTTATCCCAACCATAGCTGTAAGGAAACTAGCTGCCTTCTCAGCTTTTCCAGAAAAAAATGTGATGGCTGGGAGGCTCAGTCCCTACTTAAGATGCTGCTATGATGCTTCTTAAAACTGGCTACTGGGAACTAGCAATGACACAAACTGTGTTTGGTTCCTGACCAAGTCTATGCTTGTCTGTGACGCAGTTAGAGTGAAGTAATACATGTTGCACGTAGAAAGGTCCGAATTTCTTGTAGAGATGAGTATTAGAGCTGAGCAAAGCTCAGGAGCCGTCCCTGGCCTGATGGTAATTGTAAGGTATGGCAGTCCTTTGCAACTGCTTGTTACCCTGTATGCAGGGCTGGAAGGAGCCTCCTAACTCATGTCCACTTACCTTCTGTTTTCTTCAACTTTGTCGACTGTTTTCATAAACAAGACATGCTCTGTCTTCAAGGGGAGGGGTTTGTCCTCATAGTAATCCAGCTGAAAACCTTTCCAAAACCTGCAGGCTCTGTGACCGAGAAATCACCTTCTCCTTTCCTACCTGCCTTCCATTTTGCCTGGTCCATACCCATTTAATTTTCATCAAAAAATTGTTCCTTTGATTAAAAATGTTCCTTTTCTCCTTCAGCAAGAGAAAACTCAGAACCCAGTGAGGAGGCTAACCAGTGGTTACCTCTCAAGATCACCACGCAGTTTGCCCCAAACCGTAGCAACTCACATATCTGATGGTTAGAGCACTGGATTTTATAGCCCCATAGGATTAGAAATAAGACATAAGAAGAGAGATTTCAGAAATTGCTAGGGTGTTCAGGGAGGCTGAGACTTACTAGTTCACCCCAGGGCACATAGAAAGGACTGCCCTACTGCCTGAGCATAGAATCACACACAGAATGACCCGGGTTGGAAGGGACCTCAAGGATCATGTAGTTCCAACCCCCAGCATCCCTGTTCCTACCATGTGAGGGTAGATGCCAAAGGGGATTTGCAGTGACCAGTGAGAATTTCTAAGTCACTCGACTGCCAGTAGCACTCAGCCAAAGTTCAGGGAAGGTGAGAGGAAAGCAAACCTTTGCATTTTCATGACAACATCTATTTTAACTTAGCTAGATCTGTTTTCTCATTAAACTTAAAAGCCCCCTTGTTTTCAACCTCCTAAAAGTGGCAGGAAGTACTCCTCCACCTTTCCAACACCTTTAAAGCCTGGTGTGTTGTCCTTGCTGAATCTGGGCAGTTATCTAAATCAGTAATGGGAACTCCACTGATGCTGTCTGCTTCACAGAGACAAAAGCAAGAGATCATCCCAGCTCTACAGGGCTGATGAGCTGACGCAAGCATGACCCCATGCCATCTCCACCTCTGGGAAGCCAGGCAGGTTGATGATCTGCTGATAAACATATCTGTGGCTGAGGAGCTGTCTGCAGCATGGCTTCCATAATTACTAACTCTAGTTCAAAGACTTTTATGCAAAGGAACAACGGGGACCAAAACAGTGTTGCAGCGTGTTATGTACCACAGTGATTTGCTGTGATGGAAAGACTTGCCCTGTCGGACAAGCCAGCTTTTTGTGCCTCTGTCCTCTTCAGAGGGACAATTACAGACGTAATTCCTACCAGTAATGAGGGTATTGTCCATCTTTCAAGACAAATGTTTAAGATGAAAACAAATTTTCTCAAAAAGGAAAATGCCATCCAAATTGTCCTGAGTGAGTGTGCAGGAGACACTTGTGTTTTTGCCTTATTTTCCTGCCTTCCCTTAATATTGAGACTCATGGCCTTCCTGCTCTCAACAGGATGTAGACAACTCTGGGTCATCACCCACCACCTGGCCAGGCCCTGGCATCTCAGAGTGTTCACTGTGCTGCTTTTGCTGCAGCTTGGCAGTCAGTGACCAACAGTATGACCAGGCAGCCCCCCCTACAGCCAGAGCTGTATCTATTTTGCAGAGAAAAGCTTTGTATAAATCAGTCATACTCTGTTCAATCAGCACTGATGAGACAAGTTTCACCCCAGCTGTGGTCACCTGGAGAGGCTGTAAAACTTTCTGAATTATATTATCCCTTAATGACTGCCCTGTATTTGCTGAGACATGGTTTATTTTCAGTCAATTGCTTCCTTCTAAATGCAAACCTAGAAGAGAAGCCCAGTGTATTCGCACCCTGAAGGCAGAGCTACAGGCAGCACCTTCAAGCTATCACTGAATAACAGAAATCTATTCTGGCTGATGGACTGCTTTGAGGGGAAGAGAAGAAAGAGAGGAGCAGTGACATCTAGACTCAGAGCTGCAAGGGATGGAGGGGTGGCTCATTTCTTCTCATCAAGAAGATGGGAATCCTGGAGATGTCCAAGTCAGAAGTGGTCAGTGTGGTTGGGTCGCTCCATGGTTCATCCACACTGACTGTTGAGAATGGATCTGTGGTCCATCAGCTCTGTCTGTACTGCATGACATGCTCACCAAGACAGTATTGTTTTATTGTTTCACCCTAAAATTCATTGGAAAAAACTCATTAAAAAAAAAAAAAAAAAAAAAAAAAAAAAAAAAGAAGAAGAAGAAGAAGAAAAAAAGAAAAGAAAAGGTGAAACTGCCTGGCCAGAACCAGCTTGTAACCATATTCTCATTTCCATCAGATGAGGTGAAAAGACAGGGGTGTGAAATACATGGACTGGGTAGCAGCTGGGGCTTGCTCCATGCCTGGAGAGTTTCCCAAGTGCAGAATGACCAAAGGCGCTGAGGTCTCAGGGCAAAAGGGATGTCTGGAAGAATCTCACAGGGGGAAGTGATTTTGCTGTGAGTCACCCTCAGCTCAGGTCTGATATCCCTGCCTAAAGATGCAGAGGTAATTGTCTCTGATTATTGCTGGCAAATCTCTGTGAACTTCAGTGAGGATATGAAAGGACTGACATGTCTCTGAGATGGGGTTAAGATAGAATACGGCCAAGTGTGGGAAGAAAATTGAGCTGAGATGTAATTTTTAATTGTCAGCAAAGCCATGCTCTAGGACAGAGGGTTGAGAGCTGGACTTGATCTTTTCCTACTGTTATTCTCCTTCAAGTACAGAGAGGAGTTTGAGGAAGAGCAGCTAATGATCACCATGGAGTCATACTGTGATATTGGAATGTTCATGCTGGCCTCTCTTCCCTTCTATAACTATTTAGACCACAGCTGTGGCCAAAGACTTCAGGCAGGTGCCAATAAAATACTGAAGGGCAGCATAAGTGAGCTCAGCTGACCGCCTGGATGAGGAGTGAGGAAGGCTGGGCCCTAGACTGTATTGTTCCCTGTTCAGAACATTCCCTGTTTTCCAGAACAAGCAGTTTCAGGTTTCTTTCACCACCTTTGAAGGTTGGAGATGTTTGCTTTAAATGAATTCTGTGTTTTCTCCTCAATTACCTGAACCCAAGAGCTGGAGCTGTGATCAGACTGTTTGGTTTCCCAGATCTACTGAATTCATGAAAGACAGTTCCAGATGGTCAGTGTCTGTATGCATCTCAGGGCTTTTGTCCCATTTTGAGAAATGTGATGTTCCTGGCAATAACCCTCCATGTGCTTTGGCACCCCATGAAGGTCAGTTTAATAAACCTGTATCACATACCAACAGAGGGGAGGGAGCTCCCTTGTTCAACTGGAAGAGAGAAAGTTGTTTGTCCAAAGCCACACAGGGGAATGCTGTTAAAGCCTGAGTTAGCACTTCCAAATTTCTGATGACTAAAAGCAGATTTAGACTTTTGCTCTCTCCCAGCACCTACCACAGTGCTTTTATCATCTTAAAAGAGATGTTTGGAGACGGGGAATAGGCCCATAGCAAGGAAAGACAGGAGCTCTGTTCCCCTGTTCTTACTGGTACTGTAGAGCAAATAACCAGATGTTTCAGGATGTTCCTCCCAGGGTATAGGTGTATTTTACTGGTTAGCACATAATTCCTGTATTTCAGGCTTAGCATCTTTTGAGAGGAGTCTTGAACATCTAAGATTTTTCAGTTATATGCTGATGATTTGTTATTCTACAAATCTATTTGGCTTACAGAAAAGTAAAACCCTACAGAAGATATCATAGCATAACATATCCTCACCTCTACTCCCTTCAAGATTACACGCTGCTGCCCAGATAATATTCCAGGGTGGATGACATCTTTCATCTGTTCCATCTTATTAAAACCCCTTAGCACAGGGCATGAATATTCATGGACACTATATATAGCACTGTGAGTGTTATAACCCATGGCTGGGTGCACAGCTTGGGTACCCACATTAGGATGAGGTTGTTTGGGTGCTTGTAGGGCCTTTTTCTCCACAGCCACCCAGGCTCTTGCTGGTGGTGGCCCCAGTGCTGTGCGAGGACTCTGCTGCTCTGCTCTCCTGGCAGGGATTGCACAGGGTTTCAAAGCCTCTCTCCAGTGTGTGGTTATTAAAGGCTTTTGTTTATCTTGTGAAATCTGCTCTGTGAATGCTGACACCGGCTGAAGTGCTGGGAGAGTTTCCCCGGCTCTTCCTCTCGCTGTCTCTCACGGGTCTATTCCCATGAAAATGATCTCAGGTGTGCGGTGCGTCATCATCCTACCCCGGGCGCTTTCTGCCTTACTGGCAGGGAAGATGAATGCGCACTTTCTGAAGCTCTGCCCATGCCCCGGTGCTCCTCCTGCCTCCCAGCCCGCTGCAGGGACCCGGGGCTCCCAGCAGGAGAACAGCCCGTGCTCTGCAATACTGCCTCGAGCTCATGTGTGCTGCTCAAGCAGCATTTTCCCAGCCTTTCTCTCCCTTCTCACCCCGCAGGGACCCAACCTCTGCCAGAAGAGCCGAGTCCTCTCACGACAGGCTCTGCTGCAGCGTATGCCTCCAAATAGGAAAGCAACACAGGCTCCAGGGCTGGGGGTCTCAACGTGGCAAAGCTCATGCAGTGACAGCACCATGGTGGTAGTCCTCAGCCCACAGCTTCCTTCTGCCCAGCCTGGCTCTGCCCACGGCTGAGAAGAGGAACTGCCGTGCCAGCAGCCACATGACCTGCAGGACACCCACACGAGGGGCATGCTACAAGAAAGGGATTCAGCAGCCCTGCTTGCCGTATCCCTCCTCTGCAGGGCCACAGATGTGTCTCCACAACAGGCTGATCTGTCCCAGCACAGCCTTGGCCTTGCAGGATGCCTCCTGCCACTTGCTGCAGGGGTGGTGGGAATACAGTCTCAGCCTGGTTTTTCCATGCAGCACTGCCGTCCATGCTGCAGGCCTGCAAGAGGTTGCAGCAGAGCCTGGCTCGCTTTCTGAGAAAACAAGGAAAGAGAGATTTACCCTAAGCCCTGGGAAGCCCATGTATTTTCATTGTATTTTAATTTAAAGCGATTGTCTGCCCCGCCCAAGATTATCTCATGGGAAAGAAAAGCCTGGCTCAGTGACTCGTGGTGAAACTTGTCCCCGAGCCAGATTTCCCACACCTGATGTTCCTCTGCAGCAGCAGAAACCGGTGTATTTCAGTTCACAACACTGCCCCAGGGGCAGCGCTGGGGGTGAGGGGACGGAGGGGGAGGATGGGACCCACATCTCCTCCTGCTCTCCCAGAACAAGTCAGGCAAGTTTGGGTGCTTAGTGGCTGGGTCCCAGAGCTGGAAAGGGCATGGTGTCACCCTGGGAATGGGCATCACGTGGTATCGCAGCCAAGGGAACCTGTCTCAGGGATACGTTGAAACATACCCTGCTCTCTTGTGCAATAGGTCTTTGCAAGTACAATGCTGTGTTTATATGGTGGGAACGAGGAGCCCAGGGCTGGACTCAGCAGATGCGTGAGTAAGCAGCTTCCAGGAGGCCCAGGTGCTGGCTGGGCCAGCCCTGAGATTCCTCCTCGGGGAGCAGATGCACACAGAGAGCTGGGGCTTGAGCAGCATTTCCCAGCACAGGGGGGTCAGCTTTGGAACTGTCTGATTAAAGATGAGTGGTTTCTTTGTGTATAAACACTCTATCACCTGGATGCACCAAAGCATGATTTAGCTTGGCTCTGAGAGAGACAACAATGCAAAGGAGAGCCAACATCTGTAAGCAGCACGAGCAGGCTAAAAGGTGGAAAAAAGTCAAACTGGCCCCCACTTCCAAACTGTAAATGATTGCTTCAAGTGTAATTCATTAAACAACTTGATGAAAAAGCTAGTTAGCACCTGAGGTGCATTTAAAAAGGTGGTAAGGCAGTTAACACAGTCATACTCCTCTCAGGAAAGGGGGAGGGTGAAGTGTTCTTGTGATTACATCTCAGTGGGGCTCCAGGTTCTGATTGCTCCCACAGCTGGGCTCATGTCAGCTCCTGGTCAGAAATCAGCCTGTTCTTTCATAGTAAGTAGGGTGTAACCTAGAGGGCTTCAAGCTCTCCTGAAGGAACCTTTGAGACTTGCCCTTCTGGCTCTGGGAAGGAGGCTGTGTTGAGTCAGATGAAACTTGGTATTATTTGGGGGATTAATTCCTTGTCAGGGTTTAGTGGAAGCTCAAGAAAACATTGCCAGCTGGGATCTTGGCGCAGCTGAGCCCATTTAAGGTGTGCAACATATAGAGAAAGGAAAAAAAAGGCCCCAGTCTTCTTCACATCGCTAGCATCAGAGCTCTATTGGGGCTTCATGTGGAGTTATGTGATGTAGTGTTTGCCTGTGCTGGAAGAGTTGTGGTGTTGGCTACACCAGTAGGAACCCTCTGATGAGTTACTCTATTGGATGCTGGAGCTTTCCAGCCAGCATCTGAGTCAGAAACTGAAGTAAGAAGGGTACTCGAGCCTCTACTCTACATGTGCTATTGATAGCACTTAATACTGGTCATTGTGCTAATCAGGTTGAATAAAGGTCCCTTCTTGTCTCAGGTAAGCAATGCTTGTATGGAATCATGCTTGGCTAGCTTATTCCAGCCTGGTGGGGTGGTTTGTATTAGCAACGGTCTCCTAGGAACCATGCTGTGCTCTCAGCATCATCTGAAAATACAGGTTGGTCAAACAGCACTGAGACACAGAAACAAGCCTGAACTGTACCAGAGCTCTCTTTGTCCTAGCAAAGCCACCTGGGGCTCCATTTAATGAGAGCTTCACCACCACCCCTCCCAGGAGCTCGGCTGAGTTTGCGGGTTTCAGTGAGTTTTAGTGTGCTTATTGTGCACATGACAGGATATGGCTCAGTGGAATGACTCATTCCGTGAGAAGTTAATTCACACTTTCCTGCTGTTTCCATTCACAGGTCCTTCAGGGAGCTTGAATGCTGGGAAGCTGCAAAGCTGGCTCCACTTATCAGCGGTAATTCCCTGTTCCAGTTTCTGCATCTTTATGTTCTCATTACCTGTGTTCCACCATGTTTCTTTCTTTTATCATTTGAGCCCCAGATGAGGACAGGTAGGAGCCCTCCACCGTGCTGTGAACTTCTAGAATAGTTTTGGTGTTATAGAGGCAAACTTTTCAGTACTTCCTTAAGCACTTGCTAGTGCTCAACTACCAGATTTTAAGTGAGTTCAGTGGCAAAATTACCCACCAGCCTAATGACAGAGCAACAAGCTGTTATTAGGGTTCCAAATGCAAGTTCTATTTGGGCTTGTCTGAGGCCCTCTAGACCAGTCCCTGGCTGATGGCTGAAGGAGGGGCACAGAGAGCTTTGCAAACTTAATTGTTGTCCCTTCAGCAACCTCCATCCTGAGCAGCTGCTGAAGGAGAGGAACGTTAATTGAGACCACAGGAGGATCTTGAAGGCTTACAGTGATGGGGGGGAAGGGATTTTTACCCCCGTTGAGTCCCTAACTTTACAATGGAGAAATAAGGCAATTTCCCCCTTACCTTACTATCAGTAAAATGGAATTACCTCTTCCATTATTTGTAATTCAAGCTTACTTTGCACTGACAAAATCGGGAATGCAAATTGCAGACATTTAAAAAAAAAAAAAAAAAAAAAGTTTATTTAAACAAATATTTGACACAGTCACAGAGGAAGAAAGCAGCTCTCAGTACAGTTTCTTTTCCAGAATGAAAGAATCCCTGTTTATACCAAGCTACTGCAGTACAATGTTTGCTTGCTCTCCCCAGCATGGGGCATGGCTGCTATTCTTTGTACCTGTGGGTTAGCTCTGTACAAGCACAGTGCAGCAGATCACATCTGAATCCTTGCTTTCACAGGTTAAAGAAATGCATACAGACCCAACAGGCAAACTGAAGCAAAAGTGCCTGTACAGGTAAGAGATGCATACAGGGATATATGGTTACTGAGAGCTTTGTTCAGTAAGTGGTACCCTGTCTAGAGATGTGTAGGACACCTCACCTCTAGCTGCTGCCTTTGTGCTCTATGTTTCTTTGGGTCCCTCAGTGGACCCGGACAGTGTTCTGTCAGGGAATGGGCAATGAAGCAAACATAGTAAATGTCTGTCTCTGACAGGAACTTCATGAGTTCCCTTTGCTTTTGGTTTCAGCAGACCAAGATGTGATCCTTGAGAAAGGAAAGCACAACAGAAAGACCTGAGCACTCCATTCCTGCTCAGCAACCTCAGGAAGGACAGCATGAGGTAAATGCTATTCTCCTGCCTAGGTTTGAAACAGAATTTTACTGGCCAAGAGGAACTCTCTCTCTTCAGATCCCTCCTTTTGATTCAGAATTCTATATGTGGACAACATTACATTGAAACTGACATCACTAGTCCCTGGAGGATTCCCTGGTTAAGCTTCTGCTCACACCAATCATTTAACACTGTTCCTTCTTTCCTTACCCATTTTCCCTTCTTTCACCTCTTTTTCCCTTTTATTCCCTTCCTTTTCTACATTCTCCCTTTTTCTTTTGTAACATACACTGGCTTTTCATCCACATTTCACCTCTTGGCAGCATTACAAACCTTTCACTGACACAGTTTGCTCTCTTCTAGGCAGATAGAGCCAAGCATGGCTGCTCCCCACCTGTTCTTTCTCTCCAACCGCTACACACACAAATGCCTTTCATAACAGGTCCCTAAGTTCATGACTGCATCTTCGAATGGGGCTACAGCACTGGCACTCAGTGGAGTCCAGAGTTCTCTTCAGAGAATATTCTGCTCAAAGAATCAATGCAGCTCTCAATGCATTTTCTCTTCAGCTTGCTTAATGGCCTTTATTTAGGAAAAGCCTTCTCAAGGGCACTCTGAATACAGGCCGTTTAAGAAAGAGTGCTGCTTTTTTTCCCAGCCAAGAGGGTCTCCCTATTTGGGCAAGCAGAATCAGAGGAGAAACTCAAGTCTTGCTTTACAGTCTCAGCAGCCTGTGTTTGAACACACCGCAGTCACCTGTAGCTGCCCCTGCCCTCCTTACTTTCTGTCAGGACTATGGAAGAGTGTTAGTTTTGGACAGAAAAAATGACCATTTTCATCAACGTAAGGAACCTGACTGTTCTGCAGTACTAAGTTTTGGTGTATTAAAGGCTCCCATTAGCCTGGGACACTACAGGCATGTCCAGCAAGTATGTAGAGCTGCCTGGACCGTTCCACATCCCAGCACAACAGTTCACGTTCCCCAGGCATCGGATGCTGTAACCCAGCAAGAGCCAGGTTTCCAAGCCCAGCAGCTTATCATACCCTCCTCGCTGGGGCCACAGGAGCAGTCACTCCAAGAAGGTGTGGAGTAATACTGGCATCACATGTTTCTTTTATCTCCCCTTCCCAAGCACATCTTCAGACAAAGCAGAAGAACTTCTTCCAGCGGCACTTGGAGAGAGTTTTGATGCCTTTGGCTGTCATCTTCTTTTCCTGACGTGCTTTGTGCTCAACACCACTGACAATGGCCATGTCAAACACTTCTTTGAGGTTCTTCTGGGTCAGTGCTGAGCACTCCAGGTAGGCTTCAGCCCGGATTTTGTCTGCTAGACCTTCTGCCTGAGGCCGGGGCACGGGCTTCACATGGTAGCGATCCAGGCTAATGAGGACATTGACATCATCCCGCAAGTCTGCCTGTGTACCCACTAGGAGCACTGGAGCCCGGGGGTTGTGAGTTCGTATCTCGGGGATCCATTTCTCTGTAATGTTTTGGAAGGAGCTCGGGTTTACCACACTGAAGCAGACAAGGAAGACATCAGTGTCTGGGTAACAAAGTGAGCGCAAACAGTCAAAATCCTCCTGTAGAGAATGGAGAGGAATAAAGATCTTCACTGGGCTGAACTCTAAGAGCATGATGCTGCAGTGACATTTTCACACGTTAACTAGGACATTCACCACTTTGTGTCTGCCATACCAGAGAATGGCTGACAATTGGGCTAGCAAATCTTCCTGCCCAGTTAAATACTGCCTTCCACAAAAACAAACCCTGTCCCACAGGACCAGAGCTGACCGTTCCTCTGACAGAGCTTACCTGGCCAGCAGTGTCCCACAACTGGATCCGGACTGGAGCTCCATCCACCAGGACCTGCACTGTAGCAGAAAGAGAATAAGGATAAGACTACAGAAGTTTTCCAGCACACACACATAGGTTTTTTTTCCCCTCCCCTTGGAGTACTTCATTTTATATCCTACTAAAGAGACCCCTAAAGTCACTTCAACCTGTCCTTGCTGTTGAGCATCCTCACAGACTTCACTAAAATAGCTGAAGTTTGCACTGGAAACTATATGAGACCTGTTATACATGCCCTGATTTGGTTATCCTTCAAGTGTTTTAGGCTGTTTTCTAGTATTTTCAAAGAATAATTCCGTATTACTGAAGAATTCTTTCTTAGGAAGAAAAAGAACCCTTCAACAAACAGTTGGCCTGAAAACAACCTGTTGTTCTTCCACTCTCCAAGAAAATGAGTAAGGATAAACACAAACAGAACTTCAGCAGCTTGCTCCCAGCTTCTTGGCTCAGGGAAGAAGCCCAAATCAGTCTTCATTGAATGAACTATTAGTGATTTTCCCCATCTATTAAAAAAACGTCTGTTTCCAGAAGTTCCCCAGATAAGAAAAAGCAAATACCTAAAACCAACTTAGAAATAAAGAATCTATTAAGGAAGCAGTGACGAGTGAAATCCCCTTCAGAAGCTATCCACACGCTGAAAAACTGCTGAGTTACAAATGTGAGGTCTGCTCCCGTTTCACTCCCTAATCACAGTAAGCCTTCATGTGGTATCAGCTGACTCAGACTGAGGGCTGGCAGGACCTCTAATGGAAATCTGGAATGAAACTGTTAGATGTTTAAATGCACAGACTCTGCAGAGTCTGGCTGGGAACTGAGGAAAAGGAGAGAAAGATGCCAGAGGAACTAGCAATGCTTTAAAGTCTTGACAGTGTAGGTGGGGATGTGCTCTGCTGAATGGAGGCAGACATCCTGTGCTAAGGTGACAATGGCTGGCATTTCACACTAGCTAGCTAAACCACTTCTCTGAGGCCCAGGAGGAGGTTTTATTGTCCTTTTTCTTTCTTTCTTTCTAGAAAAAGAAAGCAAAGATAAAAGAGAGAAATAGGATAAACCTTTTTTTTTTAATTTCTAAGGTAATTAGCCAGGTGACAAAAGTGACAGAAACAACTGACCTGCAAAGGCCAATAGAAACTCTCACAGAAGAGCTTTCCTCCTTGGGAGCAAACTGGGAAGAAGGAGGGAGGCACAGATAAAGTGTGAATTGAAACCGGGTGGGAGACAGTGAACGAAGGAAAAATGAAGGGGTGGGTGCGTACACCACAGTGCCACTCCTCGCAGCATAGCTGAAAGTCATAGCTTCCTTGTGACTGGGAATCGGTTGGATCGTTACCATATCTTTGCCCCAGAGGAGGAAGAGAAACCTGTTCTTGATCAAAGAACCTGCTAGATGCTGACTTGATCTTCAAGGCACTGGGCATTTGCCTTTCTAGTATCTGGTTTCTTCTGCCTCTCAAGTGTGCTGAGAGAATGAATTAGCATCTCTGAAGGGTTTTACAGCCTTCAGGAAAAAAAAGGCACCATGTACATTACCTGCTGCGCCAGTGCTTGCACAAGGATTTTTTGTACCTGCTGCAAGCTAAGCTACTCTAGCAACTCTGTGACAAGCCTCTACCTACCGCCCGCACTGGGTCCACACCCTGGGGATCACGGCACAACAGTAAAGGGGCCTGAAGAACAGGATAGCCTGGTGGGGAAAGGTCAGTGGGTATGCACTGCACTCAGCACAGCTGGGCCTGGCAGTGCATCCAGCAGCAGGTAGCGCCCAGATTGTGGAGCTGGGTCTTGCTGCTATTCCCCCTGATAATGCAGCACTTTCTCCTACCTCATTACCTTCTTTAGCTCCTACTGGCTTTACTCTCCACTGGACAGAATCTGAGTTAGGATGTAACCTTTGCGACTCACCTCTGCTGGAAGTTTCAGTATTCCCCAAGATGGGGAAATTGGGCTGAAATTTCTGATTTGGGTCCTGAACTGTGCTTTGTGAATCCAGGGAGAGACTTCTGTAAAGTTCATCCAACTTAACTGTGGATGAACTCTATTCTCTATTCCTCTATTCTCCCACTTTGTGTTCCTCCCCATAAGGGGAAGACAAGTTTTTAACGATGTTTTGGGTTTATATCAGCTGCAAATGCTGTGCACCTCTGGAACTCAGGCTTCGTACCTTGACATTCGGAGTATGACCCTCTGCCCAGCTCTCCTTAAACTACTGGCTGCTAGGAGGGAAGTCTCAGAGCTGACACTCACCTCCACCCTTTTGGATCATTTTCCTTTCAGAAGAAGCAGAGTCTTCTGACCCTGGCAACTCCTCCCTTAGCCCAAACTGAACATATGAGCTTGAAGAGAGCAGAGAGAGCGGAAATCTTCTCATGGAGGACTTAAGGGGCTCCTTGCAACTGTTCCCAAGGGGCTGCAGGACCCCAAACAGCGACAGAGTTGTTACTCAGAGAGGGTCAAATGGGCAATTCCCAGTGCAAGAGTGAGCAACTCAGAGGACAGTCAGACAAAGAAAATGATCCCTGTGAGAGCCCATGAGACTATGACACACCGAAAGTCTAGTTCCTGGTCTGACCCAAGCCCATCTCTAATCTACCTATCTGTACCATCACATAGTGCTGTGTTTCTACACATCTGATGACAATCAGCAATCTTTTGAACAGCTTTTTATTTTTTCTGGGCTTTATAAGAGAAGCTGGAGCCCCCCCCAAAAAAGAAGGGGTGGAGAACAAGCACAGAGATGGCATTTACAAAAGTGGGAAACTAATGAGAGCTCATCAGCCTACAGAGAAGTCTTTTTAGACAGACTTATAAAGCCAATCAAAAATTTTTTTGCAGCCTCTGCTCCAGGCTCACTTCAACGACCATGAGGGGAAAGGTGAGGTTTTGCTGAATATCAGTTGAAGACAGCAAGCCTGAGGTTCAATGCTGTGATATCCCTGAAGCTAACAAACCAAACAGGTACAAAAGCCCCTTCTCCTTATCCATACAGCCACCCCACAAAGACGTGTAGGTGGGCACATACCTGAGAAGGTGTCGAGGGCGGTGGGCTGATACTCGTCGGGGTACCCGTTGGTGGTGTAGCTGACGACCAGGCTGGTCTTGCCTACGGCCCCATCGCCCACCAGCACGCACTTGATGCCCAGTTCGGGACCGCTGCCCCGGGGTGGGCTGTGTCTGCGCAGGGCCGGCGCGTAGTCCAGCAGCTCCTGGGGGGGCATCGCTGCAGTGGGGGCTCAGAGGGGGTTGCGGCACAACGGGGCCGATGCCATGCCCGGCCGGGTGCGCTGCTACCGAACGTGGCCACCCTTCGCGACCCGCCTCAACCCGATCCTCATGACTACACCTGCCGCCCGCAGCCCAAAACCGACCTCCATTTCCATAGGCCCGCCCCGGACCGCCCCGATCCGCCTCTCTGGGCCGGGCCGGCCGCCCCTCTCCGCTGCCGACGCTCCCGGGGCAGGTGGGGATGGAGTTGCGGTGCTGCTGGTCAGCACGGAGAGGGGCAGAGGAGAACGGCAGAAATACGTCGCCACGTCTCGCACAGAAGTGGCCGCACCATCAGAGCAACCGCTGCATCGCCGTGTTACTCCACCAAGCAGCAAAAAGCACTGCGGGAAATCACCGGTGCTTGCACTGCTTGTATTGCAACATCGGCTCCGAAAGTGGTGCTGTCTCCTTGTGGAGGAGCAAAACTCAGGCTGGCAATAGATGTCCACCACATGCAGGAAGGGAGAGCTGCATGCGCCAGGCAAGGAGCCATAGATAAACACCAGCTGGCGTCTCATTGCACTGTGCACCGCACTGAGCAGCTACCCAGCTATTTCATGTCTTAATGCTAGGCTTGAGAAAGGGTTCTTAAGCTAGGAGCAGTCTAAAATGCTTTTTCTCATAGCTGGAAGAGGAGCTCAGGAGTTCCTCCAGTTGTAGAGACCGAATGCCACCCTCCAAACCTGCACCTTTTGCAGATAATCCACAACTCCCTGGAACAGCATTGAGCAGGAGGCTCTGCAGTTTCCGTCAGCAGTTTCCTCCATCTCCCTCTTAGCATTTTTACCCGCACAGCCTTGAATCTCTACAGGTACAACAACAAGGGCAGTATTGCACATGAGGCGGCTGCTCAAATGTATACCCAAGTTGTGCTGCAGCAAGCAGCTGCTTATTCCAGTAACTTGATTGCAGGAGAGCCTCTCCCAGTGCCAAGCTCTCTGGTGTCAGTTCAGTGGACAACAGCAAAACGTCCCCAGCAGCGTCAGGAGGCACAGGGCCAGGCTGTATTCCCTGCATAACACACAGATGGGGCTGGCAGGAGGACACACAGCCCTACAGCCAGGACAAGCAGCACAGTACACTAAGGTCATGCAGCACATGTGCCAAGCACGGGTGACATTATGTGAACCATGGCATTTCCATTCAATCGGAATAAACAGATGTAAATGAGAGATTATGCACCAAGTTATTCACTGCTAGCAAGTGGCAGCAGTAGCAGAGGGGTGCGATGAAAAGATGTCAGCAGCTTCAGATTCTTACTGAGTTTTCACTTGGAAATAGATACATGCTGTGAGGACGCACATAATGCCCTGCTCCAGAGACTGAATCCCTTTTTCTCTTGCTTCCTTCCTGGAAGATCTTGCTTCTGTGACTGTGTTTTTTTCTCCTTTGCTGTTTCTGACAGCCGTTGGTTGACATGCACTTAACTTGTGGATGAGCTTAAGTGATTTTTAATCTATATTTAAACTAAGTGATTAAGTAAGCAAACAGGGCAGCTCCCACGGGTTCCTTTCTCAGGACTTGCCTTGCTCCTGATGTCTAACAGAAGACACAGGGTTAGTTTCACAGCGCAGCAAGGAATCACACATTTTGATTCTGCAAGATTTGGGTACAATTTTGGTTTTGCAGTGAAAGTCTGTCCCATCCCTGGAGCTGCTGGAGGGTCAGCAATAGAGATGGGCTGTGCACACAATGCAGTTCATCATCAGTTTTTGCCTGAGTGCAACATGTACAGTCTCCAAAGCTACATTTGGCCTCTCTCCCAGGAATTATAATTAGTACCAATTATGACGGCATTCCTCATGATGGGAATACCCTTCTATGGGAACAAGGTGTAGAAAATGAAATTTTTCTAGGCAGACTAAGTTCAGATTTCAGATGCTGTTGGTATTCAGCCTCTGTTCAGCTGTGCTGCATTATCACTTGTAGCTTCTGCTTAACTCGAACAGAAAAGCAGTGGGAGCTCCATTGAAGCACACAGGGGTTTACAGTGGAAATTCAACATATATAGGCAGAGTGTCGTTGTCACCAGTGAACAAAGTTTATACAGCTGCACAAAGTTGTATTATTAAAAAAGCAAAACAAAACACCACAGAGTTATTTGGAGGAAGGTACTTGCTTCTCTGCACATTGGTGTTCAGTTGGAGAATCACAGAACCACTGAGGTTGGAAAAGACCTCTAAAATCAGCAAGTCCAACTGTCAACCCATCCCCACTAATCACATCCCATGTGATATATTCCATGTAATTTCCCCTCTGAAGTGCAAGGTTGCCATCCTGGGAATTTTGTGGTCTTGACTTCCACTGGGGAGCAGTGAGCCTTAGATGTCATGGTATTCTGTCTCCCTTATCCATCTCATTTGTAACTTAGCAATTATGCACGGCCACAGAATGGCACAAACAGGGAGCCACTATCAGAGCTTTCTGCACACCCTGCTCAGAATGCCTCAGAAATAGCACTGCATGTTATGGGAGATGGCAGACCTCCGTTTAAAAAACAGCAAGGCTTCCTCCTTACTGAGAGAGAGAAATATGTCTTTGTCAGTTTTGGCATGGCCTCTTGGTGCTGAGCAAACCCGCTCCTTTACCTGCATTTGTACAATGTATCAACACACTCCCTTTGCAAACGATGCACTTGGATCACATTTCTGAATCCTTTCACAGTACCGTGTGTGTGTGTGGAGAAGCATGAAACAATAAGGAAGAGGTTGTGATGAAAACAGGGAAACAGTGCCGGCATGCAGCAGTGCAGGGTGGGTGCGGACCTGGATTAGGAGAGGGGCTAGAGGGCAGTGCAGGTGCCAGAGAAAACAGGATCACGGGATGCCATGGGAAATGCTGAAGAAGTCAAACATAGCTGCTGCCAGCAAGCCGATTTCATAATCCTGAGCAGGGAGACAGCTAATGCTGAGTCAGAGGGCATTTTGTCATGCACCTGAGTTACATCCTCCCTGGGAAAAATCAAGTGTAATTACCACTTAAAAGCAGTGACAGACAAAAAGGTAGAGAAGAGCCTGCTCTGTTTTTTCCTAGCATGCACCTTGTCTAGTCACTGCAACCTGCAGGAAGTGATGTCAAATGCATTTTCCATATCATTTTCTTACAGCCTTACAGAGGTGTAAATAGCCACAAAGCACAAGCCAGGAGCACAATGGGCTTCTGTTATTCACAGAAAAATTACCACATCTGAAGTAAAAGGAAGAAAGGTCATAATATTTGCTTTCCCATATAGATTTCTTGACTGATAGGATGTCCTTAGTTTCTGAGTCCACAGCAATAAAAATAGCTCACAGTTTTACAGCAGTCAGTACACCAGTTCCTGGTGTACAACAGAGATGTGTGATTTTGAAATGACTTTTAATCATAAAATAAATAAATAAATAAATAAATAAATAAATAAATAAATAAATGTGGAGAAACAACGTGAGAATGCAGCTCCCCCTGCCCTGGCCTCTGAACATCTTCCTTCCTCTTTGAAATTAAAAGCAATGCCATGGGGGATGCAGAAGGATGTTTTGGCACATCTGTTCACTACCATGCTAGCTAAATGCAAGGGCAGACATCTGCACCAATGGCATTATATTAGATTTTAAGATTACTGAATAATAAATTAAAACAAAATGGCAGTGCCACTAGGTTCAAAAGTATTAAGTGTTCCAAGGAAAGATTAAGCACCTGTATCTGTACTCAGCCCTTTCTCAAAGACAAATGATCTTCTATGTGACTTGCACAGAAAGGAGTCCCTGCCTCTGCGATGTTCTATAAATAACTCAGAATTATGTTGCCATCTGCTGGAGAAAGTACATTTTTTATTACGTCAAACGATAAATGTGGGAAAGTGGGAGAGGTTCGAGACATCAAAAACCCTTTCTTGAAATCTGAAAAGAAACAGAAACTTCTGGCTAAGGATAAATTGGGAGAGAAATGCTCCAAGCTTAATTTAATTATGCCCATCAGTTAGACTCCTTCAGTGAAAACACTTAACTAGAAGAGGTGAGGGAATTAGAATGTCTGTACTCTTCCTTCCTTGTATTTGTAAGCTCATTTTAGCACTTAATGGGTTACACCCGAGGAGTTTCCATGAGGGCTCTTGGTGTGCTTGCTAAAGGACACCACGCTCTGCATCGTGTGTGTAACATCAATATATTCTGATAGTTCACTTGTGGGAAAATTCCTTGAATTGTTGGAGGAGCTGTGATAAGTTGGTCTGTGTTTGTTCCTTTGGCATAAGACAGTTCCATCCAGTCCTTGCTGATGCAGAAAGTTGGCTTCTGACAATGGGCTTGGAGAGCATGGGAAGGTGGTTAATAGTAGGTGGCAAGCTCCTTTCATGCTTTGATCTTTCCCAGTGTAAATTACAATTGTTTTATGGTTTCCCTCATAGGTTCCAGCTCAGATTCTCCTAAGCAAACATGATAACCATGGGAAGACAACAGAGGAACCTTCTTTTTCCTATAGTAATAGAATGCAAATGGTCAGAGATGCTGCCTGTGCTACTGGGGAAGCATCACCATTCAAAGATCTCATGGCTGGGGGACACATGCAATCTGCAGCATTTTCCCCAAAGCAGTTACAGGGGTGGCTGAGAGCTTGGCTGTATATTACATCTTTGTTGGTATTTTATGTATGTTATTGCTTTGGGAAAAGAATGTGTGTTTGCCTACAGCTTTTATGAATAAGATTTATTTTCTATGTTGACAACAGTTACGGAGAAGTGTTCTACATATACTGAAATTAAGTCATGACCAGTACCATATCTTCAGTGAAAATCAATAGAGAAGTCCAGGGTTTAATTAACATCATAATTGTGTTGCTAGGTAATCTCTGGGTCAATTCAAGTCATTTAGATCTCAGATGCATTTGTTATGCCCTTCCTTCTTCCCAAAGCCACATCCTCCTGCCCTCTCTTCTGCACCAGCAGATCACGATCATCTGGTATGAGGTACTGAATGGGATTACTCACTGGAATTTCTCCCACAAGCCCCCTTACCAAGTTCATACTACTACAACACACAAAACATAATCATTGTGATTCTCCACACATTCTTAGTGAATCAAAGAGCTGATAAATCCTTTGCCTGCAACTCTTGTTTCCTACCCTTTTCAGAATATCAACCCTGTGAGTGCAGTGCTAGGATACAGTTACTGCACGTTTGTAAATTCAGTAATTACAAATGATACTGCAGAAGGATGGAGCAGGCTTGTGGGCCTCGGTTAGCTTTGGGCTGAAGATTCATTTCCAGATAAGGTGAGGATCTGACTTCCAATTTAACCACACCAAAAGAGGACAGAGGTTTTTCATGAGGTATCAGTCCTAGCTGGTCTGTCCTGATGTACACTTTGAATGGAAATACTTGTAGTAGCTGAATGCTGAGAAATTTGTGCACACATTTCAGCTTAGCCTAATGCCCAGTTACATTTTGAGATGGTTTGTTTTCCCCTTACAATAAAAAACTTTCTGTTTCCTACAGCCAGAAGTGACTAAAAAGACAGAAGTATAAGCATCAGTGCTTAAGGGAAGTGAGAAGACCTCACCTGAAATGAGAGACCAAACTATATGCTACAGAAAAGGACAACTGCCAGAGTGGGAGAATGGATCTGATACTCCACTATTTCTCTTCCCGTCTCATTTTCCTAAACCTAATGCAATCTGTGTGTACTTTCAAAGCAGGAGAATGAGAATGCTTGCTGTTTAAGATGATAAGGATGATTGGAGAGCAAAGGAATGTGGTTTTGTTGTTTTGGCTCTGAGATGCTACCCAAAGATGGCAAATAGCAGAGGCTGGAGCAAGGTGTGGGCTCCTGCTGGTGTTTGCAAACCGGCATTTAGGAAGAGGCAGCGTGTGTTTGAACAGAGCAGGCAGAGGTGTGTGCAAAGAGCAACCGTGTGCCACCGCTGCTCGTTGCTCAGCTGAAAGGAAAAACCACATGGTGTTTGCAGAGCAGTGCTTATACACTGCCAGCTGCTGGCTGCAGCCATTAGACTCATTTGCAGCTGAAGTAAAGTAGGTCGGTACATTGATTTACGAAGTACACAGCCTGCAAGCAACTCCCAACCCCGGTCACAGACTCATCAGCCGCAGTAACCGACCCACGGCCGCCATGTTGAGGCAGCCACTTCCTCCTGACCCCGCAGGGGCGGGGCCCACGGCCGCGGAGCAGGCGCAGTGCGGCACCTTGCGGTCACGTGACTCTGGTCAGGTGAGCGTTGGCGGAAGCGGCCGGCGTGGGGTCGGGGCGTCGGGAGCAGTTGGGCGCCATGGCTTCCATTCTGGACGAGTATGAGGACTCTCTGTATCGTTCCGCCTCCGTGCAGCAGAGCCGCGCCAGTGTGGGCATCCCGCATTCCGGTAAGAGCTGGCAGCGCCCCTAGTCTCCTTCCGGGGTGACGGGCAGGCTCCAGCTCCTACTGAGGGCCGGGGGCTCAGAGGCCTGCTCCTGCCCTGCCCTGCCCTGTGCTGTGTGGGGTGCTATGGCAGGGAGACGGAAGGCGGGTTGGCAGGCTGGGGCAGGGAGCAGGGCATGAAGGGCTGTGGGAGTGCTTCAGGTACGTTGCTAACCTTGTGCTGCAGCATTTGGTTGCCCCTTCTTCTGTCACTTGCTATATGGGGTGTTTCACTGTAGGGGATGCTGGCTTTCTGATGGAACTCGAGGGTGATACACGTAGTTTCAGCAAAACTTAGGGGCTGCTTGTCTGTGGGAGGGCTTTGTAAGGCCGTACCCACGTGTGCCAGGAAGCAGTGTGTGGTAAAAGCATGTGTGTATGGGCTGCCATGCCTTTGTAGTCATGAATCATAACTGTTCCTCAGTACTGCTTGGTTCAAGACTGTGGCAGCTGTCAGAGATCATTTTGCTTTCATTTTGGTCCTCATTGAGGAACCTTGCTGTTACAGCCACAGTGTTCTGGCTGTATGCCCTTGGGGAGTGTGTGCACCCAACATAAAGATGCGATGATTAACGTGTTATTTTTTTCATGTGCAGAAAAGCAAGCAAACTGCAAGTATTTTTCTTGGTAGATCTGAGGTGAGCTCATTAGGTTCAATAACAGTTCTCCATCAGATGCCACCTTGCAATGCCATACTGAGTACTGAGTGAGAAATGTTGATTGTGAGGGGATTTTGTTCTACCTGGTATGGTCATTGTGGCACCAGCTGCTGTGCAGCACTGGCATAGAAGAGGTATATGTTTGCAAACATAGAGGCACATTCTTTTAAGCCTTTTCCTCATACAACGTAGCTCGCTGTTAGCCTTTGGGGAAACAGGGTTGTAAGGTTTTATATGTGTTGAGAATTGATAAATTGCCACACTCTTTATCCTATTGAGAATAAACGCGTGGATAGAATTACTCTGAGTCTACATGCTTAAGTAGGTTTGTGCGTTAAGTTACTTTGCTCTGTGATATTACATAAAGAATGAGTATCCTCAAAAAGTGTTAAGCAAAACAGTGCTGGGACAAGCTGCCAACAGAAAATACATTTCCAAGGACTCAGCTTTTCTTCTTGACTGCTGCAACACTCTCTTCAGTCATGGCTGGCTTAAAGTTGAGAAATCTGCCTGCTTGCTGACAAATGATTTTGGCAAAGGAAGTTTTGGAAACTGCTTAATTGCAAAGGTGCAGTCCAGTAAGGATTTTAGTCATTCTTAAATCAGACTACTGTGCCGATGCGGGACAAAACATGGACTTGTAGATACTGTGGGCAAGCTGAAGTTTATGTTAATTGACATTGGAAGAAGTGTATATAAGTAGTTCTCAAAGCAGTCCTTAAGGTTAGGTTAGAAAACTTGGAAGAACCTAACATTTATTCCCTTTTTTCAGTTGCTTGTTCCCAGTGCTTGGGAACAGATACTGTTTCTCAAAGTTGTACGTTTTGTTGCAGACCTGAAGTACAGCTGCAATGTAAGCTTCAGGTACTCTAGTTTCAACGTGGAAAGAGCTA
Source organism: Excalfactoria chinensis (assembly GCF_039878825.1). Taxonomy (NCBI): domain Eukaryota; kingdom Metazoa; phylum Chordata; class Aves; order Galliformes; family Phasianidae; genus Excalfactoria; species Excalfactoria chinensis. Next base: position 33,783,079 of record NC_092829.1, on the reverse strand, counting down.
CTTTGATCTGACAGACGTGACTGATATTGGTGAACTTAAGTCTTTGAATAGATTCAAGAAGTCAGAATGGGAAATACCACAGTAGAATTTCACCTGAACACCAAAGGGATGTTGGGGTCAGGGTGGAGGAAGGGGACCTTCTGAATGGAATGTATGTTACACAACAGATATTTCCTCCATATAGAGAACTGTAAGCTGGAGAAGAACATCCTTGTCCTGTTATGGGCACTAGTTAAAATTATTATGTTGGTGATGATGATGCTGTGGCTGTTATCCCTTTAATGGATATAGCTTTCCACTGCTGCACTGACCTTTTCAGTAGCAACAAGGCTGAAAATAGAGGTTTTCAGGATAATCTGGGTGAGGCTATAAGTATTGAGTAAGCTTTAGAGAACTGCTCTTTGTCCTAGTCTAGAGTTTATTGGGCCTATGGTGTGCTTCAGAATGAAAGAAGTCTGTTTCCCCTGGGAGTTCTCAAACTCTACATGAGTTCCTCAAACTCAGGTTTATTTTCTCTGCTTGCATCTTGCTGGGTAGTTAATTTGGCCATGAATGGCTTTAACTTGGCATAGTTTTTTGTTTCTTCTTTTTTTTTTTTTTTTTCTTCCCCTTTTCTTTTAATCTTCCTGTTCAAACTAACTGCTGCGTGGATCTGCTTGCTTCAGAAATCCTTCACTTGCTCATGGAGCAAAGCAGATGAGTTAACCTCAATATATCAAGTCTGTCTGGCTTTCTAGCTTGAGGTAGTGTGGTCAGACAGATCCTGTGCTGTTTTCTTTGTCGGAGGGTTATGTTATGTAAGACTTTGTGCGTATGGGAAATGCAGTCAGTGGGAAAACTTGTCTCAAGGGACAGATATGGATGCAACTTTGTGATAAGATCTGTTTGTGAACATACAGATGTTCCAGGATTCTGTGATGATTATCATCACTTGGCTTCATTTTTATATGAACGCCTTCATACTTCGCTGCCATATCTGAGATCCTTTGTAGTGTTTCACTTCATTGTAGGAGGCTCATAAAGAGCATTTGCACAGACCATGTCATTCTATTTCTGAAGAAGGACAAGTCCCATGTTTTTGGGTTCGGAGGTCTATTAGTCTTCAATGAAAATTAAATCTGTTGTACTACTTCTGTACCCCCTTGTTGTTACGGTTCACCTCTCTTTAAACATTATTTGTTACCTGCTATTCCTATGGCAAAGCTTTTGCCTTTGTTGTAGCCAAAGAAGCCAGTCTTGCCCATCTGCACTGAAGACCATAAGAATGTTTTTTAAAACAGTAGGTTTCTCAGTTGTTTATTTAATAATTTATTTTAAACTTATTTCCTCCCAAGTTTGTCAGTTTTCTTTGGTCAGACCTTTTCCAGTCTTCCCAAGCTGCTTGGGACTTGGCTGACTGGCTGAATTCTTAATCAGTTAGTTGCACAGGTTAACTTGTGCTGGTTGTATTCCTAATTTCAATTCATTGATTTTGAAGTCTTGCTTCATGAGGCTGAAAATGTTGTGCGTATCCTGCAAAGTGGCCACGTCTGAGCAAACTTCAACCCTCAGCTCTATCCTTAACTTCATCAGGTATTTCTTAGAATTCAGATATGGTTCTCAGATCCTTTGGAAAACCAGGTTAACCTGGCTGTTTTGTAGGATTTGGTTTGAAAAAGTAAACAGTCTGAATATGTTTTGACTCAAAAAGCAATTTATGTCAGGGCTGGAATTCTTTGTGATGAGCTTGCAGTTCTGTGACAAGACAGTGGAGTGTATTTCTACTCTCCAGTTATGTGTCTGTGTGGGGGCTGGTCTCAGTGTTGACATTCCATGAAGCAAACTCCCTTTACAGTAAAACCCAGAGCAGGCAATGGTTACACTGTCTTTCTAGGCTAGAGTCTGATGTGAGCTGTTATGGGGTGTGTTTTTTGTTTTTTTTTTGGTTTTTTTTTTGGTCTTGTTTAAGTACTCATATGTTTGTTTGTTTATTTTTTCTCCAGGATATGTGAATGCACGACTGGAGAAGGAAACACCAATATTTAACAAGCAAAGGATTGACTTTTCTCCTCCAGAGAAAATTAACAGCTTAGTGGTCTCCTCTAACCAGCTCTGTATGAGCCTTGGCAAAGACACCCTTCTCAGGTAATGCTGTTGGTGACCTGAAGTTATTGATTGTTTTCATCTTTTTTTTTTCTTTTTTCTTTTTGAAGTTGCTAGAGAACTTTGGTTAGAAAAATGGTAAGCGATGAACCTGCATATACTGAAAACAACAAGAAATTAAGCTTATGTGAACTTTGAGTGGCAGCATGCATTCATGTTTTGTCTTTACAGGATTGATCTTGGGAAGCCAGATGAGCCTAATCAAGTGGAGCTGGGACGCAAAGATGAAGCCAGAGTCTACAAGATGTTTTTGGATCACACAGGTGAGGCAGTGGGCTGCACATATTTACAGATGATGGCTGGCAGCAGAGGCAATTGAATGCACATACTGAGTATGGGTTCTGTGAATATGGCAGATGGGTGATTCTCCTGGTATTCCTTGTGGTTGCTTTGTGCTATGTGTGTACACATAAGAATTTTTTTTAAATGAACTGTAAAACATCTGCAGCTCGTCGTAGCCTTGACTGATTGAAAAAACAAACAAAGCACAAGCTTGGAAAGTGATTCCCTGGCAGCTAGTGATACTGATGAAATAAGAGAGAACTCTGGGAAATGTTCGTCCTTAGCACAGTGACTAAACTGGAAGAATGCCTTTCCACTGAAATATCTGAGATTAGCAATTTTAGTTCACAACGTACGGAATACTGTTCTGATCCATTATGGAAATCCCCCACATTTTCATGAATGGGGGGAAAATTCCTGGATTAAGTATGTTGATACTAGTGCTTATATAATGTAAGGCTTAGAAGCCTCAGGAATTTGGCTTGCTTAGGCACAGTGTAAATTTGTTCTCTCCTTGTGTACCTCTCCCTTTGGCAGGCTCTCATCTTCTGATCGCTCTGAACACCAGTGAATGCCTTTACCTGAACAGGAGTGTTCAGAAAGTACGAGCGCTCTCCCGCTGGAAAGGCCACTTGATTGAAAGCGTGGGCTGGAACAAATTTCTTGGTACAGAGACCAACACTGGGCCTATCCTGGTGGGAACGGCCCAGGGGCAAATCTATGAAGCTGAAATATCTGTCAGTGAGGGAGGCCTCTTCAGCACTAATCCCGACCAGTACTTCCGACAAGTCTACACTCTGGAGGAGGAATCGGGATCTGCGCCTGTCTGCTGCTTGGAGATTGAACGAGGGATAGATGGGAAATTTTTTATCATAGCAACCACTCGAAAGAGACTTTTCCAGTTTGTCGGCAAAGTGCCTGAAGGTACAGAGCAGCAAGGCTTCGGCTCCATATTTGCTATGCACATTGACCACTTGCCCAGCTTCAGGGAGTTTCCAGCCAGCTTTGGATTTAGTGAGATAGCCTTTTATACTCCAAAACTGCGCTCCAGCCCACGCTCCTTTGCCTGGATGATGGGAAACGGTGTCTTATATGGTACATTGGATTATAGTCGTCCTGATTCAATTTTGAGTGATGAACGGGTCTGGGTTTATCCTTCTGATATTGACGTAACTGTAAACAAGCCCATATCTATTGTGCTCACCCAGTTCCACTTTCTGTTGCTGCTGCCTGATAGGGTGATGGCTGTGTGCACGCTGAATGAACAGGTTGTTTTTCAAGATCTGTTTTTGGAGAAGTTTGGCACGTTGACGCGCATGATCAAAGATCCTATGGTCCAGCAGATCTGGATCCACACTGAGAAAGTCGTGTTCCGCTATCACGTCCAGCGGGAGTCTAGAGATGTGTGGAAGATGTATATGAATATGAACAAATTTGATTTAGCCAAAGAATATTGTAAAGACCGTCCAGAGTGCCTAGATATTGTGCTGGCAAAAGAAGCAGAGCACTGCTTCCAAAACAAGAGGTATCTAGACAGTGCCAAGTGTTATGCACTGACCCAGAACTATTTTGAGGAAATTGCCCTTAAGTTCATTGAAGCCAAGCAAGAAGAGGCCCTGATGGAGTTTCTAATTAAGAAGTTAAATAACCTGAAGCATTCTGAAAAGACACAGACCACTCTGCTGACCACGTGGCTAACAGAGCTGTACCTGAACTGGCTAGGTATATTGGAAGGAGATCCCTCACAGCGGAATCTCTATCTGGATACCCGGGAGAAGTTTCGCACCTTCCTGAGCAGCCCTAAGAACAAAGACTGTCTTTTTAATAACCGGGCATCTATTTATGAGCTCTTGGCAAGCCATGGGGACACAGAGCACATGGTCTATTTTGCAGTCATCATGCAGGACTATGAGCGAGTAGTAGCTCACCACTGCCAGCATGATGAGTATGATGAAGCTCTAAACGTGCTGTCCAGGCATAGGGATGAGAAACTGTTCTACAAGTTCTCTCCAGTCCTCATCCAGCATATTCCCAAGAAGGTAGTTGATGCTTGGATTTCTATGGGCTCCAGACTGGATGCAAGGAACCTTATTCCAGCCCTTGTTAACTATAGCCAGAGTGCTAGCACTCAACAGATCAATGAAGCCATTAGGTACATGGAGTTCTGTGTGTATCAGCTGGAGGAAACACAGCAAGCTATTCACAACTACCTGCTGTCTCTCTATGCTTTGTGTCGGCCGGATTCATTGCTATCATACCTGGAACAAGCAGGAACCAACCCAAACAGGATTCACTATGACCTGAAGTATGCGCTGCGCCTGTGTGCTGAGCATGGGCACCATCATGCGTGTGTCCATATTTACAAAGTGATGGAATTATATGAGGAAGCTGTGGATCTTGCGTTACAGGTATGTGTGTCTGTGCATGCATGCTGTGAGATATGGAAACTTAGCTACTTCAAGTGATCTTGAACAACCAAGCATTGAGAAGTGAACACTCACCAATATTGGAGCTGTGCAGATAAGTATAGGAGGAAAGACTTTTAACTTATGAGCTTTCACAATTGTTTTGAGTAGACAACTGACTTTAACAACTTGCAGTTGAGAGTGGGGCATGAGAGATAAAACAAGAATATGGTCTGTCTTAACCCTAGTCTCTAACACAAAATAATAAAGCGTGCATAGCTGCTCTTCAGGATTATATTAGCTTCCTATCCCTAGCTGTAGTAATTATCAGAGGAATGCCTTTGTTAGCTTAGTCTGACCTTTAGGGAGGTGTTTGAGTTCACTCCACAGACATTGCTGTATCTTCATTGAAATGTGTGGCCAGCAAAGACAGTGTAACATATGTCTGCCTTTATTGTAGTTCTGGACTTTCTTCTCTGCTGGGTAGCACGCAAATCTTTCATCTGGAGGAATGCTGGTTGAGTGGAGAGAAGGTGTCTGACATGTAAATAAGTAGCAGGCCACTAGTGCAGCCCTGGGCAATGAAACAGCACTAGGGTTTTTTTTGTAAATACCTCCTATAATGGAGGCATTGAATGGTAGATAAACAAAGAAGAAATCTTAACTGATTTTCATTGTCTGTTCACCTTCTAGGTGGATGTTGATCTTGCCAAGTCCTGTGCAGATCTCCCTGAAGATGATGAGGAACTCCGGAAGAAGCTCTGGTTAAAGATCGCTCGCCATGTTGTTCAGGAAGAGAAGGATGTCAAGAAGGCAATGGCCTGCCTCTCCAGCTGTGCCCTGCTGAAGATTGAAGACGTCCTGCCATTCTTTCCAGACTTTGTCACTATTGACCATTTCAAGGAGGCTATCTGTAACTCTCTGGAGGACTACAACAAGCACATTGAGGAGCTGAAAAGGGAGATGGAGGAAGCCACACAGAGTGCCAAGAGAATCCGAGAGGACATCCAGGAAATGAGAAATAAGTATGGCTCTGTTGAGCCTCAGGAAAAATGCGCTGCTTGTGACTTTCCTCTTCTAAACCGCCCATTTTACCTTTTCCTTTGTGGTCACATGTTTCATTATGACTGTCTCCTCCAAGCAGTTTTTCCAAACCTTCCTGCCTATAAGCAGGCAAAGCTGGAAGATCTTCAGAAGAAGCTGGCAGCTACCAGTCAGCCTTCCAAGGGCCACCATCGTACCAAGGATGCAGATACTGCTAGTCTGGGGAAGGGGCAGCAGAGCCGGGAACAGATCAAAGCTGACATTGATGATATTGTGGCAGCTGAATGCGTGTACTGTGGTGAGCTGATGATCCGGTCCATTGACAAACCTTTTATTGATCCCCAGAAGTATGAAGAGGAGATGCAAAGCTGGCTGTAGTTCTCCAAATCTGCAACTGTCATTATACCAGAGAGTTCAAAACTTGTAAAGCTTCTGTGGTGGAAGTAAAATCTCCAAAAATGGGAACACAGTGGCTTCTGTGGAACTCTTAAGGAATGAGTAACGGGGTCTTGTTATCAGGATTATAGTGAACTGATTGTGAAAAACATGGAGATGTAGTTACTGCTGTCTGAGAACTCAAAAAGTAATTAGAGCTAATCTACTGGATTTCTGTTTTAGCAGATGTTTGCTGTTTGCAGTTTTGAGGTTCTCGGTGTGAAACTAATGGAGTGCCTTGTTGCCCAGAAGCAATTGGTGACAGCCTGTGGTTTCTCTTCCTTGTTGCGTGGTATCTGTTTTGGTAAAGACAAGCTTAAATTGAAGGCAGTGAGGAACACTGAACTGTGTAGTCTTCATTCATCACTTCCAATGCTAGAATGGCTTTTTGTTTCCTTTTTTGCTGAGTTTGTGGCCACATATGCTGAGAGAACATGAAAGGAGAAGTGCTCTTGCATATATATTTTGTAAACATTGTGCTACACGAATACATGTTTCTCCACAATGTAGTATGTGTATAATTTTCAAGCAGATGTCTCGGTGTACAGTTAAGTCATTTGACTGCAATTCTCTTTCCCACAGTTATGGACGAGTTCATACATTAGAATTTTCTCTGGGGGCTTTTTTTTCTGATAATACTTCTGAAGTCTGTTTACACCTTCATCCCACTTCCACTTTGACTTCCTTTATATAGTGGATCTTGTTTTCATCTCCACCCCAAACCAGTGTTCCAGACAAGAAGGAACACTGCCCAGTTGTATTGCTGTGCTCTGCTCTTCTTCAGGCTGTCCTCAAGCGCTGGAATAGAGATGTAGTCATGGATTTCCTTAAGGACAGACTACAGAAAACTCTTAACTGGTCAAAAATTTGCTTTCCTTTTTAAAGCCAGTGCTGGGTAGCCAGCAGTCTTCTGCTTTCTTGGCAGTATTTGATGCTTTCTGGGGATGGCTGCAAGTCGGTGTTTGTGTCTATTGCTCTAATTTGGAACATTCTTTCCAGAATTGTCCACTGCACTGTGGTTGAGGGAACAAGGAAAAAACAATCTCCAGTGCTTAGCCTGGGTTCCTTGTTTTACTACTGAGGAACCTCAAGTTTTAATGAAATTCATCTGGTTGTGACTGAATTGCAAAACTAGCAGAACTGATCTAAGTCAAAAGTGATGACTCTTGTAGTTAAGTCAAGCAATAATATTGTCCTTTGAATAGCTCTTCTGTTCTTTCATAAGCCTGTGCTTGTCTTGAGCACTTGCCTCAATCTGCAAGTCCCTTATGCGGTTCATAGGACTGCAGAACTAGGTCCCTTGCTTCATTGCAAGGGAATATAGATTGGTTTTCTTGAGGAGCTGACTTAAGAATGTTGTGACCATTCATAGTTTCAGAAGACCATCTGTGCGTTTGTTGGCAGCTTCACCCTGTAATGAGTGAACTTTGTCTATGCAAAGTAAGTAATAAAAAGCAGAGCTGAAGTGGGAAGACTTGAGGTGGCTATTTTTTACATGAGTAGCAGCTTATTCTGGTGGAGACAGTAATTTAAAGTTACTTGTTTTCTTTGGGACATTGTTAATATTTGTTCTGTCTCTTCACTTTTTATTGTTACAGCATGCTTTCCTGGTATGTTAAAAGTATTAGCCTTACTTTCCTTCCCTGTTGGTGCAGCGGAACAAAGTAAATGTTTCTGTTTTTCTCTGATGAAGACAAATATTTTTTGCTTACAGACCATTCCAGGGGGATCTGGTCTGTAGAATTAAAACTCACAAGTCTCTGCCTGAGATGGGTTAGTAGGGAAAGTACCTCAAAAAACCACTGATTTCAGTCTTAGCTATGTGTACATCTCGGTTAACAGTACTAAAACTACACTATTTTTTTAAGGCCAGTATGCTGTATTCTGTGAGGGCTCCAGGTTTGTGCAATAGATACGTATGCCACAAATGTAATTCTTCCTCACCACTGTGAACTGCAAATCTTCTAAGTTGATTTCCACAGCCTCAACCGCAAACTTTATCACCTGAAGAGACTCCAGCAGTGGTTAAATGACTGGTGTCAGTAGTACAGCAATTCATATAAAGATACCTTCTGAGTTTTCCTTACACTGTCACATACTTCAAGAGTTTTGCTATGTTCTCACTCGTGCTTCATGGCAACTTTGCAATACCACTACCTGAAAATGAGGTGTTTATTTGGGAGGGGCAGATGGAAGCAAACTATTTACTGTTCTCCAATAAATCCAGTCTGCAAGATCTCGTCCTCTGTGCTTTCAGAACAGCGTTTTTATCTTTTCTCCCTGTAATTTCAGCACAGTTATGGTTTATGAAGTCCTTTGTATTTATTTATTTTTGTTCAACTGTGAATGAACTATATACTGGCTGTTACAAATGACATGTTCTTGAGCCTTATTCTTGTCTGTGTAAATAATCTGTGCCATTTAATTTAATGCAGGTAGAGAAGAGCATAACCAAAAGGGTGGATGGGAGCCCAAGCCCTCTTTAACACAAATAAACATGTGGAAATAGATTTATGCCGAAGAACTTTAGGCCTTACCTGCACGGCTAAAGCAAACATGCCCATTATCTCACCTCAGCGTCAAGCAAGTGACTGGAGAAATGCTTCAAGTCATAGGAGACAGCAATGAATGTGTATTATGGGAGAACTTGATGAGAATTTCAGATTCACTTGCTGTTGGCCTATCAAGACAGAAGCACATCTGGGAGCTGTGTGGGTTGTCTCATTACTGAAAATGAATGACTGGGCTGGAAATACAGCAAGGCAGGTTCTTAGCAAGCCACTAGATGTCATTGCTGTCCATTTAAATGCTTAGGCCTGCTGAAGGCAAGCTGAAGCTCAAAAAGTATATTATACAACAGTGAGGAAATTTATTCAGATTCTTGTTGCCTTTTTTGTCAGGAAGGAGGAGTCAGGCCTCTAAGGTGGTTTCTGAGGATAAAAATGCTAAAAAGAATTATCTCTAACTAAAAGGAAACTATTTCACAGATCACTTTCAGGTTTTGAGTATCAAAGGCTTTATTACTCAGTTAAATGGCATTTTTTCTTTACTTTTATTTAATTGCATTCCAGTGCAAGTTCCTCCAGAGGCTCCTTCCACTTTTGAACTGACACCTGGTAGCCTTGGATCTGGCAATCCCCTCTGCTACTTGTCCTAGTGGCAAAGATGACAGAAGTAAATGTGAGGCAGCTCCTTCATTGCTAGGGTTTACATATGGTATCTTTGTTAAACAAAGCACCAGTAGAGCTGAGTGTGTTACAGTGTGAGTGAGACACTGAGCGGTGTGACTGGAGATGTTAGTGTCTGTTTCTGTCTCTGAGTTACGGGGTTGTCATCTCAATAGAGGAATAGGAGCATCCTGTGTGCCATCCAAATTGCATGTCGTTTTATTCAGAAATCATCTATTAACATTTAGTTCTTTGAAAAGCAAGTTCAAGTTAAGTATAATGCCCTCCCACTGTCAGTGTGTAGGCTATATTTGCAAATGCAAATACTTAATTCTAGTGGGATTTAATGGGAAATGTTTCCATTAGGTCGTTGTATCACTTAATTCCAGAATCCTGCACTGATCTGTGGGAAGTTAGACTGCATATGGGCTTCTTCCTTGCACTGAGTGTGATGAGCTGCAATTTGAGGTTTGCAATATCCAGGGCTTATGGATTTAGGGGTTTTGTTCTAATGTGGGTTTTTTTTTTCCAGTTGGACTCGATCTTTTTCTTCAGAATAGATGGAGAACCGTGCAGTTCATTGTGGTAAGTTTAGTGTTTCTGACAGAACCTTACAGCATCCTCCAAGCAGGGAAATGCTGTCTAGAATCTTCTGTTCCACCTCTTGTACGCCAAGGTGGGAGGAGAAATCTTCTGATTGAAACTGTGGGAATTAATGGACCTGTAATTTTCATTCTGAGGTCTTGAAGAGAAAGCTTGTCTTCTTTTGAACAGGAGCATCAACATGTTAGTAAATCTATAGAGCTTGAGATTTTAAAAGGAAGTATTACAGGAATACTTTTTATTTGCAGTGAGTTTAGGACTCTGATCATGCCCCATGCAGACTTCATACCCTCAGAAGTCTTCTAGGATTTAAGGTTTGTGCCCTTACTGCGATGCTGGAGATTCATAATATTCCCCCCTCAAGCAAACTGACCTGCAGCTGCTTTCAGGTGGAGGAAGGGGGAGAGATATTAAACAAATTTTAGATCTACCTGTTGAAACTGGTTGGGATGGAGAGAAAGAAGGACTGAGCTGAGTGTTTCTTTGTGGGACGCTTGGAGGTGCTCCAGAAAGCTTGTTTGGATAACACTGGTTGCTTAGGAACAAGGAAGGTACAGGAGCACTCTAAGATGGTACATTTAGCTGACTAGAAATCATGACCATCAAATCCTCTCCCTCCTAAAGAGGATTTGCTACAGCCTTTTGTTTGTTAAACTGTTTGTTGGTGGAGGCATCTGCAATAATAACGCCCAGGAGAATGAGAGTCACAGCTCACCCCTCGTTTTGTGTTTTGTCTTGAATTGTCCTTTGTAGGTAGCAGCTAATATGAAAAAGATTGACGAATGGTTTGGTGTCCAAAAGCAGGTATTCTCGACTTTGTGCAACTGAAGTCTAAGTGCCTGTCACTTGACATGGGACTTGCTCTTTGGATCATAGCCTGCACTTGATGGCTGTTGGACTCTGCTTAAGCAGACGTCTCTCTTTTCCAGTTAGTTACTGAACAGTCATTTTTCATCTCTGCATGTACGTACCGAACAGATTTTCTAACAAATAAATGTCTGCTACAGAACTGGGATCAAAAAGCTTTTCTTATCTATAGCTTTTCTTTTGTGGTGGTGGTTTTGTTTCTTTTATGGCACGCAAAGCTCACAGTGTGGTTTTCTTAGGGAGTAGATCTAACATTTTTCGATCTCTAATGCTTCACCTTCGTTCCTCTTCATTCAAAAGTGTGTGTTCATTGGGCCGATGCCTTTGGATTAATTAGGAACGTTACAAAGAGGAATGTGATGGTTGCTGGTTTTGTTTTTTAGGACTTCTCCCTACAGACCAGGTTGTGGTAGTTATTAGAAGCTGCTGTTTTATGATGGCTGCTGTTTTTCATTCCTATGAACAATTCTGGTAAGAGCCAGCAAAAGCCTATGAAGATACAGGTAGTCAGAATTTTCTGGTGTTCGGCTAATTGACACAGTCCTAGCAAAATATTCTTCTAACCTTCCTCATACTGGCTGTCATTCAGCTCTGCATTAATATGTATAGCTGGTCTGTTGGTAAAATAAAATAATCCTCCCAAGCATTGCTGAACAGTATGTTGCCATCCTTGATAATAGGGCCACTAACAGCTCATGCTGTTTGGGAAGACCGCACAGAATGTTTCTGGGCAAGGAGGAAACTGGTAGTCAAGGCTTACTCTCCTCGGTGTCCCAATTCTTTGTTTAATACTTGCCTGTGTGACACAGCATGACTGTCTCAGAGTGACATCTGCATTTGTGTTGCGGTGGTACATTCTGCTGAGCAGCCCTTTTTGGGAGAAAAGCACTTCCTTATGCTCTGCAGTCTGTTTCAAACACTTGCCTGCTTTCCTGGATAATGAGACTGCAATGACTGGAACCGTGACATCTTTCTGCCGTGTCCCTTTGGAAGGCACTTTATGGTAATCCTATGTATGTGCTTCAAGGACTTGCAGTGGTAGGGATTCCAAAGCTAAAACAACAACAACAACAAAACCCAGACCCAGTATCACAGGAAATCTCTAATGAAAGGGGAAAATTCAGAAACCTATTCCATAATAAGCAGAGTTTGTTTTCATTCTGTTAAAAAATCTTAGTTTATTCTTACTTTCTTGCTGTAAAGTAACTTTCCTTTCATCTCAGAGTTCTTTAAGATGATGATAGTGCCCCCTGTATTCCTTACGGAGGAGGGATCTGGAAGGTGGTAGATCCATGGAACTGATGGAATCGGGTATTATGTTTCAGCAACTCAGAGTTATGGGGAGTTGCTCGGTTGACACGGTGGCACCTGAGCCAGAAGTGAAGGTGTGGATTATTTGCCTGCCAGGCATCCTGTTCTGCCTGGGTTGTGCTCCTACGAAAACCAACCAATTGGGAAGTTCATGCTGAACTTAATTAAGGTGAAATGAGGAAGAGGAAAGAATTTCTGTACATAACATAGGTATTGTCAGTCTTCCTTCAGCACATGTGAATAATGCCAGGCCAGAACAAGCTTTCTGGATGTTCTCTGTAAGTCAGAAACAATTTGTAGGTAGGGCTTTGGGCAGAAGTTCAAAGTGCTTCCTTCTAATGTTGTTTTTCAGAAGTTGGAATGCTTCTAGAGATGACTGCCTTCTTATGAGGCCCTAAATCAGCAGCGATGGCAAAGCCGTTTCTTCTTAATGCCAAACACGTTGTGTGGTTTTTATTCATTTTTCCCTCACTGGGACAGACTCCAGCTCGGCAGCCATCTCTTTCTCCAGCTCACTTCCTTCACCTCTGCTCGCTGCTCTAGCAAAGACCTTGATTCTGGCATAAATACAAGATGGGTTAACAGGAGGTGGACTGTAAGAACTCCATAACATGCAGGTTGAAAAGTAAAGGGAAGGGAGTTGCACCGAGAGGGTATCCAGAGCCCTGCTGGCTTTCAGGCTTCAGAACGATGAATTGTGCAAGAATGGTCAAAACTGTGCCAGAGTAATAGTTACTGCCTAACTGTTAGGGTGTCAGCAGGACAATTATGCATCAAGTCTTTTAATGCCACTTCCCTCTTGCCCCAGGTGGCTGTTCAGAGTGAAGCAGTGCAGTAATAGGATGGGCATTTAAATAAAGTTTGATACTAAAATCTCAGCCCATTTCCTGTAGCTCGAATGACAGCCAGAAAGGATTTGGCTTTTCACCATTACCCTGTCTTTCTGACTAATACCATTTAATGAGTACAGGAGGCTCAAGATGGCCAGAGAAAGTAATCCTTCCATTGACAAACAGCTATCTGATCTTATACAGGAGGGTCTGAGTTCTGCTTCCCCCTTTCCAGATGGGGCTACACAATATCCCCACCTCAAAACAACTTACAGACAAATGCATGCACAAAAAAAGCAGCATGCCGAGTCTGTCTCTTAAACAACTCTGTTTCTGACATTTTTTAAAGCACAAAAGTAGGTTTCTAACATATACATGACTCTTGGTTTGTGCTGGCAGTTCAGATAGGTAATCTACAAGGTTACTGCATATGAATCCCTGCTCTCTGTGGTAAGAGAACCAGCATGTTGCAGGCTGCATATATTACATGGAGTCTGCATGATTCAGCATGTCCTTGGAGTGCTGAATTTATATTGAAAAAGTAAAGAAGTTGTTGAATTTGGCTGAGTGGGGATGGTACTCTCTGCCGTAATGTGTAATTCATCAATATATAAGAAGGGACCCCTCTCCTTTAATAGCAGGAAGAGAATAAGGTCTATAGATCTCAGGAATACGTATTTAAAACTAGCTTTCTTTTGCAGCCCTCCCTTCTTTTAGTTGTGTTGCGTAGTAAAGTTTCACTTTTAGTCACAGCAGCCTCAGTATTGCTGCAGGACGTTGTTTTTCTGTCATAGCCTCATTAACATCTTAGCTTGGGTGCTGGTGCTCCTCCCCCATGTTCAGGTGCTTAATACAGCTCTTATCACCCCAGCACAGTTACTTTGGATTGTAGCCCAGCATGAGTGGGCACTGGCAGGATTTGGATATTTATAGGGATTTCTACTTCCTTCTTTTCTTTGGGCCACTATCTTACTACAAGAATTTGTTGTTCCTTCCATGCTGCAATGGATGTGACACTCCCAGGGTGGTGTCTGGGCAATGGATGTTGCGTGTGCACCTAACCAGCTGCCAGGGCAAGTACAGGCAGGAGAGTAGGACACAGCAGTGGCACACAAGGTACAGATGGAAAACAAGTAAATAAATAAATAGAAATAATAATTGCCTCTTTTGCCTCCTTCCATCTATTTTGGCAGATGACTTAGGCTTGGCCATTTATGGTATCACCATTGGACTGGAACATCATGAAATCTTGAGAACTGTTACAATGTGATTAGAGACAGCTGAATGCTGACAATCTTTCCAGTTGAAATTGTTCTGTCTATACGAAGGGGTAGAAGAGCAGATGTTACGGAATGGCTCTTTCAAGTGGTATAGTGCTGTTTTTATATTGATTCATTCTTTGAAATGTGAATTGATAAAGTCTAGTTCTTCCTGAGGGCTTTCTGCTTATCGCTTAAACTTTCCCTAGGTGATCCCAGTGGAGAAGGGGCAGCATCTGTGGTATTCCTTGATGGCTCCCATGTGTGCAGACTTGCTCAGTGTTTGCTGATGGACCGGCCAGTTGATGAAGGGAAAACAAGCAACAAATTCCACTTTGCTCTCCTTTGGTGGAAGTGCTGGCTGGGTTTCTCTATTCCGTCCAGCAGTTGTTTCCCTCAAAGTTTTCAGGAATCTGGTAGTTTTGAAGCTTAGAACAGAATTTCAGAATGAGACAAATCTGTCAACATGTCTCTGTTGAGAGCTCAGTAGCACTAAGTGTCATTTTAGAAAGCTTTATTTAATTTGGAAGGGGGGTAATAATGAGAATATCGTATCTGAGCTGCTGTGATCAAGACTGGGAAGGACCACGTGGAATGGAGCCGGACCCTGAATGCCTGATTGGGCAAGACAGCCTGCAGAGGCTATATTTTGAGCAGTTCTTATCAGAAGGCACGAAGAGACAGAACTGGGAACCATCACTTGAAAGCGTCTGTAGCATCCTCTGCTTCTCATTAACAGATGGTTCAAAGGGGCACGCGTGGCAATGCAAACTCATGCATGTTTGTGCTTGCTCTGCTCTGTGCTCTCCTGGCAGCGCTCACTGGCATAATCTGTTGGAAATTAACCTTTTGCTTAAGTTATCGTTACAGAGGCTGGTATAATTTGTCCTGCTGCCTGCAATAAATCTTTCTCACTCCATGTTCTTCCAAAAGAGGAAGGTGTTCTGTCAGAGTAGCAGAGAGCGTAGGATGTCACGCTTGTCACAAGCAAACTTTCTTCTCATGCTTTAAGTTTGTATGTGCTTTCATTGCCAGGATTGTCCCCACAATCCTCTACCCCAATTACCCATTGATTAGGGCTCCTCTGGTAATCTGCCAGATGCAGGTTTGTTACCAACAGATGGCAGAAAGCATCTGAGGTAATGAGAGAAAGGATAACGATTGCTGATCTGCATAATAATCAGCTTGTGAACAGGTTTCATAGGTTTTTTTTTCCCTGTATTTCCACTGGCTTAAAGATCGTACTGATGGACAAGCAGGCACCTTCTCTTCAGTTAGAGAAATAGTAACGAAAGAACCTGTTTCTGTCTGGTCACAGTCAGTATTTCTGAAGATCATAGAATCATAGAATTACTCAGGTTGGAAAAGACCTTGAAGATCATCAAGTCCAACCGCAGCCTAACCAGTAGCCTATCTCTTAAAAAACAACCACAAAACAATACCACAACAACAAACCTCTGCTAAATCATATCCCTGAGTACCACATCCAAGCGGCTCTTAAACACATCCAGGGATGGCGATTCAACCACCTCCTTGGGGAGCCCATTCCAGTACCTAACCACCCTTTCTGTAAAGAAGTTCTTTCTAATATCCAACCTAAACTTGCCCTGGCGCAACTTGAGGCCATTTCCCCTCGTCCTGTCACAAGTCAGTAGTGAGAATAGACCTGCCCCACTCTCACTGTAAGAACCTTTCAGGTACTGGAAGACGGCAATAAGGTCTCCCCTCAGCCTCCTCTTCCTCAGACTAAACAGCCCCAGCTTCCTTAGTCTCTCCTCATAGGGCTGATTCTCCAAGCCCTTAACAAGCCTCGTTGCCCTTCTCTGGACCTGCTCCAGTACCTCCATGTCCTTCTTGTGCTGAGGATGCACATAGGCACCACCAATGACAGATTGAGCTAATACCCAGAGACTGAGATTGTACCCAGAGTGCTCAGAAAGAACACCCAGTCCTTCTATGATCAAGACCACTGATGTGGCCAAACATATTTTTTCATTCTGCTCTTTTTCTTTTTTCTTTTTTTTTTTTTAAATTTCTCCACAAGCTGGGGAAGATTTTTAATACCTTCTCTTTGGATCCATTTTGCATTTGCACTGTCCAGTGCTTAGCCTGAATAATGACTTTCCATTTCCATATGCTTTGAGGTTCCACAATGCAGTTCTGCTGCTTTGCACATTGCACCGTTGCCTCTTACAAGTCTAAATCTGAATGATTCTGGAGTTCTTGCAGGAAGAATTCTCCTCTGGTGAGCTCCAGAGCAATGTTACTGGAGCCGTCTACCTCATAACTCACTGATTTCCTATGCTGTACAAAACATGGAGTATGAATTTCTAGCATTGGTCTGAAAGCTGCATGCATTTGGATTCCTTCCATTAGTAATTCCCCATATATGAAACAGGCCATCTTGTCTTCGTGCCGTTCACTGTGAATTTTGCTGTAGGATTTGAGGTAATGAATTCAGTGCTGTGCTAATCTTCCATTTATTCCCCACCTGGGCTGGTAGACACAAGTTTCTATCCAGCACTCTCACTTTCACCAAGTCCCTTCCATGAATCAAGATTTAGACAGATTTATTTGTAATTTGGACTTGATTTCACTGAATAGTAAATGAAAATATTCGCCCTGAGAATCTTTTTTTACCCTGCATGCTGCCAGTGCATCAGCCAGTTCTCTGGAACTGTTGCTTATCAGGGGCTCAACTATGTGATGCACAGCCATGCCCTGGTGGCTGGTAACTTGAGTGTCTAAGCCTTGCATAGCAATAACTGTTTACTCCTGTGTGTTTCAGCTGTATAATGTGTAGGAAGAGGAGGACTTTGATTTTTGAGATTATCCAGTGAGAAACACGCACAAGGATTTGCTATTCAGTCTTGATGCTGTGCTACAGACATTGCTGTTTGTTGCTGGATTTTCTTGTCCCTAGCCTGGTTTCTAAGGAAACAGGGCCAGGGCATCTGAGCTTGTGTGTTTGTTGTAACAAGTTCCTTGCCTTTTTCAGATAAGGCCTAGGTCTATTCTCCTAACGTAGCATCAGAACAGCATTATAAGCTACCCTTTCAGGTGCTGAGATTCTTGCATTGTGTTATTTTCTGGGAAGAGAATGGCTTAACCATTTTCTATGTTGTATGGATGTTTTCTAAGGAAAGCTGGGAGCATTCAGCTGTTCTGTTGAACAGGTGAGCCCTGATTAAGTTGGGTCTTGCCCAGAAGCTTTATAAGGAAGGATGAGAGCCTGAGGCAGAAATTTCAGGTGTGTCTGAGTTGGCATTTGTTTCTTCTGGCTTATGGGCAGTAGCAGGGGGCAACAGAGCTGAGGAAGAATGTGTAAGGAGAGAAGAGATGGGGATAAAATCCACCTCTTGGTGGTGGTGAGCTTTTAGTTTACTGTATCTCGGGCTACTGACACTTTGGATATATAAAGATGAGGTGTATTCCAAAAGCATGATCTCTTTTGGTGGAAACAAAAGTCATGACAAATGGGAGTCAACTGTGACACTGTGTGTATCCTGACAACAGCATGCTGGGTGGAGAACAGACTTCTTGGAACTGATTGAAGTGTAAGTAAAAACAAGTGGTTGAGAGGGTTGTTTGTTAGTTTTGTTTAATTTTTCCTAAGGAGCGCTGTCTGTTACTATTCATCTTTTCTTTGTTGTTACTCAGACTTGCCTGGTGTGAAGTGAAAAGCAGAAAGGTGGTGCAGTATTACTGCGGGGCTTTTGATCCTTCATGGTGTGGATTTAAGCATAGGTAGCTGCCATTTCTGTATGTTTGCATGTCTGTCTGCCCCTTATCTGCATGTGGAGTGCTGCTGAACTCTTGTTCGCTGCTGATATTGTGGCAAGGGATTGGTGCTTGGCACTCTGCAGAAATAAGCCTTGTGGTGTTTGGGTTTGTTTGTCCAGAACACCTGCTTCTACTTTCTTCTTTTTCCTCTTCTGTGGAATCCCTCAGCAACGCTACTTTCAAGGCTTCAGAGAGTCAAACTGCAGCAAAACGCTGCCAGTGACTTCACAGAAAACAGTGGCTGGCACATGGCATCTCATTCCTGGTAGTGTTTAACTCATCAGAGAGCTCTGAGCCTATTCATTAGTACACACAACACCAGCACTGTGTGGTACTTCAAAGAGGGAATTGAAACTGTGATAGTCCTACTGAGATATTTCATTGCCTTCAGCTTGAGGCCCTTTCTTCCTGGTGAAGATGCCTGGCTTCATAGGGGCAGGTTGCTTTATTTACAGATGGCGTGCTTTTAATTTGTCTCTAAAGAGACTCTTTCATAGCGACCCCAGCTCTAGAGTGCATCTGAGTGTTTTCTGTGTAATGTGTGGGTAATTCTGAGGGGATTGGGTACTTCTGTAGGCAAATCTTGCCCTATCATAGAATCATTTTGAGTTAGAATGAACCCTTAAAGGCGATCTGGTCCAATCCTTTGCAATGAACAAGGACACCCACAGCTAGATCAGGGTGCTCAAAGCCCTGTCCAGCCTTACCTTGAGTGTCTCCAAGGATGGGGCATCCACCATCTCTCTGGGCTACCTATTCCAGTGCCTCACCATCCTTACTGTAAAAAAAACCAAACAAACAGCTTTCTTACATCCAGTCTAAGTTTAATAAGAAAGCTATGCAAGGGAGTACTGCAGCCTCAAGCAGTACAAGTTTTTGGGGCCCCTACAAAGCATTCCATCTCTGGCACATCTGAGCCCCGTGTGGGCAGTGGCGATGCAGGACACATCACAAGCCTTTCTGTTACTCGGGATCTCTAGATAATTGCTAAGAGCTGTGGAACGGATGATACTTGTGCAGAGGCAGCAGATTATGCTGAGGTGGCTGAACAGACTACTGTCCCCAGCTGTTCTATCCCTCCCCAAAGTTGCTGCCCTGCAGCAGTGTTGGCTGGGAGGATCTGAGGAGATGAGAAAATCAATGCTTGGATTCTAAGAGGACAGTTTTTAATCTCTTCTTGAGCCTGCCTGAACTGTGCTAAGTAGGGAAAGAGGATCTGGTGGTGAGCAGTACTTTGTCTTGACAGTTTACAGGGGACACGCCAGCACACACTGTGAAGTGAACTTTGATACATGAGGATGGTGGAAGAGCTGCCCTGCCACTTGACCAGCTTATCCCACAGTGGGGATGTTGCTCCCCACTCACTGCATATAGCCAACATCCTTTTCTCAAAACTGATGAAAACAAAACCAAATACATTATCCCATGATCACTGATCTTTGCTTAATGCTTTATTCTCAATAGATGTAGAAAATGTAGCACATCTTCCTGGTTCTGATGCCTGCCTGCTCTGTGACCTCAGAGTCATATAATGCACTGACAAAATGGGAAGTGCGATACCTGTGGCAGATGGCTGTGTGGCTATTTCGGGCGCTTGGAGGAAATGCGAATGTAAGACTTGCCTATTTCTGATTCAGAAAAAGTTCTGTCACTGTGCATAGGAAGGGGGAAAGGAAGTCTCCAAAAAGGGAATGTTGGAGGTTTTCTGTCTTCTGCCTGGATTGATGCCAGAGCTTGTGATGGGATCAGTGTTCTGACAGACTGAAGTTCATAGAGTCATAGAAACACCAAGGTTGGAAAGGACTTCTAAGGGGACCTCTAAGGTCATCTTGTCCAACCAGAAAGTTAGCTAATCCAGGTACATGAGACTCCCAGTTGCACGTGAAGAAGCCAGGAAATTAGACTGTTGCCACTTTAGGGAAGAAAGTACTCTTCTTTGAATGTTCCATTGAGCCTATCTTATTTCATTACTTCTACCTTGCTGTGAGCAGCTGTGTCCTTGGTGGTTTCCTGCTGCCTACTGCCCTCATTTCCAGGAACTGAGGAATGCTTTAAAAGCTGCTGTCTGTGGGCAGCTTACCTGTTCAGTTTTTAATAGGTTAATGTTACTGCTGCACTCTTAGATGTATGTCATTCTCACACCTTGATCAAGATATACTGCACTCTCTGAAAACTGCTACTTATGAAAGCAGCACTGCAATTGTTACCTAAAGCTGTGAGAGATAATAGCAGTGAAACCGCATCTTGCTTTGTCTGTACAGAGACAGTGCGAGGAGGAGATGCAGCTGTGACCCAAGTACAGAGGGATGCTGCACAGCCACAGCTCAGCCAGTGACAGCACATGCAGCACATGGCTCTCTCAGGTTCCACTGAGCTCTGGTAAGTGGGGTTTGCCGTCCTCCTAAACTCATGCCTATGTCTGTGTGGCTGATGTTCTCTGCCTTCTGCAAGAGGAAAAGCTAATGCTTTTCCTTAAAGAAAGCAATACCATTTTTATTTTTTTTCCTGATGTGTTCTTGCCAAATGCTGTATCTGAAAAGAATCTTTATTGTGTGCAAATTTTCTTCTGCAGCTTGCGAGCTAATTGATCCCCTGTGGGTCAAGGGGAGAGTGCCAGGAAAGGGAAGAATTAAGTTCTGCCTCCTCAAGACTAATCCTGAAACACAAGTGATTGCATGCTGGAAAGCGTTTCTGTACATTTCTGAGAATTATGAATATAATCCAATGCAGCTGTTGTGCTAGCATGCCCATTTCTCTCCTCAGGCACTGGATTTGGCCTCTGTATGGGCTGCTGTGTGTTCTGATGACCTGTACAGGAAACCTGTGCACCTGATCGTACAAAATGTTTGGGCTTGCAATGATATCCCACATGGCCCAGCACTTAGCAGTAGTAGTCATTGCCTTTTGTGCTGCAAGGAGCTATGTTAAAAATGGCCAAGGTGGAGGCAGTTGGGTTTGGGTGCTTGGTCAGGCTCAGGGGCTGGTCATCACACCACTAGAGCATCACCCTGTCTCACTAGGGTCAGCCTGGAGCCAAGTGGTGCTCTGCCTGCTGTAGGCTTTGTCCCGAATGAAATCAATTTGCAAAAAGCAATAAGGGTGTGGGAAGAGAGGACAAAAAAAGCTACCTGGCACAAGTGGGAATAATCTGTGTGTTATTGGGCTAGAATGCATTCGCCACAGTTCTTTGGGAATTTATTCTCCCTTTCCTAAAAGAGAGGAAAGGGGAGAAACATCAGCTCTTCAATTTTGTCGTGTTTTATAAACTAAGAATTTCTCTCTTAACTGATTTTGCAACCCCCGCTCTAATAATTCAAGCTGCTCACAAAGCTTACAGGCGCCTTTACCTCTCCAGCCTTGATTTTTCAGTGATGGAGAAATCTATAGTTCTGGCCCCGTGGCACTTTCATAGGCGGTGGGGGTGTTAATGCCAGAATCTTGGCGCCTTTCCAACCAAAGTAATTACATTCTGCTGACCTGAAATTCTTCCTGCTTGCACACAAGGTCACATTAGGCCCTGACAGAGCTGGGGCCGCAGCCCTGGGCCCTGTTCTGCCCTCCCTTCTGGGTTCCGTGCTCACTGCGAGGTGCCCAATGCTCTGTGAAAACAGCAAAGGAAAAGGATCTGAACAAATCCCCTGAACTGCTGTCATCAGGTTTTGAAGTGTGACCCACTGTCCCGCATCCTTTGATAACTCAAGGCTGGTGTATTTTTAGCAGACAGTGGCTCTTTTCTTGTTCTCCCTCCAATCCCTTTTGGAGCCAGTGTGGCACAGCTAATTCATGGAGGAAATTACATTTATTACTTTTCCTAGCAAATGCACCACAGTGCTGTTTTGTGCAGTGTAGGGCAGATGCAAGTCAGGCAGCCCATTTTCCTAATTTCATTTGGAAGGATCAAGAGACATCATGCTGCTCTCACAGGCTGGGAGCTTGTTGGAAAAGAAAAGGCGCAGCAGGCTCCCGCATTGATGGAATCTGTGGCATTGCCCCAAATGCTGGTTGTCCAAAAAAACTCCAAACCTCAAGGACAAAGTGTATCCTTCCAAAATCAAAACAAACTGCCCCAACAAAACCAACCCAGCTGTTACAACAGCCATGGATGGGAGGAAGGGAGCTGTTGTTGGGGCAGTAATGCAGTTGTCGTTCTGATGTAGACCTGCTTGTGCTGCAGGGCAGAGCTGATAAACCCTCAACCAGGGAACCCCAGTACTCTAGCAGTGCTTTTTGCATGCAGTCTACTCAGCCACTGCAAGTGTGTCCAGATCTACATTTCCACGCCCTTAAACCCCAGGTTCTTTACAGTTCCTCTGCACCATAGCCTTCCTCTTGTGCCTGATCTCTTTTTGGTGTCCTAGCCTGTAAATTTTTTAAATGGCACAACTTAGAGGGGATGTGGGGGAATAAAACATGGGGAGAGACCTGCTGCTTCTGGGACTGTTTGTCTGGTCAAAGCTGCAGTTGCCCTCAACTAAGCCCTCTATTTTCCTTTTCTGCTTCCTTTCATATTTGTTTGATTGCTTTCCTTAGGGAAGAAGTGCTAGGAGGAGGCACAGCGATCACAGCTGGCATATTACACCTTACAAACTGATTTGGACATCCATCAGTGTGGTTTTTCAAGCTCTCTGAATCCAGCCACGCTATCCAAACAAATGTTACGGGGCTTAGACTTGTTATTCTCTTTTGAAAGTGACAGAAAGTGAATACTCATTCAGAACAAACAGTTCCTTTCCTGCACCCTGTCTCCGCCTCAGGTGAATTCAGTGCTTACATGTGGAGAGCCAGGAAAAGAAGGTGCAATGAAGCTTCTAGTTTAAACAGACCTATTCAGAACTCTGTGAAGATGTAGTCCTTGCAGAGGATGAGGTTAGACTGAGTTCTGTCTCTTGAAATGCTGGGACACAGTCAGGTCTGGGAGTGACAGTGAAATTGCATGCAGGAGGAAGCATGTGTGCTCTGGGTGCATATAGCCATCTCCATGTGCTTAGATGCGCTTCGTGTTTCTGCAGCTCTCTGCATACCAACACACCAGGAAAAGGCCTGCTGTTTCCAAAATGATTCGCCGTTTGGGGCGTGCTTCCTTGCAACTGTCTCATCAGAAAGAGCCCTGGGGGCACCAAATGGCAGTCACCTTGCAGACAGTGCGTGGGGCACCCGTGGGCAGGCTCAGCCCTGCTTGCTGCAGGGCCTCTGGCTTCTGGGAGCTACGGTGCCAGTGCCGACACCAGCGCTGCACCCAGGCTGAATGTTAAGAGCAGCCTCCAGGCTGGGCCTGAGGCCAGATCTGCTGCTGGTCTGCACTCGGCCCGGGCTGAGGGTGTAGTGTGAGTGCATTCAGAAGAGCGCCTTGAATGAGCTCTGTGTGTTTGCTCGCTCTTGGGCAGATCCCTGCATGCCGGCCTGCCCATCTGCTCTCGTGGCAGTGGCACATGACTGACGGGCTCACAGAGCACCCCAGGCTCCTGCCTCACTTGTCACCTGCTGCACGGCAGCTGGGATTTGAGCTGCACTACTCCAGGGGACCAGCCCAGCTCCCCTCCCTACCTGGCTCACTCTGCTCAGGTGTGCAGTTTGGCAGCTGCACCCTGTTGGGAAATGCTTTTACTCCTTCCCAAGCCAGGTTCTACCTCGTCACCTTGCAAGGACTGGGTGGGACAGGCCCCATTGTACTGAGTGGAATCCAGGCATGCACGTGGTGTAGTGCTAGGAAGGCTGTGTGCTCTGTGCATGCAGAGAAACCTTCTTCAGACTCCGTGTAAAGTTTCTCAGCTACCCTGCGGAAAGTTTCCTTATGCAGTGCTCAGCAGAGAAATGTAAGTAACAGAAATGTTACCGATAAGATGCGTGAACCAGAAAATCTGTCTGTCAGCCAGCTGTGCTCTGGCATGAGCTTGAGGTACTGCATCAGCACATCATGATGTGAGGGTGCATTTTCTGTACAATTCAGTTTACTCTGAAGAAATAGGCACTGTGCATCTGGCCAGAATTAGATTATTAAGACAGCAACAAAATAGAGGCTTGGGATTGTTTGTTTGTTTGTTTCATTGTTTAGGCTCAGGCATGATCACGTTTAGATTCCTCACCTCTCTTTTATTATTATTTTGAACTTTTAAATGCAGTAGAAACAGCTCAAACCTGCAGAGCTATCAGTGTTCAATAATAAACTGGCACAGCATAGCATCATGCTGGAGCAGGATGGGTCCAGAAGCAGGATGATGTGCTTTGATTTAAAGCTCCCTCCAACACAAGCACGTTGGTGCTTGGGGCTTTTTGGTTTGAAGTCCCTGTCCTGCAGATATCCCCAGGCTTTTCTGAGTGGTGGGTTTGCTGTGAGAAAAGGGAAAACACAGAGGCTGCAGTGAGGACAGGCAAAGCTCAGACCTAAGCAACACAAGGCTTAAATGAACTCTAAGGGTAGTTAATCTCCCCTGCAAGGCAAATAACACCAGGCAGGTTAGCAGGGGCTGGTGTATGATTGCCAGAAATAGTCCTCTGCAGCCCTGGGCTGCAACCTAACCACTGTCTCATGCCTAAGCTGAAGATTTGTCCCTTGCAGATGAGGACCCAAGGAACTCCTGCACCCTGCAGAGATTTTCTGAAGAGGATGCAGCAGAAAGGACTGCAGATGTTAGGATACATCTCATGTAATACTACATGATGTATGTAGCATCATTTGAAAAAAGAAATCACCATCATAATTACAGCTTTTGTGTTTTCTGTGCCATGCTTGGATGAAATTCACTGGCAAGACCCTCTGCTTTCTGGATCAGCCTGTAGAAAGGACTGAAGGGTGACTCACAGGATCCGGGTGATACAGCAGACTTGGGGAAGTTCTGCAGTACTGGAAGTGCTGAAGAAGCTGTGGGGAAGGTCACCACCCATCCGGCAGTGGTGAAGCCAGCAGTGCTCCTGCACCTGGCTCAACCAGACAGATGCTTTGGACGGGCTGTTTCCTTCTCTCCAGGCATCTCTTCGACTGCTGGCAGGCCCTAGCAGGCAGCTCTGCAGACTCGGTGCGTTTTTGTCAGGCCTGCTTCCCAGCAAAGTGTGGAGATCAGAGCCAAGAAGGTGTACCAAATGGTGCCACTGTGGGTTGGGTAAATTCTTCGCATGAAAAAGTGGTTTATAAGAAAAAAAAAAACCAACAACACAAATCTTAGTTAAAAAACAATGAGCAAGAACATCTTTTCTATATTTAAACAGGGAGAAGAGGCCAGAAGCCTGGCTTGGCAAGGCAAAGGAAGATACCAAACTTGCAGGAAGCAATCAGACACTTAAACTCCACAGGGCTGCGATCCCTGTTTTAAGAGACAGCCATAAGCTGGTGGACAAGGCTCAGACATAGTTCCTACCACAGCAGCTGCTGCTTGAGCTGGCCCCCTGCAAAGGATGTGCTGAGAGCTTCCACGCACACCAAAAAACTAGACACTTCCATTCTGTGCAGTTCATCTTGTGCCAAACCAGAGGAATGAAGGGAAATTTTAATGCATATGCAAAAACACGGTCAGTCCACAATTCTGCATGACACCCTTCCACCATAATGCCTTTGTAAACTCTTTCCAGATTACAAACGGAGCTGCTTAATGGTGTTCATTAATTGTTTAGTCTAAGGAGTTGGGTGTCTGGACATAGAGTTTGGCAGAATTCAGGAAGCTGAATTCAGGGTGCAAACCCAGAAATTCCCTGTCGCGCTGTCCACATCTGGAATAGGTTGTGTTTCTCCCCAGCTGCATTGCCAGTAGAGGCCAGGTATAGGTCTGCCTACATATCTGCTTTCCCTGGGCCAATGTGCCCCTTGGACTGTTAGCTGTGGCCTGAACAATTTTGCTGGAGTCTTTTGTCACTCTTGACCTACATATAATCTACAATTTGGACTATACCATGTTCACGTGGCATGGGAACATCACTGTGCACATACCTGTTGAGTTTGTCATTGTATTTGAGGGTGCAGGCCAACATTTCACAGCACCTGGCTGAGAACTCATCAAGATCACTTGGGAACTAAGTACGGTAGTGGTGGCATATGAGCAGTGATTTTAAGTTCTAGCCAACAAAGATAACGTTTGTGACCATGACCCTTCCTTCTGCTATACCACTGTGACAGTAACAGCTTGGGAGTCTGAAATCAGTTTTTAAACTCTTGATCTCTTAGTGTGAAAAAGCAGCAGCAGTGGGAGGTGGTGGCTTTGCTGAGGGTAAAGCTTTTATCCATAAACACTTTTAATATCACTCGCAAAGACTGACATAAATCTATGGGAAACACCTATATTCTGTGACCATTCAACTACCAAGTGGGATGCATGCCTGGAGGGTGGACTGCGAGGAGGCTGGGCTCTGAGAAGTTTGCCATAAATTCACACATATTACAACTAGAGAGAAATTAGGATATTTGAGCAGGCTCTATTACATTCATGTTTATCTGGATCAAAGAGATCCAGAGAGAAGGGACCTCTTGCTCCTGGGTAGGAGGTGGTGTAATTATGGTATTGCAACACTAACATATTGCTGCTCTGAGACTCCGCTTTCCTTAAGGGGCTTTGAGAGTCAGAAGAACAAAGTAAATGTTTTTAAATGTCAGTAGTTGACAACTGATCATAGCAAGGGCTCTGGGAATCACCTTCAGTGCACAAAGGAGACAAGCTTCTGGCATCTTCCCTGTCTGCAGCTCTGTGGCAGTGAATATGCTGGATTTGGTTGGGAGACATCAGAGCCTTGGGAGCTCCTTGCAGCCTGCCCTTCCCTTCCTCAGTCTTTCTTTTTTTTCTTCTTTTTTTTCCCCCATTTTTTTTTCTCCCTCCTCCCCTCTCAATTAAGTATTTCAGTACATGACCGGGCAAAACTGCTAAACAAGGTAGATCCCAGTGATCTGCACTAGGACAGGGACATTTATGCCTCTGATGACTTTGGTGCTTGGAAGTATGATGCTATGGCAGCACAGAATGTCTGCTTTGACTTGTCATAGAATCATATAGTAGAATCATAGAATGGCCTGGGTTGAAAAGGACCACAATGATCATCTAGCTTCAACCACCCTGCTATGTGCAGGGTCGCCAAACACCAGACCAAGCTGCCCAGAGCCACATCCAGTCTGGCCTTGAATGCTTCCAGGGATGGGACATCCACAACCTCCTTGTGCAGTCTGTTCTAGTGTATCACTGGAGGCAGAGAGCTGTCTGTTCTGTCTGTTTTATAGTGTTCTAGCTGCTCTAGACTGTAGAGAAGGACATGCTGAGCATCTGAGGAGAAGTTGTGGCTTCCAAGCACTGCATCCTGACTCCTCGAGTACCTGAAGCCCTCCAGTACTTCCATGACACTGCAGCAGCATGGTCACCTGTCAGCCTGCTTGCAGCCCCTGCTGCCAGACCTTGCATGTCCCCAGCCTGCCATACTTGCTGCCAAATATATCCCATCACCAAATACACCATGAGGACTGTGATCTGCATCCAGCTGCGTGTATCTAGCTTTCCATGGGGCCCACAGGCTCTTTGCTTAGTTTGGCTTTTCCCAGCAGCAGCAAGGGTTCTTCAAACTTAAATTGCCTGTCTGTTGTTCTTCCTTGTCCTTTCCCTCCAGGTCTTCAAATCACTTCAAACATCTGGAGCACCTGGCACACTCAGGTCAGTAAAGGAGCACAGCACTGGGCGATATGTCTCTGGCTTCGTGCTGCTCGTGGAGCATGGGGCCAAGCTGCTGAATGGCCCGGGCCTGCCATGCAGGCATCATCTCCCCCTCCCCACCCCCAGGCAGCCCCAGATGCCAGGGTCGGCAAGTGAGGGCACCACGAGGGGACCTGCCAGCTCTGCCACTGCAGCTGCTCCCTCTGTTGCTGGCAGCTGGGCTTGAATATTCATGGCAACAAAAGATTAGCGCTGTGTGCGCTTGGCACTGGAGGCAGATAAACTTTCTTGAGGTGCCGGTGGCTCTGTTCTCATCCCATTCAAAGAACTCGCTCCCTCTCCCTCGCTCCTCTTGTCTGCTTCATTGACCAGCTGATTCCCTCTCTGTATAAATGGCCTCTGTTGGGAGAGAGGGGCGAGCAGCTTGATTAAGCATTCAGCAAAGTGGTTCAGACTCCAGACAAGCTAACGCAGATCTTGCCAACACTTGCATGCAGTTGGCACTGAGGAAAGCCAGGAAAAAAGCTCATTTATAAGTGGCTAAAATTGAGTAAGGCATCAGAGTGGACTTATGAGCTGCTTTCCCCCATTGAGCACCGTCCCCCTGACTTAAGTTTTTGAATGTCTAAAGAACATTTGGGTAGGAGACTTAGACCTTTCAGTTACTTAGGGACATTTCAGTTTCACCTCACACCATTGCTGACTAGTTTAAAATACAGTCTGGCACTTCTCCCCCCCCTGCTCTGACTTGGCCTCGAAATCACACAACCAAAATGAAAAAGTGGAATTGAGGATTGTAATCTAAGTATTGCTGCTGGTCAGAAATGGAAGAGTAGAAGTCTGTTGCTCTCCTACTTTTGCCACTGTTATTGCTTGGGGAAATAGCATGGAGTCATGGCAAATTTGTCATGCCAGCACAGTGGCAGCATGAGATGGCTGTTAGTAGTGAAAACTGCCTCAGATCAAGGGAAAGCAGTAGGCAAATAAAGTGCCTCAAGTGCATCCCCCCAGAGCAGCCAAGATAGCAGCACCCCAAGCAGGACCATCTCCAGCAGGACCCAGAGGAATGGCTCCAGCACTGAAGCCAGAGGGCTCCAATGGATGAGCCATGTTTGTGCTCTGCTTGACACCACAAAATGCAGTCATGTGCTGCTAGTGGGGATGGAGGAGTTTTCTACATCTTCCCCACGATGACATGTAATGAGTCTTTGGGGGCTCAGGAGTAAATGAATGCCACAAAAGTCTGCCTAATGGGGTCTGCTCAGAGTAGCCAAATAATTATCTTGCTTTGGCAAACCACACAGGTCTTCAAGTCAGGATAATATTAATAGTTTATTATTTGTTGCTATGTGAGAAATGGGAATAATTGTGAGTTTTCAATAATTTGTGACTAAATCACCTTCTGATGCCAAAAGAAAGGTTGTTGCATTGCTAACCATTCTCCAAGGAAGACTCTGTGGGAAGAAAAGAGCTTAGGGGCATGGCCACCTGCTCCTTCTCCATCTGACACTGCTGCAGTTTCAGGCTATCAAGATTTGGCTTGACAGGTCTCTTGTGAGGGCAACTGAAACAACCTCATTAGAAAAGTAAAACTATTCAGAAATGAAAGGTAAAATTTGCCTCTGCCATATTCATGAGTCTGTTGGGAAAATGGATCCCCACTGCGCATGAAGCTGTGTCATGAAGCTGGTGCCATCCAGGAGCCCCCAGTGTCTTGCTGTGATGTAAAATGGCCAGCTGTCTTAGGGAAGGATTGGCCACTTAAAGCTAACGTTTTCCTCTGAAGCCCTGGCCAAGGAAGTCCTGGCAATGCCAGGCACTCCCTGGGATGATCTGTGGCTGCCATAGGCAGGGAGGATGGATCTGGCTTCTCAGCTACATTTCGTTCTCTTGCTTTGGGAACTCACTTGAGAAGACAACACAACACTGTGCTGTTGTCATCACTCGTTCACCATCTGATTGTGCACTGGGGCTTATCCTCTGCCAGTTTCCCTGGAAGAACAGAAGCAAGAAGAAGCAGCTTTTCTCCAAAGAGCATCCCCTGGGGCAGCCCTGCCTCGTTCCTAGACATAAAGACAATGCGAGGGAATGATTCATGTGGAGAGCAAGGCCAGCTCGGCCTGACTTAGCCTGCAGGAAGGACTGGCCCAAGATGTTAGGCCTTCACCTGCTTTTCTTATCTAAAGCAATCTAGCAGATAAATCCTTTCCTAATCTGGACCAAGTGTCCAGGAAGGTCCCTAACAATTTATTCATCATCACAAGTGCCTGTATAGCAGCCAGGTGCACACCTTCATCCTGCACTGTGAAAGTTATCTGACGGCCACAGGGACACAGTCACAAGGCAAAGCCAAGATTTGGGACTACTGGACCCTGAGTGGCTGGTTCCTCAGAACCACACCTGCTGCTGGGCCATTTATACAGTGGCCACCATTTTATAGTCCAGATGTTCTAAAGGATTGATGGCAAGCAGATGCTACAATCCATGTGACATTTTGTAGGACACAGACCCAGGTCTCCTAGTGTTACCACTTGCTTCTCTCTACATTTAGCACCTAGAGCCAGAGACCCTGCACTGTTACTCAGGGTGACTTCTGGCCACGAGTCATGCTAGCAGCCACAGCCGGCACTCTGACCCCATTGCTGCCAGCTGCCTTGACTGCAGCTGGAGAAGCTCCAGCACATCCTTGTGACATGGGGATCCCCATAACACAGGACAGACAATGCAATAATATCTTTTTTAGCATTGGAGTCGAATTCTCCAAGAAAATGCACCACCTAAGTCAGCAACAGAGAAACTAGTTAATCCACAGAAATGGTCTGGGTTGTAAAATAACTAAGTGAATAAAAACAAATCTCCTTGCTATGTGCATGAAGATTGCAGAGATAAGAGTCTTTGAGTACAACAGGAAACTCTGAGCTGGCAACAAACCTCCTATAAGGAATCTTGGAAGAGCTTTAAAGAGTCAGAGTGTTGGGACAGGGAGGGGAAATGAGTAACAAACAGGAACCTTGCGCACAAACAACTGCCTTCTGCAGGCCTGTGACACTGGCTTTTCTCATGCAGCACAGGGGGGCAAGGATGCTTCATTCTTAAACTTTCACCTTTGACAACAAGCAGGCCAAGCAGCGGGGCTATGTACCAAACCTTGGAGTTTTACAGATGTTCTCCCATCATCCTTCCTGTTTCTATTCCATAAATCACTTACTATCTGTTGGAACACCAACACACACACATATATCCATACTTGCAGATGGCGGGACTCAGTTTTCTCAAGGGCAGGCACAGAGCTTTCTTGGTGATACTGATGGGCACAAGTGCTTCTGTCCCTTTGGGACAGAGACCCCAAGGAACATGTATACAGCACGTGGCAGGATTGCAGTAAGGTTAGGTGTTGTCTTTTCAGTTGGAACATAGTTGGGGGAGGGAGAGGAGCCGTGCACTGGGGCCTGCAGTGCACGAACATGTGGGCAGAACCAAAGCCTCCTTTGGCTGCAACTCCATGCCATGCGCCAGCCCTCTTCATAAAACACATGTTTACTCCTGAAGGTGAAGTTTAAGGAGAGGAAAATCCAGATGTAGCTGTCTTTCCTGGCTTTCTAATGACAACGGCAATGATTAAGCCTGAAAGAATTTCTAAAAATATAGAGAAGTAATGAGTTTACATGTTGCAGTTTGGTGCTGTGCATGCTTTTGGCTGAGTTCTTGTGTTTTTTTTTTAAGAAAAGAATTCAAAAAGAAAAGCCAGGTGCTATTGTTGGTCTCATTGCACACCAGTTTTAAGCCTTAACATGAAGGCTCTCAGGGCTGGAGCTGCGGAGCACAGGCAGATTTCCTCCAGATGATGAGAGGCACCAGTGAACACAAGCAAACCTTAAGGTTTGTCACAGATGTTTACGTGAACATCTCCCACCAACAGCACCTTGGGGCGATGCGTCACCCCAGCCAGTCATCCGGGCTGCTGAGGCTGTGGTATGGGGTCAGGAACTGACATCTTAGTGCTGTGAATGCTTCACAGCCACAGGAACAAGTTGGTAAGTGACTAAAGACCGAATGAGCGGAAGCAGGCTGAGACAAATGAAGTCTTCATTAGTATCTCAGAGGAGAGCCTGTCTTTGTAGGACCTTGGAGGAGCAGAACATGGGACATCTGTGTGTGTACCGCTCAGCGAGCTGTTGGCACAACATGCTAGCACATTCATAAAGGCTGCCCTCAGACAAACCATTAGGAGGCCAAGTGATTAATAGGTTGATCGGTCAAAACTGTTACATTTCCTAAAAGCGTGACAGAGAGGACTCATTGCTTACGGTACAAGGAGCATTCCGATAGCTGTTTTTCGTTAAAGACATCTGTGACTTAGAACTGTTTGGTTTTGCAGTTGTACTTTAAATAAACGAAACACTACATTTGTATACCCAGCACATGTTTCCTTGAAGGGGGTCGCTTTCAAAGCAAAACACGTTGTCCTGTGGCAGATGCAGCTGATAGGTACCACTTTGCAACCCAGGGCTTTCATGTCCACTGGGGACACTGTGACCCACAGAGACTTTGGGTTCCTTCGTACGATGTTGCTTTTCCATGCCAAGATGCGACGCTGCTTTTACAGCACATGTGGACCCCAGGCATTTGGGAACTTGCCCTTTGGCAGCCATATTTATAATGCACAAATAGTGTGAAAGAATTTCTTCTTCCCCACCCACAGTGCCACATACACACTTTGGGGCTGTGCTTTTCTCCAGCTGTTGGGCAAATCAAATCAAAACACTAATTACCTGTAAATTCTGCCTCAGCAAAAGAATTGAGTTTTTGGAACTCGTCAGCAGTGCAGGAATGATCATGGAATTACAACTGGGACAAGGAAGTTGGATGGGGCAGTGGTTCAAGAACAATTTGCCATGATCAACTCGAGCTCTGAGCAGTCTGCTGAGAGGCCTAGAGGTCTTTGGATGTGAGAGCTGCCTTCTGCATGGGCTGACTGAATGAAACCTGTTCTGCATCCCCACAGATAGGTCCTTGCGGCCTGATTCCTGCTGAAGGGGAGCAGGAGAATTGTGGAGGCCCTTTTGAGGTTCAGAAAGGGCTGGCACTTACAAGAAGTTGTGTCACACTCCACTGTGTTCAGGGAAACTCTTGTTTAGGGTAGGAGGTTGGGACCCTCCAGGCTTTGTTATAGCAGGGCCTCTATGTACACATTTTGGGAGTATACAAACTGCACAGAAGAATGTTGATCCATTGCTTAGGTCAAAAGGGGAACAGTAGTAGCAGACAGAATAAATTCCTTGTAAAACTGGGGCAGGACATGGATGGGAAGTTGTTCTCCAATATGGGAAGATGTTTTTACTGAAATAGATGATGCTTCCTTGAATTTTCAATTACCAGCAAACTAGACAATTTCCTCAGCAGATGGGATGTCTCAGCTCATGATCATTTTTGTTACACCAATATTCAAACCCCACTTAGTGCTCTTTTGGTGAATCATGTTTGTAAACTGTACAGTGCAGCTATTCAGATACTGGGCAAGGTCCCCTCAGTTTCTTTATGCTGGGAGTCTGGAATCTATTTAAACAATCTGAAATGTTCAAGAAGAGACTATTTTATAACATGCAGATCCTGATGATATCTTTCTGGGTCATCTGCCATGGTTTGTACCTCCCTGGAAGTGCCCTTCGGGCATGGAGAAAAAAGTTCCTGGCGACAAGCACAGATGGAGAGGTACCATGTGTGCTAGTTGCAGCATGTTTTTGTGTTGTTGTTCTGAGTCAGAAGGTGTTTATGCAGCTCTCTCCAAACACATGAGCAGTTCTTTTCTGTGTTTTTGGCTGACTGAAAACTCTGTAAATGGAATAGCCATGACATCAGGACTGCTTGAGAGCAGGAGAACCTCCGCGATGGTTTGGCAATCTCATCCCACAGTCATTGCTGACTTAACCAGGTTCCTGCTCTTTGCAACCTCATCATGGGGTAAATAAAGCAAGTTCATGGCTGCTCACAAAGGGCCACGTCATGATGCTCTCATCCAACATCCTTCCCATGGATCTGCTCTGACCCAAGAGCTAGTAACCAACCACGCATCTCACAAATGGAGCAGTGACTGTTTAAAATATAAGGACCTGATTCACAGCACACAGAGGAGAAAACTCACCAGTCAAGGGCTCGGTGTAAACCAAGCAGGCTGTGCTTTCCTGAGTAGGCAGACAGCTTGGAACAATGGCTCTGAGAAGTGCGTCCTGCCTTCATTCATCGCACCAGGAGCCTTGCCACCCAGTTCCACGGAAACAATGTGAACGGCCATTTTCAGGGTCTCACTGCTGATTATTTTAGCAGACAGGATGGGGACAGGGTAGGAATGAGACCCATATGGGAAGTGGAAATTGCATGGTAGGAAGTAGGGAGACAACACAGAAAAAAATCAGGGAAGGGGGGAAAGAAACAAAGACAGGAGGGGGTGAAAGAATAAAACCTCAAGGGCAGACATGATGGTGATAATAAGGTACTCGCTCTTTATCTCTGAGTGTCACTGGACACAGTGTGGCAGGAACAGAACTAACAGGATGAAGATAACTGGGCCGTTTCTTCCTCACTGCATATCTCAATTGTCTGCTGTGTAGTGTTTTAGGGGATTGTTTTCTGCCTGGAGGAGTCAAGCTGTCCCTTTGGCATACTGTTGTCTGCAGGCTGTGAGAAGATGACTCTTTTCAACCAGGCCAGTGCCAGTCACCAACATGACCCTGGACTCTTCCAGAGACCAGTGCTGACAGAGGGCTTTGCCCATTGCTGTTCTTTTGGGATGGAGGAACCACATCTTGAAGGTGTCCCTGCACAAGGATCTAGGCTGCCCACCAGTCTCTGGAGAGGCCAGTCCCATCTGATGGACGGGTAGGAAAGAGTGGTGTGCTCCATGCTGGGTGTGCCTGCATCACTTGGAACCAGCAGGGTTTTCTCACTGGGTCCTGTGAGCCTAATGTGTCTCACTGTGTCTCCTGAGCATGGAACACAGAAGAGATGACTGAGCTCAGCAGTGTGAGCTTCGGCTGTCCCTGTGGATAGAAAGCACAGAAGCCAAGCTGTGCCAGAAGCAGTGGGGCTGACAGCCGCTGCTGTTGCACAATGGGGAAGCGTCCTTGGCAGCACCAGCAGCAGGATGTTTACTACCAGGGATTTACAGAAATTATCAGAAAGGGTTGAGATAAGTGGATCTGATACGTTTTACAACCCTTGAGGGCCTTTTCCTTAATTGGCCACGTGACTTATCAACCTGTTATTGTCCTCTCCCGCTTTCCACATATTGATGGCACTGACCTTCAAAAGCCCGTGGCCTAACATGTTGAATGATATTATTGTGTGTGGGAAGGCAGCAGAATTCTAGGTCAGAGACGGAGGGCACGTGTGAATGTGGCCGGAGCACAGGCTGCAGACTATGCCCAGGTACCAGTTGGTGTAGACCAGGTTTGCAGAGGGATCCATGAGGCACTGCTGCTGCAGCTGCTGCATGCCCGGAGAAGTAGCTGCTTTGCATTCCTCTGAGCCACATGAGGATGAGCTCCTGCTGAACCCTGCATCACAACACAAGCCATACTTCATTCAGTCACACTGCAGTCCTGCAAAATACAGTGCTATCATCTCTGCTTTAGAGTGGGAAGTGGGAAGGATGCTTAATAAAGAAGATTGCAGATAATGTTAATGAATAAGTTTGCTGAGTACACCAATGGCAGAAGGAAACACAGCAGTCTCCTAAAGCTTTTCCCATTTGAGGTGAGGCATCATCCTGGGATCTTCTTCCTTACAGTGTTTTCCTTTGGTTTCTCAGCACCGCTGCAATAAACACTGACCTCAGAGGCTCTTCCCCTCCCACTCACAATCATATGCAGCTGAGGACGCTTCATTGTACAGGAAAATGTGACATGGTTAATGTGCCAGTCCTGCCACAGCTGCTGCAAGAAATGCAAAGGTCAGGTCAGCAGCCGTTCTCCATGCACTTCCAGCAAGACATCCAGTTTCCCTTCCAACTCAATTCTATGATTCTATTCCCTGTCCATTGCAGGGGAATTGGTCTAGATGACATAAGACCGATGACCCTTCCAGCTTAACTGGTTATATGACTCTGAACCCTTCATATGAAGTCCAAATGTGAACTGGATTCATCAAACCCAGCCAGAAGCACAAGGCAGAGAGGCATTCACTCTGGGAACCCACAGCTGGAGAAGTTCTCTCCAGAACTGAGGAGCCAGGAGCTGGTTTGTATTGCTTGTGTACGGGGCATTGTGAACCTGAGATTTCTAACAGGTTGGAAATTGAAACAAGACTGAGCACTGGTGTTTACTCCAGGTAGAATGCAAAGTAAACACCGACACCGACTTGCTTCAGACAAGCCCAGTTCCACCCAGCTGCACAGTCCTACTCTCTCCTCTCCATCTCCTTGGTGGCGATGCCATGCGCTAGCGGAGCGGGAGATCCCAGCGTTGTGCGGGAGATGATGCTGGCTGGCTGGAAGCAAAACACAACGGCCAAAGGCAACCCCGAGCGGCGCCCGCTCCCCTCCGCTAGGTGGGGGCCGAGGGCCGAAGCCGGGGCCAAACGGTACCCCGGCCGCTGCGGGGCGGGGCGGCTGCGGGGCCAGGATGCGCTGGGACCGTGTCGAAGCCCGGCTGGGCGGTGGGTGCCGGGTATGCCCCGCGGAGGCATCGGCTGTCCTGGTGCGGAGGCAGCACGGGACTAAATGTGACTGAGAGCTTCCTCAGGAAGCGGTGGGAACCTGCGGGCGGCCGGCAGCCAGCACCGTCCCCAGGTTTCAGCCTTTCCCTAGGAAATGGAGCCTGGGATTCCCTGGCTCCTCCCCAGGGAGTGTTGTTGGGGCTGATGGAGGCACTGGTGCCCGGCTGCCCGCAGAAGCCTCCAGAGCCAGGGCAGGGCACTGCTCATCACCGCTTCTTGGTTAGGTTGTTGGGCTGCTGTGAGCTCAGCAGTCCCGTGGCATCCGCAAGAGGATAGGAGCACCTGACGAGAGGGGGTTTGGCCGAAGCAGCTGCAGGGAAACGACCCTAAGCCATTGCCTCCCGAAAAGCAGCCCTCCTGAATCTGCCCTTAGTGAGCAACCCGGAGTGAATGGAGCCTCCCTAAATGAAAACAAATGGGATGGCACCCGAAGGCATTGCGGTCAGTGCTGTCTTGCAAAAGTTTGACCTCTGAGGCACACAACTACCCAGCTTCTGCCAAAGAGATCAAAGCTGATAAATCAGGAAGTGTCAGTTTTGGAAAAGGCGGCTTTGCAAAAGCTGTGTACAACCTGACAGTCTGGATCTGCTCAGCAGACAGCACACGTATCCCCTGCAGCATCCAGAGGCATGCACTTGGTGGGGGCTGGCCTAGAGCAAGTGAAGCAGGCCTCAGGCAGGAGCCCCAAACATACCTTTCACAAGGCTTAGTGCCAACACACCATCTGGGAGCTCTGCACATAGTAATGCTCATCCCACTTTTGCCAGGTGCCCACAGGCTCACAAGGACTGGCCTGAAGTAGCGATCCCACTGAGAAGGCTCTATTTTTACAGTGGTGATGTGACAGTGCCGCTGCTTCTGGGAGCGCCGGAGAAACTCCTCATCCACCTGTGTGTGACAATAATAGCTTATGAGTCAGGACAGCAGGGCTTTGCTACACTTCCATCCCTCACGTTGAGTCACCGGCCGGGATGGGATGGGTCCAGCTGGGAAAGCAACGTGCAGGATGTGCCTCAAGCACAGAGCCAAAGCAGCAGGTCCTTTGGTACGCCTGCCTGTGCAACCCAAGGCAAATGGGGATGGTACATGCAAGCCAGGCTGGGTGTAGGTCCTCAGGCCATGTCTGGACCATCACACTGCCCTACTCAGGATCAAGGTGTTGCCGTGAGTGTAACTGGATTCCTTGATCTGAAACTGAGTTTCAGGAAAACTCCTTGGGTGAATTTGTGTTTGCTCACTAACTTCTTGTTTTCCCCTACACAAGCATTGTTTTAGGGCGGTAGTGGATGTGTGCACATGTCCTAAGGGTGCATTTCTTTAACATAATGCATTTGGAGCACAGTAATGCTTTTTTAACTACAGCATTTCTGGATTTATAATGTGTTCTGAGGGTATTTTCTCTGTTTACTTCATATTTTTCTTTAAGTTTGCACTTATATTGTATAACTTCTCTTTAACTTTTTCCTCTAGAAATTTTACAGTGGAAAAATGCACTTCAGCATCACGTGATGGAAGTGTAAGGATTAATTCAGACATCCCCTACACAAAGGAAAGCAGAAATTCTTCTTAGCATGTAGAAATCAAGTGCTCAAGTCTGTTTTCACTTACCCTGAAATCAGTCAGGAATGGTACCAATGAGTTTCATCTGGGGGGAATTAGTGATGGAGAACGCATCCTGAATGTCCACATACATGAGCTGCTGTCTCAGAATGTCCTCAGATAACCCATCCTCCTGGACAACAGCTGCTATGTCAGCAGAATTGAACATGAAAAGATGGGTGAGGCTGTGGGGTGCTGCCGCAAGTCTGCTTGCTCTAAGTACTTACACTGTTACAATGAACCTGAGCAGAACCACGGCCATCACAGCAATGACTTTGTTGTAACCATTCCCATAGGCAGCACCGTGTGGTGCATGATACTGACACGGGCTCTGGGGAGCATTTCGATTGTGCAAGGCTTCTCTGTCTGTTACCTCACTTCCCACTCTGAGTCCTGAATAAAGGAACTGGAGTTCAAGTCTTGGCACTTCTGTCTTGCTCATCCAGCCTCCTGGAAAAGGCGTCACTGGGGATGCAACAGGAAGAGCTGCGACAGCTGAGCCAAGGATGGCATTTATGAGCCCCTCTCACACGAAGCCCCGTCTGTCTCACTGCACGGGGAATAAAAAACCATCTCCATCTTTAAGTGACAGGAAGTGGTTGGGGACCTCTTACAGTTCCTCGAGCAAATATGTGCCTTTTCTGCCTTTTTTGTTGTTGCGGTTGTCCTTTGTTTACATGATTACTTTTTTAAAACGAATGGTTTCTATTCTGGTTTAATTTGCATTTTAGGCTGCATTTTGGGATTGATTGTTATTTTGTTTGGATCCAACACAGACCTCTCATTCCAAGTGCCCCTGGGGTTAACAACTTGAGGCAGCTCCCATTTTGTCTGCGTTGGGCTGAACTGCAATGTAAACTTCGGGCAGGCCAGCTTGCTTCCCAGATGTTTCTGACCGTGGTTTTTCAGACAGTCCCTCTTCCCAAAATCATCTGGGGGATGTTCTCAGTGTGGCAACATGGTCAGGAACTTGGATGTAATCCCTTGCATCTAAAAGGGCAGCAGATGCCCTCCCAGCATTTTTTATCAGCCATGACCCAATCTCCGTGCAGTATTTATCCTAATTGCTCATAACTAACATACCACAAGCAAGGATCAGCTCTCTGCTTATAGGAGCAACGTGTTTATGTTTCATTTCATGGCAGCAGCAGGAGAGGCTAGCTGCCTATGCTACATCTGCTTTCTCCATGCTGGCAAATAGCCGCCCATGATTCTCAGAGCAGTCCAAGGAGAAAAGCCCCTTTTCCCCAGCTTCTCCCAGAATTTTCCTTGAAATTACAAGGGGCAGATTTGGTGTTGCCCTCTTGGCAGGGTTGTGCTTCAGCACTGTGGAGTCCCAAGTAGCAGTTAGAGGTTAGCTTTGCAATGGCTATTCCTAAGCAGATTTATTATCTTTTTTTTCCCTGCCACAGCCCCCCAACACAGGCAGTCTTGCAAATGCCACGTGCCTAGGGCCAGCTCAATCCACTGTGCCATTTGCAGGAGCCAATTACAGCCCAAGTCTCAGGAAGTGGAGAAGAATTCACAAACTGAAGGTAAGATGGATTTGGAAGAAAAGTTCTTGAATCCTGCCCCAATACCATGGACAGAATAAAGGAGACAACTTAGATCAGAAGCTGAGGGCACCTCAGTAACCTGTTTTGCTGGAGGCATCTCTGTGTCATCTCTGGAAAGAGGAGACCAGGCATCAGGAGTGCTGGGAGCCTTGTCCAGCTCCTTTCGCAGGAGGGGACTCTGGGTCTGTCTCTGCTCTGCCTCCCAAAACACAGAGGAAAGGAGGTGATGATTCCCTTCCCCACTACTGTCACACAGAGCAGGGCTATTCATCCTCCCCAGCCTGTTTCACTCCCACATAACATTTCAGTTACTCCCCTGAGCCCTTCCATGACATGTTACATTTTCTTCCTGTCAGCGCCTCAGGGGAGCTCTCTAGTTCAGCACAGCCCCATGCTATGTCCCCAGCACCGGCAGTGGGGACAGGGCAGGTTTAAGCCCTGACTACTTTACAGGACTAACAGATGCAAAATGTTGGCAATGCTTCTGTGGCTACTTTGCATCACTAGCAATGTGGAGCTTTGTCTCTGTGGCTTCTGGAACAAAAGCCCTGGTATTATGTGTGTTTTCATGCCTAAACCCTGCTTTCTCCAAATAAACAAAACATGAATTTGCTTCAAAGTGATGTTTCTTATCTCTCAGCTTGCTTCAAGTTGCTTCAGCTTACCAACAACATTCAGTGTCCTGCTGCCTCTGAGCCCAAGGCATAGGATCAGAATGATCTGTAGGGAGCTGCTTTAATACTCCCAGCCTGACTTGGAAGTATAAGAAATCTCACAAAAGACCTGTGATATTTCCAGTTCATTCACTTCCAAGCCAGAGTGGTTTGGAGAACTTCCATTGGGCACTTTGAACAAACAAGCGACCAGGCTCAGCAGCTCTCCTTGGCCAAGTCACAGCTTGGCATGCCGCCAGTACAGGCTGTGTGGGAGCCCAGCCAGGATCATCAAGATTCAGGTGCTGCAAGCAGAAACAAAGTTCACAAGCACACCGCAAGAGGAATGGGAGAGTTCATTAGAAACCTCAGCATAATGTCAGCTGATTTCATGATGATGGGTACAGAGGTCACCAACCTGCCGGTCACCAGAAGATGCCCGTTCTGCCTTCTGAAGGGTGGCACAGGTCCTGCTTCTCTACCAGCAGCTGTACCTGAGGCTAAAGTACACCAGGCAGATACAGGCAGCAGAGAAGCAGCCTCCACTAGCCAAGCCTCCTTCCAGGAAGCAAATGCTTTTCCTCCAAATGTTCAGGACATTTTTTTTTCCTTCCTTTTTTTTTTTTTTTTTTTTTTTTTTTTTTTTTTTAGTAACAGTGTTAAAGTGCAGCCATCCTCAGCAAAGTTCTTTGTGTGTAAATGGGCCTTGCCTGACGCGATCCCTGCATGCGTTCAGAACCAGACTTGCTACCTGCAGTGGCAAAACCACGAACTGCTCTCTTGCTCCTCTGGTCTTTGCACGAACAACCATGTGGAGCTTGGGCTCTTTAAACCTCTGAGCTTCCCCAGCAAGACCCAGGCATGACTTCACAGATATCAACTCACATGAGAAGTGGCTGGTCCCTGCCTCCCTTTAGCCAACTTGCTGGATCTCTTTAGAAACGGGAACATGCCTGGCTCCATCTGGACCTCAGCTCTGGAGCTGTGCACTGTACAGATGCCCAGCAGTGCAGCACTGAGGTGCTTGTCCAGCTGATGGCTGGTGCCCTTCCAAATGCCAACCACTCAAATTGAGGATTCACGTATTCAAAACTGGGAAGTGGGGAAAGAAGAAGAAAGGGGACACTTGTTCTGCTGCGCTCATAGCGGAGGTGCTGCCTTGAGGAGCACACACTCCCACGCTTCTCTGCAGGCTGGAAGAGCAGCGGGTGCTTCCCGTCGTCTGTGTGGACAGGCATGTTTGTGTTTGTCCCCTCCGTGTCAGGATGAGCCGGAGGCACACTCCGCTCCCCACCCCCTCCGCTCGTATCCTGTTTTCCTTGTGAAGGAAATCTGGGCAAGCGGGACGGAAGAGCTGTGGGGGTCCCAGCCACAGTGGCAGAGCTGGAGAGTGCAGAAGGGCACCGGGCCACACACCTGCACCACCAGGCAGGTGCCACCCCCGCAGTGCCCACCGCCCTGACACCACTGCACCAAGCACCCTATGGCTTCACCCCCAGGCTTCACATGCTTGGAGAGTGTGGGCACGCCAGTGGTGGACATGGGACATAGGA
Organism: Excalfactoria chinensis; assembly: GCF_039878825.1. Lineage (NCBI taxonomy): Eukaryota > Metazoa > Chordata > Aves > Galliformes > Phasianidae > Excalfactoria > Excalfactoria chinensis. Next base: position 33,741,261 of record NC_092829.1, on the reverse strand, counting down.
GATGACACAGAAGGAGAAGGTCCAAAGAGCGGGCTTTGCCACAGTTACATGGACTTTCTTCAACCCTACCCTACACATGGTAATCTCTTCCCAACACCACATGCCGTGAAAGTGATAAATGCTGGGGCAGAAATCGCAGAAATCTTATTGCTGTGTGACATGAAGTATTTGTGGAGAAGAGCGTTGCTGTGATTAGGGAGAATGTAGAACACTAATCATTGTGTCCGTTGTTGTGCGGACTGGGAAGTTGACTTCACAGGGTGCAAAGTATGGGACAGAGGCAACATTGCCTTCCAGGGGAGGGTTAGAATTTTCAGAACAAAGCCAAATGGGCAGGGTCAGGCCATGTCCTTCAGTGACCCTTCCCAGTTCTCCACATCCCCAGTGGCCATACCTGTTTGGGGTGAGCTTCCCTCAGGCCACAAAAACTGACCCGCAAGCCTGGTGCTGCAGCTCCTTGGAATAGGCACAAGGCTGAGGCAACCCTTCTGCACACTGCCCAAGTCTCTGCACAGCACAGAGGCTCAGAGCTTGCAGCCTCCATGGGTTGTAATCAGATGCTGCAGGAACCCTCTGGAAATAGGAATTTAGGGGCATGTGCTGGGGATGTTGTGAGGTATACTGGCCTTTGTACTTACAGACTGGGAAGTTAATAGAAACTAGAAAAGGAAACAGATTTAAAGAACCCCCTTCTCCATAAACATGTCCTCCTTTAGAAGGACACTGACTGTTTTATGTTACATGCTAACAACCTTGCACTTGACCAAGCATCTAATGGAGATGCTCAGAGAAGAAAGTAAGGGGATGAGGCAGCAGGACACATTGGCTTGGTAGTGACAGCAAATGTTGACTTCCAACATGGAACAGAACAAAAATGACCCATCCAAGAAGGAAAGCAAAGCAGAACCGTGAGCCTGGGAGGAGCTGTTGCCATCACTCAGCTCTCAGCATGGGCATCAGAGGCCTCAGGAAGATGGAAAGTACAGGGAGTTTTTGAGGTGGAAGAGGGAGAGAATCAGACTGTGGTGGGAAGGTGGGATGGTGGCTGGAGTCTTTCATAAGTCAGTTATTAAAGAAGCCTGTCTGATGATCTGTGGAGTCTCATGGGGTCTAGGGATGCTGCAGTCATGGCAGAAGGAGGATCTGGTCTTCTCACCACTGAGATGTGCATGGGCATGAGATGAGAGAGTGCCTGAAAGGAGAGTGGATCAACCCATCAGCTTTCATGATCTCAGTCAGGTCAGAAGAAAGAGCAGGAAAACCCACATTGAGGAAAATGAATGGAAACATCCAGTTCAGTGCCTTTTGAGACCGGATTTTTTTTTAGCTTTACCACTTCATGTACACAGCTCAAATTCTCAGCTGCTGTGAACGTGTGAACCATGAGCCACAATTAAACATGAGAGCCGGATGCACTGTCTATAAGTTAGCTAAATAAGTTCATGGCAGTGACACACCAGTTGTGGAAATTCATGGATAAGTTTAGCTATAACCCAAGGAGATTAAGCTCTTCATTTCAAAAGGATAACATCTTGGTCACAGTTTGGGGATGCCTGGGGTTCAAACAGCTTGATTTCCAGGGGTGGCAGAAGAGCAAGGTTAATTTATTTTGTTCTTCAGTACGACGAAATGGCCCTAATCACCATATCCCCACCCCCAGCCACTCTGCCTGTCTGCATAGAAACAGGTCTGGGATGCTGCACCAGACAAGTGTGCAGGAAGAGGGCTCTTCCACTCAGGAAGGGTATTTTTATAAACAGGAAGTGTATTCTCCTATCAGATTTACTTCTATACCAAGTCCTGGTATAGGTGGAACTGACTGATCAAGGAGAAGAAAACAAGAAGCTCATTCACAGGATGGCCAAGTAAGTCAGCATACGAAAAACACACGTTGGCCCATTTCTCTTCTCAGTTCTGACTTCAGAAGGGTAGTTGTTTTACCAGGTGAACTGAGTTGAGCGGAGCACAGCAACAAAAATCAGAAGGGCCCTGCATTTTGTAAAGGATATAGCAATAATAATAGTAACAACATAACGATCCACCGATTACCATGAGATTGTTCCTGGTAAGCATCTGAAAGAATTTGTAAGACTGAGGCCTGATGAGCTAGCAACCAATACATGAGTATGTCCATCCCTGGCCATGAGACTCTCTTCCTCTCCTGCTCTGTCTTCCCCTCGACAACTTCTGTCTTATTCAGACGTGACAGCGGCTTAACCTGTTCTTGGTTTTGCTTTCAACTTCTGTTTTGGAAAACAGACTTGTTGAATGCACAATGCAATGGAAGTATCTAAATGAGATGTAACTCTACCCCTGGTACAGATGCACATTGCATCAGCCAGTTGTATATGGATGGATCCTATGTGTTGCAGGTTGGTGGCAGCTGCCATAGCTGTGCCCATGCTGTAGCTGGTTCTTTTATCCAGTGGTTGCTGGCTTGTCAGCACATTTCCAAGCCATTAAATTCCCTGTGTGTTTAGGCCATATCCTTAACCATCTCAAAGCCAGCAACATCCACAGAGCAGAAAAGCAGGGCTATAAATTTGCTCCTATCAGCAGTGCTGCAGAGGAGTGTGACATTCTGGGACACATGCATTTTGAAAAGCATCTACATACCTTTCAAAACAAAGTGAAAGTTCCCTTATTGAAATGGCATTTACATATTTACATCCTTAAACCCCACCTTTGCATATCTGTGTTCCTTTCAACTACAGCAGTGGTGTCTTGCTTGCCCCACACTTCAAATCTAAGATTTTAGTCTCAAGAGAAAGCATTCTGCCCAGTACTACAACACCCAGAAAAGGCAGTATTAAGAGATTAGCAGAGCAGCTCAGAGCACCATCAAGCAAAGCTTTATGGTGCAATTATTTTTTCCTCAGTCTCCAGTGTGTCACTAGCAGGGCTGAAGGTACTCAACAGCCAGATGAACAGTCAGAGACCCAAAATCATGGTGTAGCTGAAATGCTAAGTCATGACTTGAACCAGTGATTGAGCACCTGATGGGAAGGCAGGGCCGACCCAGGGGAGCTCAGCTGCATGCAATGCTCCTGAGAGACTGGAAGTGGTGGAGCCAGGATCCACCACTTCCCAGACCTTATTTAAGGGCTGGCAGTGGAGGTGAGGGTGTTTTGCTGGAGGTCCCTGTGAACCTGAAGCTTTCTGAAGGTAAGTAGTTTCTTTCCTTTAGTTCTATAACCTTAGCTGTTGCAATTGATCAAATGGTCACTTGCTGCAGCCTAGGACCTTGCTGTTCTGCTGTCACTTGGAGTGCTTTTTGTGGAGTTACACATAAAGAGTAGCATCCTGATTCTGTAGCCTGATCCTGGCCAATGTGGAATTTCTTCAAGACAGACCATCCAGAAAACAAAGCATATCTATCTCTTTCTATACTCTGGACTTCCCTCTCCAAGTTGCAGCTCTTGTGTCAAACCTGCATTCAAAGGTTACTATTGCTGGGCCTGATGCAGAAGGAGCTCCAGCCACATCTTCCTGCTTTTTCACTTTCCATTTCTTGCCATCTTCCTCTCTCATAATGTCAGGGCAATGTGCACAGAGCCTGATATCTCATTATTGCACCAGTGGATCTGGGAATAGATAGCTGGAGGAGCTTATGCCTAGGATACGTCTTAGGGACCAGCTTTCACTGAAGAGTCAGGCTACGTTTAAAGGTGAGATGTTTGATCCTGTTCTGCAGCATGCATAATGGGAAGCACAGCCTGTATGAGCTGTTATTGGAGGTTAGGCCATTTACAACAATGATACTGCTTTGAAATGCTTTTCTGCAGGAGCATTTCCCACATGCAAAGCTTTTATCTCTGCAGTATTTGAAGACTTGTGGTTTGTGGCTGAAATGCTGTCTGTGAGAGTTGGTTGTGACTGGTAGTTCAATCTCCTCTTCTTCAGCTGGCATTTGTCATTAAATAAACAGTGTGCTTCCTCTTTCAGCTAGATTAGTACAAATGGAGAGCAATTCCGGCTCAGTGTCAGCTTAAAACAGAAACTGAAGGTCTAGGATACTCATTATTTGTAAGGAGAAGTTCACAGAGGAGCAAGGTGCCAGATTAATGACCCAGGGGACCACAAGTTTTATTCAAAGATGGCCTAATTCCCAGCAAAGTCCCAGTGCCCAGTTTCCTCCTCAGCAGCCCTGCATCTCCAAAAGGCTCTCTGCCAGGAGGAAACACTAATCTCCTCCACATAGGTAAGACTGCAGGCACAAGCAGTGCTGCAAAGCCTTCCAGAGCAGGTGCACCAGGAGCTGGGCACTCAGGAAGCTCACAGCCTTGACAAGGAGAGAGCTCAGAGATCTCCAAGCCCACAGGTGCTTGAGACCTCTGCCAGGGGACTGAAGAGGTTCCTGTGCCACGGCCACCCCTCCAGCAGGAGGTAGACAGAGGTCACCGCGTGCCTTTCACAGCTCTCCCCAAAAGGGGACATGAAAAGGGGAAATAATAACAACAAAGGATGTTGCTGGTTCTACACACTTATTATTAGCGGAGGAAGGGCTGGGATTAATCACTCCCGCAGAAGCAGCTGTAAAGGATGGAAGTAGCTGATCAAAGTGGACTTTGTTATTCCCAGTGTATCATTCTGCTGAGCAATGAGAACTAGCATGGGGCACTGGAGCTTCAAAAGGGTTTTAATGACTCCAAGGCTTGAACCAAGGACACTGCTGGAGCTAATCGAGAAGGAAATCCAGGGCAAGGTGGAAATGATGGAAATGAGTGCTTTGGTCCGAGGAATTTTTCCACATCTTTCATTTCCTAATTCCATACCTTTGAGGTAATAAAATTTACAATGATGGAAAAAAAATAGTGGGACAATGGGAAATGTTCCTCTATGGACTGGGCTACGTGTGGCTGGGCTGCACCTGATTGCTGCACTGGTGGCGGGGGGGACAGAGGGCACAAGGAGTCACTCCATCTTGCCCTGTTGGTTTCTGACAAAGCCATGGTCCTTCCACCTCCTCCTTTCTGAGGATGGCCCCTCCTATTGCTAGGCAGGTGAAGAGCACTATGGAGGCTGGGAGAGGCCCCCTTTCCTCCCTGCTGACTGAATGGATATACAGCAAGCTCCTTCTGCATCCTGGAGTGTGCAGCCCTGGCACAGCCCTTCAGTCAACTGCAGGGACAAGAAGCTGCCCAGTTCTGCTGTTGGGATGAGCTATGAGCGAGTATAGAGAATCTCTGAGCAATGGCTGGGAATTAGCCATGGGGAGCCTGACTCACCCCCACTGCAGCCAGTGGAGCTCTGCACTACAAAAGCACAGCTGCATGTCTGCAGGACAGCTCTCACCCTAATTTGGAGAAGAAATACACACGGTAAGGGGCAGCTTTGTTAATGACACATCCACCGTGTCACTCTCTTCTCACTTCCTTCATTTCTTCCTTCCTTGTTTCTGTTTATAGAGCAAATAGATCCAAAAGAGCACTTCCTACTCAGCAGTGTTAGCATCTCTGAGACAGTCAAGGACATGCTGTCCACAAACAGGTCTTTTTCCTGCCTGTGAAATGTTGGTCCTCTTTTAAAAGAAAGCCTCTGAAAGCACTCATATCCATACAAGCTGTAAGCCTATCAGAGTCCATCTTGTTTGGTGTCTTGCATAATCCCTGCCTGCCCCATGGCCCGGCATACAAGGGCCACAGAATATCTTCAGTGCATGTGCTCTCTCTCTCTGCATCCAGAGATCTATGGGTCTGTTTCTTGTCACTTCTGTCAGGAAGAATCCAGCACGTGGTTATGAGTCAAAACTCAGAGCTTTTCTTCCCCAAACCCAGCAGCTGCAGTGTTGTCTGTTTTGCTTTCTCAGCCTAAACATGCAACAGCATGTTCGGCTGAGGGCAAGTCAAGCAAGTTGCTGAAGCAGACAGGATGAGAAATGGAGGCCAAGGAGCACGCTGTCTAGTGAGGGACCCCAATGCCCGGTACAAGCCACAGCACACTCAGCAGCCCTCCAGCAGCAATGCAACATGACTTAATGAGTGCATACGGATACCTTCTTCCTTCTTTCCCAGCCCAATGTTTTAACTCCTCTGCAATGGGCAAGGTGGACCTGGCTTGCATGCAGCTGTCTGTGTCCCTAGGGATGTGACATTAACTGAGGCTGGGAACTGCCCTGGCTGCATCCCTTTCCTCCTGCTGTGGAGATGTTCCCTGGGGGAGCATGAGTACTTGGCATTGGAGCATTGCATTGGGCTTCTTCTCTACTCCTGTGTCCTGCAGAGGGATGAGGAACACGGTTGTCTGCAGCCTCAGTGAGTAAAGAAACCCAGATCCCTTTTCCTGACAGCAGAAACACTGTGGGGAAGGAGCATCCCAGCTGATCCCACCCCCCAGCGTTTCCCTTGGAGTCTAAAATACAGTCTTTCACAGGCAGGAGGGTAAACAAGCTGAGCTCCATGTTTCCCAGCATTAGGATCTGTTAGAAAGCAGCCTGCATTGGCAAGGCAGTGCCTTCCTCTGCAAATTCCCTTGACACACCCTGTGTTCCTTATAGCCAGTGGGATGGGGAAAATTGTGCTTCCAGAGTTGAGTTGGAGGCAGAAGAGCCGCACAGCTGAGTGGGTGGAGTGTTGCACACTGAGGGAATTGCTCTTATTATTCCAACACGAGTGAAGGCAGAAATTCAGTTTCTGGCCATGTCCTGAACTCTGCCTCCAGTGTCACCAGCACTCCAGTGCTGCCAAAACAAACACAGACGCCTGACCAAAGAAAGTAAGCCAAAGCCCTCCTAGCAGCAGCTACAGGCACACACTCAGCTTTGCTTCAGCACCTTCCTTTAGAAGGTATCCTGATATCTGATTTATTTAGGCAAGAAACACAGATAAACAGTTACATGGCAAAGCAGCCAGCTAGCGCTGCCACCCAGGGAGCATAAATGGAGGTGATGCAGTGCAGAAGCATTGCTAGCCTTGATTCTCAAGCAAACACCTGGACAAGCTGCATTGAGGGTGGGATCAGTATCTCTATCCCATGGTTAGACTGTGGGGCAGCAGGTTTTGCACGTGCCCTGCCTGGTGAGCATCCACCTGGGCTTCTGGGCTCTTGGCAGACTTGTCAAACAGAGCTGATTTCTTCCCTAAATGACTCTATGGGCAGCATTGCTGCACAACAAGAGATGCTTATCTGGACTTTGGAAATATCTTCCTGTGAGGTCATCTTCTTTTCTCTTCTCTTTTTAAATTTTCCTTCATGGGGGTGAGGCCACAGGATGGGCCACTTGAAAATGCTGACAGATCCCAGGCAGAAGATGGAGGGAAAGGACAGAACAGGCAGTGCAGTGGATTTGATGGAACAGGTTTTTTTTGTTGTTTTTTTTTTTGAGGAGCCTGGGTGTCCATCGTCTGCTGTCCTTTCCCAAGAGCCAGGCTGAGAAGCAGTCATGAGTGTGGTGACAGAGAAAGAAAAAGGGCTGTGGAGGCAGTACGCCTGCAGGGAGTCATTTCTACCTGTCTCCCGATATAAGATATAAGCACCTCCAAGACTATGTCTGTCCTGATCTTTGAGTGGTCTCTTTTCCTTTGCCCAAGGAGAGCAAGGCTGGTGCCGTCTCAGCCCTGACACGAAAGTCCCCATCTAGGGAGCAGGGACACACAGTACCCATCATTCCCCAGGCACAACATGCTTGGGTCAGTGATGCTGCTTTGGCTAACAGCTCACCTGGCTGCTCTCCCCAGAAGCAGAGGGAGGGAGCCTGTCACTGTCACAGCCCTAGAAGTGTATCTAAGGCAGGGTTTAGCTGCAGGGAGAGGGTCACCTGCTGGGTTGTGTTTCAGCATCGCGCTACGTTTTGGTCTCTTTTTCCCTTTCTCTGCAGCACACTCCTGGTACAAAGGATTTGACACCAGGCGATTATCTGAAACTGGAGACACAAGGTGCTGGGGCAGCTCTGGTTACACATATTATGCTGAAGCCTTCACTCTTACTGATCATGAGCATGTCGCCCCACGGTTTTTCTTTCTTTCTTTGTTTTTTTGTTTGCTTGCATAATTAATGCAGTGAAATGAAAACACTGTCCATATAATTATGAGGACGTCAGATGTTCAGACATAGCTATTCCATTCTAAGGTGACAGATATGTGAGGTAGTCTTCATTTTTAAGTATTCATGTCTTGAAAATCATATAATTACACTCATCCATTTGGGGTTTCTGTTATTATTGGCCATCATCTCTTTCTGGACCTGAGGCTTCCCTGAGGTCAAAGTAGAAATATTCAGCAACAGCCTGAACCACACAGATGTTGCATATCTACTTGACAGTGTTTACTATCTGTGGGATTGTTTTAAATAAGAAATGCTTTCAGACTGAGAGTGGGTCGCCTCCATAAAGATGGACTCATAGAGCAAGAGAAAGAAAGAAGCAGAGAAGAAAGGAAGAGAGATTCAATCAGGCAAGAAATAAAGAGAGGGAGATGGGAGCCAAACTGAGCTGCATGCTATCCCATAGTTTATTAACATTTGATTAGCATAATGAATATTCAGCCTCATTATTGTCTTATTGTTCCTCTTTGCATAGTATGTTAAGTATGGAAAGTTTCTTCTGTGGCTTTTTTCATTGCAAATTTTGCCCCTGGAGAAATGAGTTCTCCTTATCAAAGGAGTCTAAGACTAAGGATTAGGCACAAAAGAAAAGGAAAATATGTTGCAAGGAACATGTCCTGTGTCTCATAAAGTCCAAAGCCAAACAATTTCTGTCATGCATCTATAACTTTCATGGGACTATTGACCAGGGTGCACTTTTAAAATACATGCGTGCAGTGACTGTTGTTATCTTTATATGGCAGTAGCATTACATTTCAATGCGTTGATATCTAACCCACTGATTAAATTTGTTTTGAAGATTGTTTAAGAGGTGACTGTCAAACCAAAATGGCATCACCTTGGCGCTGGGCCAGCATCTGTGGCTGAAATGCAGATCAGCATGGGAGCACAAGCCCGTCACCAGCTCCTGATCTGCCCCTGAGGCAGAGCTGGAAGGAGATGTGGGGAATTGCTCCTGAAGGCTCTGGGCTCCCAAGATGGCCCAGAGACACCTCGGGGCAGCCAGGTGGGGTCTGCCTGACTTCTGCCTGGAGGAGGCCCCGGGCATGGCCCCGTGGCCAGGACCAGCCGTTCTCAGTAATCACTCAGTCTGCAAGAGGGAAGCTGGGGAGAAGGAGAAAACACAAACATAGATCTTATTTTTTTGTAAAGCCTGGGAACCCTGGCTTGGGGCAGCCACAGTCCCACTCTGTAGCCTTTGGTCTGGAGCAGGCTATGTTCATGTTGTACCCTCGGATACCACCTTTCCTTGGTGCAGGGGGGGCTTAAGTGTATGGCCAAGGCATGGGGAACAGAGACTGTGCTGGGAAAGTCTCCAAGCAGTTTTCTCTTCAGATCAATGAACACACTCAGAAAAAGGAGCAGAGAAGCTCGCCAGCATGGCTGGAGGGGGCCACAGGGGCTGCCAGCCAAGGCAAACAAGGAAGCCACCTGATGTGAATGGGGTCAGATAAGAGAGTCGTCACTTCAGGAGCAGGTGTTTCCTGCGCTGTGCACTCACCCGGCCCCAGCCCTGCCTGTGGAGCAGCCTGTGGCATACAGCTCCCTGAGTTGGCTTCTTGGCACCCGTATCCCTGGTCAGGGTGCTCCTTGACCTGGAGGAGCAATGCCTCTCCTCAGCCATGGGCTTGCACTGGCCTCAGGGCTCCTACATGATGCTATCTGTGAACACTTGCTTTGTGTTGGCTGTGGGTGTCTGGAAACACCTAGAAAAAAATTAAAGAAACCATGCTGAACAAATAACAGAGCGCTGGCGGGGCAGGGAGCAATGGGGAATTGGTCCAGGTAGCACTGGACACCCTGAGCTTGAAGTAAGCTTTCTAGGATGCTGAGCTGGGCTGTGAGTGCCTGGACTTTGTTTTTGTACCTGTAGTTTTCAGATAAAACCAGTCAAGGCCTTCAGGATTAGATGTCTCTTCAACTGCATAAGGCAGTGTTAGACAGTGTTATATCAGGGGCTGCATGCCCCAGTGGCCTTGTCGCCATGTGCTCTCTCTTCCCTCTAGGGAATCTACAAATGATAGAAAATATATGGGGAGAGAGGAACATACATCTTACACTGTACACTTCCTACCCTCCCTCCCCCCGCTCCCCCCCCCCCCTCTCCCCCATCCCCAGGATGTTGATATGCGATGCTCTCCTCAAAGACATCTAAGAGAAGCAGGCCACAATGAACAGCAAGTAACATGTACTTCAAAAGACGTGAATTGTTCTTCTAAACTGGGCATAAAGTGACTGATGACAGTCTTTTGTTTAACAAATTAGCATTTACCATATGCTTTCTAGTAATAAGACCTGTAGTCTCCTAAGAATGAGCAGAAGGGCCCTCAGGAGGCTAACCTGGTCCTACCTAGGGTTCAAGGTGGGCTCGAGTCTGTTGAAGTTATGCTTGGGTTTGTATGAAGAGAGGTGAGAAAGCATTTTTGAAAGAAATGCTTTCCAGTAACTATAGGACAACTGAAGGTTTGGACAACATGTTGATTCTGCATCTCTGACACTGGTTTCCCATGTGAATTTAGATGTATCAGTTTTGCAAAATAAGGGGAATAAAATAATAGCTGCCTACTTTAATGTGGCTTCACTAATCACCTTACTCTCTGGCAGATAAATGTGAAACTCATTATGAATGTGAGAAGGATGTTTTTCAGAGATGAATGGGTTAAGACTGAAGCTCTCTGGGAGTCCTGTGTGATTAATTAATACAAGATGAGGCTGAAGTAGCAGAATAGTGCAGAGCAAAGAGGAAATTTGCACCTGAGGGCTCTCTATTGGCTGATGATCCAACAGATCAGAAAGGTCAGATGGAACCATTAAAAGTGTGATTGTACTTAGAATGTCAGAAAATTCCAAAACAGGCAGAAAGCCTATTGTATTCCAAACAGTACTCAAATGCCATGTCACTTGGGAAGCCCTGCATGTATTCCTCTGATCACACAGGCACATCAATGGCGTCTCTGCTGGACTGTGTTTCCTAAGGGGTCTTCTTCAGCTCAAGAGCATGCTATTTGCCCTAGAGAGCCTTGGGGGACAGCAGTTTGCTCTATCAACTGATCAGTAATATACGCTGTATGCATCTCTTGGAGTGGGATAGCTAGTTGTGTGTCTGAATGTATTTTTTGGTATCAAGATCTGGTTAAAAGTCTTTCCCTCTAAATGCGTGCAAGTTTAGTTTCCTCTGTGCAGCCAGCTTTAGGAGCATGACAGCACACACTGTGCAGAAGAGAACTTCCAGACGGCATTGTATAGAGTACTACTGGCAGAGCCACCTAAGAAAGTTCCAAATATATGAAATTTGGTCAAAATTCAGTCTAAAGGAAGTCTGAGGGTTGACTCTGAGCAAATGGATTTACCCAAGATGAGCTGAAAAACTTGTCCTTTAGATAGTGGTAGCCCTGCTGGTACACTGTCCACCTTGCTCCTTGACTGCAAAGTCTTGAGTTGCTTGATGTTCTTGGGAGTCTCCTTCACTCAGACACCCACCTCACATCTTGTCCTTCTGCTCCCATCCTCAAAGTCAATAGCACAAGTGCCTAAGCAGATCTGCTGTGGTGTCAAGCCCAGATTCCTCACCCTGGGTCTGAGGAGAGCCTGTGCTTCAGCCCTCTCTGGCCTAGCTTCCCCTGCCTGTTCCTTGCTCTAAATCTCTGGTGCCTTGGTACCTGATACCCCTGGCTGTGCTATCTTCCCCTCACAGTCTCTCCTTTAAAGAGTTGCTCCTGTGTATTATCTGTGGTTGCTTCCTTTTTGCTCCGTTCCCAAACACCAGGTCTATTCTTGGAACGTCCGGCTAGAGCACTCGTATTGACGTCAAAATTACTCAACAGTTATTGTCAGGAAGGACTTGATTTGCATTTGAATAGAGTGGCTTTTTAATGTCTCAGAAATAAGATGCTGTTGGGGACAATGTCTGGAAAGATTCCCCAAGGTAAATGTGAGGAGGTAAATTGCATGCACGTCTCTTCTTGAGATTTCTTGAATCCCCCAGGTGTGGTGAGGATAGGAAGAAAGCCACCTGTGTTAGGTGAAGGAGTATAGCTGCTTTCTCCACACACCACTTTCATGCACTCTGTCCTCAAGACCTGGTGGGAAAAAACAGCACTACTCCAGCTTCCTGGCAGGAACTGCAAAGCCCCTCTTGAAAGTACTCTGTTAAATCTGATCCACTCACTCATGGCTGTTCCTAAGGAGGAGGGGAAAAGTCACAGAAGGGATTCTGTAACCTCAGCTGATTCTCCCATTAAACCAATGACCATCAGATTTCTGTCATTTGCTACTAAGAACTTGGTTTGGATGCACTTGGGTCAGTTCAGCTCCTAGAACATTCTCTCAGGTAAAGGGCAAGGCTAGCGGGCTGATTGTAAGAGTGTAATATCAATTCTCTAACCTGAGACTGTGAGCTCTTACCTCTACTATATTGTCTGTGCGTGAGTGTTACGAGAGCCAATTATTGACACATTCCATGAATTTAATGAATGCAAATAATGGACATCTTGTGATTTTGTCCACATGCTTGACTGTGAGCAGAAAGTCTCTTACCAGCTATAAGCTGAAATACCCCTTCTCCATCAGCAGTAAGGAAGCGGATATAGTTTTGCTGTTACCAGTTCCTTGTGAAACAGATTGCACTTTAATGCAGATGGTGAAAAGGAGCATAGGAACATAGAGGGCTACGTGAATGAATGCTTCCTGATATCCTGGGCTGTATCTAACAGATTGGATGTTAGGAAAAGCCTCTCAGAAAGAGCAGTAAGGCACTGGTACAGGCTGTCCAGGGAGGTGGTGGAGTTGCCATCCCTGGAAGTATTCAAGAAAAGGGTAGATGTGGCACTGAGGGACATGGTCAGTGGGCATGATGGGGATGGGCTGATGGTTGGACTAGATGGTCTTAGTGGTCTTTTCCAGCCTTACTGATCCTCTTATTCTAAGCCATGAAAGTTCTTGGCATGCAGCATTGGAGTGTGTGAAACTGCTTTTCTGGACAGAATGATACACCCTGGGACTCACCCAGATAGCTCTAGCATACGGTATGCTAATTTTTCAGCTGTTACACCACTAGAGGTTGGGTCTTTGGATCTTGAAAAATTGCTTGACCTTGTTGTGCCTCATGTCTCTACCTTTGAAATAGGGATGACATTTCTTCCCAACATTGTGAAATGAGAGGGGCCTGTGGGGATCCTTGATAGGAATAGATGCTTTGTAAGCATCTCTAGCCAACAGAAAGCAGCTTCAGGTGGTACCTGTGCGCAGACTGAGGTGTTAGAGCTGACAGTTCTTGGAGAGCAAGCTGTGACCAGGCATGGAGCAGCCTTTCAGAACAGTCCCAGGGCTCTGCACCCTACCTGGGCACCCAGCTCTCTCAGCTGGGTTGGTCTGGATCATATTGTTGAGGCAACTGAACTTGAAAATCAAAGCTCAACGTTTCTGCTCCAGCTCTTCCCTGCTCCAGCAAGACACTCAGGGCAGTGAGCCAAGGCCTTCTTTTCAATCATGCTGTTACCAAGAAGGACGTGAAGCTTTCCAAGCTCAGGCTGATTGCATGTTTGTGCTGAACAGTGCCACTGTTTACAGATAAACAGAGCACGGTTCCATCCGTGTGCTGTGTGCAGATCAGCATGGATTGGGCTGACCTCCTGCTGCACCTCCCAGGCCTTCCGCTCACCCCGCTTTCCACTGCTGGAGGTATCGCTGTGACTTTTCCCTTCTGAGCCTCTCTGGGGAGGTGAACTTCAAGGCCTGCCTAAATCTTGCAGGACTTGCTGGCAGAGCCACAGCTGTCCCTGAGGTGAGTGCTATTTGTCTGTATGCTCTCAAGGCAGCACAATGAAGAAAACTCCTGTGGCAGAGGAAGAGCATGTTCCCAGCTGAAAGCTGCAAGCTGAGTCTGGCTTGTGGGGCAGAGGCCCCAGGCATGCTTGTAGAGAATGTATCTGACTGACTAGAGTCAGTTCCTGCTTGTGGTATCCCTGCTATCACGTGGAAAGTGCACACAGCTGACTATCCCATCCTTAACGTCTGTTTTACTAATCCTTGCTGTGTCAGCAGCTGCAAATACTGAGAAATGATATGTTGCACAGCTTAGTATATGCTGTGTAGTTGGGAAACCTCCATTGCTTGATAAATATGAGCCTCTCAACTAATTGTGGGCCAGAGAGTTTCTCATCCCTAACCTCCTCCTGTCCTTTCTTTGGGTGCCATGTATGCTCAGCACAGTGCTGTCAGACTGACTACATGCAGAATATCAGGAGGGAGCTTCATTTATCTTGGCCTCTTGAATACCCATATGCACCCCAGCTCAGTCTGTAATGTAGGAGGTGGGCACAGCACATACAGAGCAGAACAAGGTATGCTTCACCCCTCTGCAATGATCAGTGAAGGTCTGGAACAGGTTGCCCAGAGATGTGGTGGATCTGGAGGCACTCAAGTCAGGCTGGACTGGGCTCTGAGCACCCTGATGTGGCTGTAGGCATCCCTGCTCATTGCAGAGGAGTTGGACTAGAGGGTCCCTTCCAACTCAAACAATTCTATGGTCAACCATGGGCAGATGATGTGAGCTTTCAGGCTAAGAATGGGAACTGAACTTAAATTTTGTTTAGTTTACACAGATGGGGCACAGCATAGCTGATAGTGCTGCAGGGGAGCTGAGGCTGCCAGCTCTGCACTGGCCTCAGTGTAGCAGGATGGAGAGGAAGGTCACACTGCTGGGGCAGAGGGGCATTGCTGGGGAGGTCACAGAATCACAGAATGGCCCGGGTTGGAAGGGACCTCAGGGATCATGAATCTCCAACCCCCCTGTCAGGCAGGGCCACCAACTTCCCCATTTACTGGATCAGGTTGCTCAGGGCCCCATCCAATCTGGCCTTGAACACCTCCAGGGATGGGGCATCCACAACCTCTCAGGGCAGCCTGTTCCAACACCTCACCACTCATAGTAAAGAACATCCCCCTAGCATCCAACTTAAATCTTCCCTCCTTCAATTTAAAACCATTTTCCCATGTTCTGTTGTTATCCACCCTTTCAAAGAGTTGACTCACCTCCTGTTGGAAGATCCTGGTGGGTGGCAATGGGGAAGTTCAGCCAGTCAAAATTCCCACTGCAGACTAGGAGAGCCAAGGGTGAGGAGCCAGCTGGGTGCTGCTGGGGCAGGGGCTGACCATCATCCATCTTCTGTAAGCTAACCAGTGTCTTGGATGATGTTTGTTACTTAGCTTTCTAAATCTGTGAGGAAGGCTAGAAGAGGTTTTCTTAAGAGCAATAACAATGAGTGATTTCCTTCATCCTGTGCTCTCTTAATAAGTTTTTAAAACTGTGGTCAACGAGGGATCTTCCAGGTTGAAACTCAGCCTGCTTTTCCTTTAACTTTACCCCAGTCCCTCCTTCACCACCCAGAAGAAGCTCACTCTGCAAAGCTCTAGTAGCAGCTTGTTACGTACTGAATCTGGCTTACTCATCTTTCTCAGTAATGCTGACTACAGTGGTGTTCAGCCAGGGTTTATGAGCTTTTCTGCAGCATGCTGAATGGTACAATGGGTTTACCAGAGAATCTGCCATCTCAGGTTTTTAGGTAGGCCCTCAATTGGAGCTTTACACTTTTAAATCTCACACACTTTGGCCTCTCCAGCTGCACTTAGACCTCTCTAAGATGAATAAAAGAGCTAGAAGCAGGTGCATGCCCCAGGGATAACCTCATGCATGGATGTTAACCCAAAGCCCAGACCTACATACGTATCTCATTTTTGTGATGAGGCAGGGAAAGGAAAGAGGGAACTTGATTCTTTCTCACAATATTACTCCTGATATCTTAACTTTGGTCTCCAGTTTTTCCATAAGTGAACTGCAGATGCTTCTGAACCCAAGTGAATTTGGTGTCCAGATGTCCTGGCAAGCTCATGTAAATCTAGGTCAGTACATGAATGGCTGGTCTGGGCCCTGTCCACTCTATCTGGAGAACTCAACGTGACCCAAATTTAAGTGCATATATGAGGAAAATAGTGTTTGACAAGTTACGATGCTCCTTCCAGATATACCCATTCCATCTCATCACATCTGCTGTGCCAAGTTGCTTTTTCCACACCTGTTAACATTATGAGCCTCGTCTTTCATGTTCCTATTACAGAGTGTATTATTATTATTATTATTACTATTATTCCTGCTTAGGAATACAGTCATTCAGGTTGTGCACTGGGCTGTAGGCTTAGTTTCTGATCTTGCTCTCAGAGCAGACGTTGTGTACTACATTCATGGTCATTTACTTGAGCTTACTACTTTCCCTTCTTATTCTGCTGAATGAGCAGGGCCTGAATGGGAGTGGAGACTCCAGAGCCCTCTCCATCTCTGGGGAAATTGTTGCAGGTCAGGGCTGAGCCCCGTAGAGCTGGCACTACACCCCCGATGATCCTCCTTCTCCTTTGGGAGAGAGCACCATGAGAGCCCTCGTAAGAGCAGAGCATACCCAAAGGTATGTGTGTAGGAAGAGAAAGCCACTGCTTGGTGCTGCAAATGCAGCACTCAGGAGAATTCAGCACCTCGACAGTTAACGGCACGTTCAGTTCTCAGCCCCCTGGTGTCTCCCAAGTGTAGCTAATCACTTACTACCAGGCACCCCCTTCTTGGCCCTCGACTCTAACGTGGCCCTTCTCTTTACAGCTCTACTAGAGCGTGTTCAAGTTTCTGTCAGAACCAGAAACATGCCACACACTACTCTAATCCCTTTAGCTGCTCACAGACTCAAGCAGCTCTCCAATGAAAGAGTGAGTGCCACCCTGAACTTCCCTAATTCGTCACAGTCAACAGGATTTTTTTCCCTCTCTTTCACAACACAGCAGTAACTTAACACGCCTTTGATGCACCGGCTGGCCTCTGTCTCATCCACGGGCTGATGGTATCGCTGAGGGCAGCAGTGGGCAAGGGATGCTCAGCTACAGGAGCCTGGAGAGAAAAGGCTTCCCCTGTAGCCATCTCCATCAGCCCACAGCAGAGGGAGAGAAGGAGGAGATCTTTCCCAAGCCAATCACTTATCCACGCTCCCCAAAATGTCTGTGTGGCACAAGGCACACCCTCCATGCTCTGAGGCACAGGTGGGTGCTGCCATCCCAGCAGATCAGCAGGGTCTGGGACATCCCAGCTCACCCCTGTTAGGTTTACAATTTGTACATGCTCAGACAGATGGGGCTGCCTGGTTGCGTGGCAGTGCTATACAGGATGTAGTAGCAGCCCTGCTGAGCAGTGTATTTTTTCCTCTGCGCCTTGCAAATCGCAGCCAGCACTGGGGACAAACAGGCTTTTTTTTTTTTTTTTTTTTTTTTTTTTTTCTTTTTCCCTTCTGTATTCAGGAAATCTCTCTACCATAGGTCTTCTTTCTTCACCAGCCGAGTGTGCTCTGGGATACCTGATGCTCCCTGAAGATGGCAGTGGTGATGGTGGCTGCCACCTCCTCCACTCCTCATGCATGTGGCCGCACCTGTGTGTCTCACAGAGTGTCCCAGCAGCTGTGAGTTTATGGGAGGCACCAAGAGACACAGGATTCTCAGAAACAGCACTGGAAGTCCCACTCTTGAGCACAGTCCCTTTGTTTTTTAAGGGTCTAAAGAGGGTTGTGTGTTCATATACACGCAACGTGCATTAAATACACACGCAGTGTAACACCAGCCAGGATGGTTGTTTTCCTTTCAGGATGGTGACCCTGTCTGAGGGAAGCTGATGAAGCCCTACAGAAGGGAGATCTGAGTCATGAGAGCCTTCTCATGGAAATTTACTTCCTGGACTCCTTTCTGCTGCACACTGAGAACAGAAGATGAACTAGGACGTGGTAGAGGGAAGCTGCAATGGTATGAGCTCTCTGGAGCACAATAAGCAGTTTTCATTCCTATAAAACATGCAGTCCTTCGGTATCTTTGCTCTTTCCTGCTTCTCGTTCCTCCCCTTTGCCCTCCTTGCTCCTGGCCCAGCTCCATGGTGGCTGGTCACACATCCATTCAGCATCTCGCAAGGTCCCATCATTTATAATTCTTAGACACACAAGCTGCCACTTTCACATACGGAAATTCCCAAAGGTCAGAGAAGGGAAATGGTTAATTCCTTTTATTCAATACCTAACCGCCCCCCTCATCCCCCACTTCCCACCCCCACCCTGTGTGAACAGGAAGCTTGAAAAGGAAAAGCTTTCTGAATCCAGCAGCTGGGAATGGAGGAATCCTGGAACTTTACGCTGCAGAAGCTCAGAGACAACAATAAAGGTTCCCTCCCCCTACCCCCATCCAAAGAGCAAGTATATATATAAAGTAGTTATCTCTTCAAACAAACATATGGGGGATGGGAGGGTCAAAATCCCAGCAGCCAAGTGCTGAATTGGCTGAAGCTCCACCAAGGAGAAGGAGACCCCTGGGCATGCAGACCTGACTGTACCACCAGCTTGGTAAGCTGGAAGCGCTGGGAAGAAGCCTAACCAGGTGGTGCTCGTACAGGTGCGGTTTGTGACTTGGCCTTGTTTGCACTACTCTCTGAAATGCTACATGACATGGTGTTGATCAGAATGTAGCACATAGGGTTGTTTCTCCCTATAGGACTGGCCACTCACCAGCTTTCAGCCGTTTCAAATGTGGAAATGACTAAAACTTGATCTATCTTTGGATTTTTCCTATCAGAGCAGGAAGATGAGGGTGATTTGCTTAGAAATAACCAGAGTGGCTGCCAGGATTGATGGTTTCTTCAACAAAGCTGCAGCTGCATGGGGCTGGGAAGAGCTGTGGTTTTCTCCTTGGAGGAAAAAGGTGCCTGGAGTGATGCTGTATAGATGCGCTGGTATAAGTTTATGGCCCATCTTGTCTCAGTTTGCCTTCATGAAGCCTACAGTAGTGAATAGATGCAAACAGGTGGTGCCAATTGTTGCTTATCCATGTGGTGATGGCCTTGTCCTGTGAACCATAGGGTACTGCCAGCCCCACAAAGGACTTCCACAAATGGAGATAGTAATGTCAACAAAGAGAACAATCCAGTGGCCAAGCTGCACCATTCCTCTGCATTTGTAACCTTAAATCTCTTTCTGCGAGACCCAAAGCCATGCCTGCACTTGGCTTATAATAAAATTAATTGTGTTTGTATATTCTCCTTTCAAATCTTGGCCAGGATCTCATTACAGCCCAGGAACACCTGAATGCAGCCACTGGTCCTTTGCAGGGCTTTTTCTCCCACCACCACCACAATGCTCCCCCACATCCATCCATGATGGGCTTGTGGTGGGGCTGAGTGTCCCTGTCCCACTGCCCATTCGTTGCTTTCCTCCACCCAGGGACAAGTCTGAGCTTGGGATTGTGTGCTGCAGCTCTTGGAGGGCAGGCAGAGCTGTGCTGTGCTAGAAGGGGAAGTAACAATTGTCGCCTGAGTCACAGTTGATGTAAATACCACATCAGATTTGACAACTGCTCTAAGGCAGATCTTCATTAGTAGTATTTTGTTTTACTTCGGGGACTGCTTTCTGAAGTTTTCCTTTTTTTTCCCCCCACTCTCTTGTTTGTAACACCCCCTTTGAACTTACGACAATAAAATTTCCTTCCCCACTGATTTAGTCCTTTTCCACTTGGCACACATGGACATTTTCCCTGCTGTTTCTATGGAACCGAAGTCCCCATGAGTCCCTTTTGTTTACTTCCTTGTAAGCAGTCGAGCATCATTGGTGAGGTCAGGGGAAGGTGTGTGGCTCTGGGAGTAGTGAGAGCAATGCCGGCAGCACCAGCGGTCTGTAAAATAAGCCAGCCTTCACACCTATCCCATCCACAGGCTCATGCTGTAAGGATGCCAAGGTATTTGCAAAATACAATTAAGAAAGCTAAATAGAAGATTTCCTTCTGAAAACATTTCTGTTCACATTCTTCCTCCTCTCTGGCTCTGCTGTCCCTCAGTTCTCATTTTTGAGTGGAAGGAAAGATAAATATCCTGGGAGAAAACAGGACATCCACCTCCATTCTGACTGCAGTGCTGATAAGCAGCTTCCATTAAAAATTACCTTAGAAATAGACAGTGGTTTCAAAAATACTTTAAAAAAAATCCTTATTGTCATGCATTGTGCAACTGCTCCCTAGCACTGCTCTAGCTGCAGCCCCTTAATACAGGCAATTTCCCTCTGAGTAGGGGGCCTGCAGTATTTAAGCTGGATATAAGGAAGATGTTTTTTACAGTAAGGCTGGTGAGGCACTGGAACAGGTTGCCCAGAGATGTGGTTGATGTCTCTGGAGGCACTCAAGGTCAGGCTAGACGGGGCTCTGAGCACCCTGATGTAGCTGTAGGTGTCCCTGTTCATTGCAGGAGAGTTAAAGTCCCATCCAACTCAGACAGTTCTGTGAGTCTATGATTCTATGATTCCTCCTCTTTGGTCCAGCCTTGGAACCAGGACCCATCACTGTCCCCAGCTGGATATATCATCACAGTGCTGCCACCACTGGTCTCCTCTGCAGGCGACAACCACTCACAGCTGGTATGGGCAGCTTGGTCATTAGACAAGAAATAATGGCTCCACCAACATGTTGTGGCTCAGGGTAAATGAAAAGAGAAGAGAGCAGTGGTGGGGAAGTGGAGTATATAGCTGAAATCTAACCTTCATCACATCTTCCATATTTCACCTGTGCACAGTGACTCTATTGGACACAAAAGCCCTTCCACATTAACCTCAGAAAAAAACAGTGTTCAGTATCTTAAAGATTAAAGCAGTTTGGTGATGGAAATAGGAAGCTGCTGAAGAACCGACTAATCATGTTTCTTTGTACTGGCTCTTGCAATAATATAGCAATGAAAGACTTTTCACTTCCTGAGTTCCTCAATATACTTCCTCTTACCTAATATCTTTGTTATGTGAATACAATTTCTGTTCCCATGAAAAAGGAGGATGCTTCTTATTCGTTTCCAAACATTACTGGGAAGCTGAGACTGTGATTTTTTGAGTGATTAAATTCAGGTCTGGCTGCTGTGACATGGAAATTACTTACATTTTTCTCATCATAGTCTTCAAATTCCAGCCATCTAGATAGGGTGGGACAGAAGGGACAACAAGGGTGGTGCCTGGGCACCTTTGGAGGACAAAGCGGATTCTTAGAAGTGACATCACTATTTACAGATCTAAGTCCAAGTGACTTTTTCAGATGCTCCAGACCAGATCTTCAAAAACCATCAGATGTTTCATGTCGAGGGACACTGATGGCAATTACATGCTAACATTTATTGGACTGTGGTTGGAAAGTAGAGTCAGAGCTGCAAATCACGGAGGCATTTTTGGAAGCGTAACTCAGTGCTGATCTCAGTAGTGACACTGTAAGCCCAGCACAGGGGATGCAGTGGGCTGGGCCAGGGCTGAGGCTGCAGGGAGGAAGTCCAGCAGCTTGTTTGTGCTCTCCGGAAGGCAAGCATAATTCACCAAACGAATGTCAGGAGGGTCACATCCCGCTCTCCTGGCAGCAAGGAGACTTAACATGGGAAGAAACCTGTCTCAGAGGTGGTGCACGAGGCTGAGTCTTCTAAATGTTTGCAAGACTGTGGACTGAGAGCTGGGGCTCAGCCCTGTCTTTGATCCTGGCCCTTGTTTTGTGTTGCATTGATGGTTTCAGGCAAATCCACATCTTGGGGAGAGGGGTGGTTTGCTGGGGGCTGCGGCATAAGGGGATGGGTATGGCAGACAGATGGCCCATTTTCTAGCTGTGCTTAACTCAGCTGCAGGTGTCCTGCATGGTGTTGAGGAGTATTGCTGTGGCAGAGTTGGTTCATTGATCCAGCAAAAAACCTGGTGTACCAAAGAAAAAAAAAAAAGGAAAGATCTTCCATCAGATCTTTCAGTAGCCCCAAGGGGGATGCCAGGAGTGCATGGCTAGGAGTGGGCAGGAAGAGCCAGACCAGCCCTTTCACCAGCAGCTCCCCAACAGATCAGATTAAGCCCAAATGGGAAACTGCACCCTGAGGGTCAGCAGATAGTGCTGCTGGTCATTGCACAGCCAGAGTCCCCATTGTTTGGGTCTATTTTCATGGGTGTAACTCTGCTGGTGCTAACACTGTTGTCTCTGCTGTATCTCCATAGGTCCCAGAGAGAAGCAGAGGATTGCTGTCTTGGAAGAAGGCTTGCTTCCCACGTTTGAGCGTTAGCTGAACCACACAGAGGACTGGCTGTGACCAGACAAAATAGCCTTGCTGAATTAAGCCAGACAGAAGGAATAAACTCCCTAAAAATTCATGTCTCAGAAGGTAAAAGGGTAAGAGTGAGAGAAGGAAAGCTTGAGAGCATCAGTAAGGAAACAAGGGTTTCCTGTAATCAGGAACATCCTTCAATCAATTACAGCACATGCACTTTTTCTGCATATCTTACCCTGGGTGTTATTCGGCTCATATGCACTCAATTCAGTACAAAAGAGCAAAAAATGAGCCATTGGGATGATCCGAGAAGCCACCCTTTCTGTCCTCAACCCTGGCTGGCAGAACAGCTGTTGATTTATTTTCATTTCTATGTATTTTATGTCAGTCTGATCAATGTTCCCAGCAACGTCAGTGACAAAACACCAGACAGTAGCAGAGAGCTTAGGGTCCCCTCTCAGCAGCAGCCCTAAAGTGGTTGTTGCTGGAAGGGAGGTGCCGAGAACCTGGCCAGATATTCAAGCTTTCATTTGTTTTGCTGCCCCACTTAATCCTCACAGCGTCCGAAGCCAGAAACGCTTCACTTAGATTAATGAGCCAAACTAAAACAAACCCGCAGGCTTCAAGCACATGAGCTCCTGTTTAACACTGTGAGACCCGCTACCAACAACAGCTTGGCTGCGGTATAGCTCACTAAGAGTAAAGCTCCTTTTCTCCCCTTTTGGGCTTTTCTTCAGAGATGAGGGGCTGGTGAGAGGATCTGAGGACTGAACCCATTGGGGTTTGTGCTGCTGCCGCCAACTAAATCCCCACTCCCAGCTGAGGTGGGCTGCTAGATCATAGAATGATGGAATGATTAAGGTTGGAAGGACTACTAAGTTCATCTAGTCCAACCATCAGCCTGTGCCTGTGACTGCTCTCGCCTATGTCCCTTACTGCCACATCTGCCCTCTTCTGGATCACCTCTGGGGATGGTGACTCCATCACTCCACTGGACAGCCTGTTCTGATACCTCACCACTCTTTGTGAGAAGAAATCTCTTCTTAATGTCCAACCTGAACCTTCCCTGGTGCAAATTAAGGCCAATAGATGCCCACCATGCAGCCACTCTGAGAAGCTGCTGGAGGAACTCTGGACAAAAAAGGTATCAATTCAGTCTTAACACTGAGCGGAAATATCTCACTGATCTCATTTTGGAGTAGCTCCCACTTTTTTTTCTCATGTTGGTAAAAGAACTTCACTGCTTTATGTTTATGGTGTGTAAAGGGGTCCAAATCTCTCCTTCCTTTGATTCTCAGAGATCCTGCCCAGATATTTTAGGAAATCCTAGACAAATTAAGTTTTAAAAGCTAAAAAAAAATCATGGGAAGGAAGGAAGGAAGGAAGGAAGGAAGGAAGGAAGGAAGGAAGGAAGGAAGGAAGGAAGGAAGGAAGGAAGGAAGGAAGGAAGGAAGGAAGGAAGGAAGGAAGGAAGGAAGGAAGGAAGGAAGGAAGGAAGGAAGGAAGGAAGGAAGGAAGGAAGGAAGGAAGGAAGGAAGGAAGGAAGGAAGGAAGGAAGGAAGGAAGGAAGGAAGGAAGGAAGGAAGGAAGGAAGGAAGGAAGGAAGGAAGGAAGGAAGGAAGGAAGGAAGGAAGGAAGGAAGGAAGGAAGGAAGGAAGGAAGGAAGAGCATCTCTCCTTCCAAGTGCACACAGCAACCTTCACTCTCTCAGAAGCATTATTTCTAGCCAAAGCTAAATGAAAGGCTCCTGCTTGAACTGAAATATAAACATCCATTTTTGAGATTGGCTCTGCACATCGCCAGCACAGGGGTGATGAGAGGCTACCAGCAGCTCTGGGCAAGCGAGGAAGGTAGAGAGCAGGAAAGGGAGCTTGGAAAGCTTGAAAATAGCTATCAGCTAATTTTGACTACAAAAAGGATTGTCCTGGTTTAGAGTCTTTGCTGTGATGCTGTAGGAGTCATTTTTCCTGTTATTTCTATTTGAAAGTGTAGATAAAGGGAGTGTAACTCATTCCCTCTGCAAATAAGTCATTACGCATGGCAAAGTACTGCCAGGCACTTTGTCTCTGAAATGCATTGCCGAGAGCTGGGCAGCTGCCTCCAAGCAAGCAGAGAGCAGCTGCTGTCACCTCAGGCGTCTCTTCCACAATTGCAATGGGAATCCCTATGGGCAGTCTCCATGGGCAATCTCCAAGTTTTGCATCCAGGAATGGGAATCCCCAGGCCTTTTAGGAAAAGCAAGTAACAGAAAATCCTCCTAAATCCCATGTGCTTTCTCCTCCATGGGAATTCTGTGCTCGTAGGCGTCCCCACAGAAGTGGAGCTCTACAAGGTTCCCTCCTGCTTGTGCAGTGAAGGAAGCCGGATGGAATTTCCCCCGTCATGCTGACACCCAGGCATCATGCTGAGTGCTACAACTTGGCACGTGTGACTCGGCCTGTCTTTGCAGATGAGCACGAGCTCGGCACAGTTTCACCACAGTCAAGAGAGTCCCTGGAAAAAATGGAAATGGAACTCAGGCCAAAAATTTCCTGCTAACAGAGCGCTTGGATCATTGGACCATATCTCTTATTTGCCTTGGTGCAAGTCAAGATGTGTGTTTATTGCGGATAGCGTGAGGAGCTGACACAGAGGAAGATCAGAGCCTGGGTTTAACTAACACCAGAAGTTGTATTTACGTCAGCCAGAAAAGGGTGTCTTCACTTGGATATTGTATTCAGGGTGATCTGTAGCTCCAAGTTTTTGGTTTTTTGTTTTTTGTTGTTTTTTTTTTTTCTTTTTTCCTTTTCCTAACCATAAAAAATAATAAAAAGAGATTAACATAAAGATAAGAACCTGAGCCAAGGGGGCTGGCACCGGCTCCCAGCCAGCTGCCCAACTCCTTCCCCATCACCTCCTGGGGCAGCCAAGCACTGCAGGAAGCACTGTCCACCCGTGGCACACCTGGGGCAGGTGAGCCCACACCACATCCTGCTTCGCCTTCCACTGCTGCCACCCCAAGCCCAAGAAGCAGCAGTTGTGCTGATCTTCTCAAGCCCTAAAAACAGATCTTGGGAAAGCAAAAGAGCACAGAGTTAGTCACTTAAATCAGGACATTTGCTCACGAGAAGCTGACTCCTTCAGATCCAGAAGAGGCACAGCTGTGTTGTTTTACTACCATGAGCAGGAGATTATTTATATGCATAGAAATACATTTTTTTAAGCTCATATCTCAGGCATCTGTGTTTACTCTGCTAGAAGCAGGTCAAGTTGGGAAGCATTGTAGTTCATGCTGACATATACTGAAAGCTGTTTGCTGTTTCTGCTGTGAGACTCTGAAAAGAATGTACAGCACTTGGGAATTTAGAAGGGAGAACATCATGTTAAGGCAGGGAAAGACAAGTTCTACCTGTGAGTGTAGGGTGCAGCCATGGCCATGGGGTGCTGGTACTAGCCTCTGCAGGAAGATACATCTTTCTTTACCTATGTGCCCCAAAGTCTGAGGTGCCACAGATGCATGGATGTCAATCCAGCAGTATCAGCCACCACAGGACTTTCAGCTGCAGGGTCACCCATTCCTTTCCACAAGTGCCACAGACAATGGATGCTTTAAGTGCTTTCCCAAAAGCACATCACTAACACAGTAGGTATGTGGTTGGGCCACGAAGCCACAGATGCCTTCCTATGAAGTCCTGTTCCTAGGCTACATCTCTCCAAACTCCTTCCACAAAGCTAATGAAAGGCTGATTTACAAGAATAGTGTTTGTGTATATGGTTCTGTTGCTAGAGATTGGCCACAGTGACAAAAGATTTCTGCAGCAGCCTGGTCACACAAATGATTTCAGGGACTATAAGATAGCGGCTCCACAAAGAAGCGTTCCCATGGCTGGGTGCTGTATCAGCCATGAGAAATGACAGCAATATATCTGCCTAAGCAGGACTGCTAGGTGCCGCTCCAGAGATAAGCCTTCTCACCAGCCCGGCACATGTGTACATATATCACAATTTACTGCAGTTTTCACTTGGGAAAACAGTCATCAGGAGCATCCACCGCATGCAAAGTCCCTCAGTTCCCACAGGTTTCTGAGGTTTCTGATGGAACTGGGGCCAGGGCTGTCCCCTGCGGTTGCTGAGTCATGCACCTCAGTCCTGAGGAGCATGCAGGGTCACTGCCATCCTGGGGACAGCTGCTCTTCCATCTGTGCTGGGGATGGCCATGAGCTCCCAGGCAAACAGACCTCCCTTGCAAGACTGAGAAGAAAGTAACCATCAACTTCTCCCTAATGGCACTCTTGCAAAATGCACCTGAAAGGGCTAACCCTGGGAAGCCTCTGCACCACAGCTTTTAACCACTCCTTTTCTGGACCTGATCTGTGGTCATGATTGCATTTACACAAGTTGCTATGGCTGTGATGCTGCATGGAGCAGGAAGTACTGCTAGATGCAAGAGGTGCCCCCCACACCTGGATTTAATCTCTTTGGCTCTGTGGCTAATGGACATCTCACAACAGCATGAAGCAGAGAAAATCTGCAATATATAACAACAGCAGTGTGTTTCAGAGGTGAGGACATCCTTTTGCATAAGCAATTGTAGAGAAGCCTCCCAGCTCAGCAAGTCTCCCTAAACCTCTGGCCAGCATCAGGCCAGCTGAAAGATTCCCCCCAGCTCTGTAAACAGCAGCTCTGGCACTAGTAATGTCAAACAACAGCACTAGGACACCCAAGTCCCTGAGGCTCTCAAAGATGGATCTAGTCTAGATGGATTATCTGCTAATGTCCAAAAAAGTTTGAAAGCCTACAGCCATAGCAGTGTGGCCACACTTCACTGCATCACTCAGAGGCTGCCAGGCTCTGCATGCAGATGTGAAAGAAAATGTAGGAAAAAGCATTTCACAGACTGCTCTGACATACACCAGCATTCCCAGAGACAGCTTTATCTGCCGCTTGCTCTCCTCCTGTGCCCCCTCAAAGCATGACTCGCTCTGCCACACGCTCGTCGCACGCCTGGCCAACAGAACCCTGCTGAGGGGCTCCTCCATGGCGTGGGACTGGGGATGCCCTGCTGGGATGGCCCCTCCAGGGGTAGTGAAGAGGCTGCTTTCCCAGGCTGCTGAGCAGTGTGGTTGTGTCTGTTAGTCTTTACATGCCTCTCAAAGCAAACTACCCCGCAGAAAAGGATCTGAGGAACTTTTGGCAGCATTGGGGAGCATCCCTTTGAGAGGTGAACTGTTATTTTCTAACCAGGTGCCTGGTTTCTTTCCTTGTAATTGTCAGCAATATTTCTAGAAAAAAAAAATGTGCCCTTTCTCTGTCCTCTCCTACAATAGCTCTGAAGGTACAGAGGGTGAAGAGTACCAGGAAACCTTTGGGACGTGCTTTCTCCAAATGCCTTTCTATACAGGGATCCATTCCTCCTTACTAAATTGCAAGTACTTCTTCCCAGTGCAGGTGAAAAATGCAGTCATGACACTGTACCTAATAGTGACCATGATTGCAACAAGGTGACGATGCTGTTT
The DNA here is from genome assembly GCF_039878825.1 of Excalfactoria chinensis. NCBI lineage: Eukaryota > Metazoa > Chordata > Aves > Galliformes > Phasianidae > Excalfactoria > Excalfactoria chinensis. The sequence goes on along the minus strand of NC_092829.1, from coordinate 33,713,622 downwards.
TAGTTGATGTTGTCCTACCTGACAAGTCAGGATGGGAAGCAGGCTCAGCAGTTGTTTGGACATTTCTGTATTGTGTGGCCAGGAACCAATATGCTATATCCAGGGATGCAACTTGTAAACTATGATACAACTCTCTCATCTCTCAATCAAGCACATGCCTCCAGTCTGTTCAATTGCATTGCTACATGCTGACAAGAGGAAATCTTACTTTCCCAGTTTCGTGTCAGAATCAACAGAGATAAGATTTAAAATATTTAATCCCAAAATATATCAGCCCTTTATATAAGCTGCTTTCAGAGTGAAGGACAACAGAAAGCCTGGAGTATATTCAAAGTTGTTCTGGGTCAGACTGCAAATAAACAATTCCATACAGAGTGTGAGTGACACTGCTCTCTTCTGGCTCTGAGCACTATCTCATTAGCCCTGCAGCATTTTCCGTGTGTGCAAGTGTTGTCACTGCCCAGGTGAAATTACTCTGACTCTTGGCCTGCCCATTTAAACACATCAGTCCCCTCTCAACACAGTGTCAAGGACAGAGGATAAAAAGAATCCTTTCCCTATGCCAGCACAGTAATGGGCCTCAGTAAATAACCTTATTTTATCTCTGACTTCACCTGTCTGTCCCACCCATTTATGGCCAAAATCACAGGCAAGAGCACCCAGGTTATGGATCAAGTTAGCATGGGAATACAATAGTGAAATAAGCAACAAACACTGGATTCCAGGTCAGGGAAAGGTCTCTCTTTTGCCTCATCGCATAAGTGAAAATACTTTCCGCAAACACCGTGGAGTGTTGACTGTTGTGTGAGCATAAGCTGTTCTAAAGGGTTGCAATGCCTTCTCTTGCTACATTCTATATAAAGGGCAAAATGTTACAATACAAGTTTAAAAGGGTAGTCGAGCATTTTCTAAATCCCTCCTTACTTCCTCCAAAAAACCCCAACAGTCTTGTATAAAGAGGTGCTATGGAGCATCAATGAATGTGCTGTGTGGGAATCAGTGAACTCTGATGAAACTCTGCAGGGAGTCCCAGGGAAGTTCCCTGCATCGCTGATGTAGCAGCTGCATGGCTTTCCCATCTCCTGGAAATCTCAAGATACTATTCACAGGTGACTGCTGCTGGAAAGGCAGCCAAGTCTCTCCTTGAGCTGATGCTGGATTACCTGAAAGGTCCTAAAAGTGACCCCACACCCTTTTCTAAGCACATGGGATGTGGCTTCAACTCCCAGCTAGCACATTCATGGCAGAGGAGGAGGTCAGTGCTGGCATAAATCCTACAGAGGCAAAATATCAGCTCTGGGTGTAGAAGAAATAATCTGACTCCCTGGAAATGTGTTGCTGTGGGCTTCTTCTAGATGGGCTCCTGTAACTCTGTGCTCACCAGTTATTGCACCTCAAATGTGTTGCAAGACGATGTCCTATCTTTAGCCATAAAAATCTCCACAAAAAGGGCTGATTCCAGCTTTCTTCTTCCATCCCACACTTCCCTCCAGCTCTCACATCCGTGTGATCTTCAGTCAGCAGTTGGAGATGAAGATTTCTGAGATGTTCCTACAATGATTTGAACTGCAGGCATATAAAAGACTGAGACCATATAACATATCTGATGAGCTGTACACAAACATCCAGAGAAGGGAAACAGAAAGCTGCTGGGTTCTGCTTACATATCCTTGCCTTCCCCTGTGTTGCTTAGAGTGTGCTTCCAAGTTTAATTTAGCCATGCAGTATTAGGCAAACAGCTAACTAGCTGCTGTTTACAAACCTCTACATAACATTATTCTCCTACACTTGTGCAAACTTCAGCAGGAATCAAGCTTTAAAAACTTTTCCAACATTCTGTACAACCTGGCATCTAACCTTTGCATTATATTTTCCATGTGGCACACTGACCTGATTACCAGGTCCTCCTTTACAAGAAGTGCAAAAACACCCAGTATCTTCTTTAGTAAGGACACCAGGAAACACCACTTAGCTCATTGCATTTCATACAGCTTGCAAATGCCTTGTGGCAGCTTCTAACCATTGGAGTTACTCTTTTTGTTGTCTTCCTTGAAGTCACTAAAAACAAACAATTTAAATCTTCTGTAGAACCTGTCAGTTGGAGAAAACAGTCTGAGTGAACCTGAGTGGAGCCAAGAATTGGAATCAGTGATCCATATGGGTCCCTTCCAACTCTGGATATTGTATGATTCTATATCTCTATCCAATTTGGAGTTCTTCTCTCTTCTCCACTGTGCTTGCTTCCCAACCACATTGTATCTATAACCTCCTCTTCAGCCTCACATCTGAGGTTTCTGCACAGTGATAAGTGTCTGTAAATGTTCCTCCCCATTTCTCTTTGACCTGTCTTGTTTTGTTCTCAATCCACCCTTCTCCCCCACGTGCATGGATTTTATCTTTCTGTCTATAGCATCCTGAATTTCATCATTTCTCATTCCTTGGCCTTGAGTCATTCCTATTCCTGCATAAGGAAAGAAAAAGATTTGCCCTTACATAGAGGGGTGGAAAGATGGTCTAACTCAAAATTGAGCCCACTTGAGCAGCCATTCAAGCCACTCAAAATGCCATCTTGATTTGGGGAGGGAGGAAGTTCCTCTGAGTGACAGAAGACAAAACCTTTTACCACATTATCAAGGAATCACGTGGAAAAGTGACCTCTATTCTTGAAGTCTTGATTTTATCAAAAAGCAGTATTTTTCACTGTTCACTGATTTTGATTGTCTACTGGGCTTAGAATTGATTTGGTAAATGTTTTTGAGACCGAGGGTAAACATTATCACCTAGGCAAAATGCTCATTTTTCCATAGAAGACACGCATCCGCAGTATAATGGTAAAACCAGCAAAGAGCATACGGTTCATTTTGGAAATGAAGATGAATGTCAAGTTTAAGGGAGTGCAGAATTTAAAATATTGCTCATGCTATCCTCCTAGCGCTGGACTTTTTCCTGATGACAGATTATTCTGAGAGAAATTTCAGCTCAAAAACCACCAATTAGTTATTTCCTATCTAAAATGTGAATCATAGTTTTCACCCAAGAAAGAAAAATTTCTAAAACTTTCTTTGGGAGAGCCCCAGCCATAAAATCCTGAGAAATGTATTTGTTCATGTCCTCTCCAGAGCCTCACTGGGTTACATGGGAAGAGGCTTCTCTGGGAGACCATGTCCAGTGGGGTTATATGGCTATGCAGCCAGCTGGACAGTGGGGTTTTGATGTGATACCTTCAAGCAGCATTTTGCACATGGAAAGAGTACTTGGAAACTTGAGGACGATGGCTTAAGACTGAAAGTCAGACATAGGAGAAGGACCCAGAAGATCATACTGGAATCCCTATGTGGGGCCATCTGACTGATTCTATGCACCTTTGTGTCAGCTTAGGTACAATGCTTCATTCCCGCTTTTACCTATTTCTATATGTGTGGGACTTTTTCCTTTTTAATTCTGGATCATCACATCCCAGTCTGTGCCTTGTTTAGCACGGATATGACCAGAAAGCGGATTGAAATGATTACCCCTCAGCCTTCTGACTTCACAACTTGTCTCTGAAAGTGAAACTGGCAGAGAGGTAAAAAGTCAGATGTATTATTTGGAGTTCAAATGATCATTGTTCCAACCCACTTGCAAACCAGTTCATTTTTACAAAAAGAGACATGCTTTCTCTTAAGAACTATTGCTTCCCAAGAAAAAAGACGCGCTATCAATAGCACGACAGTCTAATCAAATGCAAACAGATTCAGCTTTTGCACTCTATCTAATCATTTATACAAAGTTTATACATCGCATGTTGCAAAAGAGTAATGTGTTCCAAATGGGAATACTTGAGAAAAAGAGGCCTTCCTTGCCAACCCTTTCCCCTCTTGATGGTGAATGCTTTTGTTAAGAGCTTCAGGAACTGGAATTGCTCTAAGCAATGTTGCATCAACACAATCTAGTGGCCCCCACCCGCTCCCCGCTAACATTTCGATTAAAGTTACAGAAAGCATGTGTTGCACAATGCAAAGACACTTGACTTCTATCCCTTATAGCCTGTGCAGAGGAAAGCCCCGCTCTTTTGTTCCCTCATTCCAGCTTGAGCCTTGGACATTCCAGTAAATAAATACAGTAGTCACACTGGAGAGGGACATCAAACGTCTTCACATAATCTGTACTTTACTTAATTATCTTGTACCAAAAAGGTCGATGAATTTTTTTTTTCTTCTAAGGCTTAAGGGGGTGTTTATTATTTAATATTTATTGAGTAATAGAGTTACTCAATAAATACAGATTTCCTATTCCTGGAACTTTCCCATTCTTGTAATGCTTGTCTTAGCGTGAGAATATGTATGTGTTTCCCCAAATCTGTATTGATCAGCTAGGCAGGAGAGACAGCATGGGGTAAAAAGTAGTAGGTGATAGGGAAAAAGGAATTTTCAGGGCCTAAGTACCAGAGGAACACAGAAACAGAACACAACAAGTGTATTTTCTCCTGGTTGAAGATCTTACTAGGTTAGACGCTAGGTAGTCACTTTTGGCCATTCTTTTCTGTTACTTCAGGTACAGCGCTGAGCATGTGCTCCAAGCAGAGCCAACAGGAGAGAAAAACTTTTGCAGGTCAGCTTTGCATAAGACATTTTCTTCCTGAAAGTATGAAATGGCCCCAGGAGGAAAAAAAAAAAAGCCTTCACTATATTTCAGGCTGCTGTGGAATCTAACTTGTGAAACACTGAAGTGTTCAACCCAATACATTTGTTCAAGAAGGAATGAAACAAAACACAGAGCAATTCAAGAGATCTTCTGGGTTACACAGTCTCATCCTCTGTAGCTGAAGTCACTAGGCACAGAATCATTTTCAAAACGTGCATAAATCATCTGCTTTTGCTTGAAAGGGACATGGGAATTGCTATGATGCTGCTCTTAAAGAAAAAGATAGATGATTTTTTCTCCTGTTGCTGAAAGGAATGTAATCTATGAATAACACTGTAGTTCCCCAGATTGCTCAAATGAAGTGGGTTGCTATGCTTATTCTTAATAATTGAACATTTTTTCCGGTTTTCAATTCTAAAAACTCCAGCCAGCCAAGTAAATGAATCCTGTTGACTAAACAAAAAGAATCATTGGAATCAGCTACTTCCTTTTGATCTGGATTTTTACCAGCAAAGCTAAAATCGCTTCATAACCATCTTCAAGGAGTATAGCACTTGTTGAACTCAAAAGCCCTTATTTCACGTTGCAGATTTTTTCTTCCTCTAGTTTATGTCTGACCCATCTGCAATTTGCCACTCTCCTTCAGCATCTCCAGGCACAGCTAGCAGAGCTGGATCCAATATGCCATTGTGATTCCCATCACTGTAGCTCAGAGGAGCGCACCCTTTCCATGTTCCCCCAATGCGTTCTCAAGTGTTAGCCTCAGATTCATTTGGCTATTGCAAAATGTAAAATTATCATGACCTATTAGACAACCTTAAAACTCATGCATTTTAGCCATAGATTGGAAATACAGAATGTTTGAACCCAAAGAGTTTGGCAGCCAAGGGAAAATACAAATTAGTTTCAGAGCCTCCCTTCTAATAGCATTAGAGAAGGATGAGTTGGCAAATAGTGAACCATAGATGATATTAGTAGAAAAGGATATAGTGCTTTCTCTAGACAGCACAAAAGCACTTCTTTCCTAAAGGAAGCCATGCAACTGTGTCCAGTATTGGTGTGTGGTGACCTGTTGTGCCTACTATAAAGAGGGCCAGGGCATTGCACTGCCTGCATGGTCTTAAATTCACACTAAAGAATCATCTTCCTCTCACAGATGATGCAGACTTGAATTTGTCCTCAACAGCCAGGCCAGGAGAAGGATGAACCTCCTGCCATCAACATCCATGTTGGACAAGCAGGAAGACAGATGATTCCTCCGTGGAAAAGGAGAGCTTTTGTTAAGCATGGAGGATTGGAGGTGTCTATGACTATTTGCTTCATGCAAATTCAGAAGAAGATGTGAATTAGATTTTCTGGAGGGAACGGGTTCAAGTGAAATGGGGGAAAACAGTAACACTGCTGCAAAGCCAGCTGCTTCTAGTACAGGAGGATTCAGACAGAAGAAGAAGCAGAATGGTGCTGGAAATGCTGCTGCCCACAAGCGTTCCAGCAGTGATGAGGTAAAGCTCTGGAGTAAATTTCCATTGTCTTTGCAAAGCAAAGTAAACATTGGAGGATTGCTCAACACCAGCTCTGCATGGACAGGGATAGAGCGGGATTACAGCAAAGGCCTAGCAAAATGCATCTGGGGTGTCCAGAGAGTGTGCCTAAGGCCAGTATCACTTTAGCCTGTTGAATGCTGTGTGCTTGAAGGGATGAGGGATCTGCAGACCATCTCCATCTCTGGCTCACTACAGTGACTTGCAAGGCAGCCTAGTTAAATGCCCCAGCAGCATCCAGTGTGTACATCATACACCTTATCCCCTATATGACTCAGGTCACAACCACTCTGACTCAGCATCCCACAACAGGACCTCCCACCCCAGGTGTCCTCCCCTCCCTGCTCCTTCCTCCCACCCCCTGTCTGGGCTGATGATGCAGCTGCTTCTCCAAACCCTGCACTACCTGGAACTCTTCCACATTAACCCCCAACATTTTGGAGATCCATACCTCTAAGCGATGATGAGACTTGAGCCCTTCTGCTTTGGTAGTGTCTTGATGAGTTCTTGACTTTTACACATTGCTACAGCTCTTGCTTATCATCTCATTAACCTCATTAATATAGTCACGAGCTGCTGAGAAAATCAACATCACATCTTTGCTAAAGGCTATTTACTGAGAAAAAAAGAGAGGCTTAGCAGAAACTTTGGTAAGTCTACAAAACTATTCTCAAGTGTAAAACCAGTAATCAGTTCAGAGAAATCCTATTTCCTACCCAAGGAATCAATTTTAGAACTTTTCTGACTCATTTGTTACTGTATATGCATTTTGGGGTTGATTCTTAAAGAGATATTAGAATTGGTCATGAGGCATATGTTGATCACTACTACTAAAAGGCAAGCATCAGCCACTGATTGTGCATTAAGTCTGGACAGTACTGCAGAGACCGTTCTCCTCTAGATATTCCAACACCCTCAAGAGCTTTCTGAAATGAGATGGCATTTTATCAAGGACATACGATAAGCTGGATGTAAGCCAGGCTTCAGTGAAATGCACATTTAGCTTTGTTCACTTTTTAACAGATTTTTGTTTTCATTCTCAAGCACGCTCCCTGGAAAGGTAAGCAGGTGTTTGGTTGTGGGCAGGAGGGTGCTGTCCCTGTTGAAGGCTGGCATAGCAGCTTCCTCCTCCAGTTTGCCTTCTTTACTTTCATGGGCATGCTGTGTCTTCTGCATTACAAACCAACAGGGGAGAATCAGGTCACCATTTGACAGATTATCCTGGAAGCAGCAGAGTTTGGCTATCAGAGTTAGAGACTCTTACCTGGCTGCATCCCACCAGAAGCACCAGCAGCAGCGCTAGGAGCCCACCATCCACTCTGATGCTGCAGCATCCTGCCAGGCTGGGGGACAGTGTACAACAATAGCGAAGCTCCCAGTTCCTGTGAAGGGGCTGGAGCTGGTGACACGCTTCATGCTCCACTGCCAGATGCTGGCAGACCAATTTCAGGCTGTCCCTTTCCCTGTAGCCTCTCTCTCTCTCACCAGGGTGGTGTGATTCCCCGAGCCTGGCCCTGTCACTATTAGTCCCCTGGCATATGGAAGCTGCGTGGTCCTGGGGCACTGCTGCCCGCGTGTGGGGCTTCCCTTCTGACAGTCCTGCATTCAGGGCCAGGGTCGCAGGGGGATTCGTACAAAGGGGAGAATGCTTCCTTTCAGCAGCCCGAGGTCAGCGCAGGGCTGCTTTGCTCACAGAGGTCAATCATTAGGATGCTCAGAGATGGCTAGGATACTTGGGGAGGGCAGGGCGTTCTCCACCCCCCTGCTTCTCCCAGCGCTGCGTGTTGTCACGATGATAAATGAGAGAGCAAGGTGGGGAAGCTCTTGACTGCGCGTGGCCCAGGCCCCTGGGGGTTCACAAACTACTGCAAAGCGGCAGCTGATAAAATGGTAACTAATTCAATTAGTGAAATTTAATTTAGGTGGAGAGCGGATGGTGGGTTTGCCAAGACCATATGGGAAACCAGTGGTGTTTCCATATAGAAGAACTTAATTTAAACAATGAACTCATGGGTCTTCATAACCCAGCAGCCAAAGAGCCCCCAGGAAGCCCTGCAAAGGGTTGGAGCGATTAACCAGACAAAAGCACAGAGAGTCTGGCTGAAGAGGGGGAGCAGGGGACAGAAACCACCCGAGCTCGGGAGTTGAACACGGCCAAGTTGGAAGAAAGCCCTGCACTTGCCAGAACCCCATGTATGTGTGTCTGCGTGTCCCCCACCCGCTTCCTCACAGCAACGTGCTGCATGGCCCTGCCTCCATGGCCCAGTGGGAGGCTTCAGTGGCAGGGACGTGCGAGGTGAGAAGGAAGAGTGGGATACGTGCTCCCGATCAGTGGGGAAGCCGCTCTGAGGAGAAGTGCCAAGCTTCTGTAGTGGCTAATTAGAGTAAAAGGCTTCCTGTCTGTCACAGTCCGCCAAAGCTGCACGACGGCCCCATGCACCAGGCACCTGCGTTCAGTGCACCCGGCCTTTGGGGAGGAAAGGAGGGAGCCTCAAGGCACCAGCATCTCTGGGAGACATCATGCATCTCACCTTTCCTCACTGGAAAGAAAAAAAAAAAAAAAAAGAAAGAAAAAAAAAATAAAAGTAGGATTTGGTTTGATTTGAGTTTGTTTTTGTTGGCAAAGAGCCCTCACAGAGTTTGGAAAGAGTCCTGTGACAGAGTTCTGCTAAGGAGAGCATTCCCAGTACTGATGCAGTACTGATGTTGCGGGTATAAGCCTTCACAGAAACAAATTTATAAGCCTAAAAACCTGGGAAGTCCTGCTGAGAAGGCTCACAAAGACCTCTGCTCAGGGAACAGAAACAATGCCATGTGATGAGAGCAACCAAGTGCCACAGACAGACAACCTCAGCAGCAAATACCAGACACTCTGATTTCTCTAACACGCAGACAAATGCCCAAGCAGTTGCCCGTGGCTGTATCTCCAAGGCACTGAAGTCCGCTGGGAGCAATTAGGGCTCAGCAGCACGCTGGGAAAACTCCAGGAGAAACTGCAGCTCAGTTTGTACAGAGAAAAGCCATCTTGTTGCAACACTCACAATGGATGGGGTCCGCTTTGGTGCATGGTTGAGACTCAGCAAGACGCATCCAAAGCACATGGATGGCAGGTACAACTCCTGGCCTGTGGTTAGCCAGCACTGCACAGATTCTCTGGATGGGATTGTGTAGCAGAAATGCTAAGTCAGGGCCTGAAGCAGTGATTGAGCACCTGGTGGAAGGCAGGGCCAACCCAGGGGAGCTCAGGTGCATGCAATGCTCCTGAGAAACTGGAAGGGCTGGAGCCAGGACCCACCCCTTCCCAGACCTTATTTAAAGGTTGGCAGTGAAATCAGAAGTATCTTACTACAGATCCCTGCCTACCAGAGGTCTTCCAAGGGTAAGCAGTTTTTCTTCCTTTGTTTCTGCATCCATGGCTGTTGCATTTGGGCTTGTTCTCATTTGTTGTAGCCTAGGGTTGTGTCACTCTGCTGTTACTGCTGTACTTGCCATACTATTGTAGCATTACAAGTGAATTTAAGCACCCATGTTTGGTGGGAAGTAAGACTGAGTAGGAACCTTTCACAACTGAAAAGCAGAATCCACTACTTTTAATCTTTTAATGTGGTTTTGTCTGAGAAAGGTATTAAAATGCAAACCCATCTGGGTTTGCTTGGTAACTGTGGTACAATGTAAATGTGCCTGAGTAATAATTCCAAATCATCCATTCAGCACTAATTGTAACCCGCAATATTGCGCACTGCTAACACTGAGGAATTCTCTTTGTGGGCTGCTATTTTAGACTCTGGTAAAATGAATTTATTTATTTATTTATGTTTAACTCAAACGTATCCACTGAGATGTTTTCTGGGAGAGAGAAGGAAGTTAAAAATATAAAAACGGCTGCAAACCTTTAACACTTTGCCATCTACTCCAAGAGTGAAAAAACTCTTCAGGATTGGAGAAGCAGGGAGGAAATAAAGGGGACAACAGAGCTGCTTGCCAGCTTGAGACATGGAGAGGGGAAAGTCTAAATGAGTCCCTGCATTGAGGAGGCCATGGGTCCCATGGGTCTATGGCTGACAGAAGAGGACACAATGAGGCAGACGCAGTGCTCTTGGTGCTTTTTGTATGCTTGGCCTCCAGAGGCTCTTGTTTGCAAACAACATCTGTCTTTTGCACTATTCCAGCACTTCCTTCTGCCAGCCAGGGTCCACTTTTGAGGCTTCCCTATGACATCTGCTTCCACCTGGCCCAAGCTGCCATGAGCAAGTGCCCAGAAGATGAGGACAACAGCACGAGGTGGCTGTGGCAGCACTTACACACATGCATGGCCCAGGAGGGAGTGTTACTGCTCTGGCTGAGGTACTACTGGAAGGGAAGTGAGGAATACAAATGATGAAGAAATGTTGTTCCAAATGCAATAAGAGATGTGCCACAGAAGAATTGAGACCTGAAAGTGTGAAGAGGGACCCAGAAGTATGAAAGAAGGAAAAGATAAAGCTATAGGTCTGGTACTGATGTCTGAAAGATTGTAGTGGCTGAATTACAGGTATATGAGGCCACCAAGAAACATACAACAGATCTGCAGGATTTGCGCCCTTTTGAACTCAAGGCAAAAACTTTTAGGAACCAGATTAGTCACAACTTGTGTTGATGTTAACATAGGTTATTTTCTCTATTTGAAGACCTCAGGGCTCAAAAGATGTGGCTGTTTGCTGTGTAGCAGAGAAGAGGAAGCTTTGTGTGGCAAGTGCATCCCAAAACAATCCCTCTTCAGGAAGAGCCTTCCTTTGAACACACTCAGCAGCATTAGAGCTACTTCATGCAAGCAGAAAGGTGTGAAATAACAGTAAGTGCATGGGACAAGGAGACGATGAGAACTAGCCTATTGCAGTGTAAAACTGATGAAAAGCTACCCCAGGAAACCAAACTGGACCAAAATATAATGGGGACAACTGCTCACATGTGCAGACAACAAGGAAATTTGGAAATCTGTCGTTGTGATGGAATCCCTACAAACTTAGCATGGTGAAATTTGTCTTCAGCTACTCCCTCCCTGGCTCTGAATGCATCAGCCAGCAAATGGTGGGTGTCTTGGATGCTCAACAGAACCTGTGTGCAGTACAGCTGCTGGGCTAACAAATAACATGGTAGATTTAAATCTCACAAGAGAGCAAGGGAAAATCCAGTTCGGGGCTTTCTGGCCTTTGTTTCTATTATGCACCACTGGAACAAGGAAATATATCAATATGGAAGTTTAAAAATGGTCTGAGGCTTCACGGAACTTGCATCAGAGTGGCCCTGTGCCTGATATTACCATAGTTCATAAAGGTCACATGGTGAAGTGCTAGTTTCAGGCAGCATGGCTTTGGGAATTTCAGAGGGTTGTTTAGAGGAGCAGTCCAGGACTTGGCCGCAGTACTGATCAGGCTGTGCAGGAACTTTACTTCATCCCACAAATACCTAAAACTCAATTTTGTTGCAATGTGAATAATCTGCAATTAATGTAGAACTTTTGTCCATGGTCACTAACTGTTCTATGAGAGCAAGCTACAAACTTCCCTGGCCTATCTAGAGAGCTGCTAGCTTTTTGGGATTGCTCTTGACAGAAACATTTTGAGTTTCAACTGGCTTTGCTAAGAAATCCATAGGGGGTAGATTGCCTGGTGTTTTTCCAGCCACCCGTGAGTGCTCTGAGGAGCACTGCTGCTCAGCTTTCCTGGAGCACTGGGCACTGGCACGGGGAAGGCTGATCAGGAGGGAGCACAGACTCTCTGCACCAGTTATCTGTATTTTTATTGCACTGTCACACCAAGTCTTACCTGTAAGAGTTGAGATGACACAGTGCTAAAGCTGTGGGCAGGCTGTGATGGTGCTGGTGCCATTGCTAGCAGAGGGAACTTGCTCTGTAGAAGTATGGAGAAGGCCAGTGTGTTCACAGAGACAAGAATAAAGTGTTTTACAATAGGGTTTGGCAACAAATGCAAAGTATTGTTAGCTTTGCTGTTGTTGGGGGTGCAGAGGAAGGCACAATTTTCTCATAGAGAAGCTACATTTCAGCCCAGTTTGCTGTTCCAGATGGAAAAGTGAGAGACAAGTCTGTACCTCAGCATCTAGGTTTCTCTGAAATGAGTAGGCTACATTAGAAACTCTCTTTGCTGTTTAGCTTCATTGGAATAGATTGATTTCTCCTATAGCCTGAATGTAACCAGTTATGCCAGTGGAAGCCCCGTGTGCAGGCAGCTCCATCCCACATCAGCTGTGGGATGCACCTCCCTGGTGGGAACCCAGGTCAGCCCATTTGAGCAGATGGGCTCAGAAAAAGAATTATAGGTCAAATTTTGAAGTGTATACACAGCTGCAGATCGAATATTTTAGACTACTGAAAGAGAGAAGAGCAGCTACTGTCCACTTTAGTGGCAGGAGATATTGTGCTAGTCTGTCATGAGTCTCATGAAATGGATTAATTGATGTAAACAAGGCTCAACATAACTCCAATTTGATCTATCCCTGTAACTGTCTTATGCACTGTGGGGGAAAAGCAGGTTGGTGTTTTTTGATTTTTGTTTTTTACAGGATCTCCATCCAGCTGATCACTCTTACTCTTGCATGGTGCTTGATGGACAAGCATCATTTTGATGGAACCATAAGTTCGCTTTAATGGAAACTGGGGGCTGTGTGAGAGTCACTACTGCTAGAGAGAATTCTGCATTTCCAATGGCCTGAGTTATTTAATGGCTTATCTGAAATTCTCAGAGTTACCAGGACAGCTAGAAGAATACAGGCTGCAAGTGCTCAGAACTGCATGCTTTCCAGGTAATCTGATTTCCCATACAACATGTTCCTGGGGAAGGCATTGACTCCAGCTGCTTCTTGAGGAGCTCCACTCGCTCCTCCTGCTGAAGAGACCTCAGCTCTGTATGGACTGCAGAGGCTTTTCCCTGTGTGCCCTGTTTGGTTGTAGTTCCCCTACTGGGCTGCCCATCCCCAGGTGAAGCCAACCCTATGTGTGCTGAAAATATTTTCTCTCAAAATGACTTCAGCAGCAGCTCTAGTGTGATGCTCAGAGCATTTCCTGACAAGAAAGGACATTGTATAAGACCCTGGCTATGACAATGCCTTCCACAAAAGGAGGGAAGGAAGGTAAATATAGAAAATTGAGGAGATATTCTGCATTGAGAGACACAACAAAAGGAAAACTGACAGGAAATGACTCCACAATGGGGCCAAATTCAGGCTCCTTAGTCCTAAACACTCTGTATAGGCAACCCCCATCCTCCAGCAGCTGAACAGGGAGTGCCAAGCACCCCTGGAAACTGGGAATGCCCTAGACAGAAATCATTGAGGCTCTTCCTACTGCATTTGAGAGCTAATCTCTTACTGAATATTTAAAACAAGCCTTTAAGTTGGCTGCTGTAAGCTTTCTTTTTTAGCAGTGTGAGTCTAGCTAGGTCTTCATAAAGCATCTTTTTCTGCAGGTATTAACAGACTTATTCATTTTCACTGCACTCGGAGTCAGAGATGTTGATGCAACCCAAGCCCATTTATTCCCATGGTGTCTGGTCTAGGCCAGTCATCCTTGCATTCTCTGAAGTCAGTGGATAGAGAAGTAAGTATTTCCAAAGGATAATTCATCCCAAGATTAATGGTGTTAGTATGGGGAGGAGAGGTTAAACTGCTCTTTGAAGATGCTTTCATGGATTAGCAGGAAGTATGGCTTAGACTAAACATCTACCTGCTAAATAAAGAAGGGATGAATCCTACCATTATGGTCTAAACTGATAATACAATACAGATGTGTAGAGCAGTAAGTGACCAGATGGTAAATTTATCACACTACAGTGTAGTTTCTTGTAACATAAATACAGGCTGATTAAATAGTTGATTTGCTCAACAGAGCATCTCTGCTTCATTACAAGAGCTAGTCTGGAGCCATTACAATTTGACATAGGGCCCTGTGTATGTTTTTAGAAAATATGATGGTCTGGAAATAAAAGATTATGTGCAAGCAGCAATTTTTGGTCAATTAATCTAAGGTTTTCTGGACTGAAAAAGAATCCTGTTGTCCATTTTTCCATGCTATGTGCAGAAATGATATTTAATGCCAAATTACATTTAAATGAACAAAACCACTGCAAGACTACAATACATTAGCGCTACTAAACATAGCCTCTCCATGTATTCCCTTGTGCCTCAGAGTCAATGGTTTTGTTTTGAACAAGCAAAACAGATTTTTCTTCAAGGCTCTCTGGTTTATGGAGCTACCAAAATGCTTTGACAAACCTACTTCTGATACTGTGGGTGCTGAAAATAAAGAAGAAAATTAAAATGTAAAATAAAAATAGGGTTTTCATGAATCATCCTATCTGCTGGAAGCAGTTTCTTTCAGTCTGAGCATGAGCAGCCCATGTCCAACATCTCCCAAGCCAGGACACGCATGGGGATCCAGGGTCATGTCTCTGTAAAACTACAGTCAGAGGAGATCCTTCCATCTCCATTCCTACAGCACACATCCATCCTTCAGGCCAGGCTGCCTATAGTTTGGAGGAGGTATAGTGACCCCAAGACCTGCTTGCCTCTCTGTGTTGCAAGCACCAAACTTACACCCATGTTGCCACCTTCCCTACATAGCTATGGGATGGTGTGTGAAACCAAAGACCTGGTGTGGGTGATTCCAGAGGATGTCAGCATGACTGTGCAGAGTAGCAAGGAGACCTTTTGGATGGGGGGCAGGTTGCCTTCAAAGTATCAAAGATGTCCTTCCAGAGAAGGAATGCGCTCAGATGTTCTGCCAGCACAATGCCGTGCCACTTACAGGAATGTTTTCAGCAAATATCAGCCCAGTTCTTCCCCAGCCTTTGCTGAGGACCTCTTAGCCAAGCACAGCTGGGTCCCCCAGAAAGCACTTTCCCCAGGTATATCTTGGGCTTGGAAAAATCCTTAAAGATGTGTATATTCACAGAACCATAAAATCATTAAGATTGGAAAAGACTTTTAAGATCACCTAGTCAGACTGTGTTCATAGGGTGTCTATCTGTTTTGATATAAGCTGCTGCCCAGGGACTTTTCCACTCAGTGAAGTTTTTCCAGCTGTGTGGAAAACTAGTAAGAGCAGGCATTTCTCCAGCATTTTCAGAAGAGTTTGCACTGTGTTAGCAGCTAGCATCACTTCACAAAAGAAACATAATGTTGAAAATAATTGAAAAATTCTTTTGTCTATCAATCATTTAGTTTACGTAACTTTGTCACTTTTGAAGGTTTTACACAACACCAGAGCTCAGAAAAGTGACTCTTCAGGGGAAATGCAGATCAGTAATTCAGGTTACTGGTGAGTACATCTCCTGTGTCATGCCTTTGTAGTGAATTAGCATGGCCTATTGCTCTCTCTTGGCTCTGCTCATGAAATAGCGTAGCCATTCAAATATAGCCATTTTTTCATGCCTTTCTGTCCCCAGATGGAGCTTTTCTTCACAATAGGCCAAAGGGGAAGAGCCTGGAGGACCGCGCTTGTGGTAATTGTGGTAAGAATGAAGATCTGCTGGAGGTTTCCAAGATAACACTTGAAAATCAGGGTACATCTGAGCTGTATAACGTGACTATCAAATCTAAAGCTCTCCAGATGCCATTCTAGTCTCAAGGGCAGCTCCCACTGCTGCTTTTGCTCTGAACATCTCTCCATTGGTGCTGATGTCCCACACCTGACAGACTCCGTACCTGGGACTGAAAGGAAATTCCCTTGTGAATTCCACATGGACTGTTGCTGTGTGATGGGGAGAAGCAATTTTCTTCAGACTAGAGAACAGCTGGAAGGGTAAGCTCTGATCATCCTCCATCCTCAAGTATTACCAATGCAAGAAAAGGATCTGGGTTTTGATGATTTCTTTTGTGTGTGCCTATGTGTTTGTTTTTTATCATGAGCAGTTAGTTTCTATGAGGCAGAGGATTTCTGAAGGCCACTTTTAAGGTTGGAATTTAGGTGGTGGGAAGTTGGAGAAATGTAGAGAAGAATGATGAAGTGTTAGTCTCCTGTTAAAAGCACAAAAGGGACATAAATGACTGATCTGAGTACCACCACTGTCTCTCCTCAATCCTTATCTGTCTTATGCTCATTTAAACAAATGCAAACTCTTTCATTTACCTCCTGCTACCAAGAAAATATCCAATTAGAGACAGAAAATACCTTGAGACAAATGAGCTTAGCCTCAATACTGTGATTCTCCTTCATAGAATCATAGAATCACAAGGCTGGAAAGGACCTACAAGATCATCTAGTCCAACCTGTCCTTTGGACACCATACTTGAATATCAACCAGACTGGATTTAAATGACAGCAGCACCTTTTTCCTTCTGAAAAATTGTGTATCATGTGTTAGGAGAAACAAATTCTGTTGCACACCTCAGCACATCCTCCTTCCAATCTTGCAAATAACCCAATCTATACTGAAATACCTTTCAGCCACATTAATGGAAAACTATGATAATTGTAACTATTTTCTCTCTCATGGCTTCACTCCCCTGTTGATTTCTGCTGGAACTCATCTGGAGAAATTTTGCCTCACTCAGGAGAAAGAAACTGATGGATGAAAGAAGAGATGAAGGCACAGTTTGGTCTGCTCTGCTGCTCAGACAGTTTCACAAGAAAGCCAGCTGCTCCATAATTTCATGTATCCCCACATGACAACAGAGCTCTCAAACCAGCAGTTCTCCATGGCTGTACACACAGAGGAGAAGCACAACCATCTTTCCCCAGGGCTATCCTCATGGGCTTGCTGGCCATTCCCTGGGAAGAGAGACCACAGGGCAGGTATGGCACTGGATGAATCAGTTCATCACGTACCTCCAAAGCTTCAGAGAAAACCTTTTCTTCTGGCCCACTCTCATGTCTCTCTTTTACTGACTCTCCCCAAAGTCCAAAGTGTGGTCTGAGCATTTCCCTTTTCAGACGGATTGCGTTTTTACTAATTTTACAGTAAATCACTTCTCTATTTCCTTTGTTTATGCTAGGTGGATTCGGTGATTTCCATGTCTGTGTGATGCATTACTTGGCACATGAGCACAACACATACCATCACTTCATCATACCCATCATTGACATCCCAGCTTTAGGACAAGAAGATGTAAAATCCATCTCCATGCTGTCACTTCCCTTCTCCCTCTCACACTTGTTCAAAGGTACCTCTGGAAACTTCTGCCTCAAGTTCCTCCATCCCAGCCTCCTTCAAGTAGGAGAGTCCAAAATGCTCATGCAGCACAGCTTAGACTTGGCCCCATTGAACCTGTCTCTCCACTTCTCGTCTCCTAAAATTGTGTATCTAGCACATTGTCTGGAGGAGAACAGCAGCCTCTAAGGAGGAGGAAAGCTTCTGTGTTGTCAGCCCAGTGAAATACAGACTCCTCTCCCTGCCTTCCCCTATACCTAAGCATTGGGCCCCTTCTGAGAGCAAACAGCTGACCTGCATCTTTTGAACATCTTGGCTTTTATGGCTTGGATCCCAACCTTAGCAATGTTTCAGTCCTGTTTTCTCTTTGCTGAACAGCAGGCCTGGAAAGCTTCACCCTCACTGCAGTTAACACACATCCTGCCATGCCCATGAAAGGTGTTTTTCTTCAAAGGACCCGGTGCCAATCCCCAAATGCACCCATTGCAGCAGGTGAATTGTCTCCATGGAGACCTCCCCAGTGCCCTCTTTTCAGCTCCTCCCTCTTTTATTGTAAATAGCATCTGTATCTCTGCTGGAGCAGGCAGCTCTCTGCTTCCTGGTCACCTGCTTGCCCAACGTGCCTCTTGGCCTGCTGCTGTCTGGGAGAATAGCAATGCCACTCTCAGAGAGTAAACCACACGTTACAGAGAGCTCTTTTTATTCCTGAGTTTCTTTCCACCCCCATCCCATTATCAGATTTGCCTGCATTTCTGGTGGCAGCTGCAGCATCATGCTGCCAGGGACCATGTGTTCAGGGGGAGTTTGGAGGGAAGGAGACTGGGGGGCTGCAACCCCTCATTTCTGCTCCTTCCCCTTTTGATGCCCAGGACAGAACAGCTAGGTAGCTGGACATTCTGCTTTCACACATCCAGAACATGCCTTGATCCTCCCTGAGCAAAAAGAAAAGTGTTCAGGAATTGCCCATATCCCTAGGATTTACTTATTTCTTTATTCTCCTTATAGTCCAAAGGCCTCACCTCCCACCCAGCATCTTCCTCATCCTTGGTTGGGAAACTCTGTCATATACAGCAGGATTTTTTTAAGAGATTCAGGGAAAAATGTGGAGGAGTAAATGCACACATGTTCCTTCCTGCTCCTTCACCCTTCTTTCTAATGAAGACAGCTGGCACGTACCCAGCACATTGCTGCAGTTCCTCTGCTCCTCTCAATATTTTGGGGCCATATTTTCATACCAACAAACCATTACAAAATTTCTCCAACATACTCGGCACAAACAAGTATTTCTCTGACAGGTCAATGCAACACCACCTACTGCTCATTACACACATAAACTGATATAAACTGAGGACGGCGGTCCTGGTGGCAAACAAGGTACTTCTTGTAAAACAATGCCAGAAAGACTGGAAGAACCTCCACAAACCCAGGCTAGCAATCTGCTCTTCAAGCAGCAGTTTAAACAGTTTTGGAGTACATGTAAATGGGTTATGCACTCAGACCGTGACTCCCATCCTTTGCCAGACCAACACATACCCCTTTTGTCCCACTGTTGCCTGCCAGCTTCTCCATAACTTCTACCCCACAAGATCTCCAGATGCTCTCATTCAAAGCAAAAAGGGAAACTGAAAGGACACAGTACTAGAAATAAGTGATGTGGGAAAACTCCTCCATATCATTAGGGGAGTCCTGACACTGCCTTTGGAAGAACATTTCATGAAGGGTGATTCTCTTCTATTGTCACACTCATACTGCTACAACAGAATCTCACCGTTAGGGCATGGGGAGTTTCCAGGGAGGGGAGAAGAAAATTGGATCTTTCAGTTCCTTTCACCTCAACTGCAAAAATATGCTTTCCTACTTTTCCTGTTCTAGGCAGATTTTCCTGGCCCTTAACCAAGTCTTTTCAGCTGATCATTGTTCAAATCTATGACGCATGGTCAACGTGTTCAGCAAAAGCTGCATTTTACTGTTAACCAATGAGTGCTTGGGTGTCAACCACAAAGAAAGTGAGATCCAGATTTTGAAAGTGTCAGAAGTGGATTTCCTTTGACATTAACATTTCTCTGTCATAGCCCAAGCTCCTCTGTTAGTCTGGATCAGTCCTGTTTTCTCCAGGAAAGACCAAGTCAGTACTGATAGTGCTCCAAGTGCACTCCTGCACAGTTTGTGCAGCACAAACTCTGCTCAGCAGACGCTCATGCAGAACTCACTGATTCTGAGAATGCAGTCCTCCAGGTTCTGTGGGACACTCAGGACAGTCACAAGCTTTTGCATACTTGAGCTTTTCCCCTCAGGAGTGCAGCACTCAGTGGGGGTGGTGGGAACCAAAAGAGCTAATGTTCACAAGTACAAACACTGATGACCAGACGAGTGCTGCCCTTTGCTTGTAAGCAAGCCCATGTTCCCATACTTGACAGGACAACTGTTTCTCCCCAGCTCCAAGCCACACAGTTGGATGGAGCATTCCCACTCATTGTTTTTGTACAATAATCACCTTCAGGCAGAGAAGAAAGTTAAAATAACAGACAGACAAATGAAACACAGGTACCAAAAATGGTGAAAGATGATGAGATCATCTTGTCCTTCCCCCTCGCTTAGTCAATACAAGATTGTTCCCCACCGGACCTCCGAACAATGCTACTTAACCTAGATGCAATCGTGCTGCAGGAACTGCCAAATACAATGCAGTGAAGAGCAGAGAATGAGCTCATATGAGTTAATCCAATTCCTGCAATAAAACAATCTACAGCTCTGGTCTCCATCCTGCAACATTCTGCCTAGCCAAACCTTCTGCACTTGCGTGCTAGCACTTGAACAAAAGCTGCAGCCGGTGTGGTGCTGACACAACCTGAAGCTAGCAAAACACAACACCATAATATCAACCGATGATCTTGCTACTAAAACCACTGCTTTGTTTAGGTGGAACCCATAAACCTTGTTCTTCACAGACAGTTGGGGAGCAAAGCATTATTTCCAAGAATGCTCACAGAGAGGAAATCCATTGTGTAGGTCAACATGAATAGACTCTTGCATGTGAAGTCTGTATGGGCAACATGAATAGATCTTTGCATGTGAAGTCTGTATGGGAAGCATACAGGTGGCTAGTGAGAAAATAAATAGCTTCTTATCCAATACAGCAACACAGCACAAACAGCTACTGATGACCTGCAAACATTTAGAAGGCACCTCCATCTGTGAGACACGCAACACAGGATCCCAAACCAGCACCACCCAGGCAGCACACTGCAGGAACAGCCAGTCAGCACACAGCAAGCATTCTTCATGGCCCACAGAATCCATCACTGACTATACTGTTCATATTTGCTATTTGTAAGATGTGTCCAGAGCAACAGACACACATTCAGAGGGTGGGAAGTAACATCCCAATGACTCCTAGGACTGCTATCTTGCTCTGCCTTATGTATAATGGGCCTCAAAGCAGAGGGTTAAAATCCCTGCCCAGGCTCCATCAAAGCACTTTCCTGGAACAGGCCGGGGTAGCAAACCCATCTCCTCCTTAAAATCATGTAGCTGAGAAAAAGCAGAGAGGCTTTCATCACTATTCTGTATGCATAATTAAGTTTCATTTGCAGAGCAACGAGTTCTTAGTAAGTGCACACATACAGATCTTGTTAATTTATGTGAGCAATACCCAGAAACAGAGTTCTCTGGCCAGGGTTCAGGCAGCAAGCAGAAAAATGTATCGTGATACTGGAATGCAACAGTGTATACAAAAATATGTCCACCAAGTGCAACACTGTAAACAGGAGCAAAAGTAAAATAAACAAACACATGTCATCTCATCTGGGTCACAAGTTGACTCGACGTGACGTTTCCTTTTGTAGTGAAGAAAATTGGAGAAAAAAGAGTCTATTTATATAGGCTCTGGAATAAATGAGGACAGCTTTTTCCTAGCAGTATTGACTATTTTTGCAGTTTTCTCATCTTAGACATTAGAGGCTTTCCCTCCTTTCTAGGGCTGAAATTTTCCTTCTACTTGAACTCATGGATCATAAGCCACAGTCCTGAGCGCATAAAACTGCATCACTGTGCAGCTGCAATCGTTGATCTCAGCCACATGGGTCTGCCATAAAATCGGAGGCATATGCAGGCTGAGAACAGTAGCTCTGAGTTCAATACTACTAGCTTTTGAAGGCTTTGGAGACTGCCTCTGTTTCTCCCATGCTAGCTTTTTCCTCCCAAATGATGCTTTGCAGCTGTGTGTCTTTCAGATCCCTAGGGAGCCCATTTACACTGCTGCTCTTAAATGACTAAAGTGGGAACACGCGTCCTGCGTTTCTACACACACACACACACACACACCCATGCGCACAGAACTCTGAAGCCCTGTGGGTGGTTTTCATGGAAGAGAAAATTTTTGCTGGTGCTTCTCTCAGCCTGCCTCATGCAGTGCAAGCATAGCATTGGTCTTGGACATGTTCCTTGTGCTCCTGAGCTGCACACTGCCTTGTGCAGGTGGCTATCCAGAGCACTCCGAGCAATGTGCATGGAGCATACACATCAGAAGGAGGCATAGGAAGGAAACTGACCTCATATTCCCATAGACCTCACTGAAGTGCCTCTTGCTTTCTGGTTGCAGGGCACACATTTTGAATACCAGAACAGGTTGGACATGCTGCAATAAGTCCTACACAAAGTCACTCATTTACCACAAGCAGCAAGTAAAAGCAAGATGTTGTGGAGTGCTATTGAGAAAGCTGATGCTCACTTCAGCCTAGGCATCCTTCTACAGTCTTTAGGGAAGATGGTTGTGCAAAGGCCACACTCTCTGTGGAGCATCACTTCTGCCTGTTTTGAAGAACTGGAGGAGCCAAGTATCTGGGAGCAGAACCTGCTGACTGCCTGTTACCAGCTCAGCTGCCATATGCACAAGACTAACCCAGGGCCCTTGGTAAGGGGCTCCTCAGAGCCATAGCTCACCATGGCTGCAAGGTTGGCAGGAAAGGCTGACCTAACCCTGCACCAAGCTGGCCCTCAGACCTATTGTCTTGAAATCAGGGTAATGATGGATGCCTAGGATGTTTCATCATTTCCCAGAACTGTAACAGGGCCCACGTTTAAACTTCATCAAAAACTTTTTGGTTTCCTTTCTAATTTTTATGTGCCTGGAGAGCTGGCTATGCCTCCCCCAGCCTTTGTTCTCCTGTTATTAAATGACTGATCCATTTTCTCAAAGGACGAGTGCTACCATTGTGCAAATCTATTAGTTAGATATTGGTTTTATCAGTAAAACCCCAGTAAGGGGGCTGCTACTTGGGACATGTCCTTCACATTCTCTCTGTTCCTCTCCCCTTCCACCCAGGCTCCATCTCTCCTTTCACAGCTTTTTTCCCACACTTGCCACGTGGCCAAATAATCCAAAGGCTGGAGGAGACAGCTATAGGAAACAGGGCAATGAGCTTCCGTATGAGTTAGGCATGGATGTTTGGAGCAAGAGGTTAAGAGGCTGAGGGTCCTGGGCTGAGCTCAGATAGAGTCCCAGGGCCCACAGGTTTGGGTAGGCCTAGGTTAAGGCTTTCCATGGCCTTCACATCCCAGCGGTGCCTGGCACGGTCAGTGTCAGGATCCACATTGGTCTGCCTTCCCACAATACCTCCTTCAGACAGAAGTGTCCTCCACATACAAGCACAGCAGAGATCTGTGCACACACACAGACACAATGTGATTTTGGCATCTGCTCATCCTCCCTCATTTTTCATTACTCCCTCCTGCTAATATTTTCTCCCACCTTTGTGCAGAAATTTATACCCTTGCCTATCAGTCTTGACCAGGTCTTTTCCACCACCATTGCAATTAGAGCATATAAAAATAGCAGTAACCATATCACCCCTCATGTGGAAAAGAGATTGTATGCAGCAACTCACATGTTTCAGTGGCTAACTTAATAACATGGCCTTAGCCACCCTGTGCTGGGTCTGGTCCAGCTGTTTGTCCAACAGGTCTTTAGGAGCAGCTGTTCTCACCGCCAGATGCAGATCCTTTTAGCTGCTGATGAAATGGTGCCGTATTCCTGCTTGTAGATTTTGTTTCTCTACTTTAAAGGCACCTGCTCAAAATGCATTGCCATTTCTGTTATTAGATAGTCAGGAAAAGTAGGAGCTGAATTTTGCTTGCAGGCATTTTGAGGAGCAAGGCACTGTCTCATTTTGGAAGCCTCTCTCTTGCAGGCTCTGCAAACAAACTCTGGCTGCTTCCCAGACAGTTCCTGATGTGAGCTTGACATTAACCACAGCAATCCCAGAGGTCGGAGCAGCCCAGCCTTTCCTCTGAACGTGAGGAAACGACCTGCAGCCGTCAGTGGAGGCAGCTCGCTGGGGTCAGGTGGCACGTGCAGGCCTCTAGCATCATGGGTCCCAGTGCCAAGAAAAACATCTCCATGCGCTTCCTGCGGGCAGGACAGCCCCGGGTGTTTCCTCCAGGCGGG
The DNA here is from genome assembly GCF_039878825.1 of Excalfactoria chinensis. NCBI lineage: Eukaryota > Metazoa > Chordata > Aves > Galliformes > Phasianidae > Excalfactoria > Excalfactoria chinensis. Next base: position 33,689,872 of record NC_092829.1, on the reverse strand, counting down.
TGGGTAAAGGGACAAGTGGGGATGTTTGTTGTAATTGAAGCCAGTTGCTCATCCACCTATCAGAGGACACCGTAGATGCTTACAGTGAGTTGAGCAGTGGACACAAGCTCTGTGGGGACCAACAGATTCCTTGGCACCTGCAGCTGGTGAGGTATAGGAACAGGCTGCCCAGGAGGGTGGTGGAGTTACATCCCTGGAGGTGTTCAAGAGAAGGGTAGATGTGGCAGTGAAGGACAAGGTTCAGGGTGGCCACAGGCATGGGTTGATGGCTGGACTAGATGATCTGTTTGGTCAACCTTATTGATTCTGTGATTGTATGACTGCTTGTCCTCACTTGCCGGTGGACCCACAGGCCACCAGTACCAGCAGGGACCAGCCGCCATCTAATGCTACCCTCATCCCACTGCACCACGGCCTCAGGAAACCTAGCAGCTTCTTGCCTCCTTGGCTACTTTGCTGTTAGACTTCTCACCTGCACACTTCATACCATATTCCCTTCTTGCACAGGGACTGTCACTGTTTTTGACCTGTCAGGATGAAGAGCAAAGGCCAAAAACCTGATATCTCATTGTCTTGCCTACATCAATACCAGTGTAAAATACACCAGTAGAGCAATAAGCGGATTGCTTCAAAGTCACCAGGCAACACAAGTCCTTCTTGCAGCAACGTGCCGCAAAGAAAACTCCGTCACATGGCGCAGTTTTCCAAAAGCATGAGAACAGGCTCACAGCCCACTCTTAGATAAGAAGCCTCAAGCAAAGCAGAAACAACAAGCAAAAACTCAATTCAAGGTTTACTCCAGGATGGACGCCTTGCTACGATAAATTAAGGTGTTTTTCATTATTAAAAATAAACAAAGCAATGAAAGTGAACCATGTCACCATTCATACACTTAAAAAACATCTTTAATCTGCTTGGGAAAATCTTTTTTTCCCCGTAACAGGAAAAAATATTAGTTGTCCAGATAACAAGCAAAACAAAATCAACTAAAGGGCATCAAGAGACTTCCTGAAATTGAAAAAACAATGTTTTGTGTAACAAGTTAAAAAAAAAAAAAAAAAAAAAAAAGGAAAGAAAAGAAACATACACAGCAAGCAGAATGATTCCTCCAGTTTCTTCAGGTCGTTCTTGGTTTCAGGAACATGAGGAAGAACAACACAAGCAGGCGAATGTTTTATTTAACCTTACAGCATTTTACAGCTGTCCTAGCCCTCTTCCCTTCTCCCTTCCCCCCCCTCCCCGGAAACCATTTGTCTTTCTAGTGCCTTATTTTTAACAGCTCAGCTCAGCCCCGAAGGGATATGTGTAAAAACAACGAAAGAACTTAATCTGGTGACTTTGAGGCTCCCGGGACTGAAATAGTAAGCCTGATGCAAATCAGCATCACCCTGCTGTGCAGGAGGGAATGACGCCTCCTATTGCATAAGGAAAAGATGGAAGGGTCTGGCCGCTGTGGGCCATGCTGGTGGAGAGGCCCGGGAACCCATTCATCCTGCAGTAAATCTGCCCCTGGAGATGCAGGGGGAAGTTTGCACAATGTCTGCCCAAACACCGCCTGGATCCCTGCCAGGGCCACGAGGTTTTCATTCTCAGGAGCTCACAAATCCCACCTACATGCGCCCAATGAAAACAATGCTGGATGCAGCCTGGCCTTCTCCCCCATGTCTCCTTCTCAGCTGCTGTGCTGCAGAGACTGCAGGAAACTATTAGCTATGCTTGCTAGAAACCTCTGGATCCCAAGGAATTATTCACAGTGGATGTATTCAGAGTTGTTTGGTTTTTGTTTTTTCCCTCATTTAAGGTTATTTATAGTTTGCACACATTCATATATATCTTGACTTATGCATTTTCTAATGTTTGGCCCTGTAGGTTAATTGTGGCAATATAGGATTCAAAGGCTTCCTGTGCTTCAGTTACCCCAGTTTTCAGTAACACAGTTGGTTGCAATCAGGCAGTTAAGTCATGACATTATATATACTCCCTAATAAATACACATGGGGGCAAGCCCAGCCCTAGCACCCTTGCAAGCCAGTTTCAAGTGTGGAAAAGCACTTTCTGTTAATATTTATGACACAGAAGTCAGACCATTGCATGTTTGCGAAGAGTAATCCCTGGACAGGTGTAGTACCAGCCAAAGCAAATTGATTTAGAAATGTCAACATATATTCATGGATTATTTGCCAAGCTCAAGCACTTATAGTAAATGTCAATAGACCCTGGAATAGAGTTCAGCTTGCTAATAAGGAAACCTCCAGTCTTTCAGCAAGCACGTCAGTCAATGGGGAAAAAACATGAGTCTACCAAACAAATAACACCTTCCCAAAGATAATGCCAGAAGGAATTCACTCAAATCCACACCCACACTTTCTAGGCTTGCACTATCAAGGGGGGCTGGCAGTCTGCAGCACTCTCAGTGAGAGCCACAGCCACTCAAGTGAGTCCCTGGTCAGCATGGAAATACATTGCTCAGCTTCACTCCTAGAGTTCAGCATTTGGTCCCTTTTCTCAGGTGACAAGTGATAGGACATGAGGAAACAGCCTCAAGTTGCACCAATCGAGGTTTAGATTGGATATCAGGAGGAATTTATTCATGGAAAGGTAATTAGGCATTGAAACAGATATCCCAGGGAAGTGGTGGAGCCCCTACCTCTGGGGATGTTTAAGAGATGTGTAGATGTGACATTTAGGGACATGGTTTGATGGTGTACTTGTATCAGGTAGATGGCTGCACTTCATTACTGTAAGAGCTTTTTCCAACCTAAATGGTTCCGTGATTCCTGATGGAGGATTTCACTGCGCAAAGTCCCTGGGCCCATCCTGGTCAACATGCGCTCATCAAGGTACACCATATCCTGACAGGATATAAGCAGTAAACAGTAGGCAAATACTCACGCATTATCATTGGTTGGTATTTGTTGTTTTTAGAGATCTGCAATAAAATTCCCACTTAAAAAAAAAAAAAAAAAAAAAAAAGCATACAATAAAAGTAGCTTCTATTTTCTGCCGACGGCAAAGCTGTACAAAAAAAGGCACTTCCTTCATTATTATTCTGTGCACAAAAATGGTTTGATGATATCCGTGTCATTTTTTTGTTTTTGTTTGTTTGTTTTTATATTATTCTGTTGGCATCCATGTGATTAACTCTTGGGAAAAGGTTTAGTTACAATCTTATTTTAGATACCCACAAAACTGTTCCCTAAAGCATTTGTCTTTCACAGCGCGTGCCATGCTGGGGTGCGCTGGGACAAGTCAGAAAGCCCCACCACCAAAGCAGGCCCCCACCTTGGGCATACTGAGAGCTCACATCTCACATCTGGTTTTGGCAAATAACCACGAACTGGAGGCTAAAAGGTGGACAGAAAGCAAACCCGTACAACAGCGCAAATAGATATTTGCTGGAAATCACTGGCAGCATTTTCTCAGCAAAGGTTATTGTTAGAAAATATAATTGATATTAATGTCTGCGGTTATCTCATCTGATTGTATCAGCAAAATATGCTATCACTTGCTAATTACTTCTAACTTGATTTTCACGGGCAAGCAGTCGATGCTGGAAAACAGAGTTGTCTTTCTCAGCCCAGCAAAATCCTGCATAATTGCAAATTAAGCTCCAGACCGAGGCCAGCTCGCAGCCGCTGCACCCACTTTGAGAAAGCAGCACTTTCCATTTAACTTGGGATGATTCTCATCATCATTTCTCCATGGAAGTAACACTTTTCTGACCAAATAATGCTGTCAGCCCACAGAACATTGCCGTGGTACAATAGCTGCCTGCTCAGGGCTCACTCGCCACCTGCTTTTCCTTGTTTTGTTTTCTAGCCTCTAATTACTGAGCAGAGTCAATTCCTAATGAGGCAGTTTGATTTCCTGTTTTTCATACTTCTTGAGCCACTTAAAGAGCCAGTTCAACATAAAAGGAACCCTTTTCAAAACAGATTTTAAATTAATTATAATAACCTTGGTGGTTGTTGTTGTCGTCGCTCAGCGTATGTACATGTGTGCACATCTGACTTTTCCATAGCTGTGTTTCTCATTTAATATTTCCACACGGAACAACCATTTTTTTTGTTGTTGTGTTCCCCCTCCTGCCCCCGCCCCCCAACAATTCAAACTGGAAATTCTTGTCCAGGAAACTGTAGCCACAGAAACACTGTGTCTGGGGCTGAGGAGGAAAAGGTGATGATGTCATGAATAATTGGGCTGTGAGAAAAGATGGAGCATGAATAAGGAGGGAAATATCCTGACGTCTGTCTTAAAAGCTGGAAGATAAACACTTGTTGTGAATGGTACACGCTGGCTTCCAAAAGGGCCGCTAGGAAGAACAGTACTAAGCGACCACTCAGAAATATACAAATGATGCTAATGAGGTCTCCCAGCCCTCTGACCCTGCAGTATGCATGTAGTGCCTCTCAGATCACGTCGTGGGGCTTCCTCTCTGGATATCAGTGGCACTGAAGAGCTACTGCTGCTCTGGGGCTTTAGAGAGGTCTCAGCCCTCTTCCTCCTCCTTCTGCTTCCACCCCACTGCTCTGCCCCAGCCTCCCAGTGGTGCTGGTTGAAGCTGCTGGCAGAGTACATATCAGGACCTTGCTTCAGCAATGGTTCCCCATTACTCCCCATCCTCCAGGCCTCCCAGAGCAGCCAGTGCAGCCCAGTACTGCCATGATGGGCACTCCTTGTCCCAGAGGTTTGGATTCTACATCAACAGGTTGTGCCAGCCAGCAGCCCCAGGACCTGTTACATCAGCAAGCACTGGAGTTTCTCTGTTGAAACTGCATATAAAGCTCAATGAAAACAAACAAACAAACAAAAACGCCACTCTACAATGTGCTGCTGGATACAGAGAAAAGCCAGTCTGTGATAGCCCTAAAAATTTTGCTGTGGCTCAGCCATGGAGGGCTACATTCCAACCCCACCCAAATCAGAGAGCTGAGAAAACTTCAATGGGCTCTAGCTTCTGGATTATTATTATTATTATTATGACAGCGTTTTCCTCTCAGGATTCAGACTCTCTCTAAATGGTGGGAAAAAGGGTTTTATACAACCTCCAGTCTCCACATGACAAAGTGACTGCCTATTCCTACAGTCGTCTGAACAGAATAGACGGAATAAGCTATTGTCTGTGCTCAGAAGTCAGCTCCTGCACCGGCACTTGATTGGTCCAGGATGTAGAGGAACAAAAAGGTCATTGAATAAAAGAAGAACAATACTTTTCATGAAACAAATGAGCTTTTGCTAATTTATAACATGTTTGGTTTGGGTATCATATACATCAAAATGATGTAATTAGTAAATGTCATTTTCTGGAGAGAGAGAGCTCAGCAAACCCTTAATGATGGGAATTTCCTGCCCCAGACTGTAGGCTCTGTACTACCGGGGCATCATAAAGATGCTGTATTTCACTCGTAATTACAGCGGGTACAAAGTGGAACCCAGCCACGCGATGATGGGATGAGGAAAAAGTTCACCTACTGCAGAGGTTAGCTACACCGAAGAATTAATGGGAGGCATGCAACAGAGCAAATGCTGATTAAAAACACAGGCACGTTCCACGCCCAGTATCTGAAACCTGGGAGCTGCATTTTGCAAACAGTCCCACCTCCAGATACCAACATCTCTCACCATCCAGCTCCAGCCCTGAGCACTCAACTGCTGACCTTCCTGCAACACACCCAGTCACCAGCTCAGCTCCTGGAGCTGAGGGACGCTTGGACTCGGACAGCAGCTCTGCACATTGTGCAGCACTCTGCTGTACACATCCAACTGCAAGACAGTTTTCAGTAAGAGACCTCAGTATGTTCAGTGGAAACATCATCTTTCAGAGTTGCAAGGGTGTTGGCCCCCGTGCACACACACAAACACTCACAGTCACATTCACAACGTCAGACATGTTTATTCCAGGAGTTACATTTTCTAGGTCAGAGGAAAAAACTGCTCTCACAATGCCGTTAGCTCAAAGGGGAGCCAGAAGTACTGGAGATCTCATATAAGAAACACTCCCCAGACACTAGCCTTCCAGGTTACGCAGGGCCACCTCTCAAGACTCCTGATACACTGCAAGACATGGGTGACTGAGGAACGTAAGGAACCTTCTTGCTAGGAATACAGTAAGTCTTCATTTTTGTAACTTTTATTGCAAATTAGGCTTGAAACTAAGCTAACTAAGCTAACTTATCTAAATCCATTGGAAACAGCAGCTGGTTGCAGCAGTGGGGGCCAAAAGATGTAAAAGTCCTCTTCACTTGTATATTCCTTCTTCAAATAAACACATTGTCTACACCTGGGAGACTCCCCAAAAACCTCCTTGCATCTCTTCCTTCAGATCCTGAAGGCAGCCCTGAGTTGAACATTGTTATAGTAGCAGAAAAAAAAAAAAAAAAAAAAGTGTTGTTTTTGCTTGCACCATAAGAGATGAAGAGACACAGCAAATTGCTGTGAGTCTACCAGACTTGAAGAGCCTAACAGAAAGGCTCTGCCCTGAGCTAGTTGCTCAGGCTTGCGGGATTACCCTTGGTTTGCTTTCACTTCAAATATCATTGACACTTTCCCTCCAGAAATGTTGCACCAGCTCTATTCCCTCAGACCGAGGCTGCTGCAGGAGCACAAAGGCTCTAGGATTGCCCCTAGAGCAGCACAGTGCTCACTGCTCCAAAAGAGCTCTGAGCTGGAGGGCAGTGAATGAAGACACCACTGTCTAGAAAACCTTTTCTCATGTGAAAATCTACTAGGCAGGTTTACAAGCAGAAGTCTCCTCTGGCAATGGCCACAGCATTCTCTGAGCTGCGTGATAAACACATTATATTAGTACATGTTTCCTTCTTCGCAAGAATTACTGGGGCACATGTGAAACAATAACATGATTTGGAAAAGCTTCCTTGATCGTTTGCACTGCAACTTTGTTCTTTACGGCAAACTAAATGTATGTGGGAAGTAAAAGGGAGACCCAAAGGGCTAGCAAATGCTAATCAGAGTCTCTTCTGCCAGGAATGGGCACGTCTAAGCTGGAAAATGTTTAACTGCTCGGGATTTTCACCTCTGTATTAGCAAAGGAAGGACACCTCTACATGTGACATTCTTCTCCCCAGGAAATACCCTTACATTCTCTTCTGGTCAGAAAGGAAAACACTCCAGTGCAAATAATTTACTTCACACCCGCTTCTTTCCTCTCCTTTAATTTGCTTTTTCAAAAATTCCTTCTGCTGCCAACTTTTCTATCTTTTATGAAGATTAACCCAGCAATTCCCACATTTGTGAGCAGCTCTAACGGAAATCTGCTAAAAGAATAATCTTGAGTCAACAGAAGCATGCACTGATGGGCCTCAGCTGAGCCAGCTGCATTCCTGCAGCTCTGAAAGAAGATAAGCACAAATGTCCTCCTTGCAGGTAGAGTTCAGGCACTATGGAAAAGTAAACAACCACATGTCAACTGATCTTCTGTGTGTACATCACTATTTTGGGGCTCCCAGTCACCACAAGACAACACCAATAGCACTAAGCTGCGTCCTGCTGTACTGCCATGCTTAGTCCCATAGGTGGTCACCACTGGCAGGTGATAGACAGGAGATGTGTCAGGTAGCTGCCCTGGCCTGATGACAGCTCCCTGGGTGCACAGAACAGCAGCAAGAGGAGAATCATGGGGTGCCCCTGAAGTTTTCTGCTCTAACTCATGTAAGTCATCTCTGAGGGCATTCAAGAAACACATAGATGTGGCACTGGGTTGGTGGGGATGGATTAGCAGGTGGACTAGATGACTTCAGTGCTCTTTTCCAACTTTAATGATTCTCCATGGTGAAGGCTACAGCCCTTCCTGCACAGCTGGGCAGCCACCAGCTTGTGACACCACCCATTCAAAGAACCAGGACAGCAGGTAAAGGTGTTGACTCACAGACAATCCACTTTTTCAGCTACCCACTCACTTACTGTAAATGCATGCTTGAAGAACACTTTCAGTTCCTCTAAGTCATGCTCCAGTGTATGGCTCACCACATGACAAGAACACATCTATGACCTCAAGGTAACACCTGCTCACTGCCAGCAGCAGGAGATTGAAGGAGTCAGGTTAATGGATCGAGAAGCCTTGTAGGTGGGGAAGGGAATTTGTGAAGACGAACAGCCCAAGTTTGCACATAAGGAGAGGTGTGTGGGTGGCAATCAACAAAAGAAGTGGGCAGCACTTATTTATTGTAGTGGTTTCCTGCATTTCTGATGTCTGAATGAACAGAGGTAATAAAGGTATAATTTAGGTTAAGCATTTATTTACTTCCTACTTAGAAAATGCAAATGAGCTAACCACATAGTCTCTTCACATCAACCCAAGGTCATACATTAGCTGTAACTGCATTTTCCTTAGTCTTGTCTTTGGTGGAGTCTGTACTATTGCAAGTGTTCACCTAGTCACTGCAGTTGATATGATATGGCAGAGAGAAAGTGAGCAGCAGCAAGACAGCAGGGGGAAAAAAAAAAAAAAGCCAGGAATAGGCATGTGGGAAAAAGATGAGTGGAGTACAAAAAAGAGCTACAAATGCAAGAGGCAGGAGCATTCTGTGAGGCAGGGAAGAGGAGAGCAAGCAGAGAGTAGAAAAGTGAAAGTGGAAAGGAATGAAAACACCAAATGAAATAGGAATTAAAACCACTCAGGGAGAGCAAAGGGGATGGGACAAGAATGGAAGGGAGGGACTGTGAGCAGGGAAGTGCTGCATTTCAGTGAGATCACTTGTGCTCCATAGTGGAAGCAACAGGGACTCAGGAACGTTGCAAGTAGACCAGTGTGGGGCAGAAATTAAGCAACACCAAAAAGCAAAGACACACATTCAGGAAAGAGATTGAACTAGAACAATAGCAAAGAATGAAAAGTGGCTGAGGTAGTGCTGCTCATTCACCTTTCTCCATGGAACAAAATCAGCTCAGGCAAGTAGAACAGCCATAGACATGGATGAGGCCAAAAACCCCTGCAGGCACACTTCAAGATCTCTGCATGGGAGACCAGTCCAGGTACAGAAGCATCTCTCCTCTTGATGTGGAGATTAAGATTGTATTAGGGTCTGAGGCTCCCAGGCCCCTAGCCTGGGGTCTCCAAAATCAAGACTGAGGATCTGGGGATGATGGTGTTCTACACCAGAACACTGGCACCTTCAGAGTACAAAATCCCTCATTTGTTTTCTTTATTTTACAATTTACATAATAATCTGCTTTGGCCTTATGATCTTTTTGCTTGTTCTGCCTGGAAAGAGAACAGCCACCAATTCAGGTTGAACTACCAAAACCCAACAGGACAGCAACTCTTCTGGAATGCAATGCTGTTTTCCAGAATCATCTCTCATTTCTTCCTTTTCCACTACATGAAGGTATGCAGCCACGGTGCCTCTAAGTGTTCAGCCCATTGGTCTCACAGATCACTGGCTCAGGCCCCAAGAGATCCCTTCACCCCCAGAGACACGTTGAGTCAAAGGCAACCCCTGGGGAGATCCCATGTGCTGCATCAGCTGGAAAACTGACTGCAAAACCAGCAAGAGAGAACGAACATGGGAAGGTGAAATAGGGAGCAAGGTGAACCTGAAGAGCTGTATGGGGCCTATATTTATTTAAATCCTTTTAAGGTTATGACATTTGACAAGCACCTATTGCATCGTATCCTACAATTTAATCATGCTTATTAAACAACAACAAAAGCCTACTTGTTTTAAAGACCACAGCCCAACAATCTCATTTTGTACCTTCACAGGCATGAGCTGCAGAAAACACTATGAAGTCATTTCTGGCCAAGCTTTCTCCATTATAGGGAAACGTGCTTCACTCTGACAGTTGCTTCGCTCATTCCTTAGTGCCTCCTTACACAGCCACCGCTCCACATCCCCATCTGTTCTGTGGCCCTCTCCCGTCCCTTTCCTATGGGTGGGGAGACCTGTGCAGAGTCCCAAACACTGCAATATCACAGATACAAATCACCAGCAGCTCAGTTTCATCTCCAGTTCCTGCACTAAGAGTGAGTGGCACTTAGAGTTGGGTACTACTCCCAAGAAAACAGCTCATTGAATGAAGCAACTTTCAAGTTTGGAGAGAGGAAAAAAACCACCAAAACAAAAACAACAAAAAAACATACACTAAGGGTGTCGAATCAGGAATAGATGCTTGAATGAGGCTTTTGCATGCCACTGCTCTGTTCCCTATTGCCTTAGCTCTGCGGATGCCCCACCTTAGGCAGTGGCAACCTGTCATCTCAAGGCAGTAAGTAAGAAAAACACCAGGATCCAACAGGGCAAATCATGCTTGAAACACTGCCCTGGGCTCAGCCAAGGAAAACATCCCATGACTGTAGCACTGCATTAAGAACAGCAGAGAGAACTGCTCAAGAAAGGGAAGGAGTCAGAAGGTACCATCTAACTACCCCCACATGATTTTACTAGTTTTGGATACAAGCAGTACACTCTGAATGTCTAACACTGCAGTGACCTCAGTGACTTACTAACCTTTAGGTTAGAACAAGAAATGCACTGTCACCTGCTAGCAGAGCTGCACATTCCAACTGCCCTGAGGCTCCTCTGCATGCAAGCCCAAACCAAAGGGCTGCTGGAAATCACTGACTCAGCAGTCCTTGGCAAAAGTCACCAGCAGAGACTGCTGGCTCCAGAAATTGGATGCCACTTGTGGCAGCTTTCCAGGTTGCCACCCAACACACTACTGACAAAAAGACACTGCCACCTCTGAACATCACCTGTCCTGCTTGCTACAAATCTGCTCGTTTCTCCTGGAGTGCCAACAGATATTGGTCCACACACAATGACTGTGAACACGTTTTCTGATGAGTGTACTAGAAACTTTCTAACACTGGTGTCTGCCACTCCATACTGGCATGAAGGAGCGTTAGAATCACGGCACAGAACTGCTTACACTGCTGCTGCTTGGGCTGTAGTGGATCTGTTACTAAAAAGAGGTACCATCCTGTGAAGTAAGACGTGCCAAACCTCACAGCAGCACTGAATTCAAGAAGGAGCTTGGAATATCACAGGGAGCAGATCTGAATGATCACACACTCACAGAGAATACAGTGGCCCCCTGTTATGGGTTTAGCAGCATCCAATAGGGATACAAAGAGCATATTTCCAGGCTAGCTAAACTTCACATTATGCATTACCAAAATGATACACCCCTAAGGAGTTTGTAGTTAGAGTTGCTTGGGAGTCTGCAGCTCCAAGCCTACAGCTGATCTCTAAGTGATAAAGCTTATCAGTTTCTTTTTTAGGAGCAAACTGAAAATGCTCCAGTGTTTATAGACCACAAGCCTTAACTAGGATGTGTTCACTACTACATTTTGCTAAGCCAGGCTCTGTCCTTTAAGCATTCTGTTTGTACAGCAGCTTTTCTTGGTATTTCCTCATTTGAGTTGCAGTCACTCAGAGTACAGTCATCTGTATGAATGAACCTTCTAATCACTTTTGCTGGCTGCCTTTGAAAGGCTACACAATTAGAAGCAGCATCAAGAAAAGTAATACAAACAACAGTTTTAAGATTGAACCTGACTTCATCAGTTTGTAAGTAGGAAAAAAAGGACAAAAAACAGGAGCAAACATAAAGAACCAATTCTAAGAACCAGCACCAAGCAACACAAACACATCCACATGCAGTTACTTTTTCCACCCTCTTCCCTAAATTCTTGCCTTCAGAAGAGCACATCCACCCACATTAGCATCATACACATTTTCTGGACCTTCTCCTTTCCCTCTGCTTGAATACCATTTTCAGCTTTCCATCATTCAGCCAGCTAATACCCTCAACCTCTCCTTAAACACCCAACAACATCACAGCAACCTCAGCTGCAAGAGTCAAGAACTACTATACAACAAAGACTAAACTTCTTCCTCCTTCTACAGCCTCTCTCTCCAACCCATCACTTTTATCCTACCGTAAAGCTGGACGACAGCAGAGCTCAGATCAGCAATGTCAGATCACAAGAAGACCATCACAAGCATCTGGGCAGGTCAACAGCTTCCAGCAGGGCAGCCTGGCCTCAGGTGAGCATCATCATACTGCTTTCATTAAGAGCACCTGTGAACCACAAAAAGAAAAAAACAAAAAACTGGCAGGTGGATATACTGCCTATCTTCAACCATTTGCTTGCTGCTTGCAGCACCAAGAGGTGCTTCAAAACAGGTCTGTTGCAGAAGTTGTCTGTGCAGGTTACAAGTTTCCTGTGCCACCAACCCCAAGTCAGCTGGATCCCCTCAAGCCAGAAAGGCAGGCAGAATTTACATGAGCAGCCATATCCTGGCTAGATTTCTATCTCCCAGCATCTTCTGTTATTGCTTCCCTGCTGATGGCAGCCACTGCTGGGGGGATAGTGCAGGGGAAACCATCCCTAGTGACTTTTCTGCTCTGTTGTTTACACTTGATATCTGAGGCGTAGCAGATATTGTGGTGGGTAAAAAATCAAGGCAGAGGGACATAGACTGCCCTCCGATTCCAGCTCCTTCTATCACGTCTGATGGAGAAAAAGGTTTATTCAAGCCTTGCCAAAAATCTCAAACATAAAAGCTACGTCCAGGAATACTTTAAAGCTGGAGTTAGCCCTCGCAAGTGAATGTTCACTGTTTTCATCAGTTTCAAGAGTTTCGAGAATTAATCAGCTGTGAATTGTTTCTAAAATGAGACAAGAAGCAGCACTCATCTGTGGGGGGTTGCAGCAAGCATGAAATGAAACAGAACACGAACGTGTGGCCAAAACTCTTAAATGGGAAAACAAGCAGGAACCAAAATAAGCAGTTGTACAGTATGTTGTGTAAAGTGCAGTCACTGGGCAATTCATCATTAACAGAATAAAACTCCTCCCAGTACGCGGGATGAAACGTCTTCGTTTGGTGCTATTCTCAAAAGACTTCAGCTGCCACTGTGTAAATGTCAAGACTGAAGGCTAAAGCCTCTCCTAGATCTCAGATAATAAACACACTGGGTATCTAAATTGTTATATATTTTGGCATTTGACCAGCAAAACATCCATGGAAAGCAGTATGCCAGAAAATCTGCCTTCTGCTTTTAAGCTGATTATTCAAGGGTTAACTATGAGCTCCTCTAATGAATTAATAAAACTCAGACGTATCTTAAATATATCGATCCATCACCATATCTATTTGGGAGAATCATGAGTGTATAAACCATGAGATGCAAATGCTTTGTAATCTACCAAGTATTTGTTGGTTGTGGTACACACCAGCTGAAATCTCCCTTCATCCATATTCGCTACAACACTCCAGATTTTATTAAGAATGAACTTAGAAAAGAATCTTGTGTTAGTCTTTCTGGATTGTACAAGTTACTCTTTTCAGCATCACAATTGTGGCACAATCCCCACCTTCCCCATCTGTTGCACCCTTTCTGTGTAGGACCAATGCCTTTTGTTGGGCATAAGGATGGTTTCGAAGGGAAGTGTCAAAGCACAAGCTACCTATGAGGCTGCATCTCTTTGTATCTAGTAGCTGCTTCTGCACATTCCATAAGGACGGTGTTCTCAACAGGACTGGGGCACACCCCACCCTAAGCTCAGTGCCCCAAGCAGCACCAACTGTCAATGCTCAGAGCCGCTGCTTGCTCCCAGCTCCTCCCCAGGCTGCTGTACATTTGGCAAACTGCATTGTTGCTGTTCTTTTTTCCTCTCCTGTATTCTGACTGACTCATCCATTCAGCTATTCAGGAAGGGATGACTCTCACCTTTCTCTAGCTATCTAAATATCTGGGGTCTCGCCTAATCTAGACATTCGGTTTTCTGATAGAAACCAAATGTTTCTCTCTCACTTGGGAGAGAAGGGTTTCTGCAGGTGACAATTCATCTGGTCTGATACAGATTCTACCCCCAGGGTGGGTGATCTCTTAATATTGTCTCAAGAGGAAGTGTGGGCATATAACATGGCCTACCTAGCAGTCACACAGATAAAATGAGGTGAGACAAATCCCATCCTAATCTCTGAGAAGGTTTCTCACTCTGAGTTTGTGCTTACAGAACCACATGCAATGGCCTCATTATTCACTCCAGGCTTTTAAACAACACAGTAAGTCCACTTCACCCTTCTGTCTAACTCCTCCATCATAACAGCTACACCAGGATATAGCAGGTCTCTGCAGTATGATCTGGATCTTCCCATAGGTGTATTCCCTTCCACAGGTGTCACCTAGGGACACTTCAGTAGTTAGTCCATTTCATCAGCCTGGGTTGAGGTGGGGTTCCAGCAGCAGCAGATTTCCAGGCAGGGAAGCCACTCAGCTTAAGAATGGCCCCTGCACTTCTTCACATCAGCCTAGGGCTGCAGGAGACATGGCTACCACCGGCACCTGAGCAGGAGAAAGGAATTGGGTACCCTCTGCCCTCATTGCTTTGTATCACTGGACTCTCAAGATAAGCATTTATTGCTCATCCATCTAGGGCTCGCTATGCGGTCAAGTGCCAACTGTCTTCAGCCTGCTAAACTACCTGATGAAACTTCTGATTTAAGGAACATCACCAGAAGCCTGGGCAAGCACAGCTTCTCCCATCCAGATAGATCTGCTGTCACATGTGACTGACAAGATATTTATGCTGATGGGTCAACAGACAGATTCATTAATTTTCTTCTCCCTTGTCCTATTATCTAAGCCCCTGTGCCATCCGCAGCCACTGGAGTGAATGTTCATTTCTATCCCATTGTCATACTAACTACTGCTCTAGTTTAAGTATTCTTTTGAACCCCAAGAACAATGTGCACAAGGCGCAAATCCATCCCGCTCCTCCATGGCTAAGTAGGGCCATTAGACAGGAGAAACAATGGGAACACAGCGGGTGCTCTGTGTTCCCTGCCTGCACGGCCGCACACAAAGACAAAAAGGAGGAGCGCTGGACGGGCCACGGATGGGTGTCGGATACTCCGACGCACTCATTTTCCCAGCATCCCCAGATCACAAAGGAAAGTGGGCCTGCAGAGCCTGCATCAGTCGCTGGGCACAGGACCTCATTGTTTGGTTTATTTTGTTTCCCTGAACAATATGTCACATATTTACTTCCCTCTCGGAGGACCGATGCTAGCACAAAATCATCACCACGTTATGTCAAAACGTCAGCATGCCGCACCACCACAGCTCCACATGAGGCTGCCTGGCGGGGCCCTGCAAGGGCTTCTGCATCCAATCATTTCCCATAAGCAGCGTTTGCAGGACGGTAGATCTTCTTAAAATAGGACAAACCCAGAAATCCTGGAGCCGGGGGCAGCCCTCACTCATGTCTCTGTCTTGAGTAACTCCATCTGGACAATCCAGGATCGCTTTTGATGGCCTGCAAAAGCAGATGCTGCTGGTTAACATCTTTTTGTTTTTAACTAGGAGTTAAGAAAAACGCTGTGGGTAAAAAGTCAGGATGGTCTTTCTCTCGTTATTCATCAGGAAGTTTTACCTCCAGCACAGGGATTTTAAAAGGAGTTTCCTTACCTAGGTGTCCAGCTGTATTTAAATACCTTTCACTGATACAGCTCTGAGGAGTTGCAGCTGCTCAGACCAGCTTCCCCTGGTGTGCACGCAGGTGTGATGCTGTGAGCCCCACTGCCTTCCTCCTCCCGCTGCACCAGCCTCTGAAGAGGACCCTAAATCCTGTCCTGCACCTTCTGCAGCTCCCAACTCATGCCAGGCTACCAAGGGAGCAGGGAAAGTGGTTACAGCAGCCACTTACCAGACTCCTTTGAGAGATCCCGGCGCCTGGTGCTGTGTACCATCGCCCCAGACATATTCTAAGTAGCTGAGGGCGGCCCAACCATCTGTTGGAAGGCACAGACCTCTGAAGCAGGAGTTCCCGATTCTGGACCCACGGGAGGATCATCAAGGAGCCCACAAAGGGGGTTTTCTCTTAACCAAATCTTGCGCTTTGTTATGCTGCTCCAGACAGGGCTCAGCCATGGCTGCTGGCCCACACATACCCTTTTGTGAGAACCAACACCGGATCCCAGCAAGGCATGGCCAGCCTCCCAGTCCCACCTACAGCTCTGAGGTTTGAAACCACATGAAGATCTGGGTCCCTCCTAGGTATTACACTAAATTCCAGCCACAGCTCCCAGGAGCACTCTTTATGAGAGAAAATCTCCCAGTGCTGTTCACCCATCTCAGGTGGGAATGCAGAGGGACTGCAGGCCTCCCTCCATGCAAGCTTCCATAGGAAGTCTGGCTTTTACTGACAGCTGCATTGAGGGTGGTGACCACAGCTTGCACAGAGGAACTCGTCAAACAGAACCACATAACTGAAATATGTACATATCACAGAATCACAGAATCATAGAATCATTATCATCATGTTGGAAAAGATGACTAAGTCCAAGTCCACTAAGTGGATCAAGTCCAACCTTCAGCCCATCCCCACCGGGCCCTCTAACCATTTCCCTCAGTGCCACATCTAGAATTGTTTGTATTACGTGTTTCGTTTTTGTTTTTTGCATTCATTCAGATCTAAAGCAGGAAGGCTCCCTTCCAAAGGCACTCCTAGCACACCTACAGGAAGCGCACAAAGCCCCGGCAGCACCAAAACTGCAGCCTCAAGAGCTACTTGCCCAGCCTGGCGCTGGCTGATTTCCTCCGCAATAACACGGCGCTAAATAAAATGGGATCGGTGCCACCGACGCCACAAGCAAGCAGAAGAGCGAGGGAACAAGGAGAGCTCTGCAGAGCGGTGCCGGCCCCAGCCCTGTGCCTGGACAGTGGGGTCCCCGCGCGGGGCTGGGGCGAGGTTTGGAGCTGCTGTGGCATCTGGCACGAAAAAATGTCCCGGGAAGCTGTTACATTAAATGGCCAAATCGATTTATTGAATGGCAGGTGTTAGCTACAAACAGATGGAGAACATAAAGGCATAAGCAGGCATTTGTATGGAAAAGAAGCCATCGATTTGTAGCGAGAGGCTCAATAGTGATCGTTATACCCTTTAATAGAAATGTTCTTATTTTTATGGGCTCAGCTCCGAGCAACAATGGCTCAATGGGCACACGCCGCCGCGCTGCCCGAGCTCCGCTTCTGGGGGGGCGGTCGGGCCGGGTGGGGTGAGGCCGGTCCGGGCGGCGCGGTGCGGCGCGGAGCGGTGCGGAGCCGCGCTGTCCCAGTTGGCACGCGGCGTGCCCGGCCGGCCCGTGGCAGCGCCCGCGCGGCAGATGAGGCACGCGCCGGCCTCATTACAATGAGAATGGACAGGCTGGAGGAGCCATGTGGCAGCAACAGTTTGCAAATCCCCCCTCCTTCTGTGCGAATCGGGAAACATTTCCAAACATTTGTACCCCAAATCGACCACATTAACACCCCTCGGAGCGGATCTCCCTGGAGAGATGCTCCGCGCTACGGCCATTTAGGCAGAAACAAAACAAGCAAGAAGGATTTTTCTTTCCTTTTCTCTCTCTCTTTTTTTTTTTTTTTTCTTTCCTTGGCTCTCTCGGTGTGTGTCAGCGCCGAGTCGATGCGCAACTTTCGAGCTAAGGGGTTTAAAAGCCACCGGGGGCTGCGGCTCACTCAGCGCACGGAAGGGCTGGCGCTGAACAAACATGCAGGTTTCTAAGCGAGGCGGCCCCAAAACGCAGCCTGAAGGCAGCACCGGAGTCCGCGGCCCGCAGGGAGGTGCTCTGCGGTGTCCCCCCGCTATGCCCCGCATCGGGAGCGGGGAAGGGGGGAGCGCAGCGCTCCCGCTCTCCTCCGCCTTTCGGGCATTGCCGCCCGATGCTATCAGCGCAATTTCTTGTTGTTTTTTTTTTTTTTCCTTCTGAAGTCCGTGTGCGTGTGTCAACATGCAGCAGGTGGTTTGTTATATTCCCGGAGTATTACTTTATGAGGGGCTCTTTTTATAGCCGCAATCACAACAACGCCCCGGAGTCCCATTTTACGCCTCTATCGCAACCGCTCTCTCCGGCTCCGGTAAACTTTTGCCCAGCGGAGCCGCTCGGTGCCGGAACCGGGGAGGGGGGCGAAGAGAGCGGTGCGGGACCGCGCGGAGTTCGGAGGAGCTGCGAGGAGCGGAGCCCCGCTCGCCTCGCCGTAACCTACATTAGCCGCGGGTCCATATGGTAGATGCTGCCCGGGGATCCCCAGCGCTGAAGCGAGGCCCTATTCTTGCGCGCCGCCCTGCTTGTGCCAGATGGTGCCTGGGCCGAGTGGCCATGCGTGGGGTGGCTCTGGTTAGCCTAATAAACGTCCAATACAAGTCAAAAATCAAAACACACACATATTAACATCTGCTAGAGCCCGCAGTACCCAGCTAGCCTTTCAATGCTGAATTAAAGAGCCCCACAGCCCTTCTGTTCCCCTAGGTTAGACACTCATTACCATTTATCAAGCACTGATGTTATCTGGCCTCTCATTTTATTTAGTACCGAAGCTATTAGCATCAGATTTGATTTTGACAGTTGACGCTGCTGCTGGTAAAGCCGGGATCTGGCCGGGCGGATCGCTACAAAATTCCGAGCTCCTCGGCGGCGGCACATTCCTCCTCTCGACCCGGTTACGGGCCCAGACAAAGGGTTCCAGCCGTGTGCCTCACGCCCCCGAGGGCATCCCCGCACCCCACGCTTTTCTTTCCTAGGGGACCACATCCCGATCCGGGGACGCTTACAGTGAGCGGTCGGGCCGAGGGTTCAGCCTGGGGCCGAGCCAGCCGGACCCTGGGACTTCTTCCTTTATCGCGCTCCCCCAAAGAACCCGGACCGTGGAATCGCCGCTGCACCAGGAGTGCCTCTGGGAGAGCTGTGGAGCCCGAGGGCTGCTCCCCAGGTGATCCACGCCGGAAAGGTTCGCAGCCGGGCGAGCCCGACGCTGGCACAAAGGTGGCAAGGCCTCATTACCATACAGCTGAGGGTTTATCTCTCCCTCCCCCCTCCGGCCTCCCATCCATTTAACAAGCTGAAATAAAAAGCCACATGAAAGGCCTTCTCTGTGCTCGGCTTTAATGAGGGACACGCGACCCAACAATAAGCGCACGCCGCAATCAGGCCAAGGCTTTACTGGCGCACGCCAGAGCGCGGCCCGGCTGCGGCACAACGCCGCCAGCGGTCCGGGTCCGGCCCCCACCCCGAATCCCCCGAGCCCCCCGCCTCGGGGCCGCCGGGCCGCACGGCCGCTCCCGCCCCGCTCCGGCGCCCGTCGAGGAACGGCATCCCGGGCGCCCCGTCCCGGTCGTTGCCTCCTGCCCGAGGAGCAGCCCCGGGGCGCGGGCGGGAGGAACGGGGCGCGGGCTCGGGGAACACGTCGAACCCCGCCGCTCGCAGCTCCCGTCGTCGGGGGGATACAGAGCCGAGCGGCCGGGGGTTTGCCCGGCCCCCGCGGAGCGCCGGCAGCGAGACTCGAGTGCGGGACCCGAGGGCTCCCGTAGCGCTGGGCTCCGCTTTCCAGAAAGGAAAGATGGAAAAGGGGAGGGATCGCCCGCGCGCTGACTGACAGTTTACATAATGAGCTCGCGAGGATGCGAGGCAACTATATAAACCGCTCGGAGGGAAGCAAGTTTCCCATTTACCGAGCGCTGCCGGCCCCCGCCGAAGGAGGAGCCGTCCCGACGAGGCGTCCCCGTTCCCAGCCCGAGGGCTCTGGAGTTTATAAAGCGCAGGATTGGCGCCTCGAGGGCACCTGGATTTACCTTCCGGCCGACGGGCAGCTCCGCTCTCCGCGCTCGGAGGAGCTTTTGGGGAATACAGAGCGAGCGGCGCGAGGATGAGAGCGCGGCGCGCCTGCGGCCTGACGCTGCTATTAGTGCTTTTGCAGCAGGTAACGGTCGCAGCGACGGCGAGAGGGGCTGGCGAGGTGTCAGTGGGTGCTGGCCGAGGTGTGACGGGGCTGTGTTGTGTTCCTTTGTGCAGAGCGCGTCCGGCTCCGGCGTCTTTCAGCTGAAGCTGCACGAGTTCGTCAACAGCCGCGGGGCGCTGGCCAGCGGTGAGCCCTGCGAACCGCACTGCCGCACCTTCTTCCGCGTCTGCCTCAAGCACTTCCAGGCGGTGGTGTCACCGGGCTCCTGCACCTTCGGCAGCATCATCACCCCGGTGCTGGGGGTCAACTCCTTCAGCATCCGCGACACGGAGCGGTTCGACAGCCCCATCAAGCTGCCCTTTAACTTCACGTGGCCGGTGAGCAGCTCGGGGCGGCGGGCGCGCCCCTCGGCCGAGCGGAGCGGCGCGGTGTGGGGAGGTGCGGTGCGGGCGGGGTGCGGGCGCGCCGCGCTGTGCTGACGCTGCTCTCTGCTCTCTGCCCGCAGGGGACCTTCTCGCTCATCATCCAGGCCTGGCATGCGCCCGCCAATTACCTGCCGCAAGGTGAGCGCCGCGCCCCCGGCCCGAAACGGTTAACGGCAGCCCGGCCCCGCCGCCCCCGGCTCAGATGTTTATGCGATAATTTCGGGGCCGGCTTTATCCGACCATCAGGAGTTAGTCCCCAAACGATGCCCGTCAGGGGCCGCTTTGATTCTGTCCCGACCTAATCTCCAACACAATTGCGTTTCCTGCGGTTTATTTTTGGCGTGGGAAAGAAAGGAGCTCAGCGGTGAGAAAGCCGCGAGGCTGCCAAAGAGCCCCGGCCGCCTTTTCCTGTATTTTACACCTTTCTCGAATTCCGCCCTTTGGAAAGGAATAATAGCTTTGGGATGTTTTTCTGACAAGAGAGGAAAAGGATATTCCAGCAGCACTTTGAAAGCCCTCGACGCGGAGCCCCCCTCGGCCTGGGCTCGCTGCTGCGGGCCCTCCCTCGCACCGACCCCGCTCCATCCCTCAGGGCGGCGGCACGCTGACCCCGCTCCATTCCCACCGACGCGCTCCGTCTCTCCTCGCTGCGGCCGGGGCGGCGCGGTGCCCTGCGGCGCACGCGTGGGTTCCCGGGGTGGGCTGTGGACGTGGTGGCGGTGTCGGCCGCAGCTTGATGCGCTACTTGCTGTCCCGCAGGCTCGCGGCCGCCGCCGGAGGAGTGGCTCATCAGCCAGATGGCCATCCAGCGGCCGCTGGCGGTGGGCGAGGTGTGGTCTCAGGATGTGCAGGGCGGCCCGCTGACCCAGCTGCGCTACTCCTACCGCGTGGTCTGCAGCGAGAACTACTACGGAGAGAGCTGCTCCCGCCTCTGCAAGCGCCGCGACGACCGCTTTGGGCACTATGTCTGCGAGCCGGATGGCAGCCTGACCTGCCTGCCCGGCTGGACCGGCGAGTACTGCACCAAGCGTAAGTGCCGCTCTGTGCCGTACCGCTGGTGGCTGCCGCATGAACTCCCCGGGCCCCGCAGCCCATCCGTGTAGGCAAGGTCGTGGCCGCCTCGCTTCAATGAGTGCTGGAGGGATCCCCTCGGTGGGCTGTGCTGTCCCTTGTCCTGTGCGCTGGGCAGGCCTGTCCTGCTGGTGTCTTGTGCACCTGCTACAGCTTCTTTAGGCCTTCTTCTAGGCTAACCCAAGCTGTAGCCTTAGACAGGAGCGCAAGTCAAGAGGTCTTTGAGGAAAGGGAATCTCAGGGAGGTGTTTGGTGAAGGTACCCTTCAGGTTGTGCCCTGCAGCAAGTGTGTCAGGAGGCTTCATGCTGGATGCAGCGTGTTTACTTGTGCCCTCAAAGCGCAGTGCACCTGGTGGAGGCTCAGGCTGTGCTTTCATGCTGACCTTTCCACTCCGTGCTGGGAGATCGAAAGTGGCATGCTGAGGACTTTGCCCTGCTGTTGCTACAGCTGCCAATGCCATGCTGCACCTCTACACGTAGGGAAGAAACAACAGAGAAGGGCTCTTGGCTGATGTCCCTGAGTCAATCATACCTATCCCAAGTTACACTGCCAGCAGCTTGTCTGCAGAGGTTTTCATGCTTCTGCTGCCAGTGGTGGGGCAGGTGTTGCGCTGTCGTAGCAGGAATCTTTGCTCTGGGCTCAGGGCCCTGCTGGGTTTCTGCAGTCTTTTGTTAGGGCAAGCACGGCTGCCACCTCTTGCTGTTTTTTTGAGAGAGAGCTACGAGAGTTCATGTTTGTTGTGTAAACTGAAAAACTAAGGGACAGCTTGTCAGATGTTGGCTCTCCCTGTTCACTTCTTCCTGCTCCAGAACTCCCCGTACTGAGAGGTTTTAAAACAAAGCTTTGGAAGTTTTCGAAGTCTTTTTTAAAAGCTGTCGTTTCCCCTTTTACAAGTGTATTCTGTTGTGCCATGCGTATTTACCTAAACATTTCTTCTTTTTTTTTTTTCTGCCCTCTTTGCAGCCATCTGTCTGTCTGGATGTGCTGAACAGAATGGATATTGCACCAAACCCGGAGAGTGCATGTGAGTAGATGGCAATTGCCATCTGAACTTCAATGAAAATGTCAACTTGTAATAGAAACTTAAACTCTTTTCTGTATCATTAATGCTTTAATTTGACTTTTCTTGTAGCTGTCGTTCTGGTTGGCAAGGCCGCTACTGCGATGAATGCATTCCCCACATAGGCTGTCGCCACGGGACTTGTAAAACACAATGGCAGTGCATATGTGACGAAGGATGGGGTGGCCTCTTCTGCGATCAAGGTTGGTTCTGAGGGTTGTGCTTATGGCTCTGGGTTGCGTATTCCTCAATCTGGCACTAAGGAATTTGATCCAGGATTAAATTTGTGTATGGTGTGTGTGGAGGGGTGTCATTTTGTACCAAGGCTGTCTCAGATACCGATTCTTTATTTGTAATAGTTTTGGCTGAAAACAACCAAGCCTTTTTGGTAGCTGTTGTTTCCAAGAGAAAAACACCACCTGGGTGAGTGGTGAGTGGGCAAGTTTTCTGCTTTCTCAAGCTAAGTTTAATGTATTCCCTGTACAACGATAACAATTTACTAAACAGTTTCCAGCAGCAGTAAACACCATAATTTGGCCTTCCTTATTTTGCATACAAGGAAGTTAACTCATGTGATAAGTCTGGAGCATGAGAGAAAAATCATGTAAGCAAGAATGAAAAGTACAGGTTCCATTTTAAGGTACACCAGACCACTTCCACCTATTCAACCCAGTGAATCACTGAACTGTAGCCAGCTGAGCAGTCATGTCCTCAAGGCCATATATGCACTGCTGGCACTGAGATCATTAAGTACTCAGAGCAAGTCAAGTGTTTGCGAGACATTTATAGGATTAAGACAGGGAAGTCTGAATTAAGCAGGAAAAGTAAAGGTGCAGATTGTTGTTGGTGGTGGTAGTTAGCTATTAACCAATTGTATTTCCATTACTCTGGCATTTATAGTGCCTATAAAGATTCTCTACTTATGTCATATGGACTTGTGTGCTTAACCTCTGCCTCGTATTGAAAGGGAAAATAAAAACAACCATCTAGTTTGGCAGAGTATTTAGACAGTTTAAACTAATAACATTCATAACAAACAACAGAACACAGTAAATAAACAATAAAATATTTCCAATGTTTGTTTAAATCTCCAAGCCTAAATAGTTCTGTTTCCTTCCTGCCTTCCCAGAATGTGCTTTGGAGCACACCTTTTAATGACAGGGCTAGCTCTTCTACTGTGTGACATATTGTGCACAGTGTCTGTAGTGCCTCAGAGTGTCTTTCTGAGGAACATATATGAAGTATATGTTCCACTTTGGCATCATTACGGCTAATGGGATTATGCCCACAAAACAAAGGGAGAGTATACCAAAGCACTGAGAAAGAAAAGTTTCTTAAAATTCAGAGCTTGATTAATAGACATGTAAAATTTGTAAGAGTCTCAAACATCGGATTAGAGCTGATCTAAACCTGGATAAGAATCTCCAGTATTTCTATTGGTAACAAAATTGAAGACTCCATTTAAAACCCTTTGATGAAGGTGCTTTTGTACAAATGTCCTTTGCCAGCTGTCAAAAACACTTTCCTCTAACACCGGGTATCTTTGCAGATCTGAACTACTGCACTCATCACAGACCATGCAAAAATGGAGCAACCTGCATGAACACCGGCCAGGGCAGCTACACATGTTCATGCAAACCTGGCTTTACTGGTGTTGACTGCGAACATGAGATCAGCGAGTGTGACAGCAATCCCTGTAGGAACGGCGGTAGTTGCACGGTAAGGGCATTTTAAATGTAAAGTCTTTGTGTGAAGCAAGCCCTAGTATACCTTTTCAGAAATGGTTTTGTAACAACATAATGGGAATTTGATAGTACACAGGTTCATTACTGACTCTCACAACTATCATTCTGAACCCTTCCCTGGACGTGTCGGGGGAGGAAGTCTGTTACAGGAGGAGATGTATCATCTAGATTAGAACTGGTCAACTGATCCTTAGGTTTCTGTGGCAGCCATTATGAGATCTTGGCAAGATCCGAGCCTCGTGAGGGAGTGTATCTGTAAAATAAAATAAAAACAAAAACTTCCCAAATTAAAGCTCATAAAGAAACGTACTAAGTTTGTATTTTAATAGCAAGTAAAAGAAAATGCCTTTTTTCAGCTACGGGACTGCAGCATCAGTTGATACAAGGGCAATCAGACGAAATGCTTTCTGTGAAATGAAGTTCTGTATTTTCAGTTTTCTCGTGTTTCAGTGTATTTTCACACCCAGTCAATGACTGATCCTACCCGCTGATAAAGACCGATAGCTTATAGATATCAGATGTAATCTGATGCACGCTTTGGTTAAAACTAATGCTCCAAGACCCTAACTCTTTTTCCCTCAAGGCCTTGGATATATATTGCTTATAAAGAAGAGACAAGTTTTGTTGTAACCTAAGTGGTGGGACTTTTCCATGGCAAGGGTCGGGGGGTAGGCTCTCATGGAGGGGATAGGTGTCCTGATTGCAGCTGTGTAGGTTAGTATATGTCATTCTGCTCCAGAAGGACACTGGGGATCCCATTAGACAGTAGTGGCATTAGTCATGATTTTGCCTAGTTGCCTCTAGGCTCCCTGCAACTGTATCCACTCTGCTTGTGTAGTTGCTTGATTACTCCTATGTGCCAAATACAGCCAGTTCACAGCCCCGTCCCCTGCAATCCAACTTGCAGTTATTTACTCTGCAAATGTCACTTTTGCCACATTGAAGTGTGAATGAAGCGGGACAGAACAGCACTTGCTGCTGACCAAAAAAGAAACACATGCACAACTATCATTTGGTGGCATCAAATAACAATGGCCTATCGTTGTGTTTTGCAGGACATGGAGAATGGTTATCGCTGCGTCTGCCCCCCTGGCTACTATGGAGCTCACTGTGAGCACAGTGCTTTGACGTGTATCGATTCTCCGTGCTTCAATGGAGGCACATGCTTGGAAAAAGAACAAGGGGCCAGCTACACTTGTGTTTGCCCTTTTGGTTTCACGGGGTCAAACTGCGAAAAAAAAGTAGACAGGTGCACAAGCAACCCATGTGCAAATGGTGAGTCTTTTTTATCAGAAAAATCTCACTGCTTCTTCACTTGTCTGTGCTTTTCAGTGCAGAAGTGATAGAAATCCAATCTGACCTTTACACTTCCTCTAATACATTAATCCCTCTCCCTCAGTGTATTCTACATCTATCCCAATTTTGGTCTCTTGCGGGGAACTTTCACTGGCATTTTCTATGTAAGAAAATGGTGCATAAGCTTTATCATGGAATGGGAAAGCATTACGCACATTAAACCAACATTATTTAGAAGTGGCATGATTTTAAGGGGTGATAAGTAAGCTAGAAGGAAGATTTAGATGTAAAATAATCTCCTTCTTCTTGAGGTAGTCGAAACACGCTGCTTACTGATTTGTTTTTCTCTTTATTTTTTTTCTCCCCTCAGATGGTAATTGCTTTTACCTTGGCCAGATTCGTGTGTGTCGTTGTCGGGCTGGCTTCTCTGGTCAGAAATGTGAGATTAACATCAATGACTGTGCCAGGAACCCATGTTCCAACGGGGGAACTTGTCATGACCTGATCAATGACTACACCTGCACGTGCTTGCCAGGCTATAGTGGCAGGAACTGTGACATCAAAACCAGAGATGAATGTGCTTCTGGGCCATGTGAGAATGGAGGCACATGCTACAGTGGACTTTATAGTGCCAACTTTGTCTGCTACTGTCCTTCTGGCTTCATGGGCAGCCGTTGTGAATTACCAGTTTATTCAGTGCCCGTCACACTTCCTCCTAAACCAGTCCCCTGGATTGCAATATCCATGGGAGTGGGGCTGGTGGCTTTGCTCATACTGTTCTGCATGATAGCAATGGTCATCAGGCAGATGAGGATGCACCCACATCAGGACTTGGAGACAATGAACAATCTGTCTGACTTCCAGAAGGACAATCTCATTCCAGCTTCCCAGCTCAAAAACACCAATAAAAATAAAGACCTCGAAGTGGACTGTGGGCTGGAGAAGTCAAACTATAAACCCAAGAATCATAAACTGGACTACAATCTGGTAAAAGATCTGACGAGTAGAGGGTCACAGGAAGATAAATATTACAAAAGTGAAAAGTGTTTAGGAGAGAAGTCTCCACTCCGACTACACAGGTGAGAACTTAGCCTTCCTCGTAGCCTTTGTAAGCCCTTCACCTTCATACTAGCCTAAACCACAGATGGGAAAATGGGAAAAAATTAACTCAGGCAGAGAACATAGAAAACCAAAGCAAAGGCAGGAATTCTGAACTAAAGTATGAGTGTCATGGCAAAGTAGTATCTGTAGCTAAATTAATTGAAAGTTTGTGCACAGTGTGCTGGTAACGTGAGTGCTGTAAAGGGGAACAGGAGTGACCAGTCCAGTGATGAAAGTACAAAGTATGTGTCCTTCCTCAGTAAATCACAGAGAAGTGACGCTACAGCAAACAGTGATTTAAGAATAAGTATTTCACTTATTAAAAAGGCAAAAAGATTTTGCATCTGGGAAAAAGATTAGAGTAAAAATAACTTCTCTCTTCAAAAAAAGAGCATCTATTTGTTGGCTCCTCTATATTTTGATATGCATACTGGAAGTATTGCCTGGGTTCTACTTGTGACTGCTGTGCACTGAGGGATCTTAGGAGTACCTGACTAAATTGGATACGGCAGAAACCTAGCAAGACAGTAGCTATTCCTCACTTCCACTTCCCTAAAGTAATGTCCTGCCATCATATAGAACATGTGAAATTTCATCCTTTGCCCTCTTCTCCCTCACCTCCACAGCTATCTTGTTCCATCCCTACATATTCATGGTAGCATTTCAGAGTCAAGCATGTTAGATGTCAAATAACACCTTTTTCTCTCTGCCCTGCTTTAGTGAAAAGCCGGAATGTAGAATATCAGCGATATGTTCTCCGAGGGATTCAATGTACCAGTCTGTTTTTGTGATAACAGAAGAAAGGAATGAATGCATCATAGCCACAGAGGTAAGCGAGCACACCAATGAGCAAACAAATTCACAAAGTAAAAGTGGCATCTGAGAAGGATGCTCTATTTCCAGGGATCTCAGCATAGACCTCATCTCTTCAATGGCATGCAGGAGTGCCCAAGAAAACAGAACATAAAGTGGGGGGAAAAATAAGGAAGAGCTCTGGTTTTATTAAACCAGAGATTATGTGTTTGGAGAAGTCAGTGGGAGATGAAAGCAGTGAATGTCAGCCCATAAAGATTCAATATATCATAGGATTGTTTCCTCTTATGTAGTCAGCAAAAAAAAACCCCAATTGAAATAATAGTAGTTCATGGGGCCCACTGATATAAAACTGCATTTCTTTTTTTTTTTTTTTTTTTTTTTTTCCCACCCCCATTACTACAATAGATAATCTGTGTTCAGTGAAAACAGGCAAAGCTATAGCATTCCAGCAGAAAATGTAAGGTAGCTGAATGCGTTTGTGGATAGGCAGAACAGCCACTTAGTAAGTCTGTAATAAGACATGGAAGGAGATTTCAGCTTCTTGGCATTTAAGCTCTAGCTGCATATTCATGGCTGTAACGGAATGAAATGCTGTTTCTTAAGTTATCTAGATGCTAACACTATTGTGAACAGGCAGAGAGCAGTACACAAGAAGGAAAGAAGGAAGTGTCTAGCAGTGAATAAAGACTTTAGAAAGTAGCTACTGAAGATCCAACTGGTTCCAAAAGGATTGCAGGTCCTTTAGAGAAAGTCCCAAAAGGAAGTTAGAGGCAATTTATCACAAACCAATACCTGTCTCTTTCAGTGTAGTCACCATTAATGCTAGCTTCAGTTAGAGACTCCAAGAGAAGCTTGCTGTGCCATACAGCAGCGACCTGTGAAGTCAGATCTGCAGGATTCTGTCTCTCTTGCCAGGGTGGATATCAGATTTCTGCTTGAAGGCAAGCTGGAATATAAGTCAACCAACAATATTAAAAGTTTAACAGAAAGGATTTTCAAAGATATAAATGATAGTTAGATGCTTCATTCCCATTAGCAGGCCCAAATACCGTATCTTCCTTTTGAAGATCTTGCTGACAACAGCTGGATTTACATCAGTTGCCCCTAGAAGTATTTTTAGGGTCTGCCATTCTGAAATTAAAACTTTTCTCCAAAGCACACAAGCTATCCACCTATACCATCTGCCAATTACAGAGACATGGTAAACACCCAGATTCACAAGATTTACTCTAGGTGTTCCTTATCTCACTTCAGGTAGGGAAGGCTACTCACCATACAGATGAATTGTTTGACTGTTCTCTCTGGATGCAGGCAAAACCAATGAATGCTGATAGCTAAGCTGCAGCAATGTCTAGCTTACATTACTTTGGTTTGACATAATTTGTTAGTTCTGCTGAATTCTGTGCTTCCTTCTCATTCCTCAAACTCTTTTATATCCTGACAGGTATAAGACTGAAGATCAGCCTGTTTGCACCTCAGATTTGGTAATGCCAGTAGATGGACGTTCCTGCTGCATTGTTTACAATTCAGAACTGGATTGGACTGTTTGTAATTACATGCGACTTGCTGCTCTCAGGTGGAGGATGGAACTGGGTGAACTGGACAGACTGTGAATTTACTGAAAGATGCAATAGACCTATTCATTTTTACTGCCCTTGTTTGACATTTGATGCCAGAAATCTCACTGGCTATAGAAGAGGGGAGGAGGCAGAGGGAAGAGAGAGGGGCTAAACATGTTAACTTTTGGTTTGATTTTGAAAGACACTGAGGCCAATTCCTCATGGACAGACCTGTGGCTTTCCAGAACTTTGGTATGGGAGGTGCTGGTAGATGAGGAGGCACTTAACTATCACAGATGTTGCCGTGGAAGGTGTGAAGAAAGGCGCATTGCTATGCAGATAATGGATACAGTATAAATGAGGTCTCCACTTTTATTTTTTAATGGGTTTAAAAGTGCCTAAAATCTGTCAAGAGAATCCAATGAGCCCAAACAGAGACTTGACTGCTCTTCTTGCAGTTATCTGAGCAGTATTGGGCAGGGGTGATTGATACATCCTGTTACACGTCCATTTGCATCTCCTCTCTCCTGCTGCATGTATTGGAGATGAAGGGCAAGAGGAGGAAGGAAAGAGGGGGACTGAATTTACATGTCATCGCATTTTGGTGATGCTTTGGAGAACTGATTGACCCAAGCCACAACATGGGACAGGATTTTCCTGGATTTAAGCATTTGAGAAGGGAAAGATATGATGATAAAGAATGTGTACTGCCTGATTCCCATTGATAATGAGGAGAGACATGATCCCACTTCTATTTAAAGCCTTACATTTGCGTTTAAAATCAATCGACTCCTAGAACCTTGTACGTGCTGAACCGTCTCAGCTGTTCTCATGTCCTTTGCACTACCAGCGATCGTGAATAGACATTGTCTTTTTCCTTCCTCATTCTCTCCCTCAGCCCCCTTATTATGACACAGATCTGGGGGTTTACATTGTATTCTGACTTAGGTGCCACCATCTGCAAATGGTCTCAAAGTTGCAGCTGTTAATTTCCAAAGGAGAAGCAGGAGTATCATCCCCCTATTTCTCCATCTGGTTGCAAATTGCTGATTCTGTCCTTCATCCTGGTTCCAAGTGCCCCATATTAAAGCACCCACTGAGACGCCCTCCACCAAGACAGGTGGAGAATAGAGTCAGAAGGTTCTAGGCTTGTCCCGTTTCTTTCACACCTGCTCACTGCAACAGTGGAAAGAGGGAAGACTGCCCTGGACAGCAGAGACCTGCAGAAACTCTTACTAAACACTGACAGCAATAATATTGGACACCCCAGTGGAAAGTGCCGTGACAGTAATGAGATGAGAGTGTGCGGTGGAGCAGAATGAGGAAGGAGGAAACAAGATCTCTTCGAAGAAACTTGCATCGTACCATCTCTTGGACAGTGATATCTCTCTGCCCTTGTAAATCCTGTTGGACTAGCCCACCTACTGCCTTGAACTGTGCAGACAAGACCCCTTTGTAATGTCCACTACTGACCTTCTGCTCTGACCGTGTAGGACCATTTGGAAGATGACCTTCAGAAATCAATAATATGGGTTTTAGTTCGTCTGTTTGTAGTTTATTCTGAAGACTAGTATTTCAGTAATTTAAAAAGAAAAAAAAATCAGAAGCACTGAACTTTCTACGTTTTATAACATTATTTTGTATATAATGTATATTTATAATCAAAACAGAAGTGTAAATATGTTTATTACTGCTCATGTAATGTTTTTAATGTGATGACAAAGTTTGAATTTTATTTTTTTTTTTCCAAGCAAAAAAAATACTTTCCTGCTACCGTGGAGTTCACTGTGGTTTGTCCTTTTACGCTTCAGGTTCCGTGATTCTGTGGCAGCCAGAGTTCCTCGCAGCCCCAGAAGTGAGCTGGTCCACCCATTCCTTGCAGGCAGCCCCACGTTTCATTTTGTACACCAGCTGCTGTAGGCACCTTTTATAACCACTGACTGCTGTGAACAAAGCTGTTCAGCTGAGTAGCCATTCATCTGACAGGAATGTTATTTATACTGTGCTATGTAATATTTAAGTCATAAATATATATGATTTAAATGTTATATATTTTCTCACCATAGGGTGGGATTGAATTGTCAGGAAAACTAATTCTGTTATTGCTTCCCTCCTCAACAACTTGTGACATGGGAGATATAGATTTGATCCCATTTCAGGGTGCTGGATTTAGGTTCATAGACAGAGAAAGATTAACTATTCTTTTAAACTCCTTTTCTGCAAATACTTTCACTAAGACCCAAGTTTCACCCTGCTCAGTATCTACATTTACATTTGCAGAACTGTACCCCTGTTTGACTGGGATTTGTCTTTTGCTCATGGGATTTGTCTTTTGCTCATGGGATTTGTCTTTTGCTCATGGGATTGGAGGGAGTTTCAGACCTTTTCCTTCTGCCTTCCCAATGCTACACCAACAGCAGCATCCTTCCCAGCTATCACAGAGTCTTAATCCTCCCCAGCCCTTTTGGAGGATGTTTCCATAAGAGGTGTAAAAACCATGCTTGTATGAAACACTCCCTACAAGCGTATTAGTCTTTGAAACACATACAGTTACAGACAATTAGATCTCCCACTAGATCAGCTAAGGTGCAGCGCAGCCAACATCTGAACGTACAAAAGTGAGAACTGTAAGAACAGGAAACCACCACTGCTCTATTTAAAAGCCAGTTTTCTTTTTTTTCTGCTTTTGACAAAATGCCAGAAGAGCGCCTTAGCATTGGATTCCCTTCTTATCTTTCCCCAAATCAAATCTAACCAAAACTTGCTTAAAAAGCAAAACAAACAAAAACCCAATCTGTGGACGTGAACAGAAGAACCGTAACTACTTATTTCTACTTTCTCATTAAAATACTGCAAATAATGGCTCATAAGGATCCTTCTGAGTGTATCGCATAAATTCTATTTACTTTGGATGGTTTTTGTTTTTCCCTCCCTAGTTCTTTTCTTAGCAAAATTAACTTTCAAATCCCAGTCAATTTTCTTGGCTACCATAGAAATAAACTTAAGATGAAACTCAGAAATAAAAAGCCACCTCCCCCTCCCCAAACATTCACCCTGTAGAGCAAATTATGAAAAACAAGCCATTGACAAAAAGCCGAGCAGATGCTCCCTGCTTGCAGTCCTTCCTCGGCAATGTGAAATAAACCCAACAGATGCCTCTCTTAATTGAGCACATGGATTACATACACACATGCACTCTGTCCTGCTTAAAACAAAACACACACAAAAATCAAACGGGAAAATAGCCAGAGAACTCTTCCCAAAGCCCAGGCAAGCAGGAACGCTAAGACCAAAAAAGACTCCTCTCTTCCTGCTCGAAATAAGACAGGAAACCGTATCTATAGGCAGAAGGGAGTTGAAATCCGTTAAAACCTGATTATGTAGATCCCACAGGGTTAAGCAGGTACAACACATGCCTTTGTGTATCCACACAGGAGAGAAGGGAAAAAAAAAAAAGCTTGAGTTTACAAGGAAATCTGTGAATATTTACTGGAGGCGATACCGCACCACGCAGCTACCAGAATAGATCACAGATCCTACACAGGAAAAACAGGAGCTGTGCCTGCTTCCACACAGGAGGAGATGGAAAGCATATGTGATTCTATGCACGTGTGCACATCCCCAGCTCCTTGCCAAAGAAATTACAAGCAAACTAGCTGAACACATATCATGACCCGGATTTAACTCACAACTCCGGCCAGAAGTTCTCTCACCAGGGCGCTGTGCACTGCCTGCCCTCCAGGTGAGAACATAACACGTACGCTGGGAGGAGCTCTGGGTCCTCCTGGGCTGCCAGGGCTCACCTGGACTTCAGAGACTCCCCCTGCGGGCTACGGATGATGCCAGGACTGTAAATGCACCGACAAACAATGCCTTAAAGACTTCCCAGAGCTAACTACGGGCTCTGACTAACTCCTCTTAGGACAATTTGCCCTAACCACGGCGTGATTACGGATTTGGCTTGAGGACTGCACCTAAACCTGGTTTCCAGATTTGAAAGACAACCCGAACTCACTTAAAAACAATGTGAATAAGCAACAATTCTGAGATCAGAATCCCGACTCAGAGGAACTTTGGTGTTTGCTTCTATTACAACTCAGCAAAAACTATTTCTCAGCTATAGACAGAGCCCCGTTTCAGGGCCAGGCATTGTTGTTGCACTTTCAGCTCCAACCCTGCATCGTTTACCTCTCCGGGCAGCTCTCTTAGAGGGGGAAACAACCGCCGGGATAAACCCGTAACTATAGCACCCACTGGTGCTGAGACAACACGCAGCAGCACAGCACTGAAAACGCGGCGCAGGGCAAGGAGTTTAATCAGCTTAAAAGAGGGATGCTTGCAGAAATTACACGTGATACAAGACTTGCCTAAAACGGGATGGAATGTAAAGCACATTTTATTTTGCACAGTACTTGTCCAGAGGCAGCACTCAGGCTTGGGAGAGCTAATTCAGCCAAATTAGCCTCAGTGCATCACAAACACCCAATCCAGCAGATAATGCAATTACTGTAAAAACACATCTCGAATACTTGCATTGCTTCTCAGTCTTTTTTTCCTTCACTCACACATAGCAAGCTGTGAATAAACCTTCATTACAGTAGCTTAAGCAAAAGTAATCTGTTTACCTGTCATCCCCTTATCTCATGTACCTGATCCACAATTTTACAAAGCAGATAAGGCACTCCCAGCACATTTTGCTCACAATCCAAATTCCAGTTGAGGAGAATTGACATAACGCAGTGACCCTTTGCCACACCTCACTATTTTCACAACTTTATTTTATGGCCTCTCTCGAGAGCCAGTACCAAACCCTGCTCCACGCTCTCTCTGCTAAAGTTTTGCCGGCTCAGCTCCCGAAGCTCACAGGCAACAACCTGCCGCTCTGCTGGCCGGAGACATCCAAAGCAGTGAGATTTGTCCCCATCACTCTCCCACCTGCTCTAACTCTGCTTA
The DNA here is from genome assembly GCF_039878825.1 of Excalfactoria chinensis. Classification (NCBI taxonomy): domain Eukaryota; kingdom Metazoa; phylum Chordata; class Aves; order Galliformes; family Phasianidae; genus Excalfactoria; species Excalfactoria chinensis. The sequence continues at coordinate 33,656,138 of NC_092829.1, read as the reverse complement.
CTCTGCTCCCAGACAAGGTCTGGGCAGTACTGTGACTCAGCTCCATAAAACCACCCTTCCTCTGCCTCCTCTCTGTGCAGCAGTATCATGACTGCCATCTGCACCCCTTAACCTGTACATGGCCCTTTTCTGCAGCACTGCCACCTACCATGCTGCAGATTCAGGACAGGACTCTCTCCAGTTCATGTGTGTAGGGGAATAATTTAAGGCATGAGATCAACTGTTGCATGCATAGCATTTTGTTCTGGAGACCAGCACATGCTTTCTCTCCTCCCCTTTAAAATCCTGATGGCAAAGCATCACTTTCCCACAGGTGCTCCCTTCTCCAAGGAGAGTTCAGCTCCCTCCTCCAGATCGCTGTTCAGCTCTTAGGAGACGCAATGGAGAAGAGACACAAAGTTGATCTTCATATAAGGTACACCCAGTAATCACTGCCACCCAGCAACTTTCTCTGCCTTCCAGCAATCTACTATGAGATGCTTGCAGGCATTGTGCAGCTCTCCAAGCTGCTGGAGTGCCGCCCTGGGCAGGAAGAAGACAAGGAAAGGTTTTCAAATGCAGGCAATGAGCTGGCTGGAAAATAACTTCTGCACTCCGAGCCTCTTAACTCAACATCTTTCTGCTCTTGCTACTTACATATGAGAGGTGAGCTAAGGGTTAAAGCCTTCTTTATGTCCTTCATGAGCATTGTGTCACCTTTTCTCCTCCCAGGGAGTGGGACGGTAGCTCAGCCTTTCTCTAACTCTGCAGCTGACCCAGTTTGCAGGCTGCTCTGCAAGACAGTCCTAAGGTACAGAAGAGCACCTTGTTCACAGCTGTGTTTTGCAAATAGTCAGATAAATGAGGAAAGCGTGCAGTTTAAGGAGAGGCTGTTGGTGATGGTATTTTTTATCTGTGCTTTATGGCTTATTTGTTGAGCTCTTGCTGACTTTACAGCAGTTCGTTGATTATGCTCTTAAATAACTGCCTAGAAGGTCACAGAGGCATCACATTTGTTTTTATGAATTAAATTAAACCAACTCATATTTAATATCCAAACAAATTTGGTGAGAGTTGGGCTTACAGCTGGAGAGCCCTCACCAGCCAGAACAAGACCTGACCTTTCCTGGCACCATGTAGCTCCCTGATGGTTTGTGAGCAGGGCTGTTGTGGCCAAAACTCCTGCTACAAATATGAATCATTATGCATTCGAGGTTAATTTGCTATTAACGCTGTTTAATATTTGCCTTACATTTTCTGCTTTGGCAGAAAACACCAAGTCTGCACTTGTTTATTCTGTGAAAGACTGTCAGCAAAGAAACAAGAGGATCTGCACAAAATATATTATGAGAAAATGACAATGGAGACAACAACAAAAAAACAACATTAAAAGCATGGTAACTACAGAAAAATGGCCTTGCTCTCAATCACCTCTTTCAATTCAAACGCCAGGTCCTGGTGCTAGCTTTTCAACAGCTCCTACTCCCACATTTCCTTATGCCAAAGCAACTCTTGCCTTCCTCCAAACCAAAGCAACTCTCGCCTTCCTCCAAACCACTTCTTTCATCAAGTTTTTATGCCAATTTTCAACATAGTACTGGTATTTAAGTTTTGTTGTAAGCTGCTTAGGAGGAAGTTTCTGAAGGTCTGCAAAACACTGGATGTAACTACACTGCAGGACAAGATTTCTGGAGCTCACTTACTTACATCCCCATAGAAGGTAAATATGACTTGTGTAATTACAAAAAGCCGTTTTTCCAGTGAGACAGCACAGGTAAGGAACGCTTAAAACAGACATATTTCATCCCATATGTGATGTTCCACAATCTGGCAATTTCATCTGATTTGGATTCACGTGGAGCAAGTTCCCCACCCCCTCACTACAGCCATCCAAACACAAAACTTTTACATCAGGCCAGCCGTGTTTCTAGATGGTGCAGAGTTTCTATGGGGTTGATGGAGAAAGGCAGATACCTTCAGCTCTGCCCCACAGAGAGGCAGCTGAGATAACAGGGCAACTCTGGAAGGATGAGCACCATTAACTGACAGCTGACGGCCACGACAGAGCGGGCCGTGCAGGGCATCTTACTGGCTGCATTTTCAGCTGGACACTCACCCATGTCCTTCAGAACCCCTCTGCTCCCAACACACACGATGGAGTTAACGACACCAACGCGCCTCGAGAGGATGTTGTGAGGATTCATTCATATCTTTCAGATTCCTCGGGAAAAGCAGCTGCGGAAGTGCAAACTATCGTTTACCATTCCCATCTTATTGTTTAAATAGCAGCTCAGTGTAAACACTATCTGGGAAAGCAAAACAGCCGTGTGTGAGTGTGCAGGGCCGAATCACTCCCTCCTCCGGCACCCGTGCTGGAGGAGCGCTTTCCTTGCGCTCGGGCCCAAAGCGGGCGCATTGTGCTTCCATGGCCGCTTCCTGTTTGTCACCTCGTGACATCATTTCCTGCTTCCTGCCCGATTACAGCTGTGCCAACTGTTTTCCTCAGGCCTCCACCAGCTTCCCACCGCCCCCCTTTTCTTCCCAAGCAGAAACACGGCAATAAACACCAGCCCTGGCACAACCACAACGCCCCTGTTAACCTTCCCACTGCCACAGCGCCTAGCAGGGAAACCAAACTAGGAGGGGATGGCTGAGACAAGCTGGCCATGGCACTGATGCCTCCAGCGAGGCAGCTCCACGTGAGGCTGCCCACGTGCTCTCCCGTCGAGGTCGGTGGGGTTTGGGGATGGGGTCTGGGGATGAGGCCGGGCAAGCCTCGCCCCCAGGTCCTACAGCTGCGACCCCAGCCGGACCAAAGCACAGCCAGCCCCGAGCAGCGGCGGCGCTCCCCCTCCCGCAGGCCCGGCACGGCCAGCAGGGGGCGCCCCGGCAGCGCTGTCCGCCCGCGTTAGCGTCACCCCTGCGGCTGAAAGGCTTCCTACGAGAGGATCTGCGCGGCGTCAAGCGAGCACCCTGCTGCTTTTAAGGCCTGGGGGACAGGGATGTGGGAAACGCTACATAACGGCCCCTCAGTAAGGCAGGCGCTGTGCCTCATGATTCACTCCCCAGGCCGGATCTGCTGTGTACAAATGCACCTGTGACTCTTGCTTGCATGTCCACCTGCAGAAAGCCAGCAAGGCTGGTGCTGCCAAAGCTCAGAGCACATAGAGGAGAGCTCAGAACAGCTCAGTGACCAAGCTGCTGCCTGAAGCTTGGACAGACTGAAGCTTAGCAGGATGCCAGCACATGGCATCTGGCTGGCACTTTATCATCTTACATCTCACCTACCACAGACAAAACAAAGCAAAAATCACCACCACCACAACAAAAAGCACCTTTGCTCCTTCACCTTCTGCCTACCTTGTCTAAATACTCAAAGCTGTTTGAGGAAGGAACTATTCTTTGCTGTGGCATACACAATACTCAGGTGCATCTGAATCACAGCACAGGAAAGACCCTGGACATCCTGAACTACCGAATGAAGACAAAGTGGCTGTAGCTGTTGAAATGAAAGCTGAGTTCCCAAGCTGACTCTAAATAAACGTGACAAAGATATGCTTTTACTACTAAAGCATCCTGTAATAAGACGGTACCAGTGACTCCAGAGCAATATGACTCTTCATGACTATTCTACTTGTGCAGTGTTATCAGAAAACTGAGTGGGCAATGGTAGCAGGGCACATTCTGTTCGTTAACTGCATTGCAGACTATCCCACCACACATAACTATGGGGCACATTGCTGGGAACAGGCAGGAGAGTAACAGATCATACCACGCTCATCCAAACTGGCAGCGCGTGGGAGTGGGTGAGAGTTCTGGTGCTGAAGGAGCTCTTAATTGTGTACCAGCTATGACACACAGATTTTATCCTTGGAATGCCAAGCGGCTTCATCTGTGCTGGAGGGCAGGGAGAGTAATGGGAAAGGGCAATAAGTATTTGCAATAGATCCATAAGCTTCATGCATGCACACTCAGAGCTCTTCTGGAGCCAGAAAAAACACTTCTCTAAGCAACACTATAGAGAAGGCTATAGAGTGCTCATAGCCTGTGACTACAGCACTGGGGCAATGCAGGCTCAGGGTAGGTGGCAGAAAAATGCCTGCCACAAGAGGCACCTTACGTGAGTAGACCTGTGCTGTCTCTTGGAACTACAAACCCAGCAGTGCACTGCCCCTGTGCAGTCTGGTTAATGAGGAACAGAGTAAGGGGGATGACAGTTAAATGCTCTCCACTGCATGGCCACGAGCATGCACTGTTACTCTAAGCAAGTTTTTGGCCACAAGGATAGCTCAGTAACAGTGAGAGTATACATGGTCACAGATTAAAGGTACCTGCCTCAAGTGCTTTTAAAAACAAATAGAGTGGGGAAAAAAACAACAAGTTTAGAGAGCTTTGCACAGCTCTCGGACTACAGCAGCAAGGTCACAAGTGATCTGGTAAATAAGAAGTCCATATTGCAATGGTGAATGTACCCAAGGTGTTGCAGAGTGCTGCCTGCAGGGAGAGGTGTCAGGCTGGAGCCACAGCAGGAGGGCATGTCATAAAACCCATGTTACTGTACAGACAAGGGGGGGTAATTTGGGCATTTCCAATGAGACAAAAAACCATCCCTCTTCTCCCAGGTCTGTAAGGTGTGGAATAGACCCTACTCTTACAGAAATGGGGAGCTCCCGTGGAGCCAGGGACTAGCTCTAGCCCCCACATATGTGATTGCCCTGAGGGTACAGAGTAGCCCCATTTATAACTTTCTAGCACTGAATGAATAGGTCCAAATGCTTTTTCATTTTGCTGTGCACACGCAGCTCATATCTTCCTCTGGTTCTCTGCTTTTCTACATAGAAAAGCATTGCTGGACAATTCCAGCATGCCATTCCCTATCACTCTGACAGATTCCATTCTGGAGTGCGAGGAAAGCTTGTGCTAACAGAACAAAGAACAAGCAGTGAAGAGACACGGCACTCAGTTCTGAATTCTCAGCCAACTTCATACTAGTGTACTTGCACCAACTCCAACAGTGTTACATGGGTGTGAATCAGGATCACAGGAACACAGGGTGAAGCATCTATTCCTTCTCTCCTCCCTGTGCCTTCTGTTCAGGCCCTGCAACCACCCTCTGAGCAGAATTTAGCTTCACATCCTCCATCAGGCTTTGTTACCCACTACAGGTTGAAGCGGGGGGTTGTACAGAGCTTTGAGACCCTCTGTCAGAACAGGCTGCCTCGTCACTGAAGACAAACACCTCTCTGCTGTGCCCTGCTGTTACATTGAGGGATTTACCAGAGTTACTGTAACAGCACAAGCTTAAATGCAGGGCTGGAAAGCCTTGCTTAGACTTCAAAAACAGTCTGCCAGAGCTGATTTGCTTTCCTTAAGCAACCTCGCCGTGGGGCTGTAGGTTCTGTGGGCACTTGTTTGTTTGTTCTTTTTAAATAAATACCTAATTACTTCCATACGTCCTCTTCATATTCCAGGTCAGTGGCTTATAGTGACATTTGAGAAGGATTACATAGGATGAACCTTCGTGCTCTTGGACCACTGGGAAGCTCACTTGTGGCCTCTAGACTTTTCCACTTGCCCTTCCTCGTGGAGAAATTCCTGCTAGCTCAGAATGGCATTCCTGCCAGACTCTGAATGTCATATGGAGATCTGCTCCCACACAGAAGGGCGCAGAAAAGATGATGTGCTAATGAGCTACCTTCTTATCCCTGCTGTCAGTTCACTGACTCTCCCTCCTTTCCCCTTCCTCTGAACCACAAATGTAATCGCTTTCCAGCAGCACTGCAAAAAGCCCAGTCCATCTGCAACCCTGGAATCCCTCCAGAGGGCAAAGTCTTGGCGTTGCGCTTCAAATTATCTTGTCTTTTCTCTAGAGAAGAGGGAAGGAAATATCAACCAGGGCACCAGTGCAGCCAGACTGAGACACTGAAATGGGGCCAGCATCCCTCTTGCCATCGACTACCCGGGTTGTCCTGCCAGCACTCAGCAGGCCATCACATGCCTGTTGCCACCGTGTCACTACTGCTGCTATTCTGCTTGGCAGTATGGCTGGTGCCTGAGTCTTTCTCAATATATTGCCTGCTGCAGTACCTAGCACCCAGCAAGCAATACAATATCTAATTAAAAATGTATATCCCAATGCTTAATTTCTCTCTCTTGCTCCATAAAGAAAATTTCTTCTTTCTCTCCACCATTTGATCTACCTACTGCACCACAAACATATATAAAAATATGCCGTTGTCTTCCAAATAAGCAGAGTGGTGCCACTTGAAATGTTCACTTGAAGCTTTCCCTTTCATGGAGCGTAAGAAAAGAGTGGTTCAGTTGGACCTGGAGAGCTAAATTCTCTCCAGTGCTCTTTCCAGGTGTGAAGTGGGATTGATCCTCACCCACCTCAGAAAGGGATAGCATGAGGTGCTCACGTGCCTCAATGAGTTACGCTCAATTAGCCAGAGTAAAAAAAGAGTTCTAAGCATCACTAGAGGATACTGATGCAATGTCTGAGCCTGCTCAGGCAAGAAGAATGCACAGATTAGAGCATGGTCAACATTATGATTCCACAGCGGTCTGCTGAAGGCATCAAATCATTTCAGGCGCAGTAGAAAGATACAGATAACCAGGACATCATCTCTCCACACACAGATTAAAGCTTGCTGATAGGGTAATGATTCTGCTTAGTGCCTTTGGAAATGAATGAGTTATGGCTGCTTTTTGAGTAGCCCAGTCATAGACTCTTACACAGATTGTTTGTTGTTAAGTCCAGTGCACCGAGTGACCAGAAGACACAACAGAAAATCTGAGGAATTCAGCTTCTAACTGTTTAGATCCCTATTTTTCTGGGGAAAGGCCAGTGCAGCCACCAGCTGGCCCACCCCAATGGATTTCTCCCGCTTTTAGGATTCCTTTGTGCTCTTTACTGCCAGTGCTCAGGAATCTGATGCAACCTATGCTATGTATCTCACCAATACTACAGCATGCCATAGTGACCCTTCTGCCCAGAGACTGACTCCTCTCGCCTCACCATGCATTGTAGCATGAGCAATATGCAAAACATGTTAGCTGTTACACACCCATACGATGACACCTTTCTTCCATTACCACCAGCACAGCACCTTGTAATTCCTTTTAAATTACTCTCAATCATCCTGTGCCACATATATGTCTAAAGAGCAGCCAAAAATAGCTCAAGGAAAACAGGCAAAATCTGCTGCAGGAAAGCAGAGGAAGATTGATAAAGGAGTTATTTCTCATCCAGAAGTTCTGCTGGAGTTCTGGCTTTGACTCTTTCTGGGGCAGAACCCATCACTGCATGAGAAAAACCTCACACCTGCTGATGCTGGAAAGAAGAGGCATGGCAGAATTAGCTGAATGTTCAGCACACAACAAGTCACCCCAACTCTGTTGTACTGTGACTTGACAGGAGGAAGGAAAGAGAGACAGTTCTTGGCTTAGATTTTCTTGCTTTTATTTATATTGCTTGACTGCAAGAAATGCAACTCCTAGGCCTTGCATTAGAAGACTAGACCCCTCTGCAGCTGCTATTTCAGGACACTTTATCACCATGCAGCAAAATCTCAGTGCCTGCACTTAGCCTGCCTACACAGGTATCCACCCACAATTTACTCACCCATGGCCAAGCCCTTCACACACACGCAAAAAAGAGCTGTATGCTCACCCATAGAAACCCAAGGGCTAAGAAATCCATAGGCTCTGCTGTACTGCTTTGCATGATATGGCACTGCAAACTTGGAAAGCCATTTTAAAGAGATAGCTCAAGGAAAATAAGAATGCTTGGAGGTGGATGTGCCCTCTGAACTGCCATGCCATCAATTGTTAGCTCAATCTGTTGCATAGCATTTTGCTTGCCCTGATCATTTAAGCTAAAAATGGATACACAGGCCAGCAATTGAGTCTGGAGGGACAGTTAGAAAAAGAAGACTGAGAGTTAAGCTTTCCACATGGAGTTTGAAGAGAACAGCTGTCCACAGCCTCACTAGTAGGTGATCCCGTGTTATAGGCTCAATAGGAGGTAATAAAATCAGGGACAGGACAGGAGTAGGTGGCCAACAATTCAATGAGAGATGAGTTATTAAGCAGTTCCTGAAAAGCAGTCTGATCACCTCAGCCAGCTCCAGGAGTAAGGAAAAGAGGCACTGGCAGGTTCAAAAGGATCCTTCATACCTCTGACTCCAAAGGCATCTGTTACGCACAGACTCAAATTAAAGAAGTCACTAACTGCTTAATCTTAAGCACATGATCAAGTTCAGCATCAAGGAATTTAAACGCATCCTAAATAACAGTAATTGAGTCCTGCTTTGGTAAGATCCTTATTTTCTTGTGTTAAACATCAGAGGGTCCGATCATAGGATTGTACATGGAGATGGTCAGTTCCAGCTGGGCAGCACCATGACTGATCATTCTTATTTGAAGCAGCAGAATTTAGCATAAAGATAATGGTGTTAGCCTCCATGGTCTGACTTCAGGAAAAGGCCTCTACCAGCCAGTGCCCTGCAGAGCAACACACAGCTGGCTTCTTGCTATTCACCTCTGCTTTAAGCCCCTCTCCCTCAGACAGTGCAAGATTGTTGCTACCAGCAATAGGACTGTAGCTTGTGAGATTAGAGGGAGAAAATGATTATCCTAGAGAGTCATTAGCCTTTTAAATGGTGGTAGAGCAGCAGCCTTCCAGTCTCAACCCACATAGAACTCCTGAAATGGGAGTTCTACAAGAGGCAAGACTAAAATGTAAGGAAAAGCCCCCAGTGTAGTGCAGCAGGATGCATGTATACCCCACAAAAGTAAGAATGGGCTGTGCAACTCTTTGTGCAGAGAGCGGACCCATATTCATTAGAAGCCAGAACTCAGCAACTGTGCAGCAGCTTCGTTACAGTGGTCTGGGGAATCTGGGGGGGGTAAGAGATTGTTTATTTACAGGTGGGAAGGAGTCAAGGGACTGGTTTCTATCCAACACATACACATAACAGAACAAACAGTCTTTCCTCAGCAGCACAAACGTTCGCACATCGTTCAAAAAGCCAACTTTGTCAGCTGTTGTCCTGGCACCAGTGCAGCATTCCTGCCTCACAAAAATCTGGCTGGGCCTTATGTAACCTCGGGCTATGGGTAGTAGCAGCATTAGTAAACAGCTGGTGATGATGCCTCTGCTTGTGTACAGCATTCCAGTTTAATCATTACATCACGTACCAGTCACTTGGGTTATGACTTTGATATTCCACTGACACAGCAGTCAGCCTCCAGCACTGTGTGACCAGAGTACCCACAGCTCTAGGATAAGATTCCCCAGTGTCCGTACAGCACAGCTCACTGCTGGATCTCACACTAGCAATTAGCAAGCCAAGTACCCTGGTAAAATTCAGATCCAGATTGCTCCACATCGGGTAACCCGTGACACACACCACACATTGCCCTGTGCTGCTGCAACCAGCTGGGTGTCTCTGGCGAATGAGCGCTGCAGGTGAGCTACTGCGATACACACTGGATGATTGTAAGCTGATTATTTGTAAAAAGTAAGCAAGCCACAACAACCTCAATTCTTCCTCTTTTCCACTTTCCCAAAGAAGTCTCATTTCTTTTCAAGCTGAGGCATTCATATGACTGTAGACTTGCACTATCTTTACTCCAGCCAAAGCGTCTGCACTTCCATTCTGATCTGGTGGGTTTTTCACTGTCAGTATGGAACCATAAATAACTAGACATGGTATTTGGCACTGGGAAAAGATAACAGCACCTCAAGTCTTCAAAGAGCTGCTGAGAGCTGACAGTGGTGAGCAGAGGTGGGGGAAGTCACAAGGCAAAATTGGTATAAATAGGTGAAGCTGTTGAATTCAGTGTAGCCATGTTTAGCTTGTACTCAGGTCAGCTCCAAAAAGCATAGCATGTAGCAGGCTCTGGGATCCAACAAAGACAGAAATTCAAGACAGGAGTCCACAATGGAATTATGTCATGGCAGAGCTGGGAAAGGTTGGAGCCAGGAGTCAGAATCAGTGGCAGAACTGGAACAGACAGAGCAGTCTTGTAGGGAATACAGACAGGCCAGAGTCAGCCAAGAGACATGCAACATCAGGACGTGGTCAGTGAGAGCAGGAAAATGTTCAGGAGTCACTGCAGCTACATGTGCAGAGAGGTTACCCAAGGAGACATGAGAACATGACAAAAGTAAACATCTTGTTCTGTCAATACTGCGTGCTGGCTTTGGCCACAGAAACTAAACCACAAGCAAAGCATGACACACACCTCGATGGAGCAGAGCTTTATTTCCTGGTGCCCACAGGTTAGTAGAGGCTGAGGAACTCCTATGTGGAGATCATCCACCTTCACAAGTGATCTTAACCAGCCAAGAGCTGGTGCTGCCAGCCTGCATTACTTCTCAGCCAGTCTCACTGCTAGCCTGTGGCTCTGCACCTGTCCCTTGAGTTACCATGTCCCCTTCACAGAAGGGCTCACAGTGCCATGAGAGTCACTTTCCTGTGGCCTCCCAGTTAGCATCTAGGAGCACAGAAATGCACAGTCAACACTTCCCACACATGGCAAGAAAGCCTACCTGGAACATCTCTGCACCTCACGAAAGCTGGGGAGCTGATACTCCTTATTGGGCATTTGACCTGCAGGCTGACAGCATCCTTCTTACACCACATTCATGCTTGAAGCAGAGAAGATGTGAGTGATGAATTGACTGGTTCTACTTTGCCACAAGACCCCTGTTTGTTTAGACATTCAACCACAGCACAGCAGCTCTGGCAAAACATCATCCAAATATACCTGAGTGTTATTACACCCAGGGAGTGGATGCAAAGGACACAGCCTCTGGGCAGTCACTTATTGCTTCTGGCTGGGGAAAAGAGGAGGAGTTGCTGCCTCCAGATGCGGTGCTGGTTACAGAGCTGGAGCAGAAGCTGAGAATTGGAGTAAGCCCAGCTGCTTCATCTCTGCAGTCCCAGGCAGCCCTCCCATGGATGGTGGCATGAGTCAGGAGCAGCAAGATGCAGCAGCCCAGGGCTCCCAGCTGCAGTATGTGCCTGCAATCACGTTCCCCAAATCATCCCCTTGCATACAGCAGCCACAAGGAATTCAACCCACTTTATACTCTTGCTCTGACTCACCCTGATGATCATCATAGCCAGCACAGCCTTTGCCAGGCAGGTAGTTCCCAAGGCCCAGCCACTGTCATTCTTCCTACTTGCCTCCTGTTACCACCAGAGTCACGAACATGATACTACATGCCCTACCTGCTCTATTTCACTACTGCTGCATTTTCTCACCCCTCACTTCAGAGGGTTTGGAAGCTTTCTATCTCCTACATCAAACAGAAAGAGACTTAATTTTGAAATTATTTATCCTCATCACCTTTAAGGGTTGCTAAGTATTTGAGAGTCATGATATTCCCCATAATGGATGCATCATCACCAAGGTTTGAAATACTGCTAAACCAAAACTTAAGGTTACAAAGCATAGAACACCAGGACCACCCTGGGTGAGCTCAGAGACAACACACAGCAGCCCTGTCCAGGCAGATGCTTTTCCCATTTTGTTCCTAAGCATGATCAAGAGTAGGATGGCACCTATTACTGGAACTGCAAAAAGTCATAAAATCATTAGAAACAACCTCTAACTGCTCACCTTTCACCAAGATTGCCCTCTAGACCGTATCCCTAAGCACCACATCTACATGTTTCTTGAACATCTCCAAGGACAGTGACTCTACCACCTCTCTGGTAAGCCTTCTCCAGCCACTTGCCCACAACTCAGACATGATGGGCTGGGCAGACTGCTGGGTAACACATGCTACTTGTGTTCTTGTACTCCAGGCTGAATAAGAATGTCTCTGTGGAGTCTGAGAGCACGCATGCAAGTCCTCCCCTCTGTCCCTGCTCTCCTGGCGTGCAGCTTTGTCTTTGGGGGCCTGACACAAAGCCTGCCGCACAGTTGCTGTCACTGAATTAAGGATCTGGCAGAACTTTCTTACAGAATTTGCCAGTGCACCACAAGGAAAATGGGCATCACTCAGCAGGTTTGCAAGTCATCTGTTGGTTTAATAAGTGGTTTGGTTTTTTTTTTCCATGCTATTTTGTTCTAAATAAATATCATTGTGCTTTAAGCAAGGTGGGGTTCATTGGCCTGTTCTGCTCTTCCTCTTTGGAAAGAGAACCTGTAATTAGTAAAGACAGATATTTGGGTCTGCTGGGGTAATGATGGCAAGGTTTATCAAGGGAAGTGGCAGACCTACATGATCAGACCAAATGGAGAAGAAAACTCCATTTTATTCTGGCACAGATGAGCCAAAGTGGATGCAGTGCAAAAAACAATGAAACAAAAAGAGTTATTATTAAGCCAAAACATCTCCAATAAATACCAGGAAGACAAATGCATCATCTCACAGACAACAAATCTACAGTTATTTTTCCAGCACCAAAGCAGCACTTGATAAGATACTGGAGGTACAACAACCTAGAGACAAAGATTTTCAACTGCTTCCTAAAAGATTTCTCTCTAGGAATGCAAGACAGAGACATGGTCTTAATGAACACCAAATATCTTCCAGCATGACCACATATGGAGCAAAATCTGTCAGTATTTGTGACTACAAAAGCCTGTTTGTTATGATCTGCAACATCGGGACCTGTTAGGATAATCACTTTGAAGACAGCAACCAGACTTTTCAGTAACTTCAAGAAAATGCAACTCATGTTTGCTTATATTACAAAAAGATTCTGTTTTCCTTTGCATTCAGCATTGTGCCTGTTAGCTCCCTTGCTCACAGCAAGGCTCAAGCATTCAAGCTGTGAAATGCAACATGATACACATACACACACCACAAAAAACAGCAAAGAAGAAAGAGTGTGATGAGTGAGCAGCTTCCTATCAACATAGGTGCTTACCTCTCTTTCTTCTGATGTGCTGAATGGTTAATATCTTGCTTCAAGCAGAAGAGCAAACACACATCCACCCCCCTAAATCAACTAACCTCAGCCTCCTTTTTACCTTGTTAAGGATTCAGATAAACGGGTGGTAGGTGGGTCCCTTCCTCCCCTTGATAAAGAATATTAGTACCTGCTGAAGGTAGCCATAGTGGGAAGGAGTTCTTGTTGTACTGCTTGTTAGTGCATCAGTCAGACACCTCATGACTCTCAGTTTGGGCCTGCCAGAGGCTTTGTGGTCATCCTTTTGCTAGCAGTGTCTCAGCTTCAGTAGAAAAAGAATTCCTGACTTTGAGGCCTCAGACAAACAACACAGACAGTGCTTGTTATGAAGACACAGCTGTGAGCAAGTCAGATCCCAGCCTCATCACTGCAAACTGATGAAGCTTTTCTGACACCAGGAGTCTCTTGAAATTCTGGAGCTGGGCTCCAACTGACTGAAGATAAACATGGGCTTTTTCCTGTGGTGTTCCTCAAGTGGAATCTTTCTGTTCTTCAGATGCACCGGATGGGGAGATAGGTAATAGACATAATGGCATTGCATGACCTCTGTTGCAGTTAAATTAAGATAAAGCAGGTCCTTTTCTCTTGCTTATTCTCCATTTGGGGAAGTGAGCATGTGATACCAAAAGCTTGCTGTTCTACAGGTCAGGATGTTCTCTTTGATGTCCAGGCTACACCTTTCCTGTCCACATAATGTTCATGTACTTTTGTGCCAGTTCAGTTTGAACACAACAGCTTCCTTCTCTCTCTTTCTCCCCAGACACTGGGGTAAACCCTGTGATGTAAAACAGTCCTATTCCCTTGTTTACGCATGGCCAGACTAAGCAATCCATCGGCCTCCAGGAGGGAGGGCTCTTTACCACCCCCTTCATCCTAACAGCTCTTCCCTCCTCTGCCTGTGCTTTCGTTTTTCATTGGAACTGCAGATAGTTCAGTTGATGCTGTTACACAATAAGCCACTGAAAATTCAGCTCCCATTGATTAGGTAAATGTTGCCCTTACGTGTCCTGGAACCACACTGCTGTATTGCAAAACAACAGTACCCAGCTGATACACTCTGATTTGCTTCTCTTCATCCACTTCAGTCATCTCCCCTTCACCAGCTCCTGGCTACATCGCAGCTAATAGCTTGCCAAGCACCGCCCTACAGAATACTTTGCTGATGCCCAGATAAACAGAATCTACTGTACATTCTCTTGTCTACAAAAGTCATTTACCAAAGAAAGCTGTGAGGTTAGTCTGCATTGATCTGTTCTGCTAAGTCTATTGTGCATTTCAATTATATTTACACCCCAAGTTATTTTTCCTAGCAAAGCACATACTAGAAACTGTTGTGTTACCAGGGTCAGGCTAACAGGTCTTTGGTTTTCTACGCCACATGGCATTTTTCATGCCTCAGATACGAGCACCGTTCTGTTCTTCAGTCATGTGGTGCCCGCTCCACTCGGATATATTTACATTCCTTGCTTATAAACACTTGGTGCTCCTGTTCTTTCACCTCCCCTGACACAAGCACAGGAGCTTTCAGAACATTGCTCTTTCTTCAAGTACAGTATTTTTTTCTTTTTTTTTTTAAAGCACAGCAAAGTGCCAAAGGGAGGTTTCTCTTTTCCGTCCCATAAGAGCATCCTGATACTTCTTACATCCTTTCTGAATTCAGCAGTTACTCCCCTAAAATGCTTGTCCTTCCCTGCTAAGGCTGCTGATTGCAGATCTCTTTCTACCTTTGGCCACTTTTCAATCCTCAGCCTACCTGCTTCTGTAAGTTCCTTCAGTTTTCTTCAAATCTACTTTGTTAAAATAAAACTGTAGCCATAAGTCAATTTTATCTTCTCTTGATGTCCAAAGTGAAACTAAACCACGCCACTGAAGCAGCCTGGATGAGGTGCTGATGTTTGCAGCTGAGGCTGAGGTTCCCAGCTCAGCCCATGTGAGCCTTGCTACCTCTTGTCCCAGTCTCACTGCAAAGCTGCTGCCATGCGCATCCATCCAGTTCCTCAGAATACCCTTCTAGGCATCAGCACATGGATGGGCAGCAAGGCCAGGCGGTGGGGTGCCAAGTACAGCAAGTTACAGTGCACCACTATGAGTCGATCCAGTTCCTGGCTCACGGCCTGGCACTTGGAAGAGCTCCTGGCTTGGGATGCAGTGGGATCAGGGGAAGGTTCTGTTACAGCAGCAGAGTGACCAGAGCCATCAAGACCAACTCCTGCCAGTAGGTCAAAACTGTCCCCAAGCTTCAAGTGAGAATGGAAGGGGAAGCTGACAAAGGCCATATTGCAGCAGGTTCCAGCTGTGTAAAAGACTCAAAAGCCAAAAAGATAACATGGGGTTTTCTTTGTAGGACAGTAAACTACCATGCCATGGGAACAGATGGCATGGGAGAACTTTCTTTTGGATCAGTGGATTACTTTCCCTTTTTCTTTATTTTCTTGCTCTTTCCCGCACTAACAAGTCCAAGTAAATCACCTCAAACTCTTCCATAAAACATTCCTGATCCTCAGGCTCTTATCTGTAAGATTTAACAATACCATCTTCATTTGCATGTGTTTGAAACAGAGACATCTGTGCATTCATACATCATATGCTCCTACCTGATAGTGGATTCATAAATGCCATAAGAGTTGGGTTCAACACACAGAAGTAAGATACTCGGTGATGTGTGTGGACGTGGCAACGTAAATATCAGGGGATTTACATCACCAGAAAATTTCTGTGGCATGGTTTGAACTTCACAATAGCTGTAATCTTTACTGAAGCCTTATGGAAAAGGAGCAGATGCGTTCTTTAGAATCTCTTGTTTGCTCACTGTAAATAGAGGGAAGCGGTGCCAAGCTGATGGCGATAGACGTGGCATCTGAAAATGAACAGCAGCCTTCCCATCCCCCATCAGTGCCAGCTGAGTAGAACAAGTTTTGGTAAAAGCCACTGTGTGTCCTCAGCTTATTGAGCCTGATAATGAGAGTCCGAAATACAAGATGAGGCTAATGACGGTTTCAGTCCACTGCTATGTGTCATGCCAGCCCTGCTGTTGGTTCCTCTGGCTCCGTGATGATTCACTGCTGTCCTGAAAAACAGGCACCTGTGGCACAGCATTAGTCACAGGCACTGACTGACATGGAGGATGCTCGCGCTGGGGAAGTACAGAATAGACTGCTAAAGAGAAACTAGGTCTATGTTTTCCTGCAGCCTGGGAAAACCAGTTTCAGGATGTCACAAGTAAAGCTACAATTGGCTTTTGTCCCCCTTCCTGAAGGTAAGCAAAAATAATAATAACAAAATGCTTAACAGCAGGGAGACATTTGTGTATTTTTTAATAGTTAGCCACTGCCTTCCATCCATTTTTTCCCTTTGACACTTCCAAGCTGTTTGATGCCTACATTTCTTTTCCACCTTCTACCTCACTCCTGAAGCTCCATCCTGTTCCTCCATCACTGCACCACATCCTCCCTCACACCTAACTGAGCATTACAGTGGCTTACTTTGGAGGCTGTTCTCCTTCCCTTATAAAGACAAGCTCCAACAGCACCGACAGACACAAAACCCTCCCCTTAGTACCCACTGCTCTCCTTACCTCCCATGGGTGCTGCTCAGCCCCTTCACCCCCACCGATCCTCACAACCTTTGTTTTAACCACAATAAAATGAAGGTGCAGGCAGCGATGAGAAACAAATTAATGAAAGCTTGAAACCAACAACATTCCTCAAGTCTTGCTATGCACACCATAACTTCAAAAGCAGTCTTTCCCCAGGCTGTGCTCCTAATGATAGAGCAATATTCCAACACCTTTACTCAAGAAAATAAGATACTTGACTTCAAAATACATTTCTAACCTCACACTTAATTGCTCCGGGTGTAACAGCGCTGAAGGGAGCAGAGACCTGCAGTGTTCAGCTGGTGTGGGATCTGAATCAGGCCCCCTGCGGCTCATGCTTTAAGCAACGGTTCCTTGCTGCAAATGATGGAAATGGAAAGGAGCTCTTCTTCTCCCTTCCTCAGCAGGCATGCAGCCACTTCCCAGCAGCATCTTTTATTGCATTGCGTGTTATTCCTTAGCTCGAGCTAACAGACAAAGTGCAGTTGCTTCATTTGTGAGACTGATGCCTAACACAACTCATTTCTCAGCTGGATAACATTCACATCCCGGGGAAAGCTGGAAAAAGAGACTAGATTTGTGGTTTTTTTACTGCTTTCTCTAAGAACGGAACCTAGCAAAATCTGCGCCTTATCTCTTAGACACTGATTTGTCTGTCACACCGTCAAGGCTGACCTTGTGATAGGTCATGCTAGGCACCGAGCAGGGCGCTCTCTATATAAGGCATGGTAGGGCAGATGCGACAGCCGCGCCGTTGTGTCACCCACAGCGCAGGTGCCAAGGTCCAGGGAGCAGCCTGTGCTGTGCGTACTGTAGCTGAAACGCCCTGTTACGTGGGACAGAGAGGTGGGGGCCCGCTGGACGGGGGCCAACAGGAAACGGCAGCGGTGAGTGCAGGCGGGCCGTGTGGGATGATGAATGCGGGGGACAGAACAACGAGGAGTTCTGCTTCTGCATTTCCTCCGCCACCAAAGCGAACAACTTTGTAACGCGTGCCCACCCTCGGAGCGGGCTGGACGCCGGCCCAAGCTCCAGCCTGGGGAACGCACTGCATTGCTCGATCCCTCCCCGTCCCCTTGTCTTTGGGTTCACTTTACTACTCCCGTACGGTCCGCGCACTTCTCACGCTCACGCACAGCCGGCCCCGCCGCCAGCAGGACGAGAGCTGCGGGTAACGGCCCCGCCTGACGCAACCCGCGCCCCGTTTTGCCCCATGCGCGGCGCGGGGCGGCGAAACAGCCCGCCCTCGTTGCATCACCCGCGATGGGCCGAGCCGGCCGGGCGGGGCGACGCCGCTGCGGCCTTTAAAGGGCCGGGGCGACGCGTGCATCCCTAACAGCGCCCGGCGCAATGAAGCGGGACGCGCAGAGCACCCAGGAGTACCCGGGCCGGCCCGAGGGGCCGGAGTCACCCGCGGCACCTTCCTCCCCAGACCCGGCCGCGGAGCTCAAGCCGCGGCTGTGGATCTTCGGGTACGGCTCGCTGGTGTGGAGGCCGGGTTTCGAGTTCACGTCGCGGAAGGTGGGCTTCATCCGCGGCTACAGCCGGCGCTTCTGGCAGGGGGACACCTTCCACCGCGGCAGCGAGCGGGCGGTAAGCGCGGGGTGGGACGCGGGGTGGTAAGCGGGGCAGCTGAACAGACAGGCTGTAACTCCTTCTCCTTGCTTTCTCCCCACAGCCCGGCCGGGTGGTGACGCTGCTGGAGGACTGCGGGGTGAGTAGGGCGGCCGGTGCCGCGCTGGGGGCCGCGGGCAGGTGCGATGTCCGCGGGGTGTGACCGGCCGTGCTCTCGTTGCAGGCGTGCACGTGGGGCGTCGCCTACGAGGTGTGCGGGGAGCAGCAGGTCGCCGCCTCGCTGCAGTACCTGAACGTGCGCGAAGCCGTGCTGGGAGGCTACGACACCAAGCTGGTCAGCTTCCACCCGCAGGACAAGGAGGCGGGGGAGCCCATCCAGGCCCTCGTCTACATCGCTACGCCGCAGAACCCCTCCTACCTCGGTCCGGCGTCCGAAGAAGACATCGCGGCGCAAATCATCGTCTCGAGCGGCTGTGCGGGTCACAACGTGGAGTACCTCCTGCGGCTGGCGGACTTCATGCGCTACTTCTGCCCGCAGGTGGAGGACAAGCACCTCTTCTCCATCGAAGAGGCCCTCATTGCCCTCCTGCCCTGCCTGTGCCGCTCGAAGAAAGCCCTGGAGGAAGCGCCCGGCGTCCCGCAGAAGGCTGAAAGGGAGAACTTCTTGCAGGGCTCCAGCAGGAGGGACGAAACAATCGGGACAGCCTGAGCTCTGACAGGAGTACACAGGGCTGAGTGGATGAAAGGAGAAGGAGTGGGAGGGAGGGGGCAAAGGGGCTGCACGGTTCCTGTTACACCACTACCTGTAGCACCTGCAGCCCTTTGCCTCTTTCCAGGTGGGAAGTGGGGATCTGACCAGAGCTGTGCCCTCAGGCTTGATTTCTGGGGTGAGAGCTGGAGTGTGTGCTCCCTCAGGAGGGGAAAGAGGCTCATCTGTGCACTTCTTTTATTCCTTATATTTTTCCAAAGACTGGTTGAGCAGGACTTGACTGGGTTTTAGCAGTATCTTTGTGTTCTACCTCAGGCTGGCCAAAGCTCTTGCATGGTGGTAGAGCACGGGCAGGCTCTGCCAAACAACCTTTTTTTTTTCCCCTCCCGTGTCTCACCTCCAGTGCAATACAAAGTGAACGTGCCTCTGTGGGTCCTGCTTCCTGGTGTTGCAAAGGATCACACTAGTGCACTTACTTTTCTAAACTGTTATGTTGTATTTATTATGTGTTGTGTGTCTCCTCCTTAGGAGAGGTGTCAAGCTGCTTATGTGCCACTGTGGGATGCAGCCCGTGCTCACCTTTGTGTTGGTGCCTTCTTGCTTTAGCTCAGTTTCCTGAGGCACTGAACCTGTGTCAGTGACAGCAGCTTTGCTCTAGGCTTCACTGACCTCGTGCTGCTGCAGGCTCAGCTGATGCTGTAAGAAATGGGAAAGCTGTCTGATGCAGCAGCACTTTTAACCAGCCTTGTACTGGATTGCCCTCTGGCAATAGGTAATGTGGGCCTGTGGAGAAGTTCCAGCTTCATACCCAGAACTATGCTTGGTAGATTTGTACTTAACTGTGAAGGACCACTGCTGAACATAATGCAATCCTGGATCCTGCTGTGTCAGGAGAAGCAGAGGTACTGCTGCAAGCTCGGGCTTCTCAGCTTCACCTATTAACAGCATGAAAACCTATAGTATTTGGAAAGGAAACTGCTGCTACTGCAACTGGCAAAAGAACTCCTGAGGGCTGACTGCAAGGACACTTGACTCCTCCCAAACGTTGTTCTTTTTTAAAAAAAAATAAATAAAAAATAGGGAATATTCCCATTACTGTGGCTTGTATGTCTATGAACTGGTGCTGTGCTGTGCCCAGTTATAAAACAAGCTGACAGCGTCACTCCCTGTACTTCCTTCAGTTATAGTGACTTCAAACTGATTCTTATTTTAAATATGCTTGACTTTTTTTGTTTTGGTCTGTTTTCTCCTTTCTGAAGCTAGTTGTACTGCTACTGCAGTTCCTATCTGCTGGCAGAAAAGCAAGTCTTGCTGCTAAGCAGCTTCCCTCAGCCAGATTTCCTAGAAGACACCTATTATGATATTTCCCTTTAAGAGGAGTGGGTTCAGTCATCCTCCCCCCTCCCAGCACTGTGCTGACACCAGCCATAAGCCAGCCCTGCTGTCTGTACAAGGCGGGTGAGGAAATACAACTCTCTGGGCATGCCAAGTGCTTTTTACCTGAGCTGACCTCACTCCGGCTGCTTCCATGAAGTAACAGCACAGTGCCAGGAAGCTGCCACTTGTGGCCAGCTCTGCTGACTGTGGAGGAGGAGAAACATCCTCTCCTTCCTTGCATGCAGCTGCTGTGTGTGCAGCACCAGACAGCTGCCATGCTGCCTGATTCTTCTCATTACCAGCTGCCTCCATGCTGAGATAACAGTACATACCTGTGTTACCTGTTTCTAGACAGGAGTTACCGAGTGAAAACTAATTGAAACAGCTTAATTTAGCACTAATTAAAGGTAGGTAATAGTCTAGAGAAAACTCTGCTTTCCCTGTTCTGTGGAGACTCTCACTTCAGCTGAGCAGCTGCATCTTCCCCAGGTGCTGCTGCATGGAGCGAGGGCACTCGGCTGCTGCCAGCAGAGCGGCTCCTACATGAGCTGCTGCTGCCACCACTGTGAGCAGCATCATGTTCCCTATAAAGGACCACAAGACAGCCTTGGAGTAACTTACAGTGCCTTTCTGGAGATGCTTACGTGTGGGAAACATCCAGTTGTTATTCTCCTGTAAAAGAAAGCAGTGCCACAGCTGATGGGCAATTTGGTGTTCAGCTGCTCCTCTGGGGAAAGCCCCAAGAGAACCCCATCTCACCCACCTCCAGCTGTGGCTTCCTGACACTTAATTGCTGCGGTGCTCCCTGGGGCAGTCAGTCAGATGCCCCCCAGCTGTCAGTGTCTCTGGCTTGCCACCAGCCACCAGCTGCAACATTCAAGTGTTAAAAGAGAATAACTTATTTGCAGGGAAGCGTACTTTCATCTTGAAAAACAAACTATCTGCAGCATAGATGGTTTCCCAGCTGTAACAGAAACGTGTTTGCAAGCACCACCACATGCTTCCCAAGTCTAAAACCAGCACACTGCACACGATCCACCTTCATTACAAATGCGGTTGCTGTGGTTTCCGTAGAGCATCACCAGAGCCCCGTGCAGGAGCAGATGCTCGATGGGGCTGCCTCTCTCCGGTGAGAAGGGAACTCCAGAACGCCCGAGCCGGGAGAGGCAGGGAATGAGCAACACTCCTCGTTGGATGCCAGACAGCAACGCCTTGCCTGAGCCTCCTGGAGGACAACAGCGCACGTCTGGACGCTCAGAAAGCGGGTCCAGCGCCCCACCAGGGAGCCGTGTGTTGGGGCAGCCACACGTGCCCTCAGCGTGCGCAGGGCGCTGGGCCTGCAGGCAGCACGCGAGCTGCGGGAGGTGGCACGCGCCGACTTCAGCAGCTGCTGCGGGGGGTGAGGAGGGCAGCGCGTCGCACATGTGTTGCTCCATATGTGCCTGCTTGCCGCTCGGGAGGCGGGCTGAAACGTGCACTTAATTACCTACAGATGCTTCACAGGCAGGGGAAAAGTAAAAGATCAAAACAAAGGGCGCTTACCAGGGCTCCCGGCCTCAGTATGGGTCAGTGCCAGCCTCAGCGTGGCGAGCGAGTTGCGGCCCGCGTGGTTGTTAGAGACGCCGCGGCGGCTGTGCTCTGTCTGCCACTCCCATCTGCAGCAGGGGCTGAACAGAGCCTCGTGCGCGCTGAAGAGTGGATGTGTTTGCCCACAGTCTGGCCCGTAACGGTGAGGCAGGGGAAGGGAAGGGCTGCGAGCTGCTTGGGATGGATTTTGCACGAACCAGCCTCAATCGCCCAGCACACAACACAGCTGAGCTCACCTGTGCACCGTGAAACTTCCTCGTTGCTCGGTGCCAGAGCGGTAGCACTGCCCACAGCATGAGGCTGTAAGTCAGCCTGTGCCTGAAAAGCTCTTCACAGAACCTGAAATTGGTTTGTCTTGCATTCAGCTCAGGATGGAAGATTCCCCCAAGTCAGACTTCCTGCTTTTGGTATCGTCCCATTTCAGAAGGTTTCAGCAGCACAGGATCCAAAGGGCTGCTCAGAGCTGGCAGACAGGCAGGCACATGCGAGGCCCCAGCATAAGGGTGACAGTGAGATGCCACCAGCTCCAGAGGAAGAGAGGGGACAAGGAACGCACTCAGGCTGAGGAAAAACTGTGCTTGCAGCAAAAGCAGTGGCCACCTGGCAAGCCTGGAACTTCCTCCTACTGAGTTGCCTTGGCTTATATAACAGCCTCCCTCATTTGTGTGCTGTATTAAAGTTTATTGAAACTGCATTAGGAGAAGAGGGCAGAGGGCAGGGGCACTTGGGACAGCCCTGTGAAAGCTCTACATGCTGTGTTTACAAACCCCGAGCCCTTTTTGTTTGGTTTTGGATGTGCATTATTCATTCCCAGCTCCCTTTTCATCTCCCAGCAGTGCCAGCCAAGCTGATGAGTGTTTATACTCCTGAATTCCTGAAGCACAGCCAGTACCTTGAACTCCAGAGAATGAGACTGAAATAACGTGGAAGGTCAGGAAAGTTCAGAACAGAGGGACTGTTTTCCTGGCTGGGGACACCATGCTGTTCCAGACCACGCTGAGCTGCACTGGGGACAGAAACAAAGGCTGCTCTCAGGCCCTGCTGTTTAGGCCACTTTCTGCCTCCCTCATCTCAGTTTTAATGGAACACATTTCCCCAGGCACTCAATGAAGGCTCCCAGCGATCAGCCTGGCCCCGTGCTGAAGGCTGAAGAGACACCTGGAGGCTGCTGGCACCTGAAAGGGGTTTTTACTGCAGTGCTCACACAGCAGGAGCAGCCTCTGCACGCTGCTTTGCCCACACAGAGATACTGCAGCACCCAGAAATCTGCTACTGCTTTGCCCACAGGAAGAAAACTCGGAGGATGACTTTAGCACAGAGGAGGTTTCACTTGCTGTTCTTCAGAAACATGACTAACGCATCGGGGCACGTGCTGGGGACATGCAGGCCTACGCTGCCGGCACTGGGGCAGCACAGGGCACCCACGGATGTCCTGCACATTTTGCATGGCAGGCCCTGTCCCAAACACTTCCATGTGCAGGAGACTCCAGAGCAGTCAGAGCTAAGCACGGGCACTAGGACTTGCCAGGGTAGAACCTCAACTACCTGCTCTGCTTCTCCACCACGAGCTGAGGCTGCAGACATTGACACTGACTGCAGAGATGCTGGAACCCTCTCAGACTCGTATCCAGCCTGCTTACAGCAATTACAGCCCCACTGCAAACAGCCTCGAGGGCAACCGCAACAAAGTATATGTGCCACCTGAAAACATTTGGAAAACAA
The DNA here is from genome assembly GCF_039878825.1 of Excalfactoria chinensis. Taxonomy (NCBI): domain Eukaryota; kingdom Metazoa; phylum Chordata; class Aves; order Galliformes; family Phasianidae; genus Excalfactoria; species Excalfactoria chinensis. The sequence continues at coordinate 33,632,659 of NC_092829.1, read as the reverse complement.
GCCAAAAGAGCAGCCTTTTGTTCTCTGGGTGTCTAGACAGGACACCCGCGTTTCCAAATCCCCCGCGCAATGCCCTCGCCCTGCTCACATCTTACCCTGCTCACATTTCGGCAGAGCCCGGCTGGGAGTGACCTCCCAGCACCACCACCGACACGTGGCAGATACTGTTACAGACAAGTAGGATTGATGGCTTTGTCCTCAGGATGCTCCCAGAGGCATCCAGGGCTGGAATCTGTTTTGGTTTCCCAACGAGGTACTTGTTTCCTTTAAAAAACAAGAAACAAACAAGCAACACAACAGACCCCAAAGTACCTTTCAAACAAACAGCTAGCAGCTTTGGAAATCATATATACATGTTCAACCTTTCAGACCGCTTTACAAGAGTGTGCTCTTGTCTGAGGCATTTGTTTGCCATCGTGCAGACAGGGACAGGAGCAACAATGCCCACCCCAGTCAGATGCCTTCCATCTCCCCCTCTTACTGGACCCCCAGACAGGAGCCAGATGAAATCGCATCTCCTGGTGCCACATAGCACACTGCATTTTGGCAGCATTAGTATCTCTAGGCTACATATATATATCATATCTATTCCTGGAAGCACATCCTATAATTTGAGGACCCACGAGTTCTGCACCGAGAAGTAACTGTGGCTCTGGCCTCACTTAAGAGTACAAATCTACTATTTTTTTTCCCAGAGGATTCTTGCCTTGTTTCACTTGATGGAAGGAAGCTCACACACAGGCGGCAGCCCCATTCCTTTTTCTCCCATACAGCCCTGCTTATTTACACACACCTTGCTCCAAACACCAAGGACCATCCCCCATTTTCTCTTTTCTCTGGAAAGCCAATACAGCTACAAAGAGCTTTGCAGCCCCCCAAGCTTTTCACTAATGGCTTCAGCTCGCAGTTGCCAGCAGATCCAAACCTCTCCCCTGTTTATTCCTGTAACATCTCAGACGTAGGCTCTGTTTTAAATTAAGAATTTAAACAACATTACTTCTCTCATTTGCTATCAATTATATCGCTGCAAGGGAGAGCTGGGCTCTCTAATCTGTCTGCGAATACTCTACTGTCCCAACGCTCGCTCTTTGCATCAAATAACTCAATTTCAGACAGGCACAAAGATACATAGCTGAGGACAGCAAACTGCACCATAACCAAATTACACTCATTGCACAATACATACCTCTGATTGCATATGGCAATAGCAAATTACCAAAGCCAGAGAAGCCAATCTCCTTCAGCAAAGCTCCCAATGGTGTGTTTCAAAACACACCCATCACCTGTGGCTGTAACAGCCCATTGCGGCTTCCAGTCCCAAATCACCACTGTAGCACTTCACAGATTCAGCTTCATGTCAGTAAGTTTTCAACGTAGCTAATAGGAATTGAGCTGCGTGACAAATTACTGAGCAATTAGCAGTTGTTTTTGCATGTCAAGCGGTGCATATAACACATTAAAATTATGACTAAGAGCAGGCACAGTAACTTCTTCCAAACTATGAACAACAAAGAGAGTGATGTAAGGAATACCAAAGGTGACCTCTTCAATGAAGTCAGATCTTTATGAGCCAACGCACAAGAACACCAACAAGAATTTCTGTGTTTGAAAGCTACAACAGAGAAAACAGTAAAAAAACAAACCCCAAACAAACCCGAACAGCAGACACCTCGCCTTGCAGAGAGGGCTCCTGCCTATGATCTGCCTAGAGGAAAGCCTACATCAGTTCTGTGACAGTCCAAAACAGCAGGAAATTCTCAGGCAGGCTCTCCTCATCTCAGAGCAGCAGTCTTTGGTTTCTTTGGTTTCTTTGTTTGTTGTTAATGTTGCAGGAGGTTTATTCAGTGTCACAGCGCTTGCACACCAGGTATGCTTTTTTTTTTTCTTCTTCACCATTCCCATAACCTCATAATACAAGGCTGAGGGTCATCTGTTTAAAAACTAACCTTCTGTGGCCAGAAACCCCAAGACAGCCCATTGGTCTTGAGAACGGTCAGGTAATGCTAAGGAGCAAGGAGGGAAAGACATGTGCTTGACAAATGTCGTAGTTATGACAAGGGACCCTGTGCCACATCACACCTCGCTGCTCATGTGCTGCAGTACAGAGGGGAGGGTTTAATGCCAACACTGGAAGAAGGAAGAAATGGTCCCTGGGAAAACTCCATAAGACATGGAAGTGGTTTCAATCTCTTCCTCCCCTACCTCATTCTATCAGTGATGCTCATCAGTTAAGGAAGGAAGGAGCTGTCATTTCATACCTGAGCAATGAAACACTTCCTCATGCCTGGGATACAGACGAATACCTTCATGTGCCACTGGAAGAGCACTGTGTGAATAGCTTGGTACAAAACACATGGTAGAGCCATCAGCTCTGTGTTAAATTCACCTTCCTGAGGGAAGAGGTGGGAGCTAAAAATAAAGCTGGAAGAAACCCACCTCATCTTACCATGTATTTCTCCATTTAACAAGACATTTGGGGTAGAATGGTAATCTGAATGCTACAAGACAGCTGTTTACTGTGCAAATCTGCTGGCTGGATCTGAAAGCTCAGGCCATCAGTATCACCCTAACAACAGTGCTCCTAAAAGAAATGATGATTTGCCCCTCCCCCTCTCATTCACCAGAACACACCTGATGCATGCTGCAAATGAAAAACAAACCCTTCACAATTCAGAGTGCTTATTGCCTAGGGGCATACGATGCTTTATTTCAGCATATTTGTCTCAGTTACACTTAACATCCATGTAGCATCTCTTTGGGCAGACAGCTTTCAAGTGCTTCCCAGCTACTTGTGCAGAAGTTCCCCCAGAGGACAGCGTGGAGTGCACAACCTCTTCTTATTGAGCAGCAAGGTGAGAACAAGACATGCCTATAAGGCTCGTTCAGAGTTACAGCATGTGCTTCAGACTGAACAGTCAATCAAAAGGAAACAGGCAAAAGGGAGAGGAAGAAGAGCCTGTAAACACACCTGGGATCAGAAGCAGAGCAGCTCACCCTGCAGACAGGAGGACACCAGGACTGCAGCACTGTGGTTATAGGGCAGCATTTCCCACAGCACTAGATCCACATCCTGCCCCCAAAGATTCTATCAGTTGGGCTCTTCCTCCTCCCAACCACAACTCAGCTGTGCTACAACCAAAGCAAGATTCCTACTCCTTTGGCACAGAGCGTTTCCCACTGAGTTTGATGTGCCTTCCCCCCTGAGAAATGCTGCTAAAGGAAATACTTCAGGAAAATGGCAATAAAGCAAACCATAGCCCTGGGCAAACAGAAGGCATTCCACAAACAGAACATGAGACAGCAAAGCGCAGAGACACTGTGGTGGGAAAAGCGTGCAACAGAAAAGGGAAAAGGCACAGAAATAATATTACATTTGGTCACTGCAATATTAGCACACCAACGTTTAGAACTGAAGCAGTTCCAGATGAAATCCAGTAATCTGCTTGTCTTTGCAAACTAAGAGGACATCAGTGGCTGACTAAACGGGGACAACGGAAAGAAAATGGCTCGCAGTAATAATGTTCAGGGAACTGTATTTAACAGCTTTGCAGTAACTGCTGAGAGAAGATATCAACGCTACAATGAAACAATACGAGGCATACACAGCATGCCCTGCTTCCCTTAAAACATGCTGACATCTCTTTCACCATTTCACCACTTGGATCACACTCCGTTAATTCCGTATTTTGTTTCTGCCAGCAGCAAATACCTCCTTCCTCAGAGGAAAGGGCCATTCCTCACCATTAACCCACAAAACAAGAGCACAATGCACAGAGTGAAAAGATGCTCAGACCGAAACCTCAAAGAACAAAACCGCAATATGCACATCATCCATGTTAGGAACACTTCTTTCCCCTGCGTAGAACACAAAACCTCCTTCACCTCCTTACAATTTTTCTCAGTCTTTAGTCAATTTGCACTATTAAGTCCCCCAAAGCAAAAAAACCAAACAGAACAGCCTCGACATGAATTCTTTATGATTCCCTGATCAATATCTCACAACCCCAGCTCTGATATATAATACAAAGAATTCATCTGTTTAAATTTTTTGCATATTTTGAACAGGATCTGACCTAGCAGTTCCTTTCCTGCTACGTTTGGTCTTCCTGAGTTTGCTGGTCTGCAAGCAGCCGGGCTGCTGCTGCCTTTGCCAGAAGTTGTGATAGCATTCTGTACTTCGTCTGAAGATTAAATGAGTTTTTAATATGCTGTCGTCAGTTTTCACAGTATCCACACTTTGATCTCCCAAAAGCACACACACAGCAGTATACCTTTGTTGCAAATCTTTTCAACTCACAAACGTATTTTTCTCTTGACTCGGGATTACGCCAAATTAACACCGTTACCTTGCAGTGCAAAAATCAGAGTTGCAACACAAGTCATTTCACTTCTCACTGAAAAAAAGAAATACAAGAAGGAATTTTGTTTCTAAAGAAAAAATCTGTCCCAAAACAATCAACAGTGTTAAATTCACCCATTATAACTCAGATACCATTATGCAATCACAGCTGCTTCTGTTTTCTTGTGACCTGCCGCATACCTGCTCCAACGCAGCTTACCAGATCATCAGTGTATACAGACACAGGATAATGTGCACGGTTGTAACTGAAAAAGGTCACAGAATGTGACACTCGGAGGAATGTAAAGACGCCAGAGCATTACACTGAGCAGCATGTCCCCAGGTGCACTTGCAGATGTGCGCCCTCCATGCTCTCTTCCCTAATCCTCTCATTTAGTTTTAAGTGTAAAAACCACAAAGACGCTGATTTACATAAAATTATCTCACTCCATTTTATTTAAGATTTTCTTCTCCAGTTAGTAAAAGAAAGGTGTGTCTCTCTTTATACATATGTACAAGTTCAGTTATAAAAATAGACAGCACATTCAAAGAGAAAAAAAGGCTTGGCATTTGTCTGATTCCCTCTAACTATCATATATACATGTGAATACAAGGGGAGGGGAGAAATCTTCGATGAGTTAATTAAACACAATCTCTCCCTCAATTATCCCCTGCAAATCTGTTTAAAAATCAATCTAACTAAGCTCAGTTCTGCTATTTTCAGGTGTGCAAATTAGAGGCAGAGCCAACAGGAAGCACTTGCTCCACACTGTAGGACGCCAGGCAAAGGATTTGGGGTTGGAAAAAAAATATTATAATAATAATAAGTCATCTTCTGCTGTCACAGCCCAGACCTGCAACTCAAAACTTGCTTCTCTCTTGACAGATTGAAAGTGCCCCGGCAGAACAGCCTTTTAATTCAACATGTCAGACAGAAGAACTGCCCCACACCTAAATCTCAGTGCAATGCAGACAACGCTTACAGCAAAGCAAGGGCCTACAGAGGGGGGTTGTGCATTGAGGAAGGAGAAGGAGCAATAGGAGAATGAGAACACAGATGGGCACTGGCAGCCCTGCTTTCTGTCAGCCTGCGGGAGATGGCTACCAGTACCCGCACGTGGCAGGGAACTCAACCAAGCTAGTACATCTGATGAGCACAAAGATGAAGGGAAAACACACTGGAAGAACAATCAATGGATGGCTGGGATACGAGACAAATTTTCGCCCCAGGATTTGGCTCAAAAGGGGAATGGCACAGTTCTCTTCCTCAGTGCTGTTTTTCAATGCTCCGCTCACGGAGCTGCTAGCTGCAGAACCATGCTCTGCTATGGCACAGTGAGAGGAACAGCATCAAACTCTTCCTCGGCACTGCAGCTTTCCCTCTTCTTGAGATCTGTACAAGTAGAGCCTGACTGCATTCCTGAGCCTTTAAGAGCTCAGCACACCTCAAAAATGTGAGAGATCTTTCTAAGTACAGTGAATGCTCACGCTGGTAACAACTTTGAAAGACAAACCAAACCACTGGCTTGAGGCTTCTTCCACTGTACAAAGCAGAGGCAGTGCTGCTGCTCTCACTAGACCTGTCAGAGCTCTCTGTAGTTCTTACCCTATTCTTGACAAATGGTGCTGACGAGTCCACTCCCCAGAAACCCCCTGAGATACCTTCCTTTGCATTTCAAACCTTCAAGAACACAAAAAATAAACAAAAACAACCAGAGGTCCACACTAGCAGAATACAAGATTTTTTTTGATCATACCACATCCTCATATTAGCCCCTAGTTACCCCCTGCATATACACCAACCAGCTCCCAGTACAGAAATGTCTTCTTACTCTGGCATTCAGATACTGATTTCACTGAAGAAAACTAAAGCTGAGTTCCACCTCAGGCTACAAGAGAGAAAGTACACTGGTGTGACTTCAAGTACACACAGCTTCGGAATATTGCATGGAGTACCTGGATGCTTTCTCAGGAATCTTTGTCAGATACACATCAGAAAACAACATCGGACACTCTCTCAGCCACTCCAGACCCCCCTTTTCCATCCTTCTCGCAGTGTCTGCAAAGATAAATTTTTTTGGGATACACATAATCAAAGTGCTCACATAAACCACCCATTCCTATTGTGCTTTGATTTTCTTTTCACACAGGTGCATGACAGCAACAAGGCATTCCTTTGCATGCCTTCAGCTCGCAGGGTGGTCTTCTCCAATAGCCGACACAGTTTAGACAAGCTTTGGGGGTTCAAAATTACTACCGACCACCTGAGGTGTGGGCACCTTTGCTTTGCTTCCGAATGGCAGTTTCTGATACGAGACTGCTGGTCAGGTTTAAGCCTTTGGGGGTGCCACAAACACTGTTTCCTTTGCTCAAAGGTGAACTCAAAGGAGAAGAGGCGCTTGAAGGTCCAAAATCTGTCAGTCCAGAAGGCCGAATAATTGCCGTTTGTAGAGGGCTACTTGAAGACATGCCTAGCAACAGAAAAGAGAAATCAAATTCCATGTGAGCACACGGTACCAACCCTAAGATTTCAGCAACAAAATAACACATAAATGGCAACAACAGACTAACACTTAGTCCTAAGAGTACAACGTACTTATGATTTTTGAGATCTGATGAAGAGGGATGGCCTTAACAAACAAATCTTGTATTCATACCCAGGGTGGTCAATTGGGTTACCTAATGTAAAAGCTGAAGCTCCACCACAACCCATTTAGAACATTTTGGAACTTAATGCTGTAAACTGAACATTACAGCAATACAGAAAAGCAACAGACAAACCCATGGGATAAACAATACAATCTCATTTGTCTGGGTGCCAAAACAAAAAACGAAAGAGAAGTTTTTGATATAATTCAAATGGCATATGAAACTTCTGCACAACTAGTTTCTCAAAGTCCTTTGTGGTGACAGTGGCTGCCCTCTCACAGTGTCACAGCACTACACTGCACCCTGCCTGTATCTCAGAATATACTGCGCAAGCAATAGCAGCAATCCAACAGTTTTATCTATTTTTTGGCAGGCTGTAAACAAGCCAACGCTCTAACTTATGTGTTCGGCTGTGCTCTGGACAGCCTGCTGGCTCCCTTCCCCCACATACCTTTGGAGACATTGTACCCGTACGCTGCATACGCCGCTGCAGAGGCTGCTGCTGCCCCTGCTTTGGCACCTGCCATTGCAGCTGCGCTTCCTGCTATCGATTTCCTGCTCCTGCCTTTCCCAGTGCCCTTAGATCCAGCATTCCCTCCTTTAGGACGACCACGGCTTCGACTTGACTGGCCTCTGCCAGTGAGAGGTGCATCTTGCATTGAAACTCCTTAATGAAAACAGAATGGTAGAAGATTAGCCACTATAGTATGTGGATGATTCACAAATACAGCCTCATAACTATCTCTTATCTACATTAGTGCTGTTCTTATTAACCGATACTGTTCATTTACATTAATGCCTTTAAGCAGTCAGCTCATGAAAAGAAATTCTGTATACTTGAACATTCATCTATTACATCTTATTAACTTTAATTCCTTGTCATTGTTACAAATCCTATCTGCATACAGATGGAGGATTCTGAGTTCTACTTCAGGATGAAGCTTTTTTTTTTTAAACTGAAGGAACATTTCATCTTTCCATCTGCTATTTGTAAATATATGGTAGTTAAAAACTTTTACCATACTCTGAAACCATAGTTGCTTCAAACACGCCATGGAAATAGAGAACTGACTATTAGCCCTATGGCAAGTTCAAGGAAAAGCTTAGGGATTAAATATTTGGTAAGGTGAGCCCACTATAATATAGAAAGAGGGGTAAAACTCCTAAGAGAGTAACATAGGAGAAAGGAAATTGTAATGAATGACAGACAACAGACATTTCCTATCAAATCAGAAATTATTTCTCAATGAAAAGGTAAATTATTCTGTGCAAATCTTGTCAATCATGGACAGAATTTAGTTTAGTTATACAATACATATCACCTAGGCATACAAAGTGAAGTTTTAGTGCTAGTAGTAAATCAAGGCATGAGTACTAACCGTTTATGGTGTCTGAAACTGAGCCAGTAATGGAAGCAGGAGAGTTTGTTGCCCTTGACTGAGGTGCTGAAGAAGCCGGATCATCCACAATCACAAGCATATCACTGCTGCTCTCATCAGGAGGGATAGAGCCCATATGTAATTCACTGCTGATGGAAATCTAAACACAAGCAGGAAGAACAAAGCCGTTAGATTCTCAGGTTAGGAAAAGAAAGGAAACAACCACAGTAAAACATACAATTGCAAGTAATTAAATAGTACATGTTCTGATTTCTTTCATTTTCTCTAATGGCATGGTACATATCCTGCCTACTCACACCACACCCTCTATTTATATGCTGAGCAGCAGTAAAAACCTCCAGGACTTAACATAATTTCAACTGATGAATGTAAATGTTAAGAAGCAGGAAACTAATAGGCTCAGCAAAGACTTAAGAAAACTGCTGTACAAATGTGCATTTTTCTCAGATTGCCAGAGAGAAAACAGAAGGACTCTTAACCTAATAGTAGTGCCAAGAAAAATCTTTATCAGTGAGGGAAATATCTAACACAGGAATCTCAATCAACATAGTATAGTACAAAACATACTTGTTGCCAAAAATTGTTTTCAAATCTTTATTAAAAATAGATGAAGGAAAACATGATGTGTACCACCAGAAATGTACAGCCTAAATTCTGGATTAAAAACACATTAATTCAGAATCAGAAGCAAAGAAGAAAGTAGAGATAAGATGAAGATGAGGCTAGTGAGGAGTACTTACAAAGAAACTGAATTAAGGAGCTAGTTTAGGGATACCGCTTGGCTCAGAAGCAGAAAAACTGCTCTTGCTATGGAAGGTAATAGCATGGAAGAAAGGCGTGCAGTTATAAATACAGACATGATAAAGGAAGGAGAAAGGGAAAGCAGGAAGATAGTGGGAGTGCAGGCAGGAATGGAGTAATTTCAGAGGCTGAAAGGAAGAGAGGTTTGTGGGCACTAGCTTGCTGCAAGAAAAGGCAGACAGAGAGCAAAAGAAAGGGGGCATAATGATATGTTAATAGAACAAAGGAAAGGGGGCATAATAGTATGTTAGTACAGAAGAACTACAGTAGGTAGTTTACTGTCCGCTTCAATTAATTACTTTCTCTTCCATGGCTCATCTTTAAGACATACCACTTACCTACATATCTGAACTCTGTACCAGCTGAAAAGCAAGAAACTTAAAGGGTTTAAGATCACAACTAACATAGTGCATACTGTAAAGAAGCAGAGAGTCTCACCTCACTGAAAGGACTGGGCATGGCAGAGTCTACACTAACAAAGGAGTCATCCCCATCAGCGGACAGGTTGGAGTTATCAGCTGAGGGAACAAATGGGATCACAAGGTTCATGCCCTCTTTCTTTCTCTTCCCATCCAACTCATCCTCCTTCTTCTTCTGAAACAGATAAAACAGAAGAGAGAATGAAAATTGTAATTAAAACAGAATAAATGGAATAAGAAAACTAACATTTCAACATCCAATGTCATATCGTAACTCAAGGAATGCCATGTCCAGAACTATCCAAAACAAGTTTCTGAAGGACATAAGAATAGATTCCCTTAAAGGCTCTGCAAATGGGCTTTTTTCTTCTTCATAAAAAAAGCCAGAATGCTGTAGGATTACTCTTATGGAATTACTTTGATTTCTACTGCCTTCTGGAGTAAGCCTGAAATTCATTACCATTATACAACATTATTAATGCAAAGCCTTCCAGTCTCAAAAATGCAGAATTTTTATAAACTACTTTTAGTGATACTTTAAAAAACAAAACAATGAATCTTCCCTCATTCCATGCAAGCCACATAGCTATTGGGTTTTATCTATATCTGGTGCTTCGTCTGTATTCCACTTTCATCTTTGCAAAACAAAATCTTAATTAAGTCTCCATTTTATATGCCACTGAATGACCATTTAACTGTTTTTTTTTTCCCATTTGATTCCCCAAATGGTCTGTAGACTACTGATGATCTTTGTGCTGTGTGACTTCCTTTTTTTTCAAGTTGCAAATGATATTAGAATACCGGGAGCTATTTATTACATATTTTGTAACAACTGTATTCTGATTAAGAAAGTACCAGACTGATGTTCAGTGGTGAAGTCTTCCCTCATTAAACTGACTTTGCATAAAATACTTCCATACCACATAATAGAGTGCCTGAGGCCTTTCAGGCTTTCTGTCACTGACACAAAAAACTTCTCCATCAAGTTACCTTTTCAGCATATTTTTCCCTTTTACGTTTACGTTCCTTCACACGATTTGTTTCTTCTTGCTGTCGCTTCTCTTCTTGACGCTGACGCACTGTCAGAGAAGAAATACAAGTTGTCACCACTGAAAAGATAATTCATATCATTTTCTGAATCTTACAAGCTCTAGTTCTTACAGAACTGTGATGAAAAGTCAGCTATAGTAAAACTAAAGCACACTGAAAAACAAAAAGGGGAACTATTACATTAAAGTTATTTGCATCCAAATCACTAAGAAACCTTACAGTTATAGAAGAACTCTACTTTCAAATGTGTGCACCTCTAATACAGCTTCAAAACTATGAGGAAATGCAGCACTCTTCTTAATACTTTCCTTGTCATGACCTACATAGTTTTTCTTAAAGCTCTGTCGTTCAGGAACAATGTAATGATCCTGAATGAATGCCAATAAAAACTTTCATCATCATGTCTCTCTTGCACAACCTCACCTCTCAGCTCAGCAGTGACACAAAACTAGCTTGTACTAATGAGACTGGTAATACAAAATAGGCCAGGAAAGACTGTAAGAAAAACACAGATTTCATAGGCTAATGAAGTGGAAGATGGAGAAAATGCTGTAACATGAATTTCACATACATTTCTTTTCTAGTTCTTCATCATCTAGTAGAAGACTGACCACCTCTTTTGGCTTCAAAGTGTCAGGTTTGAAATTGCCACCTGAAATTACCATTCGTTGGATCTAGGAAAAAAAAAAGAGAAGAAGAAATTACTCAAAGAAGTCAGGAAATATTATCATTTATTATCATACTCTTCACTGAAAGTCAGGCAAAAAAAAGACACAAGTGCAAGTGTGCAAAGTCAAATTGATTTTAACTTCAGTCAGTGTCTCAGCTTGAGTAATTAGTTCCACCTCTTATTACCTCAGCTCTTCTGAAAAGCAGTAAAAGGCACAACTCAGCAAAAGAGCTTTTGTGTAAGTCAATTTTGATGGTTTGGATTGCAAACACAAAGACTGCACTTCACTTTCAGGTTGATATCAGGTGACTAAGTGCAGGATAACTACAGCAAAATGGACGAGACTGAACAAGAGAAATGTGAATGCATTCAGCTGGGGATGCTTCAGTTGCTGCAGTGTCATGATCAGCATCTAATTGAGAGAAAAAGCTACAAGAAGTCCTGAGCATAGGAAACATCTAAGCCTTTTATACAGTACATCTACTGCTAACAAAAAAAGTGACTGTAATTTTTTCTTGCCAGTAAAGTATCATGAGGTTTAAAGTTTCTAATATTTTTACTGCTTGATGCTGCAAGGACATTGAGCTCTTCTGGCAAACCTCACACCTCAGTAACTGTCCCTTGGTTATCTTCCAAATTTCTTTTAAAAAATAAATAAATAAATCAAAAGAAAGGAAAAAACAGATGTGGCACAGCATGGTAATATTAGAGGAATCAGTATTGCTCTGACACAGCAAAGATGCAAACTATAGCTTCAAAGAGGCTGGAGTAGTTTCACTGTATCCTAAGAAATAATTTCAATGAAGCAACAGTGAACACAACTAGCTTCTTTTCAGCTTATAAAATACATCTGTAATGATGCTGTGGCTAGGGACATGGATTTGTTCGTTTCCCTGCACATATTTTTATATTTCTTTCCTCATTCTGATACACATTTTCTGGTACTGTTTTCATACTGTATCTTCTTATTACAGATGATTTCTTTATTCCTACCTCGCTCTTTTCCTTAGCTCTTTGTAAAATGCGCTCCTCAATGGTGCCTTTACATATCAATCTGTACACAGTGACTTGTTTAGTTTGTCCCAGCCTATGTGCCCGGTCCATGGCTTGCTGGTCTACTGTTGGGTTCCAATCACTGTCATAGAAAATTACCTGTAAGAGAATACCAGAACAAGATTAATTAAATAAAACCATATATTTAGAGTACTTGGAGATTAAACAAACAAAAAGCAACATATATTAAAAAAAAAAAAGAGAGAAAAGTTCTAATATACACCTTTAAAATCACCAACCCACTGCAGGCTGTGTTCACTCAGCTTTGGCCAGTCCTCTAAAATCTTTTTAACTGTATTTCAATGCATTCAAACAAATCCACGTTGCCAACATTTCAACTTCTTGTTGAAATATAATACAGTATGTTATTGTACTACAACTTAAATATCTTCTTCAATAAATCTGCTTCCATACAGCAACACCAATCTTCCGAGATAAACAGTGAGGCTGGGATACATGAAAAGAGCAGCCTGGGATAAATGGTGGTTGGAGGCATGTGAGAGCTGAAAGCTAACAATCAGTAAGCTTATTTATTTTGTTCTGTATTACTTTATGATACTTCACCTACCGTATCTGCAGCTGTAAGGTTAATGCCCAGGCCTCCAGCTCTTGTGCTTAACAGGAACACAAAAATATCATTCCTGGAGAGGAAAGAGGGTAAAAAACAAACTTATATTGTGTACACTGAACAAGAAGTAACCTTGGAAGTAAGTTTTTTGACCCAAGTCATCAGGGTGATTTTTATTACTTGAACACTTCAGAATGTTTTGTGCTGTTCATGAATTAGAGAAAAACATATGAAAAGTTAATATAAAAATCAAGACTGCTGGAACAAGCAAACATTCAGCTTGCAAAAGCAGCAGCTTCTCTCTTATCAAAGCAAACCAGGGCTTGTTTGTCTTGACCACACGGGAAATTAAGATTTGGGAGTGATTTATTGTTTCACAGAACTGATCAATGTTACAAAATAAAAACAAACAAATGAATAAAAACTTGCACTAATGCTGCTCAGTTAATAAAAAAAATTAATGCTTAAACTGTCTAGATGCAATTTTTGTTCTAATTTCGATGCTTTCAAGAGAACAAACAACTGCTGGAGAAAAACAAAATAATGAATAATCTTCTATAAAAGTACACTGGCAAATTGAGAGGTATATATAAATAAAAGCACAAGGGTCTATCAGCAGAATCAAATGTCCTTCAGTTGAAGAAATCAACCCTAGTCCTAATGCTGCTGATTTTTTGCAAGTTTTATTCTCTTTTGTCTTGTTTTCTTATGAGTACAATGAGAATAGATTGATTCCATGACACAGTTTAGGCATCTCTGAACATCCAACTGGAGGGTCCACAAACCCTCACACAGTCACACTAATGCCAGAAGTGACACTTGTTAGTACCAGATTTAGGAATGCTGGCTACTGAAGGAGACTCGAAGCATCCCAATACCTGACTTGGAATAATTCTTTCAAGCTAAGAATCCTTTAAGTAACTAAGGCAGGTACCTGCAAAAGTGCATTAAGTCCTAGCAGCAATTTGAGGAGTCAGAGAAAAGAGAACATGAATTTTGAAATTCTGTGGCAGTTCTAACATGATGCACACACAAAATGAAGGAGACAAGTCTGTATGTAGGACAACCATGTACTGACAAAAAACTGAGTGGAAACAGGGAAATCAGGATTTCTTTTAAGAGTGTGAACCTCACTAGTGCCACTGGTACAGGGCCAGCAGAATGTAACTGTATTTAACATTGTGTCCATCTGTGTACAGGTTGGCACAAAGCAAAGAGAAGAGGAGGTCTAAGAGGCTGACATCCTTTGACGGGCACAGCAAGAGAATTGCTTAAGAGAAGATACAAGTATGAATTAAACAAATAAGCAAACCAACAACTCGAAAATCAGAAACAGAAGGCTACTGGCAGCTTGAAATCTAAGAGTACAAAAACTCCACCTTGAGCTACAGGCAGCTGAGAGGAACTAAAGCCAAGCTAACCAACTCCAGACTTTATCTGCAAGTATTCAAGCCAGTAAGTGCCTATTTACTATCTAGCTAATCCTTGGCCAGGAAGTCTTTTCACTCTTACAAGAACAGTGGAATGTGCATACAGACAGGCACCTGAACATCCAGCTTTGAAATGCTTCTGGAAATGCCATGAGGAAAGGAAAGAAAGAGGACAGTGCCACAGACTACAGGAACAAATTATGGTTACATATTTTCAGCACCCTGCTAGGACATCCTGCAGGATAGTTTAGTCTCAGTCAGGCTTTTTTTTCTGGAAACATTCTCATAAGTAAATCATGTATAAGAGGAACTCAAATAACATTTTAATAAGAACTCTTGTTTATACTGGCTGACCTATATCACAAAGGGATTTCCTGTCAAAATGATTGTTTTTCTTTAGTTGTTCTATTCATTAATAAAAACAAATTTCTTTTTATTAAAAAAAACAATTTTCTTGACTTCTTTGGTTAAAAGGCCTTACAGGAAGAAGTGTCAGGATTCCAGAAGGACATCACAGCCAGCACAGAACAGGGAGAAAAAGCACTGCACAGTCCTTCCATCTCTGGCACTGGCACACACATTTTTCAAGTTCTACTGCTCTGAGGAGCTCCCCCTATCTTTGGCCATGATACCCTGGGACTGTTAATATTAGGACTGGAGTCACCTGCTTTTACCTTGCAGCAAACCATCTGGGAACCTAACTTGTCTGAAAAACAACAGTGACCTTCTTAAAAGCACACATCCACATTCAGGAAGGGTAACCTCATTTCAAACTATGATACCAAAGTTATATCCTACCAAGCCACGTCATGATTAAAAGGAAACTTAATAACCATAAATTCAGTTGTTTATTTTTAATGTGCTTCAATGGAGACAAGGTTATGCTGAAATATTTGAACTTGCAAGATGATTACATAGCTTTCTTTTCTGATAGTCAGCTAGAAGTTGCAAGAATCCATCTTGTTTTTCTCAACTGAACAAGCAGCATGTCTTACAACTTAACAACATTTGCTCACCCCCACCTCCCTCCTTATTTAAGCTTCCTTAATGAATCCCGCTGCATTAATGATAGAATCATTTATTTATACTGCTATTCTGTGAAACATGCTTAAGTGACATGGCTTGTTTTGTAGCACGGCAGGCCGTTTCCAAAGCTGTGGCACATGCAAAATTTTGCATTTCTTTATTGTGCCAGTTCTCAGAGTACATAATAACTAGAGAGTATTTTTTCTGTTCCTGTTGAACTTCTTTATAAGAAATAGCATACTTAGAATGGCAACAAACAATTTATGAGTACACTAAAACTTGCTTCCTATACTGTTTCACAGATGACGAACTTCTGAAGGCTTAGCATCAGTACCAGTGACTTCTGGCTGGCAAACCACAAAGAAACTTTCAGATAAATGATGTCCATCAGATGCTATAAAATCACAAACTTCATTTATTTCCATTGAAACTTATACTGACTCTTAACACACATATGATGAACCACATAAGTAGCTTTTAAAATATATTACCTGTTTTGGAAATCCGCTACCATATCCCTTCGTTCAGAAATCTTTGAAGAACCATCCAATCTCATGTAGGTATGCTTCCTATAAACCATATATTCCTGCAAAGAACACACACCAGAAAAATACAGTTGCTCTCAGAACTGCTCAGTCTTGATTATTCAACATAAAGAGGAAAGAAAAAAAAAAAAGAAAAAAGAAAAAAAAAGGAAAGAAAAATCAACACAATAAAAGCAGACCTTTTGCTTAGAGGAAAAAACACCCGAATGTCACTGGTAAATACTATAAGCAATCCTATGCAAACAACACTTTATTAAGGGTAGCTTTCATTTCTGAAATGATTTGACAGTTTTTGCATTCCTTGTAAGGTAAGAGATGAACAATGATGACATTTCAGAGTTGGGCAACAGACAGCGTCGTTACAGCATGTGCCTTTTCCTATCAATAAGTCTATTAGGTAAATAAAAATCATTACGCTATGAAATTTACGTTCACAAAGTCTAAACTTTTACCAAAGCCTGAGCTTTCATTGTGTCAGTGAACCTTTTCTAACCAACCAAAGGTACCTGCTACCTGTCGATTATGATCCATCTGACCAGTGGTTTTAAAAACCCAGTACTGCACACCAGGACCTGTCCAGGCTTTATCTCAGTGATAAAAACCCCAGTGAATCTCACTGAGCACACTAAAATACCAGTGTTAGCCCTCAGTAGTAGAAGTGAACCCAGTTACCTGGACAAAAATCAAATGGCATCAACCAGAAATGCTGTAGGCAAAAGACTTTTCCAATGAAACACATTTTTCATGCTCTAAAGTACTTAGCATTTTCAGGTAGCTGCACAACTATCACTACAATCTGAATTACACAGAAAGCTCTGCAGGCTATACATATATCCTTACAGTTTCTTTACAAATATACCTCCTGATATTTTAACGAGCCTTGGCTGACAAGGTGCAACTCCTACTGGTTATATTTGTTAGATTTAACTCTACTGGTGCATGTGTCTCTTTTCTATCTGCTATGACTGAAAATGAAGACAGAATGGAAACAGATGGTGCTTTAGTAGCAAGAACTATTGGATTCATCTTGTTCCAAGCTCCAACATTCAGCAGATAAACTGCTGTGCAGTGTGAAGACATAGCAGTATTTGCACTGTCATGAACCCTCCTCTGATAGTACCATGCTCAGCTCTCCTTTTCACCTAGCCTTAGGGCTCCCATTTCTCCATTTTACTTCATCACTGCAGCAAGAGGTGAAAGAGCTGCTAAAGGGAATCTGAGAAAAAGAACACTGTGCTAGAAAGAAGCTTCAACGTGTAGCAAATTAAAGAGAAAAATAGGTAAATAAAATTAACAATGTTGAAGAGACCAAAAGTCACATCTGCTTTACCTCTACAAAGCAGGGCTTATGGGTTATAGGATTTATGGAACAGAGCAGTAGAATTTCAAAGCAAAGAACAGCTGCTTAACCACACAGGCACTCAAGCCCTGATTTATTACCGATTTATTCCCATCTACAACAGCTTTCTGCCACCAAATGAAATCAGACCAATACAGTTGTCAATTAGGCGCTATGCAACCTTTTCTCCAAATCTGATCAACCCTTTTTCAATTATCACATGGGCTTTCTCTTCCACTTCTTTTTGTCTCTATCTGCTTTTATGCCAATTTAGTATTGCAATGTCTTTTAGCATTCTCTCGTCTCATAATTACCACCTCTCCATCAGCATCTTCTAACCAAACTTTACCACAAACAAAAAACAACTTCCACTCATTTATCCTAGACCTTAACCATTTTCACTATCACACAATTTACAAAAAAATAAGCTATGAAGTGCTCCTTGAGTCTTTAATGCTGACAATGCATAGAACTTCATGCACAATATAATCTGAGTCTTCATCACAAGAATGCATTATGATTCCCACTGAAATAATCAGCAATTACTCTTCCTTACAGGAGAAAATAATCACATTGGAAAAAACCAAACAAACGTGACATTAATCAAAGAAGGTGTGAAATAAACATCTGCCTGAAATGATGATACTGAAATTATATTTTATCTCTTTCAGACAAAAGAAAATCATTTTCCTCTTTGCATTTATATCTACCATTTCATAGCAGCAAAGCTAACCCATAGTTCATTAAGTGGTGGGAGAAAACTAGAACACAGGACTTGGTAGGTGGCTTATTTGAGTAACAATGCTGAACAACTGAAGCTGAAAATTTAGGAGGTGCAATAGCAAAATGGTGTGCTCCCAAGCCTTTACAGTGGAATGCTAACAGAAAACAAAGAAACACCAAATGCTTGGCTTTATGAGCTTCGTGGTGTGACACTGAGTGGCAACAAACCTTGAACACATCCAGCATTTACCAAAAAAAAAGGGACAGAGCTCAGATACACCACTGCAACCATGCAAGTTCTCCTTTTCTTCACAGCTTGTGATGATTCACTGCACTGTTAACTGCTGACATTAAATAAACTCCTTCTCGTATGAGATTCAGGCAGCTATTATTTCAGGCTTTTCATTTGTTCTCTTCTAGACAACAGCTCAAGTAAAACACTGCTGAGGGAGCCCGTGTACATCTAGAACCAATGGCTGAAGGATCACAGGACCTTCAGGTTTTATCAGGACTGAAATTACACTTCCAAATGCAATTATCGTTTTATCTGTTACGTATTCAGTCAGAAAAGTTTCTCTTTGAAACTAATGAACGTCAATTTTCCTATTTTCTTACTCAGAATCAGATAGTCATAAAAGCTACTATGACTAATCCTCCATTGATAAAGGACTGCAACACAAGACAATCTCTTTTCTTTTTCCTCTCCCAGATCCAGAGAAAAATAACAAAAATTGCTGTTTTCAACAGAAGTTCAGAGAAGGAGGCGATTGTTTGTTTTTTTGTTTTTGAAACATTGTAAGTATTAAAAACAGGAAATAAAATTAATAAGCCTCTCACTAAAGTCATTTTAGACTAGCTCTATAGCGGCATGGCTGCTAATCAAGTAGTGAACATTATTTTTCTTCTAAGGCAGACTGGCTGTATTTAAATAATGAATATCACTTAGTTACTGATTTCTTTCCTATCATATATGCCAGACAACTTCTTCTTATTAATGTCTATCAAACTTCTGCACTGAAATAAAATGACAGAGGGAAACAGTAAGGGTCTGTGAAATTACCAGCAACATTAACAATGGAAAATTAATGATTGTTCTCACTTTTCCTTCCAGTACATGGGCATCAAAAGAAACTAGAAGAAAGCAGCTCAGAATTAGCAAAAGAGGCTAATTAAGCCATGCAGCATCTCTCCACAGGGCAGTGCACACAACAAAAAATTACAGATTTAAGATGTAACTACAAAATTTCATACAGAAGACACAACTGGCTTAGAAAGCCTTCAAGCTACAAAATACTGGACACAGAGAATAAATGTGAACTATCACTGTTCTTATACATCTTCCCCTAACTATCTGTGCTGTACACTGCTGGAAGTTTGACAAGAAGCCAGACCTTCAGTCTACCTCTATATAGCAGATCTTACACACTCGCATTAATGAATCTGTTGAGTAACCCTCAGTGTAATCACTTTAAGACACGTTTGCTGCATCCACGTTTCTGTATTTTCTCCAAAACATGGTTACTTAATATGCACCTTCAGAATTTGCCTCCTGTAGGCTACAGATCTCTTACCTCCAGTAAGTCAATCATCCGCGTCATCTGAGAGTAGATAAGAACCCTGTGCCCTTGAGATTTCAGCCGTGTCAACAGAAGATCAAGAGCATGAAGTTTTCCACTGTCAGTGATCAGACTCTCCTTGTCTAAGAAGAAATGGAAGAAAAGAAGTAATACAGTCAAAATAGCTACAAGCAACAGCTTAAGTAAATTCTAAGTTTTAGTAGCACTTCACAACATTATAATTCCTAAAGCAATAAGTGATGACTAAAGAGATGGTAACATTCCCCTGGCTGACACTTGTAGTCATGCTGCTGATAGTAACTTTTGTTTGCTGGGATGGGACTACATGAACTTATCCACACAGCAAAATTGCACCACAGATTGATCTGCTCATGAGAAGGGACACAGTCCTTCTTCGGACAGTCATTCCTCTCTTCTAAGGATCAGTCCTAACCAGTTCAACAAGTGTAACAAACCTTTACAGTTCCCTTCCCACATTATAATGATGTCCTTTGAACATTTGCTGCTACCCACTGCTGAGCTTTAGACTCATTCTTCACAAACCTGGTTTCAAGACGGAACTCATCACCAATACAGGAACTGAAAAACAGTTCTCTAGGTCTCTGTACAATAACTGCCCCTTTGCAGCACTGCCTTAATTTTTATTTCTCTTCCCTGCCCTCCACTTTTTGTTTCCCCTCCATTTAAGAAACATTTCCAAACAGCAATCTTGTAAATCATTGCAGATTTTATACTTCATGTCCTCTCTATTTCAGCACTGCTTATGAAGTATTTTTCAGGAAGGAGATCTTCCTGTTTGTACATTCTCTATATAAACTTCAGTAAACAATACATTACTGTTGAAAGAGGATGAAGAGACATTTTCTTCCAAAAACACTATCTGTTGGAAAGGCCACTGATCATTCCTTATTCTTTGACATGTCTGAACTTAGGTTTACAGCCAAAAGAGAAAGCTGACAACTGCAGATAGTACAGGCTAGTACAGAGTCCAAATATTTTCAACGTATCCAGCAGGTAATGCTTCTCACAATTCTAGTTGCATAGAAAAAAATAGCCAATGGTCTGAAGAAAACCCAGCTTCCTATGAGGCAGCTGACAGACTCACACTGTATATCAAACAAATGGTATATGCAAAAATTAATCGGTTCATTTGAGCACAATGCATTTTAGTATCACTAAAACCAAGTCCATACTTGCGGAAAAGATAAATACACATCGTAAATGGAGAACACTGCTCCTAAAAATGCTCACGAGCATCACATCCAACAAAACTCATGAGTGTCCAAGTGCAAGGATGTGGCACAGAGGGCTAATTTGGTTCTTGCACGTACAACCACACTTCTACTGAGAAAAAGTAGAAAAGTAGTTGCTGCTCTATACAATCCAAAAGATTATTTTGAAATAACACAATGAGGTTTAAGATCATTTTATGAGAAGTTGTAAAAAATGAGAAGTGTTTTTCCTGCAGTGAGGGAGTTCTGAAAGTTGATCCAATTTTCCAAAGATCAATTTGCAATAGGCAAGTTTTTTTTAGCCAAAAGTTTTCAACAACAGAAGAGAACTTTATACTAGCAGAGTATCCAGTAACTTAACTCAAAACCATATAAGCTGAGCATGCTTCACTCCTTAGTCTCCTAACAGTGAAGGAAAAACTAATGAGCCAAAGTTTTATCCAGAAACATGGTGGATTCTTCATCGTTTTAGTCTTTCCAATCAAGATCTCTAGAAAACTTAGATTCTTAAGTTTAAATGTAAGGAATGGGCTTGATGCTGGAATTACTGGAAGCTGAAGCCACAGTATTGTGTTCTGAAACTCAAAAAATTGTGAAACGTCAGTGTCACTTAGAACTAATAGCTACTATATTTGCGCTATAAGATAGTGCTGTGAATGCTTTCTCCATTGCTAACTGCGTAGTCGTCCTTCTGCATTGCACCATCACACCAGCTAAAAATTTGAGACAGAAAAGCTCAGCTCATTTTTGCTTCTCTGCCTATCTAGATGCTCACTGTTTCATTTTATTTACTTCCCCTTCATAAAGGGAAATCTCAGTTGATGGTGATTTTGTTGCTTTGCCAGGATGAAGTACCACTTGAATCATTACCAACTACCTCACTGAATTCACCAGCAGGCAAGCCATGTCAAGTAGATATTGTAAGGAAAACTCAAGAATACTTCTCAGGCTGGCATTTATGTTAACTACAATGGATTATGTGATTCTGAAATCTAGAATAGAGCTCAGTCTCGAGCAAATTAGTCAATAATTTCACACATTTCCCTAAGGAAACCCAAACTTTTAACTCCGGCAGTTAGGTAAAAATGGAAATGAGTTACAGTTACTTAGGAATCCTTACTCTTTACATTAAATGTTATTCTTCCCATTAAATAATAAAGCCATGACATTTTGCTTTTATTCTAATTGATCAACCTGCTATCTCAGAATGAATTAAACAGACTTAAGTAACATGAAAAGTGTAGATATCCATGACAAACTAACACAATCATTAACCAAAAAACATTTGTCTACAAGGAAACCACGAGAATCAACAGTCAATCTAGACAGGCTGAGTTCGATACACCATGCTTCCAGAAGTACAAAGGTACAGTTTTGCTATGAGAGGCATGATAGGTAGAACTAAGTTTTGCTAATTGGAAACGATGCACGTCCTTTGCTACTGTCTCCTTAAGAATCCATTACATAAGTCACTGTTTTTGAATTACAACAGAATGTAAATTAAAAGAATTGATTTACAGATGGTTTTACAGTCTAAAAAGCTAGTTAACTCTTCATAACTTGTCTAACATCTCAGCATCTGAGCAGACCGCACTGATGAGAAAGCTTTTTCAGGAAAGCAAAACAAAACCAACAAAAAAGAGATCTATCATCTTTGGAAGAGAAAACCACATGACTATAAGCCTAAAAACCTTCAGCGCACTATCTCGGTATCACTGTTTTCCAAACTCATATGTTTTTGCATGCTTAAAGCCTGCCACCTAGTGTTTCAAAGGACAGACTGCTTAAAGTCCTAACAAAAAATGTAACATTTTATTGTCCCATGGCTGGAAAACATCAAAATTATTTTTAATGTGTCTTCCATCTCTAGTTTTTCCCATTGCTGTTTCTCATTCTCTTTTACCCTGGGGGAAGAAAATGGCCTCTCCTATTAAATGGGATTTTCAAAATTTGCAATTCTAGTTTTAATAACTGGTGAAAGCTTTCAACTACAATGATGTATATATTAATAGCATCATCAAGTGAACTTCCAGAACTTTGAACCAGTCAAGGTAATGAGGTCCTGGGTTGCACTCCAAAGAACAATCCTTGGGGCATGTTTTTTCAGATTCTCCTTCAGCACTGTATGACAGACACAGAACAACAACCAGAACAAAAGGACAGCAACTGTATAGTTCTACTCTGTGGCTTTCTGTCTGAAAAAAAAGTTCCTGCCTCCAGCTGTGGACAATGGTTATCAACAGACAGATACTCTGGGTTCCCATGGTCCGGGAAGAACAGCTAGAAAAGATTATGACTCAAAATAACCCCAGCCAGGAGTACTGGCCTACAACTGCAGCCGGGCTCACTGATGTCTGAAGAATGAGAAAAAGTGCCTCTGGACATGCAAAATGCAGAGGAAAGAGAGATAAAGCCCGGGTTCCAGTTGACACCCCTGGATCCCCTCCCGACAGTCTGTGCAGCACAATGGGGTCAGTGAGGAGCTAGTTGGCTCTCACAGTAAACAGCCAGTGAGGCCGGTGCTTTTTATCGATGCTAAAAGGACTCAGACACTTCCTGCCATTTAATCCAGGACCATTTTTCTTTCAAAGAACAGGAAAAGCCTCAAGAGATTCCCACAGTGATCGCAGCTGAGCCCACTGCCAGGGCACTGGGAACGCCAAGACTGGAAGAGGATAGATCAGGGTTAGGAGAGAGGTTTCCCCTTTGCCCCTGTCACCTATTTACCATGGACCTTCACACCTATGGCTCCATCTTACACTTGCTAGTTTTCAACACTGTAAATGGCTCCTTCAGACTATCAGTCACTTTCTAGAGCCTGCTTCTGCGTGTATAAACACAGATGTCCTGTTGTAGTATGTGCCCTCTTCTCTTAAGTGTAGGTTCAGATCTGAATGCACCTTTCCACCTAATTAAAACACAGCTGTACACAACCACTTTTTTTTCATCCACTTTTAGCTCCAACACCTCCCAAATCAAGTCAGCTTCACAAACAAATGCTTTACTGTGCTTGGACAGCAATTTGTCAAATGTTGTACCTATTCACTCACTCCTGTAAGATTCTTGTTCCCCATCATTATTCCTCTACACATTTCTAAACCTCTCAGTCCCTTCTTGAGAAAGAAGCTCTCTCTCTAATTATACATTGTCCTCTTTTTCTTCATTTCTGACTCTGACTTCTATCTCAATGTACCCCTTAATTAGCTCCTTGTCTTCTACTTCTAAGTAACTGGTAAATGATCCCATGAATTCCTGAAGAAAGGAAACTATTAAATCAATCGCTAAACGTTAATCGAGTGCAAACTCATGAAAAAAACAGTTTCTCTATTACACAGGTACAAATGTGCATGTTCTTCAAATGACTCCATGTACTTAGGATGTACTTTCTTAAACCGGACTCTAGCAAGCAAAAGGCCATTCTCCTTTTACTGTACTAACTTCCCCTGCCAAACATCCTTGACCCAAAAGGGTCTGGGAATAACTTAGGATCTGGCAGCGTAAGCTGTTTTTCCTCTTAGCTATCTCTCAGATCTCTAGTGCTTTTTGCACTGTTCAGGACCATCTTCTGATAACTAAACCATGCCCAGTTTATGAAAGTCACTGTAATATTGGCAATCAAATTCTAGTAAATCTTGAATTATTTTAACCTAATTCCAGGAAGAAGTGACATGCACTTACATTTACATCTCTCACTTTACTGGGAAATATGAGCAAGCCTTCCTTATTTCAACTCAATAAATCCTGTATGCCTTGCTTCCCAGGAAAATCTTACTAGGTCTGAGCTAGGTCTCTGTACCCATCCTTCTCATGGTGAACTGCTACAAGTAGTTTTTACCTTTTCACTACCAAGACTAACAAAATACCTCAGAGTAATACAAAGGTCTTTGAATATATCAGAAGGCAAAGCATGATCAAAACTTTTCCCTCTCTTCAACCTCAAACTACTGTTTGGTCATGAGAGTAAAATGTGCTCTATTTAGCAAACCCACCTCTTCACAGACATACTGAGGACTGACATGCAAAGAGAGGTTTGTAAGCATTAGAAAAGTTTATACTAGACTTGTTCAGCCTCCATTGACAGCTTTACTGCTCACAAAGGATGTGAAATCACAGTGCATTTTAAGACATCAGCATTAACTTACACTCAGGAGGAGCAAACAAAACTGAACAAAAACCATAAGCAAGCAGCACGACCACCAAAGAACAGATGGCCTTATTTACCTCACCTCTATTCCATGACAAGCTCCAAACTCACCTGGTATCCTGATGAATGACCAGCCGTTCTGAGGCCTGATCCCCAACAGTCCTCCTGGATATTCTGGGAAGAACTGGGAGCTTTGTTTCTGCCACTCAGCTGCTAGTTCAGGGGCTCCATTGACTAAACACTGCTTTGCTTCAAGACTTCCTCCTTCCCTCAGTGCTCTGCGCTCGTATTCTGCACTTCGATCATTGCAATAGAACTCCAGTGGCACAGCTGTTACCTGTAAGTAAAATTGTAAATCAACATTCTTGTTCAGGTTGTTCTTCATCTTCATCCTCAAATCCCACTTCAGTCACCTTCACACTGGTTCAAATTTAAAAACATCACATTATTTCTGACACGTACAAATGGAAAACAACCTTAACTTGGTTTAAAATAAGGACAGCACCTTCCCTCCCCACAAAAAGCTCCACGAACGATCAGGCATGGACTATTTGCCTTTTGACACACACTGTCTTGAATCAATTGCTATACAACTGATTGCAAAGCTGACAGTAAAAGAACAATCTTCTTGCTGCATTTTTCACTTTGCCTAGTTGTTTTTGTTTTGCTCTTCACAATGAAGCATTTACCTAGCAGATATGAAAGGTTTGTTTCACAAACAGGTTTATCTTTGCAAGGATTGATAGCTTCCTTAAATAGATTCATAAGGACAAATATAAGACATAGTGAAACAAAAACTGAACAGGCATACAAAATCTTAGCAATAATTGCAAGGCCATTGTTTTGCAAGATGATGAGAGCCATTTTTAAATCAAGCTGTCTTGTAAGTTGCATGCAACACTGCAAAGCGAAAGGGACTTAATTAAGTAAGGCTTTGCACACATTTCCACCACTTATTAGATGATGCTGGAGTTGATGCTGTCTTGCAGTGCCACCTGCAGTCCAAGCATGGGACTGCCTTCTGAGCGCAAAAGCTCTCACAATTTCAAATTCAAATTTTGCTGCCTCAGCACTGTTGTCCACTGCAAACTATGGCAGAGATTGGTACTGTTTCCTTTAAGGGATACTATTAGCCATCACTTTTCAGTTCCTATTTCTACAGAGGATAGATTGGAACATTCCTTCAAGCACAGGTAATGTGCAACACTTCCCCTACAGGAAGCACTATTAGGAGACAGCCTTGAGATGAACTCTGCGTACCTCAATTTTTTGTGATTGAGCCCTATCTGTGATCAGGTAAATATCCTCCCGTAGAAGAGAAATCACACTGCCAAATCACCCCCACCAATACCTCCTCCCCACTGCCCTCCCAACATTGATGCTACATAAACACACGCTCCTATTTCTTTTGCTCCATTAATTTCTCAAAATCTATCACAGGTCAAACAACAAGAGAAGGCTATAGTTTCTGAGAATATGTTCTCTTTGCTATTCCAAGTCTTGTACACTCCTGCCAAAAGTGTCTAACAAACATAAAATTCAGCCTTTGTATTCCTAGAAACAAAAAGTAATGCTTCCATTTCATCATTCTGCTACACTAGCCAACTAAAACAAGTACCTTGATTCACTGGAAAAATGACTGGATAGGATCTCTCTTCATCCTTCCCTTCAAACCTGACCTACTAAGCCTGTCTCTCCCCTTACCAATATTTAGGTAGAATTCAATGCATATTTCAGAAGTAATGCAATCTTAAGCATAAAGAGTGACAAATCTTTTTATTGGAAAACTGAAGGCTGAAAAACTGAATGGCTGAAAAACAGCCATTCTCCCTTCTCCAGATGCCAATATATAAACATACACGCAGCCATATTTTGATCAGACTGTATCAATAACATCAAAACTGATTAAAGAATATAACATTCTGATAGTCTGGTAATGGGTCTTCTGCTATTAAACTGCTTTTGGATCATCATAAACAGTATTAAGATATCTCAAAATTACAGGGATTTTATTAGCCTGTTACTGCTTCAAAGTAACTTGAAGCAGATGTCTGCCCTCATTCTAAGCCCCACTAATGCTTACTGTTCACTCACAGTAGGACTCCTCCTCAAGAGCAGAGGGCTGATTGAGGGCAATCTTGGGTATGTGATAGTGTACAGAAAAAATAATTGGAACTGTAAGATTAATTTCCTGAAGGAAAAATAAAGGGCTTGCTGGTTGGTTGGTTTTTGTTTTTTGTTTTTTTTCCCCTTTTATTTGACCATGAAGCAATACAAGATAAGGTGTGGTATTAATTAATGTTTGTTGATTTGGAGATATCATCTACACAACTTCATTCACCAACTTAAGTTGAGAAGAGCAAAGAACTACATGGCAGAGAAAAATTAATCCAGAGACACAACTACACTAAATTAACTACATACTGCCTACTTGGTGGAGCAGAGCTTCAGCTTACTTATCTTCAGCAGGACCAAAGATGTGCCCAGCAGCCAGACTTCTGTGGAACTTTACCTCTGTAACTCACTCAGCATGCTATAAAACTCAGCACAGTGGCATCCACCGCATGTTTATCTTACTTTCAGCTGTTTCCTCAAAACTGATGTTCATCCATGCGATTAGGAGAAACAAGGTTTGGTGATTTATCTTTTAACAAGAGCATAGGTCAAAACCTCCTTTTTCACAAAAGGTCATTCTGAAGGTGGAAATTCTCTATAGATATGCTTATCTATTATGATGACAAATGGTAGATTCAAGCCCAGATTTGAATCTTAAGTATTTTTTCAAGCTTTGCCAAGATTCAACAACACAATAGCCACGAACTTCTGCAGGTCCCCTGTGTCAGCCCAGAAGTCTTCATCTAAAGTAATTCCACAATTCAGTTACTAGTTGATAGACAATCCCAAGCAGTACCATTTAATAATATCCAGAAGATACAGAAAATCTTAAACTTTCTACTCAGTCCTCTTATACTACAATTTGGTGTTTCTTTTTTTGGAGCGTAAGCTGATGCAACAAGATAAACTCAGCGTCCTTCTTGAAAAAAACATTACTTCTCAGCTGCCTTTGTCATGAGAACTCACCAAACAATCACTCCATTCCATTCATATCATACCTATGCTCCCATTAGATTAGATGGGAAGAATCTACCTCACAATCTTTTTCTGTTATTTTACTTCTTTTATTATAAAGAGAGAAAGTGAAATCTATGTATGTCACAATAAGTCCTGTTGGGTGCATCTCACAACTTTCCTTTTCCCTTCATTAGCCACTGCAGTCACTTCCTCTATGAAAAAAGCACTATAGAATACAGTAGCAAAAGGATATCCTCACAACAATTTTTACTCAACCAAAAGAAGGCAATAGATCATCCTGTTCCTATGACACAATTCTAACAAAATTCTAACAATAGAAAATACATAATTTATAACTTCACTTGGACTTACCCGTGGACTGGCTATGCACAGGAAGGATGGCAGCTCAGTCACCTGGCAGCACCGTACACATGAGGTAGCTGTTCTCCTTCGATGTATGACATGATCTGAATAGCCAGTAACTGCTTTACAGTGGCTACTGAACACCAGGTTCTAAAAAGAAATTTAAAACAGAGAAGTTATTATCTTTCTAATGAAAAACTCTGCTCAAATCTTGCAGTTGCCTACGAGACAGAAAAAAGAACACTTTCCAAGTATTTCTCTTGGAGAGAGGAAACTCTATGCATCTTCTGAGGTGAAAATGTACAAGATCTCTGTGTAGTTACCACAACATTCAAATACTGGAATGCCTGAAATCAGCATAGTTCATACCCATATTTATCTTTACACTCAGTTGGAACTAGAAACCAGGTTTTTTTTGTTGTTTGTTTGTTTGTTTTTCTTTTTTGAACCCTCAGATCATAGCTTTTATAATGAAGGAATATTCCAGCAGATCTAACTCTCAAGTTATTTTCTAGCTGCTCCTTTATTTATTCTGAAGTATGGGGAAAAATGAAATCTGGCCTAGAAACAAACTTAAGACACTAAATAACACTGGACAATCTTTGGACATTCACTTTTTCCAACTTTTTTCTTCCCTTCCAATGCAAAAGGGCCCTGAACGTTACTCCCAAAACTTTCAAGGTGTTGGCACAGTTACTGACACATGAACACATACTGATGTGTAAAACCTGGAATTTGCGAGAGGATCGATGTCCTTTTGATACAGAACAATATACTGACTGCCCCTGCTGACAAGTGGGGACCATTCGGTCAACACTGAAGTTTAAATCAAGGACAACTCTTTGAAGATGCCCAACTACACAGAAAAAGAACAGACAACAAAACTAGACTTTCTTTGTGTGTATCAGTTGTATTTCTTTTATTACTGTTAATGGCTGCGTCAAATGATGAAATGAATTGCTTATAGACTAAGCATTTCCACTACTTTGTTTTCATTCCAGCTCTTCTACATTCTTACCAACCAACTGTTAAACCCAATGCAATTACAACAGCAAGAACATAACATAGTTATTCTGCACACTACAGGAAACAAGCAACAAAAAGCAAACATTAAGAGGCAAACTTCTTGCTGCCATTATATCACAGAACATGCCCTTATTCTGCCACTGATCATACTGCACCAAAATTCACCACATGCTACTTTCAATCAATAGGAACTCCCAATTTTCTAAAATTTCAGTGTCTGGAACTCTGAACATCAAGCCACACTTAGGAAAGTTTATATTCAGAGTATCAAAAACATTAGAAAACATCCAAACAGCCACAGCAGTACCCTACCATGGACATTCCTGGCCCTATTTCCAGATGTTGATGCACTGAA
The DNA here is from genome assembly GCF_039878825.1 of Excalfactoria chinensis. NCBI lineage: Eukaryota > Metazoa > Chordata > Aves > Galliformes > Phasianidae > Excalfactoria > Excalfactoria chinensis. The sequence continues at coordinate 33,602,878 of NC_092829.1, read as the reverse complement.
CAAGAAGCAGACAGGTGACTCCACTAGTTAAAATCTATACACTAGTTAAAATCTATACACCATCACCAGACCTTTACGTTGACTGGGTTAGTTCACAGTTCAAAAGAAGAAAACAAAAGAAATAGTGTAATAAGAATTACACTAAATGGGACATAAGCAAAATAATTTGGAACCTCCTGACAAAGGAGATAAATAGCTTTACTGTACATAATTCCTCTGACCACCTACGAAATACAAACAATCCTAGCACACAAGCTGATCTTTCTGCTGCTACCAGTATTGTTTGTGATCAAGCAAAAAGTTCCAACTCTTACTGAATATCTGCTCCTCTATGTAAGATGTCTGAAAAGGCTGACAGTAGACTTTCACTGACGCTCAGCAGGGCTTGACCCACATAGGATATCATGATCCTAAGCAGGCTCTTACTCAGCTGCAACTCTGTATCAGTCATACTATCTTAAGTAGAAACTGTTTCACATGTTCATTCCCACACCTACAGAGCCCCTTCTGCTTGTTGGCATAACTGCACAGAAGTGGATCAAGATGAAAACAAACCCTTGCTCGTCCACTACATAGTTCTGTGATCCCTTCCATCAGTAAGCAAAACAGGTAAAAGACTGTGCTGAAATAGCATAGTGCACAATGCAAGGCTGGGGATACACAGCTGTGGACAACTTACACATCTGCATACCAAAAATTGAGCTACGTAAAAAATCAGAGAACAAATTCAACAGACAGAAAATTGTTGCAGATGGCTCATTCAGGGCTCTGAGTGCAAGGGCACGTATCAGAGCAGGCAGGATCCAGCAGCTGGGAGTAAAGAAACGAAAACAAGGGTCAGAGGAGACGAGTGGCTACTCTTAGCAACAGCAAGCTATTAGTCAGACTCAGAAGAGCTTCTTTAGGTTAAAGTTCATTTCTCCCATGTCCCGTATACACAAGGTATAGCTGGTACTAGAAGTACACAGGAAGAAGCAAAGAAAAAAACTTCCAATAAGGTACCCAAAATAAAAGAACTATTTTTACATGCGGACAGTATTAGAAGCAGTTCTCGAACAGTGAAAACCAGCTTGCCATTGGTCACCCATGTGGAAAAGTCTGGATAAGGTTACAGAGCAGAACACTGGCATGGCTCTAAAATAGCTCCTATATCTCAGTACAACAAAGCTAAGCACACACAAACAAGACTGTTAAACATGCATGTACATGTTCACTGCAACCATGCAATCACAGTAACTGCTGAAGGAGACTTTCCTATCTAGCAGACAGGGCTGCAAATAAACATAGGCTATGGCTACCAGCACTGTCCTAAACTCACTAGCACCCCTACAGTTTTATACAAAGAGAATAAGGAAAGTGAAGGAGAAAAGGGTTCATCTCAACAGATCAGACTTCATATTAATTTCCATCAACACATACAAATCAATAGATGCGTGGAGATGCTAAGGCAAATGAATAGACCTAACACTGCAAGGGATTTATGTGTCTACATGAAAAAGCTCGTACCAACTTTAGAAAGATGTTACTTTAATTTTAGATTGAACCATTTAAAAAAAGGGGCTTTTTTTGTCTACTGACTTATTTTCATAGTTTGCGTCTTACATAGGAAATGCTGATCTGAGCAGTTAAGAAAAGCCTTTCCAGATTTATACCATTTCCTTTTTCCTCTGTTTCTCCCCCTCCCCACTCCCCACATGTTACTGTCTTGCAAAGCCCTCGATGAAGCCTCAGGGAGTTTGACATGAAAAATTTCTCAAATTTGGGCCAAGATTTAAAAAAAAAAGAGTGTCCTGTTAAGAGAAAGAAATGAGAAGGACTGCTTGTTTTTCTATACCAACTTTTGTTTTGCACATTTTTAAGAAACTCTACACATAAGTTATGCGAAAAATTCAGCAAACGTAACTTTTTAAAAGTGATTTCAAGTAGTAACTTGTTTAGAATGAAGGTTTAAGACTTCTAAGGAATCCTTCATAACTGTAAGGCCAAACTTCCTTTCTCCTTACTGGGGCTATCACAAATATGCTGTATTGCACAAACTTATGAACTTTACTCCTCAGCTGGCAGTTTTCTTTGTGAAACACAACTTATGACAGTCACAGCCCTGGGAACCCCAGAGACACCAATAACAGCTTCATGAAACAACACAAATGATTTATTTGGAGAAACAAAATCATACATCTAAGACCTTCCAGATTGTGGCGCAGGGAGTCTCAAGTCTATCCACTTATTTTTCCTTTCACTCTCAGTATTAAAAGCTAGATATGCATATTCCACATCTCACATCTGTAATGTAAGACCACCCTCTGTTCCATAACAAACTATAAATTTTTTATTTCACCATTTACATATGCTTACCCAACAGATTTATAATGGCCTACAATGATACCACCTCCTACTTTCCTTCCTTTAGACCGCAACATTTTCCACAACACACAAGTTTTCCTTGGCCATACTTAAGAGAGGTCAGAGCTACAGTACAGTTTCAGAGATAGAAACACTACACAGACAGTACTCAAATGGCTAAATACAACTTAAAAAAATATTTCACAAGCAAATCCAGATTTTATCAAGCTAAGGAATCACAGAATATTTAAACACCAGTACAGGCAGAGTTAATTGGCACACACACTCACTTGGCTCGATCTTTGTTTGATAACTAGGAAAACTCATTTTGTTGGCTTTGCTGTTAACGCTGCAAAACATGACACCAAGCTCAAGGTTGGTTTCCTACTGCTTATGTGTCTTCAATTTCAACTTCCTCTACACGCTGTTCAATTGAATTCTGGCTATCTCCTTTCCCCTTGCAGACTCATGAAGCGAAGCAATATTCCCCAGGGATATTTGGCAAGATCTCAATGTTTCAGAAAAGATTTTTTCACTGCAAATATGACTGCCACTAGAGGAGAATTTCAGCTCTATGTTAGCTGTTTTCCTGACCCTAATGCTAATCTTTTTTTGATCTTATTTTCCAATGAAACAACTTGATGGAATTGTAACTCAAGAAATCAACGAGTTCGTAAGTGACAAAACATTCACCCACATCCTAGAGTAAGGCTCAGAGAAAAAGACCTTGTGTTACGCAGTAAAATGAACACATTCGTAATCTACTAGCCAGCAACAGAAACAAATGTCAGAGTAGAAAGGCGACCATTGCTAATGGTGGACAAGCGTCCACCAGCTTCAAAACATTGCTAAACTGAATGAAGTCTCCAATTATCCCAGTTGCTGCAACAATCCCAATGCTGCAACAATTTGAGAAGAGTTGATTATACTTAGTAAACAAGCAGATTACATGCAGAAAAAGCTACAAAAAACTCTCAAGCTTACACATAGAATCTGCCTCTAACAAAGCTTAGTTCAGCTATTCCAATAATGTTTTTAAGTCTTCTAATTCATCTAATTTATTTTTATGTAGCAAGTTTTTAAATGTATCACCATACAAGAAGAAGACAGTAGTCAAGCCATTTTTCTGTACAGCACTCTGAACTTCATCTAAGAGAGGGTACTAATAAAGTTACCTAATTTCTAATTTCGTGTTTCCTTCTGTTATGTAACAACAACAGGTTTTCACCATTCTTCCCTCATGGATATTTGCTCATGTCTCTGCTTACCTGCAGCAAAGTGCAGCTGTGCAAGTTAGGGAAAGACAGTGGGAAATTTACATCAAGCAAGAAATCCTTGTTCTTTAGACAGTGTGAGCCCTGCTGTTTCTCTCCTTCTGGTTCCACCCAGGAGCGCAAATGATGGAGCCTGTAGGAGGCTTTCAGAGACAGGAAAAGAGCTAACCATCTGAAAAACAAACCACAGAGACACATTTAATTACCATTTTTGTGAAACAAAAGCTTGAATATATTTAACAATAATAATTTCATTTGACACAAATGTTTTTTGGTTTGTTTTTTTTTTAAGAAATTCAGGCTGACAGTGTTCTGGCTTGAGGATTTTTACTGGACATCTGCTAATTGTATTATTCTTATTTTAATTTTTCTATAAAGGCTTAAACTAAACCTAAATGATGAAATCAGAATACAACTGGAAGTACTTCATTTAAAAGGGTCAAGTCCGATTTAGCCACTACTTCCTGAAACTGCATTCTGACTTCTCTGCAAATTATTCCATGTATGTATTGCTCACAGCAACCTGTATAACGAATGCAGAGTCTGTCACAAAGATCATTCAGACAGAAATTTATACTGCTGCTGAAACACAGACGAAAAACAAATTGTCAAAAATAACTGCAACAGTAAGAGAATAAAACAAAGCCCTAAGGAACACATCTTCATTTATTAATACATACTTGCTTTTTATCTGAAATTTCTTACAGTCACTACTAAATGTCAGCCATAGTACTGTCACTTATGGAAAACACCATCTTAAACAGACTGCTTCCTTTCCAAGACAAGCCAGCTCAAAATGTTAAAAATTCACCATTCTCAGCCTGTGCCAAGGAATTCAAAACTACATTAGAAACAGGACATGTGGAGAAGAGACGATAGATACTGGATGAACAACTATCACAGTGCAAGCTTATTCCACACATGTTAAATATATGTTCAAGTGCAACTGATGAGCATTACAGCAAACATTCTTTAGAAGTCTGGATTTTGTGCTTCATAACGCCAAGAACCTACAGTGTGTGATCCTAAGCAAACTCTTCCCTTGCCCTATGACAATCTTGTATATTTGGAATGTAAAAAAATCGCAATAGAGGTTTCCTCTGACAGAGGTATAAAAAGTTACCTCACATAATGGTGTCCTGAACCTGGAGAAAATAAGTTTACTTATTCCTTAATGACAGATAAATGACAAATATTGGGAGGCACAGTAAACGTAGGTTTACAGAGATACCTTAACAGCACCTGTATTTTTCCTATAATTATTAAGAGAGAGAAAAAAAATGTTTTCCTCACCTGGCTAAATGTCCCTGATTCATGAGGTTTGCCATTTCTGCTGGCGAGACATCAATAAACCGGAGGAAAGAGAAACAGCTTTCTTCATTGATGCCTATGTCACAGAAATACTGAAGTTAGGCCAGGACATATTGCAGCCACCCATAGCTAAAAGCAATGAATACACTTCAACTGTGGTAAATTACATTAAAGATACACATTCGCTAATACAGCAATTCTGAGTGAATGAACAGGAGACTCTAATTAAACCTAGATCTCTCAGAAATTCTGAAAAATACAGCTTAATTGCTGTTTCCCAATTCCAAGTTACTGTTCATTTTCCAGTCTGGGCAAGGGAAGGGTATTTACAGACAGACTTATTCTGGGCCATAAAAACATGCAATATTTAAGGACATTTATTTGACCTACAGGGAATCAGCAGGCAGTTATGCATTTGTTACTGTGATCACATGTCAACCAGAGAGCTAACCAGAACATGCACTCCTAAGGACAGTCTGCCAAACATACTCCCTCTCTCACCCAAACAGTGAGTCAAACATGTTGGATGCAGATGTAGGAACTGGAAGGAAAATGTGAGTGAGTACAAGATAAGGATGCAACAGGTACAGCAGAGAGCAGAGAAGACATGTTCCACTGTTAATTAATAAAGCTTTTCAGGCCCATCTACGTGTCCTTCTCTTTAGTTAGAAAGGATAAAAGAATTCTAACAAATTCTAATAAGATTATCTCAGAGGACAGACAGATCAACCTTTTAGTTCTGTCCCTAAATAACATATTACACCTCATATACATGTGTATAACATGGCTTCCTTCCCAGGATTATAAAACATACCCTTCCTATGGAAGAGAGACTGCTGGATGTGGTCTGGTGCAAATGGCGAAAGTAAAACCCGTAACCACCTGAAAATGAAAGCAACAAAACAAACAAAAACACTAAGATGGTGTCAATACATACAGCATCCAATCACACAGGCAGCAAAAAACATAACGTAACCAGTAATCCCATTCTTAGTAAGTATTCCTGCACTCTGGATATCTGGAATTGCATAGCATCAGCAGTGCACATGCATTATTGTCAATCTGACACTGAGAAACACCGCTGTTTTTGAACTGCATTTTATGCTGTAGAACAGTTAGTCACATCTTCAAACATGTCTTTTACATCTCTGTCTTGAGCATTCTCAAACTGAGTACAAAAACAGACTGCTCAGGACCTGCCAGTCAGAAAAATCAGCAACGTGCACTCAGGCAGCTTTTACTCATCCAAGGGAAGCATTAAAAGCTGTCAGTGCACAAGTACATACTCACAACATATCATGTCACTACAAGCAGATACTGATAGCTTCCTTACACATCAAAAACAGCTGAAGGGAGAAGTTTTTTCCTGAAATTCTATTAAAGATAGTTCCATTATACATCATCAGCAACTACTTTAAATCCCTTTTACCCACTTCCATATTCAAGCAAAGGAATATCTGATGATCAGGATTCCAGTAAGAATGAACATCAGACATAAGATGTTTAACAGCTGTATAAATGAAAGAAAATGCATTGCTTGGCAAACGCTATTTAAGTTCACCAGGTAACAGTGTTAATTAGTGTGTACAAAGCTAAAATAAGTCTAAGTCATACTACTAAATATACTAAGTTGAACAGAAAGTGGATTTGCTTGCCTGTCTCGTGAGTGGTTGAAGACCCTGATCTGTCCATGACGGTAGATGAACTTTGAAATTGGGTATGGCTTTAAGGAGATGTGAAATGGAGACCAAGTTTCTTGTCGTTCAAATAGCTCTGGGTGATTGCACACCTGTAAGAAAGGGAGCATGTCAGACATAAAGATGAATTCAGGCTAGTGCAGCATTTATATCCGAAGACAACTATGACTACCAATCACTCTAATATTGGCTAGAATTTCACAGCCATTTTGGTACATTCGTTCAAATCAAACACTGCATAGTATATTTTCCTATTCATTCCACAGCTACTCCCTCTCTTCCCCAAGTAAATGATGTCTTCAACAACCAATAAGCAGCATTTGCCTGAAGCTCTTCTAACCCAACACAGTGCAACACTGCTATAGAAAGACAAATGAACCACATGCAAATTCGCATGCTTACACCCTAACTTTTTTTAATATGACATTCTCTAGAAGTTGTACTTCAGCTGTCAGCTAACAATGGAATATAATTCTTAAACTGTTACTTAAAATAGCCTTACCTTCCTGAACTGCATTACTAGATTCATGAGACTACTAGTAGTGGTCTGTGCTTGCTGAGTAGTGCCCATTGAGGACTGCAAGAGGTCATCGATAGAGATTTTATTTTTCAGAGCTTGATACAACAGCTTCTGTCGACTTGTCTGCTGGCAGTACATAAGAATCTCAATCTGCAAAACAATAATGAAGTTTTAGCTTTTTCTCTCTCAGAAGTAAGGCATGACCACATCAGTACAAACAAAGCAGGGAAAACTCGTATTAAGTGAATCTTAATGTTCTCAAATATATATATACAGGCAGTTGTGTTCATATCTGTATTTCAGGATCCAGTCGGGAAAGCATTTAACCATCGGCTGTTTTGGAAAGATTAGTTAACAATACAAGAGACAGACCTTTACAAGTATATGAACACAACAAAGAGAACAAGAAAATTAAGAAGCTGCTGAAAACACCAAATCTGCATCTTCTTTTTGAAGAGTTCCAGTTTCGAAACTAACAAATACTTCAAAAAAAAGCACGTCTCTTAGACCCAAAACATGGGACACATTGTTCACAAGTCCATCCAGCACCACTAAGAAGAAATTACAACCCAAGAGAGAAGAGCCTGATGTTGCCATTATGTATATCTTGCTTGGGATAAGCAATTAAAGAGTCCTAAATCCATGTCAAATCATTCACAAAGGCCAACCCAAATACTGCTGTACTAATCTCTTTCACCTCAATTAGTGATGCCACTGTCACCCTAATCAGGGTTATTTTTCATTTGCAATAGTGAACACTTACCCCAGATGAAAACAAAAAAAAAGTGCATTAATTAGGAGTTTCTAAGTTACATTTATAACTGATGACATTGTTAGAATGTGATGCCAGAAGCTGAAGGTCTACAACCAAATTTTAGGTTACGGAGGGACAAGTCAGCCTGTAAAAAGCAGACGTGACAACAGAGCTATGACAACAGAGTTGAAATATGCTAATTAAGGATCAATACTTTTTCTCACCTTATCTGACAGCTCATTTTCCACATCTTTCTTGATTCTTCTCAACATGAAAGGCTTCAGGATCATGTGCAAGCGGGACAGCTGGTCTGAAACACAAGGAAATGGGAAAAAGGACCAATTACTTCACCAGAAAAGGAAACTACTACTACTACTTACTGCTCAGACAGTTCCCCTAATATGAGTTCCTGAAGGACATAGTTTGGGTTATTTAGGAACTCTAAAACCTTCACCTTTGTGACAAGATCCAACTGTGTTGTGTTCCATTCCAACAAGATTACCTATATTACGTAGCTAGATTTTTCAACATAACTATCCCTTGAAATTTACTGTGAAACTTATTCTTTTTTTCCAACAAATAATTTTTATACTTCCCTTCTGAAGCTCAAAATGTGTTCAGTGCCTTCTATCATTTTTATTTAGAGAGCTTGTAACATACTCTCAAGGCCTACAAAATGATAGATTCTAAAGAAATTAACAAATAATTAAAGTATTTGTTCTCCTGCATTGGTAAGTGGGAGGATTCAACAGGAATCAAACCATCACCTCCACCACATGCTTTTCTATTCATTACGTGTGATGCAGTCAGAAACAAATATTCTGACAAATAGTGGACAACACATCACAATGTCCCAATCTCACTAATGTACACTTTGCCTTAGAAGACACTTCCCATGCACAGAATGATAGAAAGTTTATTCATTGGTAGCTGGAAAAGACAATAGATTTTCAATACACAAACCACCATAATCAAACACTGCACTCACTTTCATCAATGGCAGATTTGTTCTCTGCATGACTTTCTATGTCCTTAGAAAACCACTCATTGAACTCTTCATGGGAATCAAACAACGTTGGCATGATAAAATGCAGCAAGGCCCACAGCTACAAAGGAAAAGAAAAAAATAGTGTATCAGCAAAAGTCATTCTGCTGTGGATAAGGTAACTAAGGATCTCACATTCTTGCAGCTCCTTATGAGCTAAGCCACTTTACCTGATCACAAGACAGGGAAAACTGAAATGAACCTCAGCCAAATTCTTCCCAACAGCAACAGCAACCAGAGCTATTTTTTATCCTGTAACCTAGGCATTACTAACTATCAGATACCTTCAGCTTTACTGTTATTTGACTATGCCCTTGCAGACCTGATACGAGGGGTTTTTTTGGCAAGTGGTGTGCAAGACATGATCCCACACAAGGACAACAGGTTTCTCAACTGCTCACAGACATTTAGGACATGATCTTGTGATAAAGCAAAGCCAGCTCTTGTGAGCTTATGAATACCTCAGCCATTGTGTTCTGGATTGGGGTCCCCGTCAATAACAATCTATTTCGACACTGGAACTGCAGTAGGATCTTCCAGCGAACACTGATGAATAAAGTTGAGAAAAAAAGTAATGAGAATTGTTTTTGTCGGAAATAAAAAATAAGGAATTTTAAGACCAACTGCTTCTAGTGACCTTCCCAAATGTTTTGTTGGAGGTCATTGGGTAATAACATCATAACTACTGCCCAGTCTTTCAAAAGGCAATTACAGAAGGAAGTAGCCTTTTACAAAATACAAAGGAATGCACATCATTTATTTTATTTATCTAAGTATGTTTTAATTCACTTTTAATACAAATGATAATAAACTCTTATCATCAGAATAATTAACTTCCCAAAAGAAACAGTTATTATCAATCATAATCTTGTGTGTTTTTCAGACTTTACAATACTAAGTCTATGGGACACTGTGGAAAGGGTGCTGAGCTGTATGTTACAGTCTTGGAGGGGCAGCTTCAAAAACATGCTGGATAAGCAGATTTCAGTCTGAATGAGTCTCCATCCAAAGGAGTCCTCAGCTTATGGAACAGGAGATTTGATGTGTACAGTGACAATATGAGGAAAAGTTATGAGAAAGCAGTTACAAAAGTAGAAATGGACACATCTCCATTCAAATGAAAAGAAAGCAGAAAGCTTTCTGGCACAGAGCATTACGATAAATATCGGGTTTTACTGCAACTTCATAGGGTTCTAACCTTCATTAGAAGGGTTGGAAGTACCACAGGAAAAGGAATCAAAATAATGCATTTAATGGAGCAAACATAAGAAATACACACTAAAGACTACAGTCTGTTCATGTGGCAGAATTGTATGAGTAGTCAAGACAAAGGTGAACAGCATTTAATACCATTCTCTTTCACTGCTCTGTACTTTATTCATACTTCCGTCCCACAGTTAGTTTTTAATTATGTTAACATGTTTGGAAGAGGAATATTGTGGATCATTCCATAGTCACAGAGTTGCAGTTATATACATACTTAAACTATGTTAAGACACTTGATGTCTCACATCTGTTTCAATCGTAACAATCAGTTTTTGTACTTCTTATATTCCCATAAAAATCGTTAGAAAGTAAAGATTTTTTTCCAGTTCATTTATTACCTGGAGCTACTCTTGAGTGCTTGTGCTTCATCCAGCACCATATATTGCCACTTCACTCGCTGGAAATACTTCACATCCTGTACGACCAGTTGATAACTGGTAATCACCACGTGGAAAGGAGCATCCTGAGTATACAATGTCTTCTACAAACACAAAGTGAAAAACAGATGTCCATATAATCTAAGCACACAGTGAAGAGTTCATCTGTACATACTGTAATTTCAGACTTCTGTTTCATAATTTCCTCTCACTATTATTTCATTTCTCCCCAGCTGACTTTTCAAAGTATCTACAACAATGTTATTCAATTAGTGGATTTGAACTTCAGCCCATCAGTCCCTGATCAATTTCAGATGCTTCTTAATGCATCAAATAAGAGCTAGGTGTTCTATAAAATACTGTTTACTTATGTTAAATTAGGAACAATCTGATGGGTCTGCAGGGATGCCAGCCTTGGGCATTCTGAGTAAAATCATCCAACCAAAACAAACAGTTCCTGACATTAAAACAGCCTGCTTCATTGATAGGGCCCTAATTCCTTCAACTAACATCATACTACCCTAAACTGTGGTGTACTGTGCCGCTCTCCAATACAAGATTGGTTTTCTACCTCATTATACTAACAAAGGTTACCACATGGATGAAAACACAGCACTCCGTTACCCACACATTGCTTAGCATAATGAAGTGCAATAATGCACAAATAATCAAGATGGTCCAATCACACAGGCATGCCAAAATTACCTGACTCCAGAACTTCCTGATAACCTTTCTATCATGGGGATTTCCCCAGTAAGGTAGCACCTGGACAGTACAAAAACACAAAGATGTTATTTTCAAATGCGATGTACTTGCTTTAGAATGTCATTCTATGCATTCTGCAAAACAGAAAAGCAGCTTTCTTCAATACCAAAACAGAATAATTTCACTTATCATGCAGATAAAAAAAATCAGAAAGTACTTAAAAAGTTATTAGAAACGTAATTCCAAGAAACAACTGTCTTTTCTCTTATGCCTAATATAAAGACAGTGTATCTTGATCTAAAAATGCCTGGAAGCTTGTTTCTAAAAATGAAAAGAGATACGTTATTAATGGAAGAAACAAGTCTTTGCACAACTAAAAAGTCTTGCTCTCCTGTTTAATGTTCCCAGTTGTTTCGCCCTAATAATACCAACTCTGTTGGATTCATACTTCAGAACTGCTTCCAGAGATGAAAGTTCACACATCTGGTCTAGACTTAAAAAATCAAATGATTTTTTTAAAAGTCAGTAACAATACAAAAAAATCTGGTCATTCATTTCTAATTCAGACTTTTATGGGTCCTGTTACTCTGAAACAAAGCTTTGCAGTGAACAGAAAGCAGCCAGAGTTATTATTACTAATTGTGCACTGCCATCATCAGTCTGATGAAAGGACTACAAGCAAGACTGGAAGTGAGAAATGCTGTTTTTTGAGCTTGGGAAGCATTTCCATCCTCCAGCAGGCAAGCTCTAAATTACTGCACATGACATGCATCATGTTGCATGAACATTCTTGTAATCACTGTGAAATAAGGATGCTATTTAAAAAAAATAAATAAATCAGATCAACAAACAAGTTAAGCCATTTATTTTACATATTTTCCATATTCTGCCATGGACCTGAAGAAACAAATTCACTGTGATTTACAATAAGCATAAATGACTACAAGTTTCAGCATGATAAGAAGCGGGAAAAAAAAATGGTTCACAGAAATTGGTAACATTTATATTCAGTAAAAATCCAAATCTTCGATTTTTTTTTTTAAATACAATTTGTTCAAAAAACATGGTATTATTATGCAACTAACCCACAAAACAGCTATGTAACAACAGAAACAGGGAAAACCAGGCCTATAACAATAATAATAATTCATTAAAAAGATAGATCTCTTGTCTCAAGCAGCCTGGCTGCATTTTTAAAATATCTTCTGTATTCTATTTCCTAAATGGAGAAAAAGCATGTAAGATACTCATCTAATTCTATATAATTATCTGGTTGGAGCAAATTACAGAAAGGAAACAGACAGTTTGGCCAACTGCTGTCATGTTTTCTACTCCAGGTTTTAAGCCAGGGTCCCTACTGTTTTGGGACCAAGGAATGAAGTATTACTTACAGCAGTACTTCAAAGTCTTCCCACACCTCATTAAGTAGCCAAGGGATGCAAACAATTAGCCTGGGTGTCACTGGTATAATGGCTACTTACAGTTCTAAGTAGGTGGTTTTTATTTACTGGTTTTATAAATCCTTTGTAAGAATTAAATTTACTTGTGCTTACAAAACCTAACCAGGATCTCTTCATAATAAATGTTACCCTGTCAACAACTCAAACATTTAAACCATAATCTCTTCTTTGCAGATGTAACCACAAGCTTCTGAACCTCTGTTTACCTTTATTTCTAAAATGCCGTTACTGTTTCAGTGATAAATATTCCTTCCAAACCTTCCTTCCAAACACTCAAATGTTTTTCGCTGGAGTACAGGAAAGCAGTAACTGACTGATTCTTGCTTTCTCACAATTATGATGTACCTGACGGCTTCGACTTACTCTCCTGCTAGCTTTTTGTTCTTAACTAATTGTGCTTCGCTACTGTCCTTTTTCTTTCCTGCTAGTTGCTTGCCTATGGTTCTTCTACTTCTCTCTATGAACATTTTCTCTCACTCTGATTTGTTTAGAGTTCTGGTTTTATTTACATAGTCTTTATCTTACTTAACCAGATTGATAGGAATGACTGAAAACTGCTATGAAGAGGATTCATAAGACTGAAATATTATTCTTGGGTCTACTGCCTGCACCACACACTATAGAACTGAACATTCACTCCTTGCTTACTTCAACTCCCTCATCAAGATGCAATCTTTAAGCTGCTGCAAAATGAAGATCACATGATTCAAAAAGGAATATTTTCATGCCCTAGATAAATGAATGCTCCAGAAAGGCAGGATGATGGAGAAATATCAAAACCAGGCTCATCACAGAATTGGAAACTGCAAGATAATGAGGCACTCAGATGTGCCAAAGAATTCAGGAAAATAAACAGTTTGCTTTTGAGAAAATATAAAAGAACTTTCTTGTATGTGATTATTACCTTAAATTTAGGAACGAATCTGGCAAACTCCTGGTGCCAGTTGTTAAGAGTAGATGCAGGTGAGATTATTAAAAAAGGTCCCCAGATGTTCTCTCTCTGCAATACACACATTAAAAAAACAAACAGGCGTCCATAAATTAATTGAGGGGAAGGAACATGGAAATAGAGTCATACAGTATTGCAACTGCTAAGTAACGGTTGCTATGTAAGATAGAATTATACAAAATATAATAAAACTTCCTCCCGGAACAGCATGGTGACACAGAATTAAACAGAGCAGACCTAATATCTAACACAGTCTTTGTTCAGTACAGCTAAGTTGTTCCCCAAACAAGCACCACTACTTCAAACTGGCTTGTTCTATTTTTTTTTTCCAGAAAGTTGCCACCTCAACATTATTACCAGCCTCTGATATTTTGTGAAGGAAAAAGCCACCAGGTGATACTGGAAAGCTTTGCTCCATCACATCGCAACAGAATATCTTCTTGTAAAAGAAAAAACAATGAATAATTAGTGTATTGGTATAAGCTGGTCTGCGCAAGGGAGAGCAGGAAAAGTTAAAAGCTTTCAAAAATCTCAAGTTGCAATGGGGAGACAAGCCTATCTAGTTGTTATCCCTTACATACAGATGAGCTTAAAAGCCTTTGGCTTTGCATCCTTCCAATGTCATAGTTGAGAGTACCATCCAAATTATATCAAAACCAACATAAACAAACGCAGATGATCGCCAATCATTTGGTCATGAATCCAGCTGCTTCTGCTCTCAGTACTGCCATTTGATGCCTCCCATTTAAGGCAAGTGGCTGGGTGCCACTTGTTTTTTTTTTTCCTAAACCTATCTACCTCTTTCTAAACATATACATTTCTGCAGGAAGAAGGAAGCTCATGTTGCTTTTTCTTTTTTGTTTATCTGTCCTGGCACAGAAGAATCACTGTGTCTCAAAAAAAAAACAAACAACACTCACAAAAAGACAAAAAACCCCTCACAATCAAATACAGAAATCCATGCTAATTGTCTTGAAGTTCAGAATGTGGAATTTGGGCTTCACTTCATTCTACAAGCCTCTCTGATTCATAAAGGTCAGTGAATCATTAAGTCAGAAACTTGCTCTCTCACCAAGCTTTTACAATTGCTGCATATGAAATGTTGTAACTCTGAATAAGTGAAAATCCTATTTTTATATAATTATACATAATATGTTATATATATGTACACACATATCTAGTCATATACACATAGGAACTTTTAAATGTACAACTTCAAATCAAACGGAAATGCCATAGATATAATGTCTTTTAAGGCATTCAATCTTTATAATCTAGAATTCAAATGTGAAAAGTCTGCATCTTCTATCAAGTATTCTGACCACGAAAAAACTACAATCCACTTACTTCAGCCAGATGTGCAAGGAGAGCAATACTTTGTACTGTTTTACCCAAACCCATTTCATCTGCCAGGATTCCATTGATGCCCTGCAAAAAATCCACAAATTTACACTTTCATCTTACTACTTTTTTATCCATGCAGGACCTGAAAAATGAAGCAACCTACTTTCTTTTAGGTCCTCTACTGAGAGATATTTCACATCATCTGCACTTTCATTCATTTCTAGGCCATATTTTTTTTCCCTTCAGTCTACCCACACATCACAATCACACTGCCAACTGGATATGCACAGGGGCAACACTGCCTGCAATTTACAATCTGCCCAAAGCCTGAAATAGTACGCAATTCTGAGAAGCAGAAGTCTCTTCAGTGTATAATCTAAATGATAAGCAGTTCTGCAAATATTCACATAAGGAATCTTGAAATTTAAGTTCCGTTCAAAGTCAAGGATCCTGATGGGTGATTTACATAATATTTTCATTTCTTCTAAAAATATTGCAGATGCAGTATACATGCTCTATTTTTGAAAACCAGTTAATTTTTTGAATGAGTTTCCACTAATTACTTAAATTACCCTAGAAGTTCAAAAAATCTGCAAGATGTACTAACATACCTGCTCATATAGGTTTGCCAACCAATTCATGCCTTTCAGTTGGTAACCTTTCAGTTTCCCATTGAAAATAGTAGGCTGTGGAATATCTTCCCCCGCCCGGATAGATGGATTTGCTAAACTGTAGCTCTCTCCAAAGCCAGTACCAGACTTGTTAGCAGCCCGTAAAGCAGCTGCTCGACTTTCCTTTGCATCTTCATCAAATGATCTAGTCTAAACAAGAAAAGGAACAAACGTGTAAGATTATGAACACGTTAACAAGAAACTGTATATTCAAAGGCTTTACTCTTCACATTAAGACACATGATGTTTGCCAGAAATTAATGGAAAACAAACTTGTCCCCAGATATTTTATCTTTTTTCTGCTTGTTTGAACACAGAAGGTGGCAACAAAATGAAACAAACCTACTAGACTTAGCTGCTATTAAAGATTCTGGTTTTGGTACCTTTACCAATTACTCTGCTTTCTCCTTTGCTTCATAAATTCAAAACATACATACCCGGGCCTGATGAATCTGGTAAGCATCCTCAGCGTTCTTCAGAGCTTGGGCCTTGTAATAGTTACTATCTGAAAACAGCATCTCCATGTTAGAGCTTTGCACAGTCAACAACGCAAGTTAAAAAAAAATAAAAATCAGATGAGCTTCAGTAATTACAGACATGCTTCTTATACAGAAGGAATTTTATGTCTGACGTTGTTAAGTGTGATTAATAATGTAAGTAAAACAGTAAATTTCAAAAGTGCTTGGAAATGCTTGTGGATAAATTGCTTACCATAATCTTCCTGGGTGATGTTGACCACCACTCCCCCTCCAATATCAATCTGCCTTTGGGTAGAGCTGTCTTCCAGTTTGCGCAGGATTTCCTCCTGTATTCCATCATGCCCAATATCTCGCTTACGACTCATAAAATGGGCATATAATTCAGTCTGTGTGATCAGGAAGTTAAGTTTTCGCTGCTGCCTTTTAGCCTAAGAGAAAAACATTCACCAAGGTCACAGGTAACAAACAAACAAACAAAAACAGAATAAAGATGTAATGATTAAAATATAGCTCAAGAAGAAAAAAAGTTTCAATTTAATAAAATGACAACCTATCCAGGTTATATTACGTACATTATTTTGATTTAAAAATGCCAGGACATCATTTGCATACAAAAAAATAGCCACCACCATAAACACCTATATTAAAATAGAGCTTTAAAATATTCTTTTAAATTATATAATCATGGCAGTGAACAGGATAATCTCTTAAAAGAAAGATTAAAGCTTTTGTTTACACTGAAAAACTTAGAAGATTAATTAAAAAAACAGCATAGAGGTCTACAGTAAAAGAACCAAACAGTTCAAAAAACTCCCAATGCAATCATAGGAGGTAGCTCTAATGTTCTTTCATTACCAAGGAGAACAGTGAAAGAATATATGAAATGTACACATCTGAGATACTGTAACTGTCTGGGCTTCTGCAAGACATTGCAAAAACTCTGTTCGTTCCTAGGTTCTGGCTAAAAAACGCTATGGTAAAATTCACCTAGTAATTTAAGGCACACAATGTTTGCAAATTTGCAAGAATTGAGAGAAACACAACAATACATAAAAGCACAGTCTAATGATTTTAGCATTAAACTAAACAGAAGGAATTCTCATGATTCAACCTCAGCTCACCACTAAATACTGAAGGTAAGGCTGTAAATCCACCAGAGAATTTTGGTGAGAATATTTTTTTCTTAAATTCAACCCTGATCACTAAGAGAGTCAATGAATCGATCATTTGGCCATCACAGAAAAATTCTCAACTCTGTAGGCCCCCAACAGTCCTGCTCACGTTCTCTGACAGTTCTGATGCTAGTTTACAGCAGGAAAAATAAAATATCAATGTGAATGAAAAGGTAACTTGACCGCTGTATTCAGAAAGATGCACATAGTGTGCCCCCAGTGGCGCAGTGGTATAAGCTGCTGCTTGCGGCACCGGAGGGCCCGGGTTCGAATCCCCCCTGTGGCGCAGGGGTGGAAGTGCCGCTTCGCTACACAGGGGGCTCGAAACCCGGGAGTTGGACTCGATGATCTCTAAGGTCCCTTCCAACTCGCACGATACTATGATACTATGATACTATGATCATTACAAAGGCTGGCACAAACTAACATGGAGTTATGTATGCGTCAGTGAGACATGTGGTGTCCTTTATTCTATCTCAATCACTTGTAAAGAATTTAGGTAGTTCAAAGGCTTCTAATGTTGGAAGAATTATGTAAAGAACTTTAGAATAGCAAAGAAATACATGCAATATTACTGAAACAGAATAAACAACTGAACTTAATGGCCCAGATTTAGAAACTTGAATTATTTGGTCATTTTTGTGTTTACTCAATAAATTAATTATCAGCAACCTGTGTTTTTGCTTTACCTCTCTCATCTCCTCATCCAACTTGCGCTGCTCCAGAGCCTCCTTCTCAGCCCGTTTGCGATGTTCTTTTTCTACCTTTTCATATTTTTTCCAATAGAGAAGCATCTCCTTGGTAAGTCGACGTGCCCGTGGTAGAGTTTCCTTACAGTTTTTCTGGGCCTGGAGAGCAGCTCGACGTACCTCCCTCATGCACTGATGAGCAAGCTAGGGAGAAATAAGGTTTGAATGCAGATGAAAGATGGGCAGGTTTAAAGAAAACCAAAAATGTACATCACATTTAATTGCAAACAAATCTGATCCTTCAAAAAAGAAAAACAGTGATACTTTGCTCAGCAGTTCAACTTTTGAAATGATGAGAGAACATAAATGTCCAAGAACCTCCTGAGATGCATACAAAAGACCAAACCTAGGACAGCTGCAGCACAACACGGTACTTAAAAGGACTGATCTGGTGGGTAGATCTTTGAAAAGTACTCCAGAGTTTAAGGTCTGTCTGCAAATGTTACTCCACTACAAACATTTTTCTGTGGCACACATTCTTTTCTCACTGTTCTAATAAGGCTGCTGCAACAGCAGTAGTGGTAGCACACAATCACATTCACATGCTAATATACTGAAAAGCGGGGGAGTATCCTACAGTTTTCCTACCATCACATAAAGAAGCATACTAGTGTCATTTTCCAATCCAGCATATATAAATTAATGTTGTTGTCATAATGGTCAAAATTGCTGGGTTTGATGTTTGTGACAGTTGTTTTTTCCTCAACTGAAATTTGCACATCAATAATTTCACCATTAATGGATTGTAAACAACCAAATAAAATGAAAGCAAAGGAAGGAAGTGTAATTCCAGTTCCTTTAAGTTTGCTGCATCACTCGCTTGCTATAATACAGTTTGTGATATCTACAAATGAGTAATCACAGAATATTTCTCTAGACATCAAAAAGAATTCTAGTCTCTGGTAAGGATGCCCACAGTGAAGTAGAACCTGTTTCCTATATTCCTTACCTAGAAAACATTGCCATTCTTACTGATGCATATATGGAACGTAATGTTTTCTATGTCATCTTGTGTCTGATGACCATTAGCCATATACATAATTTTTTCATTAGGCATATAAATAAATCACACACTTGAGTGTAACACTTTAAAAATGCTTTGAAAAGCATTTCAAATGTTCCTACAATAAAGTCTTCAAGGTAGAAATACTGACACTTCTCAGAGACTACCCCAATGAGGAAATAAATTCCTTTGGCAATCAATCAAAAAAACTGTTCCATTTTTAATCCCAGCTCCTATGTAAGTTTGCATAAATGAACACATTTTAATACCTCTAAGAGCCTCTTTGATTTACACATGAATGCTTAAAACAGCAAATTCTAGCTACTGGATAGATGGGCAGTTCAAAAGCTAATGCAGTGTACTGAAGTCTTTATTGTATCAAAATCAGTAAATAAAAACAAACATAGCAAATCTTATGAAAGCCAGAGAGATTTCAGGACACAAATTTATGTTGCTTGTTTCCTTTACTGCTTAAGAAACACATGAATATGATACATTTAAAAAATGAAAAGCCTTATACAAATTATTTACAGTACAGATCATCAGTAAGAAACAAAGAGAGTACAGTTTGCTGATTATATTCAATACAAGTATCGGTATCAAGCTGAACACTTACCTTTTTGCTGTTGGTAAGGAAAAGGTTTCGCGCTGATGCTTTTTGTTTGTATGCCTATAAAAGAACACATCTTACAATTACTTGATGGTTAATACATGCACAGTACCTTAAACGATCACTATCCAGTCTCTAGATCTAATGTTAGATCTGCCAACATCAGCCACGCAATCCATTGCATAATTTGAGTACATGTTCCATAAATACGTTTGGTTCTGATGGAAACACCTTCCCTTCTTCACTGTCCAACACATATATTATAAACATATTCCAGCTCCTGAAGGAAGTATTTAAAACATCTCCTTTTTCAGGATTTTTTCTTTAACTACTACAATGCAGGATTATCCTATTCCATTGCCAGCACTGAAACAAACAGAAGACTCTTCCACTGTTCCCAGAAGATGTTTAGAGTTAACACAAATCGTGTTATTTATGCGAACAAGACCAGTTATTTGAAAAAAAATAAAGTCTAGGACACTGCACATATCCTTTGCAGAGCTCTTAAAGAATGACACAGCTATCAGTCATACACACCCACTGGTGCTAAGAAATCAGAACTACACTTTGCTTACAGATTGAAGAATATCAGTTCAACCATCACCGACCACCTGAAAATCACTAAGTTATTTTTTAACCCACTTTCTTGTTACCATCAATGATGTAGTGCCATCAACCAAGCTCACCTTTGGCAATTCCTTTTTAACAATGCTAAGCCACACTTTTCGCCGCCGAGCATTAAGTTGTTCAATAGACATATGCTTTTTCTTGGACCCCGGTGGTGGTGTGTCATGAGAAAACTTGGCAAAAACTTTGGTCTGGTGATGGTGGTGTTCTGGAGACTCCTCCGAAGAGAGATCTTCATCCCGTCTCCTCTTTTTCTTTACTTTTTTCAACTTTCCTGCAAGATTGACCATTAAATCATTTTTCTTTTCCTATTTTGGGGACCTTCTGCATTTAGTCTGACATCTCTCCTAAGCTATCCAATGCACTATATGCGTGGAACTAACAAAAAAGTCAAACTTACCTCTGCCTGCCAGTTCTAGTACCATACATTTATTTCTTTATGGTTTTGCAACTAACTCCTATGGCATGTTTCCTTTCATGAGGAGGTATTTATTAGGAATTAAAATATCTGTGATCTGGTATAATGCTTCTTGTCCTGTGGTAAAATTTTACTAAATTTAAATTTACTATATTTAAAAGTAACAACATCAGCATTTGGTAGATGTCTCAAACCGTCGTGAAAGAGATTGACATGCTATCATTTACTATGAATACAGCTTTCAGAGGTAACTATCAGATGCTGTTATCAGATAATAAACATACTATTTGAGAGTATGCAAAATCACAGACACTACAAGATTAGTGGGAAAAAATACAGCATTAAAGGAACTCACAGAAAGATAGAAAGGATAGAGGGAAGCCCAAAATAGCCTTCTCAAAACACAGCTCCAACATGAGTGCTTGCACTACAGAGAATTCACCTTACATTGACAGTGCACAGCCTTCTCTTTCTGCTTTCTTACAAATCTACAGATGCTGTCAGCTCAGTAAAGAAAGGAAACTGTACTTCCTGGCAAACACGCAGCTGAAAAACTCCAGCTGAGATGTTACAGAAATAATTCTATTTTAACTTGCATTGGACATCAATTCCAAGTTCCCTCTAATTTCCAGAAAACAATCTCATTTCCTACCATTTCTCGTTCACTGGAACAATTACATATTTGGGAATAACAGTATCAGTTACTGGGTAGTTTCTTATATTTTCCTAAGAACTATCAAGTTTCCAAAGAAAATGAGCAAATGGATCACGATACACAGCAGTATTTATGGATTCTGAAACATAGCCAAGCAGTGCTAAGAAATAGCTATGAAGTACTTATTGCATGAGTTTCATTCTAGATCCAGAGGTCCACAAAGAAAATTTAAAACCACAAACTCTCAATTACACCATCTTTTTTTTACCCTAGCTCTCTAGAGGCCAGATAAAGCACAGCATTTTCTAATTTCTCTTTGATGGAATCGGCCATTAGCTTTCCATCCAAAACTCAAAGGTCTGGAATATGTTCAAACATGAATGTTTCTTCAAAGTCAATAATACAAGAAAGGAGGTTAAATCACAGCAATTATCTAAAAACACAAGGACAGTGACTTTACCTTTTAATTTTTTCTCTTCTTTAAACTTCTTTTTCTTAGGCCCTAGCAGGTGGCGCTGCTGCTCATAGTAAGGATCATACGTAGACAGCAGTCCTGCACTGTAGTACTGGTATTGCTGCAACTGAAGTACATGTAAATGAGTGCACTAATACAAACCAGATACAGCAGATAACAGCAACAGCAGGTAAACAAGTTCATGCCTTTAGAAATAAAGATTGTAAAAATACAGAAATTGTAAATAAGTCATCAATAAATGTACTTCTCCATTTAGGACTGTTACCAAGGCTTGGAGAGTCCAAAGGGAAACTACTTGCACACAGGAGGCCCCCAAGTTCTACAGAGGTAACCAAACCCACTCACTTAAATAAGACAGGAAAAGCATGTAGTGAAGCTTACGCTTTCAAAACATACCACTACATTATTTTCCATACAGGTGCTGCCCAGTAAAACAGCACATTACGTGCAATAGTCCAACCAAGGACTTCCTAGTTGTTTTGCTTGCATTCTCAAGTTACATACGTGTCCTACTTTTATCACATGAAAAGATATCAAAGGACAGGTTTAGGTAAAAGGCATTTAAAAATTTCCACATGAACAAATCGACCATTCAGGTTATCCTGTAAAAGCAGGTGACTAAGCAGTTTGGAGATTATAAAAATATGTAATGTATTTCAAGTACCGTTCAACTAAAATACCAAAGAACTATACACAGGCTATACACAAACATAAAAATCCTATGTGGAAGCTGGGTGTATGAATGCTTCTGCAGTTATGTGGTACTTCAAGATGCCAATGTAATCTGTAATGACTGAACAAAAGAAAGAAATGGACAGAAAGAAAGACTTGGCTGGGAAAAATATTTCTTCACTCTTCTGAAGAAATCTGAAGCAGTATGAAACAAAACGTCAACTGATAGCAGAAGAGGATGACTTCCTTCAGCTGAGACCCACTTTCAGTTGCAATTGAAAGCAGCAATTTTTTTTTTCTAAAGGCTCTTATGACTCAATACATTATTAGAAACAAAGCAGCCAAAATTTGGCACAATATAAAGAAAAATGTAGTAATGCAGCAGATATTTTCTTAGAAGGAAGAGATTAAAAGTGGATACAAAAAGAAAATCTAAAACAGAAAAGGAAGGTATGACAAAAAAAATAAAAACAAGTAAAACCCCAAAGAATTACAAAAAACACTAAGGAAGAATACGAGGAACTCTCTTTCAAAAAGATAAACATCACCTCACTACTTGCAGCCTCAACGGTGAGGCAAATGGGCAAATGTACTGCAGTAGATTTAAATATACAATTCTAGCCCTGAACTACTGTGACCACCTGTATTAAAATCTAAGCCACAGTAACTCAGTTTTGATACCTACTGTCTGAATGTTGCATTCCAGCACCCTGTTTGCTTTAATGAACATAACAGAATGTTGTGGAAGCTGTATATACACATGTATCCATACTATCTATGTAAACTGTTGAGAGATTCTCAGCATAAGGTATCAATAGCTTTTCAATCAGTACCTAATTTATTAAATTCTTCTATGAAACTGACATTAGATCGCTCTAGTCTACCAAACAATAGGCTATTTTCTAGTCCACAAAATACTACAGATTTTCAGAAAAAAAAAAAAAAGTAGAAGTAGTTAAAATAATGCAACTACAAGAGAAAAGAAAATTAAGGAAATACGGAAGTTCTGGATTTTTACCTCTTTGTCTTTGCTATATTTACTTTGATGTAGTTTCTTATATTTGTGTAATCGCAGCATATTGTGAAGCTCCTCCCTTGAAAGAGAAAATTCTTCATCCTCTCCATCCTCATCACTTGGAGAATCTGTGTCACTGGAATCATCACTCAGAAGGATACTCTAACAGCAATAAATGAATAAAAACATTAACAATCACAAGTCCCTGTACTGTATTGTTTATTTACACAAAACACTCTTGAGCCTTTATCTAATAAAGGCTGACACAACCACAACACTTAGCCTTTGCAAAGAGTCTTCCCTCTGAAATGCCTCAAATGGAAAACAGTTTTCTGATCTACAGTGCTGTTCAGCATCGAATCGAGTAAACATTTTGTTTTATCTTCAGAGAGGTACAGTTCTGTTAGTTTAGTGAAAATTAAATCATTTTAAAACCCACTGCAACTGCCTGTGGTCTCAAAAGGCTCTTTATAGCAGTGAGAAAAAACAGGATATAAGCAAGGGCGTTTTGTGATGTATGGCTGCAGGTGCTTTGCTACCTCATCTGTACCATTTGTCCTGCCATTCTCCCACTGCACCACTTGCACAAGGTTTGGCTCCTGCTCGACCTCTTGGCAACCTGTATTTACTAACTAGAGAACACTGCAGTACAATGAAAGGCAAAGATGGCACAGGGCCACTGTTTCACTCTCTCTTCCCTCCCTCATTTGGACCTCATACTGACTTCATCTTAGAAACAAATTTTCATCTCAGTCTCCAGCGTCCATTTAATACATTTCATAAAGCTCACTTTAATTTGGACATAGTACTAAAATGACTTAATGTTTCTCGATGTATACTCACTGTGGTATTTAACCAAAATGCTGCTGCTCACCAAAACTGAAATGCCTACCGTCCATTTTGCTACACAACGGAAATGAAAGCCTGTAATCTATAAAGACTCTGATTCAATTTTGTTCCAACAAATGTCCAATACAATACTTACTACGGACTATCACATATTCTTCTTTCTTTTCCTTTTCATCATGAGAAACCTCAGTAGAATGCATTTTTTGTTTTGCCATTTGTTAATGCAGAAAGAAAAGAAAACAACTAAAAAACGCCCTTATATCTTCTTAGCAAGGGACACTGGAGCGACTCCAGTTACTTAAAAAAAGTGCAGCAAACAACAGACCAATACAGTACAGGATTAAAGAAGTCCTTTCAAGATTGTTTTCAGCAACATAACAAATATTACTATAACCCGTGCTGCTTCTTCAGCATGACATTTTGCATCAATTAAACTGCATCACATCATTTCAGGCAGCTTTCATACACAAGCAGTTGCTGTGTATGTTGTGTCAAAAGTATACTTTGCTTTGAGCGTGGCCAAAGAGCATGGAAGATGCAACAAGAAAAAAAATGTCTAATGCTCTGGCTTTATTACGTTTATTAAGTGTCACAGACATTCAGGTCAGATACTAGGAAAAAATTCTTGTCAAGTTTTCATGAAAAGGGTAGATGTGGCACTGAGAGATGGGGTTTAGTGAGTACAGGCGATGGGCTGATGGTTGGACTAGATGGTCTTAGCAATCGTTTCCAACTTAGTAATCCTGTGGTTATCATGACACCCATCTAACTTTCTGAGCCCTCTGTGGTACGTGTAAAGTAAACTGGGATATGAGAACAACTAACCTTACCATAACCATAAGCTTACCATATGTAGCAATTTTAAT
Organism: Excalfactoria chinensis; assembly: GCF_039878825.1. Classification (NCBI taxonomy): domain Eukaryota; kingdom Metazoa; phylum Chordata; class Aves; order Galliformes; family Phasianidae; genus Excalfactoria; species Excalfactoria chinensis. Next base: position 33,577,572 of record NC_092829.1, on the reverse strand, counting down.
TGTGATAATTTGCGATAATGCTCTGACAAAGGCTCAACTTACTTTCTTTTTGCCACCAACACTGTTAGATGTTTAGGACACCACGATCTACACCAGATGAGAAGACAGAGCCCCTTATTCACCCCTGTCTAGAGGGTGTTAACTAGGACTCTTCTGCAATACCCTTACCTTCAGCCACTTTCTGCTCTTCTTCAGTTTAGAAAAGTTATACAAGCTCCCTTTTTCAGACTTTGGCTCTGTTTAAAGAAAAGATAAAAACAAATTTCTTCAGAAATAATGCTTTTCCCAGCCTACCCCAAAGTAAGCAGAGATTCAACTCAGTAGATGGCTACCTGGCTGCAGTACTCCGTTCAGGGAATGTGTGTTCAGCACTCCAGAATTTCCTACTCCAGAAGATTCCCCAAGCAAAGCATTTGGAGGCTCTTCTTTAACTTGCATCAGAGGATCCCCAGATTGAGGCAACAAAGGATTGTCCTCCAATCCATCCTCACTTTCATCACTGCAGGAAGATACATAATGTGCTGAGAGTGAAAGGAAAATATTCAAAAGAAGAGACGTCTGTGTAACTTTCCTTGCACGTGGCCATTTGCCTAAAGGTCTGAGAACTAAGGCAGACTCAGCTGTAATTCTGCACACTACAAATATTGCTGTTAATAATTTAGCATTAAACCCTCAGCAGCAGTTAATCATCAGACCAGTCAGGTTATGCTATTCAAGCTGTGTCCTTAGTCTCTAGATAGATATTTCATACTCGAGGCACAAACTAATCAAGAAATGTAGTGCTGAGTCAAACCAAAGCGCAATATTGTTATTCCCAGCACTACTGTACATTTGAAAGATGTAAAGTGTATTTTTTTTATTCCTTTTTTATTCACATGCGTGAATCTTAGAGGCCTGTAATACACCACCTATCTATTATACACGTGCTTTTCAGTTCTGTAAGATTATAATTACGGAACACTGATAAAATTAGAAGTAAACTGCTTCTGGACAGAAATGTACCTTGATGAGTCACTTCTCAATGGTACAACTTACTATCAGAAATGCTGCATCTGACAACACTGTTTGCATTCCACTTACAGCTACATGCCAGTTCCCTAAAAAATTAACTTAATGCTTATTCATCCTATTTTTTGCAGGCAAAGAAAGTTTTGGCCACTCAACTATGACAAAAAGCTTTAAAACATCTTATTAATTTGTACCTGGGCAGGCAATATGATGCATTATCAATGAGAGGAGAAGTACAGTGCAAATTCTTTACAAGAGAAGGTTTTATAATGAACAAGTCATTCCTAATGATCAAGTAAACTCCTACTATGGCATTGCCTGAGAACAAGATTATAACAATGCTTGTCTTTCCTTGATATTCCTTGTGGAGAAGGTTTTAGTACCTGGATATATTCCTGTTAAAGATGGCAGACGTTTGTCGTAAAAACTGATCCAGTCGCAGAGCTTTCTCCAGGTACTGCAGATAAAGAGGTTTTGCCAGCTCTGAGCAGCTGCCATCCTCCCTGGCACCCAGCTCCGAGGCCATAGAACAAACTTCTCATGCACAGATGCCTCTGAACATGCAGCTGTTGAGAGGAAATCACAATTATCATCGCTGCCACCACCTCCGAGAAGAAAGAACAAGGTGAGCAGGCAAACCTACTGCATGCGACACCAAATGCCAACACATCCAAATCTACAGCTGTAGCTGCATAAATGAAAGCACCATCAGTGCCCTAAATATGATGCTATTTACTACTACATAAATGCCTCCAACTAAAATTTTTGCTTATAGAAGAGGATAAAATGAAAAAGTCAGTTGCAGAAAGATTAAATGCACTTCTAAAGGATTCTTCTGGCTTGTATTACTTCATAGAGATACTACAAAACCATGAAACAAATTTCATGTTACATTGCTGAAAAACATTTTATATGTATTTCTTCAGTTGCTGAATTATTGACTACACTGTTTATGAGCTTATGAATGAAGCTCAAGCATCTGCTCTTCTAATTGTTCTATGTCTACAGTCAGCATGTCATCATTTCTTCCAAGTCTTTTATCCTAAAAAAAAGTATTACAGAATAGATTCAAATCTTCCAGTATTAAAGAAAAAGATTATAAGTGATCGCCACCTTGAGACTAACAGGCATGGTTGAACCAAAGCAAAATGTATTATTTCTTAACAAATGTTCAGGCTTCGTGCCATGTCTTTGCTACAGAATAAGCAACAGAATGCCAGGAACTGTTACAAGGGATAATGGCACTCATTTAAAAATGACTCTTAGACTGAAGCTACCTAGGTTTGATTTTCTATATGCTAGACCTTCTCATGCCTGGCAGAAATAAAACGGATGACCTCTGTTATGAAACACTTGTTTCAAGCAGAGGTTACCAAGACAGAAGAAAGCTCCTGAAAGCCTTCCCTACAGAACAAAGAAACAAATACATAAGATTCACGTTGTCCCAGAAGTTTTAAAAGATCTGTGTCATATTCTTCATCATTCACCTGGGTGGGGGAAGGGGGGATGCATAAAAAGAAAAACCACCACCTAAAATCAAAGACCGTCTTCTAAGAGACAAAGGGTCACAAAGAAAGTAAAGAGGTGAGAAAACGAGAGGAAGCATGAAATTTGTGTCTGATGGAGGAGATTTTGGAGGGAATGGATAAAAAACAATACCAAAAAGGGGAAAGCAGTTTAGTGTCATATTAACAAAATTGATGTAACTATCACACAAGCAGCTTAACAAGAATTACGCATGGTAAAGAACAAGATTCAATACCTATTACATCAGAAAAAAAAACAACAAACCCAAACCCTATCTCCTTTATCACTCTTACTTCTTAACACTTTCTGTAAACAAGAGCTGGCAAGCATTTTGTGAATATGGCATTATTTCAGTTTCCAGCCAAAATACCACACGGAACCATCATTTAACAGTTTTGCTCACAGCCACAAGACATCCTTCACCCCTTGGCGCTTTGCAGAAAGCTTTCCCCAACCTCAACACTGGGTTGCAGTGCTTCCTGCTTCACCCTGCACCCCTGGCTTCACTACGCCTTGAGGACACCAACAGACCAAATGTGCTCCTTTCTACCTCGTGAGACTTGGCCTAACAAAACACTACAAGCTTAGCAGCAAAATGAATGGAAAAATAATAAGAGAGCAATCTTAACAAAGTCCTCCTTGTGCTGGCCCAGTAACAGCACTCCACATCTCAGAGCTCACAATCTTTTCACCATTTTCCTGCTTTAACTGCCCCAAAAGGTTCATGTACACACAAGGTTAATTACTCTTGTCTTCAAAACAGTTACTGGTGTTCACTCTGCCTCCTAAATAACCAAATAAACACATGAGAGCTTCAGAGATCCCGCACGTACATCAGCAGTGCCCCAAACTGAGAGCTATAGATGCATATTGAATACAGAAGAACTGAGGCACTGAATTCAGCTGTTTATTTATATGCTAACAGCCACACTCTTAATCTCTCCTGCTTAGCTACCAATTTGACAGAAATAACTTTCAAAATGATACATTTTCTTACAGATCCAAATTCACTCTCAAGATACCTTTCTTGTCCTTTAAAACACATTGCTTATTCCAGTGTTAATGATGGTACGGGGCTTACTCATTTACTTTGTTTTTCAAGTCTGCCCACCAGCGGGCCAGTAAGCAAACACAGCACTGGAGAAGCGCCCTCCAAGGGCATCCTCAGGAAGCAGTCAGGCTTTACACAACTTGTCCAAGTTTTATGCCCACTGACCTGCACCACCAAGCCAGCAGAAGCACTGCTCTCATGAAACAGCTCAGCTTTAACAGCAGACTTACTGAGTTTAATACCTATTGGCCATTTCTGAATGAAGTCCAACAGGTTTCTGCTACCCGTATCAGTTTAAAGCAGGAGCCCCATAAGCTGCAAGTGTTCTGAGCTCCTGCCTAGCTGGACGGGGTTTTCTTTGTACTGCTTCTCCAGGAGTCATTTTTATCTTCTTTTATCCCTTTCATCACTGGCATTTCTACACTTTGGTGAGGCCCAGCAGATTACTTTCTCTTCTTTTTATGCCCGATGCCAACAGGAAGCATTACACACACTGATGGTAACCGCGCTCCTCAGGGCACACACACAAATGCAAGCTTCCTCAGAGGGCTAAGGTACAGCACAGCGCCTAATCCACAGAGCCTGCTCTTAGCCTGTGGCAAATCAGCAAGGAAAACTAATCCCAATGTGCTCAGCTGCCATACTGAGTATACGCATGCTGAGTGCAACCGGCCGGCTGGTGAGCATGTTCACTTGGACATTTCATCCCACAGGAGTGGCTTCTCACCTCTCTTTCAAACCAGTGTCAGCACACGGACCACACATTCAAATGGGCCAAAAGCTAAAATCCCAGTTTATACGGGGATTTATGCATTTCTCACACCTCCACTTATACCATCAGAAGTCTTGTCCAGAAAGCAGAATTAAGAATTGAATACAACCTTCTAAACTGTCTGAGTTCCCTCAAAATTTCAGCAGTTTTTCTTATGCCATCTTTTTACGCTTTGCATTTTGTCACAAAGGTTTTCCAAACTAACATGAACACCTAAGGTATTCTGTTTCTTTTCTTGAATACTTGTATGAATCAGACACACAGCTCTCCTTGGAACAGCAAATGTTCTAAGGACACTCTGCAGTCACATCTCCAGAATCACTCCTGGCACAAACACCCACATCCACACACATCAAGGGTTAAATGGGAAATTCACGAGTACAGTATCACTTAGGTGCATTATTGTCACCTTTTCTTATACGCATGTAATATCTAATTCAGGCAATTGCAGTGGCAAAAGGGAGCCTGAAGGGGTTTATTGCTTGGAGGAGAACAAAAACTGAAAGGGGAGAAACAGCATTTAGTTTGATAAGCATACAGTCACACAGACAACCATTCTCCACAGTACATTATATGCCCAGCGTAAGTAAAGACTAGCTTCCACATAGTCCTTCCATGGCAGTAACTTTCCTAAACGCAACTCTGATACCTGAGAGACCATTGCTTTGCAAAGACCAGTCAGGAGAGCACTTCATTCAGCACTCAAGCTCTCCATAGTGCAGACCCACCACGTTCAGGCTGAATAAGCAAACAAGTACATGTAACTGAAGATAACTTTGCATCTTCTTGGTTTGCAGTAGCTAAGGAATCCTTTTAATCACTTTTTCAAGGAATGTACTTAGTTAAAACTATACAATGCTCCACACACAGCACTCTGCTGTTCTGCTTTTGTAGCAAGGTTTTGTATTGCTTTCCAAGGAACAAGACAGCACTTCATTGATTTCAGCTCCACTTTAACTGCTTTTAAACACAGAAAAGAGCCACTGGGGCACAGGCTCCCAGTCTTCTATTTACGTAAGTAATGGGAACTGACTGGAGAAAAAAAAAGAAAAAGAAGAAAAAAATGTATACAGCCCTACAAAAGTGGTATCAGAAGTAAAACCAAACTACAGAATGCCTTAAAACGGACCAAACACAGAAGCTGGCACATCACAGCTCTGCTCACACACTTACAACAGGCGAAAAACTCCCAGGAGAGACAGACCCACACGTGTCACCGCGTGGTGTAGGGTGAGAGCAGGCCTTGCCCCCAGAGCCAGTACCCACCTCCTGGCAGCTCTCCATTAGGACTCTGGTCCTGCTGCACAGAGCACAGCTGTCACACTATGCCCACAACACACAGCCTGCACAGACTGCCTGTCTGCGTGTCACCCTTTTGCCTCAGCTCACAAAAAGGAAAGCATGCCCAGGAAAGCCCTAAGAGAATCGTTTTCTTCTTGCCACCTAAGCAGCCCCTACTGCATATTTCAGCTCTCCACACAGCACGCTTTCTGCAGAACATACTGCCTTTACATTATATCTAAGCAGAGCAGAACCTGCTCACGTTAACAGCCAAGAAGCACAAGGCGGGATTTTAAGCAATCTTAGCAATACATATGGAAGAGATGGCCTAGAGGTGACCTAGAGGAAACATCCTCAAACACTGGCAAACAGTTCAAGCTGCTGGCCTTCTCTTCCTCTTCTCCCTTACTGCTCTCAGCCTTACCGACCTCATGGAAGTCACAGCCCAGTCCTACAAGTCACACTGAGGGGATGACTATATGAATGTCAGTTTTGATCCATGGAAATGAAAAACGGGTAAGTGTTGTGAACACACAGGTGTATGAAGTACACAAAACACATCCAAACAGCAGGTCTGCATAAGAAAAAAGGTAGAATTCTAGCAATGCATGTGAAGAAGACTTATTATAAAAAACGGGTTTTGGCTGAACCGTTCCATACACGTGAGGAAAAAGTAGTCCATAGGAACTGTCATAAACGCAGAACTGGGATGGAAGGGAACTTAAGTCTTCCCAGTCCCACCCGCGCTGCAGGCAGGGCTGCCCCCCACCGGCTCAGCTGCCGAGGGCCGCATCCAACCCGGTCCCGACCGCCTCCAGGGATGGGGCACCACAGCCCTCTGGGCAGCCGGGCCGGCGCCTCACCGCCCTCCGCGTGAAGGATTTCCTCCCAGCGCCCAACTTCCACCCGCCCCCTCTCGGTTTAAGGCCGTTACCCCGTCCCATCGCGCAGGGGCTCCCCGCCCCGTCACCATCTGACAGCGGCATCGCCCCACGGGAGTCCCCCGTACGCCCCCGGCGGCAGGCCCGCCCGTGGCCGCACACCACCGCCCACGGCGGCGCGGCATCGTGCTGACGCGGCGCCAGACCCCGAGAAGCGAGGGCCCCGCCGCCGCCGGGCGCCCACACGAGGCCGGGGCGCGGCCACCGTTTCCTCCTCCTCCTCCCGGCCCGCCCCGCCGCCCGCCGGCACCTCACGCCCCCGGGCCGGGCGGGCAGCGCCGCGCGGGGGGAGGGGGAAGGTAGAGCAGAGCCGGCCGCGATCCCCGGCCCTGCCCCCCCCGCCGCGACACCCCGCGGCCCCGCCCGCACTCCGCACCCCCGCCCCCCCCGGCCGCGCACGCGCTGCTGCCCCCCGCGCGCACGTGCGCCCGCAGGTGCACGACCCCCCCCCCCCGCCCGCCCCCCCGAAGCCCCCCCTGCCCCGTTCGCCCGCGGGGCCCCGGGGCCGGTGCGCCGCGCTGCGGGCGGCGGAGGGGAAGGGGAAGGGGGGGGGGGGGGTGCGGCCCGCGGCGCTGCCGGCGGCGGGCGGGGAAGGGGCTGCGCCTTTAAGAAAAGGCCCGACCGCCGCCGCCGCTCAGGGAGGGGGGGGAGCGGCGGCCCGGTGGGGAGCAGCCCACCCCACCACCGGCCCGACGCGTCCTTCCGCGGCCGCCGCGCTGCTCACCTGGGGCGCGGGCCCGGCTGCGGTGCGGCGCGGGCGCTGGGGGTGTCCCCGGGGCTCGCCGCCCCGCTCGCTCCGCCCGGCCTCTCGCCGCACGTTGACGGGGCCGCCGCTGCCCGTCTCCTGCCGCGGGGCGCTCCCGGCTCCTGCCTCGCCAAGATGGCGCCCGCGCTGCTGCTGAGGAGGAGGCGGCGGCTGCGGGCGCTGGGACGGCGGCGGCGGCCACTTTCGCTCACTGAGAGGAGAGGAGCAGGGACACGGGGAGCCATGGCGGGGGGGAGGAGAGGCGCCATGGCCAGGCCTGAACAATCGAGCCCCGCACGCCGGCCCGCCGCTCCGGCCCCGCGTCTCGGCCTCCCCGCCCCACCGGCGACGGTGCCGCCGCCGTACGAGTCCCGGGCCCGTGCCGCGGCGGCGGCCTCGCGCGTAGCCCGCGGGGGGGTCCGCGCTCATCGATGCGCTCCTCGGACCGATTGGTAGAGTCTGGCGGTGACGGAAATTGCCGAAGGGACTCGGGCGAAGCGGCCGGGTGAGCCCGGCGAGTCTCGCGCGAGGCGGGGGCAGCTCTCGCGATGTCTGCGGCGGGAGGCGCACGAACACCGGAAGTGACGTCCGCTCGCCCTTGAGCCGCCGGAAGGGCGGCGGGGCCGCTGGTGGCGGCTGCGAGAGGCGGCCACGCGTCTGTTGGGGCGGGCGACGGCGGCCCGGCCTCGGGCTGCGTGGGGGGAGGGCGGCCCCGTGACGGTTGAACGGGCAGAACGGCTGTCGCGTGCAGAGCTGCGCGTCGCTTTGCTGTACTGGAACGTGAAGAGTTACGGCAGATGAGCTTGAGACAACGGCAGACTGAAGGCCGTGGTGAGAGCGCGATGCGTTGTAAGGACTGCTGGGCTGAAGCTGTCAGCACGGCTGTCTACCACAACCCATGAACTAGTACCACGAGGCAGCGTGTTCATGATTCGCAGTGCTTCAGCTCACTGCACGGAGACGGCAGTCTGATCTGTTGTCAAGGAATGGAGTGAAGAGGCACAGAAAGCATACGGTAGCACAGCAGCTTGGAAGCAAAAAGCAAAGGCTACTTCTACCTCCTCCAAAAGCTGCCTACAGTTGTCCTTATCTGAACACACACAGCCCAGTGCTGAGAAGGGGCTCAAGGCAGCGTCTCCTAGTCGACCAAATTAAACAAGTCTCAACAGCCACATAAAAAGCTAGAAGAAACATTTCAAGCCTGTTTTATTTTCCTACAGTGAACCAAGATGAAATAACTATACACCTCAATCACAGATAACTGTACAATTCAATCACAAATAACACAAACACTGTTAAAGATTTAAAAGAACAAACAACAGAACCCACAGAGAAGTGCACTGTCAAAGATCACAGAATCACAGGGGTTGGATGCAACCTCCAGAGGTCATTGAGCCCAACCCCTCCCCCCCCCCCAAAGCCAAAGATCAAACCTTCAGACTTTTCTCTGCCACTTCCTGAAATAACTACATCTAGAGCTTCAAAAACCTCATTTAAACACTGCTGGTCGAGTATTTCAATGAACAACAGGCAAAGCAAGGAACACTGGAAATAAATTTTGCCTCTCTAATTTTTATTGAGGAAAACTCTAAACGTAACTCATACTAATTCAACTGTTTTCCCTTTTGGAACAGATGCTTTTCTGTGTACACACTACGGTCACTGTCTTATCTATATGAGTATGACACAGTGCTGACAGAGGTGGGCTGCAACTCTATAAGCACAAAGCTGCAAAACCAGTTAGCATAACAATAATTCTGTCTTGGTAGAAAAGAGCTGTTATTTTTTTAATCTGTATTCCTCTGCTGTTTCTGCCAGCACTGCTGTTCCGTAGAGTGTGAACTCTTGCATTCTCCTATGCAAGACTTGTACAGTTATGCCAAAGAGACCTGTCTATAAACCAAGCCTACCTGGGCTGACCACAACTTTTTGCTGTTGTTTCCAAGCAAACCCTTTCTAATATCAAAGAACAGGCATCTTACAAGCTCCCCCACTCGCATGTTTGGTTTGAGTTTTAAATATCTACAACAGTTGAAAACAACAAAGGCATCAAAGCAATCTAAGACAATAGTCTGATAAAGGTCAGTAGCCAAAACAGCTCATGGGAAAAAAAGCGATCTCAAAATAGATCTTAACAAGTCAGAAATTAGGATTAGTGAGACCAACATTTTCCCCTCAACAATCTGCTCACCTCTCCTTGTAAAGGAGGAGTTTTTGTTTGGTGCTTCTGCATGAGGAATAGCTCCATCTTATTCTTTGAAAGTCCTGACATACATAACACAAGCTTATCGAGTTACCTGCACCAAAGATTTTTACAGCCAACCTGAGGTTAATCTGAGATTCTCTTACAGACTTGACACTTGCTTTTTATTATCTTCCTTTCACTGATAAAGTAGATCCCGACTGTTGAAGGACGTAGTTCGACACACTGCTTCATCTCGGGGAGAAGACAGACCCTGTCATCTCAGTGGGTTTCATCCTCCTGTGGATTTCTCTCATTTAATTCTACGACTCGTCTGATCAAAAGACCATCCTCGTTTATTCTGTGCTCATTCACTGCTTTCTCCCTTCGCAGCTTCTGGATGTCTGCCAGCTGACGCAGCTCCTTTGGCAGCTCCAGGCAATTAGGCTGATAAGGAAAAAAGAAAAGGAATATAAGCAATACATCTGCATACACATGCTCTACTGTTGTTGGTACCAGATAAGAGCTTCCTCCGATTCGGCAACGAAACAGAACAATCATTTCTTATTAAATCTACAGCATGAATTAACTACCTGCTTATACAAACACTATCTGGGTTGGGGAGACTCCATCCTTTCTCTCAAAGGCAGCCTAAAGGGAAAAACATTAGACCTGCATTACTGTTTATGCCTTTATTATGCAGATCTTAAGCATTTAAGTGATATTTTGCATATGGGATTAAGACTTCTCCAGAGATCTTCTGTACTACTAAGTTATAATAAAGCCCCAAAAGACTTATGTGTTCAGTTCACATTTCCTTGTAGGAACCACTGCAAAGGCACCTCTCCTGGCTTTTCTCCAAATCATAGTATTTCTATCCTAAACAAACAAACCTCATGTGGAATAGTAGTCAGTAGTTCATAAATAAATGGAACAGCTGCCTACGAAGTTCATGAAAGGAGATGCGCTTCTGAGCAGTTCATGAAACACTATTCAAAAACCTTACATTCAAGGAACTGCTATTTAACAAGGACTGCAATGCTCACCACATCTGTACAAGCACCAAGGAAATTCACCATTGCTCTCATCCTTATAAAGGGCAATTACATATAAATAAGAAAGCTTGCTAGCAAGTAGGAAAAGGCAGCCAAACAAATTCAAATCCTATCAAGTAGCACAGAGTCGCTTTGAGGTAACATACAGGCTGCACTGAGTAAACATTACTTAAAAGCAAAATACGACAAAGCAAAAGGAAACTGACAGAACTTCAGAACAGGGCTACAGAGACTATTCAGCAACCATCCTTCAGTAGAGTTGGGTGTATAAAAATGAAAGTAAGGATGAAGTTGCAGAGAAAACAAAAGGCAGACTAGAAAAAAAAACATTATTTGCACAAGTATAAGAAAATGAATTTCTAAAACTTCCTTTTATCCCCAGAAGCACATGAAACACCAGCCATACTGCTGGGCAAAGCAACAGCCAGAACACAAAACCAGCACGGGAACAAATGCAACATTTTCCCCTCCTGTATTTAACACTGAAATATGGGAAGATGCTAAATATTTAAAGGTCCATAGCAAGCTACATGTTGCTAAATGAGATGCCCCTATGAGCTCACTGGCAGAAAGACTAAGAGCAGAATGAACAAATACACAGGTAGGATACACCAGGACAGAGTTATCATAGCTGTTGTAAAGGGAACGTGTGCATCTCAAAACCTGCATCAAGACGTTTGCACAGATCCAGAAGGTGGCCAAACAGTACAGGAAAAAAATAGCAGAGCACTTACTTGAAAGCCCCACTCACAGTCTGTTTATCCACTTGAATTTACAAGTGGGTGAATTTACAAGCACAGTGAGAAGTAACCTATGCCCTCAATCACTTAAGGCCAATCTGCATGAAAATTCCCCTTACAAGATCAACATGTGGGGCCCTCACTCACATACCAATTAGGAAGACTTACTGTTCAAGCATGCAATTATATGTAAAGAGAACAAACTTTCTACCATCACCTGCCATGAACATGCTACCTGGTACTATACACTGCACTGCAGTAGATATACTGCAGCTTACCTGAAGCACACTGGGAAATAATTTCTACTGCACAGGGATAATGGTGGTGAGCAAAAACTCTATGGTTCCAAAGCTCTCCTGGTAAACTTTCACCACTCAGAACACTGCACTTCTACAAGTGTATTTGCTCCTCAATATTGGTTCCTAGGAAGTATTTCTCTTTGAATTTAAGTCCTACACAGCAGAATGCAGTGGTATTTCAGAACACCCATCCACACACAACACACATTTATAAGGAGAAGAAACTTAACACTGCTTCTTTCCTAGCTCTTTTCTAGAGATAGAGGCACAGAAGCCCATATAACTTCATCTGCATCCACAAGAACAATTACTCCTGGCAGAAAGTCACACTGAACATACAAGAAACAGCCTGTGAACTGCTACGCCAAGACTGCACTTGGCTGTCCAGAAGCAAGGTGGAAGGAAGTCTTGCTAGAAAAGCTGCCCAGAAATACCCTGGTTCTCTGCCATTTCCAGCAAAACATCTAAAAAAAACAACCAAGGGGAAGAAAATATAGATGAAACCTCAACTGAAAGCAACACTCACTGGTGACAGCTGTAATTGCTCATGAAATTTACAATATGTGTCAAAGATTCATTTACATGGTACTTGCACAAAATACATAACTGCTACTTGTTCTGCTCATTCCAGTTTATTGCTGCAAAAGCAATAAAATATCACTGATCCATTTTTATTTGTACCAGCTTACCCATAGCCTCTGATAATCTAGGACTTTGTTCTCATCAAATTCTTCACAAAAACTTTACAATAAGGAAGAGTATCAGCTTCTGGTGAAACAGGCTGCAACAAAACAAGCTCACTCTCTGGCAATCATGAATTTTCAACACACAGGGCAAAATTAGGCACAGGTACCTGTAGTTATGCATAAGCGCAAGAACTTCTTTACAGTGAGGGTGATGGAGCACTGGAACAGGCTGCCCAGGGAGGTGGTGGAGTCTCCTTCTCTGGAGATAATCAAGACCCGCCTGGACGCCTACCTGTGTGATGTGGTGTAGGGAGCCTGCTTTGGCAGGGGGGTTGGACTCTATGATCTCTAGAGGTCCCTTCCAACCCCTACAATTCTGTGATTCTGTGATAAGGCTGAAATCAAGCACTCCTGGGTATATCCCAAAGCCCCCAGGACATTCTGAACTGGCAGGAGTTCTGCATTTAGCCAGAAAGTGCTTCCTGTATTCTGCCCCTGGGGCCTATTAGGGTACACAGGAGCTTCTCACTTAAGAGATTCCCCTAGAAAACCGACTGAAGAGACTTGGCATGCAGAGGCCCAAGGCATGGCAAAGAACTATCTTCATTAGCCTTATTCACACTTTCCTCAACTCTTACTACATGAAGCAACCCACAAAGGCAACTGCACAGGCCTGGCTTTCCTCCATGAGGAGACACTCACTTTTTCTTCTTGCTATTTCTGAGATTAGGAACAACAAAGGATATGTTCAGTCTGCTCCCTTCAACCCCCCATGAACCATATATAAAGTCTTGTTATTTAAAACTAAAAATGTTTTCAGATATATCTACCTGTGAAGCAACTGTGACCTCTTGTGGTTATGTACATTTCTCTTACTACATCCTTAATAATTGGATGTACTGTTATTTACTGTTCAGAGACTTTATATAATACCTAAAGGATTCGAGTCCAGGACTGAATGCTTTGTTACACCAGGAAAATAAATACTTCCATTCTCTAAGACAGATCTGCACTCAGTTTTCATAATATTTCATAATATTTACAACTGCAAAAATAAGGTAGTGACAGGATCTAACCATAAATTAGTTCTATTATATTGAGACGAATGAGGATGTCTGACCATTTACTTTTTTCTTTATTCCAACAGCAGCAATATCTTTCATAGTGCAGTCCCCACTATAATTTCTTCACTAAAGACACTGAAAAAGACCACACCGTAACACCACCTATTTAGTTTGCACTGAACTGTTCTTCCCATTAACAGGGAAAGTCAAGTTCCTCAGTCAAAGAAATCCCACACCTCTCCCCTTTTGAAGATAACCAAGGAATTACAGAAGAGTCTGCCACCACACCAAAGCCACTCCAAGACACATGGAATTGTTTTTATGAGACAATATTACTGGATCTACATAACTAACAATGAGAAACAGTACCTGATTTTATTTTTAGATAATTCAGAAGAGCAGTAATCACAAATAAAAAATACTGAGCAACAAAAGACAGTATTTCTCAAAAACAAGTATATTCAAAATGAGTCAGAAGTAATGACAACAAGGGAAGAAAAATAGAACAAGTCTTGGGGAGTAACATCTCCTACCAAAATATGGCAACTCCAGATAACACCACTTCACAGCTGCCTCTCTCTTTTCATGTCCACACCCACCCACCATCAACTGAGCCCAGAATTTCTATGTCAGACTAGAATGAACAGAATGCATATATGCCTGTGCCTTGAAGGCTGCAGCTCACTATCTGCAACACAAACTTAAGGTGGATTTATGCTAACAGACTGACTTGAAATGCAGCTAGAGAGCTGTAGACACCATCGCTCCTGCTACTGAGTGCCAAAAACAAGATGTGGCATAACACAGATTGTACATCTGCAGAAGATGAAGAGACTTTAATTAGGTTTATCCATTTGAGCCTTAGATTATTTCACTGTACTAAGAAACAAGGACATTTCTACCTTTATACTTCCAAGGTGATCTTCAGATCCATGCTGTGAAGTATTTAAGTAAGCATGTACCACAGCTGTGAAGTCTGCCATGAAGCTATCCATTAGAGATGAGCGGAGAAGCAGAAGGTACATAGCCTTCAGAGCAAGTACTTGAAGCAGAGAAGGTGGGAGGGGTCTCAAAAACCATATATCAGGATTCTCCTGTGCATCCCAATACAAACAAGAAGTTATTTAGTAGTAAGAACTATAATAAAGCTTTTCATCATATTCCTCTGCTGTTGAATCACCAGACCCTGCTGTCTACTTTAGTGCTACAGAACACTTGCAGCTTCTAAGACTCTCTGCATACAACCCAGCAGATATCAGAGAAGGTTTGGGAGGTGGAATTGCTTAAAAACATACATCTACTCCAGTATTTAATGCTAGATTCTCTCACGTATCTGCCTGAAACTAGGTAGAATTCCTAAGATGGCAAATGCCACTGAACCACTAATCTAACTTTCCACACTAGTAGCACCAGCATGAAGTTTCCCCTTTCCCTACTTGACTCAGGATTCATTTTTACCAATTTGTTGTTGGACTAGGCTTCAGAATTGATCTGGGGATCATAATATACATGACTTTTTTACAGGTTACACATAATCTCTATTGCACAAGTTTTGTGTTTCTTCAATACCTCAGTTTCAAATGAACTATTGGGAAATACTAGAAATACTAGAAATACTGCAGCTGAAGCTGGGCCTCTGTCTCCCAAACGACTGTTACAAAATGTCCTTAACTACAGCAATCCAACCATGAAACAGCATCACACTCTTAAAAACTACAATAAAAATCTCTAAAGAGGCAAAGTACAGCTCACAAGCTGTGCCTCACTAAATCACCCACCAAAGCCATTTGCTGCTTGCACTTCATGAGGGTTTTACATTTGGAAGGTATCCTCAAGTGCTGCATCAGACACTCCTGTAACGTGCAAGTGCGGTGTGGAAAGAAGCCACCTGTTGCCACTGAGAACTGCAGAACATCAGCAACCTGTGATGGAAGGTATTCATATGTTATGACCACTATCTGTTAACCCAAAGCAAAGCAATCAATAGCCTACAGCAATAACTGCACAGAATATTGTTTCCTCATTTCCAATCCTGGTTTTATTCATTTTGCTCTTTACAGGGAGAGCAGGAACAGACTGCATACCTTGTTTGTTCCCAACCACATTATCTGAAGAGTACCTGTGTATCAAAGACATTGTCAAGAAGTACGCTGTACTTATGAAAGAGGCAATCTGAGATCCAGCGGCAGTCATGTATGACCTGGAGCAAGAAAGAGCTGTCAGAGAAGTATGTGCACAACCACAACTTTTCTGGTGATCAAGACACATATATACACTACCACCTTAGGTATCCTTAAACCTTCCACCCTTACCTTCAAAATGTTTTTGTCTTCTAGCACAGCTTGCAATCCATTTCTGAAAGCTTGAGGTCCCAGAAGGAGAATATCAAATAGAAAAACACGGCTTTTTGTTGCTATCTACAAATTGATGTGCAGAGAAGATGAGTAAGGAACAAAAGAACAATGGATTTGAAGGTGGAGAAAGTGCACTGTTACATACAAGACAATCTGTCATATAAGGGCTTATATCAATGCTAACCTGTGAGAAACTCTTCCTTTTTTCAAGCATGCAGAGATACAGAAGGTAAAAAGAATGATCCAGTAGTATACTATACACATTTTAAGCTAGCATTTTGAGACATATCAAAAGTAAACCCTAGCTGAAGTACTCCAAACAAATTCCCACAACTGTTATGATGACATAATAGTTGACACCATCAAGCAAAATTCTCATGGTGGTGACATTCCTTCTGTTTTCAAGAACTACTACCAAAAAATAAAGGAGATCATTTTCCACCACAACATTCCAGATAGAATGGTCTAAATTTTATGGCCGATGCTCAAACTCATGTCTTAACATCTAATACAAATTCATCCGCAGCAGGTAGACAAGACTGAAGTACAAAACTCCCACACAAGTTTTTGCTTTGGATAAATAGGCTTAGGACTGAGCATGTTTAGAAGATAAACCAAGGTGCTTTTGAGCATATTAAACAATACGCTTTTCTATCTCTTTTCAAATATTAATAACACAGTCAAACAAGATCTTTTATCTTTAGATATGCTTTAATCCTTCCATCTAATTCAGTTATCTTGGCATTATGATTAGGTAGGCCTTGTAGCTATTTAATAGACAAAAGTTGTACTGTTGTAATACCTCTATTCAAGTAAATATATATGGAAAGCCAAGTAAACTATATTGTTTTTACAAACAAATGTTAAACATATGCTATATAGTTTATTTATATTTAATAAATTTTATAATTTATACAATGTATAAATACTACTTTATATTAAATATAGATTACTTATAAGATTGCCTCACAGTGGCATAATTGTTTCTGCAACATATCTTCCATAAAACATTTAACTTGCCTAGAGAAAAATCATATCCCTTTACCAAAACAGTTATCTAAGTCTTAAACACAGGCTAGTCCCAAAACATTTCCCAATTTTGCTACTATGCAGGGCCACTTGTTTGAAAACATCTGTTTCTTACCTGAAGCCATAGGAGTTTTCCATGGGGACGCAAATCAACACCTTCTCCAACAACACTGATAACATCCTGTTGTTTCAGGTGCAGCACCTAATGAAAAACAGGGCTAAATAAATAGTGCCAGAGACTAATAGGCCGAGAGACAAATAGTAAGGTAGAATTTTTCTGGTCATAATCCAAATTTAAGAAATGTAAATATAAATCACAAACTACAAAACTCAACTATACAGTGACCCAAGAGAAACAGACAGTATCAGCTCAGAGACATGGCATGACAGAAGCAGAAACAATGACAGATTTAACAGAGATCATGGATTAACTAAAAGAACGTAGACTCTCCTGATCTCCTCTTAAGAAATTTTTAAGTAGGTTGTAGGAACATCCTTGGGATCACAAAGGAGGTATTCCTTTTGGGTAAAAACACAATAACTTGTCTTCTAAAGTATAAGAAATGAAACTTACTCCCAGACACTAGAAGTTCACAGATAATTAAGATGAACTAACCCATACCGTACATACAATATAAAAGGAGCAGGAAAAAGACAGCTTCTTTTCAAGCAAAAATTAAATTCCTCTGCAGTCAGGGAAATCTTCCCGTGTGGTAAAAGGGCTATTTTATCCAAACGTGCATTATACATATAAGAAGTACCCAAATCTCAGCTGACTTAGCTGCAAGACAAAATGGCATCAAATATATGGCATTGCTGGGCTAATTCTGACCTAAAAACACTATTAGGTTTAATAAGCCCTTCTACCAAATTCACTGATGTTACACACTGTTTAAAATAAAAAAAAAAGCCAAGGTCCAGGTATTTCTGAATTACACCCATAAAAACAGCACTGCCATTTTCCTCTCCAAACACTAACAAATCCTGGTACTGTTACCTTCTTAAGTAATTGCTCACTAACTGCAATACTGACCCCTCACCTCAGTTCACAGCTGATACAGATTCTGAAAACCACAACAATCAATGATATCTGCTGCAAACTATTTCCATCATGTATATACAACTTAAATACACCTTAATGCCACCAAGGATACCATTTCTACCCAACTTAAAGAAGCCAGTTACTACTTAGAATTCAAATTTCACTACAACCTGCAGAAACAATTTTCCTCATGGAGCAATGCTCACAATCCAGTACTGGCAATTAGAACAGAAGAGGCTTTGAAGTCATATACAATGCATAAAAGCTTCAATTAATACTCACTGCTGGGCCAAATTTCTCCCGGAAGCAATCAACAACTGTATACTGTACTCTCTCTTCTTCCTCCTTCTCTAAAATGAAATTTTAAAAAGATGTTTTCTGTGCTTGAACAAACTCTTATAGATGGTATATGTTTCAGTTACAATGTCACTCTAATTCAGCAGTTCAGCTCTTATCTCTCTACTTCCTCAACACACACAAACAGATCATAGAATAAGAATTGCAGGTCACAGAACAGTTTGGTTTGAAAAGGATCTTAAAGCTCATCCAGTTCCAATCCCCCCACAGGAGGCAGAGTCAGTGCCTATAGTCTACGTGGTCTATGTTGCTAACAGCCCCATCTAACCTGGCCTCAAAAACCTCAAGGGATGGGGAATCCCAGCTGCAGATTACTGAACTGTTCATTTTGGTTGTGCATAGTCTTTCAGCATGAATCAAAATTCTTACTTTTCAATGGAAAAAAATGATACTCAAAAGTTGCAGTGTTTTTCTTTTGCCTTTTTGACACATAAAGGAAAAAGAGGTTTCAATTAATGAAACTGTACCTGTTAGAACAGCCCTAATTCCCAGGCATTACAGGGAAAGTGAAAACTTAAACAATAACAGGACAGTGAGACCATAGAACATCAACAGGTAAATGACCAAGAGCACTAACAGAACCTAAGACAGACACTAGCATTTTTGAACACCTGCCTAACATCTCATGAACAGCTAAAGAAAGTTTTCAAAGGTTTTCCCATCCCCATTTACACACACCCACAATAGCACAAGGACAATGTTCTGAACTAATATCAATTTCAAAGATAAGGCAACATTTTAAAGCATGTCAACCTTGCCCATTTTTCCCCTCACTTATAAGGTAAATGCAGATAACCTTCCTTTAGACTACACAAGCAATGAGTGCTTGTCAAGGCTCTATAAAAACAGTAAGCCTATTACTTCTTAGATCCATACCTGTGGTTGTACATAGAGCAGGAATCATTCAACCAATTCAATGCAAGCACCTTTAAAGCGTAACAGCCAGCACAATACTAAAGAGCATTAACCTTAATGAATTTTCATTTACTTGTCATGTCACATACATTTCAGGGACAAGTATAAGATTAAATAATCACTAAAGTGGAATGTTTACCAACTGAAGCACTTTGACTTATCCAAAAGATCAATTATCCTACTCCACCACTTTTACTATTGATGTGAACCACAGGACAAACATTCTTGAAAGGAGGAGTTTCTTTTTGATGTCACATACATATCTGCAGGCAAAAAGCATGTCTGCAGATAACATACTCTGTGCCTATCTGCCCATGACCATTGTTCTTGCAGAGCACAGCCTGTCCAGATAACAGACAAGCCAAGAAACTGCAGCTTCTAGGGAAGATACTGGCTAACACAAACCAACTACACTACTTGACTGTGTACGGGAATTGTTGAATCACGGCCTGTACCACTAATTGAGCACCTGGAGAAAAGACCCCATCAGCCCTGGGAACAGAGGTGAAGGCAATTCACCAACACAATCAGAAGGGGCAGAATCTGTCTGCATCTCTTGAACCCTGTCTAACCACTGACTGCCACTACAGAAGGCTCTTTCTCTGGAGATCCCTCCCCTGGGGAGTTTCCTCTATTAAACCAGATCCTCAGAGACAGGTGAGCAATCTTTCCCTTTCCTTTGTAAAATCTTCTCACCACACTGATCCTTTTGCCACTATACTTCCCATCACACCATTCTGTCATTACAGCTAACACCGACATTACCTGGGAGGGAGTTCATGCTTAAACTATTAAAGGCCCTGAGCTGCCTCTCTAGGGAAAGACATGGAGAACTTCCCAGGCTACCACGTGCTCTTCTTGTGTCTACTCCTTTGTTCTCCTCTACAGCTGAAGCACACCTGCAGGAGCAAGGCAGACATACATACATGCACAAAAGTGAAACATTACACATTTTACTAAGATTGGATATTTTAACAAGGAAAAATTCTTAATGCAATGCCATCCACCTGCATCCAACAACAGTTACACATGAAACAACTTCCTAATCATGTGTGCCCAATTCTTAAGGAAGAATTTGAAGCTATTCAAACATAAGCTTACTCTGCCCAGAGGATCTTTATTTTACATGAAATTTGGGGTATGTGTCTGAAAGTAAAAGGTGAAAACGGAACCTGAACAGACGTTCATTGCAGAGTTCAGCTATGAAGGTCTCAAGGAAAAAAAGAATTACAAAGACTGAATTGTGTGGCATAAGCTCAAGACCCCCACAGTTTAAACATCTGCAAATCTTTACACTGAATCCATAAAAAATAAATAACAGATCAGAAACTATAATTGAAGGCTGGTTTTACAAGTTCATAAATACGAAAAACAGTTATATCCACTGGAACTTCACTATAGTTTAAAGGAGGTCATTTAATAACAAATAGTTACAAGTCAAGACCAAAGAGTTAGCAAACAGTCCTCTACCTGCATATTTAAGTATGTGCACGTGTATATACATTCAGAGCAAAAAAAAGAGACTATACAACAGGAAGTAAGAAGAACTTAACTCCTATGTACAACTGCCCTGGAGTTACTCAACAATCACAGAAGAAATGTTCTTAGCAAACTCACCCTGAAACCATAAACAAAGCAAGAAAATTATACCTAGAAACATCAGTGGGAAGAAAAAATAACATGCAACAGCCTGAAAAAGTCTTTTAAACAGTGGAGGCCTGATACTCATCACCTTGCTCACTTCTTTTGAGGTGAAGTGCAAAACTGGCAGAGTTGGGTTTAAACACCAGTAAGATATTGAATGCAGGTGTTGGCCTCCCTACCAAGTACATCCCCACCCCATCTTTTATCATGGAAGGAAGGAAATACTTCAACATACTCAGACAGCACTGCTGTTCTCTTCTCTGAATCTGGTTCATCCAGCAATTCCACTGCAATAGAAGTAAGCAATTTATATTCTGGTGCTTACCAGCAAGATTTTGACAGCTACTTCTCAAAATAGAAGAAATATATTAATCAGAATAGGACATGGCTACATGAGGGAAAAAACCTCAAAATGAATAAAATATTTAAAACTCATTCTGATGTAGGAATTTACACAAGTGATCTATAAAAAAAGGTGTATTTCAGAACTGAGGCATTTAAACAAAGCTAACTAATGGCTTGCATCCTACCAAAACCAAAATCAATATGGATCTACAACTAATTACCTTACATACGGTTAGGTACACAGGTACATGGGATAAAGGCAGATGGACACAGTTAAACACTTGATAAGTTACCTTCTAGCTATTTCCTCTTCAGCTCATTGTTTCCAAAGCAAAGCTTTATAGCAAATGCCAATAAAAGTGCACAGGACCTTTACATACTGGGAACAATTTAAATGAACAATTCCATGTTTTTATTATTAGTGAATCACAGACAGGCTTGCATAAACAGACCACTTAGTGGAGACTACCTTCACCTGGGCAAGTAAAAAGCAAAGCCAAATTAACTAGAACATTTGGTAATTTTACTTCCCAGACTTACACAAAACACAAAAATACCACACAATGAATGTGCAATTACTCCTTCCACCTTCAGGAAGTAAACAGGGAGCACGTGCATCTGAACTGATTAACTTCAAGCTGTTATTTTCATCAGTGGTCCTACTGAACTGTTTGTTATTTGACTCAGAAGCTTTAATGCAGGACAGTCACAAGACCTTCACAAAGTGAAGAACTATTATTTTACCAGCAAACAACAGTAGAACAATAGCGATGTGACTTATACAGCACTGATCCCCATTGGTTTTATTAGAAAGTTGCACATCTGAAAAATTCAGCAGCAACTAAAATTGGACTGAATCAAACACACGTGACCCCATGCCTCAGCACTCATTAAAGCCTCACCATTGACTATTTCTTGGCTGAAAAACACCTTTACTCCTGGGGAGCTCCTGCCAGTTTCCAAGTTCTTCACTGCAATAGGGGAGTAGGAAAAAATGAAGACACATGGGTAAAAGCTTATCATTTGTAGAATAAAGCAAGATGAGAGCATCACGTAGTTCTAATAACTCAAACAAACAAACAAACAAGCCACTAGATTAAGTATTTTATGCAACTGTTTTGCCACTCTTCAGAACAGCATTCCTCTACAATGGTTCCTTACACTCAATAGTTGAAATTCTGATCTGCTGCGCTCACATAATATTAAATTAGAAAATACAGATGAGTGCAGTTACTGCTATCTTAACTTCAGGACTGCTTTATTCAGCCTAGCACCTGCTTTGGCATTCACATTCACTCCACTTCAGCCAGGCACAGTTTTGGCTACTTACAGACCCTGCCCTGTGAGGCCATAATTGTTCTAAGCCAGCTTACTCACAAGAAAATGAAAGAAACAAACAGAAGCTGCCAGCCCATAAGGCACTGCCCACCACTAAGCAGGCTGTTGGGAGGCCGAGGCAGCCAACAGCTCCATACCATCCCGTCAGGCTGAGGAGAGGCAGAGCCCATCACCAGCCCCAACCTGTGTGTAGCAGAAGGTTACAACCGGGGTTGACGTGATGCAGCACGCCCTGGAAAACACCACACGTTAAGGTGAGTTTAACGCTCTTGCCCAGGGCATTCTCCAGGCGCTGATCCATGACCACCTCACCAAGACCCGACGTACAGCATATGCCAGCAGTGGCGCCAAGGCCTTCTTATAGAGCGCGGGGGCGGGACTTCCACGGCCGAAGCCCAATCCCGTGGTCGCTCACCACACGGAGACGGCGGCGGGAGCGCCCCGCGCACAGCACGCTGGGAGCGGTAGGCCTCCTCGGCTCACCTCGCTGACGCCGGCCGTGAGGCGGGTGCGCGGCGCGCATGCGCGCGGCCGTGAGGCGGTGAGGGGCGGGCGGCGGGGCGGGGCCGGGAGCGGCGCCATAAGAGGCGTGCCGCCGCTGCCTCCTTAGCGTTGCTGTGCGCCGCGTCGGGCTCGGGCCGAGGGGCTGAGGTGTTGTTGCTGCCGTTTGGTTGCAGCAATGGGTTCCCGGGCTTCTACGCTGCTTCGGGATGAGGAGATTGAAGAGATCAAGAAGGAGACGGGCTGTAAGCGTGTGGTGGCGGGAGGTGGCTGCCCTCTGGTTAGGAAGCGTTTGGGCCGGGCTCCCCTCACGGCTCCTGGGATGGGGTTGGGGATGGGAAGGCCGTGGTGCTGCCGCCTGGGCGGGCTGTGGAAGTGCCTGCAGAGGCCCACCCGAGAGTTGGGGTCGTCGCCTGCTTCACGGTGGCTAAAGGCCTTTGCTCTCTCATTGTGTAGTACTTTTTTTTTTTCATTTCTTGAGTGTTAGTTGTGTCGTTACCACTAAAGCTAAGGCTATCGAGGATATAGGGTACCTAGTGTAACTTGTAGAAGTCTTGTATTGAACAACGATAAAGAGAAAAGTAAATTATTGTATTAGCCAACAATTGGGAGAACGTTACTGTAGCTGCCCCTTAAACCCCGTGCTGTGAGGCAGGGCTGTCCCCATCAGCTCGGGCTGCCCTGGGCCCACCCAGACTAGTCTTAGGCCCACCTAGTAATGGGGCACCCGCTGCTTCCACAGTGCCTTACCCACCCTTAGGGTGAGAGGTGATGGTAAATTCAGTGCTAGTTTCCATCTAATCAGAGCAGAGAGGCTGTGATATCATGGTATTGCTCTGCTGTTTGCTTTTTATTCCTGCTGTTCTTTGGCAAATCAGTGTCTCTTAAAGTGTGTTTGTCCTGCTTATGCTTGCTGGTTTTTTCTTTGCTTTCTTTTCAATCAAAATGTTGTATTATATACATTTTAGGTAATAGTTTATTTATGGCAGAGAAATGAGTGGGTCCAGAAAAGGCATACAGGAGAACTAAGGTAGTACTGGCCAATGTATTGGTCAGCTGAGTGAGTTAACATACTTTCCATGATCCTATCCCTATGTCAAGTGAACTTTGTACAGCAGAGCTATGATAAACAGTTGAGCATGTAAAAGTCTGCATTTTATATTCCTTTTAACCACAAAAATCCGTGCTGTGGAGGTGGCCTTGCTATTTAATGTGCTCTTGAAAACACAAATCTGGAACGCTTTTCCAGGAAGTTTGATTCTTTTCCTTCCTGCTACTATTTGATTTATTATTGATTCAGTTTAATTTGTAGAGTTTTATTTCTTGAATGGCTACATAAATTGAGATGGCTGTATAGGCATGACCATATGAGCTATAAACCTTTCAAACTCTAGTTGCCCTCTAAATGCTTTCCTTAATTACCTGTGTTATGGGTTAAAGAAGGTTTAAGATCTATGGCTTGAATTTACCTAATTTCTGTGTTTTATTACTCTGTTTTATCTGTTGTAAAATGCGGTTTGGTTAATGGAGTATTACAGATATTCTCTGACTCATGCTTGCTTGTGAGCTGTCATAAAGTGCCTCTTAACTTTATCAAATTCTTTTTTTTTTCTTCCTCCCTCCAGTCTGTACATGGAGTCTAAGAATGCATTTTTCTCTGCCTTTTCTACTTTTGTAGGTAGATTCCACCAAACTGTAGAACTGTTACATGCTTCACACAGGTGCAAATACTTACATGAGGTACAAGATAGGAGAAATACAGAACTCTGAAGTTATCTGGAACAAAGTCTGTAGGAAGAATACTATAATAGTATTACTAAACAGACTAGGTGATCATTTGCTAGAAACTTGATGCTAATGATACTTAACTTGTTAAAGAGTTTGAGAAAGGGACTTCTTGAAATAAGTTTTTTGGCAGTACTGCTTGCCACTCATGGACTGGTGTGGTAAGTTCTCTGAATGATTCTGTTTTAGCTTCCTTGAGAAAAATGTCTGTTCCGGTTTGTCTGGAGTAAGTACAAAAGAGCAAACCTAACATTTAACTTATTGGAATTAATTCAGCAATCCTTGTGATTGAATTTTACATAGCACAAAACTGAACAGCTGATAATACTAACACTGTGTTAGTGTTTCTTAGTTGAACAGATTAAAAAGCTATCTTCAGGGGAACTTAAAACAGTCTTTCACAAGCCATACAATGACACTCAAAATCTCTTGAATGAAATTTTAAATTCATATTGCAGTTCTGTATTATATTTTCCCTTATGTTGTGATGGAACACACTAGCATAGTGAGTTCAGAAACATCTGCAAAGGCAGTGCTTCCAGGAACTGGGGACAGATGTGCCCATTAAGACTTATGCTTACTGGCAGATAATCTCCAGTTTGAGAGAAAAATACTTTGTCATTTCAGTAATCGCTATTAAAAACACGTAAGGTGTGCAAGATGCTTCTTAACATTCTTGCAAGCTCTTTGGAAAGCCATTGGAATGTAACAGTGTTCAAACCCTTTGGTTCATATTCTTTGTTTCCGTGCTTTGAAGCTGCTCACCTAAGGATTAATAATAAACTCACATTTATGTGAGAGTTTAGGAGAATTATTCCAGTGGTAAGAGGTGATGGGTTTTCTTACAGTTATTTACATGTTTAGGAGCTATGTTTTCATATACCATGGAATAAAGGTAGTGTCACTGCTAAGAATGCTTTAAAAAAAGTGAACCCTGAATCTGCAGTGCTCTTCCAGGTTTGATCTTTTTTTTTCCTCTGGATATATCACATTTTTTGATATATTTAGAAATGGATAAATACTGTATGCTTATATGATTTTGTGCTAGTGTTTTGGTCATGTTTCAGCATATCTACCTACTAAAAACATTCTGATTATTTTAGCAAAAGTAAAATAGAAGATAAAGCTGCTCTTTTAGAGGGCTTGACTTAAACTTCAGTAACACCTTATTGAGAGTATTATAGTTAAAGTCATGGTTTCAAGTAGCTTTGTCTTAGTTTTTGTTTATAAGAAGCAGTGGTAAGTTGTAAACCTTGTTCTGGTTTTCTTTTGGTCAGCAGAGGATTCTTTTGCCTGAGGAAACTTTGAAAATCATCCGATGCTGCAGCTTTCATGAAGGTTGAGAAATAGGAAATTAAGAAAGAGTGCAGTGCTGGATCTGAATCATATTCCTTTGTTATATTGCTTTGATATGCTGTTTATCCAGTATGGTAGTAACAAACACCTTGTCTTCTGTCAATATGTGCCAATCATGTTCTGCTATGGAGATGTTCCAAAAATGGAGTTGGGTACTCTGACTTGAAAATGGTAGATGGATGAGTTGAAAGTTTTTTACCAAAGGTGTAACCTCAGGATACTCACTTCGTAATCTATTGTTATGATGGCATGTATAATATCTAAAACAGTAAAAAGTAGATGTTAGAAGTCTTGAAAATAGTATTATCTACTTCTGTGTGTGTGTTGCTTAACTTGAAATTGAGCAAGCTGCCCTATTTGATGGGAGAGAAGTTGCCTTATGTGGATCTGAGCAAGTTGCCCAACCCAGTGCGAAGAATGAAGGTTGCTTAGGAGACATGAAAAAGAACAGCTGTTGGCAGGTCATCCTAGAAGAGGGAGCAGTTGAACCTAAACAAATAGACTGGAGAAATAACAGACCTGATAAAGAAAAAAAATTACCTCAGTTGTTACTGATCAGACAAGTGCTGTGCAACCTGTTCCCAAATAAATTTTGTATGTGGGCTGGTAAAGGCTTTTAAAACAATTCAATCCAAACATTGCAGCATGTGCTAGTTCAACAGTGGATGGAATCACACCTTTACTGAGCAAACATTACAGCTCAATTCAGTCTCATTTCATGTACTCACTAACTTGGTTTGAGGGAGCTCTGAAGAGCCAACATATTCTGTCAGTTTTATATGAATTAATATTCTAGATAGATTCCCACCTGTTCTAACCATGGACTCCTCTTAAAGAGCTGGATGTCTGGTACCTTTGGAATGCCTAATATTTCGGTAATGTTGATGCTGTTGTACTAAATTTAACAAGTGGCCTTGGAATATCTCTTGTAAATTGCAGGTTTCATCTGCAGTGATTTTTCTTTTTTCTTCTTTCTGCTTGCTTTGTGTTCTAGTCCACTCTTGAACCTCTTCAGAAGTTTACTTTTCAGTTCTGAACTCATTGTCCCAGAAGCCTGCAACATACTTTAGTGAACCACAAAATGAATAAACTGTTTAGATTCAGACAATCCTATAAAGGGAAAAAAAGTGATCAGGTGTCAAGCCTAGTCACTTTCTAGAAGCAGAGAAACAACATGAAAAGACTGGTGAAGGCTGTTGTTGAGATAATTTCCAGCAAGAAAAGAAATAAAGAAAATACACTGGAGCCGTGATTCAAATCTCCTGTCAGAGCAGTTTGGTGCAGTGTGCTGTGTACTCCTGTAAGGAATCACTGACATGCTCTTTTTTTTTTTTTCTTTCTTCAGTCTCCCACAGTCAGATCACTCGCCTGTATAGTCGCTTCACCAGCCTAGACAAAGGAGAAAATGGCACTCTTAGGTAGGTACTGACACTGATTTGTCTATTTCTGTTGATATGTCTGTAATGGTGGCTTGCTGTTGCAGGATGTGTGTACATGTTTTTACCATTTGGTGACTCACTGAGAAATCTGATTGCTGGACTGAATAAAGGTACTCTAAATAACTGTTATCTTTATTGTAGAGCTGAAGGTTTGTAGTAATTAATCCAGGAAAGCTCAGAGTTGATATTCAGGGTTTAACAACATGTTTAGAAGTGTTGAACCATATTTTTTTTTGATTGTCACTTATAGTATAAGCTGCTTCTAGTTCATAGACAATTATTAAAAGAACTGTTCCAGTAAGTTGTCTTTGTCCTGACTTTCAAAAGAAAGATAAGTTGAGAGCATGAACTTCTAATTATTTATGATGCCTTATGTCTTTAATAACAAGTGTCTGCTAATATGCTCAAAAATAATGTGAAAGTGCAGGAACTAAATCAGTGACTAAACAAGTTCTCATTTGATTCTTTTTTTTTCTTTGTAGTGGCTAACAAGTACAAGATGTTCCAAAGCTATACAAAAGTGAACTGATTAGTTGCAGTCTATAGTGGTTTCACACTAGTTGGTAGCTCTGCTCTACCTTGCTGTTTTCTTGCTCCTCTTCAACAGAATGGGGAGAGAAAATGTGATGAAAAGGCTTATAGTTTGTTTCTCTCACTTTCTCACTCCTCTTTAACAGCTGCTGTTGTGCAGTGTTTTTTCCCTGGTCTTAATTATGCTCTAATAGTTGTAAACA
Organism: Excalfactoria chinensis; assembly: GCF_039878825.1. NCBI lineage: Eukaryota > Metazoa > Chordata > Aves > Galliformes > Phasianidae > Excalfactoria > Excalfactoria chinensis. Next base: position 33,549,382 of record NC_092829.1, on the reverse strand, counting down.
GTGTTGCACGCTGCCTCAGATTTGGCCTTTGATAGATCCTTTTTTGAGCTGGTTGGAGCTGGCTCTTACCTAACATGAGGTAGATGCTGTGCTTTGCTACTTGCCAAAAGAATGAACAAAAAAGGAATCTGACCTGTTTACAGACAGGTTTTGCTTCACATCACTGTACAGCCACATATGCTGGAACCAGTGCAAAAGGAAGCTTGAGATGATGCAGGAAAGAGCAGGAAGAGGAAAGAGACCTCGTAACATTGTGTACTGGTCTGGTGGGAATGGGATTAATTTTCTTCATAGCTATTCTGTTGCTGCCAAACCCAGCAAACATAGATTCAAGGATCACCTGGGGTTTTTCCACGATCTGATCTTGCAAAGTGTGGCTCTAGAATGGCCTATAAAGCTAGACCTACCTATGGACTTGTCTAGATATAAAACTACTTCCTGCCACTTACTTCCATGACTCATGCAATTCCTTAAGGTGCCACCAATTGCCAACTTCTCAGTTAACATTTAAGTTGTGCTGTCCTGTTGTGTAAACAGGACTAAGTGATTAGTTTTGGTTAAAAGTACACTTCATCCCTGTTTGGTTTGTGTAGATGTTTTTAACCTGACTCCAGTCATTTGAACTGTACTGCAAGTACGTGGACTGACATAGTTGAAGGAATGGCAAAATGGAGTGTGGGAGTGGAAACAGTTGTCATGGGAGGGGAGGGAACTTCTTCAGTGACAGGACAGGCTTAAGCAGATGTGTCATAAACTGTAATGCAGGCTATTGTGTCAAACAGACTAGGTGATAATCTATGGGTTAAAATCCTACTGATGTCTCAATGGAATTACTTGGAGTGAATACTAACAGCATCTTCAAAATCTGCATGTGGATTTTGTCTTTGCTGGCTAAAGATGATGGCACCCAGAACAGTCCAGCACGTTTGGAACCTGGATTTATGCACATACTTTCTCAGTTCCTCCCTTTGACTTCTATGAACTCAGTTGGTGAATTTAAAGTTTTTTAAATGTCAAAGTGATCGTATTAAATTTGTGTAAGAGGAATAGTTAAATATTCTGTGAATGATTCATATTACTCAGTGGTTGGTTTCATAGAGTTAAATACCAGGAGATGTTTAACTTTCTGTGTTGATAATCACATGGTATTTAGGAAAGTGAAATTCATTTGGAAAAATCATCAGATGTGCAAACTGTGCTCTTAACTTGCAGTCTTGGCCCCTGAGCATGGCCATCTCCCCGCCATGGCTGTCTTAGAGGGGCATTCAGATTTTGAAACCTGTTATGGCACTCACAATATGTGGAAGCAGTCATTAAGTTTAAGTAATGGAAAAGTATTTCCTGAAAAACAGTGCTGGGGTAGTGGGTCAGAAGCTTAGAAAGCATGGCTTCTGAAATACTGATCAAAGAACTTCTGGGTAAGCAAGAAGTTATTGTGCTTACTGCTATCAGCTGATTTTGAATGAATGTTGTTTTCCTCCCCCTCCTACCCCTTAATCTTCTGATTACAACTTCAGCAACTGGTGAAATGCTGTCAGTTCTTTAGAAGTGTGGAGAAAACATGATATCTTTCTGTTTTCTTAAACAAAATTGCCAAACTGACTTGTGCCATATGAATGAAAACAGGGTGTAAAAGCCAGGGTAGCTGTTCTTGTTTTTTTATTTTAATATTGTGGTAAGGAGCCTCTCATATGGAGTCAACTTCTGTACTGGGGAAATTACATGTTAAACACTTCAAAAGTATTTTTTGCTCTAAAGCAATTGGTCTAGCCTGGAAAGTTGGGAGGCAGAGAAGGCAAGTGTTCTGAAAGCTGATGTTAGAATAGACATACTGTGCTACTTATGCAAATTCTGCACTTAAAAATGTTGATCCCAAGATCCCCAAGAGACTGTGTCTCTTGGAGAACTTTGAGAAAGCCTTTGGTGCTGAGAGAAGGGTAATGAGCTATCAGGGCCATCTACTGACCTTTGTCAGTGAGCTGAATCAGTTCAGACCGAGGAAGTTTTAGGCTTGTTCTTAATAGTTCAAACTTTTAGTGCATGCATGCATTAAAAACAGTGTATGAGCTAGTTCTCTGAGTATGGAGTTCTTTGCCTTTGCTTATGAGATTGTGAAGGATTTCTAGCTTTGTTTAAAATTGGCAAAGCAGGCAGCATATGGTTTTGGATCAGTGAATGATAGGTTACTATAATAGTTTATGCTTCTGTCCTTGACTGTGCATTCCTTTATTTGTACTGCTTTCTATCACTTTTTTTCTAACCATCTTTACTTTTGGCATTCTTTGCCTAAAGTTTATAAAGCAATTATTCCCCAGTTCAGAAACTTTTTCAATCTTTGTGTAAGGATGGAGTTAGATGAGATGGCTGGCATGGATATTAAAAGAGAATGATCACTCTTCGTCACTTCACCATGCTCTCAGCACGTCTGTTAGCTGTGATGGTATTTGCAAACAGAAGCAGCTCTGATTAACTGATGAGAATTGGGAGAATGGAGAAGAGGAAGGTGGGGAGCTTTCCTTTTTGTTAATGAGGTGCTTTAGACCATCAGGCTGTCTGATGAATGTTAAAGCTGATGTTAATGGGGAAGAGAACAATAAAATGTCTTTTCAGTAGTAACCTGTTAAATCTGGCTACGTTGCTATTTAATCTACTTCAGATTATATCCTTTTAATTTTTTTCTAGAAGTTTAAGCATTTCTTATTGTCTTCACAATCTGGGCATCTCTTCCTCTTTTACTGTTTTACTTTACTTCACCCACTCATTTTGAAGTAAAAGGGCAGACAGCCAGAAATAATGGAAGGAAAATAAAGAGTCCAGTCTTAAAATTCAGAATTTCCTTGCTGCAAACTATGAATTCTCTGGCATACATACAAAACATTCAGTCTTCATAATAACATGCAGCTAAAGGTTGCTTTGCATGTTATGTTTAAGCAAGGGTTTAGTAGCATCTGGGCCCTGGAAATAGCCATGTGAAAAGAGCCTGTTGCTATGTCACCAAAACAGAAGAAGCAGAGGGCATCTGATTTCCTGTAAGCTCCAGCCTCAGCCGCAGGAAGTTGGCCCCAAATGACTGCGGGAAGTTTTCCTTTATGGAGTGGAGGATAACTTGCATTTTGCATTCATTTACTTTTATGGCTGTTAAAGCTATTTCAATTATAACCACTCACTCAGTAATGTTCTCTTTACAAGCAAAAATGGTCTACTGCAATCCTGATAATGACAGGACAAATAGATTTGAAACCTGGGGAGTTATTTGTGGTTAATTGTTAATCTCCTGCTATAAAGTGGAACTGGAGGTTGGAATGCTGAGTGTAAATTGAGGCTTGATACTAAGAAATAGTGATGTGCAAGTAGAAGACTTCTAAGCATTAAGATTTTTGTCTTGAATGGAATCTGAGAGCAGTTGCTGCTTTTTGATTCTAAATTCTATCATTGAAGCATGTTGCTGAAATATTGTTTCTGGGGTGCACATTTTCCACATCACTGCTTCTCCTGCCTGAGTCATTAATGCACGCTCTACCCTTCAGCTATAGCTTGAAAAGGTAACAGTCCTGAAGGGTAGGGTAACAAGTTGATTGTGTTATGCAGATGGTGACTTTGCCAATTAAAAATAATACCTGGTCAGAGTAGATGTAGATTTAAAAATATGATCAGGTCATTCTGTTAGAAGGTCAAACAGTTTTAGCCATGTTGTAACAGATGTACTATAATTGGGACTAACAGTGCTGTGGTGTAACTAAGTACTAGGAATACTTCAGAGTTCATTTGCAGTCAGAACATCTTGCTTGATCTTTCTCTGACCTTCTTCCTCCTGTTTTTAAGATCACACTGATATTAAAGAGGTCAGTATACTTAAGTAGGTTTGTTCTCCTTTGCTTTCCTCTGCCAGATTCTTTAGTGCAAACTTGTTGCTGACTCACTTTTGTGAGGGTGGTTTTTTAAAGTAGCACGTTCTGAATGACTGAAAGCTTGACTCAAACCAGAAATAGCAGAATTGCATTTGACTTGAAGGGAACAGCCAGTATTTCTAGAGATCAGGCAGTAACTGTTAAGTTATGCACACGGACAGAATAGGCTGGGATTGGGGGGCCGATTTTGTGGGTTTTGTTTGTTTTTGTAGCCTTAATGTGTTGCTGTTATTGTACTTTAAAGCCCAGATGACCATGAAATGTATCTTGTACTAATGAACTGCTGTGCTTTATTGTAGTGAAAAAACCTTTGTTTCTGGAGGTATTCACAGAGAATTGCTTAGTGAGTCTGCCTTGACCACAATGGGATTATTCCACTTTCCTGTCAAGGAGATACTGTTAGGCTGGAAGAAAAAGTTGTCAGGGCAACTTTAATGATACAATGGACCCTGTTTTTATGATCATACTGACATGAATACATTATTTTAGATCAGCATAGATTTTGTCTTCTAGTTCAGGAAAGCTGTATCAATATAAGCATAGCTGAGCATTTACTAGCTATGTGCTTGTATATAATCATGAACAGAAGGGAGAATGGTTTACAAGAGCAGTGAATCTTGGCGATGAATTGGTGAAGCTGCATCTAGTACACAGGCTAGGACTAAACTTTCTGTTTTAAAGTAGAAATGCTTCTTAGTGGGAGATTAAAAAAAAGAATAAAAGAAATTTGGCATTCATCATGTAGGAATTTCTTTTGTGAAACTAAACTGTACAGATCACCTGCAAGTATATGCGGAGGAGCATAGCATGATACTGTCCTAGAATCTGGACTGAACTAGTCTGGAGAAATCATTGTGAGATGTAGCTTCAGAATATGTAGTTAAAGAAGTTTACTTTTCCTTCTAAACCATTTCAGAAGTTTTCCATCCTTAAACTGAGAACTAGTGAGCACTGTTTCTAGGATTGCTTCTAGCACAAATAGTGTTAGCATCTCAATGCCTATGAAGCAGTTTTTTCTCCTGTGACTTGCGTGCTTGTTTATACAGACTTGTTGTGTTCTTGCTTTGCTTAGCCGTGAAGACTTCCAGCGGATTCCGGAGCTTGCCATAAATCCTCTGGGAGACCGAATTATCAATGCATTTTTTTCAGAAGGGTGAGTTCCAACCGCCTGAATTGGTGAATAGTCACAAAATGTAGTTTGTTAGGAGCTCTAATAGGAGCGAAGAGATGATGGTTAAAGCACAGAATTTGAATTCAGTGTTAACTGAACATCTCAAACTTCTCCTAGTCATGTTGGTATGTTGCTTCTTCTGTATGTTTTCATTACATAATAAGAGACTCTTGTTTCTCTCACAAGAGTTTTATATGCTTTGAGTGATGAGATTTGCCTGCATGTCACTGTTGTCCATTCTTCTTGCTATGCTCCTTTTTAAGAGGGTCAAGGGCATGGACTTTGATTCTTAAAGCAAACTTGCAGCAGTAATACCTTATGTAAAGTAGTATTGCAGTTAACAAATTCAATTTTTTGAACTGAATTTTTTAACAAATTCAGCTTTTTTGCCTTCTAAGTGTGCCTTTGTTAACAGATCAACTTCTGCTTTCTAATTTCCATCATACTGAAGCTGTAGCTTGTGACACTTGCAACTTGAATCCAAAGAGACAGTGAGATTTCCAGTGTTGTAGGCCAGGATTCAGATCAGTAAGATATACTGCTAGACTTGGGTGTAGTTGCAGGATAACTTAGGCAAGGGCAAAGGGTGAAAACTTGAATTTAAATACCACTTGTAGGCAAAGAGGGGAGTAGGCCTGTAACAAGACTTCTTGCAGGTTTTTTCCCCTCATGTCACACTTCACTCCTTGCAGAAGTATGATCCCAGGTTACAGCTGCACAGAGCTGGTTTTAATCACAGGTTGCTAAACCCCAGAGAGATAGGAATTAAGAATTTCCATGGTATGGACACTTGAGACATTCTTACTGTTTTTTATTGAAATAAAAATCCCATGTGAACTGTGCTGGAGCTGACTGGCTAAAATGCTTGTGCAGAGAGGACCAAGTGAATTTCCGTGGATTCATGAGGACACTAGCCCACTTCCGGCCCATAGAAGATAATGAAAAGAGCAAAGACCAGAATGGACCTGAACCACTGAATAGCCGAAGTAACAAGCTCCACTGTAAGAAATGTGAAACTTCTATTAGAAGCAATTCATATTCTTTTCTTTCTCTGAGAAGAGAGCAGAGGTGTTAAGTATTTACTACACAGTCTTTTTGTGTGGAATGATATCCTATAATAACCTGTTTTTTAAATGAACTTGCAGTCTTGCATGTCCAGAATGTCAGTAGTCAACCTATATTTGTGTAAAGTTTGATAGAATTGTTTGAATCTTAAGTTCATATGTCTTTTCCTGAAGGTTTCATAGCAAGTGTTTAAAAATGGTTTGCAATGATTATTTCATATTTAGAAGTCATGTTTTGTACATGAATGGGCTTTTCTTTTTCTTTCTCCAGTCTTCTGTGTAGTAGAGTGCTTACTGAATGCACTAGGCTACGCTTCCTGGAGCACTTAAAAGTTGTTAATTTCAGCTAAAGTATAGTTGTAGATAGTGAACAAATGTTAAATAAATAAATGGCTGGCTCTGAAGTTAAAGCACTGAATATATCTTAGCGCCACTGTGGCTCAGGGCTTTAAAGAAATAACTCTGCAGGTAGAATACTTCTGAAACTGCTGAGTACTTAAGGATGTACTTAATGTTTCTCACTTCTTGGCAATAATATTCCTGGATGTGGTAATAACTTTTCATGCAACAGAACATGAGTTGTGTAGCGAATCAAAATTCTACCTTAATTATCTTAAAATGATTTATAATGAGCTATTATTAGTTTTGTAGGTAATTGTCAGAAAGAAAAAGAATGGCACTTGAATTCAGTACTATTTTTCTCTCCCTGCAGTTGCTTTTCGGTTATATGATCTAGATAAAGATGAAAAGATTTCCAGGGATGAGCTTCTTCAGGTAAATAACTTGAGATGACTTCAGATGATTCCATCATCTGACATTTCACACCATTTGGAATGAAGAGGGGTGTTGGTAACAGTCTTAATGAAGTTCTTGCAGGAATTTGTGGCTATTTGTTATCTAAAGCTTTAAACCAGAGGTACATGAAACCTTAACCTCATTTTGTAGCCCAGACTGTTTTATCAGACCAGGGATTCTAGATTTGGTTTTAAACTACAGTGTTAGGCTCAATAAGATCTTACTAGAAATGAATCCTAAAAGGAAGGCCTTTTTGGTTAGGATGCTTAAAAATCCAACAAATAAACTAAAGCCCCATAAGAGCATCTTCAGGGGTGCTTTTAGCTTAGGAGACGTTGCTGGGGTGAATACAATCATTTTGGTTGTCTTTGTCCTCACTAAGTAGAACAAAACTTAGTGTAAATGCAGTGAAGACTAGCAAAGATAATCAAAGTTCATCAGTGGCTGCATGTATTTAAGCTAAGCTTGAGCTAGGAGTAATTGCATACTACTAATCCTGGGAAATAGACATGGCAATTTGTGGTTCTTTATGTAGGACAAGGTTTTGCTTTTGACTGAAACTGCCCACTTTCAATCTGTGCAGAAGATGCTTTACTAAATGTTAGGGAGTAATGACTGCTATCACTTGTGCATATACTTAGAAAATTCCTGTAGGAAGCATTTTGAACAGTAGACACTCAAATCAAGTATCCATATATTTTTGTGGGGAAAAATTAGAAGCATTGGAACGAAGTGTTATTCTTTTCTGGTTTTGGAAGTTTGAGTTTGTTTGTTTGTTTTTTACTACTTCTGTGCCTTTCAGCTGCTTAGTGAAAAAGCTGGCTGAAGAAGAAAGCTTTCTTTCCTGGAATCCCTTATATAAAGAACCAATAATAATAGTAATAATAAAATCTACCCAAAATGTCTAGAAGTATTTCCATGGAGATCTTTGGGTTGTCTAGGTCTTGACTTAAAAGAACAGCATGCATGAGAAACAGCATTAAGAATACTTGTGGTTTTATACCACTCATGATTTAAAAAAAACAAAGCAGGGACTTGTATACATTACAGGTGTTACGGATGATGGTTGGTGTCAACATCTCAGATGAGCAACTTGGCAGCATTGCTGACAGGACAATCCAGGAAGCTGATCAGGATGGGGATTGTGCCATCTCCTTTGCAGAGTTTGTAAAGGTTAGTAAATTACATACTTAAGTAAATGGAACTGCAGTAAACAAACAAATCATTCAGACTTAAATGCACATGGAAAAATAAATTATTCAAGTATTCTACCTGCATTTGGCTTATTAGGACAGATTTTTTTAAGATATTATTGTGCAAATAATTAGTCTGTATGTTTCTCTAGCATGAGCTACAGCACTGAACATACTGCAGAATGTTCATCTCTTGCTAAGACTACTTCAGGCATCAGATCCTGCATGAAACTTATCTCTTAGAGTAAGGTGTTTAATGTAACAGGGACAAGAGCTTAAAAATTAGAGATAGCAATATACTCCTAAAACTAATGAGGCAATAGAGATTTTTAATGCACCAAACAATGTAATATTACTGTTATAAGTGCTGATTCTACACAAATAGGCTGACTACTAGTTAACAGCAAAGTAATTCTGCTATAGTTGTGTTGATTTGGTTTCACTTGTGTATTTTATCTGTTACACAACTAAGTATATACTAATATACAAACTTCTAGCAGTAGTCCTGTTAATTGTCTTCTGATGGTTGTCAGAAATAGCTAGTTGCAAGGAGCCATTATGTAGTCAGCAGAAAAAAGTGGTCCTGCCAAGTAACAGTTTTTAACCTAGCAGGGTGGGATTGATGACAGGAACTAGACTCATCCTGGATGTGAACAAAGATGAAACGATGCAGCACAGACAAGCTGCAATGTGGGAAATGCTTACTAGGATCAGGTGCTAGAGATATAAAACCCCCCTTCCTTCGAGAGATTTAAAACAACTGCTTGAGGCCTTAAACGACTTGATCTAGCTGGCCCTGCTATAAGTACTGTCTGAGAGAGGTGAACTAAATGACCTCTGGGAATCTCTTAGAACATAACTTACTCTAAATTCAGCTTTAAAATAGTCTGCTGTGCTCTTTATTTTATTCAACTGCTTGTGCCCCTTTTTCTAGTCCATTTTTGTTTTCTCACCATGCATTCTTATACAGTCTACTTTTAAGAATAGTTCAGCCCTCTCTGGGCTATTGGTGTCCTGTGTCAGTTGTATTTTAGTTGACCTCCTTCTTCAGGTTTAAACAGCTGGAGTTTCTTTCTGCAGCAAAACATTGTAGTCTCTAGATGGAAGAATGTCATGCCAAACTGAAGATGCTCCATGTTCCTGCCCATCTTCCTTTTACTTGCAGGAAAGAAGTATGTTGTGTCAATTAACTAAAATAACTATTTCTGGATTTTATTGCAGGTTTTGGAGAAGGTGGATGTAGAGCAGAAAATGAGTATTCGATTTCTTCACTGATGGATGGAGAACCCATTCCTTTCTACCCTTACTATACAATGAATAGAACTTCATTATTTCCTTATCACCTTCCCCCAGAGCGTTGTTACTGGTGCATATAAAATACATCTCCAACCCTTCACTGGTTTGTTCTACCAATGTGAACATTCCCTGTGCATCAGGAACTAAGAGAAATAGCTGCCATGGAACTTGGAAAGGAGTGTTAAAAAGAATCCTTCCGTTTTTAATTTTTAATTCTTCCCTTGTCTTCTTTTGTGTTGCGAGTAAATGTTTCTCCTTCCTGTGTACTGCAGTTTAATCCACAAACTGATTCTTCTGAGCTCTGAATCTGAGAATGGAAAAAAGAAAATGCCACAGAACTGCCTTCTGAAACACTTTTTGGAGACAAGCATCTACTCAAATACTAGGTGTGGTGAGAATTATTCACCTTGGTTTCCAGTAGCAGCTTCACATCAGAGCCATCTCTTTCTTCCTTGGTTGGCTCTTTATGGTTTTTTGTTTTTTCTTCCCTGCTTTCAAATCTTGACTTCTACAAAAAGGTGATATTGTTCTTATGGCATCATTGTAAAACTAGCACAGAATGCATGATAGCAGTCCAGAGGTGTGGTGTGGAGACTTTCTTTTGGGGATTGGCTCACAGTAGGAGAATAGGCACAGTAGGAGAATGCGTGGTGGCGATGGGACACGGTGGTGATGGGACACAGCGGTGTCTTCAAAGGAAATAGGAACTCTGCACTAAGTCACTTAAATTGTTTCTGCATTTGCTGCTGGAATGTTTCTTTCCTATGAGTAACTTCCAGGCTTGACAGCCAGTGGACCATGAAGTACCTTTTCCAGATTGCTTTACTCTAAGATCCCTCTTCCCATTTGAGTGGCTTTGCCTCTGAAGGTGTAAACGTGTTTACCAGCATAGATAATGCAAAAAAACTATTCATGCCAAAAGCTGGGATTTGTCTTTCTGTCACTGCCCCAATAAGTGTCATGAAACATTACTGATTTTTCTTAATTCTAGTGACCTGGACATTAGTGATTATTTGCACTTTCCAATACGGAAGTCCTGGTCTTTTAGATTTGTGTTGATTGTGCTAGATGTATTTATGGAAGGTCGGGCATGCAAATATCTCTTGCAAAGTACATATTAAGAGTTTGAGTACTAGTGATATTTCAGGATATATTTCTAGATAAATCTCTCTGCAATTATTAAAGATAATTATCCTTTCATTTATCTTTCCTTTAATGCAGTTAATATATTTGCTCCTGATCAAAACAGGATGTCGAAAGTACCGAAGGTTCAACAGCAGTGCACTTTTCTGTGGTTAGATTGGTAAATGATCTCACCTAGTTCAGCTGGAGCAACCTGTGCTCTGGGACGACCTTCTGTGAAACCAAAATCCCTAAGAGCTTCTTTATTGAAGAATCAGTTGTTACAGCTGCTCCTTTGTTGTTAATATTTCTATAAATACTGCCAGTCTCCATGTACCCTCGGATGTTCATTCTGTTTTCTTCTTTGTTCCTTGAATCATTTACTTGTGTAAAACAACACGCAGGTCTCTGAAGGATTTCTGGTTTGTTTTAAAGTAAGGAATTGCAAAGCAAAATGCTGTCCTTTGTTTTGCAGAGTGCAGCACAAGTCCTGAAGCAAACAAGAACCTCTGTATGGGGAGGAAGTTTTGACTGTCATGTAAAATAGGGTTGTAATAACGTTAACAAAGTGTTTTTTGGAAGTTGTAAGTGTTGTGATCTGCTTTAAAGTACGTCTTGCTCTTATTTTCTGGCTGTATAGTTGTAACCTACAGTTGTGCCTTATTGTCCCAGTGAGACTGGATATTGTATTTATCAATCCATAAATAAACCTTCCACTGTATTAAAAAACAAACCAAAGCAAAGTACTTCTTTATTGTAACTGGTCATCCTCAGGCTTGAAAAATGAAGTACCGGTGGAATAGTGCTAGCGTGCTTTATGGATGAATTCTTGTAACTTAGTTTGTTTTCAGAGTGCTACCAAAATCCTTCATTCTGCTGCTAGAGTGGAAGAAGGCAGTAGTGCAGAACAGGAGCTCCACAGGAGCACATGTAACGCTACAGTGTGGATTCTGTAAGAACAGGAGCTTTACAGTTGGCCATGTTTCCAAACAAGGTGTATGTGTGTGTTTTGGTGTTTTGTTTTTTCCCTGGGGAAGGATAAAAGCAGAATCTGACTTTGCTATTAGCTGTTTAAATCAATTAGAAGCTGTGTGGGATGCAAAGCAATAGGAAGGTGACCTTAAGCTCGTGGAATTTTGCATCTTCACTGAAGTTTATAGGCCAGTTTCAGAGATGAGCACGGGTTTTCAAGAGGCTGTTTTTATCTTACTTCATGAGAAGCAGCCTTTCTGAGGCTTCCATACAGTACAAAAGCACTATTCTCTAGTTTGGCAGCTCAGGCCGTCTGCAGCTCAGTGTCTTAGTGTTCTACAGCCTATGGATTGGAGTTGTGAATTGAGAGGTGGTACACAAGTTGTACGGAATGGAGATGTTGTGTTTTGTTTAATTTAAAATCTTTCAGAATGAATCCATGCAGATGTCTGCAAAACAAGACAATTAAGGCAATTGGAGGAGGGTTGGTGGGAAGAGAAAGCAAAGGTGGCAGGCCTGTAAGCATCGAGTCTAGGCAAAACAAGGCTGGGGAGTGAAACAGCATTGCTTTCCTTAACTACAGAATGGAAACATAATGCGAGGGTCTGCGATTTTAATTCTTTGAGACCACAGCTGCGGTTGGGAATAGTGTGTAGGCGTTAAGGGTGAAGTTGGCAGGAGGTTTCCTTTGACATGACGGCGGCCACGCGTTTAGGATTCCCCGGAGCGGGCTGCTTGTAGCCGTGATGAATCAGTGTGCGCTGGGGGTGTTTCTCGGGAGCTCTCTGACTCTCTGAATGGAGAAGAATTCCTTCACGCTACGCGATGTATTCACCAGTCGTCTTCAAGTGTAAAATTACGGTTGCTGGCGGGGGCGATAAAAATAAATGCGTCTGTGCCGCGGAATCCGGCAGTGGGAGCGGAGGCAGCCGCTCGGAGCAGCCCCCTCGCCAGCTAACGGCGGCGGGACGCCGGCTCGGCTGCTCCGCACGCAGCCCGGAGGACGTGACTGTTAACGTGCGCTGAATGGAGGGCGGGGAGCGTCGGTCCCGGCGCGTAGGGGCGGCCGCCGGCACGCTTGGTGGAGCGGGCCCGCTCCTCTCCGCCGAGCGCGCGGCCGGACCGGCTCGGCCCGCGGGCGCCGCCCGTTCCGCCGGAGACGCCCTTCCCGAGCTGCTCCTTCACATTCCCGTGGAGGTCAACGGATTTGCCCCAGGCCGGCCCGCTCTCGCTGCCGGAGCCAATCGGTCCGCGGGCGTGTGCTCTGAGGAGGACCAATCGGAAAGGACAGCCTCGGAGGCGGGCGGCGAGCCTCCGTGACGGACGGCGCCGGCAACCAATCAGCCTCCAACGTGGACGGCAGATGCCTGGGAGCGGCGCCCAATAGGCTTGCGGTCGCGGGGGCGGGCCCGCCGTCGCCGAGAGCCGCGAGCCCCCCGCCGGGTGTCCGCGGTAAGGAGGGGAAGATGGCGGAGTGAGACGAGTAGGCGGAGGGGCCGGGGCCGGCCGCGGCCCCGCGGCCTTGGCCGCGCTCAGGTGAGTGCGGCGGGAGGACGAGGGTTCCGTCGCGGAGCCGCGCCCAGCATGCCGCCTGCTGCCCCGCGCTCTTACCGGGCCGGGTTCGGGCACGGTAGCACCGTCGCTTCCCGAGGCGCCGGGCTGGGGTCGGCTCGCGCCAGGGCGACTCTCGGCCCCACGAACGGCAGCGCGGCCTCCCCGCTGGGGCGGCCCTCAGGGGCGAGTGGGAACGGCCGGGCCACGGGCAGCGCCCGGACGAGGAGAGGGAGCGGGCCGGGCCTGCCGCGACCACCCGCCGGCTTTGGATGCGAAGGGAACTTGTGAGCGGGGCCGGGCCGCGGCGGGGCAGGGGAGCTGGGCCGGGCCGATACACTGCTGTCCGATGGCTCTGTGCCCTCCTGCCGCGGGACGGCGGGACGTGCTGGCTCCGGATGATCCGACACCGTCGGAACGCGGGAGCGATCTACGGGGCAAAGTTACTTCGTGACGAGACTGCGCCGATAGCGGGGGTTCGCTACGAACCGAGCGGCACAGGTGGCAGCTGCTGGGGAGGTGAAAAGGGCCTTACACATCGTTAAGCTAACACTGAAACCCTCCCTGTCCTTCTCTGCATCTACGAGTCAGACGCAGTCGCTAGCATAGAGTTCCTTGTGTTCATGTTTTATAATAGTTCTTTAAATCTAGTTTGTTACAGAGTTTGAAGTGGCTTTTCAGTGTGAATGTCAGGTAAAAGTAAGAAAAACATAGCCCGCCAAAGTGGCTAAATAAGGAGTTTAAGATCCTGTATAGACGCAGGGTGTCATCTTGCATGACCTGAGAATAAGAAATGTGTTTGTAACCAATGGAATAGCTTGGAAGAAATGTGTGATTTGGCAACTAGTTCTAAAAGCAGTAGCTACTTTTGAGACCGTTTCCTAAGGAATGCTTTGAATGTGCTGCAGCACATTTATATTCCTTGCGCTGTATCATTCTCCAAGTAAGAGCAGCTTGTGAGCAACGTAACGTTAAGGCTGCTCCTGAATACCTGCTTGGACATGTCTGTGTATGAATGGTTTGAAATGAAACGTTTGAAATATACCAAGTGATTTGCATTGATCATAAAACATGTGAAGAACATTTTTCTTCATGCCATAATTAAAAGAATGGTGACCTGTCAGCTTTCTTCATACGAAGCTGTACAGTTTTGGGCAGCAACTTAATACATTTAGATTAATATATATTCTTAATTGCTTTGAATGCTCAAGAACTCTCAGGAGTCATACAAAAAGGAATCAGAGTTTTTGATATCCTAGTGTATGCCACGTTGACCAAGTGCACCACTTTACAGTCTTGTTTGTGGTGCTGTGAGTCTGTGCAATATGCGCATAGATTGTGCATCTTACAAAGGTAACCCCTCATTGGGGTGTCAAAAATCAGGGGCTGACTAAAGCTGAACTTTCTGACCGAATCTGTGAAGAGTCTGGAGTATGTCTTCAACATAACTAGGGTGCTGATAATGGAAACCCTTCCAAGAGCTCTGTCTGTGCTCTGTGGTAGTGTGTGTGTGTGTGTGTGTATACATATATATATATGTGCACTGTGATTTTGCTACTTCTGTTTTGTAATATAAGCTTTTGTCATTATCAGCTTTTTGGTTCTATTTGGCACTTTAAGCCATCAGACCTCAGTGGACATGGCTTCCTAATTGCTAATTTTGTTCTATGTGTTTTCACGTATCTCTACCACATATGACTTTCAATTGTTTGTCTCTGTGGCCCTGTTCTGTACGCCCATTTCTAAGTCTTAACTTCCTTATACACTTCTGTGGTTATATAGTTGTATATTCCTTGTTTTAGTGTCCATTCTGCTTCTGGTGTGCTGATTATGTCTATAGATTGACCTTCTCCCCCCCCCAGGATTCATGGAAATTAACCTTTGGCTTACAGTAGAGTAAAAGAAATACGAGTAGGCAGTAGGTCAAAAATAGTAGTTGCAAAATGCTTAACAGGAAAGTATATATATGATGCTGAGTTTTCACAAGTATTTCTTGTTCTAGATTGTATGTTCAGAAGTAATGTATGAAACAAGAAAAATAACTTTTTCCCTGCATTTCCAGAAGATTTTAATTATGGAGTTGCTGCTGCCACTGTCAGTTGCAGTGCCTGCTAATTTTAAATAGCCTTGAATTATATCTGGTTGCATTAGCAAGTTCTTTTGATGCTGTTGTGAACCTTCTCCCACATCATCTATGGAAATCAGATAGAAAGTATATCAAGAAGACTGGTTGAAAACTGGGGCATCCAAAATCAGTGCATTTAAAAGAAATAATCCGTATTGGGTGAGACATTTTTTAGCATTAGTTACTTTATTTCACCTGCTACCTTTTTGTAAAAAGATTTTCTTAAGCTGTAGGTTTAGAACGGGTGAAGGAAAAGCCAACTTCTCAAGGACTGATCTTGGAAAATGTCTTGTTTCCATTTGCTTGATAAATAAGCTTGGAGAATTCAATAACTGTTGTTTATCAAATTAATTGTTCTGGTAATCAGTTACTATTGGTTCCTCAGCCTCTTGGAGCTGCACAGTACTTGTCAAGTTCTTGTGGAGGGATGAAATCGGGAGAGTCAGAACTGACAACAGGAAGATGGTCCGAGCAGCCTGAAGCCCAGTGCTAGGGATCGTCTGCTGAGTGCAGGTTTTCTGAAGGTGCGGGTCTCTGCTGCTTGCAGAACTACAGTGATACTGTGTTATGTAGGAGGGCAAAAGCTTGACAATACTTTGGTGAGGCTACCAGTAGTTTTGTGTGGTATGAGAGGTGTTTTCAGAGCAATCCAGTACACTTGTAATTTGAACTGGTGGCTCAGCATCCTTGAGAAAAGGCGTTGTGATTCCTTGCTGTAGCAGTTTATGTTAACGCAAAAGTTCCTTGCTCTAATGGCTGAATTGTTGTGTCCTCCTCAGTTCCTATGAAATTAGCACACGTTGCTTATAGCTTACTATACACTATTGTTTATTTTCAAGATATGTACAATCAATTAATGTCAGCATTGATGTATACTTAATTCTCCAGATATAATGAGTTGAATATGGACCATAGGCTGTTATCAGTAAAAACAGATTCCAGGGGAAAGGTAATGTAGTCCTTTGTATACTACATGGAAGGAATGATACACACAGTTTTATGTCAGGAAGCAGAATGGTTTTTGAACTGAAGCTTTTTAGGCTTGTTTTGGGCATATGCTTCCCACTGCCTCCTCTTAAAGTTACTCATCCTGAGTCTTTCATACTTAGCTCTGACTTACTTAACTGTCCTTTCTCTTACACTGGAAGGAGACAGTAGCTGTGATCATCTGGACAGTAACATCGTGTTTGATGTAGGATGTCTGAAAATGTTAACTAGTTCCTTGAAGATGAACATGATCTTCTGTGTCTCGTGCAAATAATAATATGTTATGTGAATAGCTTGCTAGATGCAATTTCATTTCATTTTTTTTTATCTCTTTCTCTCTAGATTCTCTGAGGAGAATGTTGAGCATTGTAAAATAGTGGTAAGTGAATCAAACAGATTTGTTGTTCCTTTTCTTCTTTCTCTTCCTTCCCTTCTTTCCTCTCCTTTCTTTTTTCCCCTAACTGAATACAGCGTTTAGTGGGATTTTAACAAAAACTTAGGATCCTGTCAGAGAACTGGAATTGTTCCCCGGTGTCAATTTCAACTTGGGCTTTGCTTGGAATAAGCCTTGATTTAACTATGTATACGCTAACACAAATAAATGCTTTAAAAGTTAGTACCTGATCCATGTTGTCATTTTACGCTGCTAAGAGACATCATTATCATGTGTCATTGCACTATCTTAGAGTAGTTATCTTAAAGGTACGCTCGTTAAACAGAAGGATTGGAAAAACAATAATGTAACCCAATGGCAGTTATCAAGTAAAAGAAAGTAAATTCAAAATGTCTGCGTATGACAATCAACTTCTAGAATTTTGATTAATTTATTTTTCCCTGTAAATGAAATAGACGTATTCTGGTAGTTAAGATAGATAAGAGACTGTTAGATTCCATTCTCAGCTTTGCCACAAATCTTTGGCATGTTTTTTGCATCTCTGCAGGTCTGTTTTTCCTCACCTTCCTGACAAGACTTTCCCATCAGATGTGGTCATGGACACTCAAGCTCATGATCCGCTAAAATATTTGTGTGCCTCGTAAAGAAGGTGATGGTGGTGTGCTGTATTGCCATTTTCACAGTCTAGTCACTACTTCTAACATAGGAGTTGAAAATTGTTACCTGAAGATTGTTTCTGAACAACTAAAGGATTAAGGTAATTAGAGTAATGTGAGAAAAACACACAAGCACAGGCCAGGGGAAAGGGAGGGATGGGAGAAGTTAGAAAACATGATGTATCTTCATGCTCTTATATCTGAGAAACTAAAGAGAAAAAACTCTTCCTTTTTCACATCTCTCGTTGTACAGGAGAATTCAGGATTGTACTCATGTTACCTTCTAATCCAGGCTGTCGTCAACGTTAAAGCAAAAAACCCATGTTTTAACAGCTTCTGTGACTAGGTGATTCTGGGTGTGTCACTGCTGAAAGGCCAGGAGATCAGTGACAAGATGGCAATTGTTGAACTATATGTCTTCACTGTGAACAAGTGTGGAGAAAATTAGTAAAAAAAAAAACAAACCAAAAACCAACACTTAATCTGTGTAATTTTACAGCTGTCATAAATGCTTTTTTTTTCCCCCTATACAGCACCAACAGTTTTGTTATTAATTAGGTAACAATTTAGAGTGTCTCTTTGAATTGTGACCTGCCATAGCAGAATTTATTCTTCCTGCATTCCGATGCTATCTCAACATTGTCATAACATATGTCAGAGCCACAGTTGAGAAGTTCCATAGCTTATTAACACCAGTGGATTTTTGGATGAGCTGCTTCTGAGTAAGTGTATGGTTTAGTATTTCTATAGCATATCACTGTCCAGTTTATGGACATCTGAATGAGATATAAAATCTTACAGGACAAGGGATTATTGCAGTCTGAAGCCAACTAATTTTGTCCATTAGAAATTTCTGCTTTTAAGTAATGAAGCAGTGAGTATATTAATGTGAAGTACATTTTATGCTGTCTCCTAAACTGCTTCTCTTCATTTTGGAATTCCGGATTCTCTGCTGACATTTGAGATGATTGTCCTTTTTCTTGCTCGTAGGCTGTTTCTGTTCTAGTGAGCAAAACCCTGTCCTTCACTTCCATGGAGCTGAATGAACAAAGATCTCTTCCCTTCTTGTGTCGGCCATCTCACCCAATATTTGACTCCTGAGATTACTTCTCCTACAGAAGGACTCTACTGTTTCATCAGATCTCAAAAGCAAAGTAAAAGAAGTCAGCATTAGTTTCCTTGGAGAAGTGTCTTCAGTGCCAGCTCCTCATCCAGCTTTCTGCACTCTGTTTTAAAATGAGGGAAAACTTTGCAATCAGATGCAGCTGGTAGCTGGTGTTCTTCACTGATATCTTCCTTGTTTTCAGAAGGTTACGTTCTTCACTGTGTCATATTGGAATTCCTGGCATATAAAGAATCTGCATGCATTGCCATGTCAACCTTGACATGTATGCAGCAGGAAACCAGGACATGCTTTTTGCTCTGCTATGAGGAAGAAACTTGCCAAGCAACTGGAGAAGTTCCACACATAACAGGTATTTTGTAGTTCGGGATCCTGGCTTGACTCTGTAGATAAATATCTTGATGTTAACTCAACAAAGCAGCTAATGCACAGGAACAAATGCAGAATCACCTTGTCTGTAGTGTGTAACAGCATCATCCCAGTCTGTGATCAAAATGTATATTTGCATGTGTAAAACCACATACGTTCTGGCTATGAAGAACTTTGATCAGAAGGAAAAATTACTCTGCACCACTTCATTTTTAGCAAAGAAAAATGAAGCTTTAAAGACCTCTAAGGTTACGAGATAATGATTAAGTTCACATTAATCATTCCCTCCTTTGGGCTTTTTATGGATCCTTAGCAGCAAAAGGAACAAAACCATTCTACAGTTGAAAAGATGTGACAGAACTTCTTTCTTTATTAAAGAAATTAACTTCTGGTGAGATGGAAGAGACCTGAGGTATAAAGCTGCAGCTTGTCCCCTGGGCTTCCATGACACAGATTCAGCTTTTTCATATTGCTGATGGAATCAGATTTTTAGTTTTTTTTGTGACTGAGAACTGAGATGATTTGTATGTTTCCATCGTCCAGGCCCAGAATGAGCTCGGCCATGTAAGAGGTACGAGTTGAGAGATAGCAGAAATGCGTAGAGTGGACCTTTTCCTGGTTCTTCTTATTCCTTCCCAAATTATGGCGCTATCTGTTGTTCTTATGTTTACACAGGGTTCTCTGTCTCCATTGTTTGTGATTATATAAGATATTTCCAATCATTTTGAGGTGGGATCTTATACTGTTCACATGCTCCTTGCTATGATATTGTATGTGGCAAGTAAGATTTCTTGGCAAAAAAAAATCTCCATTTCAAGTCTGGATCTCTTAGTGCACCTTAATCCAAACTTGCAACTTACAAAGTATGATTTAACTTGAAATATTTTAAAATCTGGATCCAAAAAGGTATATAGGCTCTAGTACAATGTTTTGGGGAATAGTAGCGTGGCTGGGTGGTGGGCTGTTTTGTTTTGTCTTTCATTTCAGAAAACTACTGGAGAGAGCCAGACAGTCTGAAAACAGCTGGAAAAGCCAACGATTGAAATCTTTCTTCAATCTTACTGACAGATTGCAAAGGCAAAATTCTGAAACTTAAAATGAGGTAAAATTTTAAGGGGACCAAGTTTTCATAGCAGAGGAAGGACAGATGTTGCTACTGACCCTGCTCCTCGGAGTAAAGTTACATCTGTGTTTAGACTTGCATTGTAACAGTAAGATTTAGTGAAAGCCCTCCCCATTTTTTGGGTCCGATCTTTACTTCCTGGAAACATGTAAGCTAAGCAGGGTGGCTGAGACTCTGCATATCAAAATTATGCCCACTGTAACAAGTGCTGAAATTGTATGCAACATTGTGATGACCTGTGTTCCTTTTATTATTTTAGATGAGTTACATTAATCCTGCTGAGGCAACCACCATCTTGGCCTGATTTATTTTAAGAATATGGGATTTCTTTGCTGAATGTGATCTGAATTTTCTGGTACTAGATGCATCTAGAAAAGCACGTTTTTCATTTAGAACCTCCTTATGTTGGAACCAATAGGAAACATCTACCATAGTAGATGTTTGTAGAAGCAGGATCCATCTCTAGCTGATGGAAAATACTGTTTTTATCTTAGGAATATGTGTTGGAAGGTGTCTGGAATAAGAATCATCTGATCCTGAATCTTGGTATTTCCTTTACTTCCTCCTGCCCATACTTGTCCTTCTGACATTAGAGCTAGCAGTAGATTCTTGCATAGCTTGATAATAAAATACTCGGGGGACAGTAATGTATATTTTTTTTTTCCTATGGGTATGAACAACAACTTCAAGGTGTTTCCAATTAGAGAGTAGACGCTTTCGGCCCTTTGGTTTCCAGTTCTGTAAGAATAACCCTCAACATTTTGTAACCCTGCGTTGTAACAGAAAGAGAACTGACTTCTAACCCTGGCAATGGAACAATGTTAGTTTTCAAGTTGTAGCTTAGAACATAGTATTTTTAGTGGGGCTAACGACCTGTGGCTTTTGCAGAAGTAATACTCCAATAATGCGTGCCCAGAAGGCCCCACTGCCATACATTTCCAGCGGCTTCTTATAAAACCGCTGTTAGGAAATGCTGCCTCAGCCTACTTACTTTTTCTTGCTCCACTTTTTCTCTGTGTTGGTTGGAAATCTTCCTGTGTGAAAGATTACAGAAACAAGGGGCATGTGCAATAGATCATATATATATACATATATATATTTTAATACTTGTGGACAAAATGATGTTACAAGTTGTTTGAAAACAACAAAATCACCAATGTCTTCCATTTTGAGATGTGTATAGTTCCATAAGCATTAGTGCTTTGTAGCAAACAGTAGTGCCATGTTAGGATCAGTGCATGAGCCTAGTAGTATTTTTACAATTTCAGAGTGACAAATTTATTAATAAACCGTGATAATAATGTAATTAACAATAGAAAGGATACAGTAGAAATGTCACAAACATGGTCTAAGTATGCAGTATCCTCCCTTTGACAATGATAATGCTATTGTTAGAAATGGAACGGGCTTCATAGGATCATCATTACCATTTTGTTTTCAGTGTATCTTTGTAAACTAGTGTACATAAGCATCCAGAATTCTTATCTCTGTCAGAGGTTATTCTTTTCCTTTTAATCTTTGTTGAAGGTGTGTTTTTCTATGAGCAGCATTTTCGGTTTTGTTATTACCCATCACATGATATTATCAGAATTATGCATACGCTGGAGAGTTAGTGTGCATTTGGTGCACCTCTCTGCTACCTTAATATTATTTACACAATCTGTTAAGTTAAAAACGTACATATATTTCAAATCAGATTATGTAATTATAATAACCAGTTAAACATTACTCTCATTTATTTAGTTACCGGTTGCAAAATGCTATCTGCCAATTTTACGTAGAAGACATAATCAGTTCCTTCAATAATGGATAGTTTTGTTTTGTTGTTTTTTTTTTTCCCTGAAGTCCTATTGACTCTTTTAACACCTTTGGTGGATCCTGCATTTACACACATCTTAATAAGAGAGAATGTAATAAGGTTAAGGGCTGCTGACAGACAACACTGCAGCCTGTATCTGTTCAGCAGGCAATATCTAGTGTATAGATCATAGATTCTCCACCTCTGTACTATTGAGGATTCAGTATCTTGTATTTTGGGTAACTTCTAGCATTGCTTTCCAGCTCTAATCTCGTTTTTAACTTATGTCACTCCCTCTGCTTTTTTCAGAAGGAAAACTTAGACCAGGGGAAGTTGAAATGACTTCGTACTCAGTGGGCAGCTTGGGCTGGTCAAATAAAAGAGTAGTATGAGTCCCGAGGTGTGTAGTGCTCTGTGGATGGCATCCTCTGATTTCCTAGGAAAAAAACTCTTTTTATTTGGTGCCAGTGTTGCTCTTCACACATTTCCCCCTTTACAAGAACACAATTCTCTTGTTGGTTTAGAGAGGATACTGCATCTTATTTTTCCTGAGACCTGCCTGTAAATGGCCATAGGGAGGAGGGGTGGAATGGGTGGCTCGGTTTTGTAATTTTAATAGGATATATCTCTAAAGTAATTAATCAAGTAGCATGTTCCTTGGTGCAAAACCAGTAATCCTTGCGGAGTTAGTGTAGATAACAACATCCCCCCCCCGCCTCTCTGCATCTAATGCATTGCCAAGAAAACTGGGTGGGGGGCCATTTACAGCAGAGCTCTGGGGGACTTATGCTCATTTAGGTTCAGTTCTGAACAGAAGTAGCTGTACCATTGAATAAAGTAGTTTAGTGCTCGGGAGAATTGATTTGAAAAATACCTCTGAAACTGGAATGCAAAATAGCACAGTATGTAGGGGGAAGAATCCCTGATGCAAACAAAGCCATAAGATGATTTAATAAGAAAATAGAACTTTAGTAGCAATAACTGTTTTGCATGTGATAGTAAATAACTTGCATTAGCAAGGCTGTACAGTAGAGTAGGTGGGTAATAACCAAATAAGTTTGTGGCGCTCTGTGCTGCAGGGAGTTGGGTGAAAGTCTCTTTTCCTAAGATGGGTGAATTCCTCTTAGTGTTCCTCTCATCGGAGGGAATTTGGCACTTGAATACTTAATTAACCTTATACTACTGTTGAGCTGTGTCACGTATCTGAAGTACTGTCAGTGAGTGCTGGGGAAGGGCAGGCAGTTCTTTCTGAAATACCCTTTCAGGTAGCTGAAGTTTCCCTATTTCTTTTTCATAGTCTAGTGCTTGCTCTGCCCCTCTGAAGGGAAATTAGATCCTTCCAAATATTGGACTGTGGAAAGAAACTGTTTCTGAAATTAGAACTTCACTGTAGGTACTTCTTTGTTTAAAAAGGCCGATCTTGATATGAATGAATGACGGGTCTTAAAAAGGAAAATGAAATGGAGAATATTCGTACAACCCCAAGGAGATTTTAGGATTCTAAAAATGGTACTTTACAGCAAAAATAATTCTAGACTCGCTAAACATTCTGTTTTAGACCATTGATTTCTATTAGTGCTTGAAGTCTTGCCGAGGCAAGCACCGTAAAGCCTCTGGTTACAGGAAGGGGTATTGATCTACAGCTGTAGCCTCTGCACCCAGCAAAGCATTTGCTGTCAAAGGGTTACATAAAAGAGCCGCAGGAGTTCAAAAGCATCCATAGCTGACTCTGATTTCAGTGTAGATACAGAAGTCTGTGGGGACTATATGGTCCACAGATGGTACTGTATTCTGAACAGAATTATTGCGTCAGAAGCTTAGATCTATCTGGCTAGATTTCTTCTAGAAAGCTGAAGTAATTTGGAATGCAATTTCCAGCTGAAGGGAGGCTTTGAATGCTTTGAGGTGAGATAGGGTGAAGCCTTTTGGCTCTTCATAAGTTGATAGTGGGATTATTAAGGGCTGTGAGTGTTTTTCAAGGTATGAAGTAACTGAGATAAGCATGAATTGGTTCATATGTAATGCGTATGAAAAGCTAACTGATCTGGGAAGTTACAATCAGCTTAAATTCCAGCTATTGAATTTCTGATAAAATTAGAAGCTTTGTGATCCAACTACATTAAATAAATTACAAATTTCTTTCAAAAGGACAAAAACAAAAGGCTTGCAAAGACTACTTGATGGTTAACCAGTCTTAGAAATTCTGACTGCTTCTCTAGTAAGGAGTCTGGTCTTCCTTCAGAGGTTAATCCAGCTTGCTGTTCAGGTACAGAGCTGCATAATGGCAGTTCAAGTTAGATTCCATTGCTTTTCTTTTACTGAACAATCCAGCGTGTTGCCCCTATAGCACTTTGATTGGCACACAAAAGCCAGCAGTCAAACCAGGGTGTCTCGTTTAACAGTGCAGAACACTATTGTAATTTGTTCCCTTTCATTCTGCTCTGCACTTTCTCCTGAGTTTTGAGAAAGTGTGGGTGTACTTGACATAAGCAAGGAGTGTGTTTCTGTCTCTGAGCCTACGTACCAGGTTGTAATGTAGGCAGATTTCCCACAGCTTCACAACATCTGAGGTTAAAGATAAAAGGTAACTTACTGTTCAGTGTGTCCCGTGTAAGTCTTGTCTGCTTCTCTCCTCTTCCCCTCCAAATGAGCACGTTTGCAGGTCAAATAAAAGGCGTCTGGTTTGTGATGCCTCAGGCACGAAGAACTGCATGGAGAAACTGAAGGAAAATGGCACAGGCCCACAAACCAAATCTTAGAGCTAGTATTCTAATTATGCATGATTCACAATGTCTAGTGTAATGTAGTTATTACCAGTAAATTGAGATATGCATTTATACATAACGAAGCAATAGGAAATTATATACCAATAGCTTGAACTTCCTGCTTTGATTCTCAAATTTTGGGATCGTTTTGTTTTTGTTTTTAGAGAATGTGCTGCCTCTGTAGAGAAGGGGGCAGAATGTATAGATAGGGTCAGAAGCATGGCACCAAAACTGTAAATCAGGAACCAGGATCAGCAGAAATCGCCTTCGTAACCTCTTGTCTGGTTCGTATTAGTGCCCTGAGCATGTAAAAAGCAGGGCATGAACTAAGCATGTTTAGGGGCGAGATGAGGTTTCTCACCTGCTGCAGCTGTAGCAAAGAAAAGGGTGCAGAGTTTCTTACTTATGGTGCAGAAGGGAGCAACCGGTGGGAAAAAAGGAAAAAACAGTAGCAGAAGCAACAGATTCAAAATGAGTGTAGTAGTTGCCAGACGGTAGGTAATAAGCTTGTCTGTGGTGAGAGAAATTATTTGGAGAAGACTGAAATTAATAAGCACAGTACATATATTTCAGGTGTTGAATAGCTTTTTAATAGACAGTATTTTCAGGTAACTCTCTAGCCACATAGGCAGCTGTACTGAAGCATACTGGTACCAGCCAGCAATAATGGCATCTGCAGGAACGAACCTGAAAATACTGGTAATCTTGTATATTTTTTAAGTTCTTTGAAAAGGAGATTTTTAAAAACAGAAAATGAGATTTGATCACTGAAGGTCTTTATCTTCTGCAACACGGGTTGCAATATAATCTTTCTTTCCTTTATTTCACTTATTAAATAAAAGGGAACTTGGGTGCCATCTTTCCGTAACCTTTTATTCTGCTTTCTGTAATATCTCCCGAGTCCTTCAGTGAGTAACGCAGTGAATTTCTGCTGGCGGTTTGAAAATAACACAGGATGTGGCACAGTCGATGTCACCAACGCTTTCCCTGTTTTCGAGTAGAATACTAGCGTGTTACTGCAGAATTCCATACTTCTAGCTTAGCTTCATTTTGCAGGTGGGCTTAACTTGTGCAGAAAACTTCTCCATGTACAGAGGCTCGGTCCTCTTTCTTAAGCAGAAAGAGGTGGCGTCTCAGAGGAAGGAGTTGTGTCAAGTTAACTCCTGTTCGTACTGTGTAGCCAACCGTCCATAAAGCTCCTTGATTTGGGTTTAGAATAGGGCCATGTTTTTCTCACGAATGCTTTCTAGATATACAAGAATTGCCAAATAAATATAGGAATATTATAAGAGAAGATTTAACTATTTTACTGTACCGAAGTTAGATGAAATGAAATTCTTTGAGCCAACTTCTTCAAGAAAAACTCGAATTGGTAAAACAAGTTCAGCCCAGCAGTTAACTGTGGCCACCTAATGCTGAGTTGGGTATTTTTTTAGAACATTTCACGTGGTTTTAAACTGTTATGTATGTTTTCTCTTGTGTGATGAATAAGCACTTGGATCCATTCTTCATACTTATCCTCTCCAATATAAAACCTGGGGAGTAAGCTCCTTTAGGGCTTCAGTGAAGATATCTTCCTTTTGAGAAGTGAAATCTAACAGCAAAGGAGAAGTAGTAATTATAGATTGTTTAAAAATAACTTAGTATTTACAAACCAGGTTAGGGAAGACTTCTTATGCTGACCTCCTGATGGCATTACTCACGGGGGTTAGTGGAGAGAATTACCAGTATCACTAGGATCTATGTACTCGCATTGCACGTGTTTTACATGGTAACAGTATAAGAATGTTTCCCTGCAAATTCTGATGTTTTTTTCCAAAAGGCAGCTTGCTTTTATATCTATGCATCTTTGAGGATTTCGAGATAAGATTTTATTCTTTTGACGCTGTAAAGAGGAACTGTTTAAAAATGAACTTGGAAACTCTGCACCTGTATACAAATTTTTTTAGCAATAAAGCAGCACAGGCTGAGAATGCACTAAGACTTGATGTGTCGTTTGTTCAAAAGACAGATTAACCAAGTTGCAATACACCGATTCTTCAGGCAGGTGCTTCTTCCACTTCTGAGACGTTGCCGTACCTTGGTCGGTGCTTACCAATTTGAGATAAACGCCCGTGTGCTGTATGGCTGCTTTGGATCCAGCTGTTCCAGCAGATCTCAGTCACAAGAGGCTCTCTCTGGCTTCCTGGAATGCAACTGAAGAAAACTTGTCGCTCTACTGCAACTTAGTATAAGACGGGCAACCTATCGAGTAAAAGCTTCAAAGGTTGTTTTAAACAGTAGCAGGGGAGCTTCTGATGCTTGTAAAATAGCTTGCCTAGAAAGACTAATTCTCTGACAACTGTTTCACATTCACGTGGAATGTTTATTTTGGCAACTCAAACCTTTCAACAACTCCTTCAGCATCAACGTGTCACAATCTATAGGGAGGCACAACTTTCCTTGTGATTGCTGCTGGAAGCAGCTTTGGGAAGGTCTGTAATGCAGCAGTAAAGACAAAACCTCCTGAGGACTGTGTTGAAGAAGCCACAGCTACCAACACTGCTGTGAACCTTCCGAAACTTCTTAGAGATTGCTAACTCTTAGGTTAGCTTATAAAACACTAACTGTATGATTGTTGCTTCACTTACCCGCTTCACCTTAATTTCTTTCATTTTCTATTTGCTTTTCTCTCTAGGTTCCAGAGAAGACAACAGCCAGTAGCTCATTTAAGACTAAAAATAGCTGTGACCTGACCACGAGACTTGCTTTTGAAGGAGGTGTTTGTTTAAAGAGAGAATACATCTATCCTGAGCCAGACTGGCCCTGGCTACATATCTCTTGAGATATCTAGCTAGAAGAGATTTGGTTCCACACGAGGAAACTGAATATTCATTCATTAACTGTAGATTCCAGCAGAATTTGAGCCTGGGTCAGGGTGAAATTGAAAGCTGAATCTTTCAGGGAGAGAAGTTCAAACATGACTCAAACTGGAGCCTTTGGTTTAAATTGCTATCTTAGTAAATATTTGTTGCACACTGCTGACAATACAGTTGCGTCTTATTCGTTTAAATTAAGGTGGTTTGCTTCTCAGAACAAGTTTTACTTAGCAAACTGTGCTGCTGTGAGTGCCAGCAGGTCTATTGGGCAGGAGTCAGTGCCAGGAGAAAACATTGATGAGCAGACACAAAGAACCACACAGTGACTCAGTAGAGCTGAAGTCTTCCCAGCTGAAAAGATAAGCCAAATGCAGTTTAAAAGTGAGCTTACAACTCACATGATACTTTGTAGTTCTGTATTATACATATTAGTGAATTTTATCACTTTTATTAAAAAAGAATAGTTACAACTGTAAAGATTATATATAAAAATGCAACTAACAGCTGCTTTCTTTTCCTCTCAGGGGGTGGATTCTTAGCTAAATGAAGCAAGAGAACTTAATACTGTTTATATTATACGCAGTACAAATGTAAAGCTTTATGACAAGGAAGGAGTCAAAAGTGAGTAGTGTCATTATCAACCATGTTTCTGAGACTGATACAACAACAAATAACTGCCACTTAGAAGTAATGCAGAAGTGAAGTTACGTAATGGAAAACACCTGATGGGGAGGGTGTTTGCACAAGGTGTGTTTAGTGACAAAACCCCAGTTAAAGACAAGCAGTTCCTTTAATGTAATTTAAGTAATGAAGTCTTAAAAAAAATTACTTGTTCTTGACCATGAAGTAGTCAAATAGAACTCAAAACTTTACATGAGTATGAAGTGACAGTTGTTAAGAACAACAGCTCTCTAGTTAAGGGTTCAGCCTAGAGCAGACACTGAAAAAACATGTAGCGTTATAGGCAGTGAAGCAGATCTTAAGAGTGAGTAATGCTTCCTTCAGGTGTTTTGATAGCCCAAATTTAGCTGTCATTGAAAAGCACGACATTTCTGCACTTAAACAAGTTGTAAAACATGGATAATAACCATTGATGATAACCATCCACAGCTGTGAAATTTAATAGAGATCCGCTTCCTTCCCAGCAGAACAGCTCTTAACAAGGGTATGTTATTGCTTAATCAGAACAGACTGAGACAATCCAGAAGTCTTAATCAAAAAAGGCTCAATTTTATTGAAGGCAAGTACTCACAGACTAAACTTGATGGAGCAGACAGAACTTGATCCATGCAGCCACGTGCCTGCATTTCCAGATGACTCTGGCGGAAGCAAGCATTGTACCTCAATGTGAAATCTATAACCTCACGCTCCAGTTAGTTTTACACCATATAGATTCACCAAGCACAACTGTGCAGCTTCTGGGAAATGCTAACTCGCTCCTTTTGCGGGCCACACGTACAAGCAAATTCTTTCAAAGAATTCATTGGGAGGCTATTCAGAAGTCTGACATGCCAGATGCAGCTAATGAACCACTTGACAAACAGTTAGCTGCCATGAATATTCTGTATGTACCAAAGGATAGAACAAAAACCTTAGAACTTCTTAAAAACCTTTAAATTCCAACACTTCTTCTCAATTACCATTATGATAGTGTGTTTTGTATGGTTCTATAGGCCTGATTTTATTGTTGCAAAAAGTGTTCTACCCTCTTGAAGTCATTATGGAGAATCACAGCCAAAGTTATACAGTCTTAGAGAATTATGCGCTGCACGAGTAAGCTGTTCATGTTGGATTTTCAGGTGTTCCCCTTAGGCTGAAGAGATGCACTGAAGTGGCAGTTCTTTCTGTGTGCAGATAAAGTGACAGATCAGACATCTGGTGCCTTCATCAAAATGATGAAACTCAGCAGAGCTGCAGAAATGACTCCGGCAGTTCTTTCAAATGACACGTTCTTTCTTAGTATCGACTATTGTGTATCCTGGCATTAGGGCAATTGCATGTGATGCAGAGCTCTGTTTTCTGCCATGTTATTTTGTTTCAGTTGCTCCACCTTCTTCAACAGCAATTCAACACGCATGTGTGCCATCACCAGGTCTTCTTTCAGCTAAGAACAAAAAAGAAAGAAAGAGATGGGACTTGTAAAATTAGAGAACGAAAGCTCTGGGTGTTTCATGATCTGCATCCCACTTTCGGTGGCTAAAGAGCAGATGACTTTCAAAATGGAAAATGACGCTGGACTTTCGTTATGTTCTATGTCTAGAAAAGCCAAAACTAACCAAGACTCAAATCAGAAACCTGTGCTAGAAAGAAATGAATGTGAGTCAGCATAACTAGTGTCAGAGAAGCATGGAAACACTCCACTTGAGGAGCTGCTGAAGCTTGGCTGTAATCAGGGCCATCTTTTCTAGTTACGTAGTTACATGTTTTTACGCAGCCATTGACCTTGTTGTACAAGATTTGGAGACTGTGTCAGCATCAGTGTGGGACAACACCTCAAAAATGCTATTTCTAGAGTTTGGGGTTGAAGTTAACACATGAAAAGCACCGTAGGCAAGATAGATCTTTATATCTTTTATCTTCACATCTTAATGATGTATCATTAAGATATATTTTAAAAAGCAAAGAATAAAGTCGAACACTTGCTCTGATCAATGCACAGCTCCTCTAAAATGCCACAACACATGTTTGCAATGAAGCATTCATACTTTTATCTCAGAATAATCTGTCTCAGCTTCAGGGGAACTTATGCCTGCATGACAGTTTTGCATTTTAGTGTCACTTCCCATATAAAAATACTGGAATCCATTTCAATTTAACAAATTTGTATATATATATTTTTAATTCCTCAACAGTGGCTTTTCAATTCTAGGCACAACACAGTAGCAATAGTTAGGAAAAGTTTTATTTAGAAAGGATTCTCTTTGTTTTGTTTTCAACATGTAGAGAAGTACCCTTCCCTCTTGGCAACATTTAGGTAGCAAAAAAGCCCATACACATTCACTAAAGAAAGTAAACAGCGCACTGACATCAGAAGATTAGCTAGAACTTGGTATGTGTTGCAGATACAGTAATATTATCAATATTTCTGGCTAATTAAAATACTTCATATCAAGAAATATTCGTATTGCTTGCTATTTTCATACAAAGTCATGTGGAAACCTTACTTTCTCCATTTGATCCTTTAGGGTCACAGCAGGAAATTTCACCTTAGAAGCTTCGATTATCATTTTGCTTTTTAAGAGATAACTGGAAAACAAGTGGGGAGAAACAAGTTGTTGAAAACAAGAAGTTGCATTCATTTAGACAGACTATTTAAGCTGATTTTAAAGCAGATAAAACTATTCCCTAAAGTTCTCCATAGAATGAAGATATTAAAAACCATAACATGTTTACTTCCAAATCATAGAATATCATATATTCTATAATCAGGTCCATCTATTGCAGACTTGTTTTGATAGCTCACATTAGTTAAAGTGGACCTGGAACTGAAGGAGGTCTCAGTACTGCAAATAGCTAAATTAAAACTTTGATGTAAGATGAGGAGACTCAAAAGGTATAAGGTGGATCAGATGTTATTATGACAACACAAAGCTAGAACAGAATATTGAAATTGCACAGTGATGCTCTCTATCAAAAATAAAGCAGCTTTTGTTAGGTGTATGTTAGCTGTATTCATGCTGGAATAACTTGCAGACTGCCATGAAATCCCTGACTGTCAAACCCAGGGCAGGACACCTACCAGAAGATGCTGTTCTTGAAGAAACAGAAGAAGCCTCGGAGATAGGCCAGGTCTCTGAAGGCAGAATAAAGAACAAAGCCCACAACCGAGCCACACGACTGACAAGACAGTGTGTTGTACGCACTGAAAGGAAATGCAGAACAACTGTATTATTTACAAAGAGCTTCTGAAACCACGGATACTGCTTCTGGCTTGTCAGAGGACACTGGATCGTTGCCTCGATCAGGACAGTAACGTGTTAACGCTTTGTCCTTGCAGAAACGATACAGATTAAGTGTGGATGTAAACAGGCGCGGAAAACCCCTGTAATAAAGTTGAAAGGAGAGATGAAATGCACAGCGCATCACGCAAAACGCTTTAGGCTGTGAGACTCCAACGTGCCGTAAGGGTGTTGCTACGCACCATCCCGTCAGGGCTCCCTCCAGACCGACCATCAGCGCCTCCTCGCACAGCACGTTGTTGGTGACTCCTGCGGAGAGAGGAGAAGCGCGTGGAGAAGCAGCGTGCGGAACCAGCCCCGGCCCGGCCCGCAGCACTGACTGAGGCAGACGAGGAGGCCGAGGCGCTGCTCCTCCAGGGCGCACAGATGCAGAGAGTCGCCCAGCACCGCCCAGCACCCGCGGCACTGGAACACGGCGCAGTCCTCCGATCGCAGCTCGCACCACCGCGGCACCTCTGAAGTCGGAGGAGGAGCCGGAGGAGGCTCAGGGGAGAGCGGCCGCTCCACCACGATCGTGCCGCGGATCTGCGGCTCCTCGAAGAACCGCCGCAGCTGCCTCCGCACCGCCATCTCCTCCCGCCCGCCGCTGGACCGCGCCGCCCGCCTGCCCGACCTCGCCGTGGGGGCGTTGCTATTGGGCAATATAGACGTCAATCCTCGCTGCACGAGGCTATTGGGAAATGGGCTGCAGCGCCTCGTTCTGGCGCCCAATCGAGCAGGAGACAGCGAGAATTTCCCGAGTTTCCGGGGCCAATCACGCTTTAAAACAGTGCGCTGGCGGCCACGGCAGCCATTGGGCGATTCCCGTGCATTTAAGCCCGCCTCCTTCACCCGGCCCGACCAATGGCCGGCCGCGGCGGGAGAGTTCGAACGGTGGGGGCGGGAGCAATGCGCTGCGCGTCGGTTAAGCGCGAGATTCGAAGAGCGGCGGTTGGCAGAGGAGCGATGATGGCGCTCTCCTCACAGCTCCAGTCCTTAGACGCGCTGAAATATGTCGAGCTGCAGCAGGTCGCCAAGGCTGCCGGCCTGAAGGCCAACCTCCGGGTGAGTGGGGGCGGCCGGGAGGAGCGGTGGGGGGACGCGGTCCTATTGTGGTGCTGTTGTGGCCGCCGCACTTAGTAAATCAGCGTTCCCTCGGGCTCTGAGGGCGGTGAGAACGGGCGGTGTGTCCGGGAGCGGCCTCGGCCGTTGCAGCCTCGGTGCCGGGGCCCGGTCCGCTTTGTCAGAGGCGGCTCGTGCCGGCCTGGCCGCTCGAGAGCCGTTCCGTGTTGTTACTGCTGCCCTCCGCAACTTCCTGCGGGGGGAGGTGCCTCGCGTTCACCGCTGTCAGCCGGACTGTTGTTTCGGCCCGCCGGTGCTCGAGCCTTGCTGGAATGTGAGCGGTGGAACTCGATGGTCTTCTGATGGAACGTCCTTTCCAATAGAGCCGTTCCGCTTCTGTTAGCTCCGACGGTACTCACGGGCCGAGACGGATGTTTATACGTGGCGTGAGCAGCGCAGGAGAAGCTGCTGCGAGAGCCTGGTACAATTGTAGCTTGTGTTGAGCTGTGCGGTGCTGCTGGAACAGTCTTGTTCAGTACCCAGCAGCTGCACCTCCAGGCAAACGGCTGGGCGGGCTGGGTTTGGGCAGTGTCCTGTTTGATGGCTCTGTGCAGCACTGAGTTCATCTGTTGCTTTGGTTTCTCTTCAGGCTGATAAACTGTTGAAAGCACTGAAGCAACACTTCCAAGGAAGAATGCAAGAAAATGAAAACACGGTAATAGATAATTAGGCAGCCCTTCTTTTCCAGAAAGAACACTTTAACTTCGTTACATGCTGTGCTCTACCATTTACAGATACCGTTTTTTAGCATAATATTAATTGTAATAATCAGTTTTTTATAGTGCTTTTAGTTTAATGCGCTCACGCATTGATAGATGTGTGAATGTTTGATATGCCCTCTTAAACAACAGAAGGCATTAATTCTGCCTTAAATGTATCTGTTAGTATCAGTACCAAACTACTCCCTGTAACCATTAAGGTTTAAATTTCCTAATTTTATATTCTGTACCCCCATGTATTTTACATCTGCAATTCACTTACACTGACGTTATAGCAAAAGAGGAAGCTGTAGAGAGACCTCATTGTAGCCTTACAGTATTCAAAGGGAGCTTATAAACATGAAGGAAATCAGCTTTTTACATGGGTAGATAGTGATAAGACTAGGGGGGAATGGATGTGAACTCAAGGAAGGGAGATTGAGATTAGATGTTGGGGTAGTTTTTTTTTACAGAGTGGTGAAGTGATGGAACCAGTTGCCTGGAGGATACTGTGACCTTAGAGGTTTCAAGGCCAGGCTGGATGGAGCCCTGGGCAATCTGATCTTGTAGTACTTGATCTAGCAGCTGGCAACCCTGCCTGTAGCAGGGGAGTTGGAACCTGCTTCTCTTTGAGATCTTTTTCAACCCAAACCATTCTACGATTCAATACAACTGATGATTCTTTTATTCATTTGTATTAGTTATTTTCCTTATCAAGTTTTCTATGGGCCAAGATATCACATCTAACACTATTTTATCCTTTCATGAGGAAATTGTGTAATCTTTTGCAGCTTGTATATTTCTGAAGGGTAATTTTCACAGATCCTGAATGAAGCTGCTATCCTCCAAGTCAGGTCTCAAATACTTAGTGTTTATTCAGTTGTTTTTTAAATAGTCATTTACTGAATATCAGTACTACGATTATTTTATTATGTAGCTTTTCCATGGAAATGTAGTTAAGGTGTTCCAGGAAATCTAGATACTGCCAGTTACTCTGCTACTTAAGTGTATTCTTGCTTTCACCTGTGTGAAGTGCCTTTCCCACCAATAGTGTTGAAGCTGCCCCTTCAGAGAACCTATCTCCTGTATGTCTATTACATGTTATGGTACTTTTCTGATACAGAGTTCTGAAAAAAGTGCATCTGCTTCAATGGACTCTGAATTTATACCTAATCCAGCGTGTTTCATTACAAAAAGATGTAAAGAAAAGAAAGCAACCAGGAAAAAGAAGAGCTCTGATTTGGAAACTAATGACAGTGAAGAGAACACAGGGTCCACTGCTGAGATGGAGGTAATTTGTATTGCTTTCTTTTGCATGTCTGTGTCTTCCAATGAAACTGGAGATTTAAAATAAAGAAAAAGGCTTGATTAATTGCTACCAGATTAGCAGGTAAGGGTTTTGTTTTTGTATGCAGGTGTACAGAAAACAAGTACTTTCTACCACAGGTCTTGTCTAATTGGACCGCACGCTACTCCATAATGAACAGGAATGTGTTCGTGTGATTAGTCTGAAAAACAGAAATCCTCCTGAGGAAATGCATGATTACCTACACTGGGTATAGGACTGATTTCACTAGTTCATCATAGTATCTGAATATTAAGCAGCTTCAGGATTTGGATGAGTGAGAGAGTGAAGTCAAAAATGTGCAGAAAACTTAATGGTAGGGAGTTAAAGGGAAATGATGAGATGAGAGGTGTTGGTCTTCTTCGCAGCATGAGTAAATGAAAGCCAGTGGTAACTAAACCTATAATAGTCAAAAGCAATGTAGAAATTGAATGAGTTTTTTCTTGAAAATAGTTTTGTTAATAAAAGGAACATTATGCTGAAATGTTACAATCGTGCAGATAAGAGCCTTAATACCGATAATTATAAGCATTTCCTAGCTTATATTCAGTTGCATTTCAGAAAGCCACTTGCTCAATCTCCCCCTGAAAGCAGGGCATGCTATGAGGTGAAATCATAATGCTTGGGGCTTTACATAAGCTGATTTTTTTAAAACTGAAGTGTGGCTGCTACACCATCTCTCTAGACACCCATTTCACTGACCAGCTGCTCTCAGAACAAGATCCTTTTCTTATATCCAGTTGGAACAAAGAGTTTAATGAAGTATGCTTAACTGTAGGGGCATTCCGAAACAAAAGAGAATGAAGTGCCTCAGGTTGACTGTGAAAAGGGAAAGATGGTATTCCAAAACCTGGAACAAGTTACTAAAAAAAGAGCTAATGAGAACCCAAGCATGGCTACTGCTGAGAAGAAGCCAAAGAGGACTAATACTAAAAGCACTAGAGCAGAATGTAAGTAAACACTTCCATAAAAATAAGCTTTGTAGTACTTCAAATTTGCAGACAAAAATAACGTAAAAAGTAAATGTGCCATGTTTAGTGATCTTTACCTTTCTGAAAATGCCAGGAAACGAGGGGGGGGGGGGGGGGAGGTTAGGAGGGGGTGGAGGGGTGGGAGAGAGGGGCTTGTTTAGGATCAGTGCCTTCTGGAATATGCCTCATTATTAATTCTTTTTTCTTTGGATGAGTGGGCTTTGTCATTGCCTTCTTGGGGGTAGAGCTACTATAAAAAGATATGCAGACAACGCCCTTGTTAATTTGTTAACACACAAACACTGTTAGGCAGTATAATGGTGGATTGCTTCTATATCTGATTTTCTTGACCTTAGAGCATGATGCTACTGAAAATATGGTCTCACTTCTCCACTCCTCTGTGCGTGCAGCTGATCTAGAGAGGGATTAAGTTTATCTTCCCTATCTTGTTTGATAGATTCACAAAAAATCCTTGGACACATCCCATTGTTTGCCTCCTGTTAAGTGTAACAGTCCTTGTGATGTACTGTGGGTATCTTTGCCCTTTGATAGAATTTAAGGGACGTTCTTATCAGAGGTCATATGTAACTTCAAAGCTAATTAAGAAAATGAAAGTTTTCTATGAAGCTTCTGTTAAAAGAAAATAAAATATGTTTAAAAAAAAAAAAAATGCTTTGGCTGAGGCAGTACTAAAATTACCTTCACGCTGACACTTGAAACAGCGCTCATCTCTTCCCATAACCACAACTATAAGTAGCTATATTGCTTTAATTTTTTTTTTCCTCTCAGCAGTAATTTCAGATGGCAGGATAGCTGTGTAATAGAGGAAAAACTATAACTACGTTTAGTGGAAGACTTTGTATGTTGGTATTGCCATAGTACTGATCTGAAGGCAGGGATGATTGAAGGAGTTTAGGCTCTTGTGTTTATATTTAAGGAGGTGGCAGAAAGGCTGGTTAAAAGATGTTTTCACTTATCAATATTTTAAAAACATTAGTTTATTAACTGGATAAAGACCTGTGACTTGTAGTTGCTTACTACAAGCAAAGTTCTCTTGTTAACTCCTCCTGTGAAATACTTTAGTATGGAGAGAAAATAACCTGGTGTGACTGTCAAATTTGTTCTTCACTTTGTAGTTTGTCAGGGCTTTTATCATGCTCTTGAGTATCATTTAAAAGGCTTTTGAGATACTTAGGACTTACCTATTTTAAATGAGGCTTTTATTTCTTGAAACCTAAGCCACTTCAAGGATACGAGGTATATTTTCTCACAAGTGCTTTAATAAAGGGCTGTAATAATGTTGAAATATTTTTCTAGTAGTTGTAACAGTTTTGTTTAATCTTCCTGTGCCAGGTGGTCCTCGCCCTGCAGGACAGAAGATTCCTTTGCTTGTTGGCAGTGCATCTAAGCCTGGGAAAACAGGGCTGAAAGCTACTACACCAAGTAAGATAATCTTCCATGATTAAGTATTTCCTGTGTGTGAAGGGAGATGAATTGCAGGCTTTGCAAAAAATATAAATCTGGTTTCTATGGAACACGAGACTGTCTTCTCTTTAGAAAGTTCAAAAAAACCCACTCAAATCAGCCCAAAAAAAGCCAACAACAAAACAAACCCAGGACTGTAAAGTTACGTTGATGTTTATCTTCCCACTTGTATATTTGGTGTCTTCTAGATATAATGCTTACACTTTTCAAAGCAACAAAGAGCAGGAAGGTGTGCTGTGACTGCGATTCCAATTTGTTTAGTTTAGTTTAGTATTTTTCAATACTATGGTTGTGATAACAGTTCATCATTTTGTAGAATACGCTCACTTGTTTTTATTACTTGACAACGAGAATATTTATCTTTTTGCTTTAACCATGGAATTCTCTAGAGCATCCACCATGTAACCAACTGTGCAGTTGATGTAGATGTTGTTGCATACTGTTCAGTTACCTGTGGGTACCCCAGCTTTATTTAGAGGTATATGTTACGGTCTTTGAGGCCATAACAATAGGTGTTGTAAACTGTGTGAAGCAGCAGGCTTCCTTAGGAGTCTGTCAGATGCACAACTCTATTATTTTTGTAAATTCTTAGACTTTAAAAAGCTGCATGAAGCTCACTTCAAGAAAATGGAGTCCATTGCTGATTACATTGAGAGGAAGAAAAAAATGCTTGAGAACTGCAGCAGCTCCCTCAGTGAAGCCAAGGTAAGTGCTGACAAATGAAGGCATTCATTGTTACCATATTCTTATTTCCACAAGGGCTCCACGGAGTCTCTTCAGAGCAGTTAAGAATCTGGCCTTGTGCATGTGGGATGGAGTACTATGACTGGAGTCGTACATAACTGGTTCCATGCAGTTTCTCTGTAGTTTCATGTAACTTATGTGTTAATGGAGTATGGCTACAAATATTTATAGGAAACAATAAATAGTTTAATAATCTTGTGTAATATGTAACTCTCAGTTATTTGTGAAAGGGTCCCCTGGAACTTCTGTTAACAGGCATTTTTTAATTGCTGCAGAACATAACCTAAGGGATGGATTGTTTTCCAAATAAAACCAAATGGGGATTAAACAAAGATTTTTTTGTTGTGCCTTAAAGAACTTTTGTTCAATGACTGCACATGACTCTGTTAGTAAGTAACGTATGTGGCTTCACAGTGGCTTTGAGTTAGTGCACATATGGCACCTGCAAAGGAAAGCCTCTTTCTGGGCATGGCAGGCTTATAAAAATAACAGCAATATGTCAATGAATAGGTGAATGTTAATGGATGTACCAAAATAGTAACACTGAACTCCTGAACTTATGTTTCTTGTTCTTTACAGCATACAATGTATGAATGTGTGCTTAAGACTGATTTTGACAGGTGCTGGCCAAAAAAACCCCACAAATCATTTAAGTGCACCAGAAAAAGGCATTCTGTAGCAATTCTACAGTGTATGTTTTTAGATGAATTTAATGATATAAAATCTTAAGATTAAAACGCTTGCCTTCCATTCCCTTTTTAACCATAAGAGACTGTACAGTTGTCATACATACTATCGTTTCCCTGCTTCTTACAACTACCTTCTCAATGGAAAAACTTAGCAGATCGTGCTGACTCGTGATTTACTTTTCCCTAGAAATGTACCAGTGGCAAAACACTCTTATTCAGCCCCAATCCAGAACGAGGCAGATTCTCTGGCACTTGTACTCCTAGTAACCTTCGACGCTCACCACGCAGTTTGCTGAACACTGGAAGTCAAAGTGTTTTGTCTAGGAAATCTTCATTTAATCCTTCGGTTCTCTCAACAACCAAAATGAATGTCAGGTAATAAGAATGAACCTATCTATTAGTAATATAATATGACATGCTTGAAGTAGTAAACGTAGACTGCGATTTGACTACCTTATTACTACTCCAAGTATGACCCAGATACAGTTATAAAGCTAGGTTGAAAGATAGAACTGACAGCTTTAGGCAATACAGTAAAGATTTTTATCTTAATTCTTTATTCAGCTGTTTGACTGTAGAGGAAACTTGCCTCACTTCCAGCTTTCATTTCTCTAAGCAACCCAAGCCAATTTTTTTTCCTCTTACTGTGTAGGCATTCAGTTTTGTCAGCAACTTAATAGTATCTCCTATATTTGGATTAATTTGTCATTGAGATGACTTAACCAGAACTCAATGTAGTATTCCAAGTGAAGCTTGCAGTGGACTGCAAATACTCTGTGCCCACATAGCAACAGGGCTTCATCTTGTGATCAACTGACATGAGCAGGTTGCTTTTAACACATGGGAACCAAACTGATACCAGAAAGTTGTCATGACTTGCTAAATAGATGATCTCATACCTGATGTTATTAAGCCTCGCCTCGTTTGCTTTTAAGACACTATGCATGTTTCATTAAATCCATAAATAAGCAATTACATCCTGATTTATTTATTT
The DNA here is from genome assembly GCF_039878825.1 of Excalfactoria chinensis. NCBI lineage: Eukaryota > Metazoa > Chordata > Aves > Galliformes > Phasianidae > Excalfactoria > Excalfactoria chinensis. The sequence goes on along the minus strand of NC_092829.1, from coordinate 33,510,126 downwards.
TTTTACTTTTATTTTTGTCATAAATAATTCTTTTAATGCTTAATAGTGATTTTTCTTGTCTTGAACAAAAATCTTCTTAAAGAATTGAACATACAGTCCTTAAAAGTATTCTTTTGCACACGTTTCCTTTCAGCAAAAGTGATTGTTTCTGTTGTTTTTCCTGTCTTCTAATGGTTGTACTAACACCAACCACTTGCTTTCACTTGGCTTTCTACAGCAGCTAAAGTTCAGCTTTGGATATCCCTTATTTTATACTTACCACCCTACTAACGGCAGGTTAATCTGGTGTCTCTATTGCATTCCTTTGAATTTTTCTCATATCCTTCACTTCCTAACACTTGTGTGCCAAGTGAATAATTGTCAGGACTATTTTTTTGGCTCCTGAATAAATATTGTGTATGTGTGTTGGTTTTTTTCTGCTGGTAAATCAGTACGTCTTCTAATATTGACCAACTCCTAAGAATGAGTTATTTATGTTATGGGATTTGTAACTTTTGCTGTTAAGTGATTTGACTGTTCATACTTCAAGGAACATTCGATCTGGAATTCTCAAGCTCAGTCTAGACACTTCCATTTTATTCTGAATGTGCTAATTTTGATTTCCATGCTTTCTCTTCCTATTTATCCTATCTCAAATACTCTGTACCATTTTGTTTTCTTCCTGTGGTGATGACAACAAATGAAAATAACTCATTGTGTCTTTAGTGCTTTGTGTTGCATGTGTTTTGTGTTGCTTTTTTTTTCCCCCTCCCTGCTGCAGCCCTACTTGATTCTTTAGCAGTGTGTAGAAGGAAGCTCTTTCAGAATTTATTTCCATGTCATTTGTCCAAAAATATTATGGAATGCAGAGGCACATCCTGCAGGCTTTCAGTCTCATCGTTGATGAGACTATTAATTCACAAAAGATTTTTCAATTTATTTCACGATTTCGCACATGTATTAAAAAATATGTGTATATTTAGATTTGCAGCACACAGTTCTTAGTATACAGTTAGCTTATTGCATCCAAATATATTTGACTTCTGAAGTAACAAGATAATCATCTCTTTAAAATTTCTACTGTTATTTACAGATGTTAATGATGGTTCACAAGCTGAAAATTGTTAAAGGCATTTTTAGTGCAGTTTGTGTTACCTGTGAATATCTTTACTAGTCGTCATTTTCATTGTAAGTGCAACACTTGCTCCTTGTTTTGTGATATTGCTTGCATTCCTTGCAGGTGACTTTGTCTTGATTATCTCTAATATCTTTCAGGTTCTCTGAAGCCACAAAAGATAATGAGCATAAACGTTCTCTTACTAAGACTCCATCTAGGATGTCTCCATATGTGGAAGAGATCTGCACACCTGATAGCCAGAAAAGCTGTGAACCCTTAAATGCAAAAAACAGCAAGAGAAGCACAAGAAATAATGATCTTCCTGCATTAAAAGGTAAAGTAAATAGTAAATACTTGTCTTTTTCACGTCAAGACGTGTTGCACTGAATGTTTGTATGACTTGTGGACCTACTCACTATTAGTTTATATATTTTAATTTCATTCACAAATACATGAGTGATTCTATAGAAACTGGAGTAGTTTCTTTCCTTCAATTTCCAGTTTCTTGGTTAGTAAGGTAAGATTTAAACACAGAGTAAGTGCAAAGACTTTGAATACCTGGCTACTTACAGGAAAGACTAATGTACTGTGAGGGATTTAAAAAAAACTTAAAGATTGCGGACCACATGGTAAAAGCTTCATGTGACATGTACGGGGATAAATGTGCACTGCAGATGTGTCGCTGATGCGTTGTTGATGTCTTCTCAGAGTTCTCATTCTCCTTGTGAGATGGACACAAGACAATCTGATATTATTACCTCAGCAACCCTAGTTAGTTTGGAATCCAAAATGCTATAAAACCCTATCTGTAGGGAAAATAAGTCTTCTGCTCACTAGTAATCTGCAACAGCAAAGCACATTGATGCACTGTGCTCACCACTGCTGTTGGCCTCCATAAGCATTCAGCCAAGCATCAGTGAATGTGAATGTGCACCCAAAGAGGAAGTCATTTCCACGCCTTTGCTTCATATGTGCTTTCATGTCAGACACTGGTTTGTCAGACTTGCCCCCTTGCTTTCATCTGTCACACAACAACAAAACATAACGGAATTCTGGTGGGAAGGCTCAACCTCTGCTGCCATACCAACAATATCCATGTCTGCCATCACTGGTTGACATAATAAAATAGGAGGCATTACTTCTGGAGCCACCCTTGTAAGACAGATACTATAATGAAGTCAGAGGTATTTCTCTCTGGTAAGAGAGTGCATGCAGAAATCCAGCAGAGAGACACGATCAGTTTTAAGCTGAATATCTGACTGCAGCTCTATCCGTTCTGTTTGAAGACATACAGAACGTAGGTTTGTGTTGACTGAAAAAAATGGAAGTGCAAATAGATTTTAAGCAATTGGTTTTTTTGCAGTCCTGAAACCTATTCTCTAATTCCTTAATCAAAATGGAAAGCATGGCTGCTTTTTGGTTGGTTTGTTTGTTTTGCTGTTCACAGGACTATGTTTAGCCAGTGTATGCATGAACTTCTTTGCCACCCCTTGAGCTGGCACTGCACCTTCCCTGGTATCAGCACATATGTGGTTAATAGCACAATGCTGTTTGGTTGCTGCTGAGTAATGGCTGTGGAGCTGCTGCCACGATGGTGTAGAGCAGGGAGTGGTTGTGTTGTGAGCTGTGTGGAGCAGATAGAGAAGCTTAATGCATTGCCATATAACTGATTCACTTACCTACTCATGGCTGTAGGCTGTTCCTCTTGCATCAACAGTGAGAAGCTACTAACAAGACGTAAAGTGTTTTGTGTGCTTTTAGATGTATTCTAACAAAATGTTAGTAAAATGAGAGACAACATGATCAGTGAATCCAGGGATTCTGAAATTCTGAACTTATGTGACAATCACTACAACAGACTTGCGATGTAGCAGATCAGCTGCTTAGCAGAATGCTATTTAAAAGCAGAGCGTAAAGATACTTCATGACTTCTGCCCTGTCTAGATCGGAGAGCTTCCTCTTGCCAGTGAGCTGTTTGCAATTCTGTCTTCAGTGGTAGGAGGCAGTGTTTAATGACTCTTTAGTCTTGATGGTCGTCAGGCACTTTCCAAGTTGCTATGTACACCAATGTTCCTGCTACTATTAGTAAGCATGGTATCTTGCTGCCTTTTGTAGCTGTTACCCCATTCAAGTTTGCAGCTCAGTCTGCAGAATCATCAAGCACCAGGAAGGTATTTGATCTCCAAGCAAGTCTTTCAAGGCCACTTCGGTATCAACCACATAAAGGTACTGCACTGTTTATGTTACTTATAGCAAAGTGTTTGTAAAATAAGCCACTGAGCAAACTTCCTATATTGTGGTGTGAATTGACTCTTTTTACCCTTTTTCTTGAGTTTTCCACATAGCTTGTGCACTGATGTGAAAGTTCTACTTTCAGTATGTTTTAAGAGCCTCCCTCCATACTGAAGGAAAAATCTCCAACAAAATTTTTTATAAATTGGAGTAAACATTCTGTGTATTCAGTATAATACAAGAATATGTGGATAATTCTGTACACGGTAATGCTCGTTTAAAAAGTGCACTTCTGTAGATGGAAAACATCTGAAGTGTTTGTTGCATACAGACTGTTACCTGGAAAACTGCTCATAAGAAATGGGCTGGTGAAGCTAATCTATTATGCAGCTGAAGAGGCATTTTGTCCTGAAGGCCACAAGCCAGCTAGTGTAAAATGTACAAGAAGTTGAAGCAAACTGTCGCTAAAGGTAGTAATTCAGTACCTTCCCTTTGCCTCTAATTTGTAGGACGACTAAAACCTTGGGGAGAACTTAAAGAAAATGCTCCCCCAAAGAAGTCTGTCAACAACAGCATCACCTCACATAAGAGAGACTACAAACAGCCACATCTCCAGACAAGGTCAGTACAACAGTATGTTTTCATTAAAAGTGTCATTTAAAGTCACGTGATGATTCGTTGAGCTCTTTGAGCATTAAAGTATACAGTTTAGGAAAGAATACTTTTTGTATTCATTTTGTAGTTCAATACCTAACAGCTATGGGTTTGATAGATCTCTTTCTGTGAAAAGCTATCAATTCTAGCACTGGGAGATTGATCTCAAAAGAAACTGGATATTGATGGATATTGATGCCTTGAGTGTTAGGCCTGTACATATAAGCCTAAGATTTCAATTGAATCTAAACATTTAGACCAAGTAGAACAGGTGGGTTGTTTGGTTTTGTTTTTTTTTGCATGGCTAATGTTGCACATTGTTCAAATAGATATCAAGCCTTGGTTAACTTCATATTCCTGAGGCTGCTTCTATTTTTGCTCTTACTGTAATCTGAAGTGGTCTCTCTCCTTTTCCTCCTTCAGGGAAGACAGGCGGGAGAAGCATGAACAGGAGAGAAAAAAGAAAAAAGCTCAGGCTCTTGGAAACCGTAGAGGACTGTCTATGGGTTAGGTAAAATCAGAAGTATCTAGGATCTCACTTGTAAATACTGTTTCTCTCATGTAAATATTTGTGCTGTCTATGCTTCAGAATATGGGTCAGGTTGTTTATTAGCTAGTAGAATCCACAGATGATTGAAGATCTTATAATGCGTCTGAGCATAACATTCTACCCATCAGCTTCTAAGCTCTTAAGCGTTTAGAACTCTCATCTCATTGGAGAACTGTCTCTAGTTGCAGAACTCTCCATTTGATTACTGGTATTTTTCTGACCTCACTGTATATCACACTATGTATCTAGCATAACTAAAAGATGTTGAATGAGAAAATGCAAGTACAAAAGAGATGCTCATGGAGCCTCCTAATAACTTGGTGCAGACTTCATCAGCATGTTTGTTACCCACTAGGATGCATAGTTTAGACTGCAAGCTTCAAAACATTCCATTGGTCAATTAAAGGAACTGAGGTATCTGCTTGCCCTGTTCTCCACATGGATCCTGTAGCAACTGTTCGGCACGTCCTACCATAGAACTAGTACTGGATGCTTAGATCAGCTATGGCTGGGCTTGGTCCTTTCTACAATGCACTGATGATTTAAAAAAAAAAAAACAAACACAACAATTTAAACACTTGAAAGATGTTAAGAAGAGTGAGACGTTTAATGCTGTAAATGCAAAAACTCATGTTATTTAAAAAAAAAAAGGCATAGAAAAGCTATTTGGATGTGTTATGGATGAAACAGTGACAGGAAAGGCAACTCAGCAGTTGTAAGCTCAGCAAATACTAATACTTCAGAAGTATTAAATACTAGGTGAACAAATACTTCAGTGCTGTCATATGAAATGCTGAAATCTCAAGCTCAGTTTTTTTTTATAAACTAAATGGGGGGAAATAAATGTTTTGTACATACCTTGTTTATCACCAGTTATCTATTGTGACTACTTCCTTACTGTAGCACTAGTTCTATCTGCGTGTTATTCGGTATCTCTGAAGAGATTTGTTTCTGTACTGATTTGCCTGCCTACCCTTTTGTGAATGCATTAGTGTTCTGATACTGTTAGAAGGGATAAACTTTGCTCCCCTTCTGCTCTTAATCCAAATCTGTGCAAGAGGAAATTGCTGATGCAAGATGGTGTCAACTCTGTTGTGCTTTGTTGCAGTCTCCATTTAAAACAGAGCTAGGATTAGTATTTTTAAGGTACTTTTAAGTAAGGAGAGGACACTAAGTGATGTCAAGACTTTGATTACACTGTTTGTGACATCTGAAATGAAACCATTCGGCAATTGACTTTAAAGGGTTTCTTAAATTACTTAGGAAAAAAAAAGGGGGGGGTTGGGGAGCTGAACGTTTGCCTTTATGCTTGATGCTGTGCCTCTTTCTGCAACACAGTTAAGCTAACAACACATCAGAAAAGCATCATTTGCTCTTACTGGGACATAGGCTGTGAGTTAACAGTGTTCATCAAGCTGAAGTGCCCTTCTAGGGAATTGATACTGACAGGGCCTCCCCCGGCTCCCCCTCGAGACTTACTTCTGTTCAACAGCTTCATCTTACTGCTTTGTAGCTCTTCTTACCCATAAAAATAAGAGCCAAATCAGTTTCAGTGCTATTGTTTCACTCTCGGCAGCAGCAGCAGGTTTTTCTTTTAGTTCCTTACAGGAGCCAGAAGTTCAAGTTTGCCATATGTTAGGTCCTGTTCTTTACATTTCCAAAGTTGTGCCACTCTTAAGCAGCATTATCGCTGTATTTGCACCATAACTTCTCCAGTTATAACCTATTGAGTTCAAGTGTTTTACAGCCCTATAAACAACATATTAGAAAACTAAACTGAGTACAAAAAAACCAACGCTACATTCACAAAATACTTTTATTTCCCAGATCAGGAGAAAAGTCAAAATATAACCAGGCAGCTGTTAGTACACGGTAAGCATGTACTGCAGCTCTCATAGGGATGTATTCCAGTTCCTGTAGGTGCAAGCTCTCAGCCTGTTGTTGGCAGCTTGAAGATGCCAACAGTGTCAGTCTTGTCAGATTACTGAGTCAACACTTCATCCACTTAACATTTAATGTTTACATGTTTATGTAATTATAACAACTTGAAGCATGTTCTCACACGTTAAGCATTTCATAAAAATTAAGTAAGCAGCTGATGAATGTTCCAAAGGACACAAGACCAACTTAGGTTCGAGGATTCCTTTCATATGTTTCATAGGCAAATTCTTCTGTGTGAGCTCTATCATTGAGCAGGCCAATAAAGTCAATCTCCAGTTGGAAGGGACCATCTATTTTATCTCCCAGTGTGAATCCAAGGGTACTAATCTAATAAAGAGAGATGCATAAGTTAGAAAAATAATGTTACAACCAGTATCTATCACTTCCACATCCTATGAGTAGTTCACAACCATTCAGTTTAAGAGTGTTAATACTCAAAATGCAGCAGTATTTCGGAAGGTGTGAACGCTTTATTTTCAATACAGGCTCCAATTTATTTAATAATAACTTCCTTTTAATTGTAATAAACCCCATAACAATCCCCATGCTCAGACATGGTCCCCATTAGCCTGTAGTGTATGCCTTGAAAACCTCTTCTTGTACATCACCAGTCTTTCAGAGACTACAGTGTTACCGGTTCTCAAACCAAGATGGGTGATGAATAGCTGAACACCTTATGAAGCTCTCAGTGTCCCTAACCTCCGCTGGAAGTGCATGACTTTAAGAACTACCATAAAGGCAGGAATGTGTCAGATTAAAGTTGAATAACTGCATGCCGAGAATTGAGGATAAATGTAAGTTGCAAATGCATGCTAAGTAATAGAGCAAAGCTAAGGTAATAAAGCAGAGTAGCACCCCTCAGATTGATTCTAAGATTTCAACTGCTTTATCTTCCCCAGAAGCGAGCTCTGCAGTCAGCCCCCCTGGCCTTGGGAGGCTACAGAAGTTTGAAAGCTTTCTGTAACAGCTGACTGCAGGAGTCACCTAAACTCTATGATGTTCTGAAGAATTTATCCCTTCATAAGCCCTAGATACTCTGTCTGTGATCCATGCTTACCTTTATTATTTTTGTCAGTACTGTGCCAAATTGCATTTTAGATTTCTCAGTCACTTTGATCATTCCTTTTAAAAAAAGGTTTATTTTTTTTAACAGTCAAGTTATCGAAATCTCTTAAAAAATGTCTTTGGAGCTACTTTGAAGTAAACTGACGTTGAAATCACCAAGTAGGATAATTTGCATGCAAAGCTATGCGCACAAAATAAGTACCTTAAATAAAACAAGTAGAGACCCTTCTTGAATTTTAAATTTAAAAACGCTGAATATCCCAAGGATCTCTCAATTGCCTTCACAATGGCAATGCAGCCCCAAAGTGTGCTTCTGGCAAATTAAGCCTACAGAAAACTTGCCTTGTCTAACCAGAGAGGATGCTGGTCATCCTGTACTCTTCCTCGACTTGACAGAAAGAATTTGGAGAACGGAATCTGACAGCAGAAACAAAAGAAAAATAGACTTTAGTGTCACCAGTATATATAGAATAAAGCCTCAAAGGGAAAAACAAACAAACCTGCCTTAGAAAATGAAATAACACCAAATCTGGTACCGGCACTCCAGGGTCCAAAGGATCAGCAAAAAGAAGCAGGTCACTCATTAGCCACGTGCTGCCAGCTCCAGCCCCACACTGCCCTCTGGCAGCTGTTTCCAGCTGTTATGCTGGATTCTGAGCTAGCTGGGACTCAGGAGAGGCTGAAGCATGGAAGACGGCTGTTCACATCTAGAATATCGCCTTCCAACGATGTGTCAGCTTTAGCAAATTAATGAAAAGTCTACGATGCATTATAGGCCCACCAACAGCTCATCCACATCCAGTCTGCATACTCTACTGCAAATTTCATTCAAAGACATCAACATCCTAGCAAAACAGTTCACAAAAATATAACAGTGATTTGAACTGGGTGGGAACAAGAAAGGAGGGCTGTGACAAGAGACAGGAAACGAGAACTGGCTGGCGTGAGTGAGGAACACACGCAGACCAGCAGTGACACGCTTCACTGTCCTTAGAGAAGAGCTGAAACTCCCATTTCTTGCCAACATTACAGGGTGTCACAGATTCAAAGGCTGTGACTAACAATCCACAGGCCCCAGCTGACTCCAAGTTTGGCAGACCACATTGCAGGGTACAAATCCTACACCAATCTAAGTCATTATCACAGGTTAAATGGTTATCGCATAGAAAGTTCCTGGCACTGCCTGCAAAGCTCCAGTAGCTGCATCTATCCAGTGCATGCTCTGACCATCCACCATATGAGCTGAGTATGCACCCTGCATGGCTGCTTGTTCTGTTTCCCAGTGTTAAGACCCACAAGCTCCCAGACAATCATAGATGCAGAATGGCAGGTGCTCCTGAGCCCCAGTACAGCCCCACATACAGGTGGGACAACCAGGATATTCTAGTTTTGGTGGCTTATTTTTTTGTTACTCTGTATTAAAGAGCCCTCAGCTCGTGAAGCCAATTTCAGATAGGAAAAAAAAGCTACACAAAGCTACAGCTAGGGCCCTTAAACAATCTGTGCTTCAGAAATCTCTAGAACTGCACCTATTCAGAAAAGTTATTTTCAGATTTACTGACTCATTCATTTACCTTTATTTCCTCCCAGTACGGCCCACCTCGGGTGAACATGAAGTAGTTGTACAGGTCATCCTTTTGATGGGAGAAGTAAGGGTCTGTATAAATGTTTACCATCCAAGCTCTGCCATCGCCACGGACACGTAAATACAGACTGTTGAAGTTTGACCAGTCGTAATACTTCTTCCTAGCAAAAGATCCCTACAAATAATAAATAGAATTATCCCACCTTCATACTTAAAAGGAAATGTGCATTAGGAGTGCTACTGCTTGGATCACTGCCCTTGTTCTCACTGCAAATAATGTCTACTGTGATACAGTGAAAACAGGGTCCTTCTTCATCAGACCAGTCTCTCAACAGATTTCCTCCAGCACTGCATGAGAGACCACAAAACGTAGTATCACTGCTCTGAAGATCCACGCATTAATTATACATCTGGTAATTATCAGATTTATCTCCTAAGAACAAATCCCCTCCTGGACAAGAATACAAATGCTGTAAATACAGATCTAGTCTGCTGTTGTTTAATATTCTGTGGTTAGCACTAGACTACTCAGAAGAGGTTACAAGAAACGTGGGATAATATATGCCCTGTGGTAACTGACTTTCTTTACTGAAGACTGACACGAGTACTAAAAGCACTTACACATTTCCCAACAGGTTTTGACACTAACTGTGCCCAGTGATCCAGGTTACAAGCACATCCAGGCCTCAAGTGTATTCTTCCAAAGATCTTCGAAGTCTCAAAGCTGTGATATGCACTCTGACAGCTCCAATAACCTCTGCGGAATGTTAGTGAGGTCTCTGGAGCAAGAGGGTGGCATCAGGGACATTCTTGGCCAGAACTTCTCAAACCAAACCAAAAGTTGCACCAAAAATCCTGAGGTTTCTCCTTAACATCACAGCGTTACTACAGTGAACCATCTTTATAAATAAAACGAAGCCTTCCTTTTATAAGCTCACAATCAGTAGATAATTAATGAACACACTAATACAAAGACTGCGGCTACTTGATTTTATGGTTTTGCCAATTTTGACCCTTCTTACTTAAATAAATGAGAGCCTTTGTATTTATGCTTCCACCCTCTGACATCAAACCTCAAACTGTATTACAAAGATGGACCGACAGGCACTTCGCTGCTTCAAAATCAGGAGAAAGAGGCCCAGTTAAAGCCCAGCATATTTGTCTTTATGACACATGCAGTGAACTTCAAAATTCAGACTCTATTTTAATCATATCAACCTCAGATCTAAAAGCTCACTACAAATCCCTCTTCTGTGAAGAGAATGCAAACAGGGCTGTGTTAATGAGTGACGTTACATCAGCAAATGATCAAATGCGCTATTTTCTAAGAAAGGAGAAAAGCCAAGTAAGACTTTTAAGTTCCTTCCAGGTCAATGAATACAAGAGCAATGACATCTATACAAGCAGCATCTGATAATCCTGAAGGTGATCATTTACAACCACAGTACACAGCAGCCCACCTGTCATCACTGGAATTACAGAGAAACACTCAAGTAACAGATGCTGTACTTACCACCGCTGGTTTGGCTCTCATACTACAATATCCACTGTATTTCGTCTCCCCATCACGAGGTACTTCAGTATTGAGTACTCCATACAGCATAGCACCCTGGTTGTTCCTACCCAGCTTTAGGTAAACTTCACTTTTCCCTCCAATCTCTGCATCGGAGGAGATAACCCATTTATTTAAATCTTCCTGGCTCCGAAACTCCCACATCACCTTTGTCTGTTCCAACAGGTACTGACTGAATGAATGGCCATCGGGTCCTGTTAGGTGATCTTTGGTCTCCTGCTTCAGCAGGCCTAGCTGAGTCTTTAAGGCATTAAAGCCCTTCTTAAAGCTGAAATCAATGTTTCGCCAAGACGGTGTCACCTCAGGCTGTGCCCCCGGCCTCCTGTAACTGCTGTAACGTTTTGACACGGAGTCAACACGGAGAGTTCCAAGCAAGGGCTGCAAAACTTTGTGTCTGCAGCATCTACTGTGTAAGCCTGCGCTGTTCAGCAACGTGACAGATAGAGCCATGCTGGTAAAGACAAAGGATGTGCTTCCAGCAAAGCAATCGATAGGGTTGAAATTAACAGTCAAATTAGTATCTGCAGGTATCTTGGCGTTGTTACTGCAGTTAATCTCCACCTTCAATGAAAAAGAGAAAAGAAAAATTAAAGATTTAGAAGCACTAGGTGCACATATATATATTGAAAGCCACGTTAATTAGAAATTCGAGCCATTAAAAAGAAGGAATAACAAATAATGCCCAGTATTACACTTCCTCGGCCCTCTAGGTTTCAGTATTTCTGCCCAGACTGTTCTTGCCCCACGATGTGAAATACTCATGGAAATACGAACGAGTCGAATATATCAAACAAAAGCCAAGAGTAGAAAAAACAAAGCCGTTCCTGTTCGCCCCTTTCACCCGATGCACGTTTAGGCATTCTCGAGCAACAGCGGAAAGAACAACCTCAGGAACGGCGCTTCTCAAAGAGGACACCCATCAAGGCCGCGGCCCTCCGCGCCGCCCAGGGCGGGCCTGGGGATCGCTGCAACCCGCCGCCGGCCGGCCGCGGTCGCCTCGGGAGCAGGCCGCACGGACGGGCCGCGCCGTAACAACGCGGTTTCACTCACAGACCCGCTCCGCTCACCTCAGCCGCGGCTCCTCAGCGCTTCCGGCCCGGCGGGGAACGCGCTCCACGCCGCTCAGGTTCCGCCGGCAGCAGCGATCGAGCGCCGCCCTGAGCCACGGCGCGGCCTTCCCACCCGCACAGCGCGGAGGGACCGAGAAGCCTTCCCCGTGTCTTTGTGTTTAATGAGGAACGGTGCGGGGGAGACGGCTGCTTGCGGGGCATGGGGAGGAGCGGTGCGTTGACCGAAGGCGAGAGGCAGCCGGGGAAGCGCCCTCGGCGCGGAATCCTGACCCCAGAGGAAAGGAAAGCGCGGAGACCGCCATCGCGCCCCTCTCCCCTCACGGGCAGCGGCGGCAGCAGTGGAGGCCCCGCCCTCCTTCCCGCCCCGGCGCGGTGCGCATGCGCGGTGCCCTTTGTGTCCCGGTCGGGCGGGCGGCGCGGGGCAGGCCGGGCCGCTCGGAGCGCCGCGCCGCCGCCGGCGGAGAGGGACGCGGGGAAGCTGCCTCCGCCATGGTGAAGAAGCGGAAAGGCCGCGTCCTCATCGACTCCGACACCGAGGACAGCGGCAGCGAAGAGAACCTGGACCAGGTGCGCGGGGAGGCCCGGCCTGGGCCCTCCGGCCCGCGCGGGGCTGGGAGCCGCCATCCGTCCCTCTCTCCTCCCCTCAGCCCCGGCCGGGATGCGGCCCCCGCGGGTGGGCTCCGCGGAGAGACCTCGCGGCGCCGCTTCGGCCCGCCCTGCCCGGCCGTGCCGGCGGCTGCAGAGCCCGGGGCCGCGGGGATGCGCGTGGGTTCGGCCCTCGGGCTCCTGAGGCGCGGGCGGGGGGCCTGGCGGCAGGCAGCGCCCGGGGGCCTGAGGGCGCGGGGAGCCGCGCTGTGCCGCCTGCTCCGCGGGAAGCGGCGTGCCCGGCCGCACCGCCGGCCCCAGGGCGGCCGATCCCGGGAGCCGCAAGCGGGTGCTCCATCCCGGGCCCTGCCGGCTGCGCTGTGTTGGTGGGAACTGCTCGCAGTGTGCGTCCTGGGCAAGCGTGCGCGGCCGTCGGAGCACCTAATGGGGCTGGGAGCGCGATGTGGGGCATCTCGCTGTGGGTGTCGCTGGGCTGCAAGAAGGGATGCCCTCCTCTCTGCAGGGACCTGCTCAACGCTTCGGCTCTCAGGGCAGCAGGAGCTGACAGGTGGTAAATAAAGATGTAGGCACAGTGTGATGTATCTACTGTGGCAGTCCTTCTGTGAAGAAGTTGGGTTGATTTCACGTGCTTGAGCCTACACATCTTGTCTGTGTGCTGGACCTTTGAGTTTTTAATAGCTGCTGCTGTGTTGCAAATAAATAACACCAGCCTCAAATGTTCAGAAATGCTTTTGCAGACTGGAGCTGCAAATTCTACGCCCCTTTAAACAAACATACCATAGATCCTGCCCTGATGGTACTGATCTTGCCGCCTTCTAAAGCTGTCAACTTCTCACCCTGCTGTATTAATTCCATAGTCACTTCAGAACCTGAAAACAGGAGGAGTTTGGCTAACCCTAGCATAGATAAGGTGAGCAGAGCAATGGTGGAGCAATAACTGCATGGTTCTGCTACTTGCTAAGAGCGTGCATCTACAGCTCTACTTGAGTGCTGGTTGGTGGTTATACCAAAGCTGTCTACCTTTGCTTCATCCCCTGGGAGGTTGTGCACAGCAGGGATATGCACGTGCAAGGGTGGAAGCTGCGCAGCAGGGCTGTTCCTGAGGTGAGATCTTAAGGATGAGTGTATGCTGAGTGTTGCCTCTGTTGGTTAAATATTTGACAGCTTTTGTTAGCAAACTGGGCTGATTAAATTGAAGGAGTAGGAGCCTTTCTCATGTGCTGTCACGGGAAATGGAAAGAGTAAGGCTAGAAAGAAAGGAGGCAAATTGCTTGGAGTAAAGGTGGCAGTAAATGTTAACGCTGAGATATGATGATAGAAGGTAGTCTGCACTGAAGTACTACTTAGCGACAGTTGTTAGAGGTGATGTCTAGAAAAGGGCTGTAGAAAACACCAGGTGCTTCCTTGTGAGAGCTGCTCATTTTATAAATACATTCTGTTGGTGCTGTATGTTGTCTTCAGAAAGCGGTTTGTGGAGTGCCGTTGCCAACTTTGTTGGTAAAAGCCTAGGCCATCAGTTTCAGCAATGTTTGTGTTCTCACTTGAGGTCCTAAACTGTTTGCTGTGGAGATAATCTTCCAGTTGTGAAACTAATTCAAACCCATCCAGTATTGTCTTCCCAAGCCTGCAGAAGTTGGTGTGGCTTTATTTTTACTCACCACTAAGATTCGTCAGCCCCAGAGCAATGCTTTTAACAATAAATTAAGTCATAGACTACAAAGACAACACTGCAGCTTCGGAAATAATTGGTTTCAATTACTGCTTCTGTCACCTGGACAATCTGTGAGCAGCAGATGACGAGTTTGCTTGTGAGCCGTTACTTCTTTTTTGTTACCTGTGTGGCTTTTGGGGCTGCTTCACAAGTTTGAGCTTGGCGCCTGCTCTGTGTGTGTCCCCTGCCTTTAGTACCATCCCTGGCACCTGAGCATAGTGAAACAGAGTTGAACAGTCTCGCTAAAAGCATCAGCTGTGATATATCTCCTTTATAACATGCATGGTTGCAAATGTCTTTAAAAGGAAGGTGAACTGCTCAAGCATTTATTGCCCTAGACTCTTTAGTGGCATTTAGTTATTGGGGTTAATGCTGTGCAATGTAATTAAGGTTTTCTAAATTTTTGCCTGGTGTAAATGCCACAGACCCAAAGGTAATTGATTTGTTCAAAAAGTGATGGTGAAAATATTTCCTACTTAGGGCTTTCAAAATCCTTTTGTAACTTTCAGCTGTATTAAAACTCTCTGTATGTGCATATTTATGAAATACGAGTAGATTTCGTTCCCCAGTCAGTGGGGATAAGCCTGTTCCACTCAAATATCGTAGGGAAGGTGCGTGCACTGACCTGGACTGGTAGAACTAATTACGACACCCTAAAATCAGTGCGTGTTTTTTCCCACCAGGAGCTCTTGTCATTGGCCAAACGCAAGCGCAGTGACTCTGAGGAAAAGGAGCCACCGGCGAGCAAACCTACTGCGTCTTCGGACTCCGAGACGTCGGACAGCGATGATGAGGTGTGTCATGTTAGCAGTGAACTTCTGGCGGGTTATTGGTCTGACTCTACCTCTGCAGTGAAAGTATTTGTCACGTGGTGTAGTTAGCTTGCTTATACTGTTGTGTGGGATAGGCCATCGGTGGAACTGATAGAGAACCATTTAGCCCAAAGGATATGTACTCAGAAAGTCTTATCTTTCTTGTAAGTAAAGAGCTTAGAGTAACTGTACACAAAATAGTATGGATATGGTAATGTTGACTGCCTGCTTAATCCCACGTTCATGCGGTATGAATGTGTCTGTGACCAGTCTCCTTAAATCTAGTGTTTTTCCTCTGTAATATTTGTGGCTGAAGTGATAATGAAGTAGCGGAAGCTGGACTCTGAATTCAAGGGAGAGAGGTGTTCAACTTTGGGAGCGAGTTTCCTCAGAGAGGAGGAGGGTTAAAGCAGGTGGGGCTGTTTCACAGTAGAACTGTCCTATTTTGCCGCTTTGATTCTCTGGTAACTCTAGTTTGAATGTGCAGCAGGGCCTGGTTTTGTTGGCCTTTCTGAAGGAGGGCATGCAAGAGTTTAGAATTGCTTTGGTTTAGGCTTTTGACAAGTTCTTGTATAGCAGTGTTACAGACAGGTCTGCTACATGTGTTTTTATTATCCAGTGCTACATTCTAGAGCTGACTAAAAGATTCTGCTTTCATATGTAAGTGAAAATTGAAATTGATTTATTAAAACAGAGGATCTGACAAGTGGGTCACTGAGTTGTTTAAATAAGAATGTTTTCTTGAAGAGTTACCAATGTCTTTGCAAGCTTTCTGTACTATGGCAGGTCTCTTATTACATCGGTCATTAAAAATGGAGGAACGAACCATTCTGCTTTCGTCCCCTCTCGATAGTGTGGGAAGGATTATTCACTGTGACAACTTGCAGGATCAATCAGTGATGAACTATTAACTGTTAAGCACTTGGGATTCTGGAAGTCATTCCAGTACGTGCTAAGAATGCACGCACTCTGGTGTGTTTAGTGATGTAGATTCTTGCTGTTTTATTATTATTATTATTATTTTTAGTAAGTATGGTTGGGACTCTGTTTCAAGCATTTATTAAAAAAACAAACAAAAAACCGCACAGCAAATTGTTTGCTATTATTGTTACTATCAAATAAGGAATGAGAGAACTGTGAATGGGTTAGGCATTAAGGCATCAGCCATCTTACTGAGCTACCATTCAACCTGTTGCTTTGTGTTCTGAACTGATGGCATGCAGCTGATTTATCCCGTGCTGCTGGGAGATCAGTTTGTCTGGAAATCTAAGCAGGTTTGGAGAGCACCTTGATTATAAAGTCTTCTGCCCCGTGTTTATCTCTGAAAACTGATGGAATAAATACTATTATTCTTTTTTTTTGTGTGTGTAGCTACATGTAAGGCCTACTTTTCCATTAAATGTGGAGTACAGCAGTGCATTCCTTCATGAATTTGCTAAGAAAACAAATGTTTTTCAAGTCAGGTCAGTCTTTTTTCATATTCACAGGCCTTACAGATGCAGTAGTATCTCTCTTGCACCTTGTGCAACTGGAACTTTCAAATCTACGTTATGTTTCTTTCCAGTACTGTTCTTTCTGACTTCCATGCAGCAGGAGGAAAAGGTTTAGAGAAGAGGTAATTAGGACACTTGCTTCTATTCCTGTGCCTGAAATATGCATTCTGAACTCCTTCTTGTAGCAGGGTGAGACAGGCCGGGTTACAACAGTTCTGCTTTAGCCAGTCACTCTGTGTGCATCCCTAGACTTAACTACTTAGTGGTCCTGCTTGAACAACGTTGGCTTTGCTTAGTGCTCTTGAGGTTGCTCTGGAGTTTGCTCAGGCTTGGGGTCTAAAAGCTGAAACTGTTTTGCTCGACTTCCTGGAAGATGAGGACTTTGAGGCAGCAGCATGGAAATTGTTGCTGTGGGTAAATGTGCTTAAGCCTACATTCTCTGTGGTTCCTGGCTAGCCCTAAATGTTCCAGGACAGTTGGTATATTGCATATATACAGGAAAGGTGCCTGAATCTCTGCTTCAGAGGCTAAATGCCACAGAATGCTTTTCCATAGGGAAGAACATGCGGGGATCAAAAGGCAGGGAAAGATGATGCATTTTTGCAATGAAGGGATGAGAGCTTGTACTAAACATTCAATATGTATAGTGGTGCCCAAGTGATTCTATGAGATCTTTATCACCTATGTATTATATGTTTCAGTGAGAGTGCACTTCTTTGAAAACTCTCAGCCACGTTGGATGTTCATGGTGCGTGAATGCTGGGTTCTATCATTTCTTAAGGACTTGTGTTGTCTCAGTCAGATTTCCTAGCCAAGAGCCTGAGGGTGAGCTATAAATGATGAAGTAGGAGAGAAGCACTGAATCGTATTCTGGTGACTCTGCTAAATACATATGGCTGAGTTGACTGAACTGCTGTTTAGAATACAGATGAACAGCAATGCCCACAAAGCTTTGTGTTAACAAGTACCACCATCATCAGAAAGATGCAGTAAACTAGACACAGGTGTAAGGGCAGTTTCTTTATCAGCAGAGCAACATGTGGCTGTGACCATTCATAAGCTCACCATCCCAAACTGTCATTAACTTGTATGTTTGTTACTAACCAGTTGCTTTTGGGGCTACTGTGGTAGAAGTATGTGTTGGCCTCATTACGGGTTGAAGATGTAGTGTACGTGGTGGTGTGGGAGGTTTACTCCAGGTTGTTGCTTTTCCTTTTATCCTGGCTTTGTCACTCACAGATAATTCTTTCTGTTGTGCTCGGATGACTTTTGGAACAGCTTCGCTAACATCAGTTAAGTTTAGACAGAAAGCAGCAATGCTTCTAAAGGATGTGTTAGTAATGTTTGTATAAGATGATACCCTTCTACACTCATTCTGATGTATTGAAGGGTTTGCTTGTGCCTTTTAACAGCTGTAGGGTGATAATAGAAGATACTTCAGGGCATGAAAAGTTAGATCATAAATGTTTGTTACTAGACAGGAATTCACTGGGGATTTGTTTTTTTGCCTCTATTGGCAGATTTGGTAGGAGGTGACAAAATCTTCAGCCATGCTGAGGGCTGTGGAACAGAAGAAAAGGTAAAGCAGAGTTCATGCAGGCAGTAAGTCAGTTCTGAATAGCAGTCTGCTTGGAAGGGTTAGTGTTGCTGTTACTAAGAAAGGGCTTGAAAGTTTAAATCTCCTTACTGCGTTTAAAGTTCAAGAGCTTTGGTAAACCACAGATAAGCAGAAAACTGCATGTGTTCTTTCTGTTTGGGGATATCTTGTGGGTTTGTAGAGATTACTGTGTTAAATGTATTCCCTATGTGCTTTTATTTCATAACGCTGCTTGACTATGCCTGTTAGACTGAACGTGTTCTCCACTCCTGTGGGGCCTTTGCTGTAATTTTTAAAGAGGGCTTTAATCTGCCTCTCCGTAGCTGTATGTTTTCTAGTTTGGTTTTCTGTGGAGACAGTTTGCTTCAGCTGTTAACACGGAATAGTAGAGCTGTCCTTAAGGGAGATAAAGGCAGCTGTTGTTAGCATGGAAGCACATAGTCCAGATGTGCAAGCGTCAACCTGAGTTGTGCAGCCTAATTGTATGGAGGCTAACATGCACTAAGAAGTAATGTGAACCAGCTGGGAACGAAGCAGATAAAACGTTTGGTTGGCGAGTAACTTTAAATTGCAAGAGCTCTGAGGTGTAGAGTACAGTGTTTCCTAAGAACATTTGGTATCTGCCATCTCCATCTTGTCTCTCTGTAGATCTCAGTGTTTTTCAGTACTTCTAAAAAGAACTCCAGAGCAAATGATAATTTGCAGCTTACAGTGAAGTTAAACTTAAGAAATATATTATTTGTTTCTAAGTTACTTTTTTATGGGAGCTGATATGAGTGAGATTCAGACAACAGGGGAGGACAGGTGGATTTTGGCCTTGCTGTTTTGTTGTAAGGGTGATGGTAGAAGCTGTTGTCTTGAAAAACACCAAAGACTGTAAATCCTGCCATATATTAATGTCTGTGCTGCCTGCTGTTGTCTTCGGTCTGCATCTACACTTTGTCTTGTGTGGAGGACTGCCTTTTGTTTTTTGTCAGTCGTATTAATGGAGATGAGTGACTGATGCTAACCCAGTTTACAAAGTGTCTTACAGCAATGCCTGTGAGCCTGCCTGCCATACTGGTAAAAATCTGTAGCAAGGGAGCTGAGCCACTGTTAGCAGTGCTGAAATGCACCACTCAGTACTTCACTGTGCCCCAGTCCACTCTTAGGTGGATGTCAGGGCCATTTTTTCCACGTGGAGGAATTCATTGACACACCTTTGCTTCAGGTGACATTTTGTCAGACTGCCCCTCCACTGCCATCTGTCACACAGCAACAAAATGTAGTGGAATATTGACCTCTACTACCGTACTTCTAAGGTCTGCCTCTAATGTTGTGGGCCAGCATCATAAAATAGGCAGCAGTACTTTTGAAGCAGACCTGGTACTTGAGCACTTAAGATGTTGTTTTGTCATGGCATGTAAGTTCATCTGGGCTAGAAAAAGGACGTGTTGGTGAGGGTCCTGTTCTGCTTTGAAGCTGTGAGTTGTGATTTGCCTTTTGTTTGTTTAAAAACAAAACACAGGAGTTCAGAAGGGGAGAATATGGCAAGGACAGGCTGGTAGACTTAGTTTTACAACTGCACCTGATTTGATGTAAAAAGCAGGAAGAATACCTACTTGCAAGAAGAAAAACTGAATGGCTAATACATTTGGGTACCATCTGAATAGAATTATGGCTATCTGAGTAGCAGTGAGAATCTGACTTCATTCTGCACTGGTAGAGCTCACTTTTTTTTTTCTCCTCTTGATCTCTTTATTGCCCTGCTCGAAATATGTACCAGGTGTCCTGAACTATAAATGATTTTCTTCAATCATTTTGCTTGGTTGCATTTTAGAAGTTGACTTCTAAATCTGGCTGACTTGAAGGACACTTTTTGTGTTGGCGGTCCATTCTGGATACTGTACCTTCACTCGGACTTCTTGGGGAAACATGTCAGCCGTTAGCTCTGTGAACCTTCGAAGCAGGAGGGAAAACTGAAATATTTTCTGGCTACTTCCTGTGACTGACCCATAAAGTTCTGTTGTTTAGTAGTAGTAGAATGAGCAGAAAGCAACATTACAGCACACGGCTGCATGGGTTTATTAACTTGCTGCATCTGGAACCTTGGAGGGTTCCACATGGTGGCCAAGGAGGCAGGGGCTGCTCGGAGCAGACTTCATGGCTGTGGATGTTGCATGGGAAATGTTGATCGGTGCTGTCTTCTTTGAGAGAGAAAAAGAGAAACTGGAGGAGCTGCAATGAAGGACAGTTTTTTTGGAAGCAGTGGTTCTACGTCTGAGGTGGAGGGAAGGGAAGCAGAGCAAACAAATTCTGGCGACTGTAACGGGATGTTGTTTTTACTTTATGTTCGCTGTGAACATGTGTTTGCCTTTCTGATCTCTGCAGATGTGCTAGAATAGGAGGAAGGGACTGGAGACTTCAGTTTGGGCTGCAAAAAGCATTTTGTGGCTTTCCAGTAGTGCTTTCTTATTTCTTTTTTTTGGGCATGGATGGCCAGGATAATTAGTGGCAATACTGGTAAAGATAGGCAGCAACATTGTGATGCTGAACAAGTAGTATCTTCAGTATGGGAGCCAATAAAGTCATAAACACAAGCTCAGACTGATATAAAATTAGGTGCTTTTTGTGCAACGTCTCACTGTCCTGTGATGCAAAACAGCTTGAGTCATGGATTCCAATCCAAGGCTCACCACTAGGTAGCTGTTCTTACATATCAGAAAAGAGCATTTCTGCCTGACCTCTGGCAGATAAATTTGAGTGCACCACAAATTTAAGTGACACTTAAAGGTGATGTTGAAGTAAATGTTGATATGCATGAATGGTGAGGGTAAGATACAGGTATGAAGAAGATAACATTCAAAATAGATTGATTTAGAAACAAACTATTTTATTCCTGAAGAGAGAATCTGGAGTAATTCTAGGAGATGTAGTGTGCTGCAAAACGCTGTAAACGTTACAATCTTCTACAGAGCTTCCTTGTCAATTCTGTTCCCTTCTGGCTTTACCCACGTGGCTGGGACCAGGGAAGAAATGTAAGAAGTCTCACTGTTAGGTAAAGACTGTCTCTTCTCCTGAGAGTCTAGTGTTTAAAACTGATGCTCGTGTGTATGCGGTGGCATAGACCCCAAACTTGGAAACTGCAGCCTAAATCAAAGATACGGTGCTAAGACAAAGTTAAAGTTAAGCCTAGACTTTTATTTTCCTTCTGTGATTTTGATGTAATTCTGGCTTGTGCGCTGTATGTAAGGTGCAGAAGGTGGCACTACTGTCTAAGAATGAGAATGCCGTTGGTTTGTTGGCACTGTGTACTGTGAACTCTTGACAAAACTGAGATTGCTGTAAAACTCAGGTAACCAGTGTTCCTTTGTGGAATCTAAAATTTGTTCTTGAATGAACTAATTTCGGCGATGCATCTGTTGCTTCTTCTGCTTAATAGTAGTAAGCTGATGATAACCTTTATAAGTACGGTTAGACATCTGTTATTTAAATGGTTTTCTTAGGCATCTATCTTCAGTGATTTTTCCCCGGTGTATATGAGACTGAATTCTGAAGTCTTCTTCCTAATTTAAAGGAGTATTCTGTCAACTGTTACATTAAAATGATAACGTTTTTCTTTAATAAGTGAAAGAAAAAAGTCACCATAAAATGCTTTTATTTACTGAGTTAGCTACTGAGATTTTTTTCCCTCTTCCCACCCACCCTTTGTGTGATTGATTTGTTGCTGCCAGATACTGGACTTTTTCCCAATCATTTTCCCTCCAGTATTTGGAGAAGGGAGGGGTGATGTTCCTGTATTATGATCCCTTTCTTGTTTTTTTTTCCTTGCAGTGGACTGTTGGAGGTTCTAAAAACAAAAAAAAGGGAAAGGCGGGTAAGGCAGAGAAGAAAGGAGCCATGAAGAAACAGATGAACAAAGCTGCCTCTTCAGGCAGCTCAGATAAAGACAGCTCAGCTGAGAGCTCAGCACCTGAAGAGGGTAAGATAATAACTGTCTATCTCCATACAGCATGTACTTAGAGCAGAATGCCAAGTGAAGTTACATCTCTGGTTATACTGTGAAGCAAAGCTAAATGGTGATGTTAAAGACTACTTGAGAGAGCTTTTTTCTGTGTTACTGGCAGACTGAGTGACTTAAAATTGCTATGGCTCTGGGCATGTATTTTTAATGTAATTCATCATAGCATTGCTGTAGGCACTCCATTAAAAATGCACCGCTCAATATTGCTTCAGTTGAAGAATATATGATGTAATTACTTGACTTTCTCCTGGAAAGCACCTTTCTTCCTTCAACCTGTCTGTAGTTTGGATAGCATTTACTTTTAATCCAACTGGTATATTTTGCTTTCACAGAATTATTGTGACAACAAAGAAAATGGATGTAATATTAAATAATTAAGGAAGAACTTTACTGTGAGAGTGATGGAGCACTGGAATAGGCTGCCCAGAGAGGTTGCAGAGTCTCCTTCTTTGGAGATACTCAAGACCTGTCTGGACACCCACCTGTGCAACTGTTGTAGGGAGCCTGCTTTATCAGAGGGTTGGATTCAGTGATCTCCCTTCCAGCTCCTACACTTCCGTGATTCCGTAATGCAAGCAGGAGCTCATCTTACGTGTTTGCCCTGAATCACATCTTTTGTACATTTAAATTTAGTCATGATTTTAATTCTTCAACTTTGTCAGGTGCTTTTTTGTTTTGTTTTGTTCTTTTAACGTGACTATTAAATGTTTCTACGCTGGGCAGACTTCTTGTGTTCTTCCCTGTTTTTATCATGCCTGTGAAGGTTTGCAGGTGGTTTGTTATAACTTCAGTTGATACTAAAAATCAAAGTTAAGAAAACATTTGAAGAAACTTACAGCTCTAGGTATGTTAAGCACAGCGGAGGCAGCCCAAAGCATGAAGTGACTGAACATGTACCTATAAGTACATACAAACCAAGGCTTGTCACAGAGTAAGGTTGCAAAGCTGGAAGTTTCCAGAAATGCTGAAGATTGACTGACAGTGGAATAAAGAATTCCAGTATCTGTTTGCTTTTGGATTTTGGTGTAATGTGATTGATTAGGTGAGAATAATCACAGCATTGGATCAATTCGTTTGCAGTATGTGCATCTTCCTATACTGAAGTATCTACTGGATTTTGTGTTTACTATATGCACACTTTTCGTATATTTGCCCTCTGGTAACACACTACACTGAAGTGATTGGGCTTTTCCCCAGCTCAATTTTACTGCCTCATGGTTTTGTTTTAGGAGAAGTGTCTGACTCAGAAAGCAACAGCTCATCATCTAGCTCAGATTCAGATTCTTCATCTGAAGATGAGGAATTCCATGATGGCTATGGAGAAGACCTTATGGGAGATGAAGAAGACCGGGCTCGACTGGAACAAATGACAGAAAAGGAGAGAGAACAGGAGCTGTTTAATCGGATAGAGAAGAGAGAAGTGCTAAAGAGAAGGTAAATTTAGACTGTTGCTATTTGATAGCATGTTTATACAGGCTGTTGAGTAAACAGCACTGAGTTAAATCCTCTGCAACACACTGTTGGGTTAAACTGTTGAAATTAAATCCTACACATGAACAGTGATGTATAGCATATCCTACGTATCTCATATTGTGTGAAATTTTTATTTTCTCATTATTATTATTATTATTATTATTATATTGAAATAACTGGAGTTTCAGCTTCTGTGACTCGCAGATAACAGACTCATTTGTTTAAAACACTGAAGAAGAAGAAGAATTTTAAGAAATGAGAAGAGGGAATAAAGCAGAAAAATGGGGTAAAGAGCTAGACAGTCCAATGGATTGCAAGTGATTGAGTCTAACTCTTGCACAGCGTCAAACTGTAAAGCAAAGAACCTTTGTGTGCGTTCACATAAAATTGTTGTTCCCCCTGTTATTTTTCATAGATACCACTGTGTGGGAAACTGAGATCTAAGTGTCCGTTGTTTTACGATTAATATTCTCCTTCAGAATGCTTGATCATTCTTTCCAGATACTTTTTCTGTATTCTTAATTTGGACTTTCCTTTGTGGCGACTGCACTGACTGTGCTCTCATGTCTGAGGTCCAGGCATGTAGCACTCTAAAGCAGATTAATTTTTGTGATAGGTTTTTGTGTGAATTGTTCTTAAAGCTGGTTTAAAGAATATGGCCGAAATTCTTCATGTTCTTGAAAAAGGTTGGTTTCTGCAAGTTTCATAGCTGCTGAATGCGTGTGGTTATCCCTGTGTGCTTCTTTAAGCAGTAGATGACGGCCCTTAGGATTACTTCCTCGTATGTCTTTCCTGTGTTGTCTGTCATCTGCTGCTACTTTGAAAAAAGGCAAAGTATGAAGTTCCTTAGAGCTTCATCAGTTGTTTTTTTTTTTCAGAAAGCAGTAATGAAGCACAACATCACAGGTTGTCTCTGGGGGTGTAAAGCTTGTTGGGGGCTTAGTAGAAGGGAAGGGTGTTTAAATAAAGACAAGTGGTTTTGGACGTGTCATTTTCCAGGGTTCATTTTTGGGTTTCTGCCTCAGCTGTTCTGGTTTTATTTGTTGCTGTAATGCTTTACTGTCAGGCAGATTCCTTGTAGGTCGTTCACTTGTTTTCTCCATGTATGTAACAAAAGATTTGGTGTATGTGGGGCATATTTTCTTCCTTCCTCAGTGACTTTTTTTTTTGTCTCTTGCTGAGAAATTCTTCTGGAGGACGGACACCATTGTGTGGATCAAATCAGTACAATCAGCTGTCTATTTATCCAAGGCATAGCTAGAGCACTGACTGAATGTACTTCTTAATATTACTTGCTGTGTCTTCTGTTGTCTGCTGCCCTCCTCAAAGAGATCAAAACAGGAGAAAGATTAGGCTTAAAGCAGGTAGAAGGCCACCTCTTTTCTGGATTTCACTCATAGCTTTTTTTGTAACTGAATATTTTTCTTTTAAAGTGATCACCTGAAAATACTTGATACAAACTAGCTAAAGAATTCAAGTTCGCGTTTCTGATATAATCTTAAACAAGTCTGTCCTGTTCTGTGCAAGGGGTTGGCAGGTAGAGCTAAGAGGTGGTTGTGGGAGGGGTAGTTATTTAACTTCTTATGGTAAATTGAACCATTCAAAATGTTGTCTATATGTCTTCTGCTGAATCTTGGGAGATTACAGCAGACATGGCATGTGACACAGTGCCTATGTCCTGTGTGTTATATTTTCTTTTAAAGGTAAGATGTGGCACATGGATAATGCATTTTAAATTTCAGTTGCTGGAAACTTTTACTTGTTAATCCACATGCACGTTTTGCTAAAGCCAAGTGACCCAGTATATGCTGCAGTGGAACCTGCCACAGGATGGTTCCAGCAGAATTGTGACTTTTCCCAATACAATGGCTAAAAACGAGACTTCAGGGTAACTTGTTTATGGAAGGTCAAAATATAAGTGCGTAAATCACAAAAAAGTGTCTGAACCTGATGGAATGTGCCGTAGCAGGTGACTCGCTATGACTTCCTACAGATGCGAGTTCAGGTAGAAAGGTTGATTTTCAGCAGGAAGAAGTTAGCATGGTGGTGGCTTAAAAGAACCAAGTTTTTTGCTGCTAAGGTTCAAAATACATGTAAAAGCCTATTTATTTTTATAGTTGAAGGCAGCATGCACCGGTCACTATTCTGGCAAAGATTAAGCAGTAGTAAGGATAGGGTTCTTGGGAGAAACTATTAGTATGAGGTCTCCCTGCCCCTTTAGGTTAGCTCTCATCCTCTGTAAGCCTGAACTTTATTGTGCTCAGCTTTTCCTTACCTTATTTTTCTTGGGGAAGAGAGAGGACAGGAATGAGGAATGAGGCAAGACCCACCAGTGTTGTGGGGGCAGAGTTAAGGGGTTAATTGTCTTAGGGCGAGCAGTGCAAGTGTTTCTTGAGGTTTACTGACCACTTCAACTGAGATAGCAACATAATGGTACTTTGCTCACTTGAGAAGGGAGTGTTCTTTCACGCACTTTCTTTCAAATATCTAACAGATTTGAAATCAAGAAAAAACTGAAAACGGCAAAAAAGAAAGAAAAGAAAGAGAAAAAGAAAAAGCAAGAGGAAGAGCAGGAAAAGAAAAAACTCACACAGATCCAAGAATCCCAGGTAGGAAATGAAACTTATCTTAGTATCAGACTTTTTTTTTCCCTTGGCAACAGGAGATGGGATGCTGTTTCTCCCTGCTTCAGATGTTCTTCCCTTAAAAATGTCAAACTGTGCAGTAAAACAGGTCAGGATTTAGTTCATTTCTATGCTTGAGCTATCTTTAGCCTTTCAGGTTCATTTAAAAAGAGGCTGACATCTTCGGCCTGCTGAGGAGTGCACTGATAATTCCATTCAATGAAAAATGCAACATAAAGAACGGGTTGTGACTACATCTAGAGTTCTTGTGACGAGGCCTGTCATTCAGTCTGGAATTCTCATATGCTGCCTTCTTACAAGTGAAAGCTTGAGAGAGCCAGAAACTACTCAGCTTTTTAAATTATGTGTGAAGGAAAAGCTTGAATTCTAGGAGAAACAAAAGTATTTCTGTATTTTTTTTTTTTCCTGTCTCCAGGAGGAAGAGGGCAGTGCCATTTTTTGTGTGTGTGAGTGAAGCTTGTGTAACTGAATTAGAGTTTCAAATGGTTGAATTGTTAGGTTGAGAGCCTGCCTTTAATTTATAAGTCTGGGCAGTTAGCTTCCCAGAATGTGATGAAATTAATCTTGCTTAATTTGCCATCTGTGAACTAGTTGTTTGTTTACCCCTGTAGTTGTTTGCCTCCTTTGTGCAGTACAGAAGGATGTATTCAAAAGGGGCAATTCAGCCTACGTTATTTTTCTAGTGAAATAGATATTTAACACCTACGTCAAGTTGGGTGAGATGAATTTTACCTCAGGCCCACGTTAAGTCAGTTGAGTCTCATTTCCCCTGCCTTTCTCAACTCCACGTATGTACTTGCATATGAACGTATTTTATATATATATATAGTCCATATATAGTATGTATGTAAATATAGTATGTAGAGTGTGCTCATGCATGCATACATACATGTATGTAAAAGTGTAGCCTTCCAGAAATGACTTTGTAACAAGCAGTCACTTGAAGTAACTCAGAAACTGCATTTCTAATGTTACATAGTATTCTAGTTAGAACCAGTTGGTAAAAATTAGATTTCCAACATTCTGGATTTGTATTCCTGTTGCAGACTTTACACTGAACGTTAGATCTGATTTCAGTATTTTTAACAGGTCTCCTTGCTGCTGAAGGAAAACAGGTGTTTTGGCCTTGCAGAAGTAGTCTTTGAGGCTAATATTTATCCATTTTTTTTCCTTCATGACTTGTTAGTTGCAGAATTAGTTCGGGTTTATTTCTCTGGTCTTATTTTATCTTTTAAAGTGGAGCTTGAGATTGATGGCAGAAATGTTGAAGAAAAAATGTGTTAATCACTCTTGATACAAAGTACAAAAATCCTTTATTTTCCTAAATTTATCCTTGCCTAGACTATGAAAGAACAAACTATAAAAAAAAAACCCTAAACAACTGATTATTTTAAAAATGAATTTGTTAATATTTCCTGTTTGAAGAGTTTTTGGTCTGCAGTCAGTTGTTTTTGTTTCAATTTGTGAATTGCTCCCCAGTGTTGAGGGACTTTCTGTGCATGTTTTTAGGTCACGTCACATAACAAAGAGCGACGATCAAAGCGGGATGAGAAATTAGACAAGAAATCTCAGGCAATGGAAGAACTAAAAGCAGAAAGAGAGAAAAGGAAGAACAGAACAGGTATGAAGACTTTGTTGTTCTATGGGTTTTGTTTTGTTTTTTTGAGGCATTATTACAGCTTTCTGAGAGTGTTTCTGCCTGCTTCTAATTAATACAACAGTCCTTCACTTTGAATGAATTATCTGTCTGCATCTTCCTTGGTCTTTTGACCAGTATAATCACCTAGAAAATTATTTGATACCTTTTGACTCTTTATATTTCTTTTCCTCATAAGGAATGATCTAAAGACAGGGCAAGCTTCCCTGATATTTTACTGAATGCCAGTTATTAAGAAGTAATTCGTGTACTTGAATTCATCACTTAGAGTCTATTACTTGATCTCTGAACCCATCCACGCCATATTAATTTACTTGTACTATCTTGTCTGCATTCACTGGTTTCTTCACTGGCAAGTCATGTTGTCCTTCTTGCCATGGACTTTTAATGCATTGCCTTTTTGTGAGATTTTTTATTTTTTATTTTCTTCCATGCAAAATAAGAATAAATTGTCTGACTGTGATAGTTTTAGCTTGTATATCCAGTTATTATGCTTATCTTCTATGGCTGTATGCAGTCAAGTTGGGAAGCTGCAGATAACTACAGTGGAGATCTAGGGTGGCAATTAAATTTGATTTCTCAGTTTGAATATATACAATGGAGTATTTAATCTACTAGTAGATCTAAACATGTGGTACTTGTATCTGATATCAAGATAACAGCTCTCCATTTATGCTGTTTTTTTGGTGTTTTCTTTAACAGTGAGATTTGAGTGCAAAAAAATAAGCTTGATCAAAAAAGAAAAAAAAAATCACAGCTTGCTTTTCACTGTTCCCTCTTCTCTCTCCTTCAGCTGAATTGCTTGCAAAAAAACAGCCATTAAAGACTAGTGAAGTATATTCTGATGATGAAGAGGAGGAGGAGGATGATAAATCTAGTGAGAAAAGTGATCGCTCATCCAGATCCTCATCCTCAGATGAAGAGGAAGAGTAAGTAGTAAACACAGGGCTACGATTATTGCGTGTGCTGAAAAATACAGATAATCACACCATGTAGGTATGTACTGTTTTAGAGGATTATTTGGGGATAGATGAGCGTGTTTAATGTGTCTTAATCCCCATTTACACCATTTAGATTTTAGTCCTGTAGTTCAGCTGTTGCAGAACCTTTGCATATTAGCAAGGGAGAGAGATGTGCTAACTTTTCAGCACAGTGTGTGGAGACAGTACAAGGAGAAACAGCCAGAAACTGGAGCATTGGAAGTTCTGCATGAATGTGCGCAAGAACTTCTTTACGGTGAGGGTGACGGAGCACTGGAACAGGCTGCCCAGGGGGCTTGTGGAGTCTCCTTCTCTGGAGATATTCCAGACCTGCCTGGATGCCGACCTGTGTGACCTGGTGTAGGGAACCTGCTTTGGCAGGGGGGTTGGATTCAATGATCTCTGGAGGTCCCTTCCAACCCCTACAATTCTGTGACTTGGTGCACAAGTCTTTCTGCTCTGTGGTACAAAGGTAATGAGTAACATCCCTAGTCAGTAGGACTTTGCATTATACCTTCCTCACGAATGTTAAATTTACATTTCTACCGTCAACCAATAATCTTCTTTATTTCTTTTTACTAATAATTTAAATATTCCAAACTTCTGCTGCACCTTGCTCTGATGATTCCATCTCTTATTTTGTCCATTTTTCTTCTTACCTTTCCCACTTCAGGAAAGAAGAAATTCCCCCTAAATCTCAGCCAGTGTCTTTGCCTGAAGAGCTGAACCGAGTACGGTTATCACGGCACAAGCTGGAGCGCTGGTGTCATATGCCTTTCTTTGCCAAGACAGTCACTGGTTGCTTTGTCCGTATTGGCATTGGAAATCACAATAGCAAACCTGTTTATCGGGTGAGTTTAGTTTCAAGGCTTTCAGCTCTTTCTATAGTGCTGTAATACAATATTTGCAGCTTAGTACTTCTGAGGTATCTATGATTGTTTAGGATGATTAAAGTAAAAAGATATTTTCTAGCCAGAAAATGTAGTTGCTGCCAAAGAAATTGAGAAAACTGCTTTTAAAATAAATAAGGTGTGTGTGTTCAGGTAGGTGAATTTGTGGAAACAGTTATTGGCCTTTAAATCAAGCTGACTGATGACATGATACATAAATGTATGTGGATGTATGTATGTATAGTGTACGTGGTGTGTGTGTGTGTGTGTGTGTGTGTGTGTACATTGCATGAGGGAAGGAGCAGTAATGAATCCTGTTCTAGCTTTGGTTCATGCTGTCTTTGTCTCTTCAATTGTGTAACAAACCCCAGAGTTCAGGACACTGCTTTGACAGCATAAGGGCATGAATAGGAGTTGCTCCTTATTCTGGAGAAGTTCCCCAGTTACTGCATGATCTCACTGTGCTTTAGAAGAGGACTTGGAAAGTGGTTCTGTATTTCTACTTCATTGCTGTAACTACAACAATAGGGTGTAATAATATTGCCTAACACTGCATTAAAATGGTCCCAGAGGGGGCTGTGTTTAATAGGTGAACAGGTGTGGTGTCATTTGGGAAATCTGACAAACCCTAGTTTAGTTTAATGTAAGGGAAATAGGAAGGTGTGCATCATTTGGCTAGGAGGTAGGCTAAGAAGATAACAACAACCAGAAAATCCTCTTTGTCAATTTGAAGGTAACGCATGGTGCAATGAATTCAGTACCTGGTAATGGCTGCTGAAGAGTCCTGCTTGCTTTGATTTGGTTAGAATTGTTAATTAGACTAAGATTCTGATAACACAGACACAAGCCCATGCATTTGCGCCTGCTCTTTGTTCCTTTTGCGTACAGGTTGCTGAAATAACTGGTGTGGTAGAGACCGCAAAAGTTTACCAACTGGGTGGTACCCGGACAAACAAAGGACTGCAGTTGCGGTAAGATACCAAAATAACCCTCATCAGTTCATGAATCAAAGTTGTTTTTATATCATGTAATGTTCCCTATGTGGTTTGGAGATGAGAGCTTTTCTGTATTTTTTTCCACAATTGTTTTAATCAAGTGTTGAGAAATATGTATTAAAAGCATGCATGATGAGGTCTAGTATATGTGTCGCAACACGTATACCACAAATTATAACAAATAGTAATTAGAACAAAATAGGTCTAATCTGCAACCACTGTGATGTACAATAGCTTCTTATGCTACTTCAGGAGAGAACTCTGTGTTTTGATTGCAATGTATATAATGGCAACTAATTTTAGTAATGGTTATAGCAGGTCTCTGCAGAATGTCATCTTTAAAGCTTACTGGCTCTTGGCTAACCAGCGAATGAGAAATTAAACTGCAGTTGGCTTCTGTATTTGGTACAGTTCAGTACTACTTACAGATCACTTCTACCAATCCAAATGTGAAGGAGCTTTCTGTTTCTGAAGATCACGCCATGGGTCACCAAATAGGGTATTTAAAGTTTAGGTGTGAGATAAGTCTGCTTCCCTTTTCTGCTGAGGATACTACTGTTTTCTACAGACACTGTCAGGTGTTCCTTTGCACTATTAGTTGGTACTAGTAGTGGACTGAGGCTTCTGAGCTGTGGCTGATCTCATTGAAGTTAGGAATAAATAGTGTGTAAGCCAAAAGAGAAGCCTTAAGTGCCTATTTTAGGGTTTCACGAGTCAGTTTATTACCTGTTGGTAAAAGATTACACAGCTCTGTACCTTCGGAAAGGGATGTTACATTTTTCTTCTTGCAGGCATGGCAGTGATCAGCGCGTATTTCGTTTGGAGTTTGTCTCAAATCAGGAATTTACTGAAAGTGAGTTTATGAAGTGGAAGGAAGCGGTAAGTTTGTCAGACTTTACTTTCTTCTCAGCAGCCTTCTACAGCTGGCATTCTAAGTAAAAACTACATTCTTTATTTCATTTAGATGTTTTCTGCTGGGATGCAGCTACCCACATTAGATGAGATAAACAAGAAGGAAGTGTCCATCAAAGAAGCTCTCAACTACAAGTTTAATGATCAGGATATTGAGGAGGTAAACAGCATGTTATTGTGAAGCTATGGCAGTACCTAAAAGTGGGGTAGCAGATTAGCCTATACAAAGCAAAATGATCGTGAAATCACCTTCCTAAGAAGGAAATGAGATTCTATAACTGGATGGGGTATCTTGGGGATGTAGCTGTTTGGTTCCCATTTCTGCTTTACTTCATCCTTGTTCTTTGTTACCTCCTCTTCAACTTGTGTTGCAGAGCCTTGACCTCCTAATCATAGTATGGAAACTTTGATTCTCAAGTTATAAGAAGATAACAGCATAGTGATAGATTCATTTATTACAGTTCCTAAAGCATAATATTTGCTTCATTCTGACCAAATGTGATTAGCATCAGATTTTTGTAGGTTGTTAAGTGAGGGGAATGGAGCTGTAACTCATTACCAAGTCACAAATAAAAAATGCAGAAGAGACAGACCAAAAAAACCAGAAAGAGTAAAATATTGTGGTTGTAAGTATGTTTCTTAGGTGATCTGTTGCTTCTACAGTACACGTATTAAGTAGGCATTGCATACTTGCTCATCTTTGCTGTTTCTTCTGGTTTTACAGATTGTAAAAGAGAAGGAAAGATTCAGAAAAGCCCCTCCAAATTATGCTATGAAGAAAACTCAGCTGTTAAAGGAGAAGGTGAGAGATGAGATGATACCTGCAAGCTTAGTACAGTCTTTGATTTTGAAGAACTGGAAACTTAAATAACCCAGCATAAGCTATTGCATTCTTTCACTGAAGGCAATTGCCAACAATTCTGTCTGTCTCTCTTTCTGTCCTTTGAAGTTCTCAAGCTGTTCTGCTTTAGAAACTAGTTTTCCTTTTATATTTTGCAAGCTACTCCTTAGTAACATTTGACAGTTGTTTTCAAAACTAGTGCTAAATTGCCTTTTGCTTGAGGGTAACAGTTTTTACTTTGATGTGGCCAGTAATTTGTGTTGAAAAGAATACATTGCTGAAAGATTTACTTGCCACTCAATTGTTTTATATGTACACTTCCTGGAATGCAGTGCTGCGAATCCAAAGCCCAGAAGACAAGTAAACAGTCTAAAGTATCTCAGAAGACAAAGATTACAAAATGTTGGTTTTGTTTAGTACAGGCCTTTTTGGGATGCTCGTGTTTCATACAGAATAAAACCTAGGAGTTCATGTTAATCATAAGTTCTGCATTCTTTTGCTAAACTGCAGTGTTTGGTTGTCATTTTTATTTTTACTAAGCGTGAATATGTAAATTGTTAGTTTTATGGTGCAGAGGGGTGCAATTCCTTTTTGTATCGCCAGATGGCATAATAAGCTGTTTTTCTTCCTTCTGCTCTCCAACTTGCTAAAGTAAATGGCAACTCACAATTGCATAAATAGTCTTAAATCAACTGACTGACTGGTCTTAATAGTGCCGAGACTGGCATTCCTAAGTCTTCGGTTCATAGAATTTTTCAGAATGAGAAATTCGGTTTTGTTTTAAGCTGCAGGGAGAGTTTAACTTTCTGCTGTGTTCTTATATGTGGTTAGGACATCTGGAGCTGGAATAGGGTTTGCTGGCTGATTATTGGGTCTGTCCCTCATTTCTCTGACTGGTTCTTTGTTTGTTGTCACTGCAAACAAGTAGTGATACTAAGTTATTGTTTGGTTGAAGGCCATGGCTGAGGACTTGGGGGACCAAGATAAGGCCAAACAGATTCAAGATCAGCTTAATGAACTTGAGGAGAGAGCAGAGGCCCTGGATCGTCAAAGAACAAAAAACATTTCTGCCATCAGGTAAGAAAAAAGATATTGGGCGCTTTCTGTATTTTGGTTGGTGCTATTTTAGAAAGAGCAGTGAAATCAATTAAAGCAGCCATGTTGTAACTGGGAGGCTTTGTCTCTTTGTTGTGTGGTTTATATAGCAATGGTTCTGTTAATATTTGCCTCCCTCCACTTCCTTGCATGTGTCATTCAGTTAAAAATGTCAAAAATAGAAACTCTTTATGTAACCCTGGTAGCAGTTGTGCTCCAATAAGAGTAATCTGTGGTCAGATGAAGATGCAAGAATGCTGACAGGCTTTTTATTGTATGAGAGTTGATAAATGACAGTCATTTTCTTTTTCTTTATCCCTCTCTTTTTTTTTTTTTTTTCCCTTTTTCTTGCAGTTACATCAACCAACGAAATAGAGAGTGGAATATTGTTGAGTCTGAGAAGGCTCTTGTGGTAAATAATGCCAACTTAATACTTCTGTGTATATAGAGATGAAATGATGCAGAGCAAGATAATTGCATGATGAAGTTGCTCTTTTTTTTTTTTTAATGATCTTATAAGACTTTTAAATAGGCAAGTGATGTGATTATTTATTTATTTATTTATTCTTAAAGTGTGTTGCTTTGCTTTTGACCAGCTCAGTCGGGAGACTCCTGACTGAAATCGCAATGTAATACATTTTATAAGGCAAAGAAATCAGAAAAGAGACTTTGGAGAACAAAATAATATTGAATTCTCTGTGGTGACACTTAAGAAAAGTTAAGCTTCTTAACAAATGCTAAAGCCTCAGCTCCCCTAAGGGTTGTTGTGCGGGTGTTTTCTGTTGTATTCAGTAGGGGCAGTTTTGACTTGTGAAGTATAGGACAGTGGGTGTTTAAAAAATAATCTTTCTTGCCTATAATACTGTTTTTCCTATGACTTTGATATTATGTATAGCTGATGTGTGTTTGCATGGGTGGGGTGCTGTGGGAAGATTTACAAGGATGCAAGCAGCTAACTGCAGAACGGTGTGCCTTTTTCGTTCAGGCTGAAAGTCACAGCATGAAAAACCAACAAATGGACCCCTTTACTAGGCGGCAGTGTAAGCCCACAATAGTGTCTAATGTAAGTATAACATTGAAGTTCATCTGGG
The DNA here is from genome assembly GCF_039878825.1 of Excalfactoria chinensis. Lineage (NCBI taxonomy): Eukaryota > Metazoa > Chordata > Aves > Galliformes > Phasianidae > Excalfactoria > Excalfactoria chinensis. Next base: position 33,475,559 of record NC_092829.1, on the reverse strand, counting down.
GCAATTTGCAGAGCAACAGAAAACAGTGTAATGGAGAGAGTAGGAAGGAAAATGTTGCTTGTATTTGTGCCTAACTGTGCCATCTGCTATTAATACACTGGGTGCCAGGATGGGATATAATTGAGATTCTAATCTTACTATCCCCAAAAAGGGGAGGAAAAAAAAGTGTTGTTGTCGTCCCCCCAACATAAAGGATGTAAATTATGTGGGTAAGTACATGGAGATGCAACTGTGGATTTCTATATTGAATTCTCATATGTAGAAATATTTACTGCATTTATTTAGTTGGCACCTAAAGTAAACCAATTTACTAAAGCTAATTTTGCTTCTAATTATTTGAGATTATCTTTAAAGATTTGTGAAAGGGGACCCCAGACGTCTTGGGGCTGTGTTGTATAAAAGCAATTCAACACAGACTTCCACTGTGGTACTGTGCAAAAACTGCTACTGCCATCTATATAAGTGATGGATAGTGAAGCTGGAGGATCACCTCTTACTTCTGAATGATAAAACTTCGAAGCCTATTCAGGAATAGGATACAATTCTGCTATCAGTACCAGTTTTAAAATTACTCTTTTTCTCTCCTTTAAGGTAAAGTTGGCACTCGTCAGTATCCACAGATTAGCAAAGCAGGGAAGGGATTTTATTGTAGAAATTGAGCTAAATAATTATTTATTAAATGATTCTTTACTGAAAGGAAGAATCATAGTTGAGTAAGGCTATCACACACAGTCAACCATTATCACATATAGAAAATAGTCTGGTAACAGTTTCTTCTCTAATGCAGTATTTTAGCCAGAACTGAAAGGTAAAAGCAAATAATCTGAGGATAGTGTTAAGGCTGGTCACAGGAGCAAATCACAACAACAAAAAAGATAGTGTCGTCTTAAAGAAGGGCTTTCTAAAGGATAACTTTTGGTTTACTGCGTTACATAGGTATCAGAATGAATTTGTCTTTGAAATTCTGAAGTTTGGACTAACTGATCTACATTCTCTGTTGGTTTTATATGAATGAGCGTGAGCATTGTCTTTAATAAAATGACCACCAATTTAAATAATGTTCTATTTCCCCCTGCAGTCCCGAGATCCTGCTGTCCAAGCTGCTATTCTTGCCCAGCTAAATGCAAAATACGGATCTGGTGTATTACCAGATGCTCCAAAGGACATGAGTAAGGCAAGTTTCCCATTTTGCTTCTGTTATTTGTTTCCTCCCACTGTCACCATTTTGCTGAGATTATGACTAATAGTAAATAGGCATTTTTCAGCTCTAGAAATAAGTATCATGTAAAGCGTTACTGTAGAAGAACAGCTTTTTCTGCCATGGGGAAATAAAATTAACTTTGTTTAGCAATATGACAACTAAACTAAAGACATTTGTGATGAAGCGAGGGAAAAACTATTCTTATCTCTGACCTTTGTCTATATGCATACGGGTTGGATATTTATATATTCTTCTTTCAGGGTCAAGGGAAGGATAAAGATGTGAACTCTAAATCAGCCAGTGACCTCTCAGAAGATCTCTTCAAAGTACATGATTTCGATGTAAAGATTGATCTTCAGGTTCCCAGTTCTGGTAGGTGTTCCAGTTGTGTCTGGGGATCTGATTGCCGTATGATAAGATAGCAGAGGACTATGATGGTAGAGCTCACTTCTTCCAGAAAAGTCATGGGCTTTTAAAATGAGAGCAAGGGCTCTGTTTGTCTTCTTGTCAAGTATCTCGCATGGAGGAAGTGTGGACATGTGCTAGTGATATTTGCTGAAGAAGAGCTGTATAGTGTTGCACTGAAAGTCTGTATGTCTTTGTATCCTTGCTCCAAATGCCAATGAAGAAAAGGAGGTAATGAGAGTTCTCTGATTCGTTCTTCTAATCTACAGTGTATGTGGCTCACGTAGTCCTTGAGGGACAGCTGAGAGTGTTGTATTTAATAAATCTTGATATCTACCTTTATACTTACTCTGTGAACGTGTAGTCACTTTTAAAAGCCTGATGTGCCCATGCTTTTTTGTTCTGTAATCTGCATATGCACTTTGTGGATAAAGTATTGATTTCTGAACCTGCTGCGTTATAAAGTTGCTGTTTGCTGTCTTTGGTAATGCAGATGACATTGAAGCAAAATTGCATGTGCTTAATCTTTGAAGATGAGCAGTTAGATGACTGTATTCATAATTTTTAACCTGACGTATTCCAGAGAAGTCTAATGTGCTCTGGTGGTGGATTTTGTTAGCAAAAACAAGAAGTAAAAATCTGTTTGCTTTTTTTTTCTCATGTATTTTGGTCCTCATTCTTCCCTTGTCCCCAACAGAATCAAAGGCACTGGCCATCACCTCCAAGGCTCCACCAGCAAAAGATGGTGCTCCTCGGAGATCACTGAATTTGGAGGACTACAAAAAGAGGCGGGGGCTTATTTGAGCATGCCCACTCTGCTGCTTCTGATCCTGCATGCTCCATGATGATGTCCTACCTTTTCTTCTTCCCCTTTCAGTTCTCCCTTCTGGGTTGGAGCAGCAATGGAGCTGGGAAGAGACTCTTTAAAACTGCCAGTCATCTGTAACATAAACCATTCAACTATTTACTGTATAGACCTCCCTTCTTGCCCTTTCTTCCTGCCCCCCTCACAAATGTGGATCTGTGCTATTTGGGGTCTTCCCATTTCTTTTAGTTTGAGTTCTGTTTTTATTTTGTTGATGCAGCTCGTTGGTCCACTCTGTGTTCAGTATTAGCCTGAGGTGTGGATTTCCATAGGGATCTCTTTTGGTGGTCGCAGAATCAGCACTTGGTGATCTCCCCTTACATACCACCACAGGCACGGTGAATAAACGTTGGCGCAAGACCTTTGTGGCTGGAAGGTCACCTGCACTTTCTTCTTCTTCCTCCTTCATCCTAGCTTTGGAGAAGGGAATCTTCAAAAACTGGCTTAGGTTCAAAGTGTAAATTTTTTTGGGAGGGTTGTGTGACTTTTTTTCAGGTGTTTTTTTTATCATTTTTAAGCTGCAGTACTATTTGTATCAGTCTGTCACAGTTCTTTACGGCTGTTTTGAATTTCTACCAGCTGTACTTGAGCATCTGAGATTGCAAGAAAGAAACTCATTAAATGTGATTCTTCTTACTAAAACGGCTTGGCTGGTATAGCTGTTTAACTTCATGTTCCCTTCTTTATTTGTGCTTAATTGATGAGAGAGGTACACGGCTCTTGATGTCGGACTTGTCATCTATAGCACATCCGGAGTCTCCAGCTTTACTTAATGAAGTAGCTCTTTCTGGGATGCCCCTGGGGTGCTCATTGGTTGGGCTTTATTTTTTTCTCCAAGCCTCCAACATAACGTATTTGTGAAGTCATCACGTCTTCATTGGGCTCTAGATCACATTTGTTTCTTGCTTTGTGAACCATTTAAACTGGGCTTCTATGAAACAAACACAAAAGATTAAGAAATAAAATCACTTTGTGTGAAAGGGGAAGGACACAGTAAGGACACAGTAGAAAGGTCAGCGGGTAACGTGTGAGAGGTAGCTGATGCATATTTTTCTTATATGAAATGGTACAAGTGGAGTGCAACACTAGCACAAGAATTGCATGGCTTTATGGAATATTTGACTGGACGCAAGGGGACAGCTCAATTATCACTCAGGTGTTTAAAAAAATTAAAAAAAAATAAAAAATAAATGGAAGTGTAAATAAGTGACGTTTAACAAAGAGCTTTTCCAAACAAGATGCAACTGAATATATGGAGCTAAGAACTAAATTAAAAGAGAATTAGAAATCTAAAAGGTTAGAGGCCCTCGTTCAGGTAATCGTGGAAGCACGTGTTTGTTCCTACCCAGGCCAGTACGTATAAGCTAACTTAAGCACTGAACTGGATAGGAATGTTTCTGGGGGACCCCAAAGAGGGAAAATGCTGATGCTCTCTTTGTGTCAGAGCATTACTGTTTTTCTGAAATCATACGCCGGTTACATTTAAACCTGTGTGTGATATTACCTTCTTGTTGGATTCTTAATGAAACTTTAATCTAGTTCTTATTTAACTTTCTCTTATTCCTTTTTAATGGTAGCTTTAAAGAAACATCATGTAATTGTGTGCAGATTGATACTATGAACTGTGTGTAAAAAGAAAATCAACCTATGAAGCAGCTATAATCTACCATGTAAAGAAGCAATTAGGGGTGTTTCACTACTTATTTACCGAATAGTCCATAATTCTAGGACAAATGGATTATTCCGTAAATATGTAATCATAGACTGCTTTATTTGATGGCCTTTTCTAGCAGCTTCTCCGGAGTTGTTGTAGGCTCTCACATATGTGTACTTTTAACTTTTTTAAGAGTGGATTTATGGAATCTACCACGATAACTTCATAGGAGACATCGTAATTCACTGTGTAGATATGCATTTTGAAATGATTTTGGTTTGGTTTTGGTTTTTTTTTCCCAACAGCTTCAATGATGTTAACGATTTGTAATAAAAAGGAAATCAAAACTTCTTTTGCAGTAGCCAGTTTTCAAAATAATCGCTCTCCAATGCTGTGCAGAAATTATTGCAAAATGAAGCCACTCAAAACTTGATTTTCCCATGGCAGTGCCTCAGTGCTCTGGGGTTCAATTTAAGTGGTCTCTGAAGGTCAACATAACTCAAATTCAGTATTTTTAACGTGCTTGCCCTTGACTTGCGGGTATTAGCAGGCTTCTACACTCGATGGTAACATGGCTAGGCTGTACTGCAGTAAAGATGTTGAGACCCATACGGTGTTGCAAGAAACTTCTAGTAGAGATGACCAAAACGGGAGATGCTGTGAGTTTAGAATGCAGAACTGAATGATGGGCAGTGTCCTATTTATCTGCAACTATCAAACTGCCACTTACCTTCTTAAAGTCTCTGGATTCTGCTGAAATACTGGTTTTGTTTTGGTTTTTTTTTTTTTGTTGTTTTTTTGTTGTTGTTTGGTTGGGGTTTTTTTTGTTTTGTTTTTGTTTTTTTGGAGAGAGGAAACAGTAAATTATCGTGCAAACCTCTTATATTGAGAATACACCAAGAAAGTACTCTGAATAGTTACAGAACTGTGTATGAAAGCTGTAATCTTTTTTCCTTTAAGTGCATGTAAAGGTGAGTGACTATATCTCCCACTCATTAGGGAGAGATTTGTTTGCTCTGTTTCATTGGTGTCCTAGCATATAGTTCATTACAATTGTACAGACTTCTATAAATAAACTTGGTTTGTTGGTTTAATAAGGTTGATTATGTTTATCCCTTGATCTGAAGTGCAAAGAGTTTCCTATCTGTGGAAGTTTGTTTTTTTTAGAAACTTACACTTCATTTATCAGTCTAGAAATATAGAATACTAACACTGTAAAATAATTAATGAAAAATAAGGCCTCTCCTTTGCAAAAGGGGCTGTTTCCTACTGGATCGCTCTCTATTCCTCCTACCTCTAGAATCAAACGGATCCTGTCGGAAGGCCAGTTCACTTGCATCTCTGCTGCATTTCATTTCAAACATAAACTCAACTCGTCTCATGACTATACAGACAACCTTTGTAATGAAAGCTGCTAAAGCGTGCGTCTCTTGAATGAGACAGAGTGAGACTGTTCTCAGAGCTGTGGCAGACGTGATTAGCGCCCTTGTTGCATTTGGAACAACAAAATAGGTTTTCCTCCTTAGGATTTTCTTTTTAATTAGCATGCTTCTAAGCACCTGTGCAGAATCACAGATCTGAAAGGAATCGTATCAAGCAATCCTGAGGATGGGTTGATAGCTTTCAACTGGCTATGGGAGAGAGAGCCAAAGGAAAAAAGATGTGCTGGTGCTCCTTGAAGGAAAAGGAATGAACTAGCTATGAGAAAGTGAGATCTGAAAACTTAGGGGTTTACGGAAATGCTTCATTGGTTATATGTGCTGGGGGATAAAAGATGAGGTTTTGTCAGATTGTGATTTTGGCATCTTTGTTTTCCTTCCCTATTGAAACTAGAAGAAACTTAATCTTGTCCAGACTAGTTTAAGCTTTGAAGTTTGGAGTTCTTAATTGTGGGAAGTAATTTCTTTAATACTTAAACTACTGATATAAGCACAGCATGGGGAGATGTTTAGCAGCTGTATGGGAGATTGCTAATCACAGCCTGAACCTCTGATTAATCAGCTGAGGCAAGCGTTGGGTCAGCTGTGGGAGCACAGGTGAGAGTGATGTAGCTGTGCTCCTGGAAGGGGTGGAGCTTGACTTCACCTCCTCTAGACCTCATTTAAGGGCTGACCACCACTAAGGCAGCATCTCTCTTGGAGACTGCTTCCCGGTGGTGATTGCCTCAGCATTTCCCAGCGGAGGCATCCATATTGGTGAGTTCTTCCCTATAAATAACCTTTTGACTATCTGTTAGCGTGTTTGTATCATTCCACCTTACAGCAGCCAGATAAATGGGTCATTTCTCTTTTGAGTTTAGCTTAAGCCCTAAGTGGCTTCACACAGGACCACCCAAAACCTGAAATCCCTGTTGTTTGTGACTTCATACTTTGTGAAAAGACTGTTCTGAAAGTTGTTTGCTTCTCTGTGACTGCAGATAAATGTGCAATTGTCATGTGCCTCAGCTGGGGGCAACAGTCTATTGGCCTCAAGCACAACAGCGTCAATGGCAACTGCCTCATTACTTGTTTGGAATTTGCGATGGCAGGTCTGCCAGCAGGTGGAATTGCTGTGTTAGAACAATCATAATGTTAGCTCCTCAAATTAGATGCATGGCTATCAGTTTTTAGACCTTTTACTGGAAGCTGTAGTGAAGGAGAAGCTGTTGGGAAGCAACAGCCTGAACGTGAGCAACTCAGCAGCCCATGTGTGGATGCTGTCTGAGACGGCAACTTTCGCACATCCTCAGCTCCTTGTGCATCACAGGTATTTCTCATCTCAGTTGAGCAACAGCTGGTTTCTTTTGATGTTTGGTGATACAACAGAATGGAAGTGTCACGTCCCAATTGTGCTTTGGAACACTATAAAACATTAGATGAATGTTTCATAGAACACTATGAAAAACCACAAAAACCAAGGGAGAACTACTTTGTTGAAAATAAATCGAGCTGCTGGATTTGGATCAGTACCTGGGTTGTTGTTATAAGGCAAGGAGCTTTAATACTGACTAAAAACAGCAAATGGAGAATTTCTGAGGGGATTTCACTTGGTAGGGGAGGACCGAGTTCTTCAGATCTGAGTGGAATTGCTCCGTGTGGCTGTGGAGTTAGCTGACATCCCGCTTGCTGAATTGCTTGGGCTGTGCTCCAGCTTTGATGTATGGAAATGTTTGTTTCTTTTTGACTCTTACTTCTTGATCCTAGACTTGACCTGAATAGACATGAGCAGAGCTAATTAAAAAAAAAAAAAGAGGAACTTAATAGCCACTTACTGCATTATCGGGGCAGGAAGGAGGGAAGAGTAAGTGTGTTTATTTGTTGCAGTAGAACACTGCTGTTATCAAAACCTAAAGATGATGATTATTTGTCGTTGTTCTGGACAATAGCAGATCACAAACCTATAGAAATCTGATGCTATATATCATCAGATGCTAGCGCTGCATTCAGTCTCAACAAATAGAGTATGGGGAATCCTGAAGCTATTTATCAGGCTAGAGGGCCAGGAGTTTAAGAGGAAGTTTGAAATCATGCAAATTGGTCAAATAAACAAATGCAGCATGGAGAAGGGCTCCTGCAAGAATGCAGTCAGACTGACAGAAGTCATGCCAGTAAATATTTAATTGCTTTTCTTAGAGGGTGAAGTAGTGCTCCTCTTCTAGGTTGGGAAGAGCAGCAAAATGACTATGCTGAGTCTAATCAAATATAGGCCGTTATCCTGCCTTGGATAGCAGTACAAGAAACAGGGCAGAAAGTCCTCGTTCCCCCTGATATCTTAATCCGACTTCTTAGCATCCTCTGTTCTGGGGCATCCTGAACCAGACCTTGTTTTGAAACCACTACAGTTAACCAAGACCTGTCATCTTTGTGTTTGTTCAGCCTCTTTTGGAACTAAGGTAAGAACACAGTGGCATGAACTACTATATTTTCTACAAGAGATCAAAGGCCAAGGGACAGAGAGAGGAGCACTCTCTGGGACTCAGTAATAAGAGCCTGTGGAAGGAGGGGGAGTAAAGTGTATCTTGGGGGCATCCAACTTTTGCAGAGGAACTGTAGGAATGGGATCTTTGAAGTACCTGACTTGCTGCTGAAGATCTTGATGTTATTTTTCTTTTGCCTTGCAGTGAATAGGGGCAGAGGAACTAGGGGAAAAACAGCATTTCCTGATAGAGGGGAAACATGCTCAAGTCCATTTCGGTTTGTGTAGTACAAATATGAATCTGGTAAGTAGTTATCAGTGACGTTTTCAAAGCCTGCTCTTCTTATTAGGAACAAGAGAGCAATGTGCTGCTTGAAGAAGTGTGTGCAGAAGCAGCGCAGTGTTTTTGCTGCTGTGGGAGAATGAGCATTCTTCCGGCAGGCAGTTGTGCTCACCTTCTTCTGTGCTGTTGCCAACTTCTTTAATTGCAGGATAACTCTGATGGGGATTTGCCATCAATTCTCATTTCTAGCAGTCAGGTTGATAATGTGTGATTCTTGTTTTCTTTTGGTTCTTTTTTTTTTAATATCTTTTTGCATATTCTTTTCTAACTACATCATATATGGATTATATAACTTTACTCTTAAGACTCCCTGCTGCTTATCCCCACCTTACTAATTAGCATCTCATTAATGAGGTACTAATTCCTGCCTCTAATCTGTAGCTGAGCAGAACATCTTTCAGACAAGTCCCTTCATGCTTTCTGCTGTGCTACTTCTTAGGTCACAGCAGAATTTTGTTAGAAGTTAAGGTCATAAGAAAAGTCTTTGTTCTTCTGCTGTAGCACTCCAGCAACATGAGCACTTCCTCCATGACTGCCCCCCAATAGATCCAAGCCTGCAGCTGCAAGTGTGTCTCTAATTCCTTGTGTTTATTAATCATGCTGCATGCATTTGTGTACAGAAACTTCAGAGGAGCACAGTGGCAGGCTGGTGCATGGTTTCTGATGGACACTTCTTATTTACACACAACTGCTTGAGCTGACCTCGCTTCGGGGCTGTTTTGTTGAATTTTGCATTTTGTTTAAATCACTCTTTGTCCCTCTGACTGTCAGCCACTCCATTGCAGGCTGCTGGGACACATTCATATACAAGAATACTTATAGCTACTGCAGTTGTTGTTTCTTTTCATGCTCTACAGGAAGGGCTACACAATGTGTGCATCGGAGCTGAATAAGAGCAGCTAAGAGAAATTCTTTTGTCTTTGACACAAACAAATGTTACAAAAATCTACTCTAAAAACCTGAACTACACAATAAGCTTTCAGAAAAGAGAAATGGTTGCTGTGTTCACATACTAATATTTGTCAACAAACTTAAAGGCATTAAACTTAAACTTAATGTTTAAAATCAGACCCTTTGTCTAATCATACAACTCAGCTACTCATGAATTGACTATAGAAGCTTGGTACATGTATTATTTCTGGCTTAAGTTATTCACACAATCCTCCTATATATTTTTTTTCTCTCAGTAGGGTAGTGGGAGTGAGGCACTGAACAAACAAGGTACAAAAAAGGGTTTTAAACTCAAACTCTGAACGTTTCAGAGGATTATCTGAAGGTCTGTTAGAAGCTGAATGGAAAAAAAAAATGAAGTTATGGCATAGTGCTATGATTATTTCTATTCACTGCTTATCTTCTTTCAACAAATGAGATTAAGACTACAGTGGCAGATAGGAAAATGTGTTGGGATGGTTGCCTTTAAAAAATGATTAACTGCACACATGGGAGAGAAGCAGAGCATTGCATTGGAAATCAAAGCCCTGCTATCTCAGCTATGTAGAAGTCATTACAGCACAGCGAGGGAGCTGGAAGCATGAGGTGAACACGCTGTGGAGACTGTTGCAGCTCCAGAGAATTTGCATGAACTGTGCCTTAAGTGGCAGAAATGGTTCAGCCCTGACATGGGCATAGGGACTCCAGTACCTGAATATTAGGATATTCTCACAAAAGAAGGCAGTTCCACCACCCATCCTTCTTTCTGCCTACCACAGACAGAAGCAAAGAAACTTATGGTAGAATGATGTATGGATTGTGCTATGTGAATGCAACTAAGTTAATCACAACCATTCAAGCTGTACATCTATCTTGTGACAAAGACCCTAATAGAAAAGCAGAGGGAACAAAGATGCACTAGAGTATAAAGAAATGTCGCACCTAGCACTATGCTGTGCCGAGAACACAAAAGCTCTCTGAAAGGCTGGCAGTGCTGCTGGCCTGATGCATGTGCCAGCTGCAAGAACAGATCCCAAGATGGGAAGGGAAATAGCATGTGCAGAAGGAGGTTTTGGGAACTGCTAGACTGACGTCTTTTCCAGCTCTTGTACAGTCTCCCGTACAGCCTTAGCTGTTTAGGGGAGAATGGAACCCCCTGGCTGCCAGCAGCAGCTGGATTTTAAAGGATTTTTAAGAGCTTAGCAGAACATGTTTTTCACAAAATGCAGCAAGCTAATTAAAAGAAACTGAGGCAGGCTGTCACCTGGCCCAATCTCAGGTGCGTAGATTGCTGTAAGTGCTGGTTAAAGGGCTTGCTATGCAGAAGAAGTGCTAGGCCTGAGGGAGCCTGGTGGGCCTCACCTGAGGCCTCCCACACACAGCACCTCTGAATTCAGCTCTGGGCCCTCAGCCCCTGCATGGGCTGCATTCTGCTGGAGAGGTGCTGGGCTACAGACCTATATCTGTGGTGCAGCTTGATTAGGGCCTCAGCACTTTGCTGTGATATCTTCCTGTCCTCAGCACTGAAGAGGGGTTGCCTTTCTGGCCTGGCCTGCCTCAGCACCATGAACTTGGGTCCTTTTGGCCTAGGCCCTTGATTGGGTCTGGCTGGGAGCAGTGGGGTGGGCCCTGAAGGTCCCGACTGTGCCACAGATTGGAACCAGGAGCTTCCCTGAAAACACAGGCTTCATCTCCGGAATCCTCACCTAAAGAAGGGTTGTGGCTTTTGTGGACAGAGCTGTACTACTAGACATAAATTAGTGGGTAAGTAGATGCGTTTAAGCTCTTTTCATATTCCTTAGCAAGCTGGATCAAAATTTCAGCTGTGTTTGGTAGTCACTCGAGCTTGTAGAGCTCTTAACTCCCTTTCCCACATAGCTTGGGTTAAAAACCTTGAGTTGTAAATTGTGTGTTCTGTACTTCAAAAATGTTGGGATTTTTTTTTTCTGCCTCTTTTCTGTGCGATGGGGAGTGGTGGTTTGTAGGCCATAGAGTGCTTCATGTGAAATTCTTCTGTTTCTTCTCATAACAAACTTTTATGCCCCACGCAGAAACCAGCATCCTCTATAATAATGAGAAAAAGCTTAAATCTAACACTAGTCATAGTTATGTAGGAAGAAGAAAAACTGGCAAGAGGCAGATATGCAAATTGCCTAATTCTGTGAGTAAACACATCAGTTGTGCATTCCTGGATAAATGAAGACAGATATTTTTCCTTTTCACAGCTAACCCCCTTTTTTTCAGTAGGTATCTCCTCCTGAACCAATTTTCATCCCACTCCATGCCAACGAAGTATGAAATCTCTACCAGATCTGATTTTTATTTTATTTATTTCTGGTTGGAAAATTCTTAGATGTCTGTTTTTTCATCTCGTTTATATTATCTTAAGCAGAGGACATAGATTAAAATCAACAGTGTTTAGCCTGACTTAGAATCATTGTCCCAGATCCTCCAAAGTCTTTAGGCGCTTGAATATGTGATTATTGCTTAGATCCATATTAATTTGTTTCTGTTAGCCATTTTGCTTAAAATCAAAATAGTATAGAGGCAGTACTTAGTATCAGACATGGTGATGATATTATATTGCTCTATATGTTCCCAACCCTCGTCCTCTAGAATAGTCTGGAGGCCAAAATAAACATCTGTTTTCCTCCCCTAGAAGTACCACTGGGGCTACTACTTCAATTTTCTGACAGAGAAACTAGGCGTAGTTCTTTTTAGGGTGCCTCGGGGTACCTTTTTCACAAAGAGTACATATGGCAGTAAAAATCTGGTTATTCCTGTGTGCTTACAGCCATGATGTCAAAGAGCAAAACAAGTCAAATTAGGATCTCTTCTTGCAGAGGCCACAGCGTCTTTTCTACCAGTGAGAATCAGTGACATTCATGCTGGGCTGTGTGTATTGGGCCACAGAAGTCACCTGAGTTCCAATGCTTTTCAGCAGTGTAGGTGCAGCCTTGATTTCTTTCATTTATTTATTTTCCAGCCCTACAGACAGTGTGAACATAAAAGGATGGATTTCTAAAAAATGCCTGACTATTCTTACTTTAAGTGGGAAAATATTAGAATCAGAGAAACCTTAGAGTTGGAAGGGACTTCTGAAGGCCATCTACTCCAACTCCCCTGGAGACCATCCTCGCATCTCAATAAAACTGGGAGGTGTGTTTAGGGGGCTATTACTTTACTTTCTCATTGTGTGGTATAACTCATACAAAAATCTGTACGAAATATAGGGCACAGGAAGAAAGAAACAGCAGGTTTATTTGAAGCAAGTCTCTGCTCTTGTGAAAGAAAATGGGGTTAATACAGAACTGAAATGACAGAAGCAGCGCAGTGCCCTGGTTGCTAGCAAAAAAAAAAAAAGAGAATTTGGAGCAGACAGTTATCTGAGGCACATAATAAGATGTAGACTTCTAGTACTGATTTTGCTGTCTCCCTAAGCCTTGAAATGATTGTGCTAGCTCAGAACAAAGTTCTATCTACCTTTTAAGCTGAAGGTGATGCTACTTGCACCTTCAGAAAAGGACTTAGGTTTTGCTTCAAAGCAACAGCAGATGAAAGCCATGCTTAATTAGTTTTATTACAGGAAGGAAAGCTTTATCTTTAAAAAACAAAGATCGCTTTTTTCAGCAGTTTTGCAGAGCTTGTTAGGATACCTGAAAGGATGTTATTCAGGCAGCACTCTGATACTGGTGTCTGGAAAAAAAACAACCCTGGCCCTTGCTGCCTCACCTTCCCCAAGTCATCTTCATTCAGATTTTATTCTTTGAAACCTTCCCTAAATGGTTTTAACCTCAAATAGTGCCACATATCGAAAGTGACATTGAAGAGATTAAAGAAGGTAATGCTTTCACTCACAGCATTCAGTGTCTTGCTCAAATCTTGCAGATCAGTACAATTCACATAGTGCCAGGATGTTTGCGCTCATTTTAGTCATGTCTCAGCTTCATTTTGCGTGTTAGTCACACACATTAAGCTAAGTCACAACATCTTTCAGCAGACCCTTGTTCCTTGTTTTATTTAATGGGATTTTACAAGTGGTTCTGTGTTTGTCAGACATGCCAAGATGAAGTGATAAGCAGTATCAAGGATCATCCTAAATAGTCATTTACATTGTGCAGGTAAATTCTGCTGTTTAATAACTACTTCAGAGTTGGGGGCAAAGGCCCAGCCTGTTGTGTTTTATTTTGAAGTATGCAGTTACTGGTGTAGATTACCTTTAAACAAGGAGGTTTTCTTTTCTCTTCCTTATTCACCTTCCCCAATTTTTCAGCTCATTGTTTATGTATTGTAGTAGCAGCATGCAGTAAATACCCCCACGCCTCTGCAAGGGCTCAAGGTTTCTTTGTGGCAGCAGCAAAAAAAGAAAAGTATTTGTTGATAAAAAGAGGAAATATTATTTGCATCTTTGAGAGGATCCTTTCATTTCTTCCTCCTGTAACATGCAGGTTTCCAGGGCAGCTCTAATGTGACAGTTCAAAATATATTAGCTGACCTCTTCAAAAATCAGTGTGCCAAGAGCCCTTTCTCCTCAGAAAGCTTGCTCCTCACAGCATTGGCAGCCCCCATCAAGAACTCTGGCTGTATATATATGTGTATATCCAGCCTCAAGAAACCTTTGCTCTTTTCTAAACTGGAGACCCTGCCTCAGGATTTCTCTGCTTCCCCTCACTATCTCCAATGGGTTGTGGAAAACCATTCTCTGTGTACGTCATCTTAGTTTGCTTTTGGCAATCCAGTGCTTGGAGGTGCAGCATACAGATCAAAGCAGCCCCTTTGTTAGGCTGTTGCTATTTAGAGGTGGCCATGCTGTGTGGCGCAGTGGTTTGTTCTTCCCAAGAGCAGGTGAAGGACAGTAAGAAAAGCCCATACAAATCACAAACACCAGCTGCACATTAGTCAAGGGACATTTCCTTGATACAGCAGGTAGGCTCCTTGTTGTGGCAGACTTTCGTGCAAGATTGTCTGGTCTTAGCACAGCCCAACAGAAAGTGCCTTCCTCTTAAGTCATAGCAGGCCTCAGCAGCTAGCAGAGTGTGCTTTCAATGCATTTTGAGCTCTGTTTAAGGTTTAAGATAAAGCCTTATCACTCCTGGTAGGGTGTAGTTTAAGACAAGTAACTTTCTACTGATATTTCATCTTCGTACATAATCAATAATGTGAGTTACATATGTGTAATGGAATCTGAGATGTGGCACAATGGCTATACCATATGCTATTGAGATATTCTTATCAGAAAACTGAAAGCAAACTTGCTTTTGCTACTAAGTGAATCAAGATGATATAGCACTGTGTGGAGAAGTAATGAATATAGTTAACTGACCACAAGTGCTGGCACCACACAACACAAACACGGTTTAATTCAGCTCATCAGTTTGCTCACAAATGTACAGCAAGAGGACTGCAAATAGTCTCAGGAGAGTTATGCAGAGGTACATCACTGCATCTGAAATGGAAATAACCACAGTGCTGACACTGAGGAGAGTACAGGGACTTTCTGAGCAGTTTTCTCTGGGAAAAAAAACCAACCAAACTGCCTTCTTGTGTGGGAGCAGGTGCAGGTGGTCAGGAGTGTGCTGAGTTTTGCAAGCATAGCATGTAAGCTCTTGTTCATTGCTGGTGAAAATGCATAACTGATGGCCGTGATTATGCTCTGTAGCTGAGAATTTGCTGTATCGACTAACATTGTGCTCTGTGTATCTGTTGTAGTTTCCATGGAAGTAAATAGGGGGTATTACTTTTGGAGCAACCTACATAGAATGGGTGCGCTGTTTTCTTGTGTATTAGGGTTATTGGTAAGACTTCATTAGGTGCAATCCCTTCCTGAACATGAGGTTCCCCTCCTGTTTGTAAGCTCCCTTCAAGCACTGGAAGGTTGCAATGAGATCTCAGAGATCTCCAGCACAGTCAACCTTTATTCATAGGAGCAGTACTCCAGCCCTCTGAATCATATCTTGTATTTCTTATGTTCTTATTACCTTGTTCCGCAATTTAAAATGAAAGGCCACCGCACTTCAGAGTTCAGCCGACAGAATAAAGGAAATAAAAATGTTGTAGTTTTTCTGTAGGAAGTTTTTTATCCGTAGGATGTTTCTTATGCCCTGTCACCATGAGAGAGTATATGGATAAAGAAAATGTACAGTTCTCCATTTAAAAGGTTTTATTGAGTTGTATGAAAAATAATTGGAGTGCGCATACGTGTGCATTATTTAAACGTGGATACAGGGCTACAAAGCTAGCAGAAAAGCTACAAGGGCAAATTCTGTGTCTCCATTTCAAGTTAGCATGAAAAATTCTTCAAGCAATGTAGAATATGTAACAAAGGCTTTCGTGACTGAATGGTCTCATGCAGTTGGTTACAGAAAAATGAGTCAAACAGATTTGATCAAGTTGTCTCAGTTTGTACGAATTTAGGCTTGTAATTGCTTAAGACGTTACCATTCCTGAACTTTTCTCTGTAAAGAAACAAACCTTAGCATATGATTAAGTTTATCTGATACATACTTCCTGCTGTTTGCTTGGATCTGTTTTGTGCTCTGCCTGTCCGGTGGCTACCCCAAAATGTATGATCCCTTTCATCAGTGAGTTTTTGGATACAAATTTGAGACCAGGGGAAAAAAAAATCTAATACAATGGCATCAAGAATATCCTTTCAGGATTCTTCAACTCAATAGATTTGTCTAGAGAGAGCTGATCAGATGGATGCTAGAAGGCATATATTACAAAAACACAAGTCAAGCAAATGCATAGCTGCCAATCTGAGCACAGCACCCAGAAGGGCAGAAAGATGGCATTTAGATGTGAGTCTAAATGTTTAGATTTCAAAATGTAATTGTAGTAAATTTACTATATTCGGGCTTGAACAAGATGCTTATACATCCATGTGCCTATCAAGAAATTCAGTTTATGTGAGGTAAACAAAACATTTTGCAATGTTCTTTTGAAAAATCTATGAAATTCAGCTGCTAGCAGTTGATTGCTGATCCCATCCAGGACCGATCCTGTTCGCAGGACTATCATCAGTTACTCTTCTAGCAGATAGTGTACCTGTATTAAAGAAGGGTCAGGAGCGGCAGTAAAAATGACCCAATCAACAACGGGGCCATCAGTCTTGAATCAGTGATTCAACAGTGTGCAAAAGGAAGTAAGTAAGATGAGACAAAAAAAAAATGGAACATACATTTTTCTAGAGGTAGATCATGCTGCACTGATCTGGTATTTTTGATAAGAGAGATTATCTAGTTAAAAGAAATGCTTTAATTTGCCTGGACTTCCAGAGAGCCTTTCATATATTGTCACTCTGAAAATCTTGCAGCTGAGGGTGCTGCGCATTTGGTGAACAAAGAGTAAAGACAGGTGACGTCTTCAGTGCAACAATGCGCAATGGATGCTTGGTGTGATTCAAGTGTGAAATGGAAAGGAGAGGCACAGAGCAAATGGGATGTGGCAGACTATTGAATTTATAGTTACAGCAGGATAAGGTTGGTTTTATCAAGGCCGGAGAAGAGGAAGTGGTGATAGCTGATGTATGAAGGGTGAGTATCTTAATTATGAGCAGGTTTTTTTGAGCAGTTAGGTAACTTGGACTCTGAAGTACTGTGGGAGCTTCTCTTCATCTACTATTTCAGTTTTCTTATATTTTTTAATGAATCTATTTGCTTTTTCTTGTCTTTCAAATGTAGGTTACTTCCCTTCTGTCCTGTCAATCCAAGCATCAGTAGTGGTTTTTTTTTTAGTACCACTGGAGTTTGATCACAGCCCAGGACAAACTATTTGGTATTCATTATTTAAGTAATCAAATATAAATAGCTTTGAATTAAGGAGAAGGTGGATGGTGAAACAACCGCGGTTCAGGGATTAACAGGGATTATGAGTAGAACAGGTGAAGTCGATAATGCAGCTATCTGCTTCCAGAGATCTTTCCAGCCTTTTGGCAACCCTATCATTTCAACTGTTTGCCACGGCACTCAAATGTATCAGTAGCACATACAGGAATTATTGTAATTTCATTATTTGACATGGAAAATCTTATCCCTGGATCAAGTGCTGAAGATCACCCTATGTTTAAATGTGACCAAGCTTTCTCCCTACCGAGTGTTTGTTTGAGACACACCTGCACTTGCAAATTTACCTTCTGGAGATTTGAAGTATATAGCACTCCTTTTTATTGCTTTACTTGGGAAAAATAATAAATCAGTTTCTGTGTAACTGATATTTTACTTTGAACTACAGCATGAGTATATATGGTAATACTTATCCACGTACGAAGGTAAAGGGCATCGTACACAGATGCTCCTACTTCTAAAGTTGCACAGTGTTTTCCATTGTAATAGTTTCAGTTGTTTGGATTTCCCCCCCCCCCCAGATTTTACTGTTGAGATTGAAAGTATTTAAGTTTGATTTTTACTTAATACATTTTGCAATTATAAATAGAATTTCTGTAATATTTCCAAAGCATATTTGAATACACTAAGTTACAAGTCTTTGCTTTAAAAGACTACTGCTAGAAAAGAATAGTAACTGATACCTGCTACAAGCTCTCTTACAACAAGAGAGCATTGGCAGCCCTTCAGGCACTTGGAAAATACTGCATTTCAAACAATGGCTTAAGGAGGCTGAGTGTTTGTGTGTTAGTGGTCTCTTTCATTATGCCAGTTTCAGTCCTTCTGTTGGTACTTAATGGAAGATATTGAAGACTGGGGGAAATCAGAAGAATAACCTGAAGGCTGTGCTGCCATTCAGTGAGATCTGGACAGGCTGGAGAGCTGGGCAGTAAGAAACCAGATGAGGTTTAACAAAAGCAAGTGAAGAGCCTTGCACCTAGGGAGGAATAATTGCATGCACCAGTACAGGTTGGGGGAAGACCTGCTGGAGAGGAGCTCTGCTGAGAGGGACCTGGGTGTCCTGGTGGGCGACACGTTGGCCATGAGCCAGCAGTGTGCCCTTGTAGCCAAAAAGGCCAATGACATCCTGGGGTGGGTGCATTAAAAAGAGCGTAGCCAGCAGGTCAAGGGAGGTGATCCTCCCCCTCTACTCTGCCCTGGTGAGGCCTCATCTGGAATACTGGGTCCAGCTCTGGGCTCCCCGGTACAAAAAGGACAGGGATCTCTTGGAAAGAGTCCAGCGGAGGGACACAAAGATGGTGAAGGGCCTGGAGCATCTCCCCTATGAGGAGAGACTTAGGGAACTGGGTGTGTTTAGCCTTGAGAAAAGAAGACTGAGAGGGGACCTGATCCAGGTTTATAGATATCTGAGGTGTGTAGGGGCAAAGTGGCGAGGCCAGACTGTTTTCAGCAGTGTGTGGAGACAGGATGAGGGGAAACGGCCAGAAACTGGAGCATAAGAAGTTCTGCGTGAATCTGTGCAAGAACTTCTTTACAGTGAGGGTGACGGAGCACTGGAACAGGCTGCCCAGGGGGGTTGTGGAGTCTCCTTCTCTGGAGATATTCAAGACCCATCTGGATGCCGACCTGTGTGACCTGGTGTAGGGAGCCTGCTTTGGCAGGGGGGTTGGACTCGATGATCTCTGGAGGTCTGTTCCAACCCCTATGATTCTGTGATTCCGTGATATACGTGAGCTCTGTTTTCAGTGAGTGCATTTCAAGGTCATCCAAGCCTTTATTGACTTCTTTTCATTCTTGTCTTTGTCGCACTTCATGGACCAAAGGTTGATGATAGAAACTTGTTCAGTATAGCTGGATAAATGTTTATCGTGGTTCTAGGGCTGGTGACTGAGTTTGGGCAAATTCAGGCTGGGAAAAATTCACATATCTTCTTTATTAGAGAAGGATACAGGAGTGGTGGTGAGCTGACACAGAAGAGCTGAAGACAGACTCTATAATATAAAACAAACAAACAAAACCAACCCAACAATATTTTAATCAAGGTTGGCTGCTTTTCTGGAAATAACCTATTGATTGCCAGTTAGAGGTTAAGTAAAAAACATGCAACAGAGAAATGTAATGAGAAGTGATTTCCAGTAAACTTGTGCTCTGGCACTTTTTTCTTTCTGTTTAAACAGACAGGAGTCAACAAATGCTGTTCTCACAAGAAAAATAAAATCAAATATTAATTATTAAGACAGTTTTGTACTGTTTACTCAATCATTAACAAGTTAGCAATTATTAACAAATGCAGTGTTTTTTAATAGAAATTGTGTTGGTTCAGTGCTAAAGGAACAGAAGACACGAGGGTTATGCTGTGGGTGTGTTTCTTGGAGTGTTGTCCTTTTTGGATAGACGAGCACCAGTGATGCAGGTCTTCAGGCTGTCAGTCAGGGTCTCACCACGCAGTGTCTGGTTTTCAAACTAAGAACTAACCTTCACTGCTGACAGTCTCAGTTCTGAAGTAAAAGATGGGTATAAAAGGAATGAAAAGATGAGTCCCAGCAGAACCTCTGGAACTGCAGGGAGTTGCTGTGTCCTGTGTCAGACCTCAGGCTTCCATTAGCTCAGTGAGAGATGTTGCATTAGTGTCAGTGGATGTTGGGACAGGCTCAGAAAGCCCAGGTTACTGCATCTCTTCTGCCCCTAACAACACAAGCAGTCAGTCCACGGAGTGCTGTCGGTAGGACTGGCCCATTGTTTATGTACGTCTTTGTTAGGGCTGAAGGGGTTGTGCTGTGCATGTAGCATTCAAGGGTTACACCTTCTTTTTATACATGCTACACTATCAAGTAAACGGAAAGCAAACTGGAGCCAGAGCTGTAAAGGCTGTATCCAAACACGCAGCTTCAGAGGCAGAAAATGTAGAGGTATTTGTCTTCTTTTTTTTTCTGTATTTGTAGAATATGACTTTATTCCCCTTCTAGGTGTTTCACAAGAAAATCAGAGCATCTGTATTCTGTATCTGTGTCTTAAGGGATACTCAGTTCTGACTTTAGGATTGGTGTTGTCAAAGGCAGTTGACTTTTCAGTCGGTCTCTTCAGATGCAGAAATCATTTTGCAGTGGCTAATGATGTGTTGTTGTTTTAGAGTGTCTTAATTGCAATGAAAACTGCAAATAAACAACATTTTAGCTAGATACGCGTTTGCTAATTCCTGAGAATTATTGTATGTAATTATGAGTGTAAAGGGAATTTAAGAAGCAGACAAAATGCTAGGTGTTTTGTAGGCAGTAGATTTCAAGAAGTACTAAGAAGCGTTGGTGTTGTTCAGACATTATTTAATAATAGAGATTAGTAATAATTAAGACATTTAATGCCTGCAGTTTCCTCTTTTGCATTTCTTATTTGTTCTGTTAGAGTAAGTACAGCTGTAAGTAAACCTTGGACAATCCTCATAAAGCACAAGGAATTTTTCCCTCTCAAACTTCTGATCTTCTCAGCTATCAGCAAGATGCCATAAACCCGTTTTAATTCATGAAAATGTACAGAGAATCCAAAAAGGCACAAATTTCTTCTGCTGCTGTCATTTCACTGTTGGAAGTATTTCCAGAATACTCTGACTTTTTACATTATTATGTACCAAAGCCTGCAGCTGTTTTGAAAGTCTTCCCATAGCAGAACTTCTAAACTTAGGAGCAGTTTCTCCTGTATGATGAATTGTACCATAATGTTTTGGTAGTAAGCTTCCTTCATTTCATTCCTTTCTAGTGTTTGAAAGGGAGATGTCAAGGCTTATTGAGAATACAAACTAAATACTAGCTTGTTTTTCTATTTCTCTTACAGTCTGCTTTATACTTTTCTTATTGAGTTTTATCTTTTGAAATATACCAGTCGTTCTGAAGCACAGAAAACTGTTATGAAGGATCGCACTTTTTCTCAGGCTTCACATGTGCTAGGAATGCTTACTAGCTAGAAATTCTTGTCAACTGTATTGGCAGATTCCCTGAGTAAATTCAGACGTGTAAAAGAGAGGCCTGTCTTATACATCTAAGTATTCCTCTGTTCTGAAGGTATAGCAGTAGATACCTTGATCAGTAACATTTAACTATGATTGTGCAAAGAGCTTCTGCCATTTCCCTCATTTTCCTGCTTTGTTTGTACATCTGTTTGTTTGCCATCTGTTGCATGTAGTCACAGTTGTACAACCTGTATTCTGGCAGTACAGCATGATACCATGTCTGATTTCTTAACTATATATAAAGCCACCATAAAAGCTCTGTTTTCCTCGCATTACCACATTTTGGCTGAACTAGGATCTGTGGGGGAAACAAACAGATCAGTGAGGCATTAATTTTGAAAGTGATGTGGTCAAAAGTGTTTGGTGATGACTCTATACTTAGATAGGAGGAAAAATGCATTTTATTTATTCATTTTTTATTTATTTAGTCTATTGACTGGTTGGCCTTTCCAGAGGGTATTAATGCAGGTCTTCATGTAGATATAGTTTTACAGGGTAACATTTGCTCTCTACTTCTATCTGAAGGGAGGTTGTGATGAGATGGGAGTTGGCCTCTTCTCCCATGTAACTAGCTGGGAATGGCCTCAAGTTGCACCTAGGGAGATTCAGGTTGGACATTAAGAAGTACCTCTTCTCCAAGAGAGCAGTCAGGCACTGGAATGCGCTGCCCAAGGCGGTGGTGGAGTCACCATCCCTGGAGGTGTTCAGGGAACATTCAGAAGTGGAACTGAGGGACACAGCTTAGTGAGAAATATTGGTGGACGGTTGGACTGGATGATCTTCAAGGTCTTTCCCAACCCTGGTGACTCTATAATCAGTGGTCCTAAACCTAGCTAGACACTGCTATTGCTTATTTTCTTTTTGGAGGAATAGAAGTTGTAGGAAAGCTGTTGCTTATATTATTTATTATTTAGTTTTAAACATTGTAGCTATCAATAAGAATGGATAAAGTTAATGCCTCTCATCAGTCTAACCAGCTGAAGCAAACTGTGCCCCTGGAAAATGGTGCTATAAAGGTCACTGCGTGCGGAAGAATGCTAACAAACAGCCTGTCACATGATGTCATGATACAGAATATTGATAAAACAAGGACAACTTCCTTATGAGTGCTAATATTGTGAAGCAGTTTCAGTGTCTCAAGATATCTATCCAATCTGAAAATATCAGTGACCTTATTTGTTCCATAAGAAGCAAAACTTTGTCCTAATTATAACTTTTTTCTTATGCTAGAACTTGGATTTTGGGACTTTTAAGCATATTTATATCAAACTTATATTTTTCTTATGCCTTATCTTCACTAGAAGAGGGACTCAGAGGTGCAGATATGATGGCATTTACTTGGTGAGATCAGGCACTGATAGCCCATGTTGAGTCTAGATGGATGTGGTTGGTTGAAAAGTCTGTGCTCAGGTGAAATACACTGGTCTGACCAAAACTTTCATTCAGAAAAGTTTAAATTTTCCTGGAAAAGAATCATAAGGTGAGGAATTTTGTGTAAAAATTTATGTTCTGTGACTCTGGGAGTATTATATAAATGTTATGTGTTAGGTAAGCATGAGCTTCGTGCTGGGTTATTTTACACTGATTTTAAAAGATGTGGCTCACAGAACTGAAGCATCTTGTATTTTCAGTATTCAAGAGAAATTTGAAAGGTCAGAAAGTGACGTCAAATGGATTTTAATCTTTCTAATATTTTCTGAAATGACAACAAAGTAACTTCTTGCAAGCATAAAACTGCTTCAGGACACTGTATTTTTCTGTATAAAATCACTTGAAACTGTTGACATAAGCAAATTGCACAAGCGATATGGGTAGTCAGTAACACTGAGATTTTGGTGGCAATGGTGGCGCAGATCCTAGGGACTCCTGTTGTGAATCAGTACAACACGTACTCCTCAGATTTTCTTTCTGATGGACATGGATGCGATGTTCTTTGGCCAAGCACATCTATACATAGACCGAGTTAGAGGATGGGCAGGAGTTTAATCTTTCCTACCCAGTGAGGATACTTCGTTAAGATCACATTAACTTGGATTTTGATTTATATGAAGAAACACATGAATGATGTCAGAGATGATGAGGCAGCAATTTGATTCTGCAGCCCTCTAACAAAGTATGTCTCCACATTTTCTCCCCACATCTCACTTCTCTTAGTATAGCACCCTTCCGTGTCTCATCATAATAAGCGTCCCCTGAAGCAAAGGAGCTGTGTGTCCTTTTAGGGGTTTGCAGCAGAGCTGACTGGAAAGGCAGGCTTGAGCAGCTATGAGTACTTATATAACAGACTCCATTAGGAAGATCCAGGAAAAGAGCTGAAGGGATATATTGTAGGAAAATAATTAGGTGGCATTGTGCTATCTGGGCAGTAGTGTTGCTGTTTCTCTTAGTCACTGTATCAAAACAATTTGGCTTGGTATGATCTAGCATGAAAACTTTGATTAATATATCTTTTCTAGGGAGGTTAGATAGGACTTCTAAAGTACTCAATTACTGCTCTGAACCACAGACTTGCAAACAATGCTTATTGGAAAAGAGCTTAACAGGGCTCTTGCATTTTGAATCTCTAGGAGACGATCAGTTATACCTAGAAATTAAATATTTCCTTATCTTCATTTGTAATGGATTTTCTTGATATGTAATGTAAACTTTCATGCCGTTGTTTTTTAAGTCCTTTGTTTAATATCCACTACAGATGAAAACAGTTTAATCCCTGCCTCTTTGCGGATAGCTGATATAGATGAATATTATTGTGTGTTCACTTGCCTTTCTGTTCTTCAGACTTAGGAACCTCAATTCCCAAAATTCCCTTTTTTTTTTCTAGACCTCTGCCCAATTTTCTTTGCTCTTCCCTGTGCTCTCTCCCATTATTGTGCCTTCTACAAGAACAGTTTTCCTTGCCACGGAACACAATTCCACTGTTTGCTCTGCTAACCAGAAATATAATGGGAAGATTCTCTAATGTATCTTACAAACAAAAAGTTTGTCTTTCTAATATACAACTTGCTTTCCTGTAGTAGTGTCACGTCACTTAAAAATGTGTGGATTCAGATTGACTACAAACTCTCATAGCCCTTTTTGATAGAACGGCTGCTTAAGTGGCATTGGTAGTTGCTATTCCTGCATCTTTATGAAGTGTTAGTCCCACACAGGATCTCCCACTTGTAAAGACAGGTGCATTACACTATTTCTTTTTCCCTTACAAACTTCCTCTTATTTAACAAGAGCATTCTGAATACAGCAGATCATGCAATGGGCCTAGTGTTTTCTGCAAGGTTGAAGGATCATTCCTTTATCCATCATTAATGAAAACATACCGGGCCCAGAACAGGCACAGCTGGAATTTCGTTGATTGCCGATTTTTGTAGTTTGACAATAGATGATGAAAAATGAATCATAAAGGCTATTTTTCTTAGGTAGTTTTGCACTCCAAGCACCTTCATTTTGTTTCCTAATTTACTTACAAAAATGTTAGCAATCAATGTGAATAGCATTGTACGATTTGCTTCTCCTGTATTTGATCACCCCTTATGAAAAGTGATGCTCAATGTACTTTACCCTCCTGTAATGAACTATCACTATTTTGTGGGTTTTTTTCTTTTCCATTACAGATTTGTCTTCTTGCTATCCCTTATATCTGTTGTTTTTGGCAGTTAAATTTGTGCTTTATCCTTTCTGACTTTTTTCATTATCTTATGCTGTTCTTTCTTCCTTATCCTTCGCAGTTTGATCTGGCTTCCATTTTCCGTACATTTCCTTCTTGTGTTTCAGGTCACTGAAGACCATGTTGCTCAGCCAAGTTGGTCTCTGACCATACTTCCTATCCTCTTACTGTGTGGAATTGTTTGTCCTTGTACCATAAACATCAATTCTTTAAGCAATTGCCAACTCTACTGAATTCCTTCTGCCTTAGCTATGTTTCCCGTGAGAAATTACCTGCCATGTGTTAGGGTTTATTACAATCTACTTGCACAGAGTCATTGGTTTGAATTGCTGTTTCTCTTGTTCTTCATCTAAAAGTAACACACCACAGTTGTTCTCAACCAGATTACCTTTACCCTCATGTTCCCAACTATCCTCCCTCTCGGTTGCTTAGCAGGCAGCCTCTTGGCAGGCTGCTTTTGAAGCACTTGGCAGGCTCTGAAAGCTGCTGTAGACCATACAAGGGGGGTGGTTAAATGCTGTTCGTTACACACAGAGACAAACACAGCACACTGCTTTGTAATATACAAATTGAGATGATCACCTAAACATTCTGAAGGAAACAGTCGCATCTTTTAGCTCAGTATTCAGTCAAAAAGAGGATAAATACGTATGCAGAGTGTTTCAGATCCTTCCCCTGGAAGGCATCTGCGTGGATACACGAACACCTTGCCTGGCCTGAAGTTCAGGTAAGAAGCATATTAAACTTTTCTCCCTTTTCTTTGCAGACCCAGGCGTAACATGAAACAATGTGTCTCTTTGACCTGCTTTCTCTTTTTCTGAGTCGTGTTCTATTTTTTCTTTCCTCCAAGCGGTGGTAATTCCCACTGAGGTTATCTGATTGGTTCGCAAAATTGGATAGTTGGTTTGTTTTCATGTTACCTTGATTTTCATGGCGGAGCCAAATCTGCACAAAGGAAGATTTCCTTGAGTTGCTTTTTATTATTATCGCTTTTTAATCGATACATTTAGAAATTACCATGGAATCTCAGTAAACAAATTGGGACATAGTTTAGCTTTTGAAATCATACCACGATGAAGTGGCTTTAACTGCCTATTTTTCATTCTGTTATCTCTGCCAAGAACAGGGAAGTTGACTATGCAGCTAAAATGTGATGCTGCAGGGATTCTGGTGTCTGAGAGAAAGGCTTTCATTCATTTTCTGGCTTTGCTAAGGATAATGAGCATCTTGACTCTTCTCATTTCAATACGATTTACAGTTGCATAGGATTTTTGTTGCATAGAATTTCAAGTGTTCAAGCAATATTCCATGCTGGAAATCTGCCTCTGGGTATTATTTTTTTAAAAGCCTTTCAGCAAAAATAGCTTATAGCCTTTTTATACAGGGTGTTTTAGAAACTGATCGTTTTTGTCACATCAAGTGGTTCTGGTAACCTTTCCTCTGAGAATTTCAGGTACGTTGCAGATGTTGGAAAAAGCATTTAAAAATGAGGTTAAGGAGATTCCTCTTGTATATTCTCAGTGAAACCTCTGCTGGGTTGAGGTGGCACAGGGAAGTAAACTGAGAAGTAAGCCACCCAATTTAAATAGCAGGGCAAGCATGAGCAAGATGTTTTTGGAAAGTGCTGAGGATAACTGGCAGAACAGATTCATAGAATGAAATCAGTGGAAAGAAACTGTCTTGAAAGGCAGTGAGAAAATTAGTGTGGGAGGGAATGGAAAAGAAAATGTGTCGTTTTAGTTTGGGAGATACTAAATTTGCTAGGAAAGCTAAAGAACAGCATGGGATGTGCCGAGTACAGAGCTCAGAAGTGAGAAGCAGTGACGCTGTGTAGGAGGTTTGGAAGAGGAAGGGGAGACAGATCTGAATTGCTGGGCTCAGAAGTGTTGTGGTTGAGGGGTGTGTAAAATCAACTAAGGAAATTAAGGGAGGAGTTTGGCAGTTAGAGCAAGCAAAGTCCTTGCTCATGCATGGGGAAAGCTGAACATACAGACATCAGGGTGAGACCTGATGGGCATCTGGGAAACTGGAAACCGGGATCTGCAAACTGACAGGAAATGATATGAGGAAGCCTTTTGGAGATGAGGTAAGGATTTGCTAAGACTGGGTTAAAAGCTTTAGGACTGGAGATTGGAACTGGGGAGTAAGGGGGGCCCACCTGGGCTGGTGACTAGGGGACAATTTGTGCCTGCACACATACTTGTCCAGCAGGAGGGGAGGGCAGTGCTGGAGAGCTGCTGGGGAGTGGAGTGCAAGCAGGGGGTATCGGAATTGGAAGAATCTGAGCAGGTCATGCTGATGGAGAGGGTGGGGGAAGCAGGTGGAAGCTGTGCTAGGGACCACGCTCCATCAGTGACAGGAATGACATCCAGCATGCTTGAATCTCACCTTTTTATTGCTGTCAGCAGACAATTCTGATGGTCATGGGTCTCATCCTTGCTAGCCCCAGGTTTGATCAGAAGATTACCTGCTGCACTATTGGTTATTCTATCATTATTCTACCTATCTATTCTACCACAGAACTGATCAAGATTGATAAATTATTCATCACTGACAGTGCTTTTTGTGCATGGTGTTATGATGCTGCATTAAGACATTTTTTTTCAATAGTTTTCCAAAGCTTTTGTTGTTGTTGTTTAAAGAAACATGGTATGTTCAATTTGGTATTCAGTTCATAGGTGATGTGCTTTTGGGATGCTCCAGGGCTGTGCAGTTGGTTTGCCGGTATCTACAGTGAAAGGGGAAAAGGGGGAAGTTTTGCTGTGAATCAGAAAAGAATTTTTATGAGTTTGAATTATTTGCTAGAATATTCTCATGTGGTTTGAGGCATCCAGGTTTTCAGACTTTCTAAGAGGTAGTTTGTTCTCCATTTTCTGGGTACATAAGCAGGCTCTGGAACCACATGTGCAGGCATTATTAGCATACCTGTAGCTGAATCTGCAAGGCTACTTTGAACTTAGAGTGTACTATAATGTTAGATACTCTGAAATGTCAGGTCTTTAGTTTCAAGATTATGATGCCTAAAACCAGAAGATATTTTCATCTCATACTGTCTGTGATTTCCTTTAATCCTACAGTTGCCTAACTTCTTGATACTTCAGGTGCCATAGTGTATGATGTAAACACACATTTCATGAAAATCAATTAAAACAGCCTTTCTACTGAATGGCTTATCCTGAAATACAGAAGAAAGGAAAAGTAGGCCTGAATTTATGTAGGAGAGACAAATGAATACACACAGTTTTGTCAATTTGAGTCAGGCTGTTTTATGAGAAGAAGTTATTTCTTTAAAAGAGTGGGCACACCAATCATAGAATGCCAGTGCAGGGACTTGTACATGATTCCTGTATGGGGGTCTTGGAAGGAGAACAAAAAATAGTGGAGGCATGGTTTTGAACAAAATGGTCTTGCACCCTGCAAGTCAGGATTCTAGACTAGAATGGTAGGAGCGGTTGGAGGAGATAGGAGCAAAAACGGAAAGCAGTTTTAGCAGCAATCTTTTATATACACCGGGACATAAAAAGAGGAAAAGAGATCATGATCATCAGCATTAGTTATGCCAGGGGGATACTAGTGGAGGGAATACAAGAGGGATATAGCTAGATGATCAGCAGCCAGAGGGTTGACTGGGGGCTGTATTTTAAGTGGCAGGGACTGCTGAATAAAGTGCTGGCTATGTTATTCCTTTTGAAATGATGGGAATGAGTGAATCAAGTTTACATAAGGAGGTAAAAAGCCAGGAAGGGGCTGAATGGTGAGGCAAACACTGCTATTACAATAAATGAGAAGAGAAATATGAGAGGGAACTGCAAGACATGCAATAAACCAAAGACCTACCAATTGGTATAATAAGAAACACAGAGGGATTTTATGAGGACCAGCGTCCCGTTAAACAAGCATGCACCATCTTCTAAGATTTTTTTCTATACTCTTTTTCCCTTTTCTTCCTCCTTTGCAAGACCCTTAGGCTCATTTAGATTCCAAAGATGAAAAAGTAGTTGCTCTCCCATGACTGGTATTGCAGTGGTTGAAGTGGCAGTTGATACTTCCTGGGATTTTGAATTAGCAGTTTATGTAGGAAGGTCCGACAGCCATTACCAGGTATCCAGACAGAAGATGTAAATCTTCTTCTCACGTGGTCTGCCAGGCCCTGGAAGTACAAACAAGGCCCTGACTAACCTTGCACACCCCCATTGTTCTCTCTACTGTGCCCAGGGCCAGATTTGCAACCTCTGGGCCATCAGCCCCAGCCCCATCAAGGCCACAGGAGGGCTGGGCTCCAGCTCCCTAGAGACCTGCTTGGCCATAGGCCTGGCCCAACCAGCCCCACCCTTAGGACCTTGTCACCATGGCCTTCACTGATGATCATAGTGGCTGAACCTGGCCACCAACTCCAGGTCTTTGGTGTTCAGAGGCAGTGGGGATGGGCTCAGGCTGGTGGCACCTTGCAATGCTGGCTGTGTTGTTATTGCACCTGGCTCCCAGATGCCCATCCCTATGGGAAAATCTGCCCTTCGTTGCTCCTTGACAGTATCTTCTTTAACATTTGTTCTTCACGGAATTACTCTTGGTGTCTTTTCTGCCCCCCTTTCTCAGCCTCCCTTCCCCATAGCATCTTTTGAGCAGGCTGCATAGTGTTTCTGTTTCCCATGGCCCCAGTTTCTCCACACATCCTCACGGTGCAGCTCCCTGACTCTGGGATTTTTTCTGTTGGACTCCGCTGCTTTTTTTTCTGTGTCCTCTTTTATTCTTCCTTGCTTTGTTTCTTTTCATCCCCAAACTGGCTTTTCTTTTTGCTTGCTCTTTTGTGTGGTGGTTGGTAACAGTTTTAGCATACTGGCAGCCTGAGTGGTGTTGGCATCCCAGAAAAGGAGGATTTTAAGGAGTGAATTTAAGTAAAAAATACACTCAATTTGTAAGTGCTTCAGAAACTTCTTCTAGAGAAGGAAGGCAACAGGGGAAACAACAGAAACTGTTTATTGGCAGCAGTCAATGGTAGAAGGGGATAGTGATACGACTGATTAGAAGGTAAAGCTGCGCTTTTAATTCTGCATGAGAGATGGCAAGAAAAGTCTTGGAAGACAAGACAGGGAGATGAAATGGAAAAGGAGAAGCTAATAGACATAAAATGGTGATGTAATGAAAATAACAGCTTAATGATGGCATTGAGGAATGTTGCATTGCAGTTGCTGAGGTCAGAAAGAAACCTGGTACAATAATAGAAGTCTGATATGACAACAGCGTAGAAGAAGACTTAGCTATGTGCATGTGCTACAAGTTGTTAACGTTGTACCTGCCTCACTGCAGTGAGGTGTGCTTTTCTGTAGGGTTTCCCTGTCAGCCTCTTACTAAGTAGCTTTCAGTCCAGGTCCTATGTTGTCCCCTCACTGAGTTTGTACCTGCTCTTATATAGCACAAGCAAGTTCTAGAGACAGGGCAGTACTGGATATACATAAAGACTGAGACGAGAGGCTAGAGAGCACCCTTGCAGAAGAGGTTCTAGGAGTTCTGGTTAATAGCAAGTTAAGTTTGAGTCAGCAGTGTGCGCTAGCAGCCAAAAGGGCCAACCGTACCCTAGGGTGTACCAGGCCCAGCACTGTGAGCTAGGCAAGGGGAGGGACTGTCTTGCTCTGCTCTGTGCCATGCTGCCTCACCTTGAGCATTGGGTGCAGTTCTGAGCAACACAATACAGGACATGAAACTATTGGAGAATGTCCAAAGGAGCACTGTGCAGGTGGTTCAGGTTCTAGAGGGCAATACGTGTGATGGGCAGTTGATGTCTCTTGGTTTGTTCAGCTCAGAGATGGGGAAGCTGAGGGGAGATCTCTTGGCTGCCTACAGATCCTCATGAGGGGAATGGAGGGGCAACTGTGTCCAACAAAGCTTGCTTTTTCCTGTTCATTTTTTTGTGCATCGTGCTCTCCTCACCTGCTGTATACCTGTACACATACAGGTAAGCATGTATTTACATTTGTCTTTTCAAAGGGATTAGCGGGGTGTAAGTAGAAAAAGCAACATAGCTGCTGAGAATGTTATCTGTTTGCAGAGATTTTCCCTGCCTTCCAGTGACTGGCCCTACTGATACCTTTCTTCACTTGTGGCTTCAAATTTGTCACGAACACACGTAAGTATTGTTGCCTTTTCGTTCTTTTAATCTGAAAAGTCCCACTTATCATCTAGTAGAGTGCAGAAGATCACCCATGTGCTCAGCTGTGGCCAAGGTCTGCCTTTGCCAAAAAGTTAGCTTGAGACACACCTATGCAAGTTTATCACCTGGAGACTTTATATCCTTATCAGCCCACCTGGTTAGTTGACTTGGAGCAAATAGTATGCCAGCGTAACTATTATTAATCTGTTTCTGAACTGTACATATATTTGTGTATATATGAACACATAGATGTGCACATTGTTTAAAAATACATAGGTTGCTCTGAAAGTAATGCCTTCTACTTATTTCCATGGAAACTGTAACAAATATGAAGACCACAGTAATACTATTTGTTAGAGCAAATTCTCAGCTACAAAATGCTGTTTTTCAATGTAGTCACCACCGTTAGGTATGCATTTTTACCAGCAATGAACAAGAACCTGCATGCCCCTCTCATAAAATCTACTTGGCCATCTGGAATGTGGCTTGTCTTTCACATCACTGTCACCACTGCTGAAATGTACCACCCACTACCTCACTGTGCTAACATTAACTGTTTGATCTCCATAAATAGTCTGCAAGCATCAATGAATGTCAGTGGGTGCAGGTTTTTTTCCACATGGAGGAATTCTATTCCACATCTTTTCTTCATATGCAATTTTATATCAGACATTGTTTTGTCAGACTGCCCCTCTGCTGCCATCTGTCACTCAGCAACAAAATGCAATGGAATGGAATGTCGGTGGGAAGGTTCAAACTCTACTGCCATACCACCAACATCCACCTCTGGCACTGTGGGCTGGAATAAGTAAAACAGGAGGCATTACTTCTAAAGCAACCCTCATACATATGTTTATATGCACATGTTGGATATCAGGAAATGGTTCTTCTCTGAAAGAATGACCAGGCAGTGGGACAGGTTGCCCAGAGAGGTGGTTGAGTCACCATCCCTGGAGGTGTTCAAGAAACATGTAGATGTGCTGCTAAAGGATGTGGTTTAGTGGGGGCAGTAGGTGCGCAGTTGGACTAGATGATCTAAGAGGTCTTTCCTGACCTTAGTGATTCTATGATTCTAATCACATGGTGAAGGGAGAATTGATATGGAGTTGAGAAAATGTTAAAAGTTGAAGATCAAATTCTGTTTTTTTGTAGTCTAACAGTGGTCTTTTGCAGCCAAGAAAATGCAAAAATATTGGCTAAATGCTTGAGTATGTAAAAATGCTGCATTCATTTGCATAAATATTGTAACAGTTTAATGTAGACACCAGTAAATAGTTAGTATATGTGACTGTGTGTTTGTTCATGTTGTTCAACTAAACTGTAAGAAATTATGTCATTTTTGCTGTTTTGGTCATACAAAATCTAACCTGTATTATGTTTCTTTGTTGACAAAAGGCCAGATTTCCAGTTTAGAGGTACCTTCATCTTCCTTCCTGTGAAAATACTATGAATCCGAAGGCATTAATTTTCCTTCTCCCAAATTTTATTTTTGGGATATTTCTTTTTGGGATTTTCTGTAGAAGACAAAAAAATCTAATGGGTGAGTAAAGAAATTACCAGCATAACAGTTTCTAGAAGCAAGTCTACCCTTCCCAAATGTGTTAGAAAGTAATTGTGAAGCCCAAGTAAGAAAAGCTGCTGTAACTCTGATAGGGGTCTTAGTAATGTATGAGAAGATACCTACAGAAAAGATATTTGGTATTAGAAGTGTTTGAACTCCCATCCTCCTTAGAGTAATATAGCTAACACGTTGACAGTTTTCATTTTAATGAACTTTTCAATAAGCAGGATAGTTTCTTGCATTCTTGCTGTAGTGGAGTCAGATGACAACAAAGAAAAGATTGATTTTTAACACCCTTTTTTGTCTATGTATGCAGGGAGATAGACACAGATAATTCTTAGGTAATTAAACAAAGAAAAGGATTTGTGTATTTCAGACTAGCAGTTTAAACTTCTTCCTTTGTTGCAGATTCTTTTCGTGGCCCCACTGAAGATTGGCTGACAGCTCAACGTGATCGCAGAAACACCCTGGCTTTTGTCTGCCAGGAGAACAACCTCATTAAATTAAAAAGTAAATTGGATTCTCATGTTGCGAGCCAGATTTTTGTGGAGCACAAACATAAATTTACCTACTGTGAGGTGCCCAAGGTAGGTTGCTCCAACTGGAAGAGAACTATTTTTATTCTCCAAGAAGGCTTGAATGTGGAAGCTTCTGAAATTGAGCATGACCACATTCATCAAACCTCGCTGATCAAAAGGCTGAGTGCTTACCCTCCTGGCGTACGAGAGGAATTCCTAAACAATTACACCAAAGTGATGTTCACCAGACACCCATTGGAACGGCTGGTATCGGCTTACAGAGACAAGCTTTTGCATTTTGAGCCATACTACAGTACCACTGTTGCTAATCAGATTAAGGCGATGTTCAGGAAAAACAAAAATTCCTCTGCAAAAGTGAGTTTCCAGGAGTTTGTCAGCTTCATTACAGCAGAACCACCAAATACTCTTGACATTCACTGGAAACCCATGTTTCTGCTCTGTGATCCTTGCAACATTCACTATGATATTCTGGGCAAGTATGAAACTCTAGGGTTAGATTCTGAGCAAGTTCTAAAGGCAATTGGTGCACCAAAGAGCCTGCGGTACCCCAGCTTGAAGAGATATGGCTCAGAGAAACGAACTAATGGAGACATCACCTTGGAGTACCTCAGACAACTGAGCTCAGAACAAATTGAGAAGATTAAAAAATTATATCAAATGGATTTTCTCTTGTTCAACTATACTTTGAAATATGAGAACTATTTTCTCTGAAATGTTAATGCAGCTTGAACAGTGAAAATTTTATTTCATACAAAATGAGCTGAACTTGTTCTTACAGATGCTTGATGGGTGTATGACTGCTGAAGAGATTTTAGTGGTGTTTAGAGACATGGTTTTATTCATTCTAAGAACTCTTATAACAAATCCCTGCCCTGACTTGCAGTACAGTGTTTCACCTATATGATTTTTTCCCCCTTTCTGATGATCATATAGATATGTTTGCTTCACGAAGATTACTTCTAAAAGATAGATTCTTAGTCTGTTGGTAGGAGAAGAGAGAAAAATGTTGTTTTTCACAATTAGTGTTTTAAAGATTTTTTTAATTAAAATGATTTTTTAATTTTTTTTTAAGAGAAAGATAAAGCAATAGATTGAATATTTTAGTGTTAAATCACTCTGTCTATAAAAGCCTCAGATGTGCATCCTGTAGGAAAGAAGCAAACAACTTTAGATGTCTGGAGCTGTGTTATAGAGAACTTAGTACCTGATTATATACCCTTCTGGTAGTGCTCTTATCACAACATACCAGCCTCTTCCATCAAGCAGCATAGTCGGCAGCAGTCCAGCTAGGGCTTCCCTAATGTGTCTTCAGAGTCTTCTGATTCTTTTTGCCACCTTTGTGGATACGATGATCTGATCTAAGAGGAAAGTCTAAAAAATATCTTCCTTTGAGAAGAAACCAGAGGTACTTTCTAGACTGTTCAATGGAGGCAATGCAGGATCTGAAGTCACAGTGGAAATGTGGCTCTGACCTATTCTTCAAAAGTACTTAGCAACCAACTAATCAGCCAGTCAACACAGGTGATGCTGTTCAGGCCTTTCACAGCTGTGCCTGTTGGAGACCATGAGCCTTGGAGACTCACCTGAGTATGATACTTAGGTGGAGGTAATACATTTGCTCTTCCTGATGCTTTCTTACCTTACAGAAAGATGAATGCAAATTAACTGCAAAGTTATGGTGAGGGAAACAATGAAGCATGTGTGAGAAGCCATTTAAAACATAATCCATCTCTCCCACTCTTAGGTAGCTTTGGTTTTAGATCAGGGAGATTTGTTAAGTACTTTTGCCCTGTTGTTTGGAAACCTACTCTCACTGAAAATGATTTACTATTACGTCAATTGTAACAATTTTCAGAAACTTTCCATTAATGCAACCTTTAGGGGATGTTGATTTCAGGAGCAAACTTAAAATCTCTTAAATCCCACTGTCAAACGCAGTTATTTCCTATCAGCTGCATCTTCAAAGAAAGACTGGCCTCGATCCAGTGGCTTATTACACAGCTTATTACACAGCAAAGGACAATATAATTTAATTGCATTGGAGCCTACTAGCTGTATAGCCATTCCTGCCAGCACAGTGGCCCAGAGATAGCAAAAAAGGAGATTGGAAAAAGTGGATGATGTGATGAGATTTGAATCGTGAGAACTGTGAGGAGGGCTTCTTGTGTAGTCAGTGGGATTCAGGGCGTCTACTCCAAAGATAAGTTCAAGTGATACGCTGGTCATCAGCTGGAGACAGTGAGACCATGGAAAGAGGTAGAGGAAGAAGAAGAAGGTGTGTGCAGCCCTTCTCAATGGCTGATTGCACACAAGGCCAGGACTGCTGTTCTGTGTCTGGCAGTTCTTGAATGGATGACTATTTCATAAATTGGAAAGCTTTGATACAGAAAGGTTCCAAAGCAAGAAGCCTAAGCAAACTCAGCAAGACAACTTTAAAAAATAGAAATCTTCTGATTCTCTTCAGAGTGATTCATGGCTTTGGATCACCACATTTGGTATCCATACAGTCCTAATATCCCCCAACATTCTCGCCTCTCTGGAAAGTCTGTACTTTGCACGTTTGTTTGTTTTAAATTTAATTTATTACAATCATTACTTTATTTGTGCTGAGGCCGAGGAAGCTGGAAAAGATTCCCACTGCAGTTAAGTCTGTGGCCTTTTTCTTCCCTGGATCAGATTTAGTGCCATTTCCTGCTATGTACTACTCCTATCTTTTGCCAGATTGTGAAGAGGAAGAAGAGGGAAATTAAGATTTGCTTGATAGCTTCCTTCAGCATGATAATTCCTTCCAGAGCCGTAAGCTTCAGAACAGGTATTTCAATTTTTCTGCCACCGCCAGCCAGCCTAGGAAATGTCTGAAGAAATGATACTGATGAAGATGTTTGTCAGTACTTTAGTGTTAACACTCCCCACTAGTTTCTTGCTGTTATGTGTGGGTGGCTTTCTATTCTTATTTCCTCTTTCACATAGGATCACATATATACACTTCCTACAGCAGTGACAGAAAATTGATGGGTAATTCATTTGTCACCAAATACTAGTCAGTAACTGGGGGCTATTGATGCAGAAAAACCACTATAGCTATTCACGACAGGCTTTCAGATTTAGCATTTACCTATATGCAAACTGTATGGCAGTAAATTTCCAGGAACTACTGGCTGCTGTAATTATGTCTAGCAGGTGTGGATCTCAACAACAACAGTTGTGGAGGATTTAAGCATGCACATACAACTTCAGATGTTCTAGGAGGAAGCAATGTACAAGAACAGTTGTGTATTATCAACACTAACAAAAGGAGGATGATAGTTGAACTGCTGGAAAACAGGAAAAAAAAGAAGACCATTACCTTATAAGCTGGCTGTTATAACATGCTCACTACATTTCTGTCTCTCAGCTTGCAAATAATCCACAACATCTCTCGCCCAAGAGCTGCTGTTCAGTGAGGTGGGAGCACATGAGCTCTGCAGTATTTCAGAGTTACTGAAAACAATGGTGACTTGTTTTATGCTGTCAGTGCGGACTGCCACTTGGTTTATTCCCCAGGTGACCCGTGGGGCTCATTTCACTAAACAGCCTTTCCAGTTCTCCAGTTAAAGGACTTATCGTTATTTCATTTTTGGTACTGTAATATAATGAGGCTCTGGACATAATCCTGCAATTAGCCTGCAAGAATTTCAAGACACCTGTACACTTAATGGTGAAAAGGAGAAGACAATGATGACCTTGGAATGAAGACAACTCCTGATGACCTGGTAGAGAAATTTCTTGCACTCTCCTCCCTACAAGTGCACTGTCCAGAATAGAGGCTCCAAGCTGAACTGGCTCCCACCCACCTTTGCAGGAGAAGAAGGTCTGGGAAACTCCTTTCATTTCAGCTCTAACTCTGGGTGTTGTTTTCCTGGGAGGAAGCTGGGTGTGTGCAGATGTGAACAGGGATAGAGGCAGCATGGAGGGGAGAGGGGCTCAGATCTCAGAGTAGATTAGAAGGGGTAGAGGGTTGCTATAATTCATCTTCTGATTTATCATTATATTTGTTCATGATATAACTGTTGCTATGCTTTATATCTAATTACTGTAATAAATGGTAGTGAGTTAACACATTCATCTATTTGTTCATCCTTCTCAACAACATCTGTTTGTAAAGAAAGACCACAGTGCTCAGGGCTGTTCCGTCAGATTAACATAGCCACTTGACAACAATAAATAAAAAGCCATTTGGCTGCTTCAGTACATTAATATAAGGTTGTCTCACAGGATTTTGAGAAGAGTTCACAGAATTAGGAAGTACTAATGGACATTCCAGTTTGGGTAAAATATGAAGCTAAGGTGGGAAAGGAAGAGAAGCAAAAAATTCATGCAAAGTCAAATGCTGCTTTCCTTCAAGTCTTTGTGAAGGTATAAGAGATCCCATGGTTGACTGATGTACATCTACAACAGAGAACGTCACCAGTTATTTCCTTAAACAGACATTTCCTCCAATTAAAAAAAATATATATTATCAGCAATTCTGTCCTTTAATAGTCTTAATTTTTCATACAGTTTTAAATGCAACTTAAAATAACAGGCAGCCAATGATTAGTGGTTTCTTGTTCTGAAAACTTCCCAAAGCACTGCTGCTGCCAACAGAATAAAAGATATCTACAGGTGAACAGCGTGAGCAATCAAACTTCAAGTTCTTGCAGCTAATCTGAATGTCCTTTGACCAAGGGGAAAACCAAGTGCAAGTCATTGTTCAGGTAAAACAGCTCACAGCTGGGAGGTGACTGCTTCCAACTTCAGAATGCTAACGTGTCAAAAGATAGAATCTCTACAGTCTCCCATTTTTCTTGTCCCTATCATAACACTTCTTATCTCCCTTCCAGAATTATATGCCAGATAGTGCTGTATGATTAAAATAACATTAATGCTATATAGCTTACATAAATTAAGGCAAACTAAATCAAAATAGATGGTTAATTTATCTGATTGAAGTGCCTGAAATTGCAGGAGGCCCTCTTGGAAGTTTTGGGTGTTGAATATATGCAGGTGTACAGTTACAGTGCTGCTTCTAATAAGAGTTATTTTTACAGGAAAAGCATAAGTAATCATAAATCTCAGCCATCATACTGATTAACATTACAGTGAATCAGGATCCCAGGAGTCCATCTGTGCCAGAATTTGTTAGTTCTCCTTTGCTGACTCATGGTACCAATGTTCCCTGCTAAGTTCCTGGTTTTATCTCCTGACCCTCCCACCTATTGCTGCCTGCAGCTGCCTGACAAAGATGTTTTTCAGCAGCTCATCAGGCCCCTTTTCTCAGGCTTTGCACCCTGGCTATATTTCACAGATTTTTCATTTTCCCTGCTCCAATTGAACTATCTGCAGTTTCAGACAGTCTCCACCTCTCCTGAAGCAAGATGCCCTAAGCTGTTTCCAGTTCTCTGAACTTAGGAGCGTTGCGTGGATTGAAAGAGTGAACTCAGGTTTGTTCCAGATTATGTTCCTTTTTGTAATGTGAATTTCTTATCATTTTTAATCCTTTCATGTTGTTAAGGCCGAACCATGGTCCTACATCCAAAGGTTGCAGGACATGAGACCTGGATTCTAATCCATACATGAATCTGGAGCTGTTCAAACTTCAGCTGCACATGGATAGGCTTTTGGAGACCTTCATTTTGGCTCAGCCTTGGAAATTTAACAGATCAAGTGCCCGTAGGACTTTGAAGCTGGTAACCGGTTATTATGGGGCCATCTGGTGGTGGAGCGTGTGCCAGGCAAGAGTGAAATACTCGAAAAAAGAGGTACGTGCTGCCTTGTTTGTTTCAATCCTTTCGTTTTAACCTGAAGTCTTGTATCTCAAGCATCTCGTATCTGTTCTTTCTCTCCTGCTCCTCTCCCTCTGATCCCCTCCCTCTTTTACTGGAACAAGAATTCAGTTTCAAACAAGTTGTTTTCTTAGCCCAGTATTTTTGTCATCTGTTTGCTACAAACATTCCTCTCTAATGGGTCTGAGGACTGCCCAGTTTTCTCTCTTTCCTTGCAACTTGTTAGGAAAATATGGCATTATGAATTTAACTTTTCAGCTTCTTCATTACGCTTTAACATCATGATTCGGTGTTTTTCAGTTCCCTGTGTTTGCAAATGCATTTTGTTTTGTGTGCTTTATCTCTACCATTGGTTCACAAAGAAATTCATCCATTCACTCTCTTGGAATGTTTTATGACCTTCATATCATCTTCCTGTGGTCATCTGGAAAATAAGGCATTATACAGTTACCTGTGGAGGTTTAATCTGCCATTAGGCATTCTCTCTGTAAAGTTCAACTCAATCTTTATTATTCATCTCAGCCAAAATTCATCTGTTGTATTTGCATGATAAAAGCTGCAGATAACATTGCTTTTCAGCAATCCACATAGATGTGCATCAAAGACAGAAGGTTTTTATGAAAATGGACAAAAGTGAGGGAAGTGCAGTTCCTAAAATGAAAACCAGTACCCACAAACAAAACCCCAGAAACTTAATTTCAGTTTCCTATATCTTCTCAGCCCAGCATTTTCAGTTCTGAAGGTGTTTTTATCCTCATGAGGCAAATTCTCAAGCCTTTTAGTAAGTACTTCAATAGCATTTTAAGTGAAACTAGCTTCACCATTCCTCCAACAGATGTAGAGAAGAAAAATAATTAGATTGTAGTTAGTAAACAGGGTAGCTAATTAATAGTTAATCTTCCCAGCTGAAAATAGATAGACAAACAGATTCATAGACAGATAGAACTAAAACCAAAGATCAAGCTTCAGGTTGACAGCTGTCCGATGGTAAAGAACTTCTTGTGATTTTTTTCTTTGCTTTCTGTATGGTCACCGTGCAGCTTTGCGAAGTGGTACAAATGTAAGGTAAATACATTGAATACAGGAAGAAAATATCCCAGCCATTGTTTGTTTGTTTGTTTGTTTGTTTTCATCGTGTTTACAGGTGTTTTTTATGTTCTTCTTGCAACCTTTAATGCAGTAGGCTGTTTGCTGGTTACACAGCACCAATAGGTTTTCATTTGCAGCATCATTAAGGTTACAGTGCTGCCATGGCTTGACTTTTTAAGCATCTTCTCAGGCACTTTTCAGAGGCAGTACTGATAGAAGTAGCTGTTTGGACTCGCAGGTGAAATAGAACAGGAGATACCTGTTCCAGTGAAAGCGGTAACTAACGTAACCCTGTAGAAGCATCAAGCCCGCCCGGCTCTGAGCACATCTCCCCGCGGGGCAGGGTTGGGCCGCGCTCTGGCCGTGACGCTGTCCGCGGTGCTGAAACGGCCCCGCCGGGTGGCGGCTCCTTTCCCTCTGTGCTGCTGCCGTGAGCCGGGCTGCTCGGCTGGGAGAATGCACGCGCCTACCGGCATGTGGGAAACAGGCAGAACAAAAGTCAGTATTATTATAAGCAGATTGGCACTATTTTCAATTAGGTCATATTAAAGCACATGTTAAAGAACTCTAAAAAAAAACTCTATATTCTGAGTAATTTTGCACAAGAGCAAGATAGACCCTCAACATAGTAAAAAAAAAAAACCCACAAACCTGCTTGCTCATTTCTTAGTAATTATTTCCGCTTGTCTTTTCCTTAAAATAAACTCATTAATTTAATATCTTGGAGTGAAGCTATGACATTACAGAATGTATTTGATTTTTAATGCAAAATGTGTCAAATGAACTGGCAAAGCAAACTGTGTGGACAAAAAAAAAGCATTTGTTAAGAAAAAAATCGTGTAGCTATTAAATCGATTCAGTAGAAAGTTTCAGGATTTCTCCAGTATTTCCCCACTCCAAAGATAAATAAAAGCCCATGAGTGTTGGGATATAAATTTCTGGCCATATTTGTGCAATAACAGCCATTATTATGAAGACTATTTCAGCTCAGTGACCATGTCAGATTCACTGTTAGAATAAATAGAATCATAGAATCATAGAATCATAGAATTACTCAGGTTGGAAAAGACCTTGAAGATCATCAAGTCCAACCGCAGCCTAACCAGTAGCCTATCTCTTAAAAAACAACCACAAAACAATACCACAACAACAAACCTCTGCTAAATCATATCCATGAGTACCACAAATACTACTTTCTCTGGAAAACATCAGATTCTGCCTTTATCTTTGTTTAAATCTAAACTAGTGATGCTATTTCAGCGCTCTCTGTAATCAGCAGATGTTTTATAATTTATATCTTCCAGTGTGTTAGACCTGGGTTAGCCTCCTTGCTGAGATGTCGTTTAATTTCATCTGATAGGAAATAACCATGATTTGCTCTTTAAATACTTCCCTGGAGCACACAGTGAACTGGTAAAATTAAACTTCTAGAAATGATGGTGTGTGTATGCATACAGAAAGAGACACATCCTGCTTTTCTTCACACTATTATAAATAGGGAGTAAATGCACAGAATTTGATGTAATTATTACTGTAGGAACAGGCAAAAGTCCCCATGTTCTGAGAGGGTTATAGGTGGCTAGCCAAAAATAGCAGCTGTGCTTATGTAGACCACAAAGCTCATTAGTGGTTTCACTGAAGGACTTATCTTTAAATCGAGTCTTAATACTGAATTCTCAGTCAGCTGATAGGTAACTATTGGGAATATAGTTGTCTTTAATCTCAAATCTCAGAAAATCTATAATAATCTCAAACATACAACAGCAACACTTCCTCTTGTTTTGTCATGAGTTTCATGTGGATTTTTTTTTTTTTTTTTGTAAGAATACTAGAATTTAGATCTTTTACTTAAAATGACAACAGGCAAAACACAATAGGAAACTATGTGAGCATCTCAGGTGCCCTTCTATCAGCCTGCAGCCACTCTGGACTAATGCACCTGTCAAGATAACAGTGAGTGTAAGCAGTGCTCTCAGCACATGCTTGCACAGCAGTGCACCTGGAGCCTCTTCT
This sequence comes from Excalfactoria chinensis, assembly GCF_039878825.1. Taxonomy (NCBI): domain Eukaryota; kingdom Metazoa; phylum Chordata; class Aves; order Galliformes; family Phasianidae; genus Excalfactoria; species Excalfactoria chinensis. The sequence continues at coordinate 33,433,608 of NC_092829.1, read as the reverse complement.
CCCTCAGCTTATTCTGTTGCCTGGATATGTTGGCCATGATGCCAGCAGCAGGAGTGTTGGAGATAAATGGGAATAAAAGGCCTTTCTCTTCCCCTTCTCAACACAGAACAGTAACAGTCTGCAGTGTGAGATAGGGCAGATGTGGGAGGAAAGTGTTTTCTCACTTCCTATCTCTCCACCTCCATTGGAGCTCTGACCTCCTGTAGCACTCCTCTGTAGAGCAACCTTGTGCTCTACGCATCAGCAAGCCACTGCGGGTCATTTTGGTAGCAGGTTGCTGCGTGCACTCCTTCCTTCTCCCTAGCCTTATGTCTTTTCTCACCAGCGTGGTTGTCACCTTATTTATCTTGAGGCTCTTTTTCTCAGGGGCACTGGTGTCTGGATGTGCCTGATGTGTTCTGTCTCGCCTACCAGCTCCTGCTCTTATAACTTACTGTACGAGCCAACTGAACAGTTCCAGCCACTTTTGTTCAGGAATATGATTTAAGGATGTAATTTGAATTTCAGCCATCAGAGGTCCCCCGCAGTTTATTGCTTCCCTGTAGTTTCTCTGATCCTTACTGGGATCATTACGGCCGTGCTCACTTCCACCCAAAATCTACAGCTCCCTCCTAGCTGAGGATTTGCTCAAATCCCCTGCCAACTCATCTCTCATATCCTTGGAATCCATATCTGAGATTACTGTCTTATACTGCTTAAACCCAACAGCATCTTCCCCAATGTTTTCCCATCAGGTTTGGACTCCCCTTTCAGGTGTAATTCTTAGGGGTGCTCACAGCTGAGCTGACAGCAGGGCTGGGCAACACAAAAGTGATTTCTGCTCATGCTGTGCTGTCCCTCAGGCTCTGGGCTAGAGGGCCAGGGTGAGGGAAAGCTGGAAAACTGCTTGTGTCGTTTCACATGTACATCTTTAACAATCCACAGTAGGGTTTTAAAACTTGGTGCCTGAGTTACAGCTATACTGCTTCTGGGGTAAAAGTAGATTCATAAGTCCTTTTCCACAGGGCATGCATTGAGCTGACACATTCATTAAGCAGAGTTTACATCAAAAATTCTCCAACTTTTGCAGAGGAAAGCTTGAAGAGGAATTTGGCAAACAGCCCACAACATTTTAATCCGTAAAATAAATAGCTGCTACTTAGCACAGTGCTTTCTTTCGCCTCATATAACCTGGGATCGAAGTCCCAGCCTCTTCCTGCCGATGAAGCACTCTGCAGACCCCGGCTGCTGCTCCGACGTCGCCAAGCCCTGACCCCGCCAGCAGTTCTTTTCCCGTTCCCAGAGCAATGGTGATCCCAGCTTCAGCCGCTAGGGGCAACATTCGGGCCGTGAAGGGCCCGTGTGCCAGGCAGCGTCTCCATTACATCTTTCAGGGTCAGATACCTATCTTCTTGTCTTTAAGGACATTCCCATATGAAAGCTGATTCCCCCCCCCCCCCCCCCCCCCCCCCCCCGCTTTTTTTTAATTATTATTCTTTTTATTATTATTATTATTGTTCTATTTTGTTCCCCTTATTACACCAGCTGGTTCTGAGATACTGTAATTTGATATAAACGTTGTTTCACTTGTATCTGTTGCATCCAAAAGCAATATGCGAATCACAACTTCCAACTACTTTTGAGGTCTTCTTAGGCCCACGCTGAATTGAAAGACGTGGTGTTTCCCAGCTGTTGAGCTCCAAGCCATCAGTAAGGTCTCATGTGGGCAGTATTTTATAGAGCAGGCCAAACTAAACCCAAGCCTCTCCTCTAGCTCATATTTAAACTCTCTTCTGTGTGAAACCCTTCAAATCTTCTACAAGTATCTTTTGTTGCTTTTTTATTGTCAAGGCCTAGACACCCTACAGAAATGCAAACTAAAAGGAATAAGTAATATGTTAATGATAACAATGTTTAGAAAGAGGTTTCATGAAAACAAAATAGTCCCCTCTTTTGCCAGTATAAATAAAGGCAGAAAGTTGTTTTTGTAGCAGGAGTGCGTGAAACTTGAACCACAGCAGTAAGAATGCCAATATGAATCAGAATGACTGAGGTAGATGACTGTATTGCCCTGGAGACTGGAATATGAGCAGGTGGTTAGAGAAGCAAGCAACACCCTTTTCCACCCCTGACTCACTATATGTCTGCAGCCAGCTCATCTGCCATCTGTATGTCAATTCGCACACCTGCAAAACAGGGACACCTATTTCATATTTTACCAGTTTTAGCTCCTACCAAGAATCATAATGAACACTGACAGCCCTTTGTTGTCAGGAACACAGCGTTTCACAGGTGGAAAATACAATTTCTCTCCATTTCACCCATCAGGACACAGTTACTTTTCCTAAAGCTTGTGCAGCTGTGAGTTAATGCAGCACCTGACTGACCAAAGTCTTTCATTCTCCTGCTAGTGCTGAAAGACTTCAAATTAAAACTCAGCTAAACCTCAGAGATCGGCAGCTCTCCAATGCTGACACGTTAAAAAGCAGCTAACTAACCTGATTTAATCCTATCTAACCAATTGCCACTAATTGATATTATTAAAATGTCATTTTCCTATGTTTGTGCATAGAACCACTGAATTGGGCCATTAAAGGTGGTTTGTCCAGTTCCCCTGCAATGAACAGGGATACCTACAGCTATATTGGGGTGCTCAGAGCCCGTTCCAATATACTGATTGATTAAAATTGAATGTGTTGTAAGTGTTTTGTGTTTATTAGTTGAAAATAAATCCTTAAAAAACACGTTTTATAACTGTATAGTTGACTCAGCCCTATGTGGAGTGAGTTGGTGGTCTCATTACAGCCACAAGAGGTAAAGTTTCCTAAATAAGGAATCTACTTGGATCTGGTTCCCTGACCATAGACCTCCAATAATCCAGTATCTGCAGAATCAGCAGTGAGTAGTGGCACAGAGGTGCTGGATGCTGAGCTCCCTCCCTTCTCACCTCTGCCCAAACTCGCTTTCTGTCCTGCTTACCTATGGGCAGCAGCTGTCAGGGCTACAGAAGTGGGTGCAGTGCATCCAACTCGTACACAGGGAATTTTTCACATCCATTTCAAACTGGCTACCTTGCTTTCTGCGGTATCTATAGATTCATCACTGTGACTCTTCTCGTAAAGCCATCAGTTATAAAACAGTGCTTTCAAATGTGCCTTCCAATATGTGGGGCCTAATTGTAATTTAAGACCGCCTTTCTGAACTATAAGTTATGAAGTAACTTGCACAGTTTGTAATGTAAGTGGTGTCTGCATTTTCTTCCAGGGGGAACTCAAACATGCTCAGACGCCTGCCCCACGTACTGGGCAAACACTGCACTGCAGTGCATTCTCTCCTGCAAGTTTCTGGTAAGCACACACAATTTTGGAGCAGCTGTTGCCCTGCCCAGCCCACCGCACCTGGTCCTAGGAAGAAGTCCGAAGGCGCTGAGCTTGTGGGATTCCCCCAGCTGCCAGCGACTGCACACAACGAGGTGGGCTGCCGGGCAGCTCAACCACAGCCGTTCTGCTCCACCCAAAGAGCAACTGCCCGAGCACCAGGCAAGAGACAGCAGATGGGAGAGACAGATGGAAGGGTGCAGAGAAACAATGAGGTACATGAGCAAGAACTGAGTCGAAGACTTCAGCAGTTGGTTCTCAAATTATTAATTTGACTAATCATCCCGGCTGATGTAATTCCGAGGCAGGACGGCTCTCCATCCCAAAGGCCCCAGCGCCTACACTCACGGCACGCTGTACTTCAGGCAGCGGACAAGCAGCGGCGGGGCAGGGCGGTATCTGGAGAAACTCATTTAGAGGTGAGCGGGACACGCCGGCACCCCGGGGCTTGGGAGAGCCTCGTCAGCACAGCCCGGTAGCGAAGCACTGACAGACAGACACGCGGTTCGGGTTTTGTACGAGCACGGCGCTGCCCGGCAGCCATCGTTGGTGGCAGAGCCGCCCCGGGGCGGGCGGGACGTGCCACGCGACCTCAGAGCTGTCCAGGTGCGCCGTGCCACGTGCCTCGCCGCGGCTCCCACCGCTCGCGTCGGCCCAGGAAGGCTCAGACCTCGGGAGGACGATCGAAGCCGCCCGCCCCCGGTAGGGGGCTCGGGCCGGGGATGGTCCGCGCTGCGCAGCCGCCGTGCCCGGGGAGCAGACGGCCGTTGGGGGCGGCGGGCGCGAGGACGGTGCAGCTGGAGCGAGCGGCGGCTCGTGCTGAGGTAGGGGCGGGAAGGCGGCCCCAGGGAAGCGGAGGCCGCCCGAGGGGAAAAGCGAAACCAAAAGGGCGGAGGAGGCGGTGGCAGGGAAGGGGCGGGCGGGCCGGGGCTCCCCGTGGCGGGGCTCGACTCGCTCCTCCCCTCGGCGCCGAGGCGGAGCGGGGCGGCGGCGGCTGGCGGGCGGGTTCGGCGAGCCCCCATGGCCCTGGCGCTGGGGCGGCGGTCGCGGTAGCCAGCTGCGGGTGAGTCAGAGCCGCCCGGGGAGGCCGGGCTGGACATGAGCCGCGCCGCCGGGCTGCGAGAGGCGGCCGGAGGCTGAGCAACAAAAGAAGTTTCCCCGGCGGCGCGGCGCAGCAGCTCCCTCATGCACGCTCCCGACCGCCGGCCCTGGGGCTCTGCCCGGCGGGCGCCCGCCGCCGAGCCCGGCGCGGAGCCCCGAGCGGCGTTGCATAGCAGCCCGGACCTCAGCCGGGCCACGCGGCTCAGCGTGGGGGAGTTGCGCTCCCTCTTCGAGGCGCGCTGCGCCGCGGTCGCCGCCGCCGCCGCTCGGCAGCTGCCCGACCCGGCGAAGCGGGGCTGCCGGCCCCCCAACGGCGTGCTGCCGCCCGTCATCCCGCGCCTCACCGTCACCGCCGAGGAGAGCGAGGAGTCGCAGGGCAGCCCCAAAGCGCCGCCGGCGCACCCGGAGGGCGGCTGGCTGAGGACGGACAGCTCGCTGCACCTGCAGTCCCGTAGGCTGTCCACCTCCTCGCTCTCCTCCACGGGCTCCTCGTCCCTCCTGGAGGACTCGGAGGACGACGTGCTGAGCGACACGGAGGGCAGGAGCCAGGGCATCGTGCACCTGGAGCGCGGAGAGGACTCCAACCAGGTAGGGGGCGGCTCGCAGCCGCTGGGCCGGGAGCTCTGCAACTGGGACCGGCGGGGAAACAATAACGGCGGCGAGAAAGAAAAAGGGGGGAGGGAGGGAAGTAGACTTGTGCTGAACGGCGTTCAGCGCGCGGGGCTCGCCCACGAGCGCCGAGCGCCCGGTTGGGTTTCGTCGAGCGCCCTCGTTCGAAAAGGCTGGTCGCCCAGCTGGGAAGGGGGGAAACTGCGCGTTCCTCCTTCCATGCAAACTCTGGGGAAGTCCTGCGTGGGTCGGTGGCGGAGCGCTGCGCGATGCGCGTTGCAGCTTCTGTTTTCAAAGCGCTTCTTGATGTTGGCCCTTCTAAAACCCCATCAGGTGCTCTTGGTTTCCTGTGGAACTGTGCTCGCTGTCCCAATAATTTTGAGGGGTGTTGGGTTTTTTTGCTCGGGTCTTTTTGGTTGTTTTGTTTTCCAGCCTCTTTTGTCAGATCTTCAAAATAACATTTTTCCTGGCATTACCCAGCGGGGTTATTATTTTTCTTTTTGTCTCCTCCAGTCCTGGAGTTCTGAGGCTGTCAGTTTTTGAGCTGCTTCTTGCTGTGAGCATGACAGGAGATGGGGAGGAGCTTGGAGTGGGTAGAAAGCGTGCTTTTGTCCATCCTGGCAGTAGCACATTCTTCTCAGTAAATCCTCTCTGTAATTTGGCAGCTTTCATCCATGAAGTGCACTTTTAAAAGCGTTTAGTTAGGGTTTGGTTGTGGTTTTTTTTTTCTTCCGTGGCCATTAACATATATTTGCCTGTCTGTAATGGGCTTCTTGGGGGATTATAAGTGAAATACGTTGCTGTAGCAAATTCTTCCTCCTACCTTTACTGAGACCTTAACTTAAATTGTTGTTCAGCTGCCAGCCCACTGGCACTCTATTGTTCTCAAGCAGAACATACGTTTTGACAAAAATACATATGCAAGAAGTAATGCTGGTTGTTCGTGATACCTCCAGCTGGACCTTTCTCATGCTAATTGTGGGTTTGCTACTTTAGAGGACACATAGTACAGGAACTAAAATGTTGTGCGCAATATTGGCTTTGTTTGCATCAACTTGGGGGGGAAAGAAAAAAGTTCTGTACTTTGTCTTGTTGTTTTCCAAGAAACCAGTAATGACGCTACTTAATTTGTACCTTCTATCCTGAGATATAAACTGGTGTGTGGAGGGAAACAATTACTTCTCTATCACCATATGCCTTTCTTTTCGGAACTATGTGCTGTGCTAGCAGGGATTCTGTGGAAGTAGCATAAGAACAGAAATTAAAGATGGAAAAGAGCTGTTGGATCCTTTGACTCAACAATGCTGCTATTGCAGTGGGCGAGTGGGTGTGATAATGAGCTGCGTGGAGGTAATCCTGAGCTGTACGCGTGGTAAACATAGAATGAGAGTTTACTGGGGTTGCTTAAGTTATACAGAAAACTCTGGGATGGCATCATAGCATCTGCTAACTTGTCTATGCACATAAATTAAAGCAGAAACTGGTATTCAGGTGAGAAACCGAGCTGCTTTGAGGTTGCTTTTGCAATTTGGAAGTACTGATATAGCATATAATACTGAGTTCTGAATCATTCTGTATCTTTCTCTGTAGTTATACATGCGTGCATCTAAAGCATGCAATGTAAGTGCATGTAAATGGCATTAATTTAATCTGAATCATAGTGGGCTTCTAGGCACCGTGTGAAATTGGAAAAGGCTCTTTTCATCTTTTAATGGCAAGAAAAGGAAACTCTAAAAGTGCAAAAGGCTTCATGGATGATAGATGGATAAAAATTGCCTTATGACAAATATCTTAAGCTGGAAGAATGTCCTATTCATCCCGTTGTATGAGAAATTAAGACCTCCGATGGTATTGTGAGAGTTCAGTCTTGTAAAAAAGCTTTTGTGCAAGTTTCTCAAGTTCAGTGCAGCTTCAGTGTTCCTTAAGGTTTCAGTGCTGAAGCATTCGCACCTGGTAAAATGCCCCCAAGGGTCAAATTACTTTTCCACACCTGTAGGGTTGATGGGATAAACTGCCCACCATCAGCCTGCATTCTGATGGACACCTGTGTCCATTTGTGTGGCTGGTTGGCAAGCTGGGACTTGTACCTCAGACTCTAGAACTGCAGCACTAACTATCAAAAACATTATGATGCTGCGTAATAAATTAAGTGAGCCTTCCTTGCCACAAGTACCCTCTGAGAACTTGGATCCCGGGAATCTGCCCTTTTTGTAACACACACTGCTCTTGGTCTCAAGTGGCTGCCCTGTGGGCTGAACATTCCAGCAGGTGACCAGAACACACTGGTTCGTGTGGCTGCTGTCTTTTGCTAATGGGCAATATTCTAAAACTTCCAGCCCTGTGTTCAGTTGTCCAGTCTCTAGAGATACTGTCTCAGTAAAGAAACAATAAGTAATTAACAAGGCAAGTGGAGTATCTGCTTAGAACCTCTGTGGGTTTGACTTTACAGGATGCGTCTTTTCTACTGTTAGTATCAAGGAAGGATGAGTAGATCTGGTTTGTTGTTTGCTTTTTTTTAAAGGAAAGGCTTTGGACTCACAGCAGGCATGTCCATATGAGAATAACTAGAAATTTTGGGATAGAAAGGGGTGTTTTTGTATTTTAAAGGTAAGCTTGCGTGTTTTATTTATGTCTGTTGCTTTAGTGTTATGTATTTTAATGGTTGAATTTTCGGGGAGGACACAGATCAGAGATGTTCTGCAGGGAATTGCAGTGGAAATGAGCCAGACTTGGTGTTCTCTAATCCATGGAAAACTGTGACATTTTGAATTTGTCCTTGTATTAGAATTTCCTCTGATGTTTCTTTGGAAATGACACAGAGCCTGACACCCTTTGCTGTAGCTCAGACCAGGGCTCACAGGACTGCTGCTGAGCTATTGAGCCTACCAGAGTCCTCAGTGCTTCATAGGAACCTTGGAAACTTGCCCAGGTCTTTCAGCTGCAGGAGCAGAAGTTCTGATAGTGTTCTTGTTATCAGGGCTTCAAGGCTTCCATCTGCAGATGCAGAAACTTGAGACCTGAGCTGAAGAAAGCCCTCCCAGGAGGGCCTCTCTGCTGTTGACCTGGAAGTTAAGACTCAGCAGCGTCAAAACGTAGTGGGCCCTTGGGCTACCTGTACAGACCCATGGGAAACACAGAACACTGTGCAGGCTCTGGTGTGCACATAGGGCTTGCTGCCTGCAAGTTGCCAGGCCTTGAATTTTGGGACAGTAAGCTTGGCAGTGCTGTGCCCGACTGCACCTTGGAAGAATCTCTTCCTGGAAGCTTGCTGGGTAGACAAGGAGCTTTCTGAGAGCATCGGTGACTCAGTTAAGCATTTCACGGAGTGTTCTAGCGTGGACCAATTGGCACTTTGTGACAGCATTACATCTTGCATATTACTGGGAGCCATATATGGGTATGTCCCTGGAGTGCTATGGCCCTTGATGGAACAGTGAGTTCCTTGGGAATGATGGCTGACCGTTACAGTGCAGTTCCAGCCTGGCTATGAAGGGACTAAACATTGTTTTGTATATAGAAAGCTGACGTTTGAGGGTAAGTCAGCAGGTAGATGTATTTCCTCCTCCTCACAAATTCCACACTTCATTTTGCAGTAGTAGTGGCTTTGGGAAGTAAACTGCCCTGGCTTTCCTGGAGGAGGGCTTCTCTGGCAGCAAATGGATAGAGTTGTGGGAGAAGCTGGTACTGCTGCTATTGCATGAGCTGAAGTTACTATTCCTGCCTGCCTTTGAATTTAAATGGAAAGCATGCTTTTTCTACCCCTGCTGCCCACAATCTGGAAAGTTTATGTATGTAGTTGAATCTTTCAGAGAAAGCTCCATTGGTCCATTTATAGTAATGAAGACAATACAAGAGATATATTTTTGTCTTTATTGTGTGAACAAGCAATTTTAAGAACTGCGTTAAGCCTGGTTAGTACCTTCTTTGTTGGGACAAAGGCTTTAAAGTGGCTCCCTCAGAGACTGAATAGCATGATGATGTGCAGCAGTCTCTTCTCCTTTTCATTAGGGTAGTGTTATTTCCTAGATAGAAGCATGCCAAACAAATCTGCTCGTTCTCATAACTGTGACCTGTCATTGCAAATTCCTGCATCAGTAACCATGAGAACGGCTGACAGCTTGCTAGAGAAAAAGCAATGCGGTTCTTGCCTGCAGTGATACCAGTCCAGAAACTTTGGGCAATAGCCTTTATGTGGTTTCATCCATCTCCCCAGTATTCCTTTTGGTAATAGTGAGCACCTTAAAATGAACAAACAGAGACACGTATGCTTAATAAATACAGCCTGAAAGTTTCAAGTGTTTCAGCTCAGGGGTGGGTTATGTAAGCTAATGCAGTAGAACAGTATTGTTATTTTTAAATGAAGAATGGGAATGAAGGGATGACATAAGTAAGGCTGTTAATGGGTTTTTAGCCTACTTTCAAAGGAAAGAAAGATTGTGTAATCACTGTATCAATTTAATTTTAACAACTTCAGTAGAACTCAGCTGACTTTGACAGTGGGGTAAGCATCCCAAAGTTTTCTTCATCAGTTCTGTAAAGTTCCATGAGCATCAGCCTCTGGGTGGAGTAGACAAGCACCAGATGAGAGATGTGCGACTGTGAGGTGGGATGGAGGGTTTACCACATACGCTTATGGAGCACAGTGACAAGCTGTTGCTAATTTAGGAAGGGTGCAGGGCAGTAGGCTAATAGTTCAGTAGAAACCAGCCTCTATTAGTTTGCTAGCTGTGGAACAGCTAATCTTAACAGAATTTCAAGATACTTTTCAAAAAGTAATTATTTATAGTACAGACTTGCTACTGACATCTTCCTGTTACATACTATACAAATATGAGTGAATGGTTTTGTGTTGCTCTGTTATTGGGCCGCAACTCTGAACTGGGAGACCTCTTGATTTCAGGACAGCTTGTTCTCCACTGTACTCTCAAATGGTGGAATATATCCAAACATCAGCAGTATCAGTTTTAGCAGCAACTGTTCATTAGTAATGTAGTGATGTAGGAAGTGACTGGGATCTTAGTCAAATCAGTTGGAAGGCAACTAAATGTCTTATGACTTAAAGCTTTCTCACCCTACATACATCTGATACACTGGATTAGAGGTTACAAAATTCTTTTCTTTTGAATGAAATCCAGTGTTTTCATTTTTTTAAGTTACATTTTAAACGACCTGGCTTGAGTATACAGTTTAAAATTGGAAGAGCTGTGTTGTAATTTTTTTTCCTCCATGGACCTGTTGGTTTAATTATGCTATAGAAGGTTCTCTGCATGTACTCTTCTCAAGTTCGGACCACCTTGTATTGCTTATTGCTCCTAGGAAGTGAGAGTGGAAGTAGTGATGGCTCCTCATCATCAGGTGATGTGTTTATATTTAAAGAACTCATTTTTCAATCAGAATTTTCTCAGCTTATCATCAACTCAGCAGAGTTGAAGACTTAGTTGAGAAAGCCCGTGCTGGTTGGACAAGGGGTGAAAGCAGCAGCTGTGGCAATGATTTAGGAATTCAGCATGCCTTTATGCATTGTTGCTGTTAACCCATTAAAATGGCTTGAGGCTGAATTGTTTCTATTGAACAGGCGGTAGGCAAAACAGATATCTCAGACATAAAATAACCTCTCCACTCAGGTTTAAGATTTATTATCAATAGAACGTGTTAAAGTGAAACAATTTGACTAAGTTGTACCAAATGAGGCAGTTTAATACAGTGTTCTGGAAGCTGAGAATACACTTTGTATTCATGTAGTGCTGTGTTGTTTGTTTTAGGACTGACTAAGAGAAGAGCTAAGGCTTACCAGCCTTGCTTCACTTTGTGATAACAGTCTTGTTTCACATCCCCAGTATAATCCTAGTTATTAATTCTTTCAGTCAGTGTAGTTTCTGCAGAGGCAGAAAGAACTAACTTGTCAGTTCTTGTTAATTTGGATCTTGCATAGTGTGAGTTTAGATTTCATTTTTAAGCTGCTCTTCTCAGCCTTCTCTCTTAACACAGCTTCCTCTAAAAATCCTGTGAGTTCAACAAGATGGCACCGTTTGTCCGCTCTGTAGCGCACTCTGTAGCACACTGGGGAAAAATACCATTAAAAAAAGCAGGAGTTAGTCACTATCGCTTCATTCTGTACAGTCCAAAAGCAGTAGAGAAAGTGAAGGAAGTGGGGAGAGGTGCTCTCTCTCCCTCTCCTTCCAGTGTCAGAGTAGCATTCCACTGGAATGTTATTATTTCCAGTGCTTGACTGATTTATACTTGATAGTAATGAAGAATGCTTTAGGGAATAGCACATGGCAGAATTTGCTCTGTGTTTTTATATCTGTAAACTCTGAGCTTCCCATGAGGAATGGAATTTTCCTTTACTTTATAAAACACGGGCTGGTGAGACTGACAGAAAGCTACACTGAACCCATCATGCCTGGCTACTGTTGTCTGTTGCCAGACTTTCCATTCCCTGGCAAGCTTGGGAAAACATTAACCAAAGACTGCTTAGCAGCTCTTTTGAAGCAATATCATAGACCTGGCACAATCCAAATTCAGAGCCCGGGACAGAATCTCCAAGCCAGTTGGTAACTGCAGGAAGCATAACACAGACACTGCTTTGTAGGAGCTTGGCTTAATCCCAGAATCCAGGAACACTCCTTATCTATGGGCTGAAATATCAAAGTGAGGTGGCACAGTGAACACAAACTCCTTAAGCTGTTTACCTGAACTCGCTGATACTGCCTCTATTTCACTCGTATTCAGTTGTAGTCTACTTCATCAGCCTTCATCGTCCATGTTTGAGCCACTTTGATAAGAAAGGTGTGGTCACAGGTGATAAGAGCAGGTATAAATACATGGATGTCTGTGTGTAATTGGTACTGATATCCACATGATTCATCATCAGTCCACTGAATGAGTTACCTGTTTAATGGGAACCTGGGATATTGCAGAACTGTGTGAGTAAGAAAGTTGGTGGTGATGGCATAACTCGTTCTGCGAGGCCTCAAAGGTGAATGCAAGCAATATAGTCTCAATACCTGTTTCATATGCTAAATAATATTCCTGTTAAATTATACTGAGCATTTGTACAGAATGCTTTTGTTTCCTAGTTGATAGGAAATCAACTTTCGTAAGTAAAGTTGATTCTGTCCTCTGCTTTCTTCCACATCCTAACATGCAGTGACCCAGCCTTAGCTGCCCTTATTACTCTGAGCTTCAACAGAGAACACAGATTTTTGTTGTGGGGTTTTTTCAAGGAGCTCTGTGTAGTAGAGAACACTGCAGTGGCTCTTTAGTGATATTCACAGTGGACAGTATAGCATATCTGTGCTGTACTTGATGCTCATTTCCTGCAGTGGAGTGCTGAACCGAATGTAGATGTCTAATTCTCCTCTTTGATCATAGAATCATAGAATTACTCAGGTTGGAAAAGACCTCAAAGATCATCAAGTCCAACCACAACTGGTGCTCCTCAAAGTCTAGAGCTCAGCTGTGAGCTGTGGTTGGCCACCCAGTTGGCCACCCCAGTCTTCAGAGGAGCTTGAAGAGGCTCAGCCGTGCATGAGGCAGCTTTGTCCTAGCTTTACCCAGGCCAGGAGGGCCATATCCCACTGGTCCCTTCCAAGCACATCACTCTGACAGGCATTCTCTTCAGCACAAGCATGTTAAACACAGCAGTCATCTCTAGTGATGAGATGAAAAGGCAGTAAGGATGAAAACTTGTCATGTGTCAGCGCCTTCCATTTCTCAAACATGTGCAAATGTAATTCTGCATCTGAACTAGAACATCGATGGCTTTTCAGTTCAAAACGAGCACTCCAAATAAATGCATGTATATATATATGGAATGTATCATCTTGATGTTAACTTTCATCCTTCAATGCACAGCTTACAATACAGTCTCTAAATTATATAATAATGTACAGTAATTGCAATACCTTCAGTGTAAATGCACAATGCCTGGTTCTGTAACTAGGTTTTGCTAACTCTGGCCTCATTGGCATTACAACTTTTACTTAATATACTGGAAATCTACTGTAAAAGCAGTCAATGAGTTTTATGTGGTCCTTCTATTGTGTAACTTCATCGCTGCAGTAACAGCACTTTTGAAATTGTAATGAATTTATTTTCACAATCTGTTGCGCAAACTACTTTAGTCATCTCTTTTGGGGATAATACTGAAGGAAGGCTAGGCTAATGCAAAGAAATCTGCTAATTTTGAAGTGTCAGATTTTTGCTTTTCCTATTTCCCATTGTTATTGAATGCTGTTGAAAGATGTTCAAGCTGTGGAAGGTGCTGACACGTGACTGGTGTTTCATCCTTGCTTCCTTTCCACAGCGTGTGCTGCTCAGTGCACTAGAGATGACTGCTGCATGATGCCCTCAGGAGCACAGTACTTGGAGAGGACCTTCAGCCTCTGGGGAGATGGCCCTCTTGTCCTGGGCAAAGCTAGGACACAACTACCTGGTGTACAGTTGAGCTTCACTGTTTCTGAGGAGTCTTCACAGTTGAGCTCCATCAGTCCCTTCTGTGTGCTGTACCCACAGTTTTCACAGATATAATTTCCCAAGTCTAACAGGTAACTAGTGCAAATAAAGCTGAGGTTTTACAGTTTGTTAGGTTTAGGCAAGTTGGCTTTTGCTTTTCCAGTGGCTTGCTCTTACTTGGAATGCTTTCCTCTTGCTGGACTTTAATTCTCTTCCTCAAGATTCAAGGTGAACAAAGTTCTCACAGGATTCATCAGTGGTGTGATCAAAAAGTATCCTTTTTTTTGGTGTTGGAAACAACTGAACTTTTTTTTGGTGGGAAATGTTCAGGCTGAAGCAAACTGGTGGTGTTGTGTTGGTTTTTTGTGTTTTTTTTTTTTCCCCTTTGCATATAAATTAGAGCAATTCTCAGGAGAATAAGGCATACTAAAGCAGAGTCTTGTGCTTTAGAAACACAGGAAATCTGGGTTTTGAGACCCTTCTTCTGAATGAGGCAGAGTTAGAGCAGAAGTTAAAAGGTGATCTCTGTGTGTTCACTATCACTGTATGCTCACATGGTGCAGTGGTAGGATAAAATCTGTGTGAACGGTGTTCGTGTATGCAGATTGGCTGTTCGTTATCTTTTTGTGGGGTTTGAGTGGGTTGTTGGCTATGTGCACTTGACCTGAATGTTCTAATCATGATAAGCTCTGCTTGCTGTGAGCTCCTTCCCCAGCCCTTCCCACCCATGCATGTTCTGTAGGAACAGCAATGCTGGCTCCACAAAGGGTCAGCGTTGCACAGAGGAGAATGTAATCTGAAGAAACTAGGAAACCTTCCTACGCTCCAGCTTTCACTTCTTGTAGCACAGAATGCTGAGTGTCAGAATTTTGGACTGATAACTGAATATGGTCTGTAAAATCTTGTTCTGTGGAATTCAGATAAGCGGTGTTTTTGCCTTCCTTGTACTGATCTAGATAGACAAAATAATTAAATCACAAGGCCCTTGTGACCAGATCCTGCCATTTTTGAAGTCCTATGAGGGATTTTTAAGGTGAGACTTCCTGACTTCTAGGGGCTTATGTCTATCATGTGCTTTTCATACCACCATGACTACCAAAAGCACTCAGCAGAAACAGTTAGGAAGCTGTATTTTAAATATGCTATGAGGAGCTGGCACTCTGGAGACTTTTGCCCTGACCATCTGTGTGAATTTCAGCAATAATCAGGCTCCTGTAACAGCTTCATGTCTTATTTTCCCTGAAGTTTATAGTAAGACCAAAGAGAATATGCATCTGACTTCCTCCAGCAGTGAGATCAAGGAGAGAGGACGTCCCGTGCTAATAGCACTGTGTTGCTTGTGCTGATGTTGGTTATTCTCAGGTTCTGCACCTGTGTTCAGTCTGGCACAGAAGCTGCTGCTGCTTCCAGATTTCAGGAGGCCAGTGCAGGTGGCTGTGCAAGATAGAGGACCATAGCTCGCAATTCTGTTTCTAGGGACCAACAGTATGGAATTCTTAAGGTTTATGGGTTGGATTTTTGTGCCTCTTAAATTTTGGGTAGATAAATGGTCTATATATAATCTAGGCTGTTTATTTTGTTGTTAGTTCCTCAATAATTGGCAGTTGATGTCTGTACTTCTAAAGTAGGTGGGCTCTCCTGGATCTTCATTGTGAATGCATTTGTTTACCTTCAGGGCAGAGGAAATGTACTGTGTACAGCGCTATTGTTCAGACACCCACAAGTCTTCAGTACTCAGATGCCTTGTTTCAGTCTTGAGTCACTGCTGCTTATGTAAGGTCTGAATTCAACTCCTTTTCTTAAGGCTACGCTATGGAAATTAAAATTTTAAATAATCCCTTGTCTGCTGGGACTACCCGCTACTGGTACGGAGGAGGAATTCAACTTGCCTTGTGCTCTTCTGTTGACAGAAATTCTTTTGATCCCGTAGTTTTTCTCAAGGTGAAGTCATCCTCTTCCCCAGATTCTTTACATATTTCCCGTGCTGACTGGGGGTAGTAAGAGTTTCACTAGTCTTAGGTTTGCTCCAAAAACAAGCAACTATCTTGTGACCCAGAAGGCCTTCTTGCTCCCCACCTTCACCAGATTCTGTGTTGTTCTCACATGGGCTCCTATCTTTTCTATAACACTGGACTCATGTTTTCATGCAAACCCAAATAGGAAGGTGGCTTTTTTTTTTTTGTTTGTGTATTCAAAAACTTATTTCAACTCAGTGGTTTGGAATAATCTCGCAGTTACTGTGATTAAGCTCAGTTACTGAAGTAGTCACTGAAAGATGTAGTTTTCTCCTAGGTAAATACCGCACCCCGCTGAGTAACAGTGTCCTATCGCATGTTGACAGTTGCATTCCATTCCAAAGGGTGGGCCTGTTTGAACAGTGGAGTATATGATAGGAGAAGCGGCGACGGTTTATGACTCTTTAGAGGAAAATGGAAGTGTGAGTTTGAAGGCAGCAAAGGAGGAGAGGAAGGAGTACTGGACTTTGTCTTGTGATTAGAGGAGCAGATGGTAAACTGTTACCAGTGCGTCTGATCTGTTTTAACATGACGTATTTTTAGGCTCTAATAATACTTTTCACTTAACACTGTGCAGCTTCTTACTTGAGTCTCACATGCCTTATTTGAGTGCCTATAATATAGTTTACAAGCATTAATTACTTACATCATTCAGCAGTGTTCTGAAATACAGCTATTATAGTTGTTGGGGCTACAGCAGAGGAAGGGCATGCCTCTGCACTAAGATGCCATAGTGAAATGGCAGTTTTATCTTTTGCAAATGAATGTCTGACGCTTCAGGATACTATAAGCTGAATTACCATGGTAGGAAAGCAAGAAGTTGGGTTTAAACACACTTGAAAAAATAAATGTCTCTCATAAATGCCTTTCTGTGTAAGCATAGAATCATTAAGGTTGGAAAAGATCTCTAAGATAATCCAGTTCTATCATTCACTTGCCACTGGCACTGCCCACTAGACCACGATGCTCTCTGGCTAGCACAACTGTATGTGAGCATGCATGCATACAGTTCTGCAAATCTTGATTTGTAAATGAATCTTGGTGTGAGGGACTTAATGTTTCTGTAACAAATGCACCAGAGTCTTTTGGGACATGGAAGTAAAGCAGGGAGAAGGGTCAGGTTATCTTTATTTGGTGTTCTGCAGGACATAAGTATCTCTCCACCATTGATAATTAACTTTCTTGGTGCCTGTGGCTAGAATTCCTTTAAAAGTATTGCAGTTCACTGACAGTGGGATCAACCCAGTTCTATTTTGGTTCTCCATGACTACACTAGATGATGGTGGCTTACTATATGTCAAGGCAGTTTGAGTTTCCCTTGTTGAAGGTTGTTTTTGCTGATGCCCCTGGAAAGCTCTTGTCTGGTATCTCACTGGAATGTCTTATTTTTGTTGGAAATTAAAGCCATTAACTTGCGTTCATTCCAGTAGACATGGATAACAACTGGCTGTCCTTGTGCTCTCTGTTTCCTATAGGAGAAAAAGCTATAGTGCAATACTCTTCCATAATTAGAGTGTTAAGACCCGCATATATCGCTAATTCCCATAAGGCAGAATCTCAAATGTGTATGGAATATGGCTTCTCTGGCCCACGTATGAGGACATACAGTAGCATGGAAACATCACAGGATGTGTTCACTAAGCCAAGCTTTTAGGGTAAAGAAGGGAGTAGTCTTTGACCAGTTGTTAGAAGGCAAATTGTTACTATCAGACCAACTGCAAAATTGTGGCCAGTGTGTTTAGTGGTGAGTGAGAAACTGTAATAGAAGGTTCCCATCTTTCCTGTTTATTCAAACTAGAGTTTATTCTGTGGATATTGAATTACTGAGGTGATAAACTGGTGGTGAGCCTAGGCTGGATGTGCAGGCTAGAGCTGTGTGTCTAAGTAAGCCTGCAAAATGGGATGAAATGTGTGCTCAGTTTCCTTCCCAAGTGCCTGGCGCTCAGCTGCTGGAGATTAGCTTTTGAAGTTATTTCCTGGCTTCTTGCTCGAATGCAGTCTGTCTTGATGTTACACAGAAACCGTACCTGATTGGCACTTGTAGTACTTTGGGATTTGAGGTTGTACACAGTTCACAAATGAGAGTTTTCTATGCCTTGACAAATTGCGCTTATGTTTTAAGCTGGATGTCTTGGTCTGTGTATAAAGATGTGTGGATGTATTTGAGTTTAAAGAATTCCAAACAGATGAATATTTGGGAACTGATAATTAAGTGTCCTCTATAATAGGATGTTAAGCTCCTTTTTTTTTTTTTTTTTTTTTTTTTTTTTTTTTTTCTCTTGTAATCTAAAGAGTATGGTTTTTCAAATGTCCTTGTCTCATGACTGATGTCAATCAGTGGCCCATAACTAGAAGAGGATTAATGGAGGATGGTCAAAGAATTCTCAAGTTGCCTAACTGGCATAGAAGGCTTCTGAGGAATCAAACTACAGTTGTTTTGGAGGTTAAGAAAGATTTATTTCCTTCTGCCACACCATCTGTCAAAGTGACATTTGATTTACCACAAAATTATTCTGGGTGATGGACAGCTTAGATAAATTGCAAATGTCTTCTCTGAAAGCAAATGAACTTTCCTATAGTGAGGAGATTTCCATGTACTTCTTGAATAACATTTCAGTCTCCAGGAAAACTGATGTTCTAACAGAACATCTCTCATTCAGTTTCACCCAGCAGGGAGAGGTGGCAGAGCTCTGTCCTGTTGGAGAACCAATGTCTTTCAGAGCAAAGCACAGACTGTGGAGGTGGAGATAATGGCCGTGGTAATCTCATCCCTCAGAACAGCAAATGTTTACATTTTATTATTTCAGCTAATGATATTGCCCCTTAAAAATAGGCTTCTACAAAGTGCCTGTGATAAAGCAAACAAAACCCATCTAATTCCTTTGGCTTTTGGCCTGGGAGGGACACACAGACAGTAGATAATCTTAGTTAATGAACAGAAGCAAAACGCAATTGCTATGGAATAATCAACTGACTGTGGCTCCTGGTGCTGTTTGCAGAATGGCAAGCAATGCTTTCACTGTGTTGCACTGCTTTCTGATTTGGAGGGGGCCGCTCCTGGATTTAGAGGCAGAATCCAGCTGTGAAGTGGGTTGTATGTAATTTTCCAGGTAATTCAGTGATATGGTACTGTCCAATAAGTTCTCTTGCTTTCACTTTTTTCTTTAGTCCAGAGATAACAAATATCAAACAAGCTTACCGAGTATCCTGCAGGGTAGCAAGCCAGAGAACATATGTACCTCACTGCATAATACATGGTGAGGCATGACAGAGGACAAAATGCAGGAACCTGAGGCTTCTGTCTTGCAGCTTTGTTTCTGCTTATTGCATTAACTGTTTCTCATGACTCTGAAGAATTAGCTCAGCCCATCTTGCCTGTGGTACAAACAGGAAATGAAAACCTTGCAGTTGGAGGATACACCTGCCAAGTGCTGCTTTGAGCAGCTGTGGCCATTACCCATTACCCATGGTTGAGTGCAAAACCGGAAGTGTCAAGGGCTGCATACAGGCTGAGCGTTGCTTTTCAGAGCTTTGGAGGCTGGGTAGTGAAAGAAGCAGAGATGAAGGTGTAGTCACACTTTGCCTGGCAGCCTGTCTAGAAGTGGTAATCAGGAAGTTGCTCGTGTAGCATGCAGACTGCCATTCTTCTTGAGGATTGTGTGTTCTCCCTTGCTGTTGATCATCGGTCTCCTAGCTCCAGTTGGCACTCAGATGCTGCGGGAAGCTCTGCTGTGTGTGAGAGAGCACGTGTTAGTTTCTTGTGGGTTGTGCTGACTAAAAGGGATACGAGGGTGGTCAAGGCTCCCGAGGAGTTTGGTGTGTGGAGATTGTTCTGTGATTTCCTTAAGAAGAGTAACAGCATTCTAGATGATGTTCCTGAAGTGTACGTTGACAGCATTTGAAGTAACACAACTGCCATGACAGAAGGCCAGCTGCAGTGATTTGGACAAATTATCAGTTGATGTTGGTTTGCATCATGCATTTGACAGTCTGAAGAACAGATGACACCGTTGCTTATCAGCTCAGGGCATGGACTTTTCCAAGTATGCACTTAGAGCTCTGGACTCTGAGCTGGGCAAGCTGTGGTGTGTGTTACCACTGAGCAACTTTTTGTATTCAGACCTAAATACCCATCTGCCTGGTGATGAATGTTTGCATCTGGGGGTGCTGTGCAGAGTAGTGTTTATTGTGTGCATCAGAAACCTGATCATAGCACAGTGACAAGAAAAGGTGAACCATAGTAAATGCAGGGCTAAGTCATGTGCTGTAAAAGCCTAACCCCATCCTGAGAGCTAAATCAAGTGGTGCACTCAAACTTAGTTTTAATCGTTTGTGTGTTTACTTATACCTTCCTGTCTGGACTTGCTTGGGAAGCATTCTTCTTGTTGGCTTGCTCTTTCACCTCCCACCCATTGAGATCTTTGTCTTGATTCGTGATTCATGTCTGATTCAGACAAGTGGGTAGTAGACTTGGCAGCAAGAACCTCCTTAGTTTGAGGACTCCAGAAACCTTTAATAAGGGGCAAAAGCATAGAAACTAGCTGCTGAACATAGAAACCAAATGTCACATATGGTTGAACCAGCTTTATTGATTGAGGACATTGTTTTTTGTTTTGTTTGTTTGTTTGTTTTTTTAAAGTTATGGGCAAAGCTTGCACCTGAATTCCCTGCACAGACTTTGGGTATTGAACTGGTGTTCTTCCAGCAAATAAGGAAAAATTACAGATACTCCTCGACTTGTCTGTTGCAGTGTGATGCCTTGATAGGTCTTCTAATTTTTTTCTTCAAGTGCTACCTGATCCCAAGCCTAGGAGTTTTTATGGACTGGATGATAGCAGCAAGTAGTAACGAAATTCTGATAGACTGCAGTGAAATGCTTTTGCTAAATGCTTTAGGTATTTTCAAGTGTGCATATCTGTATATAGCATTAAAACAAACAAACAAACAAAAAAGCAAGAATAGTTATTAGTTGCTTCTGTTAAGCATGAAAGCATTCATTGCTTCAGGATCTGAATCTGACCGAGTCAGCTTCCTGCCTCTTCATGTCTGCAAATACAGTTATACCAAGCCTTGAACTGAAAGAAATCAAAACCAGGATCCCTCAGGAGACAAGTTCTGCAGCTGTAATGATCTCCTGTTGCCTCAGTAGCTTTCATTACTTACTTTTGTTTTTTTTTAGATAAGTTATCATTCAAATCCCCAGATCACTCCATGGAATGAAACTACACGGTTGGCTGCCCCAGAGCCTCACACTTGTAGCAGTGGAGTTCCTCAGCCTTTGATGTTGGCAGCTGTGAAGCTGCACCTGGGGCAATCTCATTGGTTTGTGGGGGGTTATGCTGCTGATGACTTGTCTTGGTACAATATTGCGATTCGTTGTTAAAGTGTAATCTTTTTTAGGTTGTTATTATGGAACTGTAGTTATTGATTACATTCTCACGGGAAGCGTGTCTAAGGAAAGGGTAATGAACTAGACTAGTAACTATCTTGATTGTTGTCCACTCAGATTTCATAAAGTGTTGTATGGCAATAGCAGGTAGTGCTGCAGTGAGTCAGATGATAACTGCATGTCAGGCTAGCTTTAGTTTATTGAAATAATATGGCTAGTAGCATTGGAACTATTGCAAGCTCTTTGTATACAAGCTACTCCAATGTATCAGGTGGAAACCACTGCAGATAGTGGCAAACAATACTGGAAACAAAGTGGAATGCATTAATTTCATTTTCCAAATTGAATGGAGTAGTTGGGTGAAACAGCATGAAGAAACAAACTAGCTTTTGAGCAAACTTCAGTTTTAATAAACTAAGGGGAGCAGAACAGTAAAGGATTTTGTAGATCATTAACTTAAAAGCTTTAAACCCCTAAGTTTTTAAGTAAATATATATAGTTATGTAAGTGAAACCATTTCTGAAACACTGAGCTCAGAGGGAACAGATCTTTAACAAGAGATTTTTGTGGGACTAGTCTACCACTTGTTCACATGGGTACTTCAGAGAGCTCTGTGTAGTCATATTGACTTTGTGATGATTTGTTATGTGACTCAAAGTAATAGGGTCCTAACATGTGACCCGAGAAGTAATGGAAAAGAAAATCATGGAGGAAAGGTGAGCCACTGGGAACGAATAATAAGGTACACAGGGAACTCAGGACTGACACCCTGCTTAGCAGCACTTCCTTTCGGCACAGGGCCCACTGTCTAGAAGGCAGTTTCGGCTGATGCATTCTCAGGTGTTGCTTTTTCCAGTCACTGCTATTTTGGTTACTCTGTCCTTTAAGAGACCAGCGCCCATCAGTTACCTCACACGCTTGTCAAGCTTGCTGGTTTGTGCTGAGTTGGCTGGGACTGCCAGACAACATCTTGCTTAGTGCTTTTGTGATTTCAATGCATGGATCTTAGAGGATTACTTGGAAATGTGTGGCAGCCTGCTGAAGATTATAGTTTTATATATTCCTTTGAAGTCCCTGTGGATGATCCTTTTTCCATCTAGGTGTTGGTGAGACACTGTGTAGGCAGTGGCACCCACAATACAGATCACATTTCAGCCCCCATGTCCCAGAGCTGCAGAATTTAAGTTAAATGATGCAAAGACTTTAAGAGAATGGTAGAGGATGATAACTGACGGTTAAGTACTCTGTCTTTATAGCCTTTTAAGAAAAAATTATAATGAAATTTCTCACTATCTTTTTGTTTCTTGCTGTCATAATAGCTCTTTGTAGGCTTGCGTAGGCTTTGTACTAGAGCAGAGAAAAAAGGCAGCAGGATCTTAGGTAAAGAAACTACTGAAATTGTCCTGGAAAAAGGTTGCAGAGGTTATTGTTAACTACTGTTAAGCACAATTTCCATGAAAATCTACCAGCTCAGGCAAGAAACTACTACTCTGCCTTGCTGATAATAGAAAAATGAACTTAGGGACCCTGTTAATTTTCTGTTTCAGTTTATTTCTGTTCTTTAACTCACTGCAGCTTCAAATAACTTACTAGGATTATTACGGCTGATGGATTTTATTTTATTTTTTAAACCTTCCCTTCCCCCTACCCTCCCATCCCCATTATTTTAGATGTAATTGGTATTTATACATTTTATTTGTTTCAATTAGGACCCTGTTCTGCAAATTCCTGTTTACCTGCTTGTCAGTGCTTGCCTCAGGTTATATAGTTACATGTGTGGTAACTGTTGGCAGAACCGAGACGTTTATTTTTGTTTTCCCTTTAAGTAAGGGAAATTTGAACGTGTTTGATGGAAAAATAAAGTCTCTGTCACCTTCAGGTTAGAATAGATCTGCCCCTGGGATATTTGTTATATACTCAGTGAGAGATTTGAGTTGTTCTATAGAGCCTCTGAAACAGCATCAAGAAAAAAGACCAAGACACTCCCTTTACAGTTAAAGGAATACCCTCATCAGACTCCACTTCCCTGTTCAGTGAGCTTAGCTATTAGGATGTTATAGCCCTTTTCCTGAAATAGTGGGAGGATTTCAGGGAAGCAGATTAACTCTTGTGGGTGCTCAGACCTGATCCAAAATCCCTCAGAATGAATGAGCCTGCTCCCAGGAAGCATAGTGGGTTTTGCTCAGCCATATCCTACTGGTGTACTGAGGCAGAATCACGATGGCTGTGCTACTGCATAGTAGTAATGTATGAAGCTGTGCTCTCATCATAACAAGAGACCTGGGGGAAGCTGTGCCCCCAGGAATCAGTGGCTCAGAGTTGCTGTTCATCTTTGATTCTGATTCTTAATGGGATAGGTGAGATGGCAACAGTGAACTCTAGTTTTGAATGGTCTGGAAAACTTCATCATCCCAGTGTATACATCTATGCTTCAGTGCTCTGCTTCAGATTCAGTGATTCAAAAGAGCAGTCCACATAATAGCGTAAATCAATGTCAGGCACGAAGCCACAGTCCTTTGAATGCCTTGTGGTTTTGTTGCAGGGATTGGTTCTTCCATTCTCTTCCACAGCATTTTTGCTCTTTTGCTACCTAGCTACTGTTCTAGTGGCACAACCTGTCACATGCTCCTTAGCAGAATATTAGCTGTTGTCCTCTTTAGCATCCCACATCTTTCATTGTAGCATCTTTTAGTGTGTGTGTACATGTAACGAACACATCCATATACAGTTCACACTGAGTAACTTATGTGCTGAATCTAAGAATGTTAACATTTTGCTCCTTTGCCTTTTGGAATGCTTTTTTTTCTTATTGGAAAACTCTTAAATACATTGATCTTGAGGCATTCAGACTATCCTCATATATGGATCTAAACTTTCCCTGTACATATGTAAGTAGCATAGAACACTGTCTGGGAATCTAGAAGAAATAAGGCCTAGAGAAATCCAGCCAAAGTAGAAGATCAAGGAAAACAGAGCAGAAATGTAGAAGAAAGGGGACTGAGGGAGATAAGGACTGCAAATACACATGGGCAATGGCATCAGTCCTTGCTGCGATTGCAGCATGAGGCAGTGATTTGAAAAACACATATCATCACTAACAAAGAGGACGATCTTGCTTTAGAAATAGATGTGAGAAAGATTCCTCCTACAGCAGGCACACAAAGTTTTCATCTTCCCACTCACGCCACTGCTCCAACAGCCTGCAGCCCTGTTTGCATCTTCAGTTGAGTGGGGTTGGAGATTGAAAGTTGCAGTGGGGAAAAGTACATTTGCTGAACCACTGCCTGGGACAGCATGCCCCACTGATATGAAGCTGAAAGTGATCTTTTCCCACTTAGTTCCAGTCTCCTGCTTTCCTTGTTTTAGGGGAAAAAGGGTAATGAGTAGATATAAAATAAATAAATAAAAAATTGTCAGCACTTTGTATTGCGTGAGTACCTTAAACATATTCATCCCAGGCAGCTATAACCTAAGAAGTCAAATTTCACTTGAGCTGAAGTTGGATTTGGCCCATTGTCTCTCCTTCACACCCACAGCACAAATAAAAGCTGCAGCTTTTGAGGGCTGGGTGGGAGGGAGGAGGTGGGAAATCCACTAGAGTGTGGTGTTGCATTGACAGCTGACATGCATTCCTTGGAAACCTGTGCTTCTCATCTCTTCTGGATATAGCAGTATGACACATCATTGGGAGACATGATACAGTATGTTAGGAGTGGGACATCATGATGAGCATAGGATCTTTATAGAAGGGATAGAGAATGCTACTGACTTCTGATTGTGGGGTGTGGAGCCAGCAGTACAAACCTGAAAACTAGCTCGGAATCTTCAGAAACTTCAGTTTAGGCAGAAGTTGCATTCAGAGGGATTATTTCAACTCAGAATGGTGTTTACTTCTGCTTGTTCTGTGAATAACTTTGGGTCCTGTTTGTCTGCAGCAGAAACTGAGGAAGACAGAAGGTCTTCTATCTGCTAAATAGGCTACACAGAAATCATTTTGAATCTCTTCTGCTTGAATAACAATGTTTACATTGCTCTTTCCTCCAGAAGGAGGCTTGGGCCACTTATAGGTGCTGTGCACATATCTTTCATTCTCACTACACTGCAGTTAGCCCTGTGCTACAGCAGTGCTGCTGCCTAGCAGTGCACAGTAGCGATCTGGAATGATCTAAGGCAAATAATATGGAGTATGATACTGCAGGGGCGTATAAACCTGCTGTAGGGATTTATTAAGCTGTACCTTAACTGGAGCTAGTGACATCTGTGGAGTTTCAGCAAGTACATCCGAGTCTTCATAATTCTCTAACATCCACAACTTTCTTTGAACGTTTCCTCTTGCTAGCATGGTATGTTTATGAAAGTATTGCTGCTGCATGGGAAGCTTGGCTCAAACCAAGAGTGACATCAGCTTGAGCTGCTTTCAAATCCAAGTTAAGTTAAATAGGAAAGCAATCATATTTCAGAAAAAGTGCTCCTGTATGGAGATTATATTTTGTTAGTTCAAGTTGCAGCATAACTTAAAACTTCCCTGAGGAAAAATAAATCCCAAGAAGCAATACTACTTGCATCTGTGAGTTCACACATCCTCCTGATACGTGGTAAGGCAGTCACCCAGTTTTACCCCCACACAATGACCAATACTGCTATCACGGAACAAATCTGGGAAGGGTGGCCAGGTCAGAGTGTGACCTGGAGAGCTACACTTTGCCTGTGTTTCATTACTTGCAGTTTTACTTTATGCTTTGCACTTGTATTTTGTTGTGCATAGCCAGTACATGCTGTTACAAGCTTTGGTTTTTTCCTCCAGCATGGTGTCACATCCTAGTGATTGAAGAAATGAGCCTGCCTTCCTTGTTTGTGGTGCACTTTAGGATTCCTCAGCATGTAATGTACTAGCTAGAGGGCTGTGGTTCTAACTTGCCAGGGTTTTAGTCCCAAAGCGTGAAACTCTGTTCCGCTCTGTGTTGTTGTTTTTTTTATTCCTCCACCTTTCCACCTTTGTGATGGAGCACTCAGCTGCTGTTTGTGACCAGCTGCTCTGTTTCCCTGCCTGCCTGACGCTGGATCCAGACAGCTGCCCTGGGGGACAGCCAAGGTGGCCAGAGCAGTGACCAGCTTTGTTAAAAAGTAACTAGATAGGGAAAGAGAGGAGCCAGTGAGAAAATCCGTGACCTGGAATAAGTTGTACAGCACTCTGGCAATGTGTGCTACGGGGGCACTGAGTGAACTGTGAGCCTGATTGGTGATGCGTGTTCTATGCACCTAATACGATGAGACTCACTTGTTGACTTGGTGAAAGCTGTTAATCGTGACGTGATGTTGAAAGCCTCTGGGAAAGGAAATATTGCTGACAGTGGCAAACAGCTCGTATTCATGTCTCATGGAAACTTAAACATGCGTAAGTGTAGTTTCAGCGTCTGCTCTCTGCATGACTCAGATGCAGAGAGAGGGCCAGGTGTGGCTCAGAACAGGCCAGTGGAGTGCAGCATGACTCTTATTTTTTACAGACAGCTTTCTTATGGATGATAGAGCATTATATTTGACTATGTATGTCTGTTATTTTACAAGTGTGTTTTTCTAGAGATTACTGCAGTGTTTTATGTTTCTACCTTTGAGTGCTTACAAATCATGGAAGAGCAATTCAGTGTGCTTGAAGCTGTATGGTAGGTTTATTATATGTCAGGACTTCATATTTTGCCTGATTTAATATTTCTTTTCTTTGCATTTCAGAGAAAGGCATGGCATACAATTAAAACCATGGTTAACTTACCAGTGATAAGCCCCTTCAAGAAACGCTACTCATGGGTGCAGCTGGCTGGGCATACAGGTGAGATGAGTATTTTCAATGTTTTTGTCTCTGGAATGTGGTATGAGATCATGTTTACTGACTGAGTAGCCAATATGTTACTTCCCTAGCTGGAAGCATTGCTGTCCTTGCCCTTGCACACCCCAGCCTTGACAAGGACAGGTTTTCTGGTACCAACCCCAAACTCTTGGCATGAAGTAAGCCCTTGAGAGGAAAGCAAATATGGTGATTGTTGATCTGGTGGCCAGGTGTTTGCGTAGTGGGGATTGTTGTTATTCATTATGCATATAGCAGCTCAATCAGCTAATTCTAATTTTGTGTCAGTAGAAATTAGTTGGTGTGCCCCCAGTATAGGATTACTTTCATTTATAAGCTTAAAACAAACAAACAAACAGAAAAAAAAACACCAGTAAGGAGAAGTCAACAGGTTTGCTTCTCTTACGCTTCATTTAATTTTTATGCAGCCCTTGTTCCCTATGTGCTAGTATGGGGTTTATTAGTACACACGTGGGCAGGCGCCTACACTGCATCGTGCTTTAATGCAGTACTCAAACCAGCGCTTGTATGTTAATGCATTAATGTAGTGCACTTCAAGGCTGTGCAGAGACATCTATTTAGTCCTCGAAATGGAGTAGCTGCATTTGCGTAGTGGAGTACTGACCTGTATCACACAGTGCCAAAATGACCCTGTCTTACTGTGCTTTCTATCACAGTGTGTCTGGGGTTGGCTTGATCTCTGTGGAGTGTTGCACTGAACTTTGTGTAATCATAACCCTTCCGAGTGCTTGCGTAGGGTAGAAGAAGGTTGAGAGGTTACCAAAGTTAATTGGGAGAGATACCGTTTCTGTTTGCTTTTGATAGTTTTCTGTGATTGCATTTAGTCCATCATTTTTTGCAGCTGTTCTTCTGCAATAGGACAAGTTTTTTCTAAACTAAAACTTGTGCCATCGTCACCCTAGCCCTTGTAATGAGCCAGTGCTGGTGTCAGAATTTGTCAACAAGGAACCAGATTGCAATGACTGAAAGCTCCATCTGCAATAAAAATATAGTGCACAGGTTTAATGAGGATCCTACTTTAGGGCCTATTTTCTGTTGTGAAGATTAAATAAAGAGTACTTGTGAATGAAACGTGTACTTTTCTCAGATGTTATTGACAGGCTGCAAATTCCACAGCTGGAGTGTAATGACTGCTTATTTTGGCCTATGCACACTCTTTCATTTGTACTGGATACCATTCAGACCCGTGGCTGTGAAAACAATTGTGCTGCAGGTTGTACCTGCAGATTAGGAGGGCTCCCCAGGGCAGGCACAGTACCTGGGTGTACGTGCATGTGCAGTCACAGGCTGTGCGTGTAGAAAGGGCAGTGCTCAGCTTCCTGATCGCTGGTGGACTGTGCCGCTCTGGAATGTACACACTCAGCAGGTATACCATATGTGGGGATTAAGGACAAAGCCAATGCTGACAGTGTTATGCAGCTTTAAAAGAGGCCATCAGAGTGTTGAGGAATTGTAGCTTGTGGTTTCTTCTTGTACATTTTAGTAAGTATAGTGATGTTTAATATCCTAACAAAGAGTTTAGTATGGATAAAACAGAAACAGTCTGGAGCAGCTGCATTCCTTAAAGCTATAAATTCTGGTGTGGGAATGCATCCAAATGGATTTTCACTGCCAACAACCGTGTTTGCTCTGGGTGTTTAACTTTTATGAGGGGCATGTTATCTTTTCTCATTTGGGGACAGTCTTTCTGGTGTCATGCTGATGAGGTAGATGAGGCTGGAGTAGTGGGGGAATATGGTTTTCCCTTTTGCAGGTCAGGCAAACAGCATGTGTTTGATTTTCTTTTTAGGGAGTTTCAAGGCAGCTGATAGTGGTAAGATTCTCAAACGCTTCTCAGAGAATGAAAAGGAATGTTTTGAGCGATTAATGAAAGACCCTCTACGAGCCTGCGTCCCTTGCTTCCATGGTGTAGTGGAGAGAGATGGAGAGACCTACATTCAGCTGGATGACTTGCTTACTGATTTTGAAGGGCCGTGTGTGATGGACTGTAAGATGGGGATCAGGTGAGACACGAAAGAGAATGTGTTTTCTAACCTAAATGCATTTGCGGGAGGCAAGGGGAGGGATAATATACTGGTGCTTTGTGTTGGAGGTGCTTGGTAACAGTTCTGAAGTTTTGGGATTCAGTCCAGACAACCTGTTGTTGGTTTGACAGTTGCCTTGGGCAGCCTAAGGAGTCTGTGTCCCATTGGTGCCTGATTGCACATGGGTTCTGGAAACTGAGTGATCTGTAGACTAAACGTGACCCACATCAAGATCTTTTTCAGTGGTGATATAGAGCAAAGTTTCTCTGCGATGGCCTGACATCATTCACTGTCTGCCAATTCATTTAATCTTTGCCTATGCAGTGATTCAAAAAAACCCTATGAAGTGTAAAATTCCCATCTCCAAGCATGAATGACTGAGTACCAATTCAAAAGTCCATTTCTAAAGCTTGAATGAGTCTTCAGTGATATTGATCTTCTCTGTGGAGAAGTGTTGACTGTCTGCCCAGGACCGACTTTTCCCCACTCTGACATCTGTGTGATGTTATCACCTTGTTCTTCAGATTCTCACTTTCTTTTCTTTTTCTGTTTTCCTTGACTTGTGTATGATTTAGGAGAAAACCTCAAATAAGTTATCTAAGCATAACAAATAGATACAGAACCTGTTGAAGGCCTCAAGTAACAATACAGAGAGGCAGAAACTGTTATAGTAATCTTTTTGGTGCCAACTCAGATGCTTGGTTATGTGATAAATGGAATATGCAATTTGTGGGAGTGAGACAAGCCTTTTCAAATAGATGGAGAATCTTAAGTGAACTGTCTGCTAAATGAGAGTTGCTCTGGTATGCCCAGAACAAAGCGAAGAAGGATTGGCAGTAATACATGTTGTGTTCACAGTAGTTGACACTCAGGTAATGAGTGACAGCATCTCTTAAACAACAGTCAAGCTTATTTTACAGTGTGATTAAGAATATACATTCCAGGCACCTGACAAAGTGCAAGCTTGTGGAGAGGGACAGGTTTTAGGGTCCAGTGGAATGCAGAGAACATGGGATAGCACCTTTTTAGTGGCTGCCAAGAGTGAGTGATAAGAGTAAAGCGTAGAAGTGTTGTCTTCCCTTTCTTAGTTACTTCTTCTGGCTTGGAGCTGCAGTTCCTCAGATAATGTGCTCTAGCTCATTACTATTTGAAGAGTGTTTATGTCTTTTACTCTATAAAACATTGTGTAAAACCTTATTTGCTTTTTGAGGCCTGAAAAAATGCATAAGTGAAGTTTTTTTCAAGGAGAGAGTAGCCAGTAAGACTTCAGCAGGCCCCTTTGCTTTTGATTTCATTGCAAGTGATCTCTCTTAACTGTCCTCTGAAAATATAGTTGTATGTCATGGCAAAACAGGAATTCAGCTTTCTCGTATTCTTGTAAGCAAGACATAAGAATAACATGTAATTGTACGGTAAAGGTATGGTCAGAACAAGAAGTGAACAAGATAAATCTTGATTCCTGCTGTAGTTTCACTAAATAAGCATGTATGGTCGTTAGTTCATGCTTTGCTTTTGGCACATGCAAAATTGAGGTAATGATAATGCTTTCCTGGCCAACTGAAGTTGTAAAAATAAAGTTGGGAAGTCCTTGCAGCTTTGTTGGGATGTGATGTCTTTGCAGGACATACCTGGAAGAAGAGCTGACTAAAGCCCGTGAGAAACCAAAGCTGCGTAAAGACATGTACAAGAAAATGATTGAAGTGGATCCTCTTGCTCCCACAGCTGAAGAGAACGCTCAGCATGCTGTCACCAAGCCCCGATACATGCAGTGGAGGGAAACAATCAGCTCTAGTGCCAACCTGGGCTTTAGGATTGAAGGGATTAAGGTAATAATTCTGCTACTGCCTGTTCAATTTAGACTGAACTTTGATTTGTTAATTAATCAAATTAACCAGGTTTTCTAATGGATTATGTGAAAATGCATTAATTATATCCATGGAGTTCAATGTACTGTTGCTTTAAAGCATAAGTTGCAATTATAACAGTTGGGTCAAGTAAGTTAAGCAGCAGCTGTGTATCAGCCATGCTTGGTTCAACCACAGAGGTGTTGCAAGAAGGAGCCAAGCAGGTACACAGCATAGATACAAAGAAAATGTAAGGAGGAATTAACTGGTGAAATAGCTGCTTCTCTCCAACACTTTTATTTATTTATTTATTAATTTATACACAATTATATTCTATTTAAATCACAGAAAAGAATTTTTGTTCCAGTTATGCTTATTTGCAAAACAAGTTAAAAGCATTAGAATCATAGAGTCACCAAGGCTGGAAAAGACTTCCAAGATCATCCAGTCCAACCACACACCTATTGCCAGTATTTCCCACTAAACTGTGTCCCTCAGTACAACATCTACATGTTCCTTGAACACCCCCAGAGTCAGTGACTCCACCACTTCCCTGGGCAGCCCATTCCAGCACCTGACCACTCTTTTGGAAAAGTAGTATTTCCATATGTCCAACCCGAATCTCCCCTGATGCAACTTGAGGCCCTTCCCTCTAGTCCTATCACCAGTTACATGTGAGAAGATGCTGGCCCCCATATAGCTATATATTCTTAGGACAGAGGAAACATCTATTTACTTCTAGGAACATGACAGTATCCAGTATAGATGAAGCTAGAATAGAGCCCAAAAATACAATGATAAAATCAGTACAATCCTTCTGCTGTTCTTGATGCATGAGTTTGTGTCCCTGTACCATTTCTAGGACAGTACTTTACTTTACCTCGGAATCCTTGCAGTTTTCTTTCCTATCTATTAATTATTTCTTGTGCCTCATAGCAAAATCAGATAACTATCCAGAAACCCTTAGGACCTACACTTAGAGTATCACCAACCTCACTAAGTAACTCAAATGCTAAGGCTCCAGGGAGACCTTAGAGTGACCTTCCAGTACCTAAGGGGGGCCACAGGAAAGTTGGGGAGGGTCCTTTTATAAGGGCATGTAGTGACAGAATGAGGGGAAATGGCTTTAAACTGGAAGAGGGTAGATTTACACTAGGTAGGAAGACATTAGGAAGAAATTCTTTATTGTGAATATGGTGAGACACTGGAACAGGTTGTCCAGTGAGGCTGTGGATGCCTCCTCCCTGGAAGCATTCAAAGCCAGGCTGGATGGGGCTTTGAGCAACCAGGTCTAGAGGGAGGTGTCCCTGCCCACAGCAGGGGGTTTGGAATGAGATGGTCTTGAAGGTCCCTTTTAACCCAAACCGTTCTATAATTCTAACACTGGCTCTGTCACAGCTAGCTTTAAATTAGTTTGCTTGGGTGTTGATAATTGTGTACCTGTAGCAACATAGCGCTTGGTGAGAGCAGCTCAAATGCCCTGCACCCTGCACTTGCTAGCTGAAGCCTGTGATGAGGGGCATGAAGAGATTAGCAGGCTTAGTTAGCCTATGTGATTTCAGGATGTTCATCAGAGCACGATTGTGCTTTTGTCAGCATATACATTTAACGTAAGTATATTTTGGTGCTTTCAATTATTACTTGGATTTTGCATCTGTTTCGTAGTTCTAGCACATAGGGAAAAGAATGAAAGAGTGTGACTCACATGAACAGAGGCTCTTTAACCATTCCAGTCTTCTCCTCTTCCACGGGTTGTCTTTTCCCTTCCTTATTCACAGATCCTCCTGCTGTGCCACAGGAACTAGTCCTTCCAGCTCATGCTGTGCTTGGCCCCCTGTATGCTCTGCCACCCACTCCTGGCTGTTAGACACAGGCATTCTCATGCAGGAACTGTCTGCATGGTAGATGGTCTGGCTCTAATCCTGCCAGCATAATTTCTGTCTTACCTTTCAGCTGTATAATGATGTTATCCAAGTTACCTGTTTCATTCCTATGCCACTTTAAGTCCATTTATGCTCTCTCTAATGGGATCAGAAACCCAGATAATCTCAAGACTTTTTGTGTATGTTTTTGGGAATACCTTTGGTCAGTGTAAAAGACTTACAGATGTGTGTTAAGTCCTGAAGAGTGACTGAACTAGGGGAGTATAGGGGAGCCCCAGTAACCTCCTGGCTTGTTCTCTGTGATTTGGCTGGTTGTCAGATGTGGGAAGGAGCAGTATGGCACACAGACTGCATGATATTTCCCTCTGTTGAGACAGTGCTGTGGCTGTGCAAAAAAGGACACAAATCATCCTTTTTTTAAGCACAAGAAATGCTGTGGAGTACTCCAGTGAATTTCCTGTTCTTCGGTCTTTCTGTGCTGTTATCAGGGATGTAGGTGGGCATTATTCGTCTGCTTTTTATGTGGAAAAGGGGTGGTAGAAGTTTTTCAAGCCATACAGCTAGTCAGTATTCCCCGATCTGCTTCACTGTAGCTGAACTGTAAGTCCCATTTTGTATATTTTTAGGGGAGCAATGCCATGCTTCACAAATCCCCATTTTGAGAGGAAAGCCCACAAGGATCATCAGTGATGTCAGCATGTTATTGATGGGGGAAAAAGAGGTTTTGATTTTTTTTTCCCCGAGTATTTTGATAACTCCAGGAATTAGGTTAGCAGATGTGTTAGGCTTGGTTGTTCAAAAGCATTCCTGCTTTTTGGCTGCTGGAGTAAGGAGCAGAAATAAAATGAATTCATATAAGCTCTTTTGCTAAGGGGCTCACTACAAATGAGATTCAGTCCCCCTCCCAAAGGGACTGTATGAAGTCTTGACTTGCAAATGTCATCTCTTCAAGCTAAGCTAATAGTTTTGCAGAGTTATGTGTGGGGCTGAGAATCAGGGCTTCTCATTTCCTGTTCTGTCAGTGAATCTCTCTGTGGTTTCAGAAGTTACTTTCCTTCGGTACCATTCTTTTAGCAGTCCTTTGGGATAGCTTACAGCAGAAAAAGACAGGCAGCAGTTATGTTTCCCATCAAACACTGCAAAGGAATAAAACCATAAGAGTATTTCTAAATAACAAGGATGCAAGCCACTAGTATGTCCAGATTTAAAGTAAAGAAAGAAGAGAAAGCAGCAGCTCTTGCAGACTTTGTTGTGGGATGTAGGGCATGGGGAGAGATTATTTCTAAATTAACCATACTCCAGAGAAGAGAGAGAAATTTGGAGTTCATTCTGATGTCTTCTACCTATGTTTTATCATACCTCAGATCAGATGGCTCCTCGCTGTCACTGCTGCTTCTTTTGCATAACTTACAATCTCCTCAGGCTGATGTACTATACTGGTATCTGGCCTGTGGCCTTGAAATGAAGTTCTGTTTCTTCTTCTCAAACATCTGGTTGGTGAGAGGTTCTTCAGCATGGCTTTGCTGTTCAGTTACTTCATTGCATGACAGATCTGAAAATTCAGTACCATTGGATTTTTTTATATATGTTCTAAGGGCTCTGGTTCTGCTGTGAAGTAAAAAGCATTGCACCTTCCGAGACCAGAGCAGAACTTAACTAGTTTTGGTGCAGTGATAATGTGTGACAATGTGTTGAAGGGAGTATATTTTGATGAGCTGTTAATTTAATCCTATGAAGGAATAACAGAGATGCGGGATTTCACTGGGCTGATACAGTGGCGAGAAATGTAGTTTGATGCCTTGCGGGCTTTTGGTAGACACGAGTGACCAACTGCAAAAATGGCTGTATTTTACATGCCTGTCCTAAAAGCTTTTACTTGTGTCTTTTCATACGAGGGATGTTCTTGGAGAGGCGTGTACTCATGCCGTCAGTGTTGACAGATGTGTCAGGTTCATGCACTGCTCTTAGTTACGCCTCACGAGCACAAACTGGCTGTTATCAATGCACATGAAGATTTTATCATTTTCAGTTGCAGGGTGCTTCTGTGTTCAGCATTGCTGCTACAAGCATGCTCACGCTGTCTTTTGCCAGGATTTACACACCCACTTTTATCACTGCTAGCGTTTGGATCACTGCAAATCTTGAGTTGTTCTCGTCTGGAACTCAGTTTGTGTTCAGTGACTTCTGGGTCATATTAACATAAAGGTATTTTGGGAATGGAGAATCTTAGCTACACTTGTTTTGTTTCCTCAATGAAAAACAAAGCCAACAAAAAAGTAAACAGGAATAAACAAAAAAAGAAGAAAAACTGGTAGAATTGGGTTTGAAACCATCCCCTTCTGCCCCTCCCTGTCAGGGTTTGGCAGTGTCAGGCTTGTTAAGAAGACAGCCAAAGAGGTCACTGTGGTTTGCCCCATTGAACCTTTGTGCTGCTACTACTGAGATGTGAGGAAAACCCTTCTGCAGGCTAGTAGTACCACGAGGTTTGTGGTTGTTTGTTTTGCTTTTTAACTACACTCAACAGGATATGAAGTGCCATTTCAAGTTATCCTATCAGCTTTTGTTTATTTTCCACCTCTTGCTTAAAAAGAGGTTTATCTCCTCTCTTCCTGTTTGACTACTTACTTTCATCTGGTTAGTGAGAGCTGAGCTGATGGTGGTTCAACGGCATTGGCTGATGAGAGGAATGACGTGTGGCATAATTGTGTTTTTGTGCAGAAAGCAGATGGAACATGCAACACAAACTTCAAAACTACGAAGACACAGGAGCAAGTGCTTCAGGTTTTTGTGGAATTCATCGAGGGCAACACAGTTATTCTGGTGAGTTTGATCTCTTAATGTTCACTGATCTTTGACCCATTCAGCAGACTTGAGGGCCACACTTCTGGTACAAGAAAGATGGATTAAACTGCCGAGGAAGAACAGGATTGGGCTTCCAGTCCCACTGAGTAGATGGACTGGACATAAAGACTCGCTGGGCAGTGAGTGGTGGTTGGCTGTGACCTCTTGTGGCAGCTCTTGCCACGAGTTCCTCAGGTTTCTCATGCTGGCCAAAAATCAAACTTGTGACTTGCCACCAGTCTCCACCATAACTGTAAGATGTATCAGGATGGTGATTTATAAGCAAGGGTTGTGTTGGCAGAAAACTTGTGATGTGAGAATTTCTTCTAGAGAGAAGAAAAACAGAGCATGTGAACAGGAAGTGAGATTGGTGGCTAGCTCTGCTGTGTGTGAGACTTGCCTCAGAGAGCAATTCCTGTATGCCACTTCATGGTTTTCAGAGGAAGCACAGCAGGCATGTGGTAGATGTCATAACGTGTCTCTCTTGTCTTCAGAACTTCAAAGGCTGCCACAGCGTATTGTTGCAATGTAGAAGCCATTATGAGGAAAGAGTAGCCACCCAGGAGCACTGTGCTTGGTAAAACGGAACAGCATTAAAATGCATACTAGAGCTTTATGTGTGGATGTTCCTCTCCTTATATATTTTCCGCCCCTATATGTTTGGATATATATTCCTCGTCTCTCTAATACCAGCTCATTCTCACACTGTGGTGAACAGAAAGATTCTTCAGTGCTTGAAACTTCTATCTTTATTGGAAAAAAATATTTTAAAGAGAGAAAAATAAAAGACGCGTTTAGCATTTGGCTGCAGAGCAGACTATATTATTGCATCCAAAGCAAGGCAGATAAGCATGCTCGGTGTAATGCATGAAGGAGAGGAAATCTGTTCTATTCTTTTGCAGTTGAAGCCTGTTGAAGTGTTTTTTCAGACTGACTTTCAAATGACAGCTCTGTTTTGAAGGACCTCTGGTCTAAAATTAACTCTTTGTTATATTGGTTCCTGTAAGCCGAGTATCTTCGTTCATTCTCTGCCTGTTTCTCTTTTCGTTTTTCTGTTGTCACCCTCCAGAAAAAATACCTCAAGCGTCTGCAGGAAATTCATATCATTCTTGAATCCTCAGACTTCTTCAAGCGACATGAGGTGAGCGGTGAGTGTAATGCTGTGTAAAGGGGTAGTGCTGCTGCTTTTGGTCATTCGCATGTGCTTCAGAATTGCCTACTCTATTATTAGAAAGGAGTTTGTGGTAGAAGGAAACTAACGTGTTTACAGTACAGGTAACTCAAAGCTTTCATCACAAAGATACAGGGATAATAGATAATGAATCCTCTCATCTTTATAATGTACCAACACTTGAAGCTCTGGGCCACTGTTGGGAATAGTTTAGTAGTACCAGTTTCATGTCATTTTCTCTAATCTCGGTGTGTTGCAGTGATAAATGTGGAAGCTTGCATTTGGGTACGGTAGAATCAAGTTGTGTTTAGATGATTAAGTCTTTATCAAAATACTGGGTTTGCACTGAATCTATATTATTCTGCTCTGTACTTTGTCCTTCTGTGCTTTGCTGTAGAGTGGGCATCATTGGCATTTTACATTCTGCTTATTACAGCTCAAGAGTTTGAGGTCAGACATTTTATTTCACCTTGCTGATTTCCACTTGTCACTGGAGGCAGTTTTGTTGATCATAGGTTATGGCCTTTATTTGAAAATAGTTACTGGCATTTGCTCAATTGCTCGAATTGAGACCAGCTGCCACGTGGGCTGGTGAACTGCTTCCCTTCCCTCTGTCTGCTGGGTCCCTATTCTCCGCTCCCTGCCCATTTATATGTTACTGATTGATTTCATACATAAATGATGCATCCAAATTGTAAATATGCAAGCAGGGTGGCCCTATAGACTGTCAGGTCTCAGGTGAGAAGACTGTTGTCTTAATGGGAGGCATAAGTGATAGAGGAGACCTAAAGATACACTTCTAACATCATCTCCATCTGCTTTCCAGGTCGTTGGAAGTTCACTACTTTTTGTACATGATGGCAGTGGGAATGCCAATGTGTGGCTGATTGATTTTGGGAAGACCACCCTTCTCCCTGATGGGCAGACACTGGATCATAGGATCCCCTGGCAAGAAGGCAACAGAGAGGATGGGTACTTGTTGGGACTGGACAATTTGATTCGCATCTTGGAAAGCATCACGGAAAGATGAGTTGAAAGTGGCACAAAACTTACAGGGCTGCTTTGTAACTAACTTTCTTCTCTGCTGAGATCACTCAGAAGGAAACCGCTTTAACTAGCTCCCTTCAAACTCCTGAGATCATCACAGTGCAGAGGGAAATGCATCCAGAACCCAGCAGCTAGTTTTTGGAATGACTTTGCATCAGCCCTCTGTGAACTAAATAACTAACTCCAGATTGGTCTGTATTGCACCAGCCTAAACTAAGACTGGTCCTCAGAGAATCAAGATCTCCATACTCAGGAATCACACCAGCATGAGTCAAGAGGTCTGTATGGTAAACCAGAAAGATTGTGATTTCTGGTAAACTGATGGGTTTATCTCTCAGTGATCCAGAGCAAGTGCTTGGGAATTCAAGGGGGGAGTAACAACTTTTCAGGGAACTGGATAGTTTTGAAACCAGCAGGAGTGTTTTTTTCCTTTCACTCTTATTCCAAGTCTTCTTGCTCCTGTGTATGCTATAGGTTGGACTAACAACAGCTGCTGCCTTATGTTATAAGTGTACTCAAGGTGGAAATTGGTGATAATCAGAAGAATCCTGGAGCAAAGTGAGACAGCAGTTTGTAGTGGCTGTATGTGGTAACTGTTGTTGATTAGTCCTCCTCATCCCCACCCTAGCCCTCAATTCAATTCTGTCCAAGAGCAGCCTCTGCTTTTTTATGTAGCCTCTCAGGAGATTACAGATAGCCCAGGGAGCAAGTAGCAGCCTGTTGTATCCAGAAACATTTTGACTTTCAGACTAGGTGGGCTGTTGGAAAAGTGCCTAGCTTGGCAGGTTTGGCCTCTTGCAGCTCAACTACAGCTGTGAAAATCAGTGATAACACTCTACCACTCAGACTGGGGAACTAAGGGGTTTTTCAAGGCATGCTCATTTTAAACATAAAACCGCTGTACACATGCACATAGATGCACACACTAGTAGCCAGTAACCAGTGTGATCTTTTAAAGATCATAGTTTGACTATCTTCTGATGCACGTGAAAGAGGTGATTTCTTGGTCATGCTCCTGTTTCCTAGTACAGTGCTGCCACTTAAGTGTGTAGACTTATATAAGTACTTTTATATGTGACTGTATAGAGCAGAAATCAGGAGGGAAAAGTTTTTGCATTCACGGCATTACACTAATGATAATTCCTAGATGTTCCTCCTCCAATATATCAGCTGTTAACTCAGGGCAGTTTGGGGGGAGGGAATGTCAATATATCACATACCTTATTCCCTGTCTGGAATCACAGAACCACTTGTGGTTGACTCTTTTCTGCTGTGGCCCAGGCACAGCCACAACTCACAGTGATTCACAGTGTTTAGATTAAAATGAGGAAGACTGAAGTGATACTTCTTATAATGGCTTCACATACCATTTCTGTTGGTTGCCTCTTTTCACTTCTATAAATATTTTGAGTTCTATAAATATAAGAGGATGTAATGACTTATCAGTATTCACCTGTTCACTTACATTCCAGGCTTTAATATAAATATATGTTGATGCAGTTTCCAAAATAAGGACAAGGCTTAGATTAGTGTTTGATTAATTCACTCCTAACATCGTGAGCTGGTAATGCACATTGATCAGCGATGGCTGTCTCTTGCGAGTGTCCTGTACTCAGAAGAGATTCCAAGAACTCTGGGATGGAGGAAGGTAACTCGGTGCTTGGGGGAGCAGCTTTTTCAAGAGTAACTAACTGTGACCATGAGCAAAAATCCCATAGAGTGTAGCCCTGGAATGAAGTGCGTCTGTAATGTTTGTAATTTGAATCAAAGGGAAATCTGAGAGTTACTTTTGATAACAGACTCTTGTTCTATGAGATCAGATTCAAGAACTTATTCATCACCTCTAAACAAAACAGCAGTATTAAGTATGTAATTGTGCCCTAAAGGTTAGAGGACATAGAATGGGTATCCCGTGGGATATAGTGAGGTGTGGAGACATTTCCTTGTCAAACTGAGGTTGTTTGAAGCTGATAATTATTTTTGCAGTTCATTGCAAATTCAGACTTCTTCTGTGGCCTTCTTGAGTCCTTCTCAGTTCATTTTCACGATAGTGGGCAAATGAATTTTCCACTGTTTTTCTTTCCTTTTCCAGAGGGTTTTTTAGCTATTTCAAAGAGTTTACACTGAGTTTGTTTTTTAAGTTGTGGTGAGCTTCCAGTATTGAGCATGCATGTTGTGATTTCAGATGCCTCCTAACTTTGGAATCGCTATGAGATGACAAATTAATCTGTGGTGATTTTCATACTATTAATTAAGAAAAAAGTCCTCCTCCTTTTCTGCAACCAACAGGTAAACTATGAGCTAGCAGTGCCTAAGGAGGAAAAAGGAGTAAATAAATCTTACAGGAGGGACCTTTAATAACGAGGCCTTTCCTGTAAGACTGCAGCTCCAGGGATTTGGAAAAAAAAAAACAACAAAATAAAACCAGACAGAACTGGAAAAGGTTAAATAAAGGATAAAGTATAATGAGATGGTTAGGGTGATACAATTAATGAGTGGTTTGCCTAATTAATTTTCATAATTCTTTATTCTGTTAACACATGAGAACCTTTTGCACCAGTGCAAGTTATTTTCTGGATGGGGGGTGGGATTTTAGGGGGTAAAAGTTAGCTGATACTCCAGTGTCACTTGAGAATGTGTCATGAACTTTTAGAATGGATGTCTTGTTTTAAAGTAGAAGCAGTGTGGTAGTGGTAGCTTCAAAAACCTGACTGCTGCTGGCACCTCTGAGCGTGGTTTGTAGAACCTGGTCTTGGAGGTAACAAGGGAACCTCTTCAGAGCTGTACAGTAGGTGAGAAGATGGATGGGGGGTGAGAGGGGAGAAAGAGAACCTCAGCTATAGCAGTCCTTGTTCTGGAGATTCATTCTAGATGCTAAATAGTTCTAGCAAGTTTGTTTTGAAATGACATCTTGGCTTATTAAAGGGCTAGAAAGGAAAAGACCACAATCTAATATTCTGCTGCTGTTACAGGAAAGGTGCAAAGGAAAGGAGCTTTTCTTTAGCAAATGGCAAGTGTAGGACTACAGATGTGAGGACTGGAGCTCTCAGGGGATGGAGGCTGTGAGATCATGAGCAAATTATCGCAGGGTAAGTTAAGTTAGATAACCTTGATTCACATCAGAAGTCCCTGAGTGCCTCTTTGTGTACATTCATGTGCTGCTGTGAGGAAGAAGTATAGTTTTGTTTCTCTGTGGAATATCTTGCCTTGAACAAGCTTACATTTGTATGAGATCAACATGCACAGGCATTTGCCATCTAAGAGCTGATGCATGGCAACCAAGGCACTTGTTTTACATATAAATTCAGAACACAGTTCTTTAAATGCTTCCACTGGGATAGTGCCTCACTCTGGAGACACTGGAATCACGTGTTTCCACAGCATGGGAACATATGCTTGTCCATGGGAGGAGCAACAAACCTTTGGTTTATGCGCCAAGGTCACCAAGCTCTCTAGATAGATGCAGCAGAGTTCAGTACTGTAGCTGCATGAATCTAGCAGAAGGACTTCTCTTCCCCAGCTTTGATAGCAACTTGCGTTTTGGCCTTGGGCAGCTATCCTTGGCCTCAGTTTTGTTCCTGTTTAACAGATGGTAATAGTACTTCTTTATCTCATAGAATGGTATGAGGCTGTACTTCATATTTGCCTGCAAGATGCCGTGAGGTTCTTTGGTGGAAGGTGCAATATAAAAAGAAGTACACAAAGAAGTACATCGTGTAAGTTTAAAAATGGTAGGTGTTAAGGTTCCCCATGGATATACGTTGGGATTAAGTTTAACCAAAATGATGCAAATTAAATGCCTCTGTATTTTGCACATGGAGTATTTACTTACCATCTGATTCTGATTCAGTTCCGATGATAGGGAAAGATTTCAATGGGATTTGGACTAAACCCTGGAGAATCTCACAGGGCTCTTGCTTCTTTTTTTTTTTTTTTTGTTTTTGTTTTTAATTGGTGTCATTATTTTTTATTATTCTGACAGTACTGAGATCAAATGGCCTGTATCATCAACAGTGCTTCTGTTCTGAACACTACAATGCAATGCTGACTGTGGTCACTTTTGACTGTATTGGCTGAGTGTTTGTTACTCTTAAGTGTGTATGCTAATAAATACATGAGGCTGAAGGAAAAAAGGGCATCCATGGTGATTTGGTCACACAAGAATAATATTTTCTTAAAGAACTTCACTATGCAAGGGACAAAACCTTGTTATTTTAGTGTTTCTTGTGGTTTTAGGCTCTAATGTCTACTATTTCCTGAAATAAAACTGGTTCTAAGAAGCTGACATTGCAACTTCGTTCCCAACACTGTGCAAAGTTTGATGGCTTTCTTAGAGGTGGGTTCTGTCTCAAAAATCCAGTTCTTACAGCATATTACAAAAATAATGCATTAAGGCACAGAACAGTTCACTGTTTCCACAGGGCTGTCTTTCATGGCAGTAAGGGATAATCAGTGCTCTGTTCCTGGAGTCAGTCCTGCACGACTGGCAATGTTTCTCAGTGAGGCAGTGTCCTCTTAACCTGTGTGCAAACTGTATTTAACACAGAGGGAAACAAGTAGTCAGCATTAGTGTCTCTTTATTTTGTGTTGCAAATATAAAGTATACATTTGTCCAACTTGAAATTGCATAGAAGCAGGCTTGTCATCTACTTATGCACAGTAGTCACCCAGTAAGGTAAGTTGACAAGAAGTGCTGCCTTGTTCAGAGGTAACAACAAATCAAAACCGGTTCAATTAAATGAAGGTGTCATGTGATGAGACTAGCAGATGTTAGTAATGTCATGCCTAAGGTCTCTGCCTCAGACTGAAAAGGGTAGGCAGCTGGGAGCAGGAAGAGCAAGGCCGCAGCGGCAGGAAAAAACTTGTCTGGCATAGCTCTGCTGCTCAGCGGTTTGAAGAAGAGTGATCCCTGGCTCACACTGCTGCAGAGATGCACATACTTTGGGGAAAGCCATATTCCCAGCAGTAGAGTTCTGTTTCAGGTAAGGAGTGGGAGGGTATTGGAGGTGGAATAAGTTATACTTGCAAAAGCCCGTATCTGTGTAATTATATCTGTGAAGTCGTCTCAGGGTACACCAGCCCACTGGGAAGTAAGTGGAGAACTTACCTGGGGGAAAGGGTTGATGTAAGTGGAAAACTTAAATCTGTGCAGTTAAAAATTGTCTGTTTAAAGGGAAAATGAAGATGCAAAACATTTGAAGTAGAGGAGAGAAAAGATAACAGGAATATTAACGAATGTGAAAAGAAAATAGAGAAAGACAGATTGAAACGTGCATTATTTCATCTTTTGTTATTACTGTCCTCTCTTTTAAAATGTAGGTATGAGGCTGCATTAAGGAGCATAAAGTACTAATGCCAAATCCAGAAGAAAAAAACCCATCTCTATATACACACAACTAAATGGAGGTGGTAGTCTTTGTTAAAATGTAGGCACCCAACGGGAAGAACAATTTATAGTATACCTTTATAGGGCTGATTCTTCTCTGGGGAACTGTTGGAAGACATTCCATATGGATTAAGTGACTAAATAATGCCAGTCTCCAGCTCAAGTCGTTGAGCTGATTGATCAAGTCATTGATCTCATTGAGCAAAATCATTTCATTGGGTTTTAGTTGCCCAAGTAAATCTAATTTTGACAATATGGGTTCAACTCATTCATTATGCACTACATGCATCACCTTAAAAGACAATCTCAAGTAAACGCTATTTTGAAATGGTATAATTTGGACACTGAAATCTGTGGTTGTATTAACAGGCTAAGGATTGTAGGAAGTGGTGGTTGGTTGTAGCACACATCACTTAGAGTTTTCTTTTTCATTAACCTGGTTTGGGCAGCGTATTGCACCACAGCAGGAGCAGTATTAGCATTATTTCCTCCTGTGTCGTCATTTAAAGAAATCATTAATGTGAGGTTTTTGAAAAGCATCTAAGAGATCAGATACACACAGAAAAGCTATTACAGGCCAAAGATTGATGGCGTCTGTGTTGACAAAAGTTTGCTTACCTTTATTTCCACTTGAGGGAGGTAAGAGCACATATAAAAAGCATGTTGCTAATGCAGATGCTTAAAGTTCTCAGCCAGTTCTTTTAGTGCCCATTTGGTCTGTGCAGATCCACATCCAGCCTTGTTAGGAGACACTGCACTGCATCTGACTCCAGTACATCCTGAGCTACGTGCTGTTGTAAACTAGCAAAGCGTACTTAGGAGACAAATCACTACATGCTTATTCCACTCTTACAGTTGCCCTTCAACAGCCTGCTGTTGGTCACTCATAGAGATAAGACACCAGGCTGGATAGAGGTTTACTGTAGTTCAGTGAAGCTTTTTCCCCGTTCTTCCTGTATATATAAGTACGTTCACTTAACTGTTCGTTGAAAACATCTGTGTCGTGCAAAGTGCTAGACTGATTATCTTACTTGCACCGTGTGAATAAATTAAGAGAGCTGCATGCGAGACCAACTGTAGCACTGGTGAGCAGTGGAACTTTGCTCTCACTTTACTTTTCAATGTCTTATGTATGTAGTTTTATCAATATTTGCTTCTCTAAATTTATGAATCAAGTTGAAGCAAATGCTGCGTATGTGGAAAAACAATGGAAGCTCAAAGTGAGCTCGGCAGGGATCCTGCCTGCTTCTCACTGGAATGCTAGCATTATTGTATATAGGTGAGCTGCTGTTAATCCAGCTAGCCAAGATTAGATCTGTTTATTCTTGACAAGCAGATTGCAGAGGTGGGCTGCCTGCAACATAACCAGTCATGTTAGCCTCTGCAAGAGGAAAGGATGAGTAACCTAATTTCCTGCTAACTGTACCTCATCTAACCTGGCTGTAGCAGTTCCTGGACATGAGGTAGGACAGGCAATGGGCTGAAAGCATGAATAATACTATGCTGACCACTTGTAACTTCACAATGTGGATTTGGAATTTTTTCTATGCTATATAGCTTACTGCTGGAAGGATCATCATCACCAGTCAGATCTGGCAGTAACAGTATATAAAACTACTCATTCTGAATCTTAAGGTCTAAGACTATAGAAAGCTGGGAACAAGTGTGAAGCCAGATAAGCAAAGTATTAAACCTGAACTGAAAAAA
Organism: Excalfactoria chinensis; assembly: GCF_039878825.1. Taxonomy (NCBI): domain Eukaryota; kingdom Metazoa; phylum Chordata; class Aves; order Galliformes; family Phasianidae; genus Excalfactoria; species Excalfactoria chinensis. The sequence goes on along the minus strand of NC_092829.1, from coordinate 33,388,918 downwards.
CACTTCACTGACCAAGGATGGATTCAGACTCTTCACTCTGTGCTATTCTGTACCACATATCAGCATTATCCAGTCCTCAGTGACACAGAGGACATGAAGTCTTCAAAGTAACCTCTGTCCTGCTAACCCACATCTTTAGACTGTGTGCATACAGCTAATCCCTACATGCATAGCTTGTACCGGGGCACCTCATCCCATGGAAGAGAACGAGATGGAGTCTACAGCCAACATCTTGGCATACAACTTGATTACATGTAAAGGCAGAATGAAGTTTGCTGTTGCAGGTTGTTTTTGCACAGTACAGGAGTGGGACGGGGACAAAATGCTTCTGAGACTGCTCAGGCTTAAACCAAATTATTTACTTTTCCAGGCTCCAGTCTTTAACCAGCAAACATCTGTTCAGACCCTAAATAACAGAAAAAAGCCTTAGAAATAATCTTTCTTCAAAAAAACAAAAACAAAAACAAAAAACAAAAAACCAACTACCTTAACCAGCAACTCTATGCTTGAAAGGTTAAAGAGAATGACAATCTGCTCAAGTATGCGAAGCCAAGTCATAGTTTTAGCTCTCTCCAGTGGCTGAGCTATTCTGCCTTGCTGTAGAAGGGGTGCTGTACGGTGATGCCTGTATTGAGCAGGTGGTCTTCACTCTGCTCCTTGCAATACTCTGTTTCTACTTCAAAGGAGTGTACACGAAAATTGGAACGAGCTACAGCCTACCCAGTGTTACCTTAGAACATCAGTAATGCTTATCAACATAGCACAGGAAATCACTGCTGCGTATCAAAGTACTTACAAAAATGAAGTCCATCTCAAATAAAGTCCATTAAAAGATGACACCAGTCCATTTCCCATCACACCCTGGCAGCTCACTCCTTGGAAAGCCACCTGCCCTTTCCACACCAGGAGCTGTGAAGAACATGACACCATGAGGCAAGCAGCACATTTTCCTTGTTATTCGGAGATCCCATCAGCTCCACCAGCTGTTTTTCTCAAACATAAATTTGTTTTCCTCTTCATTGCTTGTTTTCAAAACGCTCAGAGGATCCTGGATTTTTTTCATCCTTCTTGTTTCCAATTTAAGCAGTAAATTCATGTTTTCCAAGGGATCTGCTATTAAACAGATGAAAAGATGGCTGCTGTTCACTTACTTTCCTATCACTACGTGAGCATCATTAGGCAAGTCATCAGAACAGTAAAAATCTCAAGGAAACACAGCAGGTCTTCACAAGTTGTTCACTGCTGGCACAGCATGCATTTTTGGTTTCTTAGGTCAGAAAGAAGAGCAACCTGTGTTGGTCATTGTTTCCGTCCAAACACTGTGGTTGGATGATAGGTCTGTTTCTTTTCACCTGAGCAGTTTGGAAAAGAGGTCTTTTGTTAGGTATTGTATGCTGACTCGGAGCAGCAGTGCTGTTGTTCTCTACAACTAAGTTGGTCCATTGGAACACATTTGGTGAACAGAAGTAGAAATGCAACTGTCTGTAATGACAGGGGGATCTGGCAGGTAGAAGGAGGAAGCAGATCATTGCTGATGTTGAAATAAACATCACCCCTCTAAAGGAACTTACATGGAGGAAGTAAGTGAAATAGGAAGCAGGTCAAGTCTGCCTTTCCAGAAACACTCACGTTCTCTCATCTTTGGATGAATCTTCTCTGTTACACTGGTGTAACACTCAGGTCATCTGACAAAGACAGACCAGAGTCCCTCTCTCTTGCTGCTTTCTCTGTTTTATAAAAAGGTTTCTCCTCTGTATGCAGACTGGAGCTCCTTAGCACAGCTGCTCTGACCCCTGTCAAAACTGATGGTGAGCGATCAGTGCCATAGCACAGATCATCATATGCATAATTTACATTACCACAGGGGAAGGTCTGGAGTTTCACCAGTTCGATCCCACCAATATCTAAGTGAGGGCAGTTGCTTCGACTTGGAGATGCTGGAGATGCCCGAGAACTGGGAGGAGAACTGCAATTTCCATCAAAGCCTGAGTCTTCTCGCTCCGGAGTTGCTTTCAGTTTGGAGGTGGGGCTTAAGTGACAGATGTTCTCTAGCACCCATGATCCATAGGTTGGATTCCAAAGGTTTTTAGTTTTATTCTTCAGTCTGTGGGTTGGTGGATTACTGAATTCTAGCTTCTGGTTCGGATTCTGGATCCAGGACGTGTTGAAATCGCTGAGGCAGGGCAGGCTGGGCCCTCGAGCAGTCCGGTTGCTGAGGTTCTCCACCAGTAGCTCTTGTGGACATTGTACAAGTTTGTGCCCAGTATGGTGGGAATCCAGGGTTTTAGGTGTCATCTGAGGTGTAAGAGAAGGGCTCACCAACAGGGGCACTACCCCACTGGGAACATTTGGGCGCACAACCGTGTTCCCTTCATCCTCTGGTGTTGGGCTACACTCCACGGGCAGCTGCGTGTTGATCACATCAGGGTCCTAGTAGAAAGGATTGCACAGAAATGTGTTACAGCCTGAGTGCCTCCAGGGTGTCACACCTGCATTTTCAGAGGAAAAGCTATGAGAGCAAGAAAAGCTTTTGGCAGAGGCTGTCATTAGGTTTGGGCACCATTGCTGCACCTCATACAAGGTGCCATAAGCCAGCTGGGTACTGCATGCTGTTAGGACTTGTAAAAGTCCTCTCTCGTTTATGTGCTTCCTTTGAACAGAGGCTGTGCTTTAATTAAATCTGCATCTGAGCTGGGGGTTGCCAGTATATAATTTGCCTCTCAGGCAGGTTGGTTCCGTGCCTCTGACTGTAAAATTCTACCAGATGGTGAACTTGCTATGCCATCTTCCCCCACAACCAATTCAGCCATGACTTTCAACCAGCACTAGGCAAGGTCAAAGTGTGGACCTTGACAGACACTAAATACCTTTCTATCACAAAAAGAAGGATATTTTGCTACTGAACAAGCAGTGAACCGAAAGCAGCCACTTGCACAGGAACAGCATCATCTGATTGTGGTTGGGCTGAAGATAGGAGAGCTAAGGTAGGCAGATGAAAGCACAAATGAAAAGAACAGCTGAGCCAGAACCACCACTGGGAAGTACATCAGCCTGCGAGGAGCCTTAATCTTGTTTGCACTAATAGCGCATTTGGATGACTGGCATTCTGGGGATTATTGTCCACATAGTTACTGTGGGCCAATACCTGCGTGCAGTACTTGATCCTTTCCAGGATGGTAGAGAAGTTTGGCCGGTATTCCGGGCTGTGCTGCCAGCACTGCGTCATGATGCGGTACCTTAAAATGAAAGAGAATCCATTAAGACAGATAATTGTGGAAGATGTGTTTCAATGTGATATGAGCTTGTGTCCAGAAGAACCGTACTTGGTAAATGGCTCAAAGGGGTGGAACAAATGTAGACGTTGTTTCTGCATCCTTGGATCCCAACAGAAAGCAAATCCTGCAGTGGTCTAACTTATGTGTGAGAAGCAGTGGCTCAAGAGATGTTCAATAATACTGGGATAGTATTTGGAACAATCACCATTCTCCAATGGAAGGTGTCTAGATGCTTTTGCCCAACCCTTCTGATAACCGCAGCTTGAGAGTGTGAGGAAATACTTACACAGGCCCTGGGCAGTTCTTTGGTGGGTCCATTCTTCCTCCACTGGTGACAAATTCCAGCACTTCCTGATTAGTTTTGCAGGGATAAGGCATGTAGCCTAGAGAGAAGATCTCCCAGAGAAGAACACCGAAGGACCTGTGTCAGAAACCAGATGACAATGCTGATTAGGTTTCATTTGTGCTCTGCAAACCTGGAACAAAGTTGGGTAGGTGAAAAAACAGCAGCAACCTTTCGAACCAACTACAGAAGTGTGCAATTAGCATGGCTGTGAGCCAACTTTGATTTAGAAAACAACAGCAACAAAACAATCAATGAAAATCCTTGTTCAAGCTCCCAAAGTAGCTTTGCAGATGCTTCAAAATATTTGAATAACTGAAGTTGTTCTTTATGCTGCATTTGTTATTTCTAGAACAGAAAATGCCAAAGCACCCTTTGCTATGCATGGTCTTAACTGAAAACAAGAACTGTTACGTTTGACTTGGAGATCCCTATCTTTGACAGACTTGAGATGTTTGAGTCAGTGTTTGGCAAAAGGATGCTCAGGAATGAGCATGTTCAAAGAAGGGCAACAAAGCTGGTGAGGGGTCTGGAGCAGACTTTATGAGGAACAGCTGAGGGAGCTGGGATTGTTCAGTCTGGAGAAGAGGAGGCTCGGGGGGGACCTTATTGCTCTCCATAACTACCTGAAGGGAGGGTGTAGTGAGCTGGGGGTCAGCCTGTTCTCTCATGTAACTGGTAACAGGACTAGAGGGAATGGCTTCAAGCTGTACCAGTAGAGGTTCAGACTGGACGTTAGGAAATATTACTTCTCTGAAGGAGTGGTCAGGCAGTGGAATGGGCTGCCCAGGGAGGTGGTGGAGTCACTGACCCTGGGGATGTTCAAGGAACATTTAGTTGTGTTGAGGGACATGCTCTAGTGGAAGCTGTTGGTGATAGGCAGACGGTTGGACTGGATGATCTTGTACGTCTTTTCCAGCCTTGGTGATTGTGTGAATGTAAGAGACCTTCAGGGAAAGTGAAAAAGTAAACTTTGTTGCCTTAGTCACTATGTGGTTGATCTTTTCTCTTTACACCTACAGGTCAGTTAAGCAGTGACACCACAAACTAATTACAACATAGACCCAGGGAAATCAAGAGGGATCTGCAAAGGCTTCCGTAGGGGCAGAATTTTACAAGTCAAAGGTGGATGAGATTTCCAGTACATACACATTATGTACAATAGCCTGTTACAGGAACTGTAGCACTTTCCTTCAAAATATTTACTACTGGCTGCTTACAGTTATGCTCTGATACACAATCCCTCGTCTTCTGGCTTTAACAACTTCAGGAAACTGGGTCAGTGTGACATCTAAGGTAATATTTCAGTTTGCTTATTGAAGAGTACTGCATAGGAAGAGAGGAGTTCTTAAGCAACTAGAGAGCTTCCATTCCCCAGCACCTTTGCATGAATGTGTCATTGTTGAAGGGGTGCTTATTTTAAGGAAAAATCAGGCTACATGAAGAATCAGTATATAATTATTGTTTCCTCAGCAACAAGGAAGGACTTCTGCTTCAATCTGCTGTCATTTTATATACAAAAGAAAGGAAAAAAAGGATAGAAGAGTAATCCTGTGTGGTACAGAGACAGTCATTTACAAAGTACGTGAGCAGGCCTTGTCACCAGTAAGTACTGTGGCAGATACTAAGAGCTGAAGGGTCTGCATTTTTGACCGAGATTTAGGATTCTAAATGGTCTTCTCTCTACATTTCTTGATTACCCTTATATGATCCTCGGCATTTACCTATGGCTATTTGTTATGCCCTCCCCTCCATTTGCACTACATTTTTAAGTTTTCACTCAGTTTCTTACTCACACTTTGGACAGGGAAGTTTGATACCTTTAGCGCTTCCTGCTGAGTAGACTTTTTTTCCTTGAGCAGTAAATGTGGTTTATTAGTGAGTAGCAGAGGTTATTAATAGACATTTATTACCAGGTATCCGTTTTGGAGGTAAAGATGCCTTCTAGAAAAGCTTCTGGTGGCATCCACTTGACAGGAAGCATGGCTCTTCCTCCCTTGCGATAGTAACTTGCTCTGGAAAAGATTAAATATATGTAGAATGTCACACAGCCGCAAAGGGCCAAGATGTATAAAAGATCCAGTCACCACCGCAACAGGAACTGGAGACAGTGCATGCAGTACTGGGGGCCGAACAAGAGAAAATCATTGACATGAATTGTACCATCTGAGCAGTATCTTATACCACGTTTGCAACTGAGATAGAAAATGGCGATGTTGCAGGTGCATAGCTAAAGAGATCAAATGTGCTAAGCTGTGCATGAGGCACTGATACGGAAAGTCATCTTGACCTCATACATTTACAATTACAAATATTTTTTACATTTGAGATTATTTGTGGTCAGCTAGCTAATAAATTTACCTGAGTTTGGTTTAGCATCCATATGTGTTGCAGTGCTCTCTAGGGCCCCGTCCAGAATGACACAGTTTAAGTGTATCTGCTACTAGGCATAGATATGTTAATTTACAGTCCGTTTACCCCAGTTAGTTAACTGGAAATCAGATTCAGAACTGTAATAAATAGTTCAGCTGCCTCAAATTAGATGAGGCTGTTCAAACCATTTAAATGGGTACAGATTACTGAGTAATTCATAGGACTGAAATGGCCTTTCACTTACCTGTAGATATCTCTGGCCATCCCAAAGTCACCGATTTTGGCTACTCGACCTGCTCCAGTGCAGGTCAAAAGGCAATTTCTTGCAGCTATATCTCTTTAAAAGAAAGCACATGAGAGAAAACTTCTTCACTGTGAAGGGAACAGAACACTGGAAAGCTACATATGGGAGCAGCCATTTGCTGGATGCAGCTTTATATTGTGACAAAATAGGGGTGACTGCGTGGCCAGTTCTGAGGGGTTTGTAATCACGTGGAGAGAAATAGACTTCACTTGAGGTCACATCCCAAGCCCCTGACTGACATGGCAAAAGATTTTACATGCTGCTGTCACAGATGCTCTAATCATGAAGCCATAACACGTCCCCTATCTCAATCTCATGGCTTTTTGCCACTTGTTTCCCTCAGTCTCCCCAGTTTGTACACCCTTGCCTAGCTCTGCTTTCCTGCCCAGTACAACATCACATTTAAGTATGTGTGTTTGTTGGGGTGGGGGTAAATTGGCTGACAACTTGCATAACTTCATGCTGCACACAGGCTTGGAGCCTTTGTCACCCCCTGGAGCAAAGCACTCTCCCTTTCTTTACAGACACCCACTGAACTCAGCGTGGAGTTCATACTTAGGAATGAATTCAGTTCATGCTATGCCTGGGAACTTTATGAGCAGAAACAATTCTTAACCAGAAATAAAGGAGTCCAGCATTCAACTGGAAATCTCAAAGGCTCCCTGTAATAACCTGTACCTCCTTCTACAGTATTTCATTCACATTTGAAGCCTACCAACATTTTCTTGCTGAACAAAGGAGAAGAAAGAGGATTGAGCAGACAAACGATGTTCTCTGGATCACGCAGCAGGTCAGCTACTCGGGAGAAAGCCCTGAGTTCTGGTATTTTGCTTCCCATTAATCCTGCTCTACCCTACTGGAGACAGTGGCTGAAATACGGGCTGTCCTGTGCGATGGGACAGGGGGATCGGAAAAGAGCGCGGACTGTTTACAAGCTAACACAGCGTAACACTACCATCTAGTGGACTACAGGGCTAACTTCAAGTGTGTCTGTCAACATTGTAATCACCTGCAGATTGAAAGCGCTTGAAACCATTCACTGCAAACAGGAAGATTCCTTTCTCTTCAACAGAGCCCACCTCCTGCCAATGAGCAGAGGGATTGGCCTGGACACCTGACCACCCACCTGTGTCGGTAGAGGAAATCTCTGGCTGCCCTCTGGAGGTAGCTCTGTTTAATGCACTGCAAATAGAGTCCGGTGAGCTTAGCACTCTTCCAAGGAAACACACGCCATAAGGGACAGTTTCTCCTCACCTGTGTATGAAATGATTCTCCTCCAGATATTTACAGCCACAGGCGATATCCCTCGCTATGTTCAGCAGGTCCTGCATTGTCAGTGTGGATGGCTGATTCTGGAAAAGGATGCACAGAAAGTGCTGAGGGTAGAACAACGGACTAGAAGAGGCAGAGGGTAATTAGCAGCAGAAGGGAAAGGGTGAGGCATGCACCAGGTGGGGGAAAGGTTTAACAGTCAGGAGCAGAGAGGGACACAAGCAGCTCAAAAGAAAAAGTGAGAAAAGGAGATAACTTTTATTTAAGCTATTTTCTTTTCTTTTTTTTTCCCCTGGAGATTTTAGTACTCCTGAGCACACTGTGTGAGTGTAGGCTGCCTACGGAGTTATGTCCTGACCTGAATAGCCTAGAAAAAGGGTGGGAGAAAACTGCTCCCTATCAGTATTGGACATAGTGGTGAAATGGGAGGTCAAGCCAAAACAAAGAACAGCAAAAACAAAAAACCAAACCATCCAAACCTTGCTTTTATGGAGTCGATATGTTAACAAAAGAGATTAGCAAATTAATTTAGAGAGAAAGGATGCATGAGTGTGCCTCTCTGCACCAGTGCTCAGCATTCATCAACTCATCTGTTCTTGTGGGAGGGCAGCGTGCAGAAGAGGGACGCTGTATCGCAGGGCTCTGGGACCAGCACTCGCACATCACAGCCTGCATTTCCCTAAGAACAATAAGGAAATCTCTCCCCAGGAGCCCTGCTTATTTTCATGCAGTCATTCATTTCTCTGTAGGGAAATCTCCTTGGTGTTTCTCCAAGAACTTCAGTATTGCTCTTGGGAAGGGTGGGGAGAAATTACTACATTGCTCATCAAAAGCTCAAGAGATATCAAATAAATTGTTCTTTTCAATCTGCTTTTGTTCCTGGATGCTGTTATCTCTGTGATTTCTCCCATTCAAACCACACAGCGTACACTGCAGCCATTCAGCTCTGTTTTTATTGGCTAGGCAAGTTATTGTACTAAGCTCTTGGACACCTACCAGGGAGAATTATTGTGGTTATAAAACAGGCATTTCTGGTGAAGAAATGAAGAGGGAATGAAGAAGATGACAGAGAATCACAGACTTGGAGACCTTATCTCTTTCACTGGGATCCCTCTGTCTGTGATGGGCAGGCGTTTCCCTGCAGCCACAGAAGATGGGGCCAGTTTGTTTTCAGCAAGGTGAGCAGGGACATTTCTTTGAGTACACTAAGGAGAACTGAGCTCTCGTATTTGCTATCTACTGACATTCCAGCTAACATCGTGGCAGGTTTGCTTTCACGTGATATTTTCAAAATGACTGTTCCTCACGTTACAACTAACTTGATTCACAAAGATTATATTTTTATTCTCTGTTTCCCACAGAATTTCTCTACTTGCAGAATTTGTAGCACTTTCATTCAAAATGGCACAATCAAAATTACAGACTCCTCTGCGTGGGTGCTGTTATACACTCTAAGTGCCCCTAATTAGTGTATTTACTACTCTGTGAAGAAGGAATTAAGCTAGATCTTCTAAGAACACCTTAGTATTGGCATAGGATTATACACATGTAAAACTACAGTATGTGTGTTGAGAGGAGAAGCTGTGCAACTGCACCAAGTCATGTAGGAGTGCATAAGGCCCCAGTCAACCTCATTCATGCTAAAACCAACCCCAAGCCTAGCAGGGAAGGTTTCTCACCACTCTGGGTCGATTCTGTCGAAGAAAACTCTTCATATCTCCTCCAGCCATGAGCTCAAGCAGAATGAAGCGAGGCAGCGTCTGCAGGCTAACACCAATGCACTGCACAATGTTTTGATGATTGAACTTACTGAAAGACAAGGTCACAGCAACACAAAGAGACACAATGTTAGTACTTGGCCGACATCTGCCACATTCACTCTGCCTTGAGCTTTGATGACCGGAGTCAAAACAAGTTACTGAACAAAAACTAACTTCACACACATCCAAATGCCTTTCTAGTTATGAAGACTCCCAGGATCAGGGTTCCCCAAACATCCAAGCAGTATTGGCATGTGTAAAACAAAACCTTGTTCTGTGGTGATTTTATTTCAGCGTTGATTATTTCAGATATACTGCTGTCCAGTCTGGTGGACTCAGTTCAGTATCTAGTGTGCAAAAGGGAGGCCCATTTAATACCCACTACAGCAGAAAAAAAGGCAGTCAGGAAGCAAGACTCAGTTTCAGAAAGCAGGGTCTTTCTTTGGACAGCAATGACCTGGAAAATACAGGAACTAATAATGTGAAGGAGGTTCGGGAAGATCATGTGCTACCAAGTGAATCAAAGCATTCTATAATTGGCTGAAATTGCCCTTTAAAAACCCTATCAGTGTTACCCTCGGTTCATCTGCCACTCAGACTTCTTGCAGACTTTATGAAGCAGTAATACGCCATGAAATTTATGCTTGAATCGTGCTTCAGCAGCAGAAAAGGAGCATCTAGGCATAAACTGGGCCAGGTAGTGAGAGGTGGAGGAACTTGCCCAAAACTGTAAAAGATAAATTCCATCTGTGCAAGCTACTGGCACAGCGCAGAGCCGTGTTCGCTCCCTTATCCACACAGAAGCTTTGAAGTATCTCACTCAGCTATTCTATTTTTTTTGGGGGGGGTGGGGGGAGAAGGCAAACACAAGGATTTTTTCCCAGAGAAAGCACTTACGGCAAATAGTTCTACAGATAAGAAAAGCAAAAAGACTGCACATAATAGCGTATCGCCTGAAAAAGCCTCAATTTGAAATGCTTTTCTTACCTCCTTCAGCTGCCCAAACCACTCTTCTAGAAAGCCTTACTTCTATTTGCAAGAGATAATACTGTTTCAGCCCAAGCACCCAAGACCAAAAACTCACCTCCCCGGCACACAGCCTGTGTTGTACCATCCCTGGTAGTCATCTTGCAAAGGCTGAACTTCTGATTCTGTGCACAAGTGGCTCTAATATTTAGCTTTCCTGTTGCACAGTCTGCTTCCATTTCACCACTGATAATTTATTTTTGCAAGAACTTCAATGTGTGATTACTTGATACATGAATACTTGGTGAAAAAAAAGCAATGTTTCTTTGAAAAGGAAGCAATTTCAAATGCAGAACAAGCTTGTACAAAAATGCTGTGCCTGAACATGACCAGCAGAATCAATCAGGAGAAATTTGTGTTCAGATGTGCAACAAAAAAAGCCCCGCAGATGCAGTGTTCAGGATAAACACAAGTAGCCAAAACCAGAAACTCGTACACAACCAAAACACTACGTGGTGAAAAAAGAGACTGCATATTATTTTTTTCCCCAGATCCAAGCAACAGAGCTAATATTTCTCATACCTGCATTACTCCTTTCCCCCCACTCACCACCAGTCTTAAACCCTTGAGCTATACCTGATTATCAGTGCTTCCATCAGGAAATCCATCTCATCTTGCTCGGAGCAGACTTCTGGCAGTGTCTGTTGAGAGTTTAAGAAAGCGAGGGCCGTCCCACCAGAAAATTGAGAACGTTTAGGAGTGCACCAAAGAATAAAGAAAGAAAAGAAGCACGTAACGGGAATGTGAGTGACTTCAGGATGCTACCAGGAGGGTCTCATCTCTTCAGTGCCAGTCAGTTGAACTGCCTGCGTCCTACTCAGCAGTCAGAGGAACAGGAATTTGGTGATCTACTTGGAGGCTCTGTTTTGTGTACATTTAACTATGTGCAGTGTTCTAGAGCAGCATTATTTCAGATTCACATTAAGAAATGCATCTACTGGGGAAATGGAGATGTAGTATAAAAGCAACAGGTGTGAAATTATTCTTCCTTTGCTATTAAGTCCACACTGCAGCACCTGCTTCCATGTCATGTAGCACATACAGCCACTTGATTCATACTATTTATTACATGATACAGCCTTACAGCTTTCTCTTCTGCCAGCAGATCTGGGCAGCATCTAACTGCCATCATCACACTGCTGAATGTGAACTGAAAGCGCAGGCAGCAGGAGCTGCAGTGCCTGCTCCTGTGCCAGCTGGAGGATTATGGATGAGTTAGCCATGGCTGGGTGTAGCTCTTGCTGCAGTTTCAAAGTGCACACAGAAATGGGTGGTGGTCGTTGCTCAGTGTGTGAGGGCTGGCATGGAAACCCAGTTCTGGTCATTGGCAGTGCGGGACACAGGAGACATTTTGCTATCTGAAATAAGCAACTGCTTCACACAGGACAGTGCAAAGTCTTCATACTGAAAAACCACAACACACTGATCTGCTTCTGTGCTATTGTGCTTCCTATGAAACATGATTTTTTAAGGAGAATTTTGAAAGACAGAGCAAATAACAACAAAAGACAACAGGACTAATTTCTATTAGTGAAATCTATGTTTTGAGCTGAACCCCTAGGAGTAGACTTAATCCTGTGAGTCACAAGCTTGTAAAAGAACAGAAGGAGGCAATGAGCATCTTCTACTTCAGGGCTGAGTAACTGACAACTCCTGAGGCAACAGCAGTAATTTTACCAAAAATTTGCCTGCTCTCTCTTGTCATTAATGACATGGAAAATTATGATATTACAACATAAGCTCACAGCAGCGTATTTAATGCCACACAGCACTGTGAAATATAGTAAAGTCACATGAAAAACTTATGAGTACTTAAAACTGAAATGTAGAAGTAAAAATAGAAAGCATTACTCTAAATATTTGCTGTTTCCTGTCATATAAATACTTCATACTAATATTAGCCAGGATTTTCTGTTTTTTATGGACAGGATTAAGAAATCTCTTTCCAGTCCAAAATGTTCTGATTGTTGTTAGTTGACTTTCTCTTTTCCCAGCTACTCAGATCAATACATCATAGTGGCAGAAAAGCACAGGACAGCAGTTCTGTTGGTCTGGTGGACCTGTCAAGGGCTCTCAGTGATCACCTCAAAAGGAATCCCATTTCTGAGGGCAGACCAGATTCTGTGCTGGGGTGAACTGATGATTGTGTGCTGATTCCAATGATGCTATAGTTATTTATGCTGATTGCTTATTAGTTATTGCATTTTCAAATGTAGTATTAAGCAGTCTCTACGTGACTAGCTCATATAAACTCCCTTATGCTTCTCTCCTTCCTGTGCAATGGGTGGAAGCTACAAAAGAGACTCTCAGATTCTTATCCTAGGTTAGATCACAACTCATGGGCATGCAGCAAACAAGGCAGATGATACTTTACTTTCAACCCTCTGCTGGTGCCACATAGCTTAAAAATCAAAGTTTATAACTCCCAGATGCAGCAGCATGAGGAAACATGCATCATATACACACCTCTGTCATTATGCACGTGATTTGTATCAATCTGCTGGAATGGCAGTAAGATAATAGGACTCTTATTATTGTTGTATATGAAGAAAACAACTGTGGGTACTGACCTTAATAGCCACTTGGAGAGGATTGGGATCCCCTGCAATGCCTACCACTGTTCCTTCATAAACCTCACCAAACGCACCATGTCCTAATGCCCTGGGAGAAAGAGAAAGAGGGCAGCTGTTACTGTGTCTCTGAACCAAGCACTGGCTAAGTGTTTCTTATTGTTCAGCCCAAGTACAGGCAGAAAACCTGTTGTAAAAGGTGAACTGATAGCAGAGTTTTGCTTTCATCTCAAAGCCTCTGAAAATAACTTTTCAGTATCTTCTAATGCCATCACTGAACTAGGGAGGTTGGATCATTAATGGTTCTGAATGTATCCCTTCCAACTCAAACCATTCATGAATCCAAACAGCCTGCAAAGTCCTATGGCACTGTCTGAACGCGTGACTGTTGCGAGGCAAGAAAGTACTGGGGAGTGGGGGGAGGAATAAACAAATGATGCATATAAAGGCAGCTGCAAGATGATCCCTTCAGGAGATGGTGTAACACAACACAAAGATGATAAAGTTTTATTTTCCTTATAGGTTCAGTCAGGATCATCTGGACTATATGGAGTGGAAGAGCAATTTAGTGTGTATTTCCTTGTGTCAGGAAATGGAAAAAAAAAAAGAAAAAGAAATACTGCTATAGATTTGGAAGGGAGTTACTGCCAGGTAGCAAGTATAACCCAGGACATTACACAAGAACAGAGGTGAAATAACCTCTACTCCAGCATGAGAACATGGGATACAAGGCTTATGAACTTATACCTGCTCTTAAGAGCTTTATGGCATCCAAGTATTTTAGAAAATGCAGAAAGTGTCATAGTTTTCCTTGACTGTAATTGGTGCTTTCCAGTCAGTCAGACAGGGAGCCCTCAGCTTCCTGTCCTGGATGCTTGCTGAATAAAACTAGCATGTAAGCCTCACCTCTGCCTTTGCTTCAGGCTGCTTTTCCCCTCCTGTGCCAAGCCTTACCGAAGCAGAGAGATGTTCTTCCGTGGGATCTCCTTCAGCTCACTCAGAGTGGCGGCCTTCCCAGCGAAGCAGTAGTTGGGGTTGTAATCTGTCATGATGGCTGATGTGCGGATTTTACTCAGTTTATACTCTGGGCTCTGCAGTTGTGCTCTGGCTCCTTCCAGTTGCTGCTTCTTAAGGTGATAAACTGGGCATGGGGAAAATAAATATGCACGAACAGTGTAAGAAAGAAAACAAAATACTGGGCATACAGAACAGAAAGAAGAATCCAAGATGGGAATTACAAATGCACAAGAAGTGTCTCTAGCTTTCCTGCATCTCTCTTCTGTAGTGATTTAATGCTGAATATGCAAACGTTTTTGTCCCTACAGATTCCTGGTCCCCTGGAAGAAACTTAAGTTGCCTCTGCTTCTTTATAAATTGGCAGAGGAAAAACTGTCTCACAAGACACCTTGCTGGCATTGAGGCAGCAAAAAGGCACACTGTCTCTCTGAAGGAATTATGTGTTCAATTACACAGACAGTGACTTCATATAGCAATGGCTGCAAAAGAAGTGTCAGCCTACAGGGTTGTCCAAGGTTTTTTCTGCAGGAAACACAAGGGCTTAGCAAACATTGGCTTTGGGGAATTATGCTTGTGCTTATCTGTGGGATGGTGATGTTTTCTATCATTTCTTTCTCCCTGTTGCCTCTCTGATCCACTTGGGAGACCAAAACACTCTGGCTCCAAGTAGTAAAAGTAGCTGAATGTGGTTGGATGGTCTCTTTTTTGTCTAATCTAACTGAGAAGGAGACAAGTCAGAGTGTTTCTTACTGATAGATAGGCTGCCACCAGTGAGGATCATCCCGAGCATCACAATCACAGCCACCACAGCTAGGAGGAGAGGGAGAGGCAGATGTCCCTCTGGGATATGACCCTGTGGCACTGGAAAATGAACAACAGAGGTGCATTAATCAGGAAACAAGCCAAACTGCGAGAAAGAACCCCTGTCACGGTTGTTGTTTTAGAAAGCAATACAAAGATCATGGCTAAGCCATCCTATAGAAAATACAGAAAATCCCTTTACAGCCTTGGAATTTGGAAAAAAACAACAATCAAAATCATTTTAAAAACATTGTTAAGACAGAAATCTAACAATTAAAAACAGATTGCTTATGCATTACTCAGTATTTTCTTAATGGGTAGCATTACTGCTAACAAATTGAAACTGTCTACATTCTTGATGCTTTGGGATTCTAAGAAACCAGGTCAGTAAATAGTGAATAGTAGGCATCAGCTGAACAGACACAGTAGGAATTCTGTGGAAGGAAGTAATTTGTGGCTTAAATTAGGTGGTACATTATACAGGTAAGGTATTTATGCCTAACTATGTGATACACTGTATCCATTCAATAAATTTACAGTGTCCCTTCACATTTAATTTATCTCCCACCTAATCCAAACCTGGATTTTGGATACGGTGGCAGACATGCATCTTAGCATACAATGACATCAGGAATTTTCAGTACTGATTAATTGTCTATAAATACAAAAGCTGGGGAAAAAGACACTACAAAGGATATATTCATTATCCAGTTAGAATAAAACCATGTCTTACCAGTGCAGGTGACATTGTCATTGGCTAGCACAGCCCCCATCTCACATTGGCAGACTGGCAGATTGGTGTCAGGGTCTCTCTTACAGTTGTCTGAGTGGCAGTGGCTACAGTTAAGATAGATCTGAACCTCCACCTCACCATCATTCTCCACGGCTGAATGAGGAATCAGACAGAACAAGCAGGTTTAGTTTAGTTTAACTTTTCCCAACTTCTCCCAGTAAGAGGGGGAAAAAAAAAATAAATAAATAAAAAAGGAGAGTAAAAAGAGTAGGCAGGTCCAACTGCTTTCTCTGCATGGTCCAAAAGGGAAGAGGGAATTGAGTTCTAAGCAAACAGAGAAGTCCTGAAGTGAACTGAGGATGTGCAGTTAAACTGGATGACTGATGCCTCTCCTGGCTTAACTGTTTGAGAGGAAGAAGGTCCCAGAGCATTACAGATGATTTTAAAGCAGTAATCCCAGCTGAGGAACTGGCCTGAATGAAAGCTATAAAAAGAAAAGGCAAGAGGAGAGGCAGCAGGAAAAAAGAAAGAGAGAGAAGGAAGAGGAGAATGAAGAGGAAGAAGAAAAAGTGTATTGTACCTGCAAGGGGATGCAAGAAGATCTCTCCAATGGGATTCACAAACGAGATGCCATACTGGCCACCAGCTGTGATATCATCATTGTTAGAGGCGTGCCCCCCTGGAGAAAGAAGAGCATGGCCAGTTGTCAGAACTGCGTGCTGCAAAAGTGTGATGCCTCTGAAGTACCACATTTTGTTCCTGGCTCTCAACACCTGCAGTCACTCTCCAGTCTTTCAGTGATACTACTGTGTATAACATCCTTAATGAATGAGGCTCACTCATCCCAACCAGTACCAAGGCTAGTAAAGCGGCTTATTCAAGTGTAAGTTTCTCAGTTCACCTCAGTAAAAATACATTTGCTTTAAACAGAAAAAATAAACCGAACAGTTCCTTGGGCAATTTGAGGACAAATAAAGGGATTATTCAGCACATCTGAAAAATACTAACTTAGAAAAGCTTCCATAACCTTGATTTTCCCAATTAAATAGAGATGGAGGGGGGTGCTCATGCCATTCATGTTGAAGTGTCTGTAAATCACTTTCTGCAGCAGTGTACTTCTGCACTGAGCTCTAGTTCATAGTTGCATGAGCTCTGAATTGCACAAAATGAGACAGTACAACTATTTCTTCAGTAGACCTACCTCTGTAACCTCCACCTCCTCCACCAGAAGTACAAGCTCCTCCTCCACCGCCAAAACCACCAGATGTAGCCCACTGGAGCTTGGCTAATGCCTGATGACAAGCTTGACCCCCTTCTCCACCTTCCAAGAGGGACTTCCCAGCTTGAGGAAGCAGAGTCACATCTTGCCAGCCACCACCTCCACCTTCACAATCACAACAAAATGAGAGCAGGTGAATGAAGCACAATTAAAGAAAACTGAATTAATTTCTTAATAAGTGCCTGCGTTCAAATTAACTCTTTGTTAAAGGGTAAGAGAATATACAGACAAGCTTCTAGTTGCTACAGTTAACAACAAAGTGGAAATCTACTGCATGACCTGTAGTACCTGCTGCATAGCCAATAATTCAGCACTGATTTGTAGTGGCACAGAGGAAATAAGGAGCCCACCAGTCCCCTTTAGGATAACTGCTTAGGGCTTTCAGCCCTGTTAGATGCTGAATTCGTTGAGGAAATAAAAACTAAACTGGATTTCTTTATCTCACTAGAGTGGCCCCTTCTATAAGGATATTACACTGCAGGATCTGGAGAGCCGCTGGCACACACTTGTTATAAGACTCTAAGTAAGCTTCCATTTCTAGGATACTTCCAGAAGTACACTTTTTGTTAGAGTTTCAGGGAAGTAATAGGGAAAAAGTCTTCTCTTCTAAAGCCACTGTTACAGTTTAGAGGAGCATGCTCCAAATCTCAAATATCATTTTCACTCAGTGTCTTTTCAGAGAACGGCACTCCTATGGAACAGCCACTCATCATCTGTCCCGTGCATTCTCTTTTTCTCTAGTGATGGACCATGTGAAAAGTCATCCTTTATAAAACAGAAGCATATTTCTAACCACTACTACCATAGAATTCCAAAAGATCAAGAATCCCCTCACTGACAGGACAGCTTGTGCATTCAGCCGTTTGTGTAGTTTTAGCATCTCACCTGCTGCCCCAGTTCTTCCACTGACTCCTGGTACTGCAGTGGTGTTCTCAAATTGCTCCAGGGGTACGTTGTCCGGGGAGTTGTCCTGAGCCTTCAGATAGGCCTTTCCTCCTCCTCCTGCTGCGATGAGCAAAGGTTCGAAAATCCCATCCTTCTGCTGGAAAACCCCCCATCAAACATCAGAAAAACTTCACATCCCTTCAACACGTGAACTCGCAACAAACTCATCAAAAAGCAAGAAAGCAATCCAAAGAAGAGAGGCCCAGTGCCAGGGCAATGGTATTGATTGTTTCCTAGCTACATTATAAAATCATTTTACAATGTGTTTCTGTGTACGAAAGTAACTATTCAAATGAATATCAGTGGTTTGTTTTTGTTTTGGTTTGTTTTGTTAGGACTGCTGCTAGTATTAAAACAAGACCCAGGTGTGGTTCCCAGGAGTGAGGTATCAAGAACTGATGAAGCAGTTCAGCTAGCTTAGCAACAGTGATGAACATGATTGAGAATATGAAAAGACACAAAGAACTCAATAAAACATACAAAAAGACAGAGCAGCACAAAGAGAGGCAGAGGGGGGAGGTGGAGGAGAGAGACAATCCTTTCTCATCATTTTCATTTAAGAACTAAGCTTCGTATGCCATGACAGATGGTGAACAATAGCCACTTTGCAGGACACTACTCAGTTTGGAGGGAAAGAGGCAATACTTACTCTAAAGATATAGGTTGCTCCTCCTCCACCCCCACCTCCTCCAGCCCAGTCCTTCAGGTCCTTTTTTCTTTTGTAATCTTCTTCAATGACAGATGACTCCCCTAAGCAGATCTTCTGGGTCTGAGGATTGGCCTGAAAGGAGACAAAAGGCACACTCAAATTAATGGAGATGTATCTATCTCAGTATGATAATATCGTTTGTGATATGTATCAGGCATACATAATATGCATGTGGATGTACATATGTGGAGGGGGAGCTCATCCACAATGGATAGAACTGCCTGCTCCCCTGATTTGCATGCAAGTGAAAATACAAATGGTCTGCATGGGTTGGCAGATCACAGTTCTTAAAAAGATGTGAAGATTTAGGAACAAAGAATTTTTGCTGATGAGGTAACTTTTGAGCCTAAGTGACAAAGACTTTCACATCACTGGGTCTAGTATTAGAGGACATCTGTATAATCACTCACGTTAGCAGTTTCTGCTTATCACAAGCGGTTTTTTTATTGTCATTACACATGGCAATTCAGGGGCCACTGTAGTTAGTGGGAAGATTCCCACCATTTGGCTTTGGATTTAGACATTAGTCTCTAAGCTTAGAGAGTACCTAAGAAAGTGCAGCTACAACACAGCTTTGGATTTGTAGATGCTTCTATAAATTACAGAAAATAATCCAAAATCCTTTCAGGCAGAAAGAAATCCAGGCTGTGGAAAAATAAGAGTGGGAATACACAACCCCTGCCTAGTAGCTTCTTCTTAAAATAAGCAGAAGAAAGGCAATGATGAATTCAAACACCAGGAGCTCAAAGCAAAGTTCCTGTGGGTTTTGTACTTGTTTGCACATTTTGGGGTCAATTTTCTTTTCAGAGTTCTTCATATTTGTTTTGAGATTCTTTCTAACTTGGTTTATTCATTCTTACCATACTGACTGGATTTCAGAGCTGGATCCTGGGATTTCTACTTTTCATCACCAGTCCAGGAAAACCCCAAGCCACCCACTGAATCTCAGTGAATTGTATCTGCAAAGTCTCTGCCCGTTTGTACCCTCACCCCAGGGCAGGCATCCTCCCCCTGCTGCCCCACTAAGATGTACAGCAGCTCATCTTTCTCCAGCTGGAAGGTGGCCGAGATGAAGACCCCGTGGGACCTCTCGTTGTGGTTTTTGGCTCCCTTCCCTCCAGCTGCTCCATAGGCAGAAATTCTGGAAGAAAAAGGTGTAATTAAAGAGACAAATCTTATACTTTTCATCCTCCAAAGCAGCTCCATCTGTGAGTTCTCCCCAGCCTGCACTCCTAATCAGACATTGCAGGCTCTTGCTGCAGCATCTCATGGCCGTTCTTTTTCTGAGACATACACAGCAGAGGCTGCTCAGGAGGATCAATCAGCTTCATCGGAGCACTAGAGACAGATTTCAGAGGCAAACAGAGTGAACTGGTATGGCCAAATCTAAAATACCAAGGCTCTGGGTCCAAAACGATGGCAGCACTTATATTTGATTACATGCCTGCGGTCACTCCTGTTCTAATCTCCTGTAAGTCACTGCTCCACCTTCCCATGCTTCAACAATAGCTCAGACACAGAACCTTAGAGCTAGCTCTCCTATTTCTTTTCTACTTTTCTATCCCTTCACCTGCTCAGCTAAGATGGTCCTACGCTTACATTTGCAGAAAGTAGTTTAACGGTTGCCTCACCGACATGCTCTGATACGTACCTGTATCGGTTTGTGGCTGGCACTCTCCAGACTTGGACTCCTCTGAGCTTGCCCTCCTTCTCCACAGTCACTGACACGTTGCTGCCCCTGTAGGCATTGTCACACTGAGCTTGAGTTGGCCCATGTGGACCACTGGCACCACATGTTGAGAACCACCAGAGAACAACAGAGGTGTCCCCTGTGACCAGAACAGACACAGTTAGGGTAGATATGAGCTCCCCTTTGCTTCTCAGGCATGTGCAGTTAACTCACAGAACTCTCTAACTACAGGACACATATCATCACAATGAACAACTGCTCCTGGCGTTATGTGTTCTTTGTGACTCTTTGATGACAAAATGACTGTTGTTCACAAAACATTAATGATTTTTTTTTAGTTAGATTATTATGAGAAAGATCACACTGCAACAGTGTTTGCTATGTACAGATCTTTCCAACTGAATATGTCAATTAATCATATGCTCATGATTATAATTAAAAAAAAGAAAAAAAGCACTTAAATTTGCATGATGGTTCTCTCCAGGAGCTCTCCCAGTCTGTACACATATCTGGGACTGCCTCACACATACACACAGAAATAAAAGTTGTTTTAAAAACCATGTGATACAATGCACATACAGGGGCAGAGTTAAGCGATACAGAAGTAGAACTGTTTAAGGGCTGAATGATTAGAACAGCAGTGAAAATCACAAGCCTTATAATAAAAGAATCCAATCTTCTTGAAAGGAGAAGACAAGCAAAACTATCCTCTACAGATGTCACCCTGCCAACACGCAGAGTGGTAGCTCCACTACAGAAATCTCTGCCATTTAAGCTATTGGAGGAACTGACAGCAATATGGATTGTCAGATCTCAGGTGAACAGAGTTCAGGAGGTTTGTGCATGCAGCTCTTTGTTAGCAGCGAAGCAACCTCAAGACACAGGAATCTTGCACTTTACTGAAGGCTCTTGGGTGGAATATGATTTCTTTTGTACTTACTGGACTCTGCTTCCTCCAGCCTCCTCTCCTCACACCCTCCCTTAGTCACTCTTCTCACCCATGCAGTTGATGCCTGTCCCCCAGACCAGCCCCCCTCTGCTGTTTTCAGTAAGCAGGTCCCTAGGGACTTTGGTTCCCCCCGCTTTTCATCCATTTTCTCTCCTCTGTGGATTTTTCTCTCTCTGATTCTTCATCTTTACACTCATTCTCCATCCATTGGGTTCAGCCTCACTATTCACTATGTCCCAGCAGTTCTGTATCTATCCCCAGCTTCCTGTACTAATCTATACCTTTCTTTCCTGCACTGGCCTTAGTGCACTTTGAATTTCAGTCAGGCAGCTCGTGCTTTTACTTAAAGCTTCTTTACTTACAGGCTCCACTTTTCTTTAAAAACCTCCTGCTCTTAAGAGACTGGTGATTTGGACCTCAGGAAACTGCTGCCCCACAGCCAAGCAGACCTGACATGGTCTCCACAACTTTGGGAAAGATTATACTTTATTGCTCTGTTGCTATAGGTTGTGCAGACCACACTCAGGCAGATCACACACAGAGATAAAAAGGAAGCCACGTCCTATAGGCAAGAGACACGTTTTTGGTATGAAGTCATGTACCTGGGAGGGAAGGCTCTTCCAGGGGGTTCAGAAGATGCTCATCAGGACTACTAATCTCCCGTGGGTACTGATGCTTTCCCCTAAAATGAGTTGGTTGTCTTCCTGTAATAGTTTGTAGAATGGATAGGAAGATGATAGAGAAAAAGAGATGCAAAATTTAAAAGTTAGCATGAATCAATGCGGCATGACCATTTGTTTAAGGTAAGTATATAATACCTTCAACAGAAAAAGTATTTTAAACAATCAGCTTTTTTTGGTTTTTTTTTGTTTTTTGTTTTTTTGGTTTTTTTAAACTGATTTTAATATACCTGTATGTGGGCTTATCTACCTGTACTTGCGCTGAAATCAGTGGAGCTGCACATGAACAAACATCCTGTGTTATCCCATGGAGGCTCACCAGCAAGATAAGCTCCTTGGCAGCAAACCGTACTGGCTATGGTTACAAGAATCTTTGAGAAAAGCACAGTATGGGAAAAGAGATAACAGTACTGATGCTCTGCTGGTCAAAGGCGTAAAGGACAGTGATGGCAGAAAATGCTATCTTTGGGTTGTAATGGTGTCATGGTGGGTAAACCAGCTTCAGATCACTCTTCTCTCACCAACGAACTTCATAGCCCTCCCCCCCCACCCTTGTTTAAGGGATAACATGCTAAATAAAATAATGTCACGCTGACAGGCACAGTAGAGAAGCAGCAGCATACTCTTGGCAATTTCTGTGCATTTTTGGATAAATCTTTCTGAAAAACATGGAGCAAAAGGCAACATTTATGCACAGTGAAATAAGCTTTTCAAAATCAGCCCTTTCTCAAAGAGGGACTTCAAAGCAGAGGCTGAGCCAAAGCACCTAAATGCATCGAGAGCACCATGTGTAACCAAAGCTGCCTTAGAACAGGAAAAAGTAATAACTCTTGATTTATAATCTGCAGGCATCCTGTTTCCATAGTTAAATTACCCATTTGTATGCAGATCTTTGTAACAATATCTCTGTAAGAAAAAGGAGACACTTTATGGGCCCTCAGTTAATTTAATACTGAACGTTTTTCATTAGTTGAAAAACATTACAAATATTTCCATTTGTTCCAGTTGTGAGAATCTAACAGCTGTTTGATGCACTATTCAAAAGAGACTCACTCAGTTCCAGCTGGACAATTATCTCTGCTGCAAAGCCACTGCTCTAAATAGTGATAATTAACACACTTGTTAGCTGTGTCAGAAAGGCCAAATGACTAATTGAAGCATGGAGACCTTGCTGTGCTTTTACTCCTGAGAATATTCCCTCCAGGTCTGTGTGAAAGCTCATTGATGGATGGAAGTAAAAAGAAGCTTTGTACTGACACACTCTGTTCATACTGAGATAGAGAACTTCAATGGATGGAGTTGTCAAGCAAGTGAAAAATGAAATTAACCCGAAACAAATGATCTGGATCAAAGGCAAAAAGGAAAAACAAATAAAAAAGGCAACTCATAGCCAGAAAATATGCTTAGTCTCCATAGGCCTGCAGTGAATTATGAATCCCAAAGGTCAAAACAGTTTCAGATAGTTAGAGATGTACAAGAAGTCTGGTTATGTTTGCCAGATTGATGGAATGTAAATCAGTCCTTGAAATATAGACTTGGTCTGTGTGTCTGCATGGATTTTTTAATCTTTTTTTCAGCATCCCAACTGGCTGTCCTAAGGCAATGCTCTGTTTCCAAACAAACAATCTCTCCTCCTTCTCCAAACAATCTCAAACTTTCACACACTAGAAGAAAGCTTCTGTCTCCTCTGTTTTCAGTATGAGAGCTGCATGACAGGCTAAGCATCAGCCTGTCCACATGAGCCATTAAGTCTTAGGAAGCTGATCCTTTATGTGCCACCAGAAACAAATTTGGAAGGTAGTAGTTTTTACAAATATGGTGTAGCCCTGGCATGCAGAGGCTGCTACTCTAGTCGTTTTTGGCTTCTACTTGCTCTTCTGATAGCCAAAACATTGTCTGCAAGTGAACAGAAGGGAACAAGAATTATTCATGTTTAGGTGTACTTACATCAGAAAAATATGAAGAGCAACTACATCACTCCAGGACTCACGCTGTTGATTTTCACACTGAAGATGGATATTGGAAATCGTAAAAGGGAAAGGAATCTTCCACAGAGACAGAGCTATAGTAAATAGTTCCTATTTCCCTATTTCTGGGACTGCGATGAAGAAGGATTTAGTCATTTTGGGGCAGGGATTAATCAGAATAAAGTGCCTTGTGGTATCTTCAAAGTGTGCATGGTCTCTTCAAAGATCTTACCTCACTCATGCGGGTGGAGCATTTCTGGAAGCCTCTCCAGCTTGTCCTGGAGTGGGACAGAGAATGAGGAAGCTGCACCAGCATCCTCATTTCCCAGCCCTTTGGCTGATATAGTTGCATTTCTAGTCAGTACCTTCCTAACAACCAAACGGGGCTGGGCTGAGCAGTTTGAACCTCCCCACACCACTGGCCTCAAGCATTGAGACTGGCAGGCCAAGCTTTGATAGCCTGGGGATTCCAAAGTAATAAACAAGAGATATGACATACAAAGGCTCTCTTCAGACAGTCATGTCATTTAACAACCAGTCTTTTTAGAAAGTATAAATGATATACAGATCGAAAAGTAACCCCTTGGCCAGTAGAACACACTTTGATGAACCACAAACCTGTGCTCTTAATTGGAACAATATTATCCTCAGAGTGCTAAAAGCTAATGGTAAAAGCAGTGGCCATGAAAGCCTTGAGGAAGACAACCGTCATGCCAGCCTACATTTTCCTATTTAGATACTCAAAACTCTGATCTCTTTCTACAGAAGCACAAGTTAACTAAGAGGATAAAATACTTGCATCTTTATGGCTGTCCCTTAAAAGTTCCCACAATTAACCAGATCCCCGTGCCATCTGATCTGTGACACTGTCTTAACACAAGGTGATTTTATTAACCAGAAGATGGTTTTGCTTAGCCTTTCTCACAGGGAAATCATCTGTCCCTGCCCAGGAGCTGCCATCCAAAGAATGGGCTGCTTGTTCTTTGTCCTTACTGATGTCTCTTGAGCTGCCCTCACTACCCTTCCCCTCTCCCCTCCACCCTGCTACCTCCCCCCCCCCCTCCCCCCCACCTTCCAAATGTTACTAATTCTTTCTTAGTGCTGAGAGATACAGAAAATTCCATCTAGTTTCCCAGCTTGCATACATACAAGCAGTGCTTTCAAGGTCTGCAGTAGATTTTGAAGAAAATTGAAATACAGGATTGAAATAGATGGAGAGATTAATATTTACATCATAGCAAACAGCAATTTTTTCCTTCCTGCTGTATGTCCTTCCTGTTGCCCTCATGCAAATAATTCACTGTTTGGATCTTAATTGGCTCTCTCTCTGACATCTGAAACCTCTCCTTGCTTGGGAGAAATAATTTCATTACTGAAAACACAGCAGAGCTGCTGGGCTCCTCTGCAACCTAACTGAATTAAAATCATGAGAAGATAAATGCAAGGGAGTTACTTTCAGAGGCGAGAAAATGTCAATTTGCAAAGAAGATTCAAGGAACAATGGCAAGCGCAGGGCTTCTGAGAAACATTTCCTTCATGATATCTGTCTTCTGTATGAGTCATGCAACTCTGGGTCACACTTTCTAATGGGGTAAGTGGCTGCTTCTCCTGAACATCAGTGAGATTTATAGTAATTGAAAGCGAGGAGAAACCTGGGTGGAGTCTACTAGGCAAGCCCTGAAAACATTCTTGCAGTGTCTTTTATGCCCCACCCATTTATCAAAGAATATAACTATACTAGAGCCAACATTTTCCCACAGGTACTCTAGAGTCTGCATTTGCTCTCAGGAGAGCAGTAAAGTCCAGAAGTTGGGTGCACAGCAGCTGGCACAAAGAGCACCTGGACCCACTCCCTTCAGTTTCCTTAAAAACTTAACTCACATTTCAAAACAAAACATTTGTATGCATAACCCAATGTATTTGGGAGCCAGGAGTGTTAAGGAGATGGAGGAAATGGCTTTGTCCTAAAAGAACACCTCTTCCTTTTAATTTCAAATGAATATAAGCATTCTCAACATATTACTGAAGGGTTTACTCAGTGCCCATTAACTAAGGGGCAAAGAATGTGAGACCAAATTGGACAAAGGTAGGAGAACAAAAGGGCTATAGATGGTGGGAAATTTTTAACACATACCAGTTTTAACATCGGCCTTCTCGCATTAGGCTAACAGCTAGTCTCTGCAAGGACCTGCTACTACACTCAAGTGCTGACATACTGGAGTGGGTACTTTCAAGGGTAGCACAGAACATTCAATTTGCAACAGAAGCCACAACTGAAGTGCCGCATGTTCTCTTCCTGTTTAAACAACAGAAAATATCAGTCTTTTCTGCAGAGACTATGAGATGGTCGTTTCTAATATTCCCAAGTATGCATCCTTTTTCCACTTGAGGAAATTCAACCCTTTTGCTATTGTGTTTTGGAGATTAGCTCTGGCTTCGTCTTCAGTGACTATATTGTCATCAGTAGCATTAGCAGTAATGAAGCCAAGAGAAGTATGTATGTACCTGCCAGTGACACCTGATGCACCTCCTACAGGGCAAAACAAACTCATTGTAATAACCTAAAGTTTACTGCCAGAGAGACATTTTATTCTTCTGTTTTCCTCCTTCCAACCCCTAAAATATAGTCACTTTTCCCTTTGTTTTCAACAAGTTTCCTTCAGCCATCAATTGCCAGGGTGCACAGGTCAGAGAGGACTGCTAAAAAGCAATGTGATGTAATCCTTCCACTTAAAGCTCAGGAATAACTCAAGAGTTTCTTGCCAAGACACACAGGCAGCCTTCAACTATGTGATAGAGATTAGGCAAAAGAAAGAGTAGTAGTAAACTGACACGCTGCAAAATTTCCTCTACTTTCAATCTTCAGATGTGACATAATTGGCATCGTGATGTAAAAGCTAACATAAATGATTCATGTGAACCCTTGGTGAAGGGGAGAAACACAGCAAGTATGTTCTGGGTCAGCTGGATGCTGATTACACTACCCACATTCTTTAAGGGATTCTGTAACATGCAGGGCTCACCATCAGCAAAGCAATCCGTTCCAAAAGTAATATTGTCGATAGCGATGTCAGCTTGGGAATTCCAGCCCCAGTTTGCAAGGAGTTGCAGTTGAAACCTTTGCATAAAAACAGAAGATTTTGAGAAGATGGACAAAGAGGCAAAGGGAAAAAAAATGGCAACAAAAAAAACCAACTAAAAATATAATGTTCTCTTACCAACCAACAGTGATAATCATAATTTATAATCTTTCCTTTGTACAAGCTGCTGAACAGCCGTAAGAGCTTGTTAGAAATCTTATTCACACACCAACAGTTAGCAGGACCAACCAGTACTCATATAATGGCACACTTCATGTGGAACAAACATGAGAACCCTATTCCCCCTGCTATCTGAACACACACAGATGCTCTCCCTCACAAATATTTATACATACATAACCATCCTTATCAATCACCACTGGTGGTGGTGGCAATTTGGCACATGTAAAAGGAAAGGGAAAATGAATCTTTTTTTCTATCCTCAAAGAGACAGCCAAAATCAAAATTAAACGGAGTGATATTCCAAAATACAGCAATCTTAGGCCTGAGCATTGGCCAGAGTAACCAGAAAAATAACAAGGTGACACAAATTTATTTCAGCTGATATTCAGGCCATTTTAAATTTCAGCCACAAATCATCCAAGTGCTTGCATTCTGCACTACCTCACTTTTCCCACTATGACCAGATGTTAACTACTTATCTAGGAAGCCTGCCATGCCCCATGGGCATCGCTGCATTCTGAATACAGAAGAAGCAAGGAAAATGAACTGAAGGACCTTCTTCTAATAGATAGGACTAAATTGTTTTTCATTGAACTTCAGAAATGAACAGATGCCTGATGTCCAGTCTATTTACAGCTTATTAAAAACACATGGAGAAGACCTCTACTGCTGTTACTGACAACGCTTAATCGTGATTTATGATGAAGTGCTGACCTGCCTATCAGTACCTTCCTGACCCAAATTACTGGCAGTAAGGTATATGTGCATATTCCGTCCACCAACCAAATGCTGATCCATATCACAGAATGGTTGAGATTGGAAGAGGCCTCTGGGTCTGCATGGCCCAAACCCTGTCAAGAAGAGACACTCTGAGCATGGTGCCCAGGAGGTTTCTGGCTATCACTAAGGAGGAGACCCACAGCCTCTGTGGGCAGACTGTGCCAGTGCTCTGGCACCTGCATAACCCACAAATTGGCATCCAGAGGTAATATAATGTTGCAAAGTTGAGTAAGAATCTTTAAGATTCTAGTTCTCAAGAACAGTCCTTTGTGCTTCAAATAAAAGCTTTCATACCTACAGGATCTGAGCCCTCTGGGAATAAGTGTTGGCACAGCAAATTCAAATAACGTGTTCCTTGGATGATCACTTTCTTAGCTATGGGGCTAGCAGGGGAGCTTACCATCGAATCACCTTCCTATAGAAGCCTTTCTATTTAGCAGTACCTCTGCATTTTCAGACCTTGCACATCAGCCCAAGGCAGCAACTTCCCAGAGCATTTGATGGATGACAAAACTCACAGTAACCTGAGCCCAGGATTAGGAACTTCTAGGATCCATGGCCAAAGATACAGAGTCACAGCCCAATCCTTACTGAAAACACTTATGTCAGCATACCCTTGGTCAGGATAAGATACTGCATCTGGTCCATAGAGTCAGAACAGAAGGGCCATGATAGACATGACAAGATAGATTTCTGTTCTAGCTGACTACAAGCGAGCGCCTGGGGAGTGACTCTTATCTCCCAGTACATAACAACAGACATCTCACAAATGCTGGGCTCTGTATGCCTTCCATTCCTTCTAACTTCAGAAAAAGAGGAGGAATTTGTCTTTTGAACTCTGTGCTTGTTAGCCAGAGGGGTTTCCAGTGTCCCCTCTCATTGAATTCATTTTATTGGCTCTAAAATATAGCCCTCTCAATTTCTCTGCTGTCTGGACTCCTGTCTGCCTGATTTTCTTCTGATAGCAGCATTTTTTTCCTTCTTTATGTGAACCAAGTGAGAGAAACTGCCAGCTGATCACCAGGAACAGATTCCCAAGTGCCCAGCTGGGAGGCTGATCAGCAAACTGTGTAGTTTCTCCTCTCCTAGCAAGTGAGTTCATTTGTAGAAGACAGTGCTAAAAACCATACATTTCCCCTTCTTTTTTACCCACTTTTTGTTTTACTGAATCTGGATAAACAGGAGAATAGTTAGCTAAACTGATTTCCAGAGCTTGGACATAAACATATGAGGTTTGGGCCTGAGATTTAAAGAAAGAAGCAAGTAGATAATGGAGTAGAAAAACTGAGAATAAACTTTGACGATAGGCTTGGGGTCATCTAAATAAAATAGCACGAGATATGACTAGGAGCAGTAGGGAACAGCAGGGCAAGGACAGCCTGTAATAGTCACAGAATTGTCTAAGCTGGAAGGGAACTCCCCTCATTCAGTTTGAAACATGCACACACGAGCAACCTTTTTGTTTTGCCTGGGTGCTCAGCTATCTCAAGTTGATGCTATGATGTGGAATACTGTTAGCAAAATTACAAAACCATGACAACAGCATTGGAATTTCCTTTTTTTTTTTCCCCCCTTCCCCTCAGAGAGTTCTGGTTAGTGTTCCCTAAAGCCATTTGGTGTCCTTTCTATTCTGCCACATCCATTTCCCCTCAGATCAATTTTCCTTCAGAACTGAGGTCTGACACAAAAATGGGAGGCTTTGCAGACAAAAAATAGGGGACCATTTATTAGAGGAAGCAGAAGCTCTTTAACAACTTTGAAAAGCCCAAAAACTCTGCTCTGTCTAAGTGCAGATGAAAATGCCCAAGGGAAAGAGCTATTCTGGACAAATTCACTGGTCATAGTTTAAATACACAGGTCTAAACATATGCTTATCCACAGAGCTCCAGACTGTCAGACAAGAATACATACTACACTGCCTGTTTGCCCACCTATCGTATTCTGAAGGAGCACACAATAATGCTGCAACCAAAGGTTATCATGAAATTAAAGTAGGAAAAAGGATGGGATAAAATTCTCCCTCCCCCCTTCCTGTTTTGCTGCTGCTTGGATCTGAATTGCTACCACTTCTAAACCCAAAGCCCTTAACTTTTTACAAAAAGATGATGAGAATATTTGTAGTTAAAAGCAATACCCTTAAGCCTTCTAATCCATGAAGTTTTAAGACAATACTTATTGCTGACAGTAGTAGATCTTCTTACATTTATAATATTACATAGACTTTGAGATTGATTTTCTTTTTGTCTAAAGCATGATGTGAGACAGGCCTTCTTGAGGAAAATGCAAGAAACAGATTGGAGCAATTTAAAAATGATTTGTATTGTGCAGAATAACTTGCTGTCAACACCATTTCATAGCTTGAAACTGACTGACACAGAATGGAGGAGGAAGACAGAAGACTACCTCAGCAAGCAGAATTGCTGTACTCTAATTTTGTCAGTAGAAATGGGCCTGGAAGAAGGCAAAAATGAACGTGATACTTCTCAGTGAAGACACTAATAATTTATAAAATCCATAGGGATATCTCTGGGTGCTGCTGATAGTGTTCTTACCTGTTCTGAAGCACTGGCATTGGTACAGTGATGAGAAACCAACAGTCACTCCAGCCCCCTGCTCTTTCCCACATTGGCAAGGTAATTGGAACTCCATTTCTCTCTTCCCTGACAGAGAAGGAGATGGTACCATTGTAGTTGCCAAAAACATGCACTGAGAATTGGATCTGTAACAGAGAGAGAGCAATAAAAGAATGATATCCTCTGATAAATAGGAGATAGTTCTTACTACCCCCTCCTTCAGGATATGAGACTGTGGGTCAAACTTTAATCACACACATCACTAATAGCCCCAGTGCTTTCGTGTGATTCATCGCTTTTCCTAGCACAAAATTTTCTTGTTGGAGACCTTGACTGACACTCACTGTGTTCTCAGACACTAACAACTATATCAGTGGCCTCAGATATCATCTGGGTGATTGTTACCTCCTTCAGGAGCAACAAGTAATAAAGCAAAGGAACACAAGCTTAAACTCAAGATAAACTTTATCATTAAATGTTTCTCCTACAGTTGTAGTACTGCAGAAAAGCAGTACTAAATACATTCTTTCCCAGAGTTCTCACCAGCCAAAAGATTCTTGTCAAAAGGTTTGAAAGAGTTTAAATCTTCTAAGGTTTCCCATTGTAATCACTCACATTCATGTGTTGCACTGGTGTGGCTCAGTCCATACCCAGGCAATATATAGCCCAAAACTGCTACAAGGAGAGGACTGCCCTGCCGCAAATACCAGGAAATGAACAAATAGGCTGCCTCCACAGCCAGAATCTCCAGTCTATATACTTGCTCCAAGTCACAGATACCACCCGAATCATAGCACTGATGTGGCAGGTAAGCAATCTGATCACCAGATCAAATATTTTGAAGCAGGACTCCTTCCTCTCCCAGTGGGGTACCACTGACAGTTTGCCACAGATCAAGAGAAAACTGCCATTCTACTGATGCCTGGAGCACTCACCTGCTCTTTGTATTACAGAGTGCTCAAGCAGGAGATGGAGTACATGCACGAATATATGCAACAACAGGAAGTTCCTTGCTCTTGAAATGGATATTCAAATCTATGTCAGTGAAGGAGAGATTGGGTCTGGATCTCCTGTATGACGCCCATGACCAACAGTTACTTCTCCTGGTTTTGCAAACCTAGCTTCAGGCACATTTTATTTTGTTGGAACTATTCAGCAAACTTGACCTGAATTTATAAATAAATGGTGAAGATTATTTTTGGCACCTGCACTGTATTTCTTTTGCCAGCTCTAATTAGGAGGCATCAAAGCTTTCTGTTTTCCCCTGGCAGAGCTGGACTTCAGCTCAAGCTTGCAACTTAATTTTCCTAAGTGATATGAGTGCAGTATTATTTAAATATTTTTTGTTTCAGCATCTTGAAGCTCCCCTTATATTTAGTAGGGATCTAGGCTGAAGGCCCTTCTAAAGAACATGAACAGTCTATTATCCTCACCTGTTCCTTGAAGGTCTAATGCCCTACAGATTTCATGCTCCTGTTGTCAGTGAAGCTGCCAAGTTTGTTAATTCATAACAACATAATGCAGAATTTAGGAAGAAAAGTCTCAGCAGCATGCATACTCAGACAGCCAACTCTCTCTCCTACAGTCTAATGCCGCCCAATACAATTCAGGTGCTGGGTACTCTTCAGAGGAATGGTCTATGCACCCAAGCTAGGGAGATTTTCCATATCTAAGAGCTGATTCAGCACTCCTGCTCTTATTTACTGGGAATGCCCCTTGTCCCTCCTTTCTGGTGTTCAGCAATCTGCTAGCTAGGCAGTACACTTCTAGCACTGTAAAGTGCTTAGTAGTGTTTCATACACTACACAGATAAAATGGGCACGTTGCAAAAACAGTGTACAGCCTGGGACTTAGCTCCACAAATGTGCTTAGACAGAAGGAGATACCTGGTAATCTTCAGTGGCAATGCTAGCTGGCAAGCTGGTACTGAAAGCCTTGGCCATACCATTTGTGTGGTTGCTATCTGCTCGCAGATAGAGGAAGTGTCCTGTGAACAGAAAAGTTAATTAGAAAAAAGATTTTTTTTTAATTTTTTTTTTTTTTTTATGTTTTGTTAAACATCATTGTTCTGAAGCACTGTGTAAGTAGGACATGATAGAAACATGGCTTGAGAGAACATTTATTACTGAAATACAGTGAACACACTAGTAGATTTCAGCAGCACTGAAGTTAATATCCTAAATCTTTCCCTGCAACACAAGTAGAGTGTACAAACCTCAGAAGCCACTCAAGTACATTTTCATACAGCAGTTTACAGCAGTTTACTCTGAGTTCTTTGATCAGCCCTAATACTTACACCATGCACATCAACAATTGCTAAGACAAATACAGTGCCAGAAGTGCTTATTTGTAGTCTTTGTTCCTAGTAAGAGTTTGTATGAGCTCTCAAGAGACAAACAGGACTTCACATGAACACTCTCTACTTTGACAGGGAGCTGTGAATCAAAACTCAGCTTCTGACTTCAAACACGCCAAAATTTGGCTTCCCTCCTTATTTAAAAAGCAGACAGCTTTG
This sequence comes from Excalfactoria chinensis, assembly GCF_039878825.1. Taxonomy (NCBI): domain Eukaryota; kingdom Metazoa; phylum Chordata; class Aves; order Galliformes; family Phasianidae; genus Excalfactoria; species Excalfactoria chinensis. The sequence continues at coordinate 33,356,094 of NC_092829.1, read as the reverse complement.
AGAATTATCTGACCTTTTATTATTTTCTTTTTTTCCTGCGGTATTCTACAGCTCAAAATACTCATTATCACCACATCTTGGGATGGACTTAGATATGATTCTCTTTATAACCCACTGTCAGAGTCTGACAAGAGTCTCCAAAAGATTTGCGTTTTACAGTATGCTTAGTTATGTAGGGCAATTTTAACTTTGTGATGCTGCTGAAGTACTCTGCAATTGCCTATCTCATAAGAGCAAGGAGGGCAGAGGTATATATAGAGAGGAAAGACCTCATCATATATTTCTTTTTAAAGGTGAAGACATCCTAGACTCCTAGAGTTTCATGTAGAATTTTCCACAGAACACTTCATATCAAGTTTTGTTTTGTGATCAATAGTTAGTTTTTACTACGTTTAAAATTATACTAGATAATACTGATGCTAAATTTGCTTTGGAAAGAAGAATGCCAAACATTTTAAAGTAATTAAAAAAAACACATCCCTAAATTCAAGGCTTCTTCACATGCATGCTGACACACACACACATGCACACATAAAATATGCACTCAGACAAAAAATAACTATGAAGAATCTACCTCCAGTGGCTTGCAAGGTAGACCCTACAAATGAGCCATTGGGAATCATTTCATGAAAGCCCTTGATAGTCCAAGGAGATGCTGCAGTTTCATTCAGCGTCCAGCCACATGAACCCTCTTCAAAAGAGCAGTGTGAACCCTCCGGGAGACTATCTACAAAGGACCATAAGAAAATGCAGGAAAATAGAAGAAACCTGATTATGGAAGAAGGCAAATAGCAGAAAAAGTAAAAATTTACTATAGTTCTTGAAACTATCCCACTTATACTGTCTTTCAATATTAGAATATTCATAGGTCTCATTTGTTTATTTCCACAGTCATTAAAAAAGTCAACACATTTTGCTACTGGAACTGTTAGACACTTTGCAGTCACTGAAAACAGCAGCTCCTAAAGTCTAGAGTGGCAAATCACTCCATACATTGTACGAAATTGCAGACATCTTAAGGATTTCTGTGAAAGGCAGTCAACAGTTTATTCGAGATCTCTGTCACTATAACTGCAAAAAGAAAAACAAACAAACAAATAATGTTTCTCAGCACTACGTGCATTTGTTTAGAGTCTTTCTTTGTCAGGATATGCAAGAGGAGAACTTGTACATCTTGGAGGGACAGATTTGTGTCTGATCACATTAATAGTTGGCACAAGAATACTGAGCAGCATTTTCCATTGAAGGGAGGTTCAGACATTGAGTCCATGGGGAATTTCTCACCCACCAGCCACAGATGCATAAATAAGATTTTGCTTTCCTCTGAAGCAGCAATGACTATGAAACACAGGTCACTGAATGTGTTATTGCAGTATTAAAAATAATAATAAACCAATTTTATCCTATATGGAGTGAATTTTCAAGAAGAATCTTGATAATGCAATAATAAAAATTGGCTAAATTATTATAGGAGGCTTAATAATGAATTAATCTAGAAACAGAATCAATTTAACCTGTACTTTATTCTAAACTGATTATTCTAATGGGACTCACCACATCTTACTCCTTCCACTTCTTTTGTAGGGCAATCACTGATGAATTCACAGATCTGTAAGTGGCTAATACAGCCTCTGTGAAGGCAGGGGGAGGAAGAGCCCTTGTTATATACAGAAAGATCTGGGTTTTCTTTATCTAAAGAGGAAAAAAAAAAGAAAAAAAGAAAAAAAAAAAAGAAAAGAAAGAGAAAGAGAGAGAGAGAGAGAGAGATAAGTTCAGAGATGAATCAGCAGAATTTATATATCCCCGCATGTGCATCAGCCTTCACACATATGACATCAGAAAGCGTTGTCTGGGTGATAAATGATACTTAGCTGTCCTCTTTGTCATGCAGGTTTTTATTTAGCATGAGATTCCCAAGATTGCCACAGCCCTCACACAGACCAAATTCATTGCTCCTTTCCCTTTCCTGCACACACTATCTTCTGCTGTGTTTGTGTTATCTTCAGGCAATCAGATTTTTAGTTTGTTTTTACTGAGGATCCTACAGTTTTCTACCATGTTGTGTTCTCTGGTTCTGCACATGTGATCACGTATCTGTCACAAAGTAGTGGCATGCTGCACGACACTGCTGCTGGAGGCAGCAATATGCACTTATGTCTGGGCCTGACGGGCACATTGTTATGGCCAGTTGAGAATCAGGCTTAACTAATACTTGTGCTGCTGACATAATGTTATTCCACCTTTGTGGCACCCAGACCACGAAGAAAGATGTTTCCTCAACAGGCTGGCTCACTCACACACCCCGACTAGCCTACCCAGCTACACTCCAGGAGTACTGAACTAACCACATGAGTGCTCAGCAACAGGCTGCATATGATTTTTAAGTGTGACATTTCCTGAAATCATGACTAAGTGTAAAAAATATTGCATTAAAAGTATATTGTTTGTTAAACAAAAAGATTGACTGCAATAAAATTAAATCTCTAGTATGATTAAAAACAGTCTCCTGATATACGATGAAACAGTTCTGTGAAATCAGTATTCCTACATTTGAAACGTTCTAGATCTTACATTTCTATTCAAAGCTAATTCTACAGTGCCTGCAAAACAGAAGCAATAGCATTATATTAATGGATGAAAACCAGGAAGTGAAGATGATTATGTCTCCAACTTACAGGCTGCCTGCACCAGCAGACTCATACGCTTCCCAGAAGCCTGAATGACATTAGCAGGGTTCTGCACATGTACTGAGGATCACTTGCATGACACCGGCAACAGGACTGAAAATGCTAGGTAAAACTGATCATTTCTGAGCTGGGCGCTCAGTACTTTAGATAAATTATATTCAAATCATTTTCATTTTGGACAGAAGTTTTCAGCCTGGCAGTAGCAAATAAATGCCACAGAGCTGTTTTTCTTCATAAATTTGCAAGATAGAGCCCCAGCATGGAAAAGGCTTTGGTGACACAGGGGAGCCTTCTGCTTCTATTTGAGAAAGAAAAACAGTAAATGCTAAAATAACCTAGACAGAGGCTTCTTTCCATCCCTGTTGCTGGATCCAGCGTGAGCTCAGTTACTTTTTCATACATTTGTATGAGTGTCAATGCAAAGCAAATGCAATGAAAAGTAGAGAACAATACTGAAAATTCATGCTCCAACTCTGCTTTCTGAGCACGTGTGCACACAAAATACATTCAAATATGACCCTTGACAGGTAAGCACTGCCAAAAATCATAGAGGACACTCAGCTTTCATGTCCTTTCTGACCTTTCATGCCCTTTCTTTCATATCCTATCTGACCAAAACTTTAATCACATTCACCAGTTTTTGTGAGGATGTTGCTCTCTTTTATGACAGCATTTGATTATTCCAAACCTGACTATATTGGAACATACCATGAAAGCAGCTTCTGAGCTGCAAGGAGCCCACTGCCAGTAGTCCAGACTCTTGTGTTCCACAGTTTGAGTACAGCAAGACGATTTTAAAAGGTCTTTCCATTCGGCCAATCTGAGCCATCATGGATTTCCATTTCACCCTAGAACACAACAAGGAGCCATCAGATGTACAAAGAGCATGCTGGAATCCACAGAATATCTAGCACAGATTCTATACTGCACTAAATAGAAGTGATGGTATTTACATGGGGAAGGAATTAATGAATACATAGTACAACATAGCAGGCATTCATTTAAAACAAATGACGTTCTACCTAAAAAGTACATATTCAGTTATCCTTGCCTCGGCTCTTATTGTTGTAACTTACATGTCCCCACACAACAAACAGCGTAACTCCGAGACATCAAAGTTACCTCAACTGTAGAGCCCTGGTGGCAGTTCAGAGAAAGATGGATGATAGCATGCGCTCTAATTTTAAGGATGGTTGGTAGGCACTGAAAGCGAAACAGTGACAACCGATGGGAATTTTCAAAGTACCTCACTCAAATCAATCTACCTGGAGTCAGAGTACCCAGGTGTAGATAAAAAACATAATAAAATCCTGCAAGATTCCTAACAATCTTTTAAAAAACAAATAAACAAACAAAAGAAAACCCTCCGTCCTTCCACCTTGTCATAGGTTACCCTGACACACCTCATGGTTAGAAAACAAGAAAGTACATTTAAAACTATATGTTACGGTTATGTAAAGAGGTTAAAGAAAGGGTAGGTACCGAGGAATTCCTGCTACTATTGGAAAGAGTTACCAGAGAGATACATTTATCTGTAATCCACCCACTCACTGATGTTGTTGCTGGCACCCTCAGTGAGTAACTTCCAGTGGGGGAAGAAGAAAGCACTAGTAGCTGGAAGGAGGTCTCACCACAGTGTCAAGATGCGTTGAATAGGCTCTGTTCCTATTGCTTTTTCATGCAGGAAATGCTTTAGCTGCCATGGAGTGATCACCTGCCCCTAGCCTGCATCAGAAACTGTTTCAAAGGCAACTCTTAGATGACAAACACATGCCTACTGGACACAATGTGAAAATTACACACTACCTAACTGGCAACTTGAAAATAAGTCTAAATAATTTTAATTGTTTTTAATCTTCTCCACTTTTGCTTGCTGTTGCTTAGTTTTTCATTTTGCATTAAAATGCAGCTTCAGGAATATCCAGTACTAAGATATGCAGATATATTCCCTCAGCCAAGCTGCAAGACAACATCCAAGAGCATTCAGCTCTGACCCAGAACTGTATCACTTCTGCTACATGACAAAGATTTGTTCATCATTCCACTGTATCCACTTGGCCTCAAATAATAATAATAATAATAATCAGTGGGCCTTAAACTAATTGGTTCAACAAGCCATTGGAGATAAGGACAGTCCCTACATATTTTCTATTTACCTATTAAGAACACAAGACCCACAAGAACCACTGAGTTCCACTACCTCCACCAAGCTACAAAACAGCCTCCAAGCATCACCACTGTTAAAATCCTTAGCAGAGGAACCCACAGCAGCCAGCCCATGATTCACAGCTGGTGTTACGTTTATGTTAGCAACTGAAGAGATTACTGCCCACAGCTGAAAACAATGACTTGTTTCACTTCTGCAACTTAACTGTATGTGGTTTACAAGCCACACACTCTGAATCTTGCACTTTACAGCCTAGTGTTTCAAAATGAAGTACAACCATTGCCCAAGTCAATAAACCAATTTCTGAAACATCACATCTGAGAAAGACACACCATCTTCTTTGCCATCCCAGCTGGGAGAACAGTGGCCTCTGATAGAAGAGGAAGACTAACACTGTTTGCGTGAACTGGCAACAATTTTGAGTCAGAGTCCTAAGACCCCATAAAACATTCCAGTTCTGCACTGAAAGATCCCTAACACTGAATTTTAGTCCATTTACGTACCACCACTGGAAAAGCTTGCAAGCATCCAGAGACAGCAAAAACAGGAAGCAACTTTCCATCACCCAGAATACTTAGACATACAAGTCTCATCATCATCAAGGCATTCCCACTCAGACAAATCCTCCACCTCAACATACAAAAGCAACAAGGTTTCTAATACTGTGAATATTTGCTTGGTCCCAGCATCCAAGCAAGGGATATCAGAACCAACTTAATTTTCTTAATGGAATCAGGAACAAAGCCCATTGTTGAGCAACTAAGAAGATGGATCATTATAGCAGGCTTTCAGATAAGCCAAGCTTGGCAATATCTTTACTATCGATTTTATGTCAAGCCAGATCTCAACTAATGAGGTAATATTCTTATTCTAAATACAGATGTTAAAACTGCTCTGTATGTATAGAAGGGCTGTCAGAACCTGACATCATTTTGAGAAATCTGCATAGATATAAAGTTGAGAGTTGCAAGCAATCTGATGCTTCAGGCAACAGAATTCAAGATTTGTCCTGCTAACCTCTAATTTCCATTTTTGATTTTCACTAGCCTTGGCCAAACAAAATCTTTTTCCTTTCCTTACCAATCTTTGCTATGCCATGCTTTCCATCTCCAACACAAGCAAGAGATGGTGCATTTTAAGAAAGATCATTTTATTATTAAGGACAATTTTGTCATTAAGAGTGACAAATTAAAAAAAAACCCTAACATGAAAGCCAAAATATTTTCTGAACTGGGGGACACTACAGGCGTTACCACAGAAAGTTACACTAGCTGCCTCAAGGTACTATCAGTGAACATACAAATTAGAAGCTTTAAATTTCCTGATATAGGAAGCTAGTCACTGGATGCAAGAAGAAATAGATGACAGAACAGAACATATGCCTGCAACTCCTGCCCTTACTAACCAGCTACTTTCCTTTTTGGCCCAGAATATTTTTGGGTGCAATTTCAACAGCAGCATGAGAGGCAGTAAACCATACTCCTAGGTAAGTGTTCAAAATCAGTCTTACATAACAGCAGTGCAGTCTCTCCTTTTGTGGCTTTATTTTTTAATTTAAATAGCTGTGCTCATTGCTGTCAGTATGTATTAGGCATTTTCTGAGGACACTTACCAGACTATTCCCTTTCAAAGGCTTATGGAGTTGGACACCCAATCTATTAATTCCAAATGACCTTAGGTGTTTCCAGACATTAAGATCAGCTATATGGCAATACTTCTACATACCAGATCAGAAGTTAAAGAATTTCTGTTGACAATAAAACCCAGACTGGGTAAACAGGATTCTCAAAGATGGTAAAGGAAAAACACAGTAAAGATAGGGAAAAGTAAGCAATAATTCTTTTGCGAGGCTGGCTAACTGATGACCATTTGTGCACGTGGCCTTGAACTCATTCTTTCTTGGACTACCAAAAGTACCATGGCCAGTGCGTCATGTTTTAGAAAGAAAACAGAAAACAATAAGCCCAGCTTACTGATCATGCTCTACCATGGAAAGGGAAAAGACTGTCACAAACTCCATTACTGAAAATTTTGTCTCACAACACTGAAACAATTGTGGTCAACAGCAAACATAAACAAGTGAAATTATTCAAAACAGAACCACAAAGGACTTTTCACAAGAGTTTTCAGGCATGATTAGTTTTTTGCTCTATATGATAATGAGGAAAAAGGTGGGGTAAGCAAAGTCATCAGAAAGACACTATCAGTGATCTGAACAAGCACCAGGACTGCAACCATAAGAAAGCAAAGACAGCTTTGAGCCAAGGACCAGATGAAGAAGGCTTGGACCTGCAAGCAAAAATTCAGTCTCTTGATGTTAGATTTCTACTAAGACAATAACAAACAAAATTTTATATATATTTTTGGTAAATATTTAGAATTTCAAACACCTCACTCCCATAGCAGCTCTTCCCCTAACTGAGAAGCTCAGAATACTCATATATTCTAGGTGTGGCACAAAATAACAACAAAAAATATGAGTTTTCCCTACTTATCTGAGAAAGTAGTGCCTGAAAGTCTGTTTCTTTTCTCTTTTGCTACAGTGCATTTACAAAAAATGGGTGGCAGCTTCAATACTACAGATAACACCTAACAGTGAGGTAGTCGGGACAACTTTGTCTTACGAGTGACATACCTCTAAGCTTCAGAGAACTGTGTAGCTGATGGACCTTGAAGGAAGAAACACAATCAGCAGATGACTTCCAGGACCAGAAAGAGGGCAGTTCACAGAAGTGATTTAGTATTGTTGGAATTCACGATGCAGCACAGCTTGATTTTGGAATTAAAGGATGACAGAGACAACTGAAGCAGGATTTTCTGGACTAATTATCTGAAAAAGTGATACCTAGCCTTCTTTCTATTTCTTGTTTTTCACTCTGACTTCAAGATAATCTCTCAGTAGCAACTGGAGATTAAAATATGTATTACACATAGGCATTTATGTCTAGGTCACTTTCTCATTATCTTCCTATTATTCTACAAATTGTGCAGCTGTGATTGGGTAGCACATGAATGTGTGTATAGCTTCTACTCCCTCTAGAAAGTGGGAATGTGTCAAGATGGTCTCTGTTCTTAACAACCAATATTGTTTAAAACATAATTACCAAAAGACTGCTTATTTCAGTGTATCTGCCTAATAAGAAGCAGCTCAAATACTGTAGAAATTAATTTTGTTCTGCCTGCACACACAAATTTTTCTGGAACTGTGCAGAGATTTTAAAGACTTGCTCCATAATAATGGGGTAAAGTAAGGATACTTGACTTAAAATAGTTCCTAAGTATTTTGTATTTCTTCCTTCCCCTCCTTCCTATTCTGATTTAGAAGAGGAGTCAATCACTTGCCACCTTTAAATTCTTAAAACTAAAGCCTCAGTGCTTACCAGTGCTTCATTTCATTAAGTACCAACAGTCATACCAATTTCCAGTGACGCTAATTCCATTTCAAGGTGTAACATCACTTTCAGATGTTTATGTAAAATTGTTTTGTAGCACTCAAATAAGCTCTTAAACAATGACTATGGTTCATTTAAGAAATGCTACACTGTGTGATCAAAGTCTGTTCTGGGGAGGTATGTATCTCAAAGGGTGTTTTACTTGTTAATTCTGGGGAACTGTGGCTGTAGTTGACAAGTCTTTACTTGCCTAAGCAAGTACTTAAAGAAGGCGGAAAAGGAGGTTAGAAATTTATCCCAGAAAATGTTACAGATTCCTTGTGAAACTGGCAAAAATAAGAGTAAGGAGTAGCCAGGAAGGAAGTGAGCAATAGCTTAAAGTAGGAGTGAGAGATGGATCTGAAGTAAAGTAAGTTTTCTTAGTCAAACTCTGCTGTCTTTGGCTGACCAAAAGTCTTGGCTGAATATCTCCATGGCAGCCTGAGAAGTGCCAAAGAATTCAAAGAAAACAAACACTGGGATCTATTGCTAAAGTTCTCCGTGGGAGTCAGTCAGGTGATGGAAATAAAAAACTCCGTTGTGTGCCTGACCCAGGTTCTTACAAGGCAGAGTGCAGTGAAAGAAAAAGCACAGACATGGAAAATGGCAAAATCAGATGACACGTGGACCTTTCTCCTTCTTTTCCTGTTGTGATTCATTCCCTTTACCCATTTCTTCTCCTCACTGCATATGCTTCATGCAGGAATGAAAAAATAAGTGTGGGAAAGATCAAAGAGGAGAAAATGCAGGACAAGATCCAGGGTTGCTGCAATTCCTTTTTTTTTTTTTTTTTTTTTTTTTTTTTTTTTTTTTTTGTTTTGTTTTGTTTTGTTTTGTTTTGTTTTGTTTTGTTTTTTTGTTTGTTTCTTTTTTCCCTTCATCTCTTCTCACCTCTAGCCTTTGCTTTTCCACTGTCTGAACTCTACAGATAAAACAAAAGAGGATGCTTCTGAACTTAGCAGACAGAAGGAAGAAATTACAAAAGGACTAGCCCTATCTCAAAATCTGACTATAAAAGGACCCCTTGAATACTTAGAGATATCAGACATTTCACCAACGCAGCCTTTGAACTGAGTGCATTTTAAATTCTATACTCCTAGAATCAGTGAGGGAGTCAGCCACTCTGGACTCTCCTGAATTGGAGGGAGAAAGAGCTATTCCTAATTAGATGTGTTCTCTGCAAAGGGGGCAAACGTAAGCTGTGTCTATTACAGACATCCTGTCAGGAAGCTGCGCAACTCAGTCCTGACAGTTCTACTTTTATTTTCTGCTCTGACAGAAGCAATAACCTCAAGGAGAGAGGAGACGCTGGAAAACAGTGGCCCAGAGGCCCTCCACCCTACCCTGCAATTTAAAGTCTAAAGAGCTGCAAATTGATTGTCTTACCCAGCATCCTCTTCTTGGCCAGCTTTCAGAGAAATTATTATATTGCTGTTTGTGTCCACGTATCTGATTTCAACTGTGAACCTCTGTAGGAGAGGAACAGAATCCTGTGAATATACGGCTAGTTCCAGCAAACAAGAGTCCATGCTCCCAGGCAGGATTGGGCTGTGCAGGCTGAACTTGCATCTATCTGGCCACCTACTCGTGTTCAAAAGGAAAATGTCTCCTGTGAGAAGAAAAAAAAAAAGAAAAAAAAAAAAAAAGGACACATTGTGGATGGAAGAGCTATTACAATACGAAAATAGATTTGGAAATTTTATAGATTTATGGAAAATAAATTTGGAAATAATTTAGAAATTAGAGTTTGGAGAAAGATCTCATAAAGAAAGCAGAAGACTATGCACAAAGTACAAATTAGAGAAAGAAAGAAGAATAAAGTAAAGGAGGGAAAAACACAAAGAAGCAACAGAAGGAGTGAGAAGAAACCAAACAAAGCAGAGTGAATATGTCCAGCAAAACAAAAGCCAAAGATTTCTCATCAGCCAGCAGACATGAGGAGCCAGACCTGGCTTGTAAAGGATTGAGTTTTGTAACAAAAATCCATGTGTAAGCAGAAGCAGCTAATGCTAAAACATGGAGAAACAAAAGGAGTGTATAAATGAGCTGGCTGGATACAGGGTACATGCATACACAAAGCAGGCAGTACGTATAGAGGATGCTATAAATTATAAGTTTCTCAGTGACAGATTATCTTAGGCACAGACGACGTACCTAGTAGTTGCACACCAGAACCAGCATATGGCAGTATTTTTAAAGATACGTGACTGAGGTCTGTCAACTCCTGCTGCTGCCCACAGCTATTACTGGAGCTGGGATAAAGCAAACTTCCACTGGGGGGAAACTGTAACTCTGCCTACCTTCAACACCTCCTTGGGAGGAGCTGTTTTCCAGAAGCAGCTGCTGCCTCTCCTGAGACACCAGGACGCTGACTGAAGATAATACCCAGTCTGGTTTTCCAAAACTGTCTGTAGACGTCATCCACGAGCAGCTTGAGCCAGTGATACAAGAGATTTCTGTCATGAGAAGCAAAAGTTTTCATTGAGGCTTTCTCCAGTTCAAGTAACAGGCCTATATAGGGACATAAATGAGCAGATCTACAGTGTATGGGTATCTCTCAAGAAATGAAAGACTAGAAAGGAAAAGAAAAAGCTGTCCTGTGCAATAACAACAAAGTATCTCTTCCAGAGCAGGTGAAGGCACATACCTGAGAGAAAAAAAGCTATGCAAATTCTTGGCAGGTATAAATCAGCATCTTCCCACCAGTATCAACAGTGAATTTACATGAAGAAAAAATCGCACCCGCTGACATTCATTGATACCTGCTGAACCGTTATGGAGGCCAAACAATGGATGTGAACACAGTGAGGCAGTGGGTAATACACTTCAGTAGTGGCAACAGCAATCATACATCAGCTCCATTGGTACAGACTGTTACAAGTGCAGCGTGCCAGCTCTGGCAACAGTGCATAGTTAATGGTGTTGAATACGTTGAAAAATAGCATTTTGTAGCTAAGAATTTGCTCTATCAAATAGTATTACTGTGCTCTTTGTATCTGTTGTAGTTTCCATGGAAATAAACTGGAGGCATTATTTTGGAGCAACCTAAGTACATAACATTCTGAATGAGAATAATACCTACTGCAGCAGGTATACTGGAACTGTAAGGATTTAACATTTTAACAGAGAGGAACAAAGGAAGCCCTAAGGTCTTAAGCAGAATAGCCAAGCAAAGCAAGCATTATATACATTTTTTCTTTATTTCCCACCAGTATTTTTGCAAGACAGACAAGAATGCCCTCCTAACAACTCTGGAGTCCATTCGCAGCACTGAGAACACTAGATCATCCTGGCCAGAATTTTTCATAATAAGCATATTATAAACCAGACAAGTAATTCACTGTTCTCTCATCAATCTAATACAAACTCCCTGAAGAGATGTTAGCTGTACAAAGCTCTCCCACACAGAATGAAGCTGAATAGATACAGTAAGCTGATATTAACTAGCACAATATTTATTTTCAGTAGTAATAATAATATTACAGTAATAACTTGAGGACACCCAGGGCATATGAGAAACTGCAAGAGTGAACATTCATATTTGGGATCCTATCATTCAGAGGGTATTCAGACCTTGTACTCATAAATGACACAATTTTATCTCTTTGGTAACCCTCCTACTTGGAAGAAGAGAAGGCAGGAATTAAGAACAGAATTAAGGTCAGGAATGTAATGATGATAGTCTGATGCACAGGCAACACAAATGGGACAGAAGAAAATACAAAGAGCCTCCAGAGGATTTGTAATACTTTAGCTTTCAGGAAAAACAAACAAAAAACTTAATGAAAGCTGTCATGGGAAAAAAAGCACCTTCTGAGTACAACAGATAAAATAGGCAAGTTTGTCTAATCTAATAATTTAACTGTAACTATGCCTACGCACAACACCGAGCATTCTGAATTGAGAGAAATATGAATGTTATGGAGCTGCATATCACTGTAGTTTGGAACAGGCTGTGATCTCCCACCTCTACTGTATCAAGAAAGATAAAGACTTGCTGTAAGGAGTCCAACACAGGCCCACAAATATTGCTGAGGGACTGGACCATATGTGAAGAGGGACTGACTTGAGTGGAACTGTTCAGCATGGAGAAGGCTTATGGGAGCTTTTTGTCAATGCATATAAACATCTAATGGGAGCGAACGAAGAGGATGCCAGACAACTCTCACTATTGCCCAGTGCAGAAAAAAAAAAAAAAAAAAAAAAAAAAAAAAGGAAATTCAATCTGAACATAAGAAAACACTTGAGAGTAGTAAAACACTGGAAATGTGCTGCACATTTCAGTTGTGCATTTGCCATCTCAGAAGTACTGAAAGCTCAATGGAGTCATGGGCAACTTGCTTTCAGTGACTCCTCCCCCCTGAGCAAGTGGATTGGACTAGGTGATCTGAAGAGGTCTCTTCCAACCTAAGAGATTACATGATTATTTCACTAAGTGGAAAGGCATCCCTTCAATCCCCACATTTCCACACCACTGATGACAACTGGCTCCTTTCTCTTGAGGGCTTATGAAACATGGCACTTATCCTGGCAACACAGTAAGACCAAATACATCCTACCCATCTCACAAGCATTTTTTTCAGCTCACTGTTCTTTAAAAATTCCAATTGGAAAAAGCCTTCATTTGGTGTCAAGAAAGCTACTTTATTCTATGGTTGCTATAGCTCTACTAAGTAGCTTTTGTTTAAAGAACTCCCTAAACCAAATCTGGTGTATTTTCACTGTGTTGATGGAGAAAATTTTTATTTTATTTTAATAATGATATGAAGAATTCCCCTAAGGTTACACTGGTCTTTCTGAGTCATTGTGCTATTTCCAGCCAGGAACTTAGTGGCACAGCTTTCTGATGGATCCTTGTGACTGCCAGCATCTCACTTGCACCTAGATTTTGAAGTAGAAATAAGGTGAATGTAAAGAAAGGGACTCATGGTACCTGGTTCAGAAGGCTGAAGAAATGACACCATCCTATTTCTTATCAGAGAGAACTTCTCAGGTAGATTTGGTGTAGAAGAGTTTACTTCATGTGATCCAGAACAGGAGACAACAACTATAACAAAACAAAAACAACAGGAGAAGAATTTGATTGTTAAACATGAACACAGATTTAACAGAACCTCAGAGTATCAATCCACCCTCATTACAGTGTAGAGAAGTAATACTGTCCTGACAATGTTTCAAAACAGTCTGCCACTTCTACAACAAAATTTTTTATTTACTATCATGTTCTTTGCTATTCTTTACCTATCCTTACTTTTATCAGTATAAAACACTCCATAACAGACACTGTGCTCCAGTAGTGCCTGTGTTGTAACAACTGTACAGCTGAACAGCAGGCCAATGGCTGCCCTGTCTCCCAGTAACTACATCTTTTATTCTGGAAACACATTAACTAACATTAACGAAACCTTTGCGTTAGTCACACATCCAGAAAAAATCTCTTCTTTACTGCCATGTATGAAGTCTGGGACTTGCAAAGGAATCAGACAACTTCCTTGTATCTGATATCTAGTAATATGTAGCCGCTTCAATACAGTTCTTATTTACTTCCATTGCACCATCTCACAAATCCCTTTGTCATATAAATAAAAAATCCCTTCATTGATAATTGCGACATTTGATCATATTATGACACCAATACTTATATATTTGTGCATTTTTACTCATATCAAATCTTAGAGTTCTAAAGTTTGGTTGTTTTGGAAAAAAATATCAAAATCTCTGAAAATATAAAAAACAACAGTAATTATTTTCTACTTCATTCTTCAATGGGAATATTAAATCCATCATGCTAATGTTAGCTATTTTTAAACCAAGGTGTTTCTCTGGATCAGATTAGTGTTGTCCAAAGCAAAGCAAACAATTGCACTTGAGACAAGGATGTACGGAGCCATTGACAACAGCTAAGCTATTCAAAATAGGATTAATTGGTACAGTGGTTTTATGAAAACACACAGTGGTATCTGGAAAAATATGTTAAATTTTTGTTAACTTATCACTGCTTTTAGGGTTGTTGGGTTGTCTTTCTTTCCCCCAACAATATCTGGTCTGATTTCAAACTGCTACAACTATTTTCATTTTAATATGTATGACAACATACATCCCACAGTGACTAAAATCCTACAAAATGTTTCATATTATGAGAATTACATCTTTTATTATAGTATTAAAGACAGCTGCTTGTCAGTCTTCTCGTGCTACTGAGAAAAGGAAATTAGAACAGCTATCAAGCAACAGCAGATCAGTAGAAGGCCAGAACATCCTAAGCTGGAAGAGACACACAAAGACCATCTAGTCTGACTTGTGACTCTACACAGGATCAACCAAATTCAAATTTTATGTCTGAGGGTGTTGTCCAAGCACTCCTTGAACTCCAGCAGCTCAGTGTCATGATCATTGCCCCAGGGAGACTTTTCCAGTCCCATTACCCAGCTCTTCCTGACACAGCCCCATGCTGTTCTCCCAGGTCTTATTGCTATTACTGGAGAGCAGGGATCAGTGCCTGCCCTTCCACTTCTATCACAAGGAAGCTGCTCACAGAAATATGTACCCATCCATTTATTTTCTCATAGCAAAAGATTTCTGGCTTCTAGGAAGAAGAAGAGGAATCAGTGATGAACACATTCATGAGATCTTGAAAGTAGTTTTGTAATATTCTAGGCTAGCTATTTACATTTCAATTACTTCTGTGCCCATCCGGCCTCTCTGTACTGAATATCTACCAGATACAGTCACTAATAGAAACTTTACTTCATTTTTCTGTGAAATTAAGAGTTTCAGAGATGCTTCCAATCGTATCCTCTCATACATGCTTGTCTGAAATTCTTATATGGCATGAATGTCAACATTAAACAAATAATAAGGACTTTTGTATAACTAGCTGATTTCTCTGTCTTCATCAGCAAAATGATTTAAGTGATAGGAAATAAAAGATGGAGAGGGAATTTGTGATTATAGGTTAACCCTGGCATTAAGGAACATAAAATGATCAGGAGGAAACAGTAAATGTGACAATACTCAACTGTCACCACAAAAATATGGGATCTCTTAACAGCGTAGCACAAATCCATTGCTTTTTCCGTAATAGAACACCAGAAAACCAGAAGCCTCCAGCACTCAGAAAGTAATTCCATTTCTTTAAGTATCTTACAGAAAATGCATTCAGACACCTGCAGGGCTGAAATTTTTTCTGAATCCTGATGCTACTTTGCAGAAGGAAAGAAAGCTACAGAAAATTCTTCTGGAACTCATGATGGGAAGCCAACTCCAGTTCAGCCAAGCCATCTTCCCACCAAAACAGGAACTTCATTTAGAGCATTTTGTTGTGTTTTGTCCCTTGGAATATCAAAATAGCAACTCAATATTTCTCACTGCTTCTCTTAGGAAACAAGTTAATGTACAGACTAATAGATCTGACTGTCAGGAAGCCAGACTAGACAGTGAGAAGACTACATGTCTACTACCTATACTTGTGTTTTTCAATTACTCCTAAACCTTCCACTTTCTGTTCAATAAATATTCTCCCTCCTTCATGAGTATTTATAACTTTAAGCTGTTAACCTTTCACCTTGAAAACGTCACTGTGGTCTCCTGCTGCCTGCTGTTAAACTCTTTATTCTTTGCTCATCAGTTGGTCAGTGTGCCTTGCTCACCTCATCACTCTCTATATTCTGCTCAGATACACTGTGGTAGTGACCAAGAAGAGGAGCAATATGACAAAATACAGTTTTACCAAAGCTGATTATAAGAAGCAATATCTTGGGATCTTCTTACAGCCCTCTCTATTTTTCAAGGTTTTTGCTCAAAGGCAAACATCAGCGCACACTAATCTCATGCGATACCGGATGGCCATTCTGCTCTCTCCTGAGATCTCCTTGCTTATCTGTGATATAATCTGATCAGTCATTTTGGTCAAAAAAATTCTTCTTAGCTGATTATCCACTGTGACATCAAATCTTTTTCTGGCATATTTTGTTTCAGAAAATGCATTTCCACCCTTTCTATCTTCATTCTTTGCCTTATCTCTGACTTATCGCTTCGTATCTTAGTCTTTATGTTATCAGCAGATTATCAATACGGTTTTCACAGTTTTCAATATCAATATCAAGTGTTATCAGTGTCTGTATGTGACTGAAAATAGAACGTCCTACATTCACACCATGACTTCTCTCAAACTTGAAAACTCATTTAAAAATGATGTTGTAACAAAACATCCTTTTTAATAAACTGTTACAAACTTTTTTCTAGTTCTTTGTCTGATACCAAGTGTTCTCATTTGGAATATCAAAGATCATCTTCAGTTTCCACAGCATACAGAATAATTAGGCATTTACAAAGTATAAAATTCCTGTAGTCCTCCTTCCTGCTGTTCACAGTATGCCTGCTTCCTGCCTGCCCCTCATTACACAGAATGTTGCTTTATGTCTCATTTCCCCGCTTTCTCTATCCAGTCATTCAGTGGCCAGTTCCTTTCCTGAATGGCGATGCATTCTGAATCATGTTCTCCAGTTCTCTCCAGTGCTCTGCAGAGCATGCACTCATCCTTCCAAGCCCCAGAATTTTGTTTCTAATAAAACCACTAAGCAGCACTTAAAAAATAAATAAATAAATGTTACAATACTTAAAGAAGAATCATTTAAGCTCAAGCACATAGTAGCACACTACAGGTTGCCACCATTGCACAACAGCCACCAGACAGAACTCATGCAGAAAAAATATTGCCCATATCACCTGCATTTTTAATGTAAGATCTACCTGTTAGATGCACTCAAGATTGATGCCTTGGGTGCTCCTCTTGGTACTGCTGCCCTTACTTGGCACATTGCTCTTGAATTGTGACTTGCCAGTTATTATTTATGTCATTTTCAGTGTATATATACATCTACTGAAATAGATCTCAATGACTACTTTAATTACAGTTGAGAAATAGCATGCCAAAAATGTTTCCTGAAATCCAAAAATATGCCATCTACCGAGTCCTTCTAATCTACTAATTGTGCAGTGTATATATGTGCATACTCATGCCTGCATGTATTGTCACATTAACTTAGAAAGATTTATCTTTTTATAGCATAGCTGTTCGTTATGTATATGTCTATTTTTATAATAGTAACTCCTTATTACTCACAGATAATAAGGGTGAGGTTTTGCACTGAGTTTCACATCTATTAAAGCTGCCAGGAAGCATATATGTACTACCTGAGGCATCCAAAGGTTTTTCAAGGACCTATGTGACAACTGCATAGAGCAGCTCCAGTTTGCTTTACCATTTCTATTACTTATTTTGTTTTCTCTCTTCAGAGTGGGGTGATTGCTAGTAGAAAAGGCATTCATTCCATTTCTGCTCGTGAACAGACATGATACTGAGAGTTAACAGATTGTACCAACAGTTGTAATAAGAGATCTGTCTGTATAATCTAAAGCTTCTGTTGTTCTTGGTAGAATTAAATTGGTTTGAGCTATAGCCTTACATTTGAACATTGACCATTCCTGGGACAATGGCTCATTTTCTTCTCTTGCTTCTCCATATACATTAATGGGAAAGAAGATATTTAAAAATAAATTAAGAGAGGCATATGTTTTTCTCACTGGGAATAGATGTCTTCTCAGGTTTAGAAAAACTGTCCAAAATAAGGAAAAAAAAAAAATCACAGAATCCTTTGAGTTGGAAGGTACCTTTAAAGGCCACCTAGTCCATCTGCCCTGAAATGAACAGGAACATTCACAGCTAGATCGGTTGCCCAGGGCCTGATCCAGCCTCACCTTAAAAGTCTCCAGGTATGGGGCACTCACCATATCCTGAGTGTTCAATGAATCAAAAAGTTAAAAAAAAAATAACAACCAAAAACATTTCTGATCCTTTTAAACATTTCATTTCCTTTTCAAATCTTTAAAATTTGTGGGGGTTTTGTTTGTTTGTTTGTTTTTTGTTTTTCATTCCAGCTTTAAAACTACTGTATATTAATTCTTAACAAAAATTTTCTCATTGAAAATGCTGAAAGACTAACCTAGAAAATGTCACCAATCAAGTTTATAGCTTGGCCACACAAACATTTTCATTATCAAAACCAGAGCTATGACAAGCTATGGGAAAAGAAAAGGATGCAAGCTTTTCAGGATGATTTAGTCATTATAGGAAAGAATCATGAAAATGAACATGAAAGATCCTTATTTTAAAACAAACTGCTGAAGATGCAGTCTCCATCACAAAGGTAGCTTAGTTTGGATGACTGGTTTATATTAGATACACATATGAGGAGGATAAAGTTGAAGTGTCCAACTCTAATAGATGGTTTTTTGCAGTCCAGAAAATAACGTGGAAGGAATACCCAACATTTTTGCTTTCCAAGGGAACAGCACTTTTATATTGTTGTGCCTTGGGCATAAATTTAGAGGAAGAAATATTATTGTCATATTCCTTCAGAACAGCACTTGTAGATATTTTCAGTTGCAGCTTAAAAGGAGATATATATATATGAATTCACATGTACAGATGTGACACGCATAGTTAGTCACAAGCGAAGGTGAAGGAAGATGTAAAGTCTATTGATACAGAGTGAGTTAGAAAGAGGAAGCAAGGAATACCTCAAAAGATTAACAGTAGCCTTACTGTCTCATGATGACCATAAAATCCTAAGCAGTAACTATTTTCTTATGCTTCAGTTTCATGTGAGAATGCCAGTTCCATTCATTAAGAGAAAATACTAACATATTCCAGGTATTTACATGGAAACAGTTAGAGTAACGTTAAGTTAGAGTTGAGGTTAGAATGTGCCTTATTTACTCAATAATCTGCGCAGAGTTCAAAGTTTTTAACATTAACAGTAAAATGGTTTAATACTTAGCTGAAGGAAAGTATTTCAGTGCAATCAAAACAGACTTGCTATTCCGAATGACTCATTTGGATTAAGTCAAAGAATAAATCTGGAGGAATTCAGTTTGTGAAAAATGTTAAGGTTTTGTGTCTTCAACATGATTATAAGCAAAACAAAATTTCTAAAGTCACTATTTCCTATGAGACAGAATACTTAGTTTTCAATGAACTCATACACTAAAAAACCAAAAAAAGATCCCCCTGTGAACTGCCCAGAGGTACCAATTAAACTACACAAAAGAGAAATGGGAGACATAATTGCTAGAGTTGCCCCCTAGCAGATGCTCAGAATGCCTCTGCCTTTTGCTGGCTGTGGCACGTCTGCAGCCCTACCCTTCAGCTTCCATGGCATGGCACTGAAGCAATTGACAGGAAATGAGAAACTGCGTGCAAGCAAGAAAGTAATGGAAATATAATTTTTAGATCCAGATTTTGATTGAATTATTACAATGAATGTGGAATTGATCCCATTGAATTCAATTTCATAAAATTATTTTCAATTGCTTACTTCTACAAAACACAGCTAAAGCAGCAAGGACAAAGATTACTCAGAGCTGCCCCTGAAGTCCCTTGATCTTAGAGGCTACTAACATTCCTTTCCTTCCTTGTTTTACTAGGAAGAGCATTAGGAATGCTCTAAATGTATATGCACTGCTCCAAGAATCCCTCAGGGGTTGCGCTGCTCAAGGAGGCTTTTCAGGCACAAAGGCACATTTCCTGCACCTCTTTCTCTTTGATCTACTTTTGACACAAGGATGACTGCCAACAGCTCCTTATTATCTAAGGATTCCCCTTTGAGAACTTAACCCTTACAGAACAGTGTAAATCAGACAGCTCTAAATATATTCCATACAGCATTTGAAGCAGTTTTGTGAGACACAGTCCTTCCTCTGTTAACTTTTCCCAGAGTGAGCTGCACGAGAGGCATCAGAACAGAGGAATAACACGCCTGTTGTGCATCCAGCAGAGACGCTGCTCAGGAGCTGGACTCTCATGCCCACTCTGCCATTAGCCAGCTGACTCACATGTGTGAAAACACACGTGATGGGATCAACTTCCTGTGGAAAGTGCTTTAAGAAAAATGAAAGGAAAGCGTGATTCAAAGGCAAGCCTATTTACTGTTGTTCATACCCCTCCTGGCTCACATGCAGGAGTAGCAGGAGCTCTCAGAGCCAACACTGACTTCCTTCTCCAGGACTCTTGGCTGTAAAATCTTAGAGGCTTTTCTCCAATATTCAGTTTCTGAATGAATCTCCTGAGAGATTTATTGAGGGACTTAAAACTAATCCATGTGTGGCAGGTAATTCCACGCTTTTGTGGTTTCACGTCATAAACAATGTCACCTCCTACCTTCACTACGAACTGCCCAAATCCACTTTGCTGAAGAGCTCAACTGCCATGGATTCTGCAACACTGAGGGGATACTTAGAACAGAAGCAAAATTCCTAAAAGAATTTTGCTCTCAAGACTGTTGCCATCTCAGTGATCAAAGCTCAATGTGCAGACTGCACGCACAGTGCTTCTCAACACAGTTTTGTCCTGGAGAGAGTTGTGCACTGCGTTCTCAAGCAAACAAAATCATTTGCACAACAGTCTGCCCAGACATCAAATGTATGTATGTATGTATTTTCCACATCTAGTACTGAGAAAATGCTCATATATTAAATTAAATACAGGACATACAAAACAACCAGCTCAATACGTACAATTGTCACAGTTTCATCACTTAATGAAAAGAAGTCCCGAAGAAACTATCCCCAGTCCAAAAATAACTTTTAAAAACAAACAAATAAATAAAACCGCCCTCAATTCAAGCAGAGGAGGACAGGGAAGATGGAGAGGTACCAGATACTTCATTTTTTCCTAAGAGACTTCATGGAAAATGCTGTTGCACTATTACTTGCATAAGGACATACAGAGCTAACTAGTCATTCATAATGTTATGCTGTTACATGAGAAGTCCCTGTCAAGAAGGCAAAATTCTTGCAACATGAAAAGTTTACTGCCATTGTACTCCTGTTGAATGTTGTGCTAATTGTACTAATGTTGAATTAGGCTGGCATCAGAAGTGCCAGGTGTGATTTAAAGTACTGATCTGAGCATAGAAGTATAAAAATGTGGCCTAAGTCTCTTACTCTAACACAGTACGAATACATTCACAATAGGCTCAGTTTGTAATGTCAGCTACTCACTAAAACAGCGATGCTCCTGATTTTTCTTGCTCTGATGCTGATATTTAGATGGTACCTATTATAAGCAAGCTACTACTATTAAAGTTTCCTCTTGAGTTTCAGTGCTATAACATAGCAAAACATTGTAAACTACATTTATGGCTATACCTTTCATTGGAAAAGATCCAAAAATATCCAAAAGATAATTTCAAATGTACTGTGCTAAGCAAGTACATTTGGAAAAATAGCAAGTAGTTTGATGTGACGGTTGTTGCAACGTAACATTCACCACTTACCAGTTCAGGCTAACAGAGAAGAATACAAACATTGCTGCCTATGCTTAATGTCTTTACATCTAAGGACAAATGAACTGGGGAGGAGTTAAAATATGAACTCACTGGGAAACCACAGCTAAACTTTACCAAGAATGTCAGCTGGAAGAAGCAAACATCCAAAATTCATGGAGATGGTCAACAGCAACCTTTAGCAGGTAGAAACTGCACAATTCGCATGAAAAGTAGGTGTCTAGAATCCCTTAAAAGAAAGCACAGAGCCAAGAAATCCCAAGTAAGGTCAAGAAGGAAGCAGATTTTTGTTTTTGATGTAGCATCTAGAATGCAAAATACATTGTGTTATGTGGTAAGTGAGGCAGCCAGTCAGCAACTGCCAAAGAAAATCCCTATCAGCAGGGGATAAAACCCCCAGCTGAGCTGGAAGGGGTTAGGACACAAGGAACTGTGTGAACACAAAATCCGCAGATAGTTGTTGGCACAAACTTTGACTGAGGCAGACTGCTGCATGCTGCTTTGTCAGGTCCCTTTCCTGATGTCCTATCTTGATGACCCCATTCTGCATTCTACAAAAGTGACTGTGGTAGTCTGAGTGATAACATATTTGCATTGTTTTAAAGAGAAAGAAATAAAACCACAAATCAGTAGGACTAGCTGTTAGTCCCTTTCATCTCAGAGGCTTTCTATCTAGGACTGGGACAAACTTTGGCCTTTTCTCAGCTCTCTCATGAAATTTTCTCCTTCATCTCAGCTAGATTCGCTGGCAAGCTTCCTGCTTGTTCTTAAAACAGCACCACCAGGAACTTGAGTACAACACCTGACTTAAAAATGTTTCACAAAGGTACAGCAGCAATGTTAGCCCTTTTTGTCAATATGGAGAGACAGATGGAAAGATAAAATATACTGAGAATATTAAAGCCCAGGGAAAGAACGAAGTGGCTAAGGAGAAACTTGTTATCCAAATGTTTGTTTCCATAACCAGGAGAGGAATGTGAAAAACAACCAGTGTTTCTGTTTTATTTATTTTTTCCCTTTCTCCTCCTCACTCACCCTCATGTGAAAATCAATCTGGATTTTATGATTTCAAAGAACAATATCTGGTACAAAAGGAAAGATGTCTTCCCCACTTGAGTTGTAATTTAATATTATGATAATGTTTTCTTTTAATGAAAGAGACGAAAGTGTTTATTTGAAAGTTGGCTGTGGGCCACCTCTTTTAAAGCTATATGAGGCTGTGATTTCTTCAAGTCATGTCAAACAGCTTCTATGAAATTCAAGCAGGGAAGACAACGTGCCCAACAGGCAGGCCTTTGAACGTACAAGAGAAAAAGCTTATTCCTCTGAAGAAAATAAACAAAGGTAGAAGAACACATAAGCATGAAACATAATCAGTGACTGAAATCTAGAAAGTTTCTGTCGCTACATACGGGGTAAGATTTTATATTGAAAAAACATATTTTAGAAAATGTAAACAGCTTTTCTACTGTGTATTCTCTTTACTTCTTTTCCACCCCAAAGAATTTATTTGCTCTTCCCAAAGGTACAGAGACAACACCACTTCCTTTTATGAAATATTTTCTCCCTAAAAAGCATCTTCAGCAGAGGCTTGCCCAGACAATAACTGCAAGAAACAAAGACGGAATATGAATAACACAGTCCACAGGGACTGTGCAGCATGGAAAAGGGAAGATGAGTTTTGATGGTGACACAACCTGCCATCAATAGGAGATATGCTCTAGACTTGGACATGTTACTCTGGTGCTGAGAGAATTATATACTGTTAATAGGAATCTTGTAGAAAATACATGTGTGTGTGAAATAAATATACCTAGGACCACTGTTCTAGGTATAAATAACCTTTCCTTTCTTTGCAGAAGTCATGACTAAAGACATTCCAATTTCCCTGAACACTGTGTACTAAAAATGCTGCCCCAAGCATACAAAAGGGGAGCAAATACACAGGATACATCCTTTCTATATCACATGAGAGCATCTTTCAGTTTACATCCAATTATGAAATTTTGGTTTTGGCCATAGATAGATAAGACACTAAAGCTGCTTGACTTGAAGAATTATTTTTGACAGAGGATATACATTTTACCACATTCTTCAATAGATGAGTTCATTCTTTCTTTGGGGTACTGCCTGTAATTTTTGCTGCTAATATCCATCACATGTCAACAAGCCAAAAACATATCTACCCCTCCCAATAAAGACAGCACTTGTTCTGCTTACATTCCCTGAAGGCATAATACTTTTGACTGATTGCTCTTCTCTTTTCCTTTATTTCTGCATGTATTTAAAGTGACTCTGCAATCTTTGTATGCACTAAACAACCACTTTAGTTACATCTCCCAACATGTGTGCATGAAAAACCACTGCTTTATGCATTAGGCTGAGAAAACCTTCAATCAAGCTGGCAAAACCTTATAAGGTTTACTTCTTAATTAGTTGTTTGTTTTTCACAAAAGACAGGGGAAAGACAGCAGTTAGCTATTTTGTCCAGAGGACAGGGAAAGGAAGCAGATGTGGCCAAAGAAAGGAAGAGACTCAGCTCCATATCCTGTATCTTCTCAAAAAGATATCCTCTCCCACCTACCTGGCAAGCTCTGTTCTTGTGAATCAGCAGAAAGACAACACAATGACCATAAAAATGCCCTGGAGCTTATGATGGAGCACTTTCTGCACATCAATTTAATGTATGAGTTATGTGGGAACATTAGACAGACTAGAAACAAAGGAGACCCTTGCCTTGACACAAAACATGGAAAGTCACAACCTGTAAGTATCAGTAAGAATTCACTGACAATAACAATGAGCTGCCTTGTTGGTTTTTGCACTTCAACACAAAAGCTGAGACTGAGCAGACTGTATTCTGCCCAGAACTCTTCTGTCATTCCCAGTGGTATGGTTACTTGAGTCTGAGGAGGAAAAAAGCAGATAACTGAATGTACAATTGGACTTACAGCTTATGATAAGGGAATCAGCAAATACCATAATAAATAAGTAAATAAATTGATTAAAAAGCACATCTCATCTTTTCACTGTTATGCCATTAGATGAAATGTCTAAGGAAAATATCATTTATTAGAGTTAAAATCTAACACAACTCTTTGTTTAGAAGTCTGTTTAATACTAACTACATGCTACTTTGACTTACTTCACTTCCTCACCAGAAACACAGACAACAGGACAGTTTGCTTGGAAAATTAATAAACAGCACTTTCAAAATCAAGCTAAGTGATTTCTTTTCAGTATTGTCCATTAAAGAGGAAAAAGCTTAGCACAGAGGATACTGTTATTTGAGCCATTCAAAAAAGATTTCAGGGATTTAAAAAGACTGAGATAGTGAGAGGGACAATGGTTATTAAATTTTGCTGCTCCCACAAGCATTTGAGTATGTGTTAAGTTGTCCATTTTGGTTTGATGCTCATGCAACACTGCAGCAGTATTCATGATGCAGCTCAAATCGAGTCATCATTCAATGATGATTCAATGATGAAACCACCTTTTTAGGCAGAATCACATAACTGGTACAGATAAAAGAGACCAGACAATCCTTGACTCCTACACTTGATCTTGGTCAGAAAAACCCATAAGATAGTTCAATTGCCACAGATCTGAAAGTTTCTTGTCACAGTCAGCTCTTGCTTTTTTTTTTTTTTTTTTTTTTTCCAGCACTGGTAACACAGGGTGAATGTTCTATGGTGACTTCCCATTGAAACACTCATGGCAGAAATGTCTGGGACTGTCAGTCTGTACTCAAAAACACAAAGGATCCAATTGGTCCTGTAGCCCTATTTCTTGCAGCATTCTGAGATGTTCAAGTGAGTATGCTGTCATTTGTAAGTCATACATTGGATTATTCCAGGCCTTAACAGGCTACAGCATCGTGACTCGAGTTCAAGTAGTCTTGCATGAACACCAAATCATCTGAAAAGCCCTGAGGAAATGAGGCTGCAAGCATGCTTCACCATCAGTGACACAGCAACATTTTTCAACAGTGTTCTGGATATTCTCAATGAGATATATTGAGTGTCAATGAGTGATACACTGTGAGTCAAACATTAAGATGCACTGAGACGCAAGTGTCAACGTAGCCTCCCCTGACTCCCCTCCTCCTCCCCCAGTTGTGTTTAGATACTTCATACACTTTCTGAAGAATTTTCATGTATATAATCCTTCCAACCCTCTACTGAAGTACAGACAACACTCTGGTGTTGTTTCCTCATCTGCAGTCTGACTCTACTGCAACCTTCTCTCTGTTCTAGTTCCAAGGTACTCTCTACTCACTCACAATCATTTTAGGAGTAACCAACTTTCACTAAAGAAGCTTGTTAAGTATAAAAGCATTTGAGCTCCAGGCAGGACTCTGAATACTTAAATTTGATGCATCATTTCAAACTCTCTCGTCATGTTTCAGTGGAGCTGGGTGCTGGTTCTTTAGATGTTTCTGCTTTTCATATCTCTATGGACATTTCTGCTAACTCAGCTCATAGTATAGTAAGGACCTGGTTTTGTGGGCATGACCTGATGTACAAAGAGACTTGTTGAAATAAGCCAATAACAGTTTGTGGATTATTACCTGTTATTAGTATTAGTTCATATTGGATCCCATGATGTGCAAATTGTGTTTTACAGGGTGATATTTCACTGCTGCTTGAAGTGCTGTGCAACATGTGATAACAAATGTTTTAGTTAAAAGGGAGTGAAGTATATTTCAAATACAAACTCTAAATCACATTTCTTACTCAGGGTTTCTGGATTTGAAAGAACCAGGTATACATAGCGAAGATCTATGTACTCTGCACAGACGTTATTTCTACAAACCAGAAAGGAACTACTGAGAGCAAACCAATATACTATTACACCAAAATTAGTTCAACTTCTCTGAAATAATTAATATATAACTATAGCCACGGTCTAGGTGGCAAAGATATGTGATCAATAAATCGAATGGGTTAATGGTGATTTCTTAATTGGATTCTGAAACCACGAAATGAATACATCAGCTAATCACATCAAATCATGAATTTAACACAGAGGGAATTACTATTCATCAATCCTCTACCAAAAGATTTAAAGTGATGGCTATTTGTCTTTGATCTGAAACTGCACTCCAGTTTACTGCATGCCTGCCAGTCATGGATTTTCAACAGAATTGCATCCTCTTTGGCCAGCCTAGTTGACATGAAACCATACGTAAGTTCTATATGAACATGAGAAAAAACCTATTTTGAGGATGACAAAGCGCTGGAACAAGCCTCCCAGAGAGGTTGTGGACTCTCCTTTTTTGGAGATATTCAAAACCTGCCTGGTCTCCTTCCTATGTACTCTACTCTTGGGGACCTGCTGTATAGCACGAATGTTGGTCTAGATGATTTCCTATGATTCTATGTTGCAGGACTGAATTATTATACTGACATAGCCAATTATTAGTGTCTTCAATTCCCAGCCACTCCAAAGTGAACTGGAGATACTTTCCTGTTTAACAGGACTGATAAACCATGAGAATGAGTCTCTTAAAAATGGACTCAGTGGGCCTGAACTGCAGATAGCTTTGAGGATGCTCTTTTCTCCTTTCTTTGGTTAATAGTTAGACATTATAGGCAGCATTAACTTCATTCTAAATGGCCCAGCATCTTTGAAGCTGTAAGTCACAGATGACCCACTGTTCTCCATTCTCAACACAAACAGCACCATAGCAACTCTTAAAAAAAAAAAAAAAAAAAAAAAAAAAAAAAAAAAAAGTGAGAAAAAACAACAACAAATACTAATTTTCACAAATCTCTTAACTACTGTCTGATCACTGCACCCTGAGAAGATTTGTGAGGTACATCTGAACTGCCTGAGAAGGAAGCCTTGTCTGGACTACCTGAGAATACATGTTGCCCTCATTTTTTTCAGTAAGTGTAATTTAATTTATGAAAATGTAAGTTTATCCAGATACATTTGGATAGGAATTATTCCGATTCAACTGCACATAAGTTGGAATAACACCTAATAAAAGGAAATCTTTCCTGCCTATTTCAAGTAAACTAACACTCACTGGCTAACACAAATAGGAATTTAATGTAGTTTCCTGAATTGGCTACATATTTCTTAACTTCAATATTTGCCTACAATAGCAACAGCTATACTGACAAATGTTAGAGGCTTTGGCTTTGTTGTTGTTGTTGTTGTTGTTGTTGTTTGTTTTTCTCAGTAATAAGCTGCACAATGAAGCAGAGATGTGAGATTTCTAACTGCATACTATATTATGTCTTCATATCAGTTGGCAAGTTACATTGAATATCCTCCTAAATTTCCACATCAGATCATGATGCCATTTTCTACAGAGTTTAGTACTGCTGGAAACAACTTTATTTCCAAGTCTTCTAAATAAACTCTTTGTTTCCATCATTCAG
Organism: Excalfactoria chinensis; assembly: GCF_039878825.1. NCBI lineage: Eukaryota > Metazoa > Chordata > Aves > Galliformes > Phasianidae > Excalfactoria > Excalfactoria chinensis. The sequence goes on along the minus strand of NC_092829.1, from coordinate 33,328,071 downwards.
ACATTTTTTTGGGAAGAGAGGTAGGCTTATGGCTGGAGAAGGGTATGAAGGGATACTCCCCATACATGATGCTACTGGAGCTAGAGGGCAGCGCAATCCCTTTCAACCACTGTAATTCAAACTCATGTTAACCCCTTCATTATTTAATAGTGTATTCATCTTCAAGCACACCTACTGAGAAAATGTATTATCTCTATTCTCAGCAAGTACTTTCACAACACATACAGAGCCTTTCTGAGCTAAGGCCCTTATTTTATAGAACTTCATATTGTGACCATCTAAGAATGTATTTATTTACATACCCTAACATCCACTGCATTTGTCTCCTCATTTTATGGTTTCTTTTTCTTGCTAATGTAACTGCTTTCTAAAACACTGCTTCCATGTCAATCTAGTTTTTGTGACAATGCTAGCACAAAGAATAGCAGGTGTTGTTTAGCTACTCCAAGTCAATTAATTTTTGCTGGCATGCTGCAGAACATCATTCCATATTTGTCTACTTCACATCTGACAAGAATCAACATCAATGTTCACACTTTGCAGTGATCTGGCACTCGGCATTTTGGTGCACCTTAATGGCTGACACAATTCCAATATGTACTTTATCACCTACAGGATAGTTGGAAGCACAGAAACACTAACTGTCAAATCTACCAACATTTTGGATTAATCCCTCAGTCCTTTACCTGGCCAACACAGGCACAAAACTTCAACTGATAAAAAGGAGCCACAGTTGATATTTTTATTCTCAAAAGACAGTGATATATATCAGATGACCACAAGGGTATAGATGAGTAATAAAATAACCACAATGCAGAAATAAAAGAAGTGAATGGCTGTTCTCTAACACAGAGAAGAAAGAGAACCTGAGGTCATTCAGCTAGGTTAGAAGTATCAAATTATTAACAGATATCCAATGAACCAGTAACTGGTGTATCTGTCTCTGTAATTAGCTCCTGGGGTACCCACTTCCCAGAGCACTCCAGGTCTGAGATAAGCTACTGTGAGATTATAAATCTGCTCAGGAAGGGTAGGCTGTGTATGAGAAAAGGGGTGAATGAGAAGCATGCTATGTTACACCATTCGTACCTCAGTTCTGCAGGATTTGAAGGCACACAGATTAGAATATTAAACAGAATATAAAAAGGGAATCAATACACAGCCATTTACTAGACAGAGACCGTAAGGTTCTCAATAACTATAGTGAAAAGTTAAATTGTTCCATTAACAGTAGATTCTGTATTGAAGAGAGAGAAAAAAAAAAAAAAAAAAAAAAAAGACTACAGTACATGTATGCCATATAACAGTGTAAGAGCATTACCTTCTCAGGCATAATAAGAAATTTAAAATCAGGAATGCTGGACAAATGGAGTCCAAAAGTCCCTTATAAACTGGGCGGTGGTACCTCTGCCCTAACATTCATTTTAGAAAGCACTGAAACACAAAAAGCCTCTGAGGATGAAAAGACAGTGAGCATTTTGTGGACGTTTAAAAAATAGTAAAAGGGGAAAGAAATGTCACGCTGAATTCTGATTGCAATCTTGAGCAAATAATGCAAAACTGCACTTAATTTAACTAAGTACAGAAATACAGTTTAGAAGACTACTTTTCATGTGGTAGAGCCCTGAACCCACCTGACTCTTTGGAGACAATAATGGTTTCATCCATATAAAAATCCCCTACAATTGATGACCTCTTTAAAAACCAACTGTAAAATACACCTGCAGCAGGTGATTTTCCAATGAAAATCACAGGTAAATCTAGATAACCCGATTACACAAGGGCATACTCCATCAGCTTTCCAAAACATAGTAGAAAGTTTATTTAAAGATCTTCCTTTTTGCTAAGCCTTGCTAAATGCATCCTTCTTTCATAGACTTTTCTTTTAAATCATTTATTAGTTTATTTGTTGGTACTGCATACTCCACTGCATGACACAGATATTAAAGAACACAGGAGGTCTCCAGGGAACAGACCAGGGAATGTTAGCTCAGCAAGCTCCTGTTTTTTTCAGGGACATTCAGCTGATGCGCATGCAATAAAAAAAGAACAGTAAACTTCAGGTTTTGTCAGGGATCTTCTAAGTCTGTCTACAGACAGCAGATTACTGAACACAATCTTGGCACTTTCTGTTTCTTCTCTGAAAGAACTGTTTCCACATTTACATCAAACTGACCTGATGACTGATGTTCACATACTCTTACATACTACCTGTACTCTTACATACTACCTGTATATATATAGGTATAATGTCTTAATAGATGTGCCACTGACTTTATTATTAGTGAAATGCAACCCATACCTACCCTGCAAACTCCCTTCTGGCACCACAAAGACATGTCTCATTCTACTATTCACATAAACCATAACTATTTCAATTTTTATTCAGATTTTCAGCTAGTGGATCAGATTTACACAGTTGAATTAGGGCTTGTAATCTTGAGGCTTTCTCTTGTTAGAGCAAACCATCTCTCTCAAATTATATTTTCATATGAGACCATGAATATGGGAATTTTTTGCTCAACTTCATCTAGCAGTATGCCTACCACCAAGAGCATTGGCAGCAGCAATGTGAAGCAGCATGGAAGATTCCATCTTCTATAATTTCTCTTCAGTACCGCCAGGAAAATATGGAAGTACAGCCACAAGTCTCTCAATAGCTGCCAAATTCCTTTCCAGAAGGAGAGATTCCAATTTTTTCATGCCAAAACTTAATTTTCATAGGCAGAAGTTGTGAAAAAGTAGAGTGCACAAGAGTACTGTTAGAAGATTAAACTATTCCTTGCCATAAAGTGTCTGGTAAATAAAGTGGGATTTATGATTTCAGCCACCTAAGACTTGGGTGTTAAAGAGAGAAAAGCATGATAGGAGGAGCCTAGAAGACAAACTTAAGGTGATCACCTACTAAATGACGCAAATCGGCCAAGAGGAATCCAATCACAAGTGCCACTATTTGAATTATTTTGCTACTAGCTTATTTCATACCTCGGAACACTTGCCAAAAAAACTCTGACACTGTAGTAATAAAGTGCTGTATGCATCTACACTTTTGACTAAAACAGGATGGAGCAAAATGTAAGATAGACCTTCTGGCATTATCCCTTTCATTCTTGATGACCAAGAACTTCAACTAAATTCCACGCTGTATTATAAACACACACTTTGATACTGGGGGTTTACAATGCCAGTGCCCAAGCTGCTCTCTCAAAAAAGAGTTCACTGGAAGTGACAGCAAAGGGGAAATTAACAAATCCGGGAGAGCTCCCATAACATCCACTGAACTATGATTGGGTTGATCAATAGGTTAACTGCAGCAAAAAGTGTTTCCAGGTAACCTGCTTTGTCCCCTAACTACTGCCCACAACACTCCCACTTACTGCATGAAGAAAAGGAGGTGGAAATGATGTGAAGGAAGAGACAAGCCAAAATCACAAAACCCAGTAATAATAATCAACTGAGAAGTAAAAATGCAAATGCTAACCACATAAGCATAAGCTAAAAATCAGTAGAATATAGATTCCTCAAATCAGATATATATGATGATTAAGTGCACACACTTGCAAGTTTGCAGATGACACCAAGATGTGTGGTGTGATTATACGTCCAAGGGACTGAATGTCATCTAGAGAGACCTAGACAGGCTCTAGCAGTGGGTCCAGAAGAACCTCATGAGGTCAAGCTAATCCAAGTGCAAAGTCTTGCACCTGGGTCAAGCCAACCCCCACTAACAATACAAGTTGAGAGATGAAAGAAAAATTATCCAAGGGATGGATCCATGAGGACAGGCTGAGAGCTGGTGCTGCTCAGCCTGGAAAAGGGAGACCTGAGAGCATCCTTTAAATATATAAAGCGGGGCTATAAGAAAGAACTGGACAGATTCTCTAGCAAGGCTGTGATGACAGGACATGGGGAAATGATTTCAAACAAAAAGAGGGGAGATTCAGATTACATATAAGGAAGAAGGGTTTTATAGTAAGGGTAGTGAAGCAAAGGAATGGGTGGCCTGGAGAGGTAATGGATATACCACTACAGGAGACGCTCAAGGACAGGCTGGCTGGGGCTCTGAGCAATTTGATCTAGTTGTACATGTCTCTGTTCATTGCAATGAGTTAGACTAGATGACCTTTAAAGGTCCCTTACAACTAAATAATTCTATGAGTCTGTAGGATGACAAGAACTGTTAGAAAAAATAGTGAAATACTGGGGACTTTGAGAAGAAAAAAAAGAAGACTGGAGTATTTATCAGGAAATCAAACCATGCAGTGTTAGGATGCTAACTCCAATCACAGAATCAATATAAACAGTTTTCTTAATAACAAGACAATAAGTACAGATCTCCAATGATATGCTGAACAATAAAGAGTGATATTTTCAATGCTTACTACTTCAGATGATCATGAGAGCCAAGCATTTGGCAGGAGACAAATCCGGGCAGCCTCCTAAGATCTGCAGGTTCTTTTATGGAAAGGATTATGAATACACTTATTGACACTACTGAGTATTTGCCACCTGCAAGATGACTCTCCAATATGAATACTTTCACTTGCAGCCAGCACAGTGTAAGAGGTGCAAACTACAGTTGCAAGGAATGAAATTGGTGTAAGAGATTCTCAGTGGGTAGGAGAGCCCTGGTATTGAGCACTTCCTGAATGGACTAACTGCCAGGGATAAGTTAGGCATCCTTATGGCTATTTGGCAAATTGTTTCCTTCTTCTCAAATACACTTCTGTCACTTGTGCCAACATTTGAACTTTACTTTTGAATCCAAAAACATCATCTTTGGGTTGAAAAAAACATGACACAGATTTTGCTCATGGCCTGGAACAGCATAAGCATGATTTATGCAAAGTTCCAATCCACTTTTGGTAGGAAATAAACCTTGTGAACAGAAGAATGGTCACTTCAATTTTTTTTTATTTGCTTCCTTACCAGTAAGGAAACATAAAAGAAAGTGGGGATGATATTTGGATAATCCCATTGCTATCTGAAAACACAAGACAGAAGACAGTCAGTTATGTTGTAATTAATGATTATATTTAGGATAGTTCCTAATCTTGACTTTTATTTTACAATTGTTTTGGGCCTTCCAAAGTGCAAGTGCAGTTGAGAGACAAGGTCCACATTTCCCAGCTGGAAAGCAGATAAAAGGAAACTTACTTCCAGAGGAAGTACTTAAATATAACAATCCTTTCCCTCAAAGGACCACTTCAGGCTCAATGCCAAAATGGTAAGGATGACATTAGAATTTGTTTCCCACCAGGAAAGAAAGTTTCTCATTACAGTAAGGGTGAGCTTCAAGGTTTAACAACTCTGAATACCCAAAAAGCTGTACTTTCAAAATACCCCTCAACTCTCATATCCATAAACGTTATAGATGGAAATAGGTAGCACAAAACTTAAATATCTGATTGCTAGATTATACAAGCACTGATCTGATCATGGATAAATTGATTTAACATAATGAACAAAATGGTGCCTGAAAGAAAATGGCTGGGAACGGTTTCTCTCACCAGTTCTGAGTTCCTGAAAAACAGTGGTTGCTGGAGTCCAGACCTGTTCCACCATCAGTTCGTGGTGAGACCTTCTTAAGTACTACAGTCTTTTGGAATCATGTGAAGAGCACCTCCCTTCTGGAAGTGATTGGTGGGAAAGTGGTGGGAGACCTTTCAACAATAACTCACTTCATCTAGGCCTTTATCAGACAGCTATGAATGATGCTATGTATGTACCAGGAGTTTCTTCAGTGGCAATGAGACACTCCAGATCAGTCTGCACACAGGAGAAAAATGAGGTTTCTCCTCCTCAACCCCCAGATGAGATAGTCAAGATGAACAGCAGACCGAGCCCTAACTCTTTTCTCCCAGGACAGCAGCCAGCTCATATAAGCCAACACAATGAGGGAAAAAAACACCATGATGTCAAAAGCTCATGCCTTTTTCTTTTCTGTTGGCCCCCAGTAACTGCCTGAATCACAGCAAGTCCTAAATGAAGCCTGGCTTTGCGTGCAGTATATCAGTGTGGAGTCCCTTACATAAGGCAGCTTGCAAAGTGATTAAATACATAAAATGCCTCACAGTGGCACATACCTTTCAACAGTTAATGTGATTCTACATAATCCCTACACTTTTAGCATGTACTCTTTCAAGACAGAAATCTGTTACCAGGCCATACATTGGTTACTTGATTCATGATTCTCGCCAAATATGGAACCATCTTCCATACAAGAGCCCTGGTCTATGACTCTGAAGAAGGGCTGCAGTTGATGCCAGTGAAGGTGGACAAACACCTACCAGCATCTCCCCAGCTTTGTCCTATCAGCTCTAGGCAAGAGTCAAACAACTTTCAAACTTCCTCCTCATAGCCTCAGCTAGAAATTACTGTCAGCAACATCAACTTTGCCAGTAAGCATGGGGAACCTGCCAGTTCCAGCTGAGCTTCCCATATAGGATTCCTCACAGCCGAGCCTCTCAGCACCAGCTGGACTCCAGGAGAGGAAAGTGGTCAAACAAGTACAGTGAGGAGGCTAAGAAGGTGGAATGTGACACCAAGCACAATTTTAAGTAGGATATTTAGTTTGGTAGTCAAGATTTCAAATATCTTATTTGTATCATTGCTACCAATCTCAGCTGCTGTAAGCAGTGCTCACCTGCAAATTGCATTCACTGAGTAATGGTTGCTCTGTTCTTTGCAAACACTTGTTCTCTCTTTATGCATATGAAAATCAGTGCTTTGGATATAAAGGCATAAAGACATCATGCCACATGTAAAAGAAGTAGAAAGACAAGAGCTATACACTTCCTAGAAGACTTCAAGATCACAGCGCATTCTTTCACTGACTTCCGCCTGCCAGGTGCCCCTGCTGTCTGTGTGGCAGAGATACCAAGCCACAGGAAGAAGAACCACATGCAGCAGTAGAGCCAACAAGGTGCAGGGCGTTCATGGGAGGCAAAAGAGTCAGAAAGATTCTAGGACTCACAAAAAGCAAATTTCACTCAAAAGATCTGATGATCTTCAATACACAGATCTGTCAAAAAAAATGAAGGAGATGGAGAAAGAGAACCTGATTACCGTACTTCAGTTAGCATTCACAAAATGTGTCACTTTTTAACAGTATCAGTGTTTAGTTGTATCTAGAAACACAACAGGAGCTATAGCTCTTCTCTCACCCTTCCCCATGTGAAAATATAGTCATACACTCTTACCCAAATGAAAAAGTTGACACCATATCACAAATGACCAAGCTGTCATGCAGAATATCAATCATCTTGCCAGAAAAACAAGAGATTTCACATCTAATCATCAGTGCTGTGCCTTCTCAGGAACAGATAAGGATACATTATAGAAAAGCAATAAAAATGTACACCTTTAAGGAGAAAGATTTTATTTCCTCTACCAATACTGTCCAGAAGCTCTTATCAGTAACTAACATTCACCGTGAAAGAATAAATATGATTATTTTTTTCCAAAACAACACATATAAATTTCCACTGAAAGTGAGTTATAGATTCTCCTTTGTTACACTTCATTAAAAAAGGTCTAATAAATAAAAATAATTCTGTACACTTAAATGAATCTCAAGGAACTAGAACATACTGTTGTATGTCTCATCACATCTGAATAAGGGAGATAAAACAGGCAAAGCAAGACAAGGATTAAGGCACCAAGACTACGTCATCTTCCCTAGACCATACAGAAAGCTGCTGGCAGAACCAGAAATTAACCCTAGGAAAGCTGAGTTCCTTGCCACCCTGAATAATGACTTAGATAGCACAACCTCCCAGTCCACTCTGCCTAACATAGTCACATTTAAAAATAAATAAATATTTTAAATAATTATATACATATACATATAAAAGGATTTATTCTGTACATTTGCTTTTAGTAATACATTAGGACAATTGAAAGAATGACAAATGTATCCAGCGCTGCCAGTGCTTATAATTCTATTCTGAATTGTGTTCTTTACAGTGTTTTTCTTAAACATGTAGTTTCTGGAGCCATATAATGACATGAAAATTACAGCAACAAAAATTGCTTAATAGTTACCCAGGATAGGAAACACGAACTGGAAAGACTCAGAAACCAGATGGCTCATAAATATGTTTGTTTTAATTTGATGATTTTTAACCCTGTCTTGTGATGTGAGACATGAGTTTGTAGACTTTAGGTATCAGAAAACCTGCTCATGCTATACGTTTACCCTTTGCCAAACTCAAAAAGGCTAAAGGCAAAGCAGTTTCAGCTGTTGCTTTATCAGCTTTGTTCTTTGTTCCTTTGTGAGGACGCACTTAAGAGTGTTCTTAACAACAGTTAAGCACCCCCCCCCCCTTTTTTTTTTTAAACCAAGGGGAGTATTTCTGTGCATACTAAAGCATATTAAACATACTGTGCATACAATTTAAGCCAGGGCCCCAAACTATCTTACTGCCTCCCTTTTCCATTACAAATGTAAACCCCAGCTCTGCATTTCAGAGCAGGGTCAGTCTTATCCCCAACTGTTTCAACATATCTCTTCTGTTGACAGTCTGAACAAGGCTTTAGTCAGAGCTTATTTCATTTGAAAGGCTAAGGGGTGACATGAACACCACATGACAACATGATGCACCTCGCATTCTTCATCATTATTCCCATAGCACTGGTGATTGGATCCGGACTGCACAACAGAATGGTGTGTCCCATAAAATCATTAACATTTTTGATAACTGAAAAGCTAACAAGGTTGAAAAATAAGAATTTCTCATTAGCAGAACAAGAGAGTTGATAACAATGCTTTCATAGTTAGTAAAACAAGACTGTATGTATTTTCATAGTGGTAGCAATTCACAAAGGGATTGTCACCTCAATGGCACATACGCAACAAGGCTGACGTCTAACACTTGCTTCCTTGCAACAGAATGGAAAGCTGGCGTCATTAAACAAAGTCTGTATTCATACTGTCTAATTTCAGGTACCTAACCCCATTCGTTTCTTTTACAAGAGACTTACTATAATGACTGAGGGGAGAAATTCTGGAGAGAAAACAAAGGAAAGCAGAAACCCAGCTTATGTTTCCCAAAGCCACCTCATTTTGGATGACTCTATCAATGTGAAAGAGAGACTGTTCACAGCAAAGCCCTTTATTTATTTATTTTGCACAGATTTTCAAGTCCTAAAATATGTAAAGAACTCTCCATCAGGAAAAAAAAAAAAAAAAAAAAAAAAAAAAGAAAAAAGAATGCTGCTTTTTCCCTTTCATTAATCTTCATGAGTACATATATGCAAAGAAGGTACAAAAGAGAGGAAAAAACATCTGGAAATTAGAAAGGTAGAGGGAGAAATAAAAAAAAGCTGTGCCTTACCAGAAACTTATCAGCATATCAAAAATGAAAATAGCTTTTAGAGGGGAAGCAAAGTGCTTGTGTTCAATCAGAGGAAATAAACTATAGTTTCAGATGAGGTGAAAATAGCTGGATTTGAAAAAGTCTCTTGCTTTTCTGTTCTGAATAGCCAGAATCCAAGCTCTTTGGAAGCAAGAAAATAAAAGCCAACTTAGTTTATTCACCACCCTTTGCTTATCATTAATTCACAAGGCTATTTTTGTAGATTTTACTGACTTTCAAATTTCTTCTCTGAAACCGCAACAGAGTGAAAAACACAATCTGTCAAACTCTGAAAAAGTTTAAACTCTGCTAATAGCTTGACAGATCTTGAAAGGGCAGAAGGCATGTGGGACTTCAGGAAATTTGAAAGAAAAAAAAAAAGGCAATAGTTGGTATTCTCTGATCAATATACTTAAACTCCAATACTAGAACTTGTAAGAACTAGAAAGTTTACTGTCTCATTAAAACCCAGGATGAACTGCTAGCCTGTACGGGGTTAAAGAACGCTTCTTTCTGAGATTTTAAATGCTATTCAGGCTCCTGTAGTGACTGTAAACACAGAAAACACTCCTGTTGTGAATTACAGGCTTTAAAAGTGTTGCTAACGTAAAGAAATCTGGATTCCAGCATATATCCAGTACACACCAAAAGTCATAGAGCAAACTCCAAAAAGATGTTAAAGGCCAAGGAAATTTCACAGCAGTGTACCCTTAGCTGAAGAGAAATTGGTAAATCTGTATTAACAACTTAGAGCCCAGTAGGAAAAATATAAAAACAAACCACAGATACTCAGAAAATGAAAATTATAGTTAAATGTAACAACAGAAAACTCCAAAAGATCATGACATGTAAAGTATTAAAAGTGCATAAGAATAATCATTTAGGCTTCTTACATTATCTAAAACATTAGTCAAGGGACCAGGTTCTGAAAGATCATCAAATGAACTATACAATAATGCAAATGATTTTTTAGTTCGGTTCCACTCTGAATTCAGATGTGCTTGAGACTGCTTAGTTCAGGCTGACAGCTGCTAACCAGTTTGTTTTGGTAATGCCAGACCACACTGGTTAGGCTCATCATCTCCTCCAGAACAGATCTCTTACCTTCTGCTCCCTGCCTGCCCTGAACATTTCCTGTCCTCTACCCAAGGCTTCCTCCTGCCTCCCCAGGGCCAGCTGTTACAAGGGGAACAAATAATTACTGCACCGCGTAAAGGAGTGGGAGTTAAGCTCCTCAAGTCTTCCTTCTTCTGCACACATAACATTGCAGAAATACATAAGCACATCTACACAAGCAGGGGTATTGGCACAACTGCCAAAAGCCAGCTGAGGGGTCCAGCAGATATTTACAGAGCACTCTTGGGACAGCTTGAATTCAAAATATTGCCCATCGTCTCCCAGCAGAGCACTCAGAGTTCACCCTCAGCACACAGGGAAAGGTCTAGGTCACATCTGCAGAGTGGTTTGAACCAAGTCTGCATTGCTGTGTGGACACAAGAGATTGTGAGGGTCTTCTGGCAAAGCAGAGGAAGAAGCTGAATGCAAATCGGTCCAGAACCTCATTGAGTTTGAGGCTGCACCTGTGCTGACAGCATCTCTGCTGTAGGAAGCAAGGTCTCAGTGAATTGTGAATCTGAACCAGGAACCTGTTAGATTCATTTCATATTTGGGTTCTAACAAGAATTCAGCTACTGAGTTGGTTCTGATTCAAGGGGAAAAAGTTCCAGTTTGGGTTTTGTTTGGCTCCTGGATAATACAAAATCTCATTATGACAATGCAGGAATAGAAGCTTCTTGCTATCTTCTGTGCTCCAAATCACAATCAAATCCCTCCATTTCACTGTCTAGGATGGCTGTCAATCAATTGCTTTATCATTCCTGTATTTTGAATATATAAATGTATACCCCTATAAACACAGACACAGTGGAGAGGTGTAGATACTTTAACGCAAGAAAATTTGGCTGCCTACATACAAGCACATGCTGTAATACACACTGAATAAGAAAAGCCCTAAGTGAGCAACTGAAATGTACGAATAAATACATAATTCTTGGCTAATGTGCCAAAGCTTATGGGATTTCAGAAACCAATTAGCTGGAAATCTGTGATGTCTTATTAACAGACATGGCTCTCCTATCAGAAAGGGCAAAGTTAAAATGAGTTGCAAGGATACATCTGTGCTTTCTGGAAAGACTTCATCTTTTTATTCTATACATCAGTCTCTTTCTCGACTACCTTCATCTCTGAGAAGCCGCTATGTCAATAGGTGTCTCTTTCTTCTTCTTTTAAGTTCAGACAATGCTATTCTCAGGGAATTTCTTGTAAAGCCATTTAGAAATGCTAACAAGTTTTGCATTGACAAGAGGAAGGAAATACTGTACATATGTATGTATGGTATATGTACACTCATGTAAAATTTTACATTTTCCCAGCCAGCTTTATCTTAAGGAGCACACAGTGAAAAACAAACTGAGTCCTAAAGAAATAAAACCTGGCCTGTGGGTGAGCATCTCGCTAAAATTCTGAGTTCTGTATTTCCTCAGTATATGTTGGCAGAGCTGTCTTTTCAGTGGACTGAATGGTTTCCTTTCATGCCTTTTTGTTTTCATTATTCCTCAAAAGCCCATCATTTGTGCTGGTATCATATATGCTAGAAGCAGCAGCGTTGTGGAGGTACAGCACCTCAAGGAAAACACTTAGATACAGCATATCTCAGGGATGCAAAATGCTCCAGGGAGATGCTGCCATGGCTTGGGAGCTGCAGTCTTTTAGGCCATTCAAAACCTGAGCAGGCCCTGATGCTATTTCCATTTGCTCCATTGCGAAGGGTCCGTAGGCTGATGTCCCTTCTGCACATCAGGCCTAAAAAGGAAGGAACCTCGCACCTTCCAGATACAGCCACTCTGACCTCTAAAGCTGCTGAATAAGGCACAGTCTGAACCACATAAAAGGCAAATAAGAGTTGCTGCTGTGCACACATGAAAAACAGGTATGATTCGTCACCTCTTACACATGATCTTACTTCTCCCTATTCACTCAGCGCTTTTGTCAGACCAGATGTAACTCATCTCTCATCAAACACCTCAGCTCACTATTTCTCCAAGCTGGCTTGCTCTCATAACTGCCATGGGTGTTGCCCTTGTGTGCACAGATATAGGGGCCCTGCTGATGGCAAGCCACATCGAAGCACTGGGTTTATTATAATCCAGGAGCGAAGCAGTAGAGCAATTATATTGGAATGAGAGGAAGAGGAATTGTGAGAGGAAGAACTGATGCTGAGAGACAGGAAAAGACTATAAGCTTGATCCAATTAATTAACATAATTAATGTCATTATTTTCCTCCTCTGATTTAAGCATTCAGTACAGAAATCATGCTTACTTGTAAGAGTCTCAGATAAAAGTCTCCAGACACAGAAGAAATGTTCTACTGCTGCAACTGTGCTCACATAGAGATCTATCAATTTGCATTAGCTAAGAAACCCACGAATTCCTTCCTCTCCATTTACTTCTGGAAAGAGCTCACCTGCCTCTCCTCTCAGCAGCTGCTTTGTGCACTGCTTTCACTAATTGTTTGCAAAAAATTCAGGTTATCTTTGTTCCTTTATATTTCTGAGGAATTTGATTCAATAACAAGCTACTAACACCATCACCAGCCCTGTGTGTATACACAGCAATGAGCGCCAGCCGGAGGACAACAACCTGCATACACAAATCCAGGTACAAATTGTTATGTGCGATTCCAAGGTAACTGAGCAGCTTTAATACTGCATGTTCCAAGTTACTGGCAAACCCAAAGAGTTAAAAAAGAAATCAAAACCTTCATAGACCAATCTGAAAACACGTCAAGTGTTTCATCAGTCTACAAACTGCCCATTTCAGGAAGCGCTGAACTATAGTATTTCAAGTCAAAACTAAACATGTAATATTAAATCTTGTGTTATTTTTTTTTAATAAAGGTTCCACATTTTTTTGATAGAAAGCTTATTTAAATAAAAATTTAAATTAAAAATCCATGAAAAAGGTTTGACTCGATTGAATTTCCCCAACATGCACTAAGTCGTACACATGCAAAACATCCATATATAACAGCTTAAAACACAGACCCAGATTTTAAAAGGCATTTTAGTCTTACCACGTCAGCATTTTTCACTGAAATTAACTAAAGAATAAAAATCATCTCCATTCTAGTCACATGTACACCATAGATGCACTTTTACACACTAGCACCATCAGTGCACACCCAACCATACAAACAGGCTGATAACATGGGCCCTCTGTATCTTCCACATGAGCTCTGGGGGTGGGAGAGGAATGTTTTTGAACTATCACTAAAGTGAGGCTTCCTTTTCTCTAACTTTGATCTTATGGACTAATTAGGAACTGTGAAGTTATGGTAATTCTGACAGAAAGATGGACTTCTATTGCCAATCACAAGACACTGTCTTCATCTTTAAAGTGACAGTACACACATCTCACTACAAGATTTCTTCCTCTTTCACTTCAGTCCTTTCTCTTGACATAGTTTACAAATCTCCATTACTTGTCTTCACGTGCTCCCTTACTATTGGACTCTCATCTATTGCCTACCATTTTTCACATTTCATTTGTATTTCAAAGGATCTTTAACACTGCAGTGTTTGTGACTTCAAAATATAACTGTCTTTATGATTTTAGTGCTTGAATGTCAGTGACAGTTCCTGGAATTACATATCCGGCCTGGGCACAGCATCTGTAGATACACTTTCATTTGCATAATAAAGAACCATAAAGTTATCTCCCAAGTTAAATCTATCATTTGATGCTATTCTGGTTGGAACCATCAATGAAAATACTGACAGTATGACTGTTACTGTATGCTACTTTAATGCAGCACAGATAGGCACAAGGAGAAATAAAAAGAGCTCTTCCACAAGGAAGTAGAAGAGAATGCAGCCCCCTTCCACTCTTGCTATGATCTTCTCTACTGAAAGGGATACTCAAATCATTAAAGGTTTACTTTAAGGTCCATAAATCTGTTCTCAGCTGGTTTATGACAAAATGAAGTATTTCTGTATAGTACCTTCATTCATGCGTGGATTTACTAAACTTAAACCAGTTTGTACACACTATATAAAACAGGCCAGCTCAGTTTTAAGAGGTAGAGAGACCCATGGGGAGGGGGGAGAGAACTTTCTGGACTTCTGAAAAGAATTTGCAGGAGAAATACAAGAGACAGGTAAGAGCCGGGCATGGAGTATTCACCACTGCCATGCTGTGATTACACACACTCACAACCCTTTAACTGTGCTGGCCACCTTACTCCTCAACCTGCCTGTCAGCCTCTCCATAACCACAGCTACTTCTCAGGCTGAAACTAAACATCAAATATCCTATCCCCTGACAGCTCTAATACAACTATTAGAAAGGGCTACACAAAGAGAAACTGGACAAAATGCCTCTACTAATATTACCTCAGAAACTGTGGTTATGATCCAATAGCTAAAGTTCTGAGCCAACAACATAACCTGAGTACACCTCAGTAAAGGGTTTGAGATTTGCCAGAAGTGTATGTTGTGCTGTAATTTTGCAAATAGCTTGCAATCCACACCCAGAGGCAAGAATACGTAATCTGGCCAAGCACAACCCTGTTTTTTGTTGTTGTTTGTTTGTTTGACAGAAATGAGGACTGACCTTCCCCCTTCCATCAAGCTCAGGTAATCAAAGGAGAATCAGTCTGTATGAAGACAAAACAATTCATACAGTGGCTTTGTTTACTTACTTCCATGCCACTTTCCAAGACCTGAGGTTAGAGTCCTACCTCAGCCTCAGAATGACTGTGAAGTTGCCCTGACACTGAACAACGCACATTGGTACACTCAATCCTTTTCTGGTTGTCGTGCTGTTGGCTGTTTTAGGTGTCTGGTTTCATCTCTGTTTTTCCTGTTTTCTCTATCTTTCTGCACATTCTTGTAGAGTCTTGATTTCTACTCATCAAAATGAGTTCTGACCTCCTCTGCTGTTACAGCATGCCTAATATTTTCAGTGGATTTGAACTCTTCATTACCCTAAAAGCTCATCAGAAAGATGTATGCCAGCCAGCAAAACAAAATGAACAAAAGCAGACCTGTAAATTCCCTCATTACCAGGACTGTAGGCTTTCCAAAGAAAGAAGGAAATATAAAGCCACTCTACAGATCTATTCTGGGAAAACTTCCTCAGTGGAAACACAAGTGGTTTTTAAAATCATTAACTGCAGAGCCTTAGAACTGACCATAATATCCCAGTGAGATGAGCCACCCTGATGTGAAGATCAGGATAGCAGCTACACAGTTAAATACTTAAGCATTCAAGCCTCTCCTCTGGTGACTGAGATTTTTTTGGCAGAATACTGGACAGAGATTGCAAAATGTACATTTGTTTTTATCTAGGTCTTTACTTGCACTTTTTTTTTTTTTTTTTTCTATTTTTTTCCTTAAAAATTAATCTCTGCTCTAACACAATCTTACTTCAAATTACTGACTTGGAGATAAAGCAAGTATAATGACTACTCCTTACACTAACCTTATTCACATGTTGAAAGTCACTATGCTAAAACACGTGTATGACACTTAGCAGCTCTTGATGAAATAGCATGACATATTAGCAGAAGCTGCAGGGGGACACAGATCTGCTTGCATGGAATGTACTTCCCCTGGGCCCTTTAGATGGTAAAGCTCTCTCCTCCCCATGGAAGTAACAGGACAGAAAAAGCCTGAAATCAAGGACTCTAAGCTATGCCTTGGCACTCAATTATAACTAAAACTAAATGGTGAAATCTGCTTAAAAATTTATGTCCTAGTATATCTTCATGTTAAAAAAAAAATAAAAGCAAAACAATATACATAGATGCTTAGCTTTTAGCACAAAATAGAGAAATCCTTACTGTATTAGCAAGAGGAAGCTGTAGCTCTGAACAACCTGTTTGTCTCATCTTGTCCACTGCCTGGAAGTAACATGATTTGTTGCACTGAAAAACACAGAAGTATCCCCTGATCCTCATCCAGAGATCAAAATGGTGTTCTTCTCCCTGCCCTGAGCTTACTATTGTAAGCTCAGTTCCCTGGGAAGTTCAGTATGTCCTGGTAAGGATTTGCAGATTTTTCTCTCCTAGTTTTCATACTACGATTTTTTTACCACAGTGCACATATAGTAAACACATTCCACTCCTGCCTTCTTTCTTCCATTGTCATTTATGTGCATTCTAACACTTTACAACTTCCCTCCTGTTACTGCTGCTTCCTTCCTGCTATCTCTCTCCTCTTTCCCTACAATGATTGCACTCCTCTTGCTGTGTTTCAGAACCAAAGCTGACCGACAAACTGAGCAGCACAAAGATTCCTTTCAAAACTCAGCCTGAGCACCACTGTCTAGGTAGGAGCTCATAACTCTTTTAAAGTCTAGATAGCCTCTGTTCCCTTTATCCATCCTCATCTCTTCTCCTTGGACAAATTCTTTTCCAAATAAACCTTTTCCTTTAAGCAACCTTTACTATTCCAGGAGCATTATTGCCCCTCATCTTTAGAGCACAGTCCCAAAGAAAGCAATCCTGTAGTCACAGAACCAAAATGGTACTGGGGGATAGCTGTTAATGTTATGCTGAACCTTTGTACAATGACAGAACCTATCTCCAGTGTAACAGCCCCAGTCAGCTCAAGCCCTTATTAAGCTACAGATCATCCATTCATTTCAGTGAACAAAATTTACTTAAAATCAATAACCACCAAGATTTATCTTCCCACATCACACACTTCATATACATTTGACACCATTATTCCCTACCTCTGACTTTCACAGTGCTCTGAAAATAACGCTTTACTTTTTTTAAAGGTAGAAGAGAATGGGCAAAGAAAAAAGTCAGAGTCCCCTGCGGGGAGAAGAGGGAGTTGGTACCACAGGTCGCGGGGGCAAAAAGAGCAAGTTACTCACCCACGGCGGTGACCCAGAGCCGCAGCGGTGCTGGGGCAGCAGGGCTCATGGCTGAGCGGAGCCGGGCGCTCGGGGCTGATGGGCAGGGGCCGTGCCCGGCTTGCAGCGGGCTCCGCGGGAGCTCTGAGGTTGGGCTCGGACTGCCTCGGAGGAGAATTCCCACCTCCTGCTCATGAAGGCTCGCATGGGTCCTAGAGCCCTCTCTTTCTTCCACCCTCCCTTTCACTCCTCCTCCCTTCTTTGCATGCCGCTCCTGCACGATCAGCAAATCCATAAGGAGGTTGCTTTAGACAGGCATTAGTATTCATTAGGAAAAGCTGAATTCAGCATCTCATTGGGCTGTTACCTTTTCTTAGTCTTGAAGCTGCCTCGACAAAGGTCTACACTGGGACAGAACTCAGTTGTACTTAAGATCACAGAAAGACATAAAATCACAGAAAGATAACAAAAATTCTCCCTAGACCAGAAAGTCCTGTCAGTGACTGCTGTGAAAAAGAAATGGGACTTCATTGCCCAGAGCTGATATATCCACCTTTCTTTCCTTACAGCCACTCATTCCTGAGTGAGGCAGCCTCACCTGGTGAGAAAAGTCACAGGGATCTGTGCTACAGGAAAGTGCCAGTGCCCTGCCTTCAAGCTTTCTGCATTCACCCTTCAATCACTGCATTTGTTAAACTCCTTTTTCCTCTGGCCCTTTAGCATCCCAATCACATTATTTTACCTTCAGTGTGTCCACCTGTTGGTTTTGTTGTTTTTGCTGTTGTTTTTCCTTCACAATGAAGTTTATTTTAAAATACCTATTCTTTTTATTATCAGAATACATTGTTTGACTTAATTCTCCATGCATGTACTCTTCCTCTGGGTGAGGAGTGCCTTAGTCCAAATTAGCACAACTTAATGTGGATGTAGGCTAAAATAATTCAGACTGAAAACTTGCAAATTTAACAAGGAATACCCGAGACTCAATAAAATACCATCTCACTGCATGTGATGGAGAAATTTTGGAGCTTACAAATATTAAATCCCTGACAGGATAGGCATGTCTGGCACATTCAAGGATCTGTTTTCCATTTTTAGTAGTGGTTTTTAGAAAAAAAGACAAATTTTGTGTATTTACTTAATCTGTGGAACTTCTGGTGACCTATAAGAAGCATGCACCATTCAAGGGTAGAATTTGCACACTTGTGCCATAATTTATTTACTTGGACCTTTGTATTTGCTCCTTGTTCAGCAGTGTATTATTTCAACAGCTTTAAGGAGACATATTTTTGAATACGACTTGGATTTGGAAGAAATAGTCATTCTGAGGCTCTCCTCTACTGCTACATCAATTATAAAAGTGTAGAAACAAGACAGACATTAATTGTTGCTTACAAACTGAGTTGACATAAACTGCCCCCCAAGCAAAGTAATAGAGCAAGAACAGTGTATGTTCCTACCTCAGGAAAAAATAAAATAAAAAAAAAAAATACAGCTAAGTCTGCCAGCTTTCCATCTCTTCATAAATAACGACCTTGGCTGAGGCTCTGGGACTGCAAAGCAGATAATTTTTTACTCCAGTTTTTACACAAGTAGAGGTAACTCAGGAATTCCTTTGCTTGCCTAAACCCTCCTATAAACAGAAAGGTCTGTGTCTGTGAGGAACTGGTAGCAGCAGCTACTTGTCTGGATACAGACAAATAGCATTGTTTCTGACAACACTCATTTTTAAAGCAGTTCATATCTTCCACGGTTTTCAGTTAGTTTGGCCAAGATAGATGAGCTCTGAGTTTCATTACACAAATGCAAGGCATTCTATAAAAATGAAATAGATGCACGTGATGCTTTTAAACAGGAAGTAAAATCAGACAAGAGGGTAACTAAATCTAAGACTGACTGTCTCATTAGCCATTTCAGAGGGTTTGTGTCCTCACTCAGGAAAGTAAACCTTGGTCTATTGGAAGGTCTGAAGTTAATCTTTGGCAAGGTAATCCACATCTGCCAAGCAAAGGAAGTCACTCAGAGAAAAGTTGGTATTATAGGGAATAAAAAATTTTAAAGATAAAGGATGGGGTATGGAAAACAATACAAGAAGCTATTTAGAATGGGACAACAATAGAAGTCAGACCCATGGCCAACACTTGGAAAAGGGGACATGAACTACAAGCAAACAGCACTTGCCAACAGCTTGCAAGTAGTCAAAAGCATGTACAGCAAGATGCAAAAGCTGTCACCAAAAAGGGAATAACAGTAACACCACTAATTCAAATGAAATCTCTGTATAAGTAATTAGAAGCAATGAACAATGCTGTGTCAGCAGAGAACTGAACTATCAGTCTAAAAGCAACTGTGACAATTGCATGCTTTTAAACTGGGCACTGATGCACAAGCTAGAGCACTGCCAGTATCTGGATACCAGCAACTGAAAATATGCAGAAGTCTTAAATAATGATACCATTTCTGGCTCTGCAACTCTGAAAGAACAAGCCCATGAGAAAGAAGCAGATTTGCTTATCCTATTCTTATATCCTGCAGATGCAGTACAGAGGGCAGCTCAAAACTTTGATCCAAACCATAATGGACAGTACTGTGCTTTTAAGTTTTACCATAACAGAGTAATCTTCACTGACAATGGACATTAGCTAAATTCATCAACACCGAAGAAGATACTTTTGCACAAAAAAAACAAGTAATCAACCTGTTTGTCTGTGCTGAATTATACTGGGTCTTAAGAGACTTCGAAGTACTCGTTTCCTCGCCAGTCAAGGGTCCAAAGCAGCTAAAAACTATTGAAAACACCTCAAAAACATACAGAAGGGGATTTCGAGTTCCCCATAGTAGGAACAAGATAAGTTCCTGCCACATTACCAAGAAAATTTCACAGAACTGCACAGAGGAGAAGTGGAAGAACTTACCTGGAGAGCAAGCCAGGCTCCAGCATTGGCATCAGTCATTACCAGAACAAAAGATGGACATTTCACATCTATGTACACACAGAAGACAAGTCTTAAAGAGTGAAAAATACTCCCCCATGTACAAGAAGAAAGCACTGGAGAGGTGATCAATACCAAGTGAATTTCTGCATGGGATGCAAAGCAAAACAGATGTTCCTATAATTTTCAACTATTTATTTGGAAGATACTGTTCCCATGTGGGCTGATTTGATGACAGAGGCACTTTGTAGGAAGATACAGCACATATCTGATAGCATATATAGTGCAAAAGTCCATATCATAACATTTTGGTCAAGGATAGGAGAAAATGAGAGAAATGCAGAAACTTCATAAACCTTGTATGGAAAGCAAGCTGTAGGGAAAAGCTAAACAAACACCATGTAAATTCCTTATGATGGAAATAATATCCAGCATAGCAAAACCAATGTGGCAACATGATATAGACCAGCCACACTAAGGTAAAGGAGTACAGACTCATGTGAATGATGAAGTGTGCAAAGAGATGTATGCTTGACCAACTTGCCTCAGCATCTTGAATGTTATTCTACAAAACTGTCTAACAGACTTACATTTTAGCTGTTACAAAAACATCTGGAAAACTTAAGGCATTAATAAAAGATGATCCAATCTAGAGATACAATATCTAAGTGCAAAATAAAGTTGTCCTCAAATGATTCTGCTGAGAATATTGGTAATTTTTCAAAATTGCATTGTCAGACTTGGAGAGCAGACGTAAAAAAAAAAAATAAAAAAATGGGTGTTAGTGTACATAAATAAAGAAAGAAGCTTTGGCTTTAATCCATGTACATTAAAAGCTCCACGTCTTCATGCATGGAAGAACTGTGTGAGCTGAAAATGATCGTAAAACTCTTTACAGCCTAAGGGACCTGGAAATTCTCACCCTAACCTTCCCCACAAACAAAAGGACTACAGAAATATTTTGATTTCAGATACACGATTGCAATGTTGCATAAAAATGAACTGAGATATGATGATGGTTAGACTCTCTGGGATACTTGAGAAAAGAACAATGAAATAAAAATATCCAGAACTACATTTTATATGTTACAGAAAACAAGCTCTTCCAAAAATACATTATTTGGTGTCAGACAGAAAGTGGACTTAGATTTCTGAGGGTAAAAACCTGCATAAAGGAGCTATGGTCACTGCCGCAGATAACGTTCTTTGTTCCAAATGATAACAGCTAATAGTGTGGCTTTAACCCTTAAAATGATTAAGGACAATAAAGAGTTAAATTTAGTTGTTAAATGGGTTTTTCTTTCACTGCATCAGAAATCTTCCATTAGATTAGAAAGGACATGCATGGAATCATCTACAGATTTAAAATCTAAGAGGATCAATGATACTTCATGTACACTAGCTTCAAATAAGGACCAGTTACAAGGAAATTGTTATAGCTTGTTGTACAGGCCAGGAGTATAGGTAAAGATGTGGGTGGTAAAAGAAGTAATCCCATAGATCAGAGCAGGCAAAATTTTGCCACTGCAGGCTGGCAGAAGACAAACTTGTGTCTCAGACTACTAAATTCATTCCCACATAGAAGATAACATATCAAAACAGTCATTTGTGCATGTCAGTAATATCCTTGCTCCATTTTACAGTGCCTCAGCTTTAGAAATGCCTGACAACAGGATTCATGAGTTTTAGCACTTTGCAGTGAAGTACGTATGAGGCATGTCACTACAAGTCCCCATTACTTCCAGTACAAGAGGTCAGCAGAAAGCAGTGTCAAAATAATAAAGCACCTACTAATGAATAGTGGCAGAATCCATATTCAGCACTGCTAAATCAGAGCGTGGCACCAGCAAAAAACACTTTGTCATATGCTGACATTTCATTCAATGGAAAACTGAAATAAAAAGTGTGCCTATCCTACAAGAAATGTTTGTCAAGAGCCACTGGGGACTTGAAGCTACCTAAGGAAACAGATGAGGAAAAACAGTCATCCAAAATGATTTAGAGTACTTGGAACTGCCAGCATTTGCCCAAGACAGAGAGCTCAAAACCATGAAAACAAAGCAGCAGAAAGTCAGCTGAGACAGTTCCACACTCTCAGGAGTGTGTTGCACAGGGAAACCAATAAAGAAAAAGGCCACCCAGACTTAGTTGTCTAGCCATGTAACAGTGCTAGGAAACTGCACTTTCTGAATTGTGTACAGTTTTTTCACAGATTGGACAGTTACAATTAATGAGTACATCAGTATTTGACAACATATATGACCACAACTTATTAAGAGCCTGTAGATAC
Organism: Excalfactoria chinensis; assembly: GCF_039878825.1. Taxonomy (NCBI): domain Eukaryota; kingdom Metazoa; phylum Chordata; class Aves; order Galliformes; family Phasianidae; genus Excalfactoria; species Excalfactoria chinensis. The sequence goes on along the minus strand of NC_092829.1, from coordinate 33,305,565 downwards.
AAAGCACCCTTTCAATAGCACCAATGATACAAAGTTTAAATCACAGATTACCTCCCACAGCAGTGGCCCGACCATCTGAGAACTTGGTGTTTCCTGTATAGAAACACTTGTGCTGGTTGTTCTACCAGCACACAGCTGAAACAGAGTAATCCGCTATCTCCTTAAGTGTTCTTAAGACAGCAAGAGGATTGCATTAAGAACATTAAAATAAAAATGTAAAAAATTAAGTATAATTAAATGATATTAATGTTGCCAATGAGTGTTTATTCAGACAGAATTAAAATCTATCTGTGAAAAATTCAACACCATCTACAAATTAATGGAAAATGAGAATGAATAATTACTTCAAGTGTACTGCCTAGGGCATATATGCAAAGCAAGCAATAGATAGATATGCCATCATTGAAGGCGATGCAGCAGAAAATATCTGTCATATTTCTTCATTCGCCACAAGAGTGTCAGAGTTAGTGGTTTCAATTTGTCATCTTTACATATACAAAGGTGTGGAGGTCCATTTCTGAAGACTGTTATCCTTATATCCTGCAGCTTACAAGGTGCTGAAATACTTCTCAACAATTCGGGTGTATTTTCTTAATGTTGGATGAATATGATTTAGTTGCAACTCTTAAGTTGTTTACAAACAGTGAAAGTGAGGAACAACAGAGACTTTTACCAGTGAATGCTGGTTGCAAGTGCTTACACTGCAAGACAGACAAGACCTGCTACAAAACCACTTCAACGAGCAAACAGTGACTATACACTATGAACAAATCTGGCATTCCATTTGCAGCATTGTCAAAGTGACCTTTTTGACTGACGGTTTGCATCATGCAATTCAAATGAGTTCAAAGGAATTTTTATTACATCTTTCTTCCCTATGATACAATCACAAAATTTAATGCAAATGTACAGTAATATTCAGTCTATAATCAGCCCTATTACTGTTCAGGTATTTCACACACATCTTTGGCAGTTGCAGATGATGTAGTTTCATCTCCCTTCCAGTGTTAATAATTTATTGGTGTGGATGGGGGGCCTGCGGGTGGGTTTGCATATTTCCAACATTCCAATGTGCTTATCTTATCTATTGTTCCAGCTTTGGGCATTCTTGAATTGAATCCATATGTTACCACTTAAGCAGGTAAGCATCATTACTTTCAGCTAAATTCCAGACTGGCAAAGGTTAGCACTGTGCTGACTTAAGCATTGTTTTATGCTTCTTTCACAGTGTGCTAAAAACATTCTTAAAGTTAATCCTAAAATTAGAAATTATTGTATTCACATCTTGCTTTGCTGACTCTCAACACACAGCCCAAGTGAAAACAGTAAGGACAGGAACTGGTTCAGCCCTTTCCAGCTCCTTGTCACTCCTATCTCTAGGGCAAGATGTCTAGCAGTGATGCTGGCCTGTTACAATCTTTACTTCTGAGGGTGGCTTTTGTTGTGACACCTGACGATTTTTAGAACATCCTGCCACAAACAAGCTGTTGCAGCAGCTTTGGCAGTGTGCATGCATCCTTCTGGGCCCTTCCAAGCTTTTCCCTCTACAGACTGTTAATGCACCTCTTAATATATAAAGCGGATATCATATCAGTGGCTTTTACTAGGATTGTTCTTTAGTCATCTCCTAATGACATTACAGAGCCAATTCTACACATAAACATGAAAATATGCATTTTTAAAGATTTCACTTCTGTGCTGGAGTCCTTCAAATGCTTTTATTTCCTCCTTTGTTTCTCTTCCTCCAAATTTTGTCAACAAGAGGACAGCTATAGTCCCAAGGTACTTAAATATTTAAATGTGAGATAGGAAAATGCTGTTTATCTTTCTTGTCCCTTAAAAGAAAGGGGAAACTGAAGCAAGCAGATTTGCAACAGCGAATAAAATAAATTTGCAATATTTTATGATTGCTTTTTATTTCTAACTGTTAGAAGCACAATCTCATAATGTCACAGTGAAAGATTAATTGAAACACAATTAATGCAAACAAAACTGCTCTTACCATGCTGACATGTAAAGTACCGCATTTTCTGGAGGACAGAGGAAAGAGGTAATCTTCATTGTGCTTTTGAAAAGAAAAAATAAAAAGCAAAATGAGCTCAGAGGCAGACATTTGCTAAGGATTTATCTGGTCCAATCTTTCCTATTTCATTTAACATGCTTTTAGTTAATTAGCTTAGGATGTCTAGTAACCTAATGGAAACTATTGAACCAGTCAGCATGAAATGAGTTGTGAATGGTCTACACCAGAACAAAGGGAATCCTACAGATTCCAGTTGCTGCTGTTTTTTCTGTCTTTATCATTTTTAATTCACTGTACCTCTTCTGTTTGTTTATCACTTCTATTTCTATTTTATTAATTCTTATCACAATCTTGTGAATTGGTGTTAGTGAATACAGATCGGCAGGCTCTGCTTTTGACTTTGGAAGATCCCAATCCTTAGCATTCAAAATGCTGCCACATTAACTATCTTCAAAGTAAAAAGAGGCCTAAGGATCATAGTTCTATTTCAAGTGTTATAGTCCTGGGCAAGTCCCAAGACTCCTTAATAATCAGAACTACCTTCCCACAGTTTCTAATTTGAAGAATTAATGCTTTCAGTATTTTTGCAGTTCCATTTCAGTCAGAGATTCATAAACCCCTTATGATTTGTTTCTGGAAGTTTTACAGTGAAAAAGTTACCTACATAGTTTTAGCTCATGACTAGACAGATCAAAGGAAATCCCACAGAACCATATACATAAAGAAGAGTCGGTTCACATTTTACACAAACTCAGCTATTTTCAGATAGTGCACAATGTCAAGATACAAACAAAAAATGCTGTGTTTCGGAAGCCTACCTATGCATAAGATTGCACATGAGCTGGATATAAAGGTACCTAGGCTGGGTGATGAATAGTGAGGTACCTCTTCTACTTGACCAGTTTTAAAGCTATAAAAATAATTTTTATTTCTCATGGATGTGGAGGTTTTACATCTCCATGAGTTTGGGACTAAATCAAAGGCCTTCCTGCAGTCTATGTGAGCAACTCCTGGCTTCTTTTTCTGCACTCAGAATTCCTCTAAAACTGCCTAAAGAAATTATGCTAGGCTGGCTTGCAGAGCAAATAATAATCAACTCATTCAATTCTGTTCCTCGCTATTTTTGTTGTTGTTTCCTGTTCCCTCTCCCTGATTCTTTTTACTTGCTGAGGAGCCCTAGACTCCTTCTGCTCTAACTGTTATACAGTCTGCTTTTTTCCTACTTCTTTCCTTTGGAGATTTTTTATGTGGCTATATTTTCACTCCATCTCCTTGCTCTACTTAAGTCTTTATCACAGGTTATTTCTGATATTTGTTTCCTAACCTTTTCATTACCCTTATATTTATTTATATATTTAACAATTTTTTCCACTACTAATTACAAAGTAGCTTTCTATCATCTGTCTCATTTGTGATGCTTCCCATTCAGGCTGTATAAAATGAAGACCAGCCAAATCTACCAGATATGTGGTGTATCTTGACATGGATGTTTCCACAACACTGATTTATACCAGATTGCTGGTGGTTACTTTTTACAGTGCTATCAGTATACCACTGATATTACAGTGAATGACATAGAACTCCAGCCTGATTTAGCATAGCTGCTTTTATGGATGATGAGGACTTCCCTTCAATGAGTAACAACAAACAGCAACAGACTCTATATACATCGCCAGTAAACTACAGGCTGCATCCCATGACCATCTGCTGAATACTCTGTTAAGAAAGCTATTGGGATTGGCTGTTAGGATGGATTATGATTACATGGTCCTAGGGCAAGTCATTACAACAGAAAGGTGTTCGGTTTCAAGACTGGAACTTTAGATCTTTTGCTCCGCTGTTACTTACTTTAGTGTTCTCAAAGCTTTCCCAAAGCCTTATTTACAAGTCCCCATCACAATACCATCACTTATCTGGGAGAAACTGCCCTACCTGAAGCACATGCTCCCTGTGGATCCCAACTCTTGAGTCTGAGTAGCATAAAAAAAGATAGGTTTTCTTGGAAAAAAAATGGAAAAATAAAGCTTGGAATTGAATATAAATAACTGAAAGTTGATGCATCTGTCTTTGTCTACACACACAATTTATTCAGTGGAAATTTTCAGGCACCAACCACCAGCCTCCTTTTCTGTGATGGTTTTGTAATTTTCAGCATTCTTCCAGTAAGCTGCATTCACTGTCACTGTCATCCCCCACCACAGGCCTCCAGCTTTCAAAGAATGTCATTATCTGTGTAACTTTCCTAAACCAGTGGAGAACCCTGAAAATCTGTGGAAAATTGGCTATTAGGATGGATTACATGTTCCTAGAGTAAGTCATTACAAACAACCTGGCATTCCTCCTGAATTATAAGAGACACCTGTAGTTACATTTCAAGTGCTTGAAATACAACATACATATTACCAAAATGAGATGCACAAGCTCATTAAATAAATTTCAGAATTTTCTATCACGCCAGAAAAAGACATAAGTGTCAAAAAGAAAATGTAGCTGGCCATAAGGCCAACTTCTGTTGTAACTTCTGTTTTTTCATGATTTTCTATTCAACTTCATTTTCTGATATATTGTAGAAAAAGGGTGTTAAGGCTGGTTTATGCTTTGCACAGAATAATCAGTTACAGTCTTACTCAAAAGCTGTGAATGTAAAGCAAGAAACCACTTGGCCAAGAGTCAAATACTCAACAGGTCTATCTCCTCAGAGCACAAGATGCCTTGCACAAGACATGCTTTGGCATAGATCCTATCTATAGTCTACAAAAATAATTTTTCAAATGTGTGTAATTACACCTGTAATCCCTTAAAACTGAAGGATACCAGAGTAGATAGTGTTTATGGCATTATACAAGTTAATTACTGATTCAGCATGTCAACACCAGGTTCTCTGTTATTGCAGATGAATACTTTCATTCAGAGAGGTGTGTAAATGCATGTTTAGAATGGGTATCATCTCATTTTGTATGGGATACTCGTTCACTGTAAGTTTACTCATATCAGAGGTCTCCATTCTGGAAGTAACTTTGGTATACAGTTTCTAGCCCTGTAAACCTCATTACTGCATGGTCCCAAAAACCTGGCTTCAGAAGTTTGCCACATTTCCTCCCCAGCTCTTACAACAGCTTCTACATCCATAAGTTTTTCTTTTTGCATGTCACGGTCTCACATCTTTTGCAACAACCCTTGCAGTAACCCATCCAAGTCTCACCACATGGAACTAAGTTCCAGAATTTTATATTCATTCTACCTACTATCATCTCAGACTGGTGAGGTACTCAGAGATGTACCAGATCTGCCTTCTGTTTCCTCATGAGAGGACTTTGTCAGAAATAACAGAAGTACCATTATTAGCAGTTATTTTGTTTCACATCAATAGGGGCAGAACTGATGAAGTTCACTTGCAGAACTTCACTGAACGCTCACATCAACTACAATTCGAAGTCAGACTACATTCTTTGGAATCATTAAACATCACCCCTTCAACCATTCAAAAATTAAGATGAGTACATTCTTCTAGCATATTTATACAGACATGCACAAGGTCTCACAGTTTATAAGCAAGTTTTCTCAGATCACATAACAGCTAACAAAAGGACAGCAAAGGACACGCAAATATATTGACTTCCAGAATCCATTTCTTGTTTGGTTTGGGCATCAGAATCCAGTCCAGCACCATTGCCATGGACCCTATGCAACTATAACAAGATGATAATAACAGGAAAGTTGCTGTCAAATATTTATTCATTCAGAATAAATTCATTCAGAAATAAAATGAAGTTGAAGGAAACATTCTGAGTTGTCTCTATCCTTTTTCTTGTTGGCTTTGTGGTTTTTTTGTTTGCCTTTTTTAATTAGACAGAAAGGAGTGTAGATTTCATAATTACTGGTTTTAGGTGAGAAAGACAATTCAGTCATTTATTGGTCATTTTCCACTTACTAACAAAATTATAAACACATGTTCTGAAAGTTTAGCAAATGACAGATGGCTCCACTTTAGCTGACTCCAACTAACTCTTATCCAGAAAGGAAAGAAAAAACACTGCTTTCTCTTTTCTACTCTGTTGGCCTCAACTTTCTCTTAACTTCTCATTGTCTAACAGCAGCAATACAAGAACTCCAGCAAATCAACCAAATTCTAAGTGAAACATTTGTATTGGTTCTGATAACGTTCATGAATTCTTTGCAAGTTAAATAGTTATATTTCCATATACTTCTGCACTTGAAAGCAAAAATGCCAAAATACTGTGAGAAATGCTCTATTTGCAATATTTCCTGTTTTATCTGCTTCAAGACGTACTGGATTCCTCCCTGGAAAACTTGTTTTTGCCATCAGGGCAGCCTACTTTATGTCTAATGCACTTGTGACAGAAATGCTTCCAGTACCACTGGAGTCTAGCAAGACAGAAGCATGTGAAATAACTTTCCTGGCAAAGCATACAACCAGACTCGGGTGTAACTGGCCTATAACTGCATCCTGCTTGTAGTCCAGGGCTGCTCCTTGCTACCTACAGCTTTCAGATACTGTTATCTGAATTCTTCTGGGATGCAGAAGCATCCGGGTTTGGTGCCAGATCCTTTTGGAAGGTTCCAGCTCTGAGGTTCCAGCCTAGTGCCAAGCTTTCCCAGACATCACTGGGAGCCAAACAGAGCACTAAGCACAGTCCCAGACATTAGTGGAGAGCAGTAACACAGACAATACAGACACAGGATTGTTGTCCTAAGGGTGCATCATAGTGAACTGGCTTTGGCCAAAAGAACATCACTCCCCTCCTTCTCGCTTTGCTTTGGAGAATACTTTGGTTCTAGATAATACTGAAATTAAACAATTTTTGTTTATGAAAAATAAAACATTTTATAAAACTATGCCCAAAAGTGGCTGGATTTGATCCTGGGAAACCCTTAGCAATTTTTGTACTTACTGGTATCTTCAGCCAACAGCCATAGTACCCATGAGGAGGAAGAAACAGCTTATTTCCTCCCCAGAGCATCAGAGAAACAATGAGAGAAATAAAGTCAAATGTTTTGCAGAATGATTTTTGCAATACTCTTGTGGGAAATGGAGCAACACTTTCAAATGTAAATTTAGGATTTGAACTCAGGACTCTAACATCTCAAAAGCTAGCAGAGGTAACACTATAGCCATCAGCAATTCTTTCTTCTCCCACCCTACTGGTTCAATTCTTTATGACTGTTTGGACCTTCATTTTTTAATTTCCCTTTTCAGATAAAAGATAATTAGTGAGTTGAGCTGAAATGTATGGGAACCTAAGCCATATCCACAACTGAATAAAATACTTGATGAAGAATAAAATTACTCCAAATGATGAAACAAGGAAATGATCTAGAGGGAATTAGAAAAAATATGGTGGGGAAAAAGAACAGGCATGAGAAAGGAAATGGAAAATCTTCATCCTTATACATTACATTACTTGTCAGCATAATTTAAAGAGTAATTAAAATTCAAGTGCAGGTGTATTTAGAAAATAATATTGTGTATTTTTATTAGTATACACACAAAGTAAAATGTGTGACAGTGAAGAAAAATTTCAATAGTGAACCAGTGTGAGTTTCTAATATTTATTTTTTTAAAAAACAACTCTTAAATTCTTAACACTAAATGTACAAAGAGTTAAGAACTGTTTCTTCATGAGAAGGGTCAAGACAGTCTGAAGGTCTGAAGGTAACAGTGTAAAGGCTGACCAGTTTTCCTAAGAATAATCTCTTGACAACATCCCCACTTTTTCCCTCTCTAGATTCCCCTTCCGTAACATTGGGAGCACTGACAATTAAACATGTTAGTGCATCTGTCCCACAAAAAACATTAATTGCTCTGAAATACACTCAAAATAAACATAAAAATAGTAGCACGATGGAAAGAACAAGAGAAATCTGTTTAGAGACAGCTAAACAAAGGTTTTTGTTTGTTTGTTTGTTTTTTAAGTTTTACATTTTAAAACACAAGAGGAGCAAGTACAACCATCCAATACTAAAGCAGGATCTTGATAAGTCACAAAGAGGAGTCCAAGAAAAAAAGGACAATAGTAACTGTAAGCAATGGTGGGTTTAAAAGATCAATTCAGTGCCAATGGGCATTGAAAAACATGCTTGAAACACAAAGTAGATTTCTGTCCTTGTGGGCTTAAAATAGATTGTTTATGAATGTGGGAAATATCACTCAAATTTTTTTTTGCCGTTTTCTTACCTTCTTTCTCAATTTCAAATCACTGCTGGCACTTGGAGCCATAACTGAGAAATCTGGGTCCTAGCACCTGCAGTTAGAGCAGAACACCTGAGGGCTAAGAGCTCAAACAAGCAGCTCCTAGGCTTTCAGATAAAAAAAGGCTGTAAGCAAAGTGATGTGCAAAAAACATTAGTCCAAATCAGGGTTCCCAGAAATCTGCAGTGTGCAAATGCTGATGAGCCACATACACTGAGACTAGGAATTTCTTAAGTTGTTTTCTCTGTCTGTTTACACAATACAGTGAAAGAGCTACAGTCAGCTGACATGACAGAGCTAAGGGCACCAAAACCCAGGCTCTCTATCAACTTGTCAAGAAATCAAGCAAGCTTGATCGATGATCTGCCTTTTGGATTAAGAAACATTTCAATTTTCTGTAAAGTTCCACAAAATCCAAATGAGAACCAATGTCTAGAGAGCTTGTTCTCAGGTGTGACAATTCTATCCCTAGCGAAGTGAAGATGCAGGTAATATAAAATAGCAATACTCTGTGAGTACACACCAGAACCCTCAAATGTCTTGGAAATACACAATAAAGTCATTAAGTACAGAGGGCTATAGATTTTTAACATCTAAGTCAATTTTGTGGTTCAGGTTTCAAATCTGGCTTTACCTTGCCAGCGACTTTAAGTGTGTTGTCTTAAAATGTCAGAATGTGCTTCGTAGATATAAGGACATCTACAGGTGAAAAGCACAAGACAAATGCTTTCATTCACAATGATAAGGAAACAAGCTGAAAATTTAATAGGTTGTTCTAAATAAGTCTCTCACTTTTTTTCATTTAATGAATACATTTTTCATTTGCTTTTGCCATACATTTGGTATTTGCATATGAAGCGTGTAATTTTGAGCTCAGAAAACTGAAACCAGCTACCAACACTGTGGAATTACTGAAAGCGTAGCACTCAGAAACAGATGATTATTATAAGGTATAACCAGACTGTCCAACACCATTATACAGCGATTCCTATCACTAAACATCAGCCTTTTAAAAAAAGTGTTAAATCACAAAGAATGTGTGCAATTGGTGCTATTGCTATCCCACTAGTTCTCACTGTAGTAGGAATCTGTCTCCAAAGCAGATATGATTCAGCTCTAGTTGTTTCGTTGCTCTGAAGAAACGTAACAGATCCTGAACAACAGACTGACACACTGTTTTCCATGAAAAAGTCTTTCTCTTTTACTCTAGTATCATTATTGCATTAAGTTGCAACTCCTACAACTTCATTCCCATTTCAGTATCTAAAAGGGTGCCTGCAAGAAAGACAGGGACAGACTCTTTAGTAGGGTCTGTTGTGATAGGACAAGGGGGAAATCTTTCAAACTAAAGGACATGAGATTTAGATTGGATATAAGGAAGATTTTTACAATAAGGGTGATGAGGCGCTGGAGCAGGTTACCTGAAGAGGTGGTGGATGCTCCACCCCTGGAGATACTCAAGGTCACGCTGGCAGGGTGCTGAGCAACCTGATCTATCTGTAGGTGTCCCTGTTCATTGCAGGGGAGTTGGATTAGAGAAAGGAAGGCAGTTGTTTTTCTGCCAGTTTATGTGTGACTTCATCAGAATCTATGAAATTTCAACATCAAACATAAAACTAAGTTTGTGAGGTGAAAGCCAACATTTCTACCCAAGGACACCTTTTCAGACAGATCTCTCAGACATGACAACAAAAGCAGCCCTAATGAAATCAGGTTATTTCATTGGAACAACTGTAGGGAATTTGAACTTAGAATGCCTTTAATTTAAAATCCATTGCTGTCTTCAGGACAGTTGTCAATACTGGACTACACGTTCACCTTGCCTAACTACTGAAATCAATAAACCTATTTCTTACTACAAGTATTTAAGAAAACAGTTAACCACATTTAATCAAAGCCAGATGCTTTCTTTACTGAAATATGGCTATCAAATTTTGAAACTGATGCACTGTTTCTGGTTGTTTTTTTTTACTCATGGAAAGAGCTAATGTTTCTTTAATGTGTTGTTTATATCAACATTTTATAATTTTATTTTTATTTTTTAAAAAGGTAGTTCATGCCAAAGATAGAAAGAAAGCTACCATATGTAGCAGTGACTACAATGGCAGATATTCCAAATCCAGAAATCAGTTAACACTCAAAATACATACAAATGGGTGGGGAGGGGTTCCCTAAATATTTCCCCAATTGTGTTTGTGCATCTTGTGCACATCTTAAATACAGGCAATGCTACAGAACTTTGAAAAATTTGCCAGAAGTACATTATATATGGCAGAGATGGGATTTATATCTCAAATGCACTTCTAGAAGGGCAAAATCTTCCATCCCTATTCTAAATGAGGAAGTTATTAGTTTTTTACCTGTTTAGTATTTTGAGACAAAAAGTTAGCTTTCTTTACTCCCAGTCCATACCTAGCTAAATCTGATATATTGTCTTCTGTATCTATTATCATGCATGACCTGACAATGGAGATGCATATACAATAATAATAAAAATAATAATAATCAAATAAAACAAGAACAACAACAAAAAAATACCAAACAATTTTGTAAAAGACTGGCACTCTCTAAAATGGGATTTCTAAGATGATACTGTGCTCAATTAGCTTCTTACTTGAAAGGTTATGCATGCTGTTATTTAGCTCTTAACAGTAAAAGGCTGTCTCCTGTGGGCTTGAAATGTCAACTCTTCCAAAATATTATTTCTGTCATATGCTCATTTAATACTTTCTCTTTAACAAGATTTGAAATTAACCAGTTGCTATACACTGCAATAAAACTGCCTTCAGAGAGACATACTCTCATAGGCACATGTGTGACTTCAGCCTTTAGAAGATCTATCTGCTATTTGTCCAAATCCCTGAAGGCATCTACATGACAAATAGAGATGAGCAGTGACATTTCTCAGAGGTTTAATTTAATTATAAGGAATGGAGTTTTCCTCAAGCATGTGTTTTATTTAATATTGGATCTATCAATTGTTAAATTCTTCACAGAAATCTTTAACCCATTAAGTAAGAGCTCAAACTGCACATAAATTACTCAACAATTTTATTTATCCAGACACAAACCAGCTCCCTTCATTTTCTTGGCAGCTTAGCAGTTTTAAGAAATTAGAATTGAAAACAAAAAATTTGAGAGACTAAAGCAATCCTCAGCCCAGCCTACCTACTGAACCTAGCTCTGTCCATACAGACCTCCCTGCAAAAAGTAATCAAGCTAAAATTAGAGTTGAAAGCACACAAAGAACCACAGTGGAGATGACTAGAAGGAAATCATAGTATCTGATGACCTTTTGGAAATCAAATAAAATTCAATAAAATTATAATTGATACAATCTCTATAAAAACTCTGTGAAAGATTTTTTGTAAATCAGGGAATATTCTTGATGATCACATTAAAGAGACATTGATTTTAAAGTTGACAATTTTATCATCTGTAGGCTTTAGCTATAACTGGCCTTCATTCTGTACCACAATTATCACATACTGTAAAGAAAGAAGCTTAGTGCATAGTAGATATGCACTAAGATATGAGATGTAGGGATGAGCCTTACATGTGCTGTTTTTCTGCATTTTTCAGATTCCCTTGAGCTCAGAATTAAACCCATAGTGGATGCTAATGAGGATGTAAATTAGCACTGCTATTAAGAAACAGCTCTTCCTGATATTTTCTCACCTGCAGAATACTGTCCTGTTCTGTCTTGCATTCCCTGCTATGCAAGTGAAAAAAAAATAAATAAATTAAAAAAAAAAAAATCAGCATTATACAGCTTGCTCATAATAAATATTTTGAAAACAAGTTATCAGGATCAGTACCGTCAATCTTGGGATTTAATGAAATAGAATTTACCAGCATAAATTGAAATGGATGATCATACACTGTCTCTTATGCCTGTGTAATGGCTCTAATCTTGCCTGATCAAGTTCTGTTCATAACATATTATTTTGGAGCTCAAGCTGGTTTATTGCTGGACTTGGTCAGCAGAAGAATTCCCATGGCAGCCTATGGGAAGTAAAGAAGCACGTCCTGAATTCAGTCCCCTAGCAACACAGCATGTACAGAACCAGTGAATCAAAGAGCGAGGTTAGCCTGGAGGGGCCCCCTAACCTGCAGGAGGTACAAAGTGGCTCAGACGCACAGTTTGGCAACCATGTGAATTCCCACTGATCCCTGCAGTCCCCCTGGTGCTAGCAGCACTTCAGTTCACACTCTCAGCCATAGCTTGCACAATGTCCTGGGCTTTGTTAGTTCACACAAGCAACACCAGAGCAGAATTCAATATGCCGACAGTCCACAAGCAGGCCATGAACTAAATGCATTTTGTGGTGTATCAAGAAGGAGCAGAGCAGAAACAATTAACTACAGGTGCTAGCTCCACAGCAACAGGCCACAACGTTCAGACAGGAGGGTGGGTCTTTTGCCACCTTCTGGACAATGACAGTGGTACAGTTTAAAAGGAGTTGCCTTTTTAAAAATCCTTTTATTTTCTGGTGGGTAGGCACTTAAACTGATTTCTCATTGCCCAGGGAAAGCTGAAAGCATAACTGCACATTTTCCCGCAATTGAGAATGAATATTCTAAGATTTCAGCTCTTAGTCTGAATGCTGTAAGAGGCTGAGGAAGAACACAGACAAATTGAAACCTTGTCAGCTAAAGATACACCCCCCTGTTTTCATCTTTACTTTCTCATTGCAGAAAGGATACCGAGACTGACAGACACTTTATGACTTCTCACCCTTTTACACCATGAAGGGGAACAATAAACACAGAGGTCACCTCAAAATTCAGCAGCATATTTCAAAATCCTTCTTTATATTAAGTATCTCCATTAAGTGCACTGCTAATAAATAAAGTATGGATCAGGTTAAATCACTTTTCTACCATGTAAGAATGTAAAGGTAACTCTTAGCAACTGGGACATTTTCCACACACTGCTGCTCCACAGGGCACGAGAGCTCACAATAATCGGTCCCACATGAGCAGATAAGCACACCGAAAGGATGAGAAATAAAATCTGTTGCACATTTCAGCATTCTGGTCACGTCCCCCAAGCCTTTGGCTACACTGCTTCTTGCCTTCTCTCTTGGCCATCCATGGCGCACTGAGAGGACATAAGCTGGTTGATCAGCAGAACACAGAGCAGCCAGCTTGATTTTCTCTCTCTGTCTCTCCCAGATTCCTGCTGCCTCCACTCTATTTATCATTCTTCCCTTCCTGTCATTTTTCATGCTAAGAGCTCTCTCTTCTGCATCTCCAGCCTTAGGAAACAGATCTGGTATGCATCGATGCTTCACCACGATTGCCCCATTCACTGGTAATCACAGTGGGAAATCACTCTCTCCTTGTCCTAACCTCTTCCTTTTGAAATTTGAAGCCTTTATCTACATCAAAAACTATTATTGATGTAAATAATTCCACTGATGCAAATCACATTACCTTGTCAGAGTTAACTCCTGAAAACTGGGAGATATTTCCTAATCATATAACATTTATTTTAACAGATTTTATGATTTTCCTCTGTTTTGATAATGCATCAAATGCACTAGTGTGCTCCAGTAAAAGAAAACAAAAAGCCAATTGAAGTACTTGTAGTATTCTCTCAAAACTGTAATAAACTTTAAGCTGTTGGAGAAGCATCTGTGAAGAGTTAGGGTACAGAACCCCATTGTATAACAATCTCTAGTGCTTGCAAGAGGTTTTCCACAGCTTGTAATTCATCGTGTGCGAGGACATTCAATACAACTAAATGGATTTAAAGGAATCTAAATCTCAGGTACTGTCAGAATCTTGCAGAAGACTTTGCTCAAGGATATAGAACAGTTTCATCTACAACTGGGACACAAGATTACATTGAGTTAGAATGGCCAAAATGACATCCAAGGGACCTATACTAGCTCCAGCTCAGCCTAATGCCATGTCCAGCTCAATACTAGAGTTCATAGCATGCACGCAGCCCTGGTGTTCTCTATTCAGTTCTTGGAATTATTGATAGAATTTTATTCCAAAGACCTGTGCTCTAGGAAGTGTTTTTCATGTTAATGGGAAGACATATGAAATCTTCTATTTATGAAAATTAGTACAGCCAAATAGACTCCAACAGAATGCAGAATGCTGCCTTTGGATGGACAACTTCTAGGCTGTCCTGTGCTAACCAAATTGAAAAAACAGTTAATAGTAATAATAGCATACCCCTTTAAAACTGTCTGTGAACATCTGCCTTCGAGGAAAGCAGTCTTGTTTCCACATATTAACATACTGAAAATATTCTTCCTTAATTCCTGACCACTCATTTAAGAGAAGTGGAGACCTGTCATGAGGAGTATTAAATAGAAATGTCACACACTAGGACAGAAGTTTTAATTAGTTCCAGGCTGATCACAGCAAGGTGTATTAAGTAGTATTCAATTCTTTAATATTAGTTCTTGATTACATACTTCTGGCTGTAATTATATACTACGAGGCATGAATTCCTTGCAGTCTCTGTTGTGGTCATCTTCAAGACTCTTCAACAGTGTAAGCAAGAGGAACAGGGCTTGCAGGGGAGTGTCTGAGCTCCAGGTCTCTGGACTCATCATTAGAACACCTGCCCTCTCCATCTATTACATATAAAGCAACTCACTAGTCTGTATGATGTTCCTGAGAAATACAGGCTGTTAGCTGTACTTAAACATGGGCTTCATGTTAAAGCACCTCAACCCTCTCAAGGGGAAAGAGTTGAAGAAACTGACGGGGAAACTGCAGACTGCAAGCTCTCTGGATATAGGGCTGTCACAAAGTTAATCTGAACCTCCAGATTATTTTCACACAGGCAAGTTTCATTAGCCAAGAAATAATATATCTCTGCTTGCTCAGTTGCTGAACTACTCTCTTCTACCTGCTTCTCTGATCAAAGCATTCTCCTCTTGCCTTGAATGGAGCAGATCCTTAAAATCTGACCTCGTAAATACACATAGAAAAAGAGAGTCTTTTTCTCCCAGAGATCTGTGGGATTCTGCTTTTCATTTTCTTTAATTTGCTCTCTTTTTGCCTGTTCAAAAAAACGTCCAAACTGCTTTTGCCCTCTGCTCCTAGCCACACATCTAGTACTACAAACATTAACTTGTCTCATCTCATTACACACCTTGGTTTTAGTTTTTCTATTTTTTTCCAAACATAAAATGCAACACTGATGATTAACCAGCTTTTCGTATTTGCTGCAATTTGCACCGTGGTGAGAGATTTAACAAAGCAGGAAAAGAAAAACAACAACAACAACAACAACAACAAAAACCAACAATAGTTCATCGAAGAAAAACAACCTTTGGGATTTTTATATAGTTTTCACATTTTATGGTCCTATGCAGCAGGAAATCTGTCCCTCTAATGCAGTGAAATCTTTTAACAAATGGAGGCCATTGCTATCTTGCCAGCAAAAGTGAACTGTTCTTGATCAAGGCACAAGCAGCAGTACCTCTACCCTCAATATCCTCTTCTGCTTGATGTCTTTGCAGTAGAAAGTAAACACATTGTACGTAAAAGTAGAAATGAAGACCAACAGTTCAATCATTTTTTGTAGGTATAATTTGAACAATATCACTGAGCTATGTTGCTGCACTTGGTGGATATAATGATAGAACAGACCAGGATGGTAAGGACTTAAACCTCAGATGACATCTCCATTACAATGATTCATGTTATTGTAGGATTAGGTCACAATAACAGGGCTGGAAATGCCACTGCACTTGTCAGAAACGTCTCCTGCTGCCCCCTCACCAAGTGGAAGCAGTGACACATTCAGTACTTGCTCTGTGAGACTCCAAGTGTATAAGGACTAGAAAATGACACGCTGAATAACTGGACATCCCAGGGGACCATTAATAGCCTATCATGCTTCCATTTCTTTGCTTTGAGCTGCCATTCAGCACGGGTCTGTAACAAGCACAAGCTGTTTCCATCTAGCCCCTTGGGAACAGTCAGGCAGTTCTGATTGCTTACCCAACATACAAGAAGCCAACACAAAAAGGCACTTGAAATGGCAACTACGTGAGCACCCAAACCTTAAGTAAGCTTGTTCATGCTCCAGAGTTTTACCTACGAAAACTTCTGCATGCACTGTATGCTGCCAACAGTAAAGAATGCTTAGAGTGGGGGGTTACAACTGGAGAGGAGGAGTAGCACTCACCAAAAGAGATCAAGCATCTCTGATTCCATCTTACCCTGGTCCAACCTTGCACATGCTCTCCTGGATATTCTTTATCTTTTGGAGCAAATACCACACTCCCTAACAAAGTACAAGTTCCTCCACAGGCTTAGACAACCCACAGTATATATGTGTTGCATCTTAATTTGCATCTGCCACACGATGAATTAGTAAGTGTAAGAAGACAAAGAAGCCTTCAGAGATACCTGTACCATGAATCTAAATCACTTTAAAGGAATGTAGATGAAAGTGGGAGAGAAGCACAGAGGTACCAAGCTCCTATCCCTTTCCTGATGCCCATATGACTTGGAAGCAGAACATGTACTTTGCTGTGGTGGTTGTGCCACCTTCTTTATCAGTCTATGGAGTATTTCAATTCTTTGAATCAGGCATACATAATACATACATTAGCAGAGAAGAGATCAAGTTGTACAGAAAAAGTTAACATCTTTCAGGATAAACTGACGGGGAATAAAACTGACTGGAGACTGTGAAATAGTAACAGGCATGAACTAAGCAATCAAAACATAACCCCCAAAGGAAGGAACAGCAAAATCATCTCTTGAGGATGAAGCTACTTGATCTCTTTCTTCATGACCTGCAGGAGAAGCTGTTATTACATCTCCATAAGGTGAGCTGTTGATGGCAAGGTCAAGCATTAATAATTCACCGAGTTTGTCCACAAGAAGAAAATGAAGATCATTACATAACAGCTGTCTTCTGCTGGCATTCCCTGTGAGGTACCCATGTACCTGCACTGTTGATGGCCTAAAGAGGTAAGTTCTTCTATCCAAATATGTAGAGTTACATATATGGCTATGCACCCTATGTATATTTTTTGTGCATTTTCATATTTGTGCAGACATTTAACCCCCAAGTATGGTTTCTCTCTGGAAATCATTATTCTAGTGATGGCCAGAGATGCTTGCAGAGTTCCCTCCCCCAAGCCAGGAGAGCTCATTTCTTGTTCATTGCACTTCAGCAACTTAACACTGCATATCTGAGCCAGCTTATCTGACAGGTACCCTACCAGATCTATTGGAAAAGTATTGATTTAGGCAGCAAAAGGAAGCAACAATGTATGTAGATAACATGCAGTAAGAGAAGAAACAACCACTTCCAGGACTTTTCCCTTTTAACATGAAGCAAGCAAAGCTAGAATCAAGGGACTGCAGAGGAAGCTGGGTGATAAGTAGCTGTCGGAATAGCTGCAATTAGTCTGTCTAGGAAGATTATTTTTTAGGACAGAATAACAAATGTAGTATATTCCATCACTCTTTATATTAACATTCCTCTGATTTTAGCTTCAAGTCACTGAGGAAACTGTTCCTGATTTACTAATCTGTAAGGAAAAGGAAAAACAGCACACAAGCAAGGCAGAGCACCTTGGCTTTAAAAGCCATTAGAATTGTGTCAGCAAGCCTTTTCACAGCACACATCACATTCAAATGAAGAAGAAACTCCAAAAACAAATAAACAAACAAAAAAACAACCAACCAAACAAAAAAAATCTTTGAAATACAATAGTAATAATTCAGAGGCACTTAGAAACACAGCTCTGGGGATAGTGCATAATTTGGATCCTGATTTCCTTGATCCAGAAGTGCAAGCTAAACCTCTCTCTCTCAAAATCTCTACAAATGCCTGAACAATTTGGGCACTTGATACTAAATAATCCTGTAACAAGCAATTCTATGGCACTCCAAGCTTACAATTCACTGGCTTTTACAATAATTACCTGAAAACAAAACAAAATTTTCCTGCAAATGAAACTTTCCACTGTGGACAAATGAAAATTTTTCTGTTTCTTGTTTTGGTTGAGGAAATAGAATTAAAAAACAAAACAAAACAAACAAAAAACATTATTTCAGTCTGGTGTTTAGTTTCACAAGCCTTGAGATTTGAAAACAGTGTTAATCAACAGGTTTGTTTCTGTATAATCCTTCATAGAAACCAAAGGAATGCAGAGGGTTGATAGCAAAGAAGCACAGACACCAACATCTTACTTCGCTGTACAAGAGACAGGCTCATTACACTGCATTGGCCACTTGTGAGCTCCATAGCTCCATAATTACATAGGCATCACCTAACAGAAACTAACCAAATGAGCAGAAGTAAGTTGGAAGAAAAGGATATTAGGTCTAGTGTTTCTTGTTAGTGCTGCAACTCAGCATTGCCAGGTCAGGTATTACACTTCAGTCAACATGTATATTCAGTGCCCCACATGTTCATTATTTATGGACAAGCTAGCAGCCGTCAGCATAGAAGACGGGTGGATGGTTATTGCTGAAAATGTACTTGCTGTAAGAAACAAAGAAGCTGATATTTCTGCTAACTTGTATCTGTTATCAACTGGGAATGTGATTTATAATCACTCTTGGCTGGTAACAGTGGCATCACCATCATTTTTAGAAACCTCTGATGGATAACTACAGAGAAGCAAAAGTTGCTCAGAGAGATGCTTGGGGCAAAGGTACACTGAGTTGATAAAAGCTCTACAGATGAAGAGATGCTGCAGCAGCATCCTGCTGTGGCATAAACTAGAACATGGTCCACCTCAAAGCAAGTGTCCCCTTTTGCCACAGGCTCCGCAAGAGCCCATGAAACACCATATGTTGTGGAAGGACCTAAATGCCATCTTTGGTTATTTCAAGATGACCCATCTCTCATCTCTGTGCCAGAATACAATGGGAAAGTAAAAATGAAGAAGCACGAAGGCTCAGGAACATGCTAATCTGCAAGAGCAGAATTTGGCTTCCACTCTGCTGCCACCTGGAATGAAGAGAAATTGCTTCCACTTCACCTCAGGCTTTTCCATAAACAAGGCACAATTATCTATGAAACAGACTAGAGAAAACAAAGGCAGCTCTAATGGGGCTCTAAAAGGGTTTTGTTAAAGTGAAGAGCATGAGCTTAGCTGTTAATGGCAAAGCCACTGGAAAAAAAATGTCAGCAGATTCTCAACTATCATTTGCTCTCCCATCCAGTACCTCCCCAAACCAGAGTCAGCAAAACTCACAGGGGCATTGAGCTTAATTCACTCGGGCAGCTGGGACCAGGCACTTCCACCAGTTCTCCCTTACTTTACCATTCTCCCTGCTCAGCAGCAATGTTTGCCGGTGAATGCTGTGCACATCCGCAGGAGAAAAGCTCTTCTCTACTTGCTCTCCCAGTGCAAAGGGGAGAGCCTGAACAGTGAGAGCTGTCGGTTCCTATCTTTCTTTGCCACTCAGCTTATTTCCTGATTCCTAAAATGAAGCTGCAGCTGCACTGGATGGATGTGCTTAAATGCAAGCCTCCGGAGATGAGGAAGTGCTGACTGGTGAATTGCCTTCTTTCACCTTGTTGTGATGCCATTCTCCACTCACTCAACTTCTCCCTCTCTTTCCAAAGTAGAATCAGCAACCTGTTAACTTTTTTTTTTTACTTTTTTTTTTTTTTTTTTTTTTTTTTTTTTTTTTTGTACAAGCTCTCCCTGATGTATGCTCCCCAACATGCTTCTCTACACTGACAACTTTTCCAGCTTCCTTAAGCTATGTGATTTGGAAGTCCAAAATATGAGACCTTGTAGGTATACAGTTAACAGTTTCAACCACTAGCACCCCATAACAAAAAGAAAGCCCCACAGTGTAATTATTTCATGTTCTCTAAAGGAGGCGCTTAGTACTCTTGGTAGAAAGGAGATGATGTTTACCCTCTTCCAGGCTCTCTGTGGAAGACCTGTGCTTCTCAGGGATTAGAATTCAGACTGAGTTCAATGGCTAGTAAAAAAGTATTTAGCTGACAATAAAAATTTAGTCCAATTAGAATGAAATAATGGGATTGATGAGAAATGAAACAAACAAACAAACAAACCAAGCCCCAAGAAAATCATCAAGTCTCATCCTCTCATTCCTTCATTTTGACATAAGATAAGCATAGGATAGGAAATCTGACAGACCAGTAAGGAAATCCTGCCAGTTAACAGTCACATTTGAAGTCCTCACTCAGGATTAGATTCATTATTGCAGGGAAGAGTTTTTCTAAGACAGAATTGTCAGATTAATGAAAATAGAGAAAATCCCATGGAATTCACCCTGGAGGAAGCAGTCATGTTACTGCCGTAGTCCTTCAAGACACCAGCCTTCAGAGCATAGCCTGTTATCAGACTGGGGACCCATGTATTATCTGAAGTACTAGGAATTTTCCCCTTAACATCTATGCTCCCCTTTTCTTTCTTTGTAGTTCTACAGCCATGGAACAAAACTGTTTACATTTAAACAGAATTTGAGCATTTTTTCAAAGAATTCTGAAAGAAAAAAGAATAAGTTGAACTATGAAAAGGAAGTAAAAATCAATCAATAAATAAAATTTTCAGAGCTTGAGAGAAGGTGAAACAAATTTGATCAAATCCACAATCTTTAAATGAAAACATATCTGATTTTTTGGTTTTACACCATCTTCTTTCCTGCCACTTTCCTCCATGATTAAAATCATTCATTTAAACAATCTGTTCTTCTCTCTTCCCTCCCCGTGCCAGACAACATAATTTAAAGGCTCTGACTCCCAGCTATCCAAACAAAATGTTGCACAGCAACAGCCCCTACTGCCATCACAGGATCAAAATAGACCTGGGGCATGGTATCTCAAATCTAAGTTTTTCCTGTTTTCACTTTATATGGATGAGAAAATCACAGGTCAGAAACAGTTTCCCACTTCATTTCAGACAGACCCAGTACCAACATAATAAAAGTGAGCCCCAGTGTTTCTAGGATTTTAATGAGAAGGGCAGAGTCTGTTACTTGTGTTACACCTTGGGTATCTGAAAGGCCAGCTGGGACTTCAGTGAGAAGCAACCTACTGTCCTTAGTAAATAATCAGTCCCTCATTCTTATTAAACACATACACCAAATCAGAACATACAGTTTGCTGATTCCACAGCCAAATAGTTCAACATCCACAAACCAAGTTCTACTTATAGCACCGAGCTATCCTATCCCAAAGGAACAAGGGCTACCCTATTAACATAAGCGGCTGCCAGCAAAATGGTTAATGTAACTAATGGATGTGCATGTAAGCAAATAAATGGCTTGTCCAGGGTTTTAAGTGGAAGACTATATGGAGCCAGACCATCCCCAGTCAACCCATGTTCTCTGAAATGCACCATGAAGTCACGTCCTATTAGCTCTGTGCCAAGGAACTGTGGGTGCTGGTCTCCCTTACTAAGAGCACAACAAGATACATTAATTCTCTGAGTCATGCTAGTGAATTTATGGCAGCCCAAGCTCAAAAATGAGAGTTTAATTAGTGCACAGAAGAAATAAATAGGTGAGAGAAACACAGGTTACAGTAAAATTGAGCTTTGCTATTGTGAAGGTGTAGTGGGACACAAGAGGCACTCCCAGCGTTGTGTGCTGGGTTCCATTCAGCTTCAGAAGACAAAGCTCCCCAGCATCTCCACTCTTGTGCTTGAAGGTTTGGGAGGTAGCAGACCCATGCAGAGACATCCTAGAACATTTCTCCTCCAATCTACCATCAAAAGCTCCCATTCTGCTTCCAGCTAAATCAGTCCCCAGCCACACACATAGAGCTTCACTCTTACAGGAGTTTAAATTTAGCTCCAACCTATAAAGCAGAATTCACTGTGAAAGGGCAAAGTATTCTGTTTTCCCTCTCTTCCTACCCAGTTTTTCCACTGTAAGATTATACAAGGATTTTCAAAATAACTCAAAAAAAAGTCATTTCACTCTCAGTGTAAGTCTGAAATTTTGTAAACATTTGAAAATCTACATAGCTGAAAAAAACACCTTTATTTTAAACTTCACATTAAAGAAAAAATTGTGATGAAAAGCACAAAGCCACAGTCATTCAATTTTTCTTCAGTTTTCATTCATTTCATAGTGAAACTGAAGATTCTGGCTTGGCAAAAATAAGACGTGTAGAAGCATTAAAAAAAATATGTGATAAGAAGCTTTACATATTAAAAATTCTTACATACTCTCAAAAGAGGAAGAAAGCTACACCTGCCATATGAAGTGCCCTCAGTGGCCTTCTGAGGAGGAAGACTCCCCAGCCTTTACCTATGTGCACCCAACCACAGTAAAACAAAATGGAACAGGTTTGCTTCAGGATCTCCATATCCCTATAATGGTTTGGTTGCACTGACTGAATCCAAGTGCTTGGAAAACCACTTTGATGCCAGTATTTGTGCTGATAGAACTGGCAAAAGCACATGACTGTGCCAAAGAGTTGAAGTTCAGAGCTTTCTTCGTCCAACTCTTCTGCAAAGCAATACTAACTGTATTGTAGCAATAACAAATGCAGAGATCTGACAAAAGCATTATGTAGATGAGTACAAAGCTATTTTCAAGAAAATTACTGGGAAAATAGATTTGATTGCTACTGTTACTGCTGAAACTTCTCAGAATTTCTAATCCCCTTTCCAAAGGAATTGAAATAAAACACTGTCCAACTCTCATAATCATGTTCAAATTTCTAACAGAACAGACACTCCATATTCATATACCCTGGCATTAACATACAAGGACAGTCCACTACCAGAGATTACAAACTAAGCATCTTAATTAATGTATATGAAAGAAAATTGATGCATTCAAAAAACAGAGCTGTCATTCCAAGAGCCATATCACTATTAGTAGAGCTTAAAACTCATTTCCTACACAGAAAGAACAAAATGGCGTCAGACATATAGGAAGCATTCTGCAAAGGATAAAAGGTATATATTGTAAAGAGAAGCACAGGCTCTTTGACTTAAGAGACCTCAGAATCTGATGGAAGCAGGCCAACCTGGCATGCATACCATGCTCTACCAGTTAGGAAATTCTCTGAATCTCATTTCTGAGGTCTTTCTTGTACAAAGTCATTACACGCTAATTAATGACTCTGAGTTGGAGGGATCTGCTTTGGCATCCATTAGGATGAAAGCTCAAATGTCAGAGCAGGAATGGCATTAGGCAGATTCTGGCATTTTGTCCAATACACAATTAGCATCAACACATTCAACAACTTTTGAAATCTTAAGCCCTGAAAGAAAATCAACAGGTTTTCTCATTGCTTGTGTGATGGATAACATCTCTAAGTAATCTGATGATCCATAACCAGACACCACATTCCCAACCCAATTGAGCAGAAAGAAAAGACTCCAGCCTGTAGCCCAGTTGCTGCACCCTTCTCCAAAACAAAGGAAAGAACAGTCACAGCCTGGACATGCCTGGGAAGGGATGAATCTTTTCAAGGAGTACCTCCTGCAGTTTGGGAGGAGACTATGGAGGTAACAGTAGAGGCAAGGAGCAGAAAGCCACTTAAAGAGCTAGAGCTGAAATGCTCTCCTGTCAGCAGGGGCCAGTGGTGAGGAATTAGGAAGCACTGACTGCAGGAAGGCAGGGAAGCATAGAGGGGCCACAACTCTCACTGCAGTCCAGCTGGAGGCAGGTGGGCTGCTATAAAGGCACTGGCTACAAACTATTGTTCTTTCTTTTAAAATATATTTTATATATCTTTTTTTGGTTTTTGAGCCAGGGGAGATTCAGGTTGAACATTAGGAAATACTACTTTTCCAAGAGTAGTCAGGGGCTGGAATGGTGTTGTGCAACATGGTTTACTGGAATTTACTATTAGTAACAGGTAGACAGTTGGACTGGATGGTCTCATACATCTTTTCCAACTTTGGTGATTCTAGTGATGACTCAATGATTTTATATTCATTTTCACAGAAACTGAGCAGGGAGCTTGAAGAGTTGGGTGATCTACAACAGCCTGCCAGAAATCAGCTAGGCAAGGCCCTGAGACAGAGAGCAGCACACTGAAAGCCTACCCTTTTCACACCATCAGGATCCCTCGCTCCCTAGCTGCCCTACTCTTTGGTCTTCGGCTCCAAAAGTCCATTGGAGCATCTTGCCCACCTATATTTTCCTCCTGGGTCTTTCTGTTCCACACCCCCATCTGCAGAAAGGTGGGATGAAGTAGTACATCCAAGTCCTGCAGACAAGAGAGGTGCTGGATCTTCATACCGCTGAACCAGCTGGTTTGCCATTCATTAACCCACAAAGGAATTTCTGCCCTGTCATCCTGAGACAGTGGTGAAACAAAACCCAGACTTCGTGAAAGTTAAAATACATGACTTCACATAACTTTTCCCTTAATGATCTCAAAGTACTTCACAAATGTAACATCAAAGCAACTCTGAGGTAGCATAGAAATGTGCATTAATATGCCAGTTTTCCACATGGAAACAAGGCATGGAATGAGCGAGAGCTCTTTTCTTCTAATAAAGAATGCAAATAGTATTTTCAACGCAAGTTATACCCAGAATTGTGAATTCCCCATTTGTCAATGAGCAAAGCAGAAGCAGAACATAAATCTCCTGACCTCAAGTCTTATAAGATCTCTTGTTAGAAATGCAAAAATCAGATCATTACTTTTAAATTCATGGCAACTGAAACCTTTGATAGTTGGATAGTTTTACTTGGTTTTAGCTTCCTGATTCAATTTCAGTTCAGGGTGTTGTGTAGTCTTTGAAATAAAACTCTTTGTCTTTTCATTTTTTTCACCTGTAAAAATGTGCAGTACCCCACCTGTGCTTCAAAATACAACTCAGATAGAAATGTGTTTTTATTCAGATGTGGGGAGCCACTGAAAAAAAAAAAATATCTATGACAACAAAATCAACTATTAGCTTCTTCTAAACTAGTTTCTTCCTTGGGGAAGCTAAGCACCTGCCTGGCTGGCTGTAAGAGAATATTTGGCAGCCTAGAAAAAACAAAACAAAACAAAACTACTTTTCATTTAGGATAAAATATCAATAAATGTAAATATATTTTGAAATTCAGTGCAGTCAGTCTGACAGCTTCTCTCTGTTAGTTTTTTTCTATGTGATACTTTGCAACTGCAAAATCAGCTAAGTGCCCTATCAGGTTAAACACCAGGCAAGTATCCAGAGGCACAGACCTGGCAAGCAAAGAAAAACACAAAACCACATAATATATTTTCCCCACTGATGGTACTCTGCTACCACATTAAAGCTTCACACCACATAAGACCATCTTATACTCACAAACAGCAACCAAAATGAAGCATTATACAGCTGCATTTATTGCATTTATTTCTCTGTTCCTCCATGGTTCACCACCTTTGAAAATAAGCATAGGAGATCAGACCTGGCCAGCAGCAAAGTTAGACAACTTTCCCTCAGATATACAAATGCAAATACCAAGCTGTGCCAGCTGGTTAAGCAAATAGATGCTGGCTGGCAAAAGAGCTGTGAGGACCAGGCAGAACTATCAACTGTCATGCCTGCAGCAAGGCGGCACAACTGAGATCCAATTCCAACAGCTTCTCATTCTGGTGGTACCCAATCAACATGGGGAGGTAAAGTTTAACCTGACAGGAAGCAATGCAGTTTCTCAAAGTGAATTTTTGGATACTGTTGTTACAACTGTGAGAGAGGGGCAGCAAAGTAAGAAGCAGCCAGCTGCCCATTTATTCTTTTTTTAGAAGACACGGATGGAGCCATGATCAGGGTGACAGTGAAGAGTGAATACAAAAGCATGCAGCTGCCTCTGTCACCTGACCAACAGTAACTCACTTATTCACTTATAAACATCTAACCGAGAGCCAAAAGTATCTACCTATGGCACAAGCTGAAGGGCAGCTACAAAACCAGACCAAACTAACTTAAATCTGACGCACATTGGCTTGAGGCAAAATGAGACTGTCTGAATCTTCACACAGAATCCAAACCAAGACTCTGGAAATGTTAGAAAGAGTTTGGCTTTATGCAGTACAAGCGATAACTGATAACTTAATGGCTAGAAGAAGAATGAATCTACAGTACAGTCCAGGCATTTTCAGGGCTTGTTTTTGTCCTATCGATTTCCATTTGCTTTGATTTCTTCCCTTTTTTATGCCCCTAATTCACACCAATGCCTGGAAGCTGCAGCAGGAAGAGACTGACAGATTTAGTTGCAGAAATCTTTTCATGCTTCTTTGTGAAGCAAAATAGAAGCTGAGATTTACAGGGAAAAAAAAAAAAAAGTTACTTACTATCTATTCAGGAGAATTTTCTGAAATATGCTTAGTATTAGTTTGAACAGCCATCATCTTGTGATAGCATGTGAATATTAACATGCAGAGCTGGAAAGCAGATAAATAATCAGCAGCAATAGTACAAAGCCAGGAAGAGCAGAAGAAGTAGAATCATATTAGAAAGAACCAAAACACAGGAGGTAAACAAACATTGCAGGCAGAGATCAGGGGGCACAGAAACAGAAGTTACATTGCATAGCTTCACAAACCAGACTCAATGAATTTACGTGACTTGCCAAAACTGCCCAACCAAAAAAAGGCCAAGGACTAGGGTGTCTGCCTCTCAGTCCTGGCTTTTTTTCTGTGTGCATCACTTTGCCTTTTCACATGAATTTCCCCTCCCAGAGGAGTTGCATTTCAAATGTAAAAGAGCAAAAGCAAGAGAGGCCCACTGGGAACCTCTGGTATCAAGTTTGTTGTTTTACACAGGGGCAATATTTCATCTGCAGTAAGCATTAAAAAGACAGGTAAAGTAAATCATCCCTATTTACTGTAGCAGACTTCCTTCACAACGCATGTCTTGATCTAGTATTTGGGATTCAAGTTATATTTTGCTTATTACTGCAAGGCAGAATGTAAGCAGGTGAACACAATCTATGTTACAAGCATTGGAGACTGCAGCACATGTTCTGTACAGGGTAAGCAGATACTCAAACATCTCAGATGCTTGAGGTTATGTATTAAGAACAGATCTAGGTTTTGTTTATGCACAGAGAACGCACTAAAATAGCAAATACAACAGTCAAAATGGAGCAGTTTTTGCATGAGCACATTCACATCAGCTCGAAGCCATCACAAACATTAAGCAAGCGATTCTAAGGTTTCTGATACATAAGAAAATAGCACTGGCTTTAAGTTAGCACAGGGCTTTGATTCACAAACCCATGCTGATCTGGCTGTGGTATTAAGGTCTGCTACCCTGCCAGTTATTACCTTCCCCATAGCAGATCCCACAAGATGCTGTAGTTCACAGGCCAGCAAGCAAAGCCCCCATCTCAGCACAGACAAACTGTAACAATGATAACAGATATGGACAAACTTAATACAAGGTAGCAAACTCCAACATGATTAGTGTGCACTGTAAAGGCAGGATGCACATCACTGCCTTTGGCTGAGGCAAACCCCTATTTTTCAGTTTCAGTGTTTATAATTGTTGGATTTTTTGTTGGATTTTGTGCATGATATTTGTGAAATAATACAGATATGCTTGTAGCTGCCTGGAAAAGCAATATGAAGAGGCTGGTGATTTCAAGAAGTCAGATACTGGATTGATTAACACTGCTAATGCTCATGTGAGATGCACTGACATGTCAGGGGGAAAGAAGCTTGGCAAGTTTCTGGAAATGGACCAGTATACTAAGTAAATACACAGTCCTCCCACCATTTTTATGAGTCTTTTACTTCTTAAGCATACATTGTAAATGCCTGTTCTACAGTTCACATTTAACGGACATTTCAAGTAGATAAAATGAAGGATGGTGAAGGTAATTTTACAGGCTAGATATGAGGATAAGCAGATGAAGGACCTGTGTGTTGCTCTGCTGGCTGGATCCGAAGGAAAGCTTACTTGGGGCACTGAAGCAGGAAATATTAAGCAGGCAGAGAAATCTGCAGTCAGAGAAAGGTGTTAATTGAACAAGTCGTATTGGGAGGATGCCTTTCACTACTGTTCAGTTCCTCTGCACTTTACTTTCACACAAAGCTTAATAAAGAAAACATTTGAAATTCGGTTGTATCTTGCTTGGATAACCTACCAATTGCCTCAAGGGAAACAAGGTGTGGGTGGGGAGAGGCAGGCAGGTGGTTGCAAAGGATAAGAAAAACACAGCTTTCCAGCCTTCCTTCAGTCCATGCTCTCTACCTCAGTCTGCCCTGCATTCCTAACTACCCTGTTCTTTCACAGCGTGTTACCTTTCAGCATACAGAAGACCTGTAACTCCTTTGTTTGAAGGCAACAGAACCCATCAGGCCTCTCAATTGCCTGTCGTTAAGAGGCTACACATCTGCATGGCTGGTCCTCTGGGCTGATCTGTTCATTTAATTCTCCACCAGGACTATTGATGCTATCTAAAGTTTGAAGGTCCCTGGGAGCAAAAATGGAGCTGTAATGGAGGGGATGGGCAGAAGGCTGTTCTCTACTGTAGGATTAACACTTGGCTATTCATCATTCAGAACCTCAAAATTTTAAGCATCTGGGTCAGCATGCTAACAAGCCTGCAGTAGCTGCATACCCAAAAGAAGGAATCACAGCGTCACAGAAGCTGAGGAGCTTTCCAGGACAATAGACAGTAGCCACAGCAGAATGTCTGTGTGGGAGTGCACAACTCACAGGTCACCAGACAAATCCATCTTCCTTTTGAAGAGATGAGCAAAGATGCAGAGTATTACCAGTTTAAGCAGCTCCGTGAAATAACTTTTTAATAGGAAACAAAAGTAATTTTTACAAGCATTTCCACATTCTCCAACTCCAAGCTGAGCATGAAGATTACCCTGTCACATTTTTTGCTGTCTCCTAACCTTCAAGTTAATAATACAATCTGGCTTCTGGCTCGTGACCATGTGCTGTACCATGCTCTGCTATAAATTTAATTTTTGTATTTACTTTTGAGCAGGAGACTGTTGAACTGTCCAGAAGCTCTGCAAGACACATGTTCATTTTGGGAATTACTTTAAGTTGTTAAACAGAAAAAGTTGGTTGCAAAGTACAATCATTTCCCTGTGGCTGTCATAGCTGATGACTGCAGACATGATGTGCTGTAGACATGCCCAAGTGAATGCCATCACATTTTTTATAGCTGTGCTATTAAGGATAATATCTGCATACCATCTACTACCATTTTCTTTTTATCTCTTTCTACATCAGCTTTTGCTGATGATGGTCAGAGAATGTTTGCTATGTTTTCTTAAATAAATTAGTTACATGTTTTGAAATAAATTTATCACTTTAGCACACAGTACAAAGGAGATGAAAATTCTGTATCAATTTGTCTTTTGCCAACCCAGCAACTCCACACAACATCAACATTATCACAAACCATTCTCAATTTCATGGTAGAAACTATAGGATATTTTTCTTTACCATTTTGACAGCAAGGGCTTTGATAAATCTTTGGCCACACAAAACAGGATCGCAAAGTAACTGAAAGGTTAAAAGAGACTCCAGGAGTCAACTGATCCAACCTCCTCAAAGAACTAACTGCAGAGCATTAAGTAAGTTTCAATGGTGTTCTCTCTAAATAATTCTTGAACTTTTTTTAATGAAGGAAACCATAACCTTTTGGAGCATGTGTCTCAGTGTTTTATTTTGTTGTGTTCTTTTGTTTGTTTGCTTTAATATCATTTTATCCAGTCAATTTTTTCTGTTGTAATTTGTGACCACTGTATCTTATTTTTTCCCTATCCCAGGGGACTGCCATTAGGTTTTGTTGTTTGTTAATCTCTCTCACATACACAGGTTCCAAAGAGGACAGTATTCCAGACACTCACAAATGCTGACCAGAGGGAAGTTATCCCTTCCCACGACATGTTGATAAGCTCTTGCAAAAGCAACCTGCCATTCAGTTTGTACCCATTGCTATAAGGGCACACTGTTATAGCATGTTTAATTGTTGCCCACTAGTTCCTTTCCTCCAACACTTCTATCTGGCCTGTCAGACTCACCTGAGTTGTTTCTTGGGGGTTGTTTTGTAACAGGTGAAGCACTTCACACCTTCCATTGCTGAACTCCATTGAGTTCCCATCTCCCCATTTCTCCAGCCTGAATAGGACCCTTCAATTAGCAGCCCTCTCCTCCAGCAGGTTGCAAGGAGTAGTTTGGAAACCATAAGCACAAGACAGCCTCCCATTAGAAGCAGTGAGAAAATAAAGATGGAACTACATTACAGGATAGGTGGACAGATACTTCAATTTCTGCACATTTATTCTTATACACTCACCTCTCTCCTTATATCCTTAAGTAACACAGGTTCACTGAAGAATCTTCCACCTTTATCCAACCTCTCAACTAAGGTAGGGCTGCTATGCAAAAAATCATTATCAACAGATTTTCATCTCATAGATGCTTAAAACCCTCAGATTTCATGAACTGTCACGTTAGCTCCTCTTCTGGTGCATCTTCCTAACCATAAAACTTCACCCTAAAATCTAATCTAAATCTCTCGTTGCAAATACAGCTCACCACATTATTTCTTGTTATACACAGAGAATATCTGATGAACATCTTCACTGCAACTACCTGTCATATGCTAACATTTTAATTCATATTTTTATGCTTGGTTCTTTTCATCTTTCTACACAGGTCAGATTTTTCAGAACTCTTTCTTTCCTCCATTTGTCTATCATTCTCAAACACGATGCCAAAATTGGACACTTGTGTATTTGATTTTTCACTTTTCTAACCGCTTGTCTTTATTGAATTTAACTTTATTGGGTTTTACATAATTTCTTTTATTTATCAAGATCATTACAAGTACTAATTTTATCCTCCAAAAGAGTGGCAGTCCTTTTGGCTTGGTGTTATCTGTAGCTCTTGCAAGCATACTTGTCCTCCATTATCAAAATAACAAAAGTATTGACCAGCACTGGACCCAGGACAAATTTCTGATGATCACACCTGAATGTTCTCATAGCTTGCTAGAGAACTATTGACAGACTGGGCACAGACATTGGAAAAAGTAGCAATCTTACAAGGATTTTGTTTCCCGAGTTTGTGTATAGGAGTGCCACGCAACACTGTGCCAAGCCTTACTAAATTAAGGCACATCACAGCTGCCACTTCCACTTGTCCATTAGTGCAGTAACACGAACATGGCTGATTTGAGCTTTGATGCTAATTAAGAGGTAACAGATAGCAACTTGACTACCATGTTTAGAAGTTGATCAGAAATTATTATTCACAGAGGCACACGTGGGTTCAGCTGCTCAGCACAATGTACAGCAACATTTGACAGAATGTCAGCCTGTGCCTATCAGGGAATGGTCATACCCCAGCTTTATTTTCCTCCCCACCATAATGAACAACTGCCAGTTGTGAGGGAGCCTTTGTGTGGCATCCATCTTGCTTCAGTTTGCTAGCAGTGGGCAAAATCTAGACTCCCATCACTTCTCACTTCAAAATGCAAGAATTCAGAGCCAGGTTATTTAGCCAACAAAATGGGATTTTATTATTTGCGTGGATTTGCTTTTCTTGAAAGAAATTCTGTTGTGCCCTTAGTGCTTTCTGACTTCCCCTCTCCAGCCTGTTGTACAAGCCCACACTTCCAAAATCATGATTTTGCTTTTATTGCTACAAATACCCTCCTCCCTTTCTATCTCTCATTGCTTTCCTTGCAATGAATTCTTCCCTTGGCCTCTTAGTCAAATAACTACTGCCTGCAAAGGCTCTCTATCTCTTACTCAGTCCTGTGCTGCACCTTCCTGCCCCAGACTCAACCAACACACCATTTCCCAGCACCCCAGCTACATTCTTCAGTGGCTATTAGAAATCAAGATATCTGAACAGGCACAAAGTCTTTGAGGCTTAAAACATAAACTTCAATGAAGAATATCTGTTGCATCCTGAGGTAGAGACTGACAGCTGTGATTCAGATCTGTCCTTAAATGTGTCCCATCTCTCTTTAAAGCTGCCACAGCAATTCCTACACCTTAACTGCAAATACAAACTCCCCAGTCTAAACTTTAATTCTTTAAGGATATAACACAGCAAAAGCAAACAGATATGAACAGATACAAAGTTAAAAAGAAAGTTTTCCAATTCAGTTGCTATTTACTTGGGGGGAAAAGGAAAGATAATGCACAGAGTGAAAATGAACAAGAGACTTCTCATCAGTTCACCTTCCTCAAGAGCCACTGTGTTCAAATAAGCAGAACTGTTGCTTATCAAGCTCCTGTCAAGTAGCTCCTCAGCCACTGCAAAAGCTGAGGGAAGGGTAAAGCAGCACCTGGCCCAGTTTACCTCAGACCTGACAGGCAACCTTTGGCCCACTCCACAGAAAAGAAAATGCCTTAAGTGTGGCCAGCCCATCATTAAGGACGGCTCAGTTTCTGATGTCAAGTACCTAAATTTACAAACTGTGCTGTACAGTGTCAATACTGTCCTGAGTATATAGTCCAATAGGAAAAATAAACTAAAAAGGAGCCAAAGAAAGCCCATATTCAAATTGAATCCAGTACTCAACACACATGCAGAAAGAAGAATCCATCATCAAACTGAAGTAAGAAATATAGTTAGATTCCCAAGCTGGGGTAAGCTGACAAGAATGCTGTGGTGTCAGTGAGTATCTGTTATGTTATGCACGTGTAATTACAGAAAGATTCATGGTACTCCACGAAGAGGGGCAGTTGAGAGAGAACTCCTTGCAGAGCAGACCTCATATTTCACCAAGGAATAACTTTAGAAGCATAATCTTAAATCTCACTTTCAGATATAGAGTTTCCTATTCACCCACTTCAGAATCCTGTGAGGAACCAAGTACAACTAAATGAAACATCAGAGATTCCTAAGCACGAGCCATACTCTCAGCCTTTCTGACCTGTCAGATTCTGCCTGGTTTTTGCTTCAGAACTGTATGCAGGTAGTATTTGCATATAAATTATGATATGCCCTAAAACGGGACAACATTAAAAACAGCACATAGGGCTCTCCAAGAATGGTTTACATTTAAGTGAACATTCAGATACACTTTACAGATAGCCAGAAAAGATGTCAGCTGTCTTCAGTATATCAAATAATATTTGTAATTGCACAGTCTTAGTATCAGCTTGGCTTGTGCTACTTCCTATTGAAATTGTGCAAATGCTTCAAGTTGAAACTGGTGGGTAATTTGATTTGCATCAAAGTACAAAGCCAGCTGAACTCATTTTGACTTCAGATTTCCATGTAAATATTGCATGTGTCTGGCTATAACTTAAATTGGGATGCAAAGGCAGTCACAGGCATCATCTCTTCAGTGTCACCTGATCTCAAGCCCAAGCGCCCTGGGTGGAGCTGACAGGTGAGTTATATGCCAGTTCTTTTTATTTCATGCTTGATTCCTATGGAAAATAATATAAAACCATGAATGCTAGATCTAAACTTTCTTTTCTCTGAAAGTAATGCACTAGACCGTTTCAAAACAAGACAGAAAATGAAGAAAAATACAAGAGGACAAAATTACAATCAGGCTATCAAATAATTGAATATATTTTTAACCTTAAGCAAGCTAAACAAAAGTTATAGCACAGTTTTGAAAGAGATCAGAAATCTAAAATAATAAATGACTTAAGCTAAGTAGAACTTGGCTGACCATTATTGCCTGAGAACATACTTTAGAAAATGTATTTGCTGAAACTGTAAAGTGATTGCTCACTGAAAGAAGTGGTTGTGGAGTTTAACTATTCACACCCTTGTTCAAGTACTACATGACAGCAACCACTAGAACCTGGGCTGCTTTCTTCTGGCCACAGCAGCCAGTGAAACTCTCCTAATCCCTGGCTCACCGGCAAGCTCCTGCCAGAAAAAAAAATTCACTTTCCTGTGTCAGATCCTAAGATCTCAAGCACCTTACTGCCTCAAAAGGCAGGCAAGCCAATATGAATGCACAGACACAGGAAATACTAAAAATGAGCCTGAAAAAGCTTGTCTGTATATAAAAATTACATAGCACCTATTAGAAAAGGTTAAGAACATGAGAAAAAGAAACAAAGAAATCCCCAGGTTGGCCTGAGATGGAATGGGGGGCACTTTTCCCTATGAACGGACATTTGCAGTTTTAAATCTTCTGCTGATTGCAGAACCAGTGTGACATTTCCACCCTCCATAAACTCCTACTAAAACGTTTCCACTCACTCTAATGAAGCATGCCATGCTTCCTCTTCCCCTTCACCTCTCACTGTTTAGCAGCCACCTCCTATGGGAACTAATGAGATAACTGGCTACATCTCCTATGCATGTTTGCATACAAAAACCTAGGTACCTAAAGCAATCATACACACCTGTTGTGCCAGGGCATAGCATCTTTGAATGCGTCAGAAGCACCTGTGATGAGTGTGTTCATCCAAACTGGAACTGTATATCTGATTCTGAGACTGTATTTGCACAGGGATATATGAGGAGGAATACCATTTTTTGTTGTAATTTATTTATTTATTTGCTACTTCCATTGTTTCCAAAGCCCTGTTTATGGGGGACAGAGACGAGGCAGGAAGATGATCAATGCTTTGGGAAACTGGGAAGGAGCCAGAGAAGAGTAGCAGAATTTTTGCTTCCTCTAAATCTCCTTTGCAGCTCCAGAGAGACACCCTCGGAGATTAATTCACAGACATGACTGTGTTTGTTTGAAAACTCTCCCAGTGAGAGATAATTGTTTCTTCAGACTGATATAGGCAATGTAAATTCATCAGGCAAATCACTTAATAGATATTAATAGATACAGTCCTTAATAGATATTGTTACGGAGGAAGAAATAGGAGGGGGAAAAAAAAAAAAAAAAAAAAAAAAAGCAACCCCACCCACAACTTCTAAATCACTGTATGCATGAGATAAGATTGCACAAGTGCCCTATCCCACAGCTAATTTCATGTTGCACTAGATCTGTGTTAATGACATTCTTCTTTCAGATGAAGGTACGGGAGGCAAAGAAAAAGGAGATGTATTTCCAGCTATTGTTTATTCCTATGGTGTATTCCTTTAACATTATTCTAAAATTATGATATTTTTGTTATGCTATTTTTCAGCAGTCTCTTTAAAACTCTTCTAAATCTCTTTAGAAATGAGGAAATGGCAGCAGCTTCAGCTTGAGGACAATGCAGCAGAGCCAGTGACTATTTCAGGACAAAAATCCAATCTATCCACACAGGAGAGTAGGACCTCTGGGGTCTTGAAGTGACAAATATGGAGTTCTACATAGAACATACCTACGAAGGTACTGATACAACTTACACTTGTTATACTAACTATTATAATTGCAATTCTGATAAGAAACTTTTTAAGCATGTTCACGAGGCTGTGCTGTTCTGTCTGGGTACAGATACTCCCAAATGATTCAGGTAAATGGGGTACGCTCTGTAACAAGTCAGAAGTGAATACTACTAACGGACCATAAGTACATATTACACTGTTCATCCAGATGGACCATACCCTTGCCAAAAAGAGACTTCTAGTCTCATATCACAATCAGACTAAAAGCTTCCCACACAATTAAATGAGAAACAGAATTTCTTTTAAGTAATTCAGACTTCACAATGATCAATGTGAGCTTTCAAGAGACAAAGAAAAAACTGCTAACAGGACAGGTAGTAATATCTTGCTAGGTTCATCTTTTCTTTTTGGTCTCAATCACAATCCCATGTTTACTGCTGACCATCTGAATACCTAGAGAGTAATAGCAGCATTCCATCTTCTGAAATAAATGTTGGAGCTACAGCCCTGAAGGGACATGTCACCAGAGCCACAGTCCTACTGGGAGTCGAATCTGGGACAGAGCAGAAATGAAAGAAGAAGATGAAGTTACTCTTTATGGTTCTTGACTCGGGTTGCTTGGCCACTGCTGAAAACCCTTCCAAGTTTATGTTGTCTATCTCCTCTTTCTTTGTTCCTCTGTATCGACCTGTCAGCGATGGCTCTTTCCAAGGCATGGACCTACCATATCAACCCCTTCACTTCCTCTATTCTTCTTCAGAAAACTTTGGTTCAAACTTAAAAATAACCAATGTGTCTAAGTCTCATAAAGATAAGCAACAGAAACCCTGTTTTTCTCTGCACACGCCTTCAGAACAGACTGTACAGGGAAACATAAGACTTACACTTAAACAAACTTCATTTTTACTCCCCTTTACCACCATC
This sequence comes from Excalfactoria chinensis, assembly GCF_039878825.1. Classification (NCBI taxonomy): domain Eukaryota; kingdom Metazoa; phylum Chordata; class Aves; order Galliformes; family Phasianidae; genus Excalfactoria; species Excalfactoria chinensis. The sequence continues at coordinate 33,269,246 of NC_092829.1, read as the reverse complement.
AACTTTGAAAGAGAGTTTTGGGGGTCCTCATTCCCCCTCTCCCTGATAATACAAATAGGTCAGTGAACTTCACAGTTTGAAACATTGACAGAACCATCTGTCCTTCATTAAAAGCCATTAATGACAATGATAATGGCACTAATTAGGCTGCATGCAGACATGCACATGCTTCAACAGCTTCAGAGCTACAGGCAATCAAAGGTCCAAATTGAACCAGCTGCTGTCCAAAGTCAATGAGCACTAACACCCCTCTTCATCCTCACCCTGAAGTATGGGACACGCAGTCAACATCCACTTGAACACGTAAAGCAGGTGTTTTTATACATATGCAAATCAGGGCATTCTGTCCTTGTTTCCTTTGTTGTTTCTCATTGGGTTGAGTTTCCTTCTCACTGACTTTTAAGAATGATTGGGAAACACAACAGCAGACTGTGAGCATGGATCCTCTATCATCATCTGCCATTCTCTTAGGAATAGCAGTGAGTGTGTACAAAGGGCTTGGAAACATACATCATATTGCTGGAAACTATTCCCAGCAAATGGCATTGGCTTGCTATTATCTCCAAATCTGACCTCTGGAAATCCCTCTGTTATTTCCTGCCTCAATTTCTTAGCTTCTGAAAGTATTACTGCGTAGTCATATGTGAGAGCTTTTGAAGAAAGATCAGCACTCTGATACCCTTGAACAATGGAATTTGGGGTTATAATGGAAATCTTCTTTTGGTGTAGCAGCCAAATAAAATAATCAGATGATTAAGACTCCCTCCCCCCACCCCACAAAAACAAAAAACAAAAACAAAACAAAAGCTGATCTGTAGGAATATCACCTATTGCAGCAAGGCCTGCTGGAACAAGTGATAGAGTTGCATGTGGAAACTGGGACTCTAGGCATGACTCTGGTCTCGGTTTCTCCTTAAACCATATTAAGGTCCCATCCTTGCTCTTACCTTTGGGAATGAACATCTATAATAAAGAAACAGTGAAACTGACCTCCTCTGTAAAATGCTTTGAGGTCTATTTGGAAAAAAATAATTTACACAAAGTGTCCAATAACTATTTCTGGGAAATATGTCCAAGTCCACACTCCTAGCAGACTTACAGTATACTTTTCAGGTATATATACACTTCAGGTATAAAGTTCAGGCTTGCATAGCAACAAATAAGAAATACATCAATTGCAGCATAACCATCTGCTCTATAGATTTTGAATTCAGAGCCAGTGCAGGCTGTTGGGATGTTTCAAACCACAGTTACTGTGGCAGAGAGAAAATGTTAGAGAAGTGCCATTCTGCAACTGATGGGAAACACAGTATTTCCAACAGGGTTAAGCACAGGCAAATATCAGGCTTTAAAACTCATTCAAAATATGCAATATAGTGACCATTTGAGACTGACCATGCTAACTCTTCACTAATACCAAAAGCTTGAGTAAAATCCCAGCCTTTAGTACCCCCTGGGGCAAACAGGCTCCTTATCAATCCCTCACCTGCCTGTCTTAGCTGGAGCGGTGCATAGTTATCCTGTTTGTGATGAACCAACTGCTCCAAAGAAAGGAACAGAAAGTAATAGAAGTGAAGATGTTAACTTCAGTGTGTCTTGAGCATAAAGTACAGCAAATCCATGGAAAAATGAAGACTCTAGGGAAAAAAAAAAAAAAAAAAAAAAAATTAAAAAAAAAAAAAAAATCTGATGATGCCCTTATCTGTGAAGAGAAGAACTATCTCACCTCCTGTTTTAAAATATGAGAAAGAACCTCTATTTTTGTATTACCATTCACCTTACACGTTTGGGATTATTGTTTCACCTGAACCACCTCTCTCTGATAGGGGCTGTTCTTCAGTTTTGCTGTTTGATTTATAGTCTCACAGCCTCCAGACAAGAAGCCTTAAAGGAATGAACTAATCCACTCTTGCCATTCTTCCTAGGTCTTCACAATGTATCAGACAGGCTTCTACAACTCTCTTTTCAGTTTCAAAGAAGAAATTACTGGATTGCTTATCATTACCTGACAAGAAAAGCCAGAAAGCCTCAAAAACATCACCCAGCTGGTTTGCAGAAACATGTAGCAATACAGAAGTGTCTTGTAACAGACGGGTATACAAAAAGGACAAACTCCCAGCTACATCACTGCAGCTACAACAAAGTATCTGGCAGCAACATGTATCTTTATTCTTTTTGATACATAGAAAGCAAGTTCTGCGCAGCTTTGGTTTCGCATTTAACTTGGTTTTGTTGTTATTTTTTAAACACAAAGCGCACCATATACCACATGGGAACTCAGCATGCACAGACTACTGGCACTTGAGGACAACAATATAAATTCTTCAGATAACATATATCAGCCAGAATCATGCCTATTTGAATGTGAAGAGAATTAGAAAGCTCAGATAAAATTGATTACTTAGTTTGAAAATCTTTGTGTTCTGACCTCCAGGCAAAGCAAAATGGATTACAAATAATAAATAAAATCATTTTTGTTTTAGATTGCATGAGTGAGGCACTGTCACAGTATCTATGTTTTACCAGCCTGGGTTTCTGCAAATGTATCGGTGTCATTTATTCCAGTAGTAATATTGTATGCCCTATGTGCTTTTGAAGGACAGTGAGAAGCATCCTGAATCTGTTCTTACCATACAGCATCAGACTTCTCTCAATCCGTGGCAGTATTTCTTTACAGTCAGATGTAATAAAATAGTATCCCTCTCCAGAAGCGACTCATTACCCAAGCCAGCTGAAGGAGGTTATCAGACAGGTGGTATTACTGCACAGTGACCTGTGAAGGTTGTTAATCCAAGATGGAAGACTGCAAGGAGAACACAGGAGGAGATGCCTGTGGCAAAGCAGAGCCCGGTCACCCTGCAGTCAGCACCTGCTTTGGAGCAATTCTTATCCTCAGTTCCTTTTCTTCCCCATAGAATATGGGGTGAAGCCACCTGCCAGGCTGTACCCAGCACCTCCCAGGAAAGCAGCAGGGAGTGAAAGGGCAAACTCCTCACAGGCAGAGAAACGTTAGTTGTGTGGGAACAGAGATTGGCAGCTCCTTGCTGATATCTTCCAGATTACAGGAGTAGCAGGATTAATAATGATACTATGAAACTGCACTTCCCCCCCCCCCCCCCCCCCTGAGTGAAATCATTATTTGCAAAGAGATGTCACACAGCTGAACTTAAGTCTCAGCTTACCAAATAGCTCCTCTTTCCTTTTGTTTTATATAGACCACAAACCCATCAGAACAAAACCTCTTCCCAGCCCCTTTAACCGTATTCAGCACATTTAACTTGGAGGGCTCCTGATTCTGACAAAAAAGTCCCTAGGCACCTCCGTAACTGAAGTAACTTTGTTAAGCTACAGAAATTAAAAGGCAAAAAAAACAACTCCCGTTCATGTTGCAGAGGTTCAAACAAGCTGATGATATAGAACAGAAAGACCAAAGTGATAAAATTCTACTGGCTCATCGATTGCCCCTTTAGTTTGTACAGTATAAACTTTTCAAAACGGCACATAGACTGATTTCATGTTTAACAGGAAAACTGTGGACAGCAAGCACTGCATTGGCTTCTCAGAGGTGAACCACAGACTAAGGCTCACAGCTGGCTAACAACAGCAAGATAAATCATTCAGTTTAAAGCACTGGCAGTGCATATTCACTTCAGTCTGAGATGGCTGCACAGACACTCCCCAAAGCAGCAAAATATCTGTCTTGCTTGTCTTCAAAACTTTCCTGCCTCCTGGCAGGATAGCATAACTATTCTTACAGAGTTTAGTTGAAGTAAGAATAGAAGGCCACTGGTAGAAGAAAAGATTGCAAAATCTAGTATCCTATAATGGATTAGTGCTGTCCTGAAAACACGCTGGACTGAGCTTTCAGCCCCTTTCCTCATAAATATCTAGGGCACTGTTGAAAAATGCATGTGCCACTGTCACTGAGAAATGGACAACTTCTTTCCATTCCTCTTCCATTTGCTGGGTAAACAGGCCAATCGCAGAGTCAGCAGCCATGGCAATTTCTGAATCAATATTTATCAGGCCCTTCTCCGACTGCTATTTCATGCCTCATTGGTCAGAGAGCATCCTCTCTGAGTGAGGCAGAAAATCCTGACCTTGCAAATGGCAGAGGAGCTGCCTGAGGATAGCAAAGCAGAGCAGAGCAGATCCTCTGGCTTAAAATATAAAAATAAAATAAAAATCATGTGAGCGTCCTCATGACATCATACATCATTCTTCCAAGCCTTTCCTTTGTCCCATCCCTTCTCTCAGTGTCAACCCTTGAAGGGAAAGCTTCATTTAAGAGCATTAAACAAACAGCCTCTTCATTAGCAAAAATCAAGCTATATAAAAGGGACTTTAAAGCCACGAATACCTGCAAGGGAGTGTTCTTAGTGTCCCCCCCCCTCCCCCCCCCCCATATGTCTAATGACACAGAAGATTGATTCCTTCCTACCCCTCCCCTATGTATAGTAAATGCATTCTCAATTATTCCATCAAACAAAAACAACTGCAACAATTAGGAGGAACAGACTGACAGAAGGAAATGTGTTTGGAGGAACAAATATCCTGAATTCTGGTACTAGGAGACTACAGAGAGCAGAGAATTCTGTGAGAGAGTAAATGCTGCGAGATTGCTGGAAAATAGATGGCTAAAAATCAACCATCAGCTTGGGGACATTTGACAGTATAGCTCTTCAATCAATTATTGCAATATTTTCCTTACGAAGATGTAACACAGATAAAGCAAGAGGTAATAAAAACTTGTTATAACAACAAATACTTATTTCTATGATTACTTGAAGAAATGATGTAGTGTCACTTGCATATCCTTTGAAGACTGTGGGATGCCTGCAGATCCATTCAGTAAATTTGATTAATTGTGTGAATTTAGTCCAGGAAAGATTCACAGTGCCACACAATCTAGTATTACAGCATGCCCCTCTGCTGCAAACTGACAGGTCTGCAATATTCTAGAGGAACACATGTATCTGAGCACAGCATCTAGAAGGCTGAAGGCAAGGAATTGTTCCTGTCGGAAATGGACTGAAAACACAATCAAAGTGCAAACATGAGAGGTCAGAGAGGGGTCATTGCTCTTTTCAGTCTCAAGAGGAAGAAAATGCCTCCTAGCACACAAGGAAATTAGGTCTACAGGTTTGGTCTGAGTCCCAAGCTGAGCAGCGAATTTCTCTTTTTGTTTTTTATTACTGTAGCATTATTAAAAACAAGAAATAGTAAGCACAGTTTCTATGCACATTTTCTCCTGTTACTCTTCTGAGAGCTTTTTGTTGTTGTTGTTTGGTTGGTTGGTTTTTGTTTTTTAAAGGATCTAGCAATACTCTACATTGTCCTTCTCAACTTTCCTAAGCAGATCCTCCATGGTCTTCCTTCAGTGTCTGACTCAAAGAGCGTTTCACTACGTTTGAAATATTACACTTCAGTCCGCGTTTCAAAACTGCTTACTATTCACTTAGAGGTCAGCGGAGGGGAGTTTTACCATGGGACATCAGATGTCAGATTCAAACTGCATGAAGTAACACCTCTTGTCACCACCTTGGTCCCTGAGGAGAGGCTGTCACCCATGCACTCGCAACCCAAAGACTCCACTTACCACCAAGGAGCCTGAACTGACTTCTCAACCTCTTCTGTACAAGCTTGCCTTCAGTTAAATAAGGTTTCATAAAGTTTCTCCTGTTTGAATCCTGACACCCAGATTTCTAGGCTTTTAGTTGCTTTTGTATTTATCTGACACTCACAACACTTTCCACATTAGCAGCATCAGTGAACTAATGGGTTGTTTGTTATTTCCCAGATCACTGGTCAAGTCCTTGGACAGAACAAGTCCTCTGGCAACACCCATCCCTACCCAGGACACTTCTCCTCAGCATTATCCCTACCATTTCCTATTTTCCTACCTATGCATCCTCCTGCTTACTCACAGACCGTGTGATAACAACTCCATGCTTACCATTGTAATGCATTTGTCATCACTTTTTCTGTGTAAAAAATACCTGAGCAAAATCCGAAGTGTGTGACGTTCTCTGCATTTCTTTCAAACAACTATCATCATATTTTCCTTGTACATACATAACAAAGTTGTCACAGCAATTGAGAAAAAGTTTAACACCATTATTCAATCAGCAATCAAATGAGGGAAACTCAGACTGCTGCACATCATCTCCTGCCACACTTTCACCCGCAACTCCTGAAGTTGACTTTGTGTTCTCAGGCTCATTCCACACCTTTCCTTGTTTCACACAGTGGCATAGCAGTAGGGCAGAATGCACCACGGACCCACAGAGCTGCTGTCTGGACAGCTAGAATGCCTGTGCTAAGCAGCCAGCTGGTTCCTACCAAACAAGAACAGAAATAGCCATGCTCTTCTCACAACAGAGGCACTAACGGATGCCTACAGCTCCCATGAAACTCACAGAGACTTGGTAGTTTTGCTTCCTATTTTGTTTCACTGGTATAAATTGATCTGTGGGTTCTAAAGTTATTAGAAGGGTGTACCTAATGGATAACACAATTCCCCAGATCACATTCCTGAAGGAACTAGGCTAAAAACATATTTTTGCTGGTCCACATGTGTGCACACTTGCAGTGACAGACATTTGGGACTCAGCCATGCTGGCAGATGCACCTACTCACATCCAAAATGCTCAGCAGTCACTGGAGTCAAACTCTGCTCAAGGTCAGGGTTAAGCATCTGAAGTAAGGCTGAACCGATTCCACGCTGCTGCACTGAATGAGCAACATATTTTAAAAGGTAAGTACGTGTGGAGGAGTTTGGATGACATAAGTTGACTTCTGCTTGGGTGAGAGAGTACCAAAATATCTTAGGTGGGCTCCTGGGCCTAATGTTCACCGGCAAGCCCAAAAGCCACAGGCTGAGCCTCCTCAAGAGCAGTGAGGTAGACCTTGGTTATGATAACAGGAGTAACATAGAGGGAAAGACTTACAGAAGGCTGACTTTTCTCTGCTGTATACTTTCAGTGAGACCTTGGGCAGGTGCATTAGCCTACATACTCTGTGCCACACCTACCCATCTGGTCAAACAGGAGAGAGAAACAGTCTGCTTGAAGCAGGCATAAGGTTGCTCAAATGCATTAGTACTTACAGACTACTTTGAGAAATTCTATTTATTTATTTTGTAAGACAAAATTTTGAGCCATCAACTTCCAACAGCAAAGTGAGTGCACAGACAACAGAGGCATGAAGTGAGCTTTTCAAGTTTGTTGTGCCAGCTCAGAGCTCTAAGACAAGATGCTTCCTCTGGACAGATAGGTCTTGCTGACTTGCCTTTCCCAGATGATTCAGAAGCTCTGACTGAAGTACAGTACCAAACAGTGTTATTTTTCTGCAGTTGGATTCCTTCTCCACCCACCTCTGCAGAAAGGTCTGATTTACTCCTACGCATCTCTACTATCTCAATGCCCCTGATGATCACAGCCCCCAGATGAGGCCCTTGTGTTTGACCTTCACAGCCATGAGTCAAACAGTGCATTGTGACCAGAGTGCACCACGTCGTTCATGAGCAGAGCAGTGATGAGGTTACCCAGACCGCCAGCCAGCCATATGACTACAGCATCCTAAAGAGCTTCCAAATTGAATCAAGAGTAATAATATTTTAGTGACTCAAGAGAGAAAAACCTCTTGTCTCAGAACAAATTTCTTTCCCTGTGAAATTAAGACCTTCTGATTTCAATTTCACCCCTTCTACTGCTGCTGAAATGAAGCTGCTAAAAGCACACATGACATGCAGTGATATCTTCTTTTAGGTAGACAAAACTTCTGAATAATCAGATAGAGGGACAGGGCACAGCTCATTCCCTGAACACCCTGAAATAGCAGAGTATTTTCCTTTGTCCATTTTCTCTTACTTCAAATAGTATCTATCTTGGTCAGAGAGATCTCACTGTAGAGATGCATTTCCTTGCTGTGGGCCAAACAGACCCTTCACAGGGACCATGTGACTATCTGTTTTTGTGCTGTTATTACACATGGGTGTTTATGGGTAGCATGTAAATCATGTGGCCATATATGAATGCATGTGAGAGAATGGAAATCTGATGCCCACACCTTAAAAACAGTGACACTGTGATCTGGGTCCACACTCCATACCTATGCTACAAGTAAGACACTGAGAATAGTTGGGAGGGCAGCTCCTCTGATTTCCTGGCATAGCTCATCAGACAAGAGCTAGGCTACCAAAAAGAACTTGCTTTTAAGTTTCCTATAATGTTCTGTATAGGCGTATGCATGCACTCACAAAACAGTTATTTCTGAACACTTAAAAGCAGGACTGGTGTGCTGCACACAGCTGCTGCATTCTTCAGTTAGCTACAGATACAGTCTTACTGTAAGAGGCAACCAGGGGCTTTTGAGAGAGGTGGCCATACAGACAGAGAGATGAGACACCCCAGGAAAAGCACTGGGAAGAAGAAACCCTCCTGAACAGCCCAGGAAACAGCTACTTTCAGGCTTGGCTCAGTAAGCAGTTCTGTGCGTAGCAGTAAATGACAGAGGTACCAACTGGAAAATATTCTTTGCAGTCTCACTTTGGTCTGCCATGAAAAGGGAAAAACAAATCAAAAATACATCAGAATAAAAACCCATTAAAAACTTCCTCAGGCAAGGAACGTGGCAAGGACTAAAAGCTTTGACGGCATTTAGGCTTCCAGCAACACAAATCTTGTCTAAAATAAAGTAGTCTCTAGACTAGATAGTCAGATAAGACAGTGACAGATCAGTAGTTATAAGTTCATGATCTTTCATATGAGACATAAAACAGGGGTCTTGACCTTGTGTGATCATTAAAGATCGCATAACGCTTTTTGCAAAAAGAGGGCTGTTAATCCCACTGGTCTGGAAACAGCCCAATTTAGATAACTACCTCAATCAATCTTACAGATTCATCTAAATACAGTACCCAGCTCTCCAGGCTAAAATACCACATAGTGTTTCTGTGTGCTGTAATACGTAACTGAGTCCTCCCTACCTCAGCATTAGGTGAAGCAATCCACGTGTGCACACTCCCTGCTGCCCCTACAACAAGGTTATGAACATTAATGTGTCTAAGGAACTTAGAAGCACATAGTGCAAACAGGTGAGAGATTTATTATGGACTTCAGTGTGGTTTCATTTTCATTAAATCCATGCTACATCAGAGTGGTCACAAAATAAAAATTCCCAAATTTTAGGTGCTACCAGATAAATTACAAACATAGTAGAGTAGAACATTTACACCTTTGCTGTTGAATAAATGCATACTGAAGCATCCAGGGAGACAGGGACAAGACCAGGATAGTTTGATATTGCTTGAGATAACAAAGCCAATCAGAGTTGGTCTTGACAAGTAAATTTTCGATCATCAGAACAAGATTTGTGGATAGGAATTAAGGGAAACATACAGGTTCATCCCAGGCACACCAGCTAACACCCAGGATGCCTCAGAAGCATACATTAACTTCAAAACTTCTTCACAAATACCATTATTGGGGGCCTCAAAACTCCCTAGCGTTCATCAAATATGGAAATCCATAGGAGTGATAGGAGAGCAGAAAAAACAAGTAACAGAAGCTTCAGCTGGGCTATTTAGTGAATAGTTAGTCTCCTAGTGCAGTGGACAGATCATTCCTTAGAGGAATACAGCAGCAATAAAATCCTGAAGGCACACACAGCTCGATCTGCAGAAGACATGAAATACAGATGTAGCAAAATGGCAAGGGATTTTTACTTTAATAAAAGTGTAAGAGGACAATCACATCTGTCACCAGAAGAAATAAGCCTTGAAACAGTCAGCGTCTTAACATGAGCACGCCTTCACACACAAAAAGGAATGCCTGGGCCAGAGTGTGCCTCTGGGTATTAACAGCAAAGGCTGCCTTTGAATTGAGCTCTCCATCCAGAACTGTCTGCCAAGAGAAGTACACTATCATTCTGCAGTTAGAGGAAGAGGAAAGCTTGTTATCAAAGAAGTGCTCAATTATGGTTACTTAGAGCACTTACCTCCCATGATCCCTTGGCATTACCAGGCTGAAGCAGTTTCTCATTGTGAGGTTTGCTTCATTAGTGAACGCAGAGGATAAGAGCACAACTTCTTTCTTTATGCATGCAACTTTCCAGTAAGTCTGCCCTCTGCTGCCAGGCGATCACCTCCCCCATCCCCAGCAGGACTCCCTCACTCTCATTCATTTCTGCTCCTTTCACACAGGTGGCAAAGCTGATGAGCCAGAAAGGCACCAGCAATGATTAGCTTAGAGTACACAGTAAGGAGAGTGGGAATATTTTCCTGTTACTGATTTAGTACAATTTGATGTAATAATATATGGCTACCTAAATAACAAAGACTGAACTACAATAACTACATTTATCATACTCTAAGAACATTGATCCTATGCTAATTCATTCTTCATAAATATAAGGTAAAGCTGAACCATAAAGTAAGGATTTGATTTTAGGTACAATTTGAAACCATCACATTTAAGTTCAGCATAGCGTGAGAACAAGGTGGAAACATCAGCAAAGTGGGAAAGCATTGTGCATCAGAGCAACTGCCAGTCCAGTAGTTTGGGGTGCTCTGTCAGGGATCTGCTATATCATGAGAGATTACCCTAACCTCAGTCTATTGGTCTTTCTCTCTAATTTGGACCTGAAACTGCATGTTCCTGGCAAGGGTTTAAAACGGCTATAAAATTGCTTTTCCTGTTTAAACAGAGGCCAAGAACTCCATGCTAGCTACAGCCTTTCTTCTTTCTCCCATCTGCAGTGAACTACGAGAAGGACCAAAATAAATATTTACAGAAACCAATAAGCAGAGACTGCTGGTTCAAAGGAAAAGGTAAGTCTTAATTAAGAGTTGTTTCTTAACCTCTAGATTTACTTGGTAGCAGAAGGGACTGGTGGGCAGGCCATCAGTTTGTTGTCCCTAGGAGAATACTGACAGTTACGTACTAGCTCTAGAGGAGTTCTGCTAAATGCATGTGGGAGTACCCGCTAAGTTTTCCAACAGTACAATGCTGGGTTGTTATGGCACCAGTGTACGCGCTGACAGTGAAACCGCTTGATTCGTGAAGAGCCAGAGTAACCATCTACAAGTACTTCTGAATAGAGATATCCAGGTTCTGAATCCTGCTTTTAGCTTGCAAATTGTCCTTTAACAAAAATAAACAAGTCACCACTGAAATCCGAGCTTCAGAGATGACTATAAAAAGTAAAACTTGCTGATGAGAGCTCATGGCAAAAAAGAACGGTCAGCAAGCCCACACTTTCCTCCGTAAATAACATTAAGCAGTACCAAAAAAGAAAGAAAAAAAAAAAGATTCACAGTAAAAAGTTCACTTAACACTCCCGTGCTCCTCCCACTTCTTTTATCAGCGGACAGACAGCGGGAGAGCAGTGGCAGCTTCTGCCCAAATAACTTCATCGATCCAAACCTGATCAATCTTAGAGGAGACAGAACCAAGAGGAACAAAAATGAGCTGCCATCTGTGGCGTGCAGTACAACTAAGATTTTGTGAGTGAGCTGACATGCATGTCAGACAAGAGATGCATGATACTTTAACAGAGAAACTTTTGTATCACTCTATATTTAATTTTTATAATCTATATGAAAGAAATATTGATGCCAGGAGCAGCGAGCTGGTTTTCTGTGAAGAATGCTAACAACTATCTTGACAGTTGCTGCACAACACATTAGCATGGCTGTCATAGCATCTTCACAATGTGACACAGATCAGCCCTGCCTGAAACCACAATTCACTACCAGCAACACACACCTGGAGGTAACTGAGAGCTCTTCACATGCCTGTTCATTGCAGTGGAGTCGGACTAGATGACTCGTGTAGGTCCCTTCCAACTCTAAGGATCCTGTGCTTCTACACCCTGGTACTCCGAAGAGATCAAAAACCACACTGAATGCACACAGCGAAGGAAGCTGCTAACAAAAGCCTACCCATGCTGAAAAAGTCTGAAATACTGCTTTGGAGAAATGCTCACTAATTTTGTGCAGTAGAAGTTTACTGTGGTGGAAGCAATAGTAGAAAAGTCACTTAATACACAAGCTCCAGTTTTCTCTTCAACACTCAAACCCAATAGATTAATTACCAAAGTGTCATTGCAGCTCTGACAGAACAGACCCAAATGATACAGTGCTCACACCACTAACACAGCAGTCAATCCAAACCTTAAAGTTACAGCTCTTTTTGTCCTAAGGCTTCCAAGTGAGCACATCACAAGCTATATTTACTGGCATCTGCCCAGACCTCCAGACAAGGAGCCATTGAGTTAGCACCTGGAACTCAGCTGCAGCACCTCTTTTCTCCAGTTCAACTGTAGTGCTACTGAGTGCTTCTGTGGACAGCCAAAAGAGCAAGAAAAGATGAGAAGAGCTGCAAGCAGTAAGGAGTATTAAAAACAGGAAGATAAAGATCAGGAGGGAAAGAAAGCCTGATAAAAGACAGCTGGGAGGAGTACAGAAAGAGAGGGACACAAGAAAAAGGATGAACTGCAACCTCAGCTCTGCAAGAAGACCAGGGATGACGCAACCAAAAGCTGAGCCACCCTCCATATTCCCCTGCCTTGCTGGGTCCCTTGCTGCAAGGACCAGGCTGCTCCTGCCAGGGGGTCCCACAGCCTGCTAGAGCCCTTCTGTGCACTCAGAGTCCTGCAAACCACCCCAAAGCAAGGCCTCACAGAGGGCAGGGCAAGCACCATGATGGGGGCTTGGGTAACCTTCCTCCTCCTACATGGGGAAACATGAGGTAACCTCCAGCACAGCGCAGAAACACAACCATCACCTCAGCAACAATATCCTCCGCGACCCAACAAGAAGGTACAGGCACCCTCCTCCTTGCCTGCCAGGCACACAGCAGCCCAGACCCCACCACACAAAACAAGCAGTTCAACGCTACTAACCTGGTTCACGGTGTCCACAGCTCCACCAGCCTCTCCATGCACCAAAAAGCAGATGAAATGGAAGAAACACAATGCATTCCTCCTGCTTCTGCTGCCGATCTCTCCACAGCACACTGAGGGCTCAGCTGCCTCTGCTTACCTGCCCCCCTCTGTGTGGGGGCCGCCCTGGGGCCAGCTGGCACCACCCAGAGTGTTCTGGAAAGTTCTGCTCAGCCCCCTCAGCTGTGCATTGGCCGTTCCACCAGGAGCTGCATTGTGGGTTTGGAGGTCTGCAGGGCTCACAGGTGGCCTCCAGAGCCAGGTGGTGGCCAGTATCTCCTGATTGGGCCTCAACAGAAATTAAAGAACTGGATCTGAAGGTGGAGCAGGTGCTGCTCGGTTTAAAACGATCTTTATTGATTAGCAGCTCGTGCAGCACAGCCACCACTCAGAAGCAGGGAACACGAGGGGATGTCTCCGCAGGGGGTCCTATTCATTGAGCTGGAGGCACAGGCTTGTTACAGGAGAACAATGTAGAACTGCAAAAGAAAAAGTTGCCTTTCTGCTGTGCTCAACCCAGTAAGAGATGTGAATCTGACCTGCGGTGTATTTGTACATCCAAAACTTTGAGCTGGCTCCATCTCTTCATGACTTACAGCAAAAGGTGTTCAGGATTTTGCCTGTCACTAAGTAGCTAGACAGAAAGCATTAGTAAATAAATGGATTATTACAGTCAACAGCCAACTGGAAGTGGTCAATATGTACAATAGAATGCAACTATATTATTGTCTTAAATATCCCAAGTGCTGCTTCTTACACTGAGGTTTTGTTTTCTTCCTTGCCTAGCTCTCTCTCCTACATGGCTCAGTCCTACCCCCACGTGGAGCGCTGCTGCTGAGCTGCCTCTTTCTCCGGGAGCTGCCCCAGCTCAGCAGAAGCAGGCCGTGCCACTGAACCCAGACCCCAGTCCAGGGAATTCAAACGCCTCGCACTGTGGAAGGGTCAGATTAACCCTGTTTCTTCCAGACATAATTCTTAACAACACCTCATGTGAAAGTTCACTGAATTCTCCACATTTTCTCTCGCAGTGTATTCAAAGACACAGAAGTTCAAACTAAGGGTGTGTTTTGTTTCGTTTAGTCCCAATTGTCCTGCAATCGTGAAAGTTTGTACTTAAACTAGAGAAAGCAATGCCCTCTAGTGTTATGCAGAGAAATCTGGAAGAAGGCTCCCAAAAGCCTGACAAATTTCAAGCTTGGAGCTGCTGTACTGCGTTAGTCACTGCCAAAGTTTTGAAGGCTGATGGCTAACATGGAACATGCTTGGAATGCTCTGCAAATAAGCACGTCAACAGAACTGCTTGGGATCCCTTCCTTCCATTTCTGATGCCTGCCGCAGAATCCTGTCAAAAGATGGAATTATTTTGTGGGCATGCACTGATGGCTTGAGGAGCATCTGGGAACGAGAGAGGACTTTTCAAAACCTGGTCCATTCCTCCTCAGAGTTCACAAAATAGATTTATCACACCTCTTCCCATTATCTCCAGATACTATCTGTGAGCAGTTATTTTTTTCACTGCTTTCCCATTAACACACAAGTCCCTGCCTTGCACCATGTACACCCATTCGGCAGTTAGTGACTCACTACACCTCTCAGCATGTGGCACTCCAAATGCACTGATGAACCGCAAACAGAGCTATGAAACTCGAGAGGTTTAAATCAGGAGTAGAGCATTCTCACCGTTCCACAGAGACTGCACAACTATCAAAATGTTTATTTACACCCATATACATTTCAAAACTCAACTTCACATCACACAAAGGACTGGAAGAGGATTTTAAAAACTGGAGGTCAGAAGAGCAAAAGACCAAGTTCCTTGCTGATGGCAGTTCTTAAATGGGCATCCAGGAGTCCTTACGTTGTACTGTGCGTTGCTCTCCCAAGACAGCTGCTCGGACTTTAACCATCTAAAATACAAACTTGCATGCCTTCAGTTGAACTTTTAATCACATCAAATATTTTTAAAATGATTTAACAGTAAAAGTCACAGATGACCACTTGGTGCTTTATTACATTACATGCTATTCACCTCAGCAGACCAAAAACCGCAATAGAAAAAATAGCAATCGTGAAAAAATAAATTAAAATGATGCATCAGTTCCACCTGTGTCCTATCTGAAATAAGGGGACAAAGAAGGTGAAACTTATTTTCTAACCTCAGGGGGTACCAGTAGAATTAGAAAATTGTCTGTAAGTAGAGAGAATCTGAAGTCTTTAGGCTAGGCAGCACCATGTACCTCCCAGAGGAATTTATGCATAATAACAACAGGAAAGAAATAGCCAGCCTTGTTCGCAGAAGTTCTCCAAACAAAAGCCTGACAGACTGATTGTAGTTCTACGAGAACAACTGGATATAAATGCAACATCCACCTCACTGAGCTTACACCTAAAGAGTAAATTCTGGGCTTGGCACATGTGATGAGCCTTTTAGGGCACCACATTTGTAGCCATCGAGGCTGCAGTGCTGAGTTTGGGTGTACAATTGGGATCAAATAAGCTTTTTATTAAGAAAAAAAAACAAAACACCAAACATCTAAACTTAGGAACTCTGCTTCATAATTTAAATTACATTCCCCTTTCCTTAGAAGGCAAACAATGCACCTTTTAGTTAAACAACCGGATTTTTTTTTCCCCTCTAATGGGGAGTGATTAATATTCTGCCTACAACAACATTATTTCTGATCTTGTTATATGTATAACTAAATAAGGGAGAAAATAAAGCAGTTTAGGGCTACCCAAAAGACAACCAAGGTAGAATGACTAGTGTTCATACCACTGCAACAGGATCTGTTTGTTAGAGGCATGACATAACTCAGTGACTACTAACGTGCACAGAATACAATCAAGAAAGATCCTGGAGAACCAAAGTTAAACAGAAACAAACCCAACAAGACATCATCACAGGAATTCACAATCTCCCACCAGAACTAACAAAACGTTGTTTGTTTTTTTCCAGTTCTTTTTGTTTATCCATCAGTCCAGTGCCTCTCAGACACATCCTCACCTCCTCCAGGACGAAGCAGAACAATTTGAAAGAGAATTCTGGAAAATGCTCTAGCATTCATAATAAAGAGACCACATACACATATTGCCATGTTTTGAGAAGATCCGTGCTGTGCAGTAGGGCTGGGAGCCCTCAATCAGTGCTTCCCATTGCAGAAATACCAAGAGTGTCAAATACAGATACTGTAACAATCTGAAAAGTGCATATTTTCATCACGAAGCACAATTTTCTTCCGTTGTTCCCCCTAGCTGTACTCTTCTACAAGTGTTTGGTTAGGAGACAAGCACTGGTGCATTCTCCTTATTTTCTTTTTGCATCACCATCTGGAGGTACTTCAGTCGTATAGGAGGGAGCTGCTCATAAAGGTCAAAGCCCAGAGGGCTCTCTGCATTCGGCAGTCTGTAGTAGAGAAGGTGCTTTTTCAAGGTCTGAAGAGAGAAACAGCAGCCATTAGACATGTCTTAAGAGTACAAATCTAATCTTTTCTCCTACTTCTGACACAACAAAGTAAATCTGACAGATTATACAACTATCACATCCAACACATTTAACTGCAACACCTTCAACAGAAAAGCTACACAAAGTCAGTTTCTTCCAAGAGAGTCTTTTGATTTGTGTGAGTTTTCCTCTTCTGAACTCTCTCCTCAACAGTTTCTCTCAATGGTCCCTTGCAAGAAGCCCAAATACGGTTTTGAGGGGGAACTTACAACAATGGACTGAAACAATAAACATAAAGGGCAAAATTACACTGCTCTGTTACACAAATGACAAACTTAAGCAAGATCTGGTATAGTAAGGCAGGATGGAAAGGTGAAATGTAGAAACTTAATATCTGTTTTGTTCTTTTGTGGGGGAAGCATCCAACTAAATGGTAAGGGAGGTCCATGCTGGCTGCCTATTCATAGATGTGCTAGAACCAGCCCTCTAGGACCTATCACTATGAAGAAAAAACACTGCTCAGGCAAGAAGCATGGAAATAGAGTAGAAGAAATTCATAGAATCCTTAATCTATGTTCCAGGGGGCTTATTGTGCTGAGTTTAATCATGACAAGAACTAGATAGCACTATTGGTAGCTACTGCATGTTAAAATCCTGCTGCTAATCTCCTCTTTCTCAAGTTAGCAATGTAGATAAACAAAAATTTCAAAAGCCAAAATGTGAGTCTGTAAGAGTGCCGTGCCTCAGTGGTGCACATTGATCCTTACAGATCTTACCTCATCTACCAAGAGCCAAGTCTTTCGCAGCATGCTTTTCCGAGCAGCATCAGCCTCCTACGAACAAAGCATAAACTTCAATTAATATGGCACAATGCAATCTCTGACCACAGGTCACACAGCACTCTAGAGCAATGCCACACTTATTAAGATGATGGTCCAAAGAGCAGCTTGTTCTATCAAAAAAGTCTAAAGGTGGCAACCACTTGGGTCCTTCCCGCTCCTCCTTCCCTTGACCTGAAAATCCAGTTGACATCTCAACAGCCAGGCAGAATTATAGATCAGGGGAGGAAAGAGTTAGCAGGAGGAACCAGTGATGTAGATCTGAGGCCACGGTAGGGCTCCTACTTCGTTAACTCAGGCAGTGAGTTATTCAAAGGTGAAAGGAAAAAGCACTCCATACCTTCAGACTGTCCCTGGCAGAGGCTAAGACTATTACAGACTATATCTGCATGGTCAGCAGTTTCATTACACACGCTTTGTTCTTTCCTTTTGTACATTCACCCACAGCTGCTAACTTAGATTCTGCTTCTGTAGGGTTGGCTATGATTAGTGCAAGCTTCTTAGGATATTACAAACAACAGTGGCTGTCTACTGTCCCCTGTGTGGATTCCAAACTTCAGATCTCAAACAACTGCATAGTCCTCTGCACACACTTACAGTCTTTGTTTTCAAGTTCAAAGAGGGTGATTCATCAACAAACCACAATGAAAGCTGGGGAATATCAGGTGCAAAACCCAAAGCTCCCAGCCCTGAGGCACTGATATTCCTTACCTACCTGAGTTGCGCTGTCCTGGGAGAAAATAAAGCTGTTCACATGAGCCACAGCCACCACATAAAGAACAGGGCACCAGGTGTTGCGCAGTCCACCCGTGACCAGGGCTCGGAAATAATGTCGCAGGAGGTTCAAGTTATCCTCAGGAGGGGAAGTGTATCGCTCGAGAGGCACAGGAAACTGCAAGAAACCCAACCAAAAGGCAACATTACCTTCTGTGGCTGCATCTAAGCAGTGAGGTCTTCCCCAGTTATTAAGGCACATGCTGCCATACATTTCAGTGGCACAATCCCCATTTGGAGCAGGACCATAACTGCCCACGCTGACTGATGTGACATGCCTTTGGCAAAGTGTCCTCAAGATCTCCATCTCTTCAGCTTTATGGAGAAGTGTTTTAGCGGTCAGGTGACAGTACTTGCTTTTTGGCACAGGTAGGAAAAGGTGTTTCAAAGTGAAAAGACAAATTGCTTTCAGCAGCATTATATTTTCTGCTAATGTATCAGAGAGACTTACAATGGCCTACGCATTTCACAAGAAAAGGAGAGCAGACATATATGCCAGAGTTAATGCTGCTGTTAAATTAAGCTTCCAACCTTTTCTGACTTCACTGTCTAGCTTTGAAAAATAGGTTAAAGTAGCTTTTAATAACAACTAGTTTTGTTCACTTCTCCATTGTCTAGCAGTCCAAATTTTCTACTTCTTTATTTTCAAGAGTTCTCTAGGTCTAACATTATGTATTTCACTTTGAAGCATTTTCTTTGCAAGACTAAAGAAAATCATTGATTCTACTCAGTTCAACAACAGACTTCAGTGCAAACACAGCATCTGTGCTGAACTTTAGTCTGTGGCTACAAAGGCAATTACTAAAATTTGTAGTGCCCACTAAGGTAAGGTCAACATATCTAAAGACAAAACAAAAGAAAAAAAAACAACCTCCCCCTAAAGTGATTTTGCTCCCATACTTATGAAACTAGAACATATGTAGGGAAGGGCTACTGGAAGCACCGGGAGTACAGAGAGCTTATCAACAAAAGCAGGCCAGAGAATCTTGGCTTACTTGATTTAAGAAACAAAGACTCATCTGGCCATAACAATATAGAAAAACTGGCTCCAGGGCCTCTACAACCAGAACAAAAGTGCTGCAATCACACGAGGCAAAGCATACAAACTGCTAACTCATTTTTTTGATTTGTTTTTTTCCAAAAGTTGTCTTTGTATTAGCAAACTTTAGGCTAGACCAGGCATCATCTGTTATTTTGCAAGTGCCAAAGAACCTAAAGCCAGCTGAATTCAATACTTTTTGCTTTGTTCATTCAAAAGAAATGCACTCCTGCACTTCACAGATAAAACTTTCTCACTTAGTGACCCAGTCAAGCAAAACTCCAGTACAGCCAACTGTAAACATGGTCTTAGAGGAAAAATGTGTTTGCCCATGCACTGAATAGGAACAGATTCTCACCAGGCTGAGAAAAGAGCTAAGGGAAAGATAGCTCATGCAAGAAGAGTATGGGGTGCAAACTAGTTCTTCATACTTAAAAGCCAGCCATAAATTAGGAGCTTCTCAGCCACTATACCAAGAAGGACATGGGACATTGTCCACTGTAGACTGAACTATCTCATAGCTCCCACCTTCCACATTACACGTATTATCAGCTCTCAAAACTTTCTTGGAAGGATTCTTTAACAGTGGCAACTGACAGGAACTGGACACTATTCTCCAGACTGAAAATGAGGAATGAGTATTCTACTGGACACTGAGGGATAAAGTAGGAGTAGTGCTGGAAGTATGACCAAAACAGGGTTGAAGAAACACAGGCAAGAGCCCAGTATCTCAGAAATGTGCAGGTGAGAACCATGAAGTGTGACTACCTGCTGGAGTGGCACTCCCAGTGCCCGCAGAATACTTGTGTGCTCCCCAAAAACAGAAAGACGCAGATGAACACTGAAACGCTTCTGCAGAGGTAGAAGAACAAAGACTCCAAAGAGTGGATCTCCAAAGGAGACACCTTCAAACTGCTCCAGCAGACTTATATAAAGATCATGGAAGGACGCTAAACCGGGGAGTGGAGCATCCAGGTTCAGGGAGTCCAGAGCCTTGGGCTGGCAATATACAGAAAGAAGCGCAGCTGTGTAACAGTGGATCGGTGCTTCTAGAAAGAGATCACCACCTGTGAGGAAGATGCACATAAGTCGTGCAAGTTTGGCAGCAGTAGGAATGTTCTGAAGGGTTTTAGGACGCCAAGTTTCCAGCAACAAGATCCACTGAAGGTTCCATGTCACAGTGTTGACTAGATCAAGTGGGAGAGAGTTCAGTACAGCCCCACGTGTCTCTGCATTAGTCACTTTGTTGTAGAGGCTGATAAGCGGAAAGAATGGCCAGTCTGAAGGCAGAATGGGTCCCCTAACTTCAGGAAGCAGCATTGATTGGATGAGGTAATTACGCCCTTGGTAGGATGCTTGGGAACGCACAAGGGCAGGCTGCAAGTGAACAAAATGAGAGAGGTAGCAGGAGCGGATAGCAGGCAAATTCTGGTATGATTCTCTCAGCAGGGCACCACGAGTAGGCTTTGAAGAAGATGCTGCTGCAGAGCCAGGCTGCGACAGTTTGGCGCTGGTACCCAGATGCAAGATATCAGAAAAGTCAGCTGCTTCTGGCCCTCCAGTTTTCCCTTCACTGTAAGATAAAAGCAAACGTCAGTCAACAAAATCCCAAAGACACACACACACACCAAATAAACAGCAGCAACAACAAAACAACAACACAAAAATCCAATTCTAAGATCTCCCTGGATCAGAAAGGGTAGTGTTCACAGCAGTTGCAACATTTTCTGCAGCATTCAGTTATAATAATACTGAAGCATCCATTAAGCATCAACTATCCTGATATCTACAGGAAATTCACAGCACTGCCCTTGGAATTACCAACACAAATGTATTACATGAAAAACTTCCACACAAAGCCAGTGGTCTGGTGAGGAGGCTGCAATTCCCTGTCCAGGGAGACAACCTACTTACCAGTGCAGATGTCAGGGTACTGAAGTGAAATACTGCCTAATATTGCCTAAGGCCACCTTGAGTCAATAGGACAACTCCCACAGTGGTAGCTGTCAAAAGAACTATATAGATTGGCAAACAGAACTTAAGTCAGAGAGGCTGTGAAACCTGTGTGCCACCGTCTCAGATCAGACATTTCTCTCATGGTCTCAGACTACTTACCAAATTATCAAAATGGCATATAGCAAATATCTGCAAGGAGGGGGGATGGAGGGAAGCTTTCCTTTTTAAAGGAAAATTTGCTGGAGACGTATAGTATTTCTTTGCAGCACACTGGTCCAGTCTCCCACAGAGCTGCACCACGATAAGTTTTAAACTGATTGTGAGGAACAAAATAAACTGCTACCACCTTGGCCAGATGTAGGATGCCTCACAATTGAGGTGCTCCATATTATTTCTAGTACAAGGTAGAAAACATCATAATTAAATCAGAACAAAAAAGTTGTGTAAGAACTTGCATAGTAACAGTTAAAAAGCAGGTTTAGTAAATTTTTCAGAACAGGTCAGGATCCCATGTGTTTCCTAGACTTGCTACCATCAGTGCAGTAGATGCTGAACCTTAGTGAAAATCAGTTCTGCCAGAAATCACCAGACTCTTGCCACTGAGGGGATCAAAAGAAACTGGTCACATTTCTCAACATGGATATAACCAAGACAAATTTGCAACCACACTGCTGGTCTGACTAGGAGGCTCCATGTCTTGAGAATGTGCCAGTGAGCATCTAAAATTTGAATACAAGCCCTACTGAAGGTCAAAAAACATGACAAAGTTCCATTGCCAACATCTGCTTTTTCATCTTTTTCAAGTCATCCCATGTACCAGACTAAAGAAAACAAAACAAAACAAAACAAAAAGCACAGCTTACGGAAGAAACTCTGGATTAAAGGCAAGATCCAGCAGGATCTCATAAGCCAGATGCTCGCTCCCTGGCAACAGACGGCTCAGCAATGCCATGGCAACACAGTGATGGAGTGAGGCGTGACGGCTGTAATCTGGACAAGTGCCTGCCTGCACAGGAAAGAAACAGATAAAACCACTGTTTGTCAACAAGGCTATCAGCAAGGATTGGAAGGGGGGGGGGAGAGGAAGCAGCTGAGGGAGAGATCTCGCTGGAAAGTGAGAGGCTGCAAGAACTGTCAGTATTCACATGGACATCTTTCAGGAGTGCTGCTGGAAAAGCTGTTCTCATTCTAGCCCAAAGACAGGCAAAAATACAGTTTTGCCATCCAAAGTATTTCAGATCTAAAACCCTGTATCAGTAACCATAAACATATTACTTGCTCACGGGGCATAACAGTCAAGATAGCAGAAGACCGAACCTACATCAGTTATGTGGAACAACACAGGTGCAAAGACCAGCTGCCAGAGTTAGAGAAACTAAAGTGAAGTTAACTCCAGGAGTGAAATAAATGAAGGAATCAACAAGGATACCATTTTCCTAGCCAATCCTAAGGCAAAGTACTGCAGATGATACTCATGGCGCAGCATCCATGCAGATGCAGGAGTTACAGAGGGCGGTGCAGTCTGCCAGCTTTGATGCAGATAATCCTTCAGGCCTTCAAAGCTCAGCACAGAGCTGTACTATAAAAGAAATAGAAGTGGAGACAGATATTACTAACACAGTCTGTGCTTGGAGGAAAGTAAAACAGTCCTCTCTGAAATCTACCATCCCTTGCTTTCTCCTTAAGAATTCCTGTTGGCTGCTGTAAGATTTTCAGAAATGTCCTGAGAAATATGTCTTTCTGCTGCAGTGCTCACACCTGTGTTCAACATCAGACAGAAGAAACCTTTTCAGCCAATGTAGCACTCATTCTTTTGTTTAGTTTGATCTCATTTTTCTTTGTTATATATCTTTCAACCATCCCTCTTTCACTGTCTGACACTTTAGTTTAGCCAAACAATTGTTTATCCATTCTCAATATTCTTTATAACTCCATCCTTTCAGTCTCATCATCATTTGGCACCTGGCTCTATAGTCCTAGCTTCCCAACATGAACCGGATATGGGAATTTAAAGACTCACCTGTTCTGAGAATGGGGTTATTTCTCTCCAAAGCACTAGGATATTTTTTAATTAAATCACAGCAGTTCTATTTTAATAGCCCTGTTAGCATCACTCGTAAACCTGGGATGGCACAAATACTGATCTTCACAAGCATGCTATCATTCACATAGAACAGATAGTGAAAAAGTATATTCTCACCTTGCTGATTAGTCCTTTGTGAATATGGGTGATGCTATCGATGAGAAACAGGAGGGCTGTGAGGAAAGGGAAAGGGGACTTGGAGCCAACTAGGCTCAGAGGAGGTTTGCCTCCAGTACAACTCAAAGATACAATGCTGAAGACAGATTCAGGTGCTGGGGAACAGGACAGAGGGTTGCACAGAGCAGAACATGGCCTGTGTGAACACAGAATGAAAGAGATCAGGTCAAAAGCATTTATCCTGTAGGAATGCTACTATCCAAACCATGCCACACATCATGGCAAAATGAAAGCCACAATGATTGTGAAAGAGAAAGCAGTATCAACAGTTGGTCAAGTAAGGACTGTCACAGAAGCTAATGCCAGTGAGCTGTCACAGATTCTAGTGTTCAGCTGTGTTGTTCATGATGTTCAGAAATATTGATGCAGTGATGCATCTCTGCTGTCAAACATTGGAAAGCACTGGACCTTGATTAAAAAATAGACATTTCCCCACATACATATGTAGTCCAGGCTAGTAAAGCTGCCCACATACTTCGGACATTTTAAAAAGAATCAGACAGGCAAAGCCAAAAAGCCACCTTGTATCTAAAGCTGTCACTGCAAAAAAGCTGCCTTGTGTGTCAGAAATTTTGGTGCTAGAAGCTTCAGAAGATGGGCCAGACTGGTGAGCATTCAAATACCACTTCAAATCAAAAATTTCCAGTGTCCCCCTATGTAAGAATTCCCCTATGTTTCTTCTTTCTAAGAAGAAACTGGATGTTTCCCTTACTACAAGTCAAACTTTTCAGTTCACTCCTCTCCAGAGGACGGATCACAGGGTGGTAGTGAGGCTCCCCCTACAGCAGAAAGAGGGAACATCCACAGCGCTGAACAGTGCCCAGAGCCTGAGACCAAATCTACGTTATCCAGATTTCTGAAGGGACAATTTGGTATCCAGCCTTTCTCTCCTGCAGGAGCGTTCAAAGCCTTTGTGGAGTTCTGCAGGAACCTAAAGTACTTTATAAAAACTACTTCATACACAGCATGTGAATGGTACATGCACTCCCACTGATGTAAGGACTCAAACTGACATTGCTTTGTTCTTGTTTTTAACCAGGAAAACTAAAAATAATCAAAGCCAAGAATGAATAAAACCTATCTGAAATTGATATACACAGAGGGGCAGAGAGGCAGGCACTGCAGCAGTATCAGTAGGCAAGGAGGAACTGGAGAACCTCTGCAGTAGATGCCTTCTGTTGTGAGGGGAGAAAGGACAAAGAAGAGGTGTAGACATGGCCTTACTGCACTGTAATTCATCCACCTTTCAGCATCACACATATGAGGTACATATGTAAAGGGTAAATAAATGGGAAGGAAGAAAATCACCTAAAACGTAACTGTACTTTTTGATGTATTCTAGAATATTAGAACATTTCTTTGCTGTGAGTGGATTCCCAGCCACTGAAACCACCGTGTTTCGTGCCCTCCTGACCATACAGTACAGTATAAAAATGAAGCAATGAAATAATTCTACCTGAGCAAATCCCACATGCTGCGCATGGCTGGCTGGCTGAGCAGGGGCTGCAGCACCTCAGATGTCAAACGTTCCAATTCCTCTAAGCAGTCAACTGGATTGACTGATGGCTGCATAAAACAAGGGAAAACAGGGGAATGCAAAAATACACACTGATATAGTCATATTCTCTTTTGATGCTGTTTTGACACACCACTTCATCTACAGATCAGTCCTGCGATAGGTTAGAGCTAGCTTAACTGCTGAGAGTACAGAAGCTGAGAGCTGGCACCTCAAGGTGTCCTCATACTCAAGTATTAGAATGCATCAAAGATAACTCTTATTTGGCTGGAAGTAAGGTATGGGATCCTTGGGAGCAAAATTCCCTAGGTGTAAACTTGCTCTATGTGGTTGACACCCCCCACTTCTTAACATTCTACCTATATTCTGATATTCTCATTTAACTTGAAGAAAATCCCGATTTTTCTGCCCCTAGTAAGCAATATTCCAGATTGAACAAACAGGCCAGCACTTTTTGTTTTCCCCATTATACTCTGCCTTTGATAGAGAAACACTCATTGCTGCAAGAAAATCTGATTTTCCCCCAGGTGGAAGCTGTCCCCAGAAATCAGTCAGCAAAATCTAAATGTTATCCGTAATTCTTAGTAGCCTAGGAAAACTATCCCACGGAGGTCCCCGTATTCACTAGTCTAGTGACCATACAGGTTAATTTATTTTTTTTCATTTTCCTTTTTTTACCTCAGATCCATTCAAATATGCTACGTGTAATTTGCATTTTACTTTTCAATCAGATCATCTAACCACAAGCTGATGACTACCTTTTTTTTTTCTTGAAGTGGAAATTAAAATTCACATGGCACAGTTCAAGGAGCTAAGAAATTATTTAGTCAGCTGCTTTTCTGGAATATCCACAGAGGGGAAAAAGGAATACTAATCTCCTTAAATGGTCTTCCTGGGTCTCTAAAGACCAGGACCTAATGACAGCAGGACAAAGGAGCTAACTACCTTTGTGGAATTGAAGATATCTTTGAAAGACACAGGCAGTTTCCACCCTAGCCAAGGCAAACAAATTCATTTGATTCAGGCAAATTTCAGGGGAGTTAGAGAGATCTAAATAAATATAGGCATTAAATTATTCCCATATCTTAAAGACAACATTCCCAGGTCAGAACTTGGGCACATCAGCTGGGCAGTTAAGAGGAATCCCGCAGTTATCTTTAGAACGTGAAACTTTAAAGTAGCAAAAGGATACAACACATATGCCACCTTCAGAAAACTCTGTTAAAAAGATGGTTACATACTGCAACAGTGACCATGTTACAGAATTTCACTTCCAGTGTTGATGGGACAGTAAATAAATTAATCTTTATTGCTTCCTGTCCAAAGTTCATATGGTGTGACCCTGAATATTCAATCTTCCTACAAGCTTATTGCAATAACTGTCCAAATGCAGGATCTCAGACCATCACAAATGCAAAAATGTACAACTCAATTTAGCCCACGAGGAGGAAGGACTGCCAAACTGAATTAGGTCATATTTAGTGCATGCTGGGTATCTCTGCAGTAAATCAAATGAGTCACTGCACTATCACACTCCGTGATCGAGACTGATAGCCCAGAAGAAGAAACGAAGACAGTGACATTTGGCATTGCCAGTGTGAAGGATCAGCACCCAGCCTAGGTAAAAGGTATGGTAAACAAAACCTAGTCCTCATCTGTGTTCTTCAAAGCCTTCCTTTTTTTTTTTTCCAGGTTTTCAGTGGTAATACAGAAGCTGATACTGGTGACGTGAAAAGACAACCTATGTTTTTCTGTCCTTACCTGTTGACTGCAAGCACTGTAAAAACCTCCCAGGTAGATCATGTAAGCTGTGGTCAGAGGCTGAAGTTTCTGCCAAGTTTCTGTCCAAGATATTGCCTGCAGGAATTTTTTCATGCTGGTCTCTAGAAAGGGCTGTAAGCCTGACACTTGATTCCACGTTACTGGAGGAGGCGGAATCTGTTCACTGTCTTCACAGCTATTATTGAAACACAGCAGAAGAATGACACAGGACAGTGAGGATGCCTTGAAAACAATTCTCTCTAAAATATAATTTGAATAGCAAGATTTCCAGTTACATGTAGCATGGAAGATGGATGACTAATGGCAGCCACTAGGGGAAAAACAACTTTGCACATTCCCACAGACGAGAACAAATCATTTTAGACAGAAAAGCCAAATGAGAAACTATGCATGAAAGCTGAAGTTTCTTCACCTGCATTACTCTCTCCTTAGCTAAGCTCTTTTATTACTGAATGTTACCCCATTATCCAGCCTTGACTAAATTAGCCCAGAGTTTCTTGTTTGGTTCATTGTTTTTTTCCCCACCAAAAAACACACTTGTATTTTCAGCAACTTCCAATGCGTTGACATCCAATAAAACCAGCAAACCTACAGCCCACTTTTCTTAATCCTGATCCACCTTGTCCTCCACAGAGTTTATTTTCCTCCTCAGAGAGGTCATTTTCTTTTTCCCCTGAAGGAAAAGTCCCAAGAGTTTTCTAGTTCATTCTGGCAGGAATGCATTGATAAATGAAGATTCTTACCCCTCCCTCTTATCAGGCTAGCAGGCATACAGCTATCTACCAGCCTTCAATCTACCTCTTCTATCCTCGTATCAAAAGCAGCACACCTCACATGCAGGGATTCACATGTGGGACAGTACACCATATGAAATGAAGGGTAAAGCCAGGTCTCCTAACTGAAGAGAATATAAGACAACTGCTCAGAAGCACAGAACAGGTGTTGGACAGCCTACCTGCTCAGCTTGGCTTGCAGCTCCACTGTGCAGCCTGCAGTTTGTGTCACATGTACCAGCAGAGTAACCACTGCTGCAGCTCGCTGGACAGATAACTCAAACATGGGGTTCTTCTCATGGCTAGTGCTGAGCAACTCAGGCAGGGACTGCAGTATCCTCACCAGCACAGGATAGAGATCCCTACAGTTTAAAATACAAAATATATGAAGTTGGAAATAGTCCAACATCCTGCTCAAGCTTAGTCAGCTAAAGCAAGTTTGCCTAGGAAAATGTGTAGTTAGGTCTTGAATATCTTCAAGGATGCAGAGTCCAGTCTTTCTGAAAAATCTGTTCCAGTGTGACTATCCCCACAGTAGAAGGTTTTCCTTTTAATTAAGAGGAATTTCCTCCATTTCAATTTGTACCCATTGCTCCTTGTACTTCCCCTGCTATCCCTGGGAGGATCTGGCCCTTTTCTTTGAACATCTTCCCATCACACATTGCTAAGGTGAGATGAGAAACATCAACATCCCCCCCAAAAAATAATCAAAAGACACAGAAAAAATGACAAAGAATTCTATCATTCCCAACTCAACTGAATGGAATCTACCCTGCTTCCAAACATTCCAACCAACTCTTTAAAAAACACTAAATATTTATTTTCTTCTTTTTTTCCTCTAGTTTTCAAATGCTCAGAGTATACATAGTTATGCATACATACATAATGCAAACATACATACATAATTGCATTTAAACAATCTTCTGCTGCTTCTCTTCTCAGAGTTAGCTACAATGTTACAAAATGATATATTGAGTTTTACTTCATTAACCAATACACTGTTGTGCTCAAAATGCTGTTGCAAAGAGAACTTCCCTTCCAACTACTACTACTGGCCTCTCTTCCATTCCTCTTCAGGGGAACTCCACAGCTATCTCCATGCTTTCAAAGACTCAATGCTTAAGGAAGGTCAGATTTATTCCAGACCAGACCTTGAAGTACAAGAACCTGAATTTTGTACTGAACTGAGAGTTGATGCAGAGTTTGTATGCATTAGTCTGCCTCAATTTTCATGTATGCTGGGGACTTCTGCCCAGACTAGCTTTAGCACATCAGACTCAATCCTTAGGTGTGCTGCACTCAGCGTGTCTTGAGGTCACACAAGCACAGCTGATTCACAAGCCTTCAAGGGGAAAAAAAGATGTAGCCCTAAAAAGTTTAAGTTTATCCCAGAGAAGAGAGAAGAAATAATGAATTAAAAGTGATTAAGCGCAAGAAATAAAAGAGAAAAATGAAACTCAATGCACTCAACATAAAACTCAGTTTCTGAAGGTGTTAATCGTAAAAGGCAAAGGAAGGTAAGACTCCCTGAAGGAAGTAGCAACTGACTCTAGAGATCCCATATTCACCCCCCTAGAACACGATGCCTCTGTTGTGCCCTCCACCCCCACCATTCCCACTTCTCCAGCTTTGGACTGTACCGGTAGAGGTCACAGGCCTGACCGTAACCAGCAGCCACTGCCCACAGCCGGAAGGCTTCCGTGCTCAGTCTGATGGCCTCTTCCTTTGGCAGAAGCAGATCCTGAGGATCTTCAGCTGTAAATCGAATTAAGCGGCTCTTCATTTCAAACTTATTAAGCTGTAAAACAAATGAAAATGAGTAAAAAAAGCAAAACATGACCAAGGAATAACAGACTTCACTCATATGCATTACAACACATTAACCTGACACACAAAAAAACCTGCAGATTTTACTGCACTTTATTCTAAACTCCCCTAGCACTGTTCTAACCTGTTTTCATCTCGTGTAATCCTAGGGAGCATACTACAAAGGGTCAGTAAATCATTAACAGCCATTAAGATGGAGGTGTCCTTGGAAGAGATGCCTGGGTGTTATCTCACCCATTCCACACACAGATCAAGTACACTTAAACCACAGAGGTTTGCCAGGCTGCCACACACTCTTTGCAGCATTTTTAAACTTTTAAACAAAAATGACTCTTCTTTAACTAGTCATATAAGTAGAACTCCAGTAGTCAAGATTACAGTGAGATTTGTAAAAAACACTGTACATAAAAATCACTGAATGAATTCTTCCATTCCTCTTAAGAGGTTACATTAGATGGCTTTCAGAGGTCATACGAACTGAATCTTTCTATAACTCTGTTTGTTTTACAAAATGGGTACCTCCTGCCTATTAGCTTTTTCTTTAAATATAGAATTTTAGTGCTTTCAAAATGTTCCGAGGTTATTTTAGCATTTAATTAAGCCTGACATGACTCATTTGCAGTTCTCTAGAAATAACTTTTATCCTCCCCAACAACTGGATATTTTTGCTTAACCATAGAAAAGAGCTTCTCCTTCCCTCTCCCACACATACAAAAGCTTATGCGCGCTCTGTCCAAACGCACCGACAATGCTTTTCTCCAACACAAGAACACATTATAGATAATTTGAAATTCAAATGCTTTAGAGCCATCTCGTAGGGAAATCACTGCACACCCACAAGAAGCAAAGGAGCTGATGAATCAAACTATGAATTCTGACACCTCTCCTACAGAACAGAGGGCAAAGATAAATTTACTTCCTGAGGAGGAAGATGGAAGAACTCTGTTTTTAGGTAAAATTCCTACGCTATTTTGTTTTTTAGTATCTTCCATTCCCATGTTCAAGTGCCTGCAACAAGTCATATGAGAGTAAAACAGAACCAAACTCTGAGCGGTAGGAACCTTGTAAACAATGTTTGCATGCCTGGAATACCTGGACTACTCAAAATCTAAATGAGAATGAAATTTAGAGATTTTCTATTATGTTCCTACCACCACTTACAACTTTAAACATCCCATTATCTATTATCAGCATGTCATTCTATGTACTTTATAGCACAACTTAGTATTCTCCTGCTAATGCTAGCAATTTCCTGCATAGCAATTTATTGGATGCTATTAAAAATACTGAACCAAAACACCTCAGAGGTGCAACACTGCACTGTAATGGGTGCTACTCTGAGTTGATGTTACTTATTTATAGCACCGGTGTGATGCCCTGTATGAGGGAACACACTTATCTCTGAAATGGAAAACCTGTCCAGAAGTAGATAAGAGGGGCTGGAAGTACTGACCAATAACCTGAGCTGTTAGGGAAATTCACAGCAGAAAAGTTCAACTAGAGCTTTCAAACACGAAGACACAAATAAGACCTCTGGCTTATGAAGTCCTAAGCTGCCTGTCATTGAAGTCACAGGAGAGTACAGAGCAATACATGCTGATGTGCACTCTAAGCATTTGCTACTGGCCAGTATCACTGTACAGCATAGCTGCACTACATAGACCTCCCTCCATCCTGAAAAAAAAAAGAGGTAAAGAAAAGTCTGAAATAGCTTCCCTGCTGCTATACAACAGAAGACACATTGTAATATTGTCAACAGTTCCTTCAGAACACATACACACATCTTCTACACAAGGATTATTTTGGCTTCTTTATTTCAGCTCGTACTTTGTCTTCCAAAGGATTTCTGAGGTTTTCCTGCAAATGGCAGAAGATATCTATAGAGGTAACCTCACAGAGACCGTGGTTAAGAGCTACGCCAAGCTTGAATCACCAGCAGGTCTAATCGTAAAGCACAAAGAGCCAGGGAAAAGTTGCTTGTCAGAAAGGACCTCTAAAGACTGCAGTTCTCTCTGTTTAGAGCAGGTTGCTCAGAGCGAGGTCCAGTAGGGTTTTGGATTTCTTCACAGATGGGAAGTCTGCAGCCTCCTTGGGCAACCTTTTTGCAACTTTCACCACTTTCACCTTAGCAGTAAATTTCTATTTTTAACTGTCTTGTACTTCAAATTGTGCTCGCTGCTTCTCATCAGTGTATCCACTGAAAGAGTAAATTTTGCTGTTTTCTTTACTCCCTTGACAGAACACAAATCATCACCAGCTTTCTGTTGCCAAGCCTAAACAATTACAGGGAAAGATTGAAAGCTGTATGTCAAATACTTCAATCTCTTACTCATTTAAGTGGCCCTATTGCTTCCTTTTACCTCAGTGTGAGACTGAAACAGGAACTCTGACCCCATATCTCCTAGTTGCATATGTATAGGGCAGGTCTGAATCACTTTCTTCAGCTTAATCACCCCCCATTAATTATCCATCATTAGCAAGGAAGCAAGGCACAGAAAACAAATGGAGCCTGATATCAGAAAAGCTCTTCTGATAATCACTTACCAGCCTGGCTGTTGCGTTTCTGCCTCCAGATGCCAATACTCTGATGAACTTCATAGCAGCAGAGCAAGCAACTCCATGGAGACTGGTGAGCAAACATCCTGGTTCAGCCACGTGAGGATCCCATCGAGTAGGGAGAAATTCCCTAACAATGGTGTCAATCAACCGAGGACAATCAAGCAGCTGCAGAAAAACAGCAGGCACCACAAATAACTGAAAGCATGCTATTCCAGTAGCCATACACACAGAATGCCCAAGTTTGTCTTATCATCACCTTGTCATAATTTCATCTGCTTCTTTTTTCCCTTTTCAAATCTTTTCCTATCATTCCCCCTGTACAATAACAGATTTACCTGGAGGCATGCTTCAGAGGAGTGCCTTGCTATGCGGGTAAGGATGTGCAGGATATCCAAGACAACTGTTGGAACAGGTCGTACCACCTCAAGGATATACCTCAGCCGGTGATGAATCCTTGTCTTCAGAAGTCCCTGAAAGGAAAAAAAATATATTCATTATGCTCTTAACTGCTCCCTGAGAAGCAGTTGTGGGAAGGGAAAAGCAGACGCAATTAAATCTTTTGCAGATAGAAAGTATTAAAATTGCCACTGGGGAAATGAAGAGAGAAGTTTCTGTAGATTTGCTATTATGCCAGCAAACAATCAAAAAGTTGGCCCAACAGGGCAGGAACATCTGAACTTCTGTTCTGTATCAGACCACCAGTGAGTTTTTTGGATAGTTGTGTTCTTCAGAGTTTGAAACTGCAAGTAACGGGGAATACCTCTCCTACAAAGGGCTATTAAAATGTAATGTGGCTGAAAAGGGTTCTCATGCATTTCGGCTAGCTACCACCTTCATTGAACACAGTACTCTTTCTTTAGTCCTGACAGTGCTTGTCACATTGGAGAAAGCTGACAGAAGTGGAGAACAGCCACCAGCTACTATTCTGCAGTAACAAGAGACAGATGCAGACAGATTATGTGATTTTGTATCGCTCAAGGAGCAGAAGACCATGATCAGTGACAATGGTAGAAATCAATCTTAGTGATAAAGCGTTATGCACTTCTAGTTTTGGGAAAAGGCACGACACTTGAGTTCACAGGACTGATACCTTTAAAAGTTGCAGCCAGGCAAGTCTGAAGCTCTATTTGACTGAATTCAGCTACTAGTTTAAATATCATTCTTCCAACATGTGGAACTGGGATGTAAAAACCAATAAGCAGGTGTGAAATGGAATTTATTTCACAACAGCTGGAACAAAGGAGAATTTTTTGCCAAATCTCTTCTGAGTTCAGACCACGTACCTGTTTCCAAAGTGACAAACAGACTTCATCTCTTTTTGTTAAGCCTCTTAAACATCATAACTTATTAGAACAAATCTGCAATCACAAAGCTACTGAAACCAGATATCTGAGTACAGTAATTCATTTGCCCCGTGAAGTTTATAACCATTTGCCATTTGAATACATGGACTAAGTGATGTGACCACAGACCTCAATGACAGCAGCAGGCAGGAGCTTCATTGGCTCCAGAAGGGTTGAGTTTGAGATGGCAAAGAGTACTGTTGTTAGATCTTATATTGAAGCTAAATTAAATAAATCCCTGACGTGAAATTCATTCTGAGAGATGCAACATGAAGAGTGATATTAGGGAAATGCTAAGAAATCACTGCATCAAATGCAAAGAGAATGTCATTGTACCAGTCTAATTCAGAACTATCCAGCTGTAATTCTCTTGCTTAACTTTACAATGGTGCACAAAAACACTTTAATAGTCTCTACAACTGTTTCACCTGTTCAAGTAAGTGAACATGAAAATCATGTCTGTATTCAATCTTTCAACAAATCATGGTCATCAGCATGCTTGTTGCCAGCTTCCCCAGAGGAAGTTAGGGATACTTAATGATGAAATCACACCGGTCAAGTCTCAACAATTTTAAAGGTTAATAAAATTACACTGCTGATAATGTATGACAGAAACATAACCTCCAACAGCTAAAGAGATGCTGTAATTTTTGTTTATAACACTACTAGCACATACAGAAGAGTACACATTTCAACAGCACACACAGCTGCTGCACACAGTCTATTTTTCCAGAAAGATTTCAGGCCAAGCTGTGTGCTTACCTTTACAACATCATAACGGGCTACATCTGCATCTGGCTTGTTTTCATCCTTTTGTTTTTTATTCTGAGACTTCTCTGTTCCAGTTAATTCTTCTTCTTCTTCTTCCTCTTCTTCTTCCTCATTGTTGGGGACAAACGGGAATGCAGCCATCCCTTGGTACCACGAGAAAGTCCAATCAAGATATTTCTATGAGGAGGGCAAAAGCACACACAATTCTCACACAAAGAGATAACAGAAGACCAAAAAAAAAAATTCAAGAACACTGAATTGCAGGTTGCCTTACAGATTCCCACCAAACTCAGGAAAATGGGAACATAATAAAGGCTTCTCTAAACATTTACAGGTTGGATTAAACGCTTTTTCAGAGAAGTGACTTTAATCTATGACCCACAGACACTTGGGAAATCATGAAAAGCAATTACTGTGACATGAATTAAATCCACTAGACAAGGAACAGAAATGCAGCCTAATAGAAAAATGTTTAAGATAAAAATAAATAACCACCAAGGGCTCTAGAAGTTAAACTGGATTTTGACATTTATTAGCTCTATTCCCATTTCTGGACCTGCATGATAGGCATCTAGAGATCTATCCACTCTTTTCTAGCACCATTCTCTTTGCAGCTTAACACAGAAGTAGCCCTCAAAACGGAACTTGAAACACAGGCCATAGTCTGTTTTGCCCATAATAGCCTGTTTCTGTTCAACCAGGACAACTCTTTAACCTTGCTGTTTAGGGTCCAGTATCTCTGAACACCCAAAAGAAGTTTCAGACTTCTAACAGAAAAAAAAGCATCAAGGAGAAAACAGATTTGTAAGAATAGAAAAATAGGTATACAGTCGTGAAAGTTATGAATAGGTATAAAGTCGTGAAACATATGTGAGATCAACAGATGATGGACAGTGATGGAGAGAGACTAGTACTACCGTGAGGCCTGACAAAAAGCAGGGAAAATACTTAGTCACTAATTTGTTCAGAAGCAGGAAAATTGCAGCAAAAAGCCAACAACAGAGGAGTTGATATTAAGAATAAAATGTCTATATCATACACATACGCTAAAAGTAACATGTTCTACATTTTAAAGGTGTCAAGATGGAAGAGAACTCCTACAACAGCCTGCACCAAATTAAATCATAGGCAGAGCTAATTTAAATAGGAAAAAAGAGGACTGAATCTCTCAAATTCGGATAATACAGTTCTTTGTCTGTCCCAAAGCACAGAAATAGCATTCTACGGACCACTAGCCCATTCTGCAAGACTTTTTTTAGCAGTTGCTTACCCTGTCTTTTCATTCTGATTCTGTAAATGATTCTGAATGAAACCAAAGCAGTGGATGTAATGATTTCCTCACCTCATCATCAGATGACACCAGCAGAGCTCGGAGAGCACCAACAGATGCTGCCATGACATTATCCACAGTATCATCCAGGGAGAAGCGCAGCAGGAAGAGAAATCCAGCATCAAGAAGCAGACGCAGAACACTGCCTTTCAAGGAGGAAGCGAACTCTCCAGCCCTGGCCTGAAAAGTATACCATACAGAGATAATGTTACAGCTGTCTCACCTCAACTGTGTACAATTTAACATTCTGCATGTTTGCCTCTTCCCAGCTCTATTGTAAAGCAGCTACACTGTGCAGTCAGCACAACAAACTGCTCTGCTTGGTATTCTCCAAGGAAAGTGAAGAATTATCTATAGGGACAGAAAAATTTTGTATCGTTCAGTCCGAAGTTGTGACATAAAAGGACAGAAGGAATGCTTAAGTGTTCACAGATCTTCAAAGACCTACAGTGCCAGCAGTGCAGGAAAATCCACTTAAAAAACATGAAATTGGGCACCTGAGTCACATTTTGACCACCTGCTGTTTACACTAGTTAGGAGTCTTCCATGATACCTAATTTCAGGACATCACAAACTGATGCAGATATGCCAAATTCCAGTGCTGCCCCACTGGTTGGTAAGAGCTCAAACACAAATGACAGAATTGGTAGCCTTTCTAGGGAACACTACCTATTGATGAACAACAACTGTTTCTGCATTACATACTCTCTCTTCCTCTCTTGCATAGGTGGAGTGAAGGTCATATAGCCCCAAATGCAATTACAGTGTACAGACTGGAATCCACCAGGATGTCCACCCTGCTTTGCATGCTACAGACATCTCTCCCCACTTAAAATTCTATGACTCAGGGGCCAGTCCAAGAAAAAAAGAAAGGTTCTAAGAGAATAATTGCACATTCCTATGGTATTTCTGTAACTTCGTTGTGTATTTCCTATTTGGTTTAGAGGGCAAGAAATTATTTTCTGCTTAGATCAATACTGGGACACCATCTATGAGCCTGTCTACAACTATTCCATTATGATGCTGCTGCTGCTTAAGGCAAGTCAGTTGTTTCTCACAGACGAGGTTTTAAGCAAGTTGTTTTGTATTTTCTCTTCTCCTCCTTCTAGGAGAGAATTCTGGAGAGGCACATCTACAGTTTTTTAAGCAGAAAAACTTACTTTCTTATGTCTGGACCTTTCTTATGATTTCATCCTGTTCTGCCCCACCTTTCTTCTCAAAACCATGCTGCTACTTCATCTCAGCCTCCACTGCTGTTGGAGGGAAGGTTAGCACTTCCCCCAAGAGTTAGGTGGGAAAGTGCGTGTAATATTCATACTGCTTTATGCCTTTCACTGTAAGATTAGGCTGGTTCATTCTCACCACCTACAGAACAAGCACATCATGTAGCTGGCTCAGGCAACAAGAACTAAGGGGTCATTGCAAATGGGAGTTTTTGTCACAGAAGCAACACTATAAAAATAACTCCTGTCCAAAGAAACGGTGGAACATAAATTGCAGCATTGCTGCTGAGCAACGCTTGAAAGCTGCAAAGCTTCTTCCCGCAGAGAATCCTGAAATTCTATTTGCTATACACCAACACTGTAACTTTTCTTAACAGCAAGATCTTTGGTGTAAAAAGAAATACCCTGCCAGTAATTTTGTTTATCTTCAATAAAACAGAAGACAAACAACTAGGATCAGAAAATCTGGACCCTATTGCAATGGAAACGTCAGCTATGGGGAGGAGTAAATTCCACTTACCTTTTGAACAATACGACCCAAGACCTGTAGAGCCAGTGTCCTCTGCTGAATAAGCTGGCTGCGAGACAAATGAAAGAGCTCTTGGAGAGAATAACCAGCCCTCTAAATGGGGGAGGAAAAAAAAACACAACAAAACAACAACCAACCAACTACAGACAAAAAGAGACCCCTTAAAATAAGATTTGCTGTAAAATAGTGCATAACAGGAGATAAATAGCAACACAGTTTTGTTTGCTGTTTCACACCAATTGCAGAAGAGACTGCAATAGATGAAGTGATGGAAGAAAACTGTACTTAAAACAAAAAAATGTGTATTCCTTTTCCAACAACCCCAGATCTTTAATGGCATTGAGGAAGAAAAGCCTTAACAGCATCGTCTGAAAACAAACAATGCAAGTTAATACACTAAACTTCTCTTCAGGAGCTTGAAGGAAACGATCCTTCTACACTTACTTAAGGTTTCTGTCACTAGAACACCTTGAAACAAAAGGAATCTGACAAAATAAACACAGAAAATGGAAATGGGTGTGCTCTTTCCTTTCTGCTTCATTACACCTACCTCTGCCTCTTCTCCATGGTGATGCAGACCTAAATGAGTAGGCAAATCAGCGTCTGCAGGAATCAAGTCTCCCTTTAAACTGAATCGAGCTTGCATTCCCTAACATAAAGAAATTGGTGGAAGGAGAAAGTTATTTTTATTACCTTGCACTCTATTCACCACATCAAATTCTACTTCTGAGATGTCACCTAGCAGCTGATTTGAGAAACTCCCCAGATCAGATCTCAAATTCTTAAAAAAAAAAAAAAAAAACAACAAAAAATTTGATTCCACTTTTTTTTCCTTAGCTTTCAGACCTATTTCACCAAATCCGTGAGTTATCAGACTCTCACTTCGTAGCTCTCTTAAACTCTATAGGCTAAAGTGATCACATATTCTCTCACCCTGTGGAGGACACTAGGCCCCCTTCTTAGCCTTACAAAATCTCTCAGATTGAGAAACCAGCGGATTATTTAGGAAAACTTCAAAATTATCACTGGTGAGAAACAAACCAGACATTTCACAAACAAGAAAAAAATCAGTTTCTGCTTTTAAACCTTTTTAGTTTTCTTCTGCCGGGGTGAAGGCAAATCTTTCATCCACTCTAGCTTCTCAAACTCCACATTGTCCATGTGAATCCATTCCTTCCTTGGCTTCACAGGCAGATCATCATCTTTGGGAGAGAAAATGACAGCTTTACCTTCAAAAGCAAAGATGAAGGAAATCCTATTCCCTATTTGCCAACCCACTTGGCTTAAAGGCTACATCAAATACAGGATCCACATAAAATAAGGAGAAAACAATTTTCAAATGAATTGCTGACTGATGCATAAACATCAAAGACCTACAGCTGTTTTCATCCTTCGTGAGAGCTATAAGAGAAATTATGCAGCACTGTAACAAAATCCACAGACTATGCTAATTAGGGTGAAACCAAATGAAAGTCAGGACACAAATAAGGCCAAATGATCAGAACCAGGGCAGAAAATAATACCAGCCCTGCTTTTGTAAAATAAATGAGTATCATTCAGGAAGGGGAGTGTTAGGGGAGTCAAGAACAGTAGTAACACAAAGAAAGCTGAATGAATTACTGGTCTGGCATGCATGAAGTATGGTTTTAAAGAAGCCAGGACAATGTCAGCCTACGTACACTGAAGGAAGGACACCAGTGCTACCACTTGTGCTTCTGTGACACTTCCAGTACTACTCTCCTTTCTGTGTCACCTTCTAAAGAGCTGAGAAAATCAACTTGGGAGGAAAAAAAAAATCATACGAGAAAAGCTGACACAGCTTGACTGAGAAACAGCTCAGTGGGAAAATGGGGCAGCTGAACAAGAATTTCAGAGGTGAGGGCACTACAGGAAGAAATGACTGATTTAACTTGTTGAACAGTTTTGACCAGAACAATTTGAGAAACAATACATTTAGGCTTTACAACACAAGAATTGCCCTAAGATCAACATGTGGAAAAATATCACAAGTGAATGCACAGAAGAGATTATCTAAATGTTAGCAAAGGTAATGCCTGGCTAGTACAAACTGTCCCGGGCTGATATGAGAAAAGATAACTAAAAAGTTCTTGCTATCTCAAGAGAAATCACACAAATTGACACAAGCAGACAGACTGAGGGCAAGGAAAGCAAGACCATCACTCCTACCGGAGCAAAACAAGACCAGAATTAATTCACATTGCAGCTGTTAATCCTAGTGCTCTTGTCTTCTCCTGCAGAGAACAGAGTGTCCCTCTGAGATGCTCTTCTTTCATCAGAGATTTCCCTGCTGATAACTGGCCCAAAACCCAACCTTCTACTTTCCTCCAATTAGCAGATAAACTTTGAGAAAGGGCACTCATCATTTCTAGGATGAAGCTTCACCCTTACGATCAATGTGGTAGTGAGTCAGGCAAGGAACCAAGCACACAGTTATCTTCCCAAGCCAGAAAGCTGTTGCACAGAATTTCAGCCAAAGGCTCAACACACATTTTAATTGAAGGAGAAAAGCATCTGATATGTAAGAAAGTGGAATGTCTGTAGGTGGTGGATGCAAAATCAGAGGAAATAGAAATCAACAGGAAAAAAAAAAAAAAGATCTATTGACATTTGTAATTCAACAAATTGTTTTTTCCTTCTCCATTAATCACTAAACTGGATAATCATTCTATGAATAGGATTACACACATTATCATCAGCCTGTAGCATTATGATCTTGTCAACAAGAAAAGACATATACATATTCCAAGGCATCAGCAGATTGCTCAGTTACTGAGAAAACCATTTACAGAAACAGAAGCTGGCAGTTTAAATGCAAAATCTGCACTGAACTTTTTCAGAGTTGCACTATATTAAGGACTACCAACCAACTGCTTCCTTTTCTTGTTTGCTTTCCCTTTTGTCTTGGTGCCAGGATTTGCTTTTCTATTTGATAAGATTAGAAGTCGCTATATAAAGGCTTTACTGTCTTCTTTATTAGAGACAGTTGCCTTTTATCTCATTAGTGAGGCAAGTTTGACTTTTGAGCAGTCCTGTTCTTTTGTGTCATCCTCCTTAACCTTAGGAAATTCTGAAGGACTGCTTCTGCCAAATTATTCATCTGAGTTAAATTCCAAGCACAAGCAAATTAAGATTTTACATCTCCTGTGGGCCAAGATGGGCTGCAGACATAAACTCGGGGGCTAGAAAGGCTTCCCTTGGCTTCCTAACAGTGATCTAGATCACTCTTTCCTTGTTATTTCTAATATTCTAGGAAAACTCAATTTCTTCTGTCTGCAATCTTGTAGGGGCAGTAAAGGATGTTATCAGCACACAACGCTTTGTACATGGAGCTTTTCCAAGAGCACTACTACAATTTTGTTCAGTCTCTACAGTTAAACAGCCCACTCCTATTGTTCCTATGAGTAAAAGGAAGTCACTTAATCTGATGCTACTCGCGCACTCAACTGTTCTGGGAAAAGCATTAAAACCTGTTATTTTGATTAATGTGAGTTCCTGAAAAACAAAAACCTGGGGAGAAACAGCAAAAGTGAGGTGTTTTCTTGAGTATGAGGCAATCATCGTACACACATACACATAGATTCATCCCTCTCATCAAGAAAATGGTAAACACTTGTTAAGTCTTGCAAACACCAAGCTAAAATCCAAGACAGATTTGGAGACCTCTTTAATCAGACTGCATGGGAGACAAAGAATGGATCAGAAGAGAGAATCAGGAGACGAAGACAGCCAAAGATTAACATGAAACTGGAAGAAAAGTATGCTAATAAAGGAGAGATGCCTCTTTCAAACAAAAGTGTTCTGGAAGGTGTGAATGGAAGCCTAATGTTACCTAATGTATTTCTGTTACTAAGAAAAGGGAAAAACACGAACAGAGCAACAATATGAGAAACATAAGGGGGTAAATGCTTCTTTGGGCTGTTATGAAGAACACAAAGATTGTTCTTAGTTGCCTGTGAAAAAGCAGTTTTCTTCTCACATAAGCATAGAAACTGCAGATCCAGCACAGACAGCATCAGTGCAGGCTTCCTTAGCACAACTGAAGCAAGCCAATACTTACAAGTATGTAATTAAGCAAGACGTAAAATTGCCCCTTAGTCACCCACCAAAGACTCCTTGTAAGGAAAATAAGAGATGCAAATAACATGTGGAGATCCACAGGTACACAAACCTCAGTGAATGCTGTTCTGATATCAAAGTGAGACACGCTAAGGTCTCTTGGCAATTCAGAGGCAAAGATAAAGATTTCTGTCAACAAACTTCCACAACTTCATTCTTTTGGACACATTACCACTCTTCCATCATCAGAATATACAAGGTAAAAGAATCAACAGTAAAACTGAGTATTAGAACACTGTTGTAAAATGCAACTGCTCTGTACAATTCTTCTGAAAAAGCAGAACTCTCTATAAGTTAGCATCTTCTTCCACCCATAGCACACAAAAGAAAGAATCATAACCTTTGGAAATGCTTACATGGGCTCTGAAATACAAGTCAAACAGTGGGGCCATCAGGAGCAGTCTCACATTAAGACAAATGTGCTACACGAGCTACTTCACTGGCTGTCATCTCCATGCATAACAGCGAGTCCTTTCAAGGAGATCTAACCACTGTTTATCCCCATCTTGTCCCAGTTAAAAGAAGTAAGAAGCAAGTGCTGCTTGAATATCACGCTCTTCTATTTCCCTGTTTACACAACTAAATAAGAACAGCAACGATGCTTACTTTTAAAACATTTTTCTCCGAGTGATCTCAGAACAAATTTCCAAAATAAAGCAAGACCTCTCACTGCATGGCTCAGCACCTCCATTATGTAGTGCATCATCCTTCTAATCCACAGCTCAGCTAGAAACAACAAGAATGCTCTTCCTTGAACTTAAAAATCTTTAAATATCGTGATAAAGTTCTGATTTGGATAATTAACAAAGTTCCACAGAA
The DNA here is from genome assembly GCF_039878825.1 of Excalfactoria chinensis. Classification (NCBI taxonomy): domain Eukaryota; kingdom Metazoa; phylum Chordata; class Aves; order Galliformes; family Phasianidae; genus Excalfactoria; species Excalfactoria chinensis. Next base: position 33,227,382 of record NC_092829.1, on the reverse strand, counting down.
CTCTGATCCGGGCTGATGCAAACACCATAAAAAAACCTTACATTTATGTTCTGAACATTAACAATATGTACTGTGTCTCTTACCTGTAATTTCCATTTTCGTATTTTCATCCCTCCTTACAGATTCCTCCAGACCTGACTCCTGCATGGAAAGTGATGTTCCCACATCATGTTGAGGCACAGTCAGAGATTCCACAAACTCCTCCGGTTTGTTCTGTTCCATTTTTATTTCATTTTTCTGGCCTACATTACCACTGCGTCGTGACTTTAAGAAAGCAACTAAACTGGGATCTGCAAGTATTGACAAAAGGACAGGCAGATAATCGGCAGCCTCAAAACACCTGATACATCTATAGGTCCTGCCATTTATGTTTTAGTCTTTTGAATCCCATTCCACATATTCCTTCTTCTCTGCCAACTGTCGCTTGTTTGCAGATGAGGCATTTAACTGTTTTATGGCTTGCTGAGCACATAATCATTGGACAACTAACTGAAAAAAAATTTAGCATATATCCTTCCCTTTTTAAACTCCAAGTGTTGGCCTCACTACAATCTCTTAAGGATTGAGTAGTACAGACAAGGAGCAAAGGTCACAAATCAGTCATAATAAGAAAGCGCAAAACCAAGATATCTTTCATACACGTGCCATTGTTATAAGCAGTGAAGTTAAATGGCAATATTTTTTCACCTTTCTTATCTGCTTCAGTGAATTACCATTTAGGTCCTCAGTACACATACATGTAGCCAGGTATCAGGTGTGCAAAGTAACTGTGTGCATGGACCATCTTATTCCACAGCAAAGGCGAGATGAGACGGTCTTCAACCAAGCTCCCTCTCACTGAGGAATAAGTACTCAAATTTCTTCACGCTTGATTCTTATTCACAAGCTACAGATGTGAGATGGAAGTTAAGCTATCTCCATGTACAATGACTAGTGATTCTAAGCTCCCACCTTTGATCTGTAAATTTGTTGAAACTTTAAGACACCTACATGTTCAGTAAGCCTCCATACTTCCAAGACAATTCACTCTGGGAAGCACATACCTAGCTGAGCCAGAAGCCTTTCCTGCTCCTTCAGGATCTCTTCCTGGGACATGGACTGCAGCTTCTCTAAATTCTCTTTGTGGATAGCCTGAGCTTCCTGCTCACTCTTTTGGCTTCCAAGACCCTCTCCCGTTATGATACAAGGCCGCTGAGAGATGAAAACACCATCAGCTTTATCTGAAAGATCCAGCAAATAAAGCAGTTAGTCATTTAAATCTTGACAGAATTATGAGCTCATTTAGATTTTGTCATTAGCAAGCCCACACTAGAAACCTTGGTAGCCAAATTAAAAAATGAGTAAAGAAGCTTAGTTTATCTGGAAACAAAATTAAGAGATCTGGGCTTTCAGGTTTTCATTGCATGTATCAATAAAACGTCACCACTGACTTGTTTCTTTAGGAGCTGGAGAGAGACAGAGAAGAAAATATTTTGTTTCTTTGAAGCAAAGCCACAAAAGGTAAATTTGAGCATAATTCACAAATCAGGATATTATTCTGAGTTAGCTTCCTTCTCTGCCCTAGAAGACCTGAAGTAATATCAGCTAAGCAAGAAAGCAAATGAAAACTACTACGTAACCCAGTTTCCAGTGTGAGGCAGAATCTACCCTCAGCACAGGCATGTTTTCGTCTTGCAAATTTCTGTATTCATTTTTAAAGGTTAAACATAATAGAAGCTGCAGACAGGCAGATATTTCTCCTACCCTGAACAAAATCAAGTCTCCTTTATCACCCGATCTAAATTCTTTTTAAAGGCTCATTTCATTTAACTGTAGCAGCAAGATAACATGTTCTTCTGGTCAAACTGAGCAAGACTCTCTCACTGACCTACTGTGCAAGGACTTGTCTTTGTAGCTCTACTGTATATGTTGCTTTGTTTGGGTTTTTACATGCTCCATATAGCAACCTGGATAACCCTGTGACCCCAAAACCAGCCAACGAATACATCAAACTCTTGTTCAATCTGCACTAAGGTCTGATGTAATTTCCACAGCAGTTGTCTTGCATATTTAACAAAAAGAAATAAGAAAACAGAAAGGTCTTGTAAGAGATTCACTAAACATTTTACCATTCGGCAGCTCACCTGCACTACAAGAAATATGGCTATCTTCCTTCTGTTGCTTCTAGCAGTCCTCTCACAGAAACCCTTCACCAGCAATCTTGCAGAGGAGAACACACAATTTGCTGATCCCTCAGTTGTATTAATACATCTATCTGTGTTCTCTGACTTCAAGAGGGTCACAGCCAGAGGACTACTGCTTCCCAAAGGATTTCTCAGGCAGAAGTATACATGCACAATTGTAACAGGGTACATAGTAAACACGGTAATAGACCTGGATGATGGATTTGTGCACACACAGCACAACTGAGGGTTCTCTTACCAATTCTCTGACAGGGGTCAGGGTAAACAGAAACCTTAGCCATATGGTGAAAACCTTCAGATGACATCTGGCATTTGTTCCAATGTGAAAAAGAGGACGTCAGGGAAAAAGACAGACATATGTTGTTTCTAAGTAGATAAGACTGCCCAAGACACCTGCACACCTAGAGATGCCAGGACCACTTGAATTGGTTTCATCTTTCCTTGTCACAGTGCCGTCAGATAAATAACTGCTGGAGGTGGCACTGACTCATCAGTGCTGCCTCACAGCATTCCTTATGGAGCAATGTGACAGTCTCACGGCAGAGCAGTGCGTGATGGAAGACTGAGCTTCCAACTTGTACGTAGGTAGAAAAGGGGACCTGCATCAGAGGCCATGCACAAGGTGAATCCTTCTCCAAAAATTGCAAAAACTACTGAAAAAAAAACAAGAAATACTTTTGTATTAAAAGTAAAAGGAGGGCAAAAGCCTTGACAAATAAATCTATTTGACCCTGTGTAAAAATAAAAAAGGACATTAGTGATAAAGCTACTCTATCTCTAGAATTTTAATTTGGATCTCTGGCCATTTCAAATCCTTGCCACATCACAGATATTCCTAGAGACCACAATTTTGAAACTAAGGGCAATTTAAAGATTAGGTTCAATAATGTAACAGTTACTAAAGCTATGGAAATATGGTAGGCTGCATAAGCAGAACCTTCTCCACTTACTATCCCCATTGCCAGAGCATGGTGTCTCTTCTGCTGATCTCTCAGGATTCAGAACGTCCAGAGGAGCTGATGCTATTTGAGTGCACTCAGCAGAGGGAGCTGTTGCTGGCTTTTCAGCAGCTCTTCTTGCTGCCATCTTTTGTGCAAAGATGCTTTTTCTTCCAGATCCCACCTTCACCTGCAAACAAGGAAGCCGTGTGTCACCACTCTCTCCTTCAGACTCCCCCACACACCTGGCACTAACAGGTGTGTAGATCTGATCCTAAAGACATCTTCAAAAAAGACTTTGGGATGTGACACAGGAGAAGTTACTGTCAGCCACCTGCCCTTTTCTGTATGTGTGCTATTCTATTTTAATATACAGCTTAATGCTAGAACAGAGACAAAACATATGAATGTTTTTGCTACCTAGAGAGAAAAGATGATTAATTATAAGTGAACTGGGGCCAGGAAAGTACACCTAAAATATCACCAAACATAACAGTTCCAGATCTCCTGCTGCTTAGAAACCCTGCATAGATGAATACTTTGCATTTCTGAGGATAAATGGAGCTGTACTGTACTGTGCTCACCACATACTTGGAAAAGGCTTCTTATAAGGTGATTAGAGAGCACCAGGGTGAAGAGATTTACACAGTAAGAAGTGGGCAAGTGGTGCTAAAATAATCCTGACTAAATTACTGTGCTGCTCTCCTAGGCAATAGAAGAACAAGGCTCTGAACAGTTTTGGATACACAGGAAATCCAAAGCACACTAAGCAAAAAGACTCTTGCATATCCCCAATCCAAAGAAGCTGAAAAGGCAGTCTTAACATTTAATAGCTACTTTGCACACTCCTGCATCAGGTAAACAGAATTGGTAGCTTTAAAAAGTACTACTTTTTCCTCTCAAAAGAGTTGTCCTTCAAACTAAACTCTTTTTTCCAAGCAACTATAGCTATCAATGACATTCAATTTCCCAGCATTTGATTCCCAGACAGCTAGGGGTTCTTGCTACTATAGCAACTATTCTAACAGCAGCCATAGGCTTCAGTTTTACAGCCCTGAAACAAACTATATGTCAAAATCCAAGACACTGTAAAAGATAATACATGCAACTGCATTCAACTGTCGTTCCAGAAGGAATCAGAGGCAACTTGAGTAAGAACAGACTTATGCAAATCTGGTGGGCAAATTCACTGAGATTGTTCCTCAAAGAAAAGCAAAAACAACAGGGCAGATTTGAACCTACTTGCTAAAGTTATGTGAAGGAGTCTGCCTTTTCCCTATACTGAAAGGATTCCAATATTATTTAACTGTAGGGTACAGACTTCCTATTTGATGGCAGCTCAGTTAGAAAACTTTCTCCTATACCAAGAAGGCAATGGCAGGGAGATGCTGAGCCAGCTTTTTCATCATCCAGCATGCCAAGTCACACATTTTGAGTCCTACCACTCGCCATGCATTGCCTTTTGTTTTAATAGTTAATGAAGGCAGAACAGAATGGCTGGTCCTGCTCTTACCTCACTTTTAATCTCGGAACGATGAAATATCCTTGGAAATGGGTCTCCAGTGGGCACTGGCATGGTCACTGCTTCTGCACTTGTGTCTCGTTCCTGCACCAAAAAAAATCCAACTCAATAAAACCACCACAATAGCCAGACACATTTGTACCATTTTGCTGAGAGTGAACTAAGCTCAGCAGTTTGCAAGCTTTTTCTACGTAGCTGTCAGATTCAGAACACCTTGTGCTTACTTAGAACCAAAGTGAGGCTACCTTCCAAAAGGCTGCGCTGCCAGCTCCACTGACCATCAGAAAACTCAGATAAAAGGAAATTTGGGCCAGCACACAGAAACAAGAATCAGAATTTCACCCAAATTCATACTGGAGCATGCGGCAGATTCAAAGCCACATTTAACTGACAGCAAAATATACCCCCAAATTGTTTTTCCCCCAGCATGCTCCAGGACACTGGTTTATGGTGCTACTACTGCTTCATTATGCTGCAGAGATAAAAGCAGAAGCAGAACCCTATATCCCTGCCACATCTCAATTCACAGCATTCAAAATACACTAGAACATCACATAAAAGCTAGATTTACAATGATTTTGCTGAAGACTGCTGTAATGTGTTGATCATGATTCTCTAGTCTCTCCTCTGGATCTTCATCATCAAAGTGAACACAGGCACTTTTGATTTTGGACTTTTTTGGAGGACCAGGAGTTAGAGCAGGGAGAACATCAGGAAAATCTGTGGAGGGGAAAGAAAAAGGAAAACAAGATCCAAGTTAGTCATATATAACTACTGCACAATAGGTACCAGACCAAGCACTCCTTAACAGCACATATTATAAATGTATAAATATTAATAAGCAAGATGAAGAAGCAGTAAGACAATTATATGAGTTTCATCTCTGACTTGTACTGGGTAATGGAGAGCAACATGCTCAAGAGTTTTATTATTTATGTATTGGCACCAAGGCCCTTTCAAAGGGCTGCATAAGCAAGAAAGTATATTCAGGCCTGACTTCAAATATTAAAGGAAGAAGCAAAAGACTATACTAGAAACACATTGTATCCTTCCAGTTTGTGCTCACAGAAAAACACTTTCACTAACAGCTCCAACAGTGAATGATTAGTATGACCAGGAGCAAGTCAAGACCTCCTTTTCACTGTTTAAAAACAAGAATCATATTTTCTTATCTGGAAACAAGCACCGTAAGATTTAAAGTGTTGCTTTTAAGAGTGAACATTGAGTTTTTGAGACTATTAAGTGCATGACAAGTGTTACAGTTGCTGCTGGTGAAGAAAAAGAAAAACATAGGAAGGAGGCTTATCATGATAGATCTGCTGGTTGAAAGCTGGAACTGTTAGCAGAGTTGAATCTCAGAGACACTAAGAGAAGGACCTGGATAGGAGGTAAAATAAGCACTCAAGAATCAAATGAGTGCAAATCATAGAAAATACTTCTTGCACTGGGACTGCGGGAGTACCGCAGACAGCTGATACTTGGGTTGAAGGCAGTGTGTTGGAAAGGTGGTTCTACCAAAGGTAGCAGTATTGGACAAGTGCATTTTCAAATGAGGCTAAGAACAAATAATACTGCAGGGAAGACACATGCAGGGAAAAAGCAGGTTGAGAGAGGTGATGGGACAAATAACACTGAAAGAGACAGAGAAAAAAACAACAAACGTATTTATGAAAGATTGCCACAGGGGAAATTACCATCCAGCATCACTACATCCTTGCTGTCCTGTAGATGGGGTCTCTCAGCATCTGTGCCCCTTTCCTCTCCCTTCCTCTTGTCTGCTTTCTTCACAATCTTCACTGCAGGTGAAGCTCTGGCTGCCAGAAACTGGTTTTGAAAGCGTATCAAGTCTGCCTCGGACTCCCCAGGCTTTGGTCTTGAGAACATCTTGTCTTCTTGTTTTTGCAAGCTGATCCTGCTTGCTGTTCACATGGAACCTACAGAACACAAGGAAAACTGGTCATAGAGCTGGCTTTCCTAGGGAGAGGACAGAAGCAGCAAGGGAAAACTACTCAACTCTGTGATGCTCTTCTGTACACCACAGCTGCCCTACTTCACAAACACCTCAGGACACAACTATCTGTACCAACATCCCAGACACTACCTTGTTCTTCACTGCCAAACAACATGCTACTAGATAAGTCAACACCTGGTCTACCATCCAGCTGGGAGCAAAATGGCATCCATCCAGCAAGAAGCAAGCCATAATGCCAACCACACAGCCCTGGATTTGCAAAGCTACAGAAGTACCTACACTAAGGCAGTAGATTTAACTTATTCCAAAATCAGCACCAAGTAAGGATGTCAGAGACACAGTACCATGTAAACCTCTTCCCTCCGCCATACTGCTGTCTTCTCAATACGCCAGCATTAACATCTCTGTTAAGAGTCTGTTCATGTAGACATAGACAGAATACTCAGTACTACTGCTCTCTTTTCCAGGCAGAAGGTATGCTATTTCCAAACATTTTCATTCACTGCTCAGACCACTTTGGGGTTGAAAGCCAGGGGAGGTATTTATAAACGCTTATATCTTGGTGCATATCAGAACTTACGAGGAAGACAACTCTTCCACCTCTTGTCTACCGGCCATGAAAATACTTGCAAATTTAGTCTCCATCTCTCATTCCCAGAGCCTGGGACCATCAATTCATTTCTCACACACAGCAAGTAAAGTGTTTGCAAATACATGTCATGCTAATTGAATCACTGATCACCACTAATGCTGCAGACTTGACACCCTCCCACACACGGTATTTCGAAATATTTTGTACATATTTGATCTCTTCTACATTCAAAAGACCATTGGGACTCAGTGATGATTTACCATTAAGCTGGAAAGGGAAATGGATGTAGATTTTTAAAACTACGCTCATCTGCCATGTGGAAAGGCTGTGCACATGAGAAAATGCAAAACTTCAAAGTGAATCTCTGCCTTAATCTCAGACCAAAACAAAGCTCAACCCCCATGAAGGCACAGCCTGCCCTGAAGCCAATGTTTTGTTTGTCTTGTGCTAATATCATCTTCCACTGTGAAGAATGCGGGAAGATACCTTCTGGGAAGGCTGCTGATAGATACAAGAACTACCTCCCTCATGCAGTATTTATGACCAATGCTTGGAACGTTTATATGAATTTTAGCGATCCCATTCTTAATCAGCCTCAGTTGGATACGGAGCTGCTCACTCCATCAACATTAAATTAAGAGAAGTCTGGGCAGTTTTACAGTTCTGTGTTCTTTTGCTCCACAGCTTTTTGGTCTTCTTTTCTAAAATCAAGGCTTTCGAGCAAAACTAATGACCATATGAGACCTGTTGAAAATCCTTTTCCTGCCTCAACTTTCATGCAAAAAATGAATTTAAAGTATACAGATTTAAGAGCTTTGTGAACCAATCTGAAATGGATTTTCCAAGGCTTTGAGTTACCAGGGACTCCATTCACTTCAGCACTCATTACTGCAGAAAGAAACCTCTTCATATGATGCCAGCATCATGAGCTAGTTGCTCAAAATCAGACATCTCACCACACTGGCCTTAATGAAAGCTGTCAGCTCAAGAGTCCCAGAACAACAACCTCCATTTATACCAAGCATACATATGGCACAGACAGCAGCAAGGGAACTCCCCCATGCCCTCTGAACCATAAAATCTTCTCCAGCCCACAGAGAAAATGCCTTAATTCTCTGCCAACACCATCAAGGACAGCTGTGGAACACACTCACCAGTGAGGGGCAACTTCAGAGCAGGATGGGACTGGAACATGCTGCTACCCTGCCTCAAAACATAGCAAAAACACCTGGGATGTCACCACAGTTCTGGCTGATGCTGAAAACACTCCCTTGAAGCCTATTTCCCTTCAAAAAACACAGCAAAAACCGCAGCTCCTGCAGATGGCTCCTTTTTATTGCACTCCAAGTATAAGCACCTGCATTTGCCGTTTACTTATGGAGCTGCCTGCCATGGTCATACTTCTGTTGATAGGTCCCTCTTCAAAATGCCTACACAGCAGCACATGCATCAGAAGACAAGTGTTTCATACCCTGTCATCATGGGCTTCAAAGACAAAAGGAGGGCGATGGCAGTAGCATTAGCAGATGCAAAACGCCCAGTTATAAGTAAAGCGTGCTGCTAATCTTTCTGTGATAGGCTTCTTCCACACTGGGTCACACATATACAGTTGTCTGAGTCTCCACATGTTACATTATTCAGAAATATACTGGACCTTGGAACTGCTTTCATTCATCTTGAGAACTGTTAGTCACAAGAAGACAATTTTGCAGTCACTGCCTAAAGAGGTTAGAAAGTCATCCAGAAGTTGCTATAGGATGGCAATACAGAGGTGGCAACTAGTTTGGTGTAGCAAGTAGATAGAAGACTTATATGTGCTATTTCCGTGCTCTGACTGGGCCTAGAAATTTAATAAAACCAAGGCCTTTGACTTGGTTCTTCTGCAGTCCAACAAGAGAGAAACTGTTTAAATTATACTTGCAAGCTATATAAAACGTAAGGAAAATAGTCTGCTTTATAATGGTACCTGTTTCCATACCCACCAAAGGCCATTTAAGAACATTAGAAGCATTTACCTGGCCATCATAAAGAGCAATTCTTATCCATCAGCACTCCAAGAAAACATGTAAGAAAAATAACAGTGCTGATCATCAGTACTGATGCCACCTCCATGCAGTTTGGTTATCTCCATTCATGCAGCCTGCTATTTAAAAGCTAGGTGAACAAAAGCTGTTTGTCTAAAGGGACCATCACCTAGCTGACACAGCCCAGTGGGACACTGTCCTAAAGAGGTCTGCAAGGGATCAGAACTGCACTGAAAGGACCATGAGCACCTATACACACTATACACAGAATCATTTGCTGTTATATTCTCTGTCTGTACTAAGAATCTCAAAAAATACTTTTCTGATTTGCTTTGGACTGCCCACTGATACAGCTGTTGAAAAACCTGCCAGTTCTGCAGATAGTTTTACAAATGCAGCTGGACTAAAAAAAGGTGTAAAAGCACAGGGGGCAACAAAGCCACAGCCTGCTTCACGTGCTGAGACACACTTTTGGATTAACCAATTTCAGCTCAAGCACCAGCCTGAGGATGAAAGCAGTTAGGGCTGTAAGGGGCTCTAACAGGCATAGCTTTGTTTAGAGCTAGGTGCTACTACACTTCAGCACAATAACTCTGACAGTTGCCACCAGGCTACAGAAAAACGCACTTACTTGATATAAGCCACTATCACATCTATTTTTATTTTCTTTAGATCATCTGAATTTACAATAATTTTTTTTCTTCTGCAGCAGTAGAGATTGACAGCCTGTGAGAATAACTTAAATCACAACAGCCATGAATCTGAAAGGGTTAAAGAAGGAAAGGCAACAACTATATGTAAAAATAAGGATGCACCTAAAAATTCTCCCAAATTCTAAATGTCGTCATCTGTTTGTCACAGAATCATTTGAGTTGAAAGAGACCTTTAAAGGCCATCTAGTCCAACTCCTCTGCAATGAACAGGGACACCTACAGCTAGATCAGGGTACTCAAAGTCTGATCCACTGTGACCCTGAATGTCTCCAGGGATTGGGCAGCCACGACCTCTCTGGGTAACCTGCTTCAGTGCCTCACCACCTGTAATAATGTCCAGTTTAAATCTCCCCTCTTCTAGTAGTTTTGATCCCCTTTCACAAAGCCTAACTTGCATTCAACATCCAAGTTTGCAATCTTTTATAAAAAAAAAATCAGGTTTGGGTCAAAGAAGAAAACAAGGCCCTGCTGTCATACCAGTGCCCCCAATCAAGGTATTTCTCGTTTATTACCTCAGACCTCACTGGCTGACACATGGAACTAAAGTGAGAAGCAGTCACACCTCAGCCTCACCGAGGCAGCCCAGCTGTCAAGAGAAAGGCACAATTTCTCTGCTCTATGTTATTAGCCAGTGAAAGCATCACACGGCACGTCTCAAAGCAGGCCTGTAACAACACCTGCTATTACCAAGCTGAGGAGGTAAAGTGCCCTGACGCCTCTAGGCCTGAGCCAGGCCCTTAGCAGAGCACCGAAAGGGGGCCGTTAGAGCGGGACACAGCAGCAGCCAGCGTCCAGAGCAGTCGATACACTGATCCGGCGAGGCCGCTGAGCGCTTGAGGCGAAGACAGACCCGAGAAGCGGCCCCCAGGCCGACACAGCCGCTATGGCCCCACCGCGCGGGCCGGCCCCGGGGGCCACTCACCTGCACCCGGCCCGCGCCGCTCCCCGCCAACACTTCCGCTCAGTGCCGCAGCGCTACTTCCGCGGCCACTTCCGCCCGCGCTTCCCTTTGCAGGTTGGGGCGGGGCGTCGCCATTTTCCCTCCCCTCAGCGGCGGTATTCGCATGTTCTGCCCTTCTCGCCCGAGCTCTGATACGCAGCCACCGGGCCGTGTCGCCTCTCTGGTGCCCGGGGAGGCGATGCGTGGAACAGCCTGGCAGCGCTTGCGGCTTGGCGCATGGTGGAAAGGAGATTAATCGCTGAATTATTTCTCCTAAATTCCTCTTGGTTTGTGCAGTCCAAAGGCGTGTCCCGCCTCAGGTATAAATACGGGACTCGCTTCCGATAGCATGTGCACACACGTACAGAAGACCGTCCCTGTAAGTGTATCGTCTGCACCTTCTCGTTATTAGGAGGTGTTTCAGGAGAAGGGATACACAAAGCTATATAAACAGAGCTATAATTTATTATTTATTATTCATGTCTGAATATTCATTTATTATTCATATATGTCAACTTCTATTAAAAACTGATGGAGAGCAGTCATACCTACCAGAAGCATTGGTGCTTGGCCACCTTTCAGCTTTTTAACCTGTGTGCAGATGCAGGATGGAGACCTTGGGCCAGGTGGTCCAGCTGCATGGGGAGGACTTGCCGTGAGTGCCCTGATGCTGTAAGGAGTGACACACGCCCTCATCAGTCCTTTTATCCCTTCAGAAAATGGCATTGGATGCTACAGCAAAATTGTAGCCAGGCACAAGTTTGACACTTAAATCTCCGTAGAAATTAGGATAAATCTTAATCCTATCAAAAGACAACCAGCTTGTCAACCACGACCGCAGCGGTGGCAGTGAACCAGTGATGAACTCATACAAAACGGAAATTTTCTGTGAAAGTGCTGGGCAAAAAATATCTCCTTCAGCTGTGAATCTTCTGATGAGCAATGCTGTTCCTGAGATGGTGAATTTGAAGGCTGCCCTGTTTGAGATCATTAAGAACTTCTTAAGGTAGGAACCACCAAAAATACTTGATGATGCCCAGTTAGACCAACTAAGTAGCGAAGAGTGAGCACAGTTCTGTCCTTGTGAGCAGGCGTTTTTCTACCTGATTCTGGCAAGAGTGTTTTAGCAGTTACCACTGGTGCTTAGAGGTGGTCCTAACAGGAGGAATAAATAGGGCAATTCCTAATAACATTTGGAGATTATCACAAGAGAACCTCAAGAGGGTTTAGAGTGCTTCCCTGGTACTGCCCTGCCAGACTGCAGTTCATCAGTTGGTAGAGCTCTGCTTTGCACTCCCTAAAGGAACTGGAATCAAAGTCAAATCTATTCTATTCTGGCATAGTGGTGACTGTTGAGAAACATGAGGTCCAGTTCTCCATTTCACTGAAATCAATTGTTACCCTCCTGCCACCATCTTGCACTTAGTTTTGTCATTTCAGATTCTGCTGGTTTGGGATGTAAGATACACTTTGAAATAATGGAAAGAGAATGTAGTTAAGCCTCAGGAGCAGCAGCTTCTAAAACCTTCTCCTGGAACCATCTGATGCTGCTGATGGCAGCAGGATTCTGTGGCTGCCACAAGAATAGTGTCTGGAAGTTACGACTTTAATATTCCCTTTGGTGCATTGTTGGCTTTTGTGCGCTATTGCTTGAGGCTCAGTAAAAATTGTGTAGCACTGCTTTAAAATCTTTGTCTGAAGCAAAAGGTGGAACTTAAATTTTAGTTTATTGCACTGTTTATCTTTAGACAAGACAAGAGGGTGTTGATTTTACTGAAGAATTTGGCAGATGTGCTGGTGGGAATAAACCTTTCCAACTCTGAGGCTTTGCTGGTACTGAACTTACGAATGATTTGCCTTGGACCCCAGAAAGACATTCGGGTTCTGTTACTTGGTAATAAGACAGGAAGGCTTTGGCACTGGTTGCACTGGAATGTTTTTCAATTAAGTGTTGAGACTGTTTAGACTGTCCGACAACGGCTTATGAGGTGGAGCTGTTCTGGTTCCAGGGAATTTAATAACTAGTTTTAAGGTCATTTGACCTTACTAACATTGTTAGTTTGGAAATGATGTAATTAAATTACTATAAATCCAGTGAGAAAATGTATATCCTAATATTGTTACAGGATATTTGACCGTATGTATCTGGAACAGAATCAGTTCAGCAAAGTAGATGGCCTGAGACACAACAGGGCCTGTTTGAGTTACAGTTTGTTAGGGCTGATCTGCTCATCATCTTTTCCTCTTAAACCCAAGAACTGTGTATATGAGATATGTAAACAGTCACTAGGAGAATATTGCTTTGCCTGAGCAGTTCACAGGCTCTAATGAAAAAAATTCACTTTATTTCTTGCTTTCTGCTGAAGTAGGCCTGTACTTTTCTGCAATACTTGTCACATGAATGGTCAGCATTGGATCTGGGAAAACTAACAAGCGTTGAGTTGCATCTAACCTGAAACTAAACTGAGGGTTTACCAGGTGTAACTGGTCAATATGCACAGGTGGTAATCCTAGCCTGAGCAGCTGGAAGTATTTCCCTCCCCACCTCTAGTTTTGTTCACACTGGCTGCACAAGTTCTGCAGCCACACACAGTGATTCTTAGTGGGTATGTGAAGTAAGCAAATAATCTTTTTTGTCGGTAAGATATAAAAAATGCTCTCCAAATACTTTTAATCTTAATTACGGCAAGACAGGAATACTTCCTGTCAAGACTGACTGTGTTTTATGTATCTTTTCTTCCTTCCATTAATTATTTACCTTTTGTTTTAATAATACAGTTAAGAATGCTATATATAGCTTATGCTCAATCAATAAATCATGTTTCTGCGTCTTCATATTTATCCTATAAATTATAAGTATCTACACGCTTGCATGAATCTACTAACCTATTCTGGCAGGGAAATTCCCACCAGAGCATCTGTAAGAGTTGCTGGAGGTGAACTCAAGCATTCCTCACTTAAGGAAAGCTCTTTTGTGAGATTTAATTTGAGAGTTCATCAGTTTTGTCACAAGCCCTAATATTCTTCCTCAGTCCTTTCTTTGTGCTTGCCACAAGCAAATATCTGGGTGTGACTCTCTGGTAGATGTTTTTGGTCTTCCAAAGCAGAGAAGCATGAGAGTCTACAACCAAATGCTTTTTCGATGAAGTGTAAAATGGAAGGGATAATAACAACAAAGACAATACGGCAGCAGCCTTAGTGAGATTAGAAAGAGTAAAGATGTAAATGCAACAATATTATTTGTGTTGCAGAGAAGGTACATATTGGGATGAGTTGCCTAAGAAGCCAAGGAGGCAGATTATCCTAACAATTTGTTTGGAGAAAACAGAGAATAAAGTCAAGAACAGAGTAGCTGAAGAGCAGAGTGGTGGGAAGTACACAGGTTTGCTTGGGACCGGAGGACTGATGGTAAGACAATAAATCCAAGATTCAAGACCTTGCAAGTTCTTTGTAAGGAGTTGAGACTGATGGGAGAAATGTTCAGCAGCAAGTTTCCACTTGTGCTATAGGTTCAATTCTGCAAAGGTCTGAGCCTTGAACTTGGACGGGATGGTAATATATTGTTCCTCAAATTAGTGGTCGCAGTGTGTATCCAAGGAGGAAGGTGTCTTCCTCCACAGGAATCTGGTTGGAAGAGTCAGCCCAAACCAGCAAAACAGGGAAGTGTACACAGCAATGTCATGCAAAGCACAGCAGGAGTTTAAAGCGGCATTTAAAAAAATGATGTGTTCTTGAAGAAATGGGCATGTGGGGAACAGAACTGTATTGTGAGTAATCAATGGCAGCTCTCTTGCTGATGGGAGAGCACGATAGGAGAGATGGTGATCCTCCCATAGAGCTTTGGGTGGCTTTTTCTGCAGCTTTCTGGCCTGCTTGCTGAGTGGAAGCACAAAAGCATTGTCTGTGACAAAAACACCTCATTGATCATAGGCTGCTAGGATTCCCAGGACTATGTAAAGCAAAGATAGTTTAAATCAAACCTCCGTGTGTTCACCAATAAAAAGCACAGATCCATGCTCTATGTGAATTGATTTAACCACGTGAGGGGAAGAGGTCACATATTTTAAAAGCCCAAAACATCAGAGTATTTACTCATCTCTAGCAGTGCATCTGCCAGGCATTATGTTGGCTCTTGACAGTTAGCATGGGATTTCCTCTTGGTTGTTTGCTGTATCAATTGTTTCTATAGAAATGGCATTTTAATCAGACTAAATGAAAATATCCTGAAATAACACACATCTTCAGCAAATAAAGATATTTCTTGCTCGATGTATATAGTGTATGCCTTCCACACTGGATTTGCTCACCTCATTACAATGTCAATATAAAGTCCAACTGAGCCAGCTGAGACTCCAGAGGACAGACCACTGTGGAAGTTAAAAGGGGCAGTTGTGCAAGTGTGCTTCTCAAGTCAGGTCATTCAAACACTGCATCTGAAGAGTATTACAGGTGAAAATCACTGTTTGTGCAGTAGTAAATGCATTGTCATTGACATTCAGTGATTCACAGGAGGCTTAAATGAAAACAGTCTCTGAGCTGACCCTGCCTGGCAATGTTATCTACCCGTTATATCACTGAGAGGTAAGCAGCATCTCTGAACTTCAACTTCCTTGGGCTGAGGATAGTGTCACTCAGAGCTGCTGCTGGACCTGTCTGCCAAAATCTGAGCAAAGTAGTGGATGCAATCAAGTCCGCTGTTATAGATTTTAAAGGAAGCCTGTCAAACTGCCTAAGCCTCGTATTTCACACAGTTTAAGACAGTTTAAAGCACTGGACATGCTCAGATGATTATCCTCAGTGGCAAATCTCAGTTCAGGATTTTTTCCTTTCTTGTCTTCAGATTATTTCCTGATGTAAGGTTGGGGAAAACCTTATAGTTCTGCATCTAAGCAGGGTGGCAGCTATGCATATATCTTTATACAAATCCCACCTGCACCAAACAGAATGTGCATCAAAAGGAGTGCCCAGAGTTGCTCATTTCTCCCAGAATCCCAGTCTCACATCCTGGGAACAGAAGGCATGGCCTTTGCTATGTGCTTGGTTTGGGGAGCTCAGTATTCAGTGTAGATACATGTTCAGCAGCTAGCTCGTACTGCTGGGAGAACCAAGCCTGAAGTACTTAACTCTAAATAGCTATGCTAATGCTGCTAGATCTGCCAAGAGTTTTTAATAGTGATGATCATGATGTCGTGATGATTTAAGTGATCTGGCAGAACTAGTTGCAGTCCCACAGAGTTGGGGTTTTGCCTTCATCTCTAAAAATGT
This sequence comes from Excalfactoria chinensis, assembly GCF_039878825.1. Lineage (NCBI taxonomy): Eukaryota > Metazoa > Chordata > Aves > Galliformes > Phasianidae > Excalfactoria > Excalfactoria chinensis. The sequence goes on along the minus strand of NC_092829.1, from coordinate 33,211,233 downwards.
AAAGGGCCATTGTAGATTGCCGTACCTCATCTGTGCAAGGATTCACCCCTGCAGTCTCCTTAGGCAGTGCTGTTTTTCCATCTCCTTGGGAATCACAGGAGATGCTGTGAGTTGCCAGAGAAGCGTGCTGGTGGTTATGTACTTCCGTTTCTCAAGGAGCAACACATACTGCATTCACCTTGCTTTCTGGCTACGGAGAGACAAGCAGCCTAGCAAAAGACATTTGACTAAAGGTAATACCCAGTGAGGTAGAAGTGGTATTGGGAAGAGGAGAATTCTCTTCCAGAGACATCTAACACTTAAATGTGGTAGTGGTACGAAGTTGCTTCTGAACTCTTCTGTCACCTTGTATACTGAAGAAATTCTTTTGCTGGCCCTGCATACAGTAGATATTATCACCCTCTTGAATTCATTTCTTTTCCCAGAGACTCAATACTTGTGATGTTTGGTGTCTGCCTGACACCAGCAAAGGACTCCTCCCTCACTGGTAGTACTTGGTGAGGGGAGCAAAGTCATCAGAAAGCTTCAGCTACCCACATTTCTCTACCAGGTTGTTGTGAAAACATTTTTCTACAGTGCTCTCTTATGCTCGTTATTTGCCTGACAACAAATTCTCTTCATTGTTTTGTTGTTGTTGTTTTAATTTTATTTTCAAAGGCATTTATAGCTATTGTGATCTTTCGTGACAGTTGCCTGCGTCAGGAGCAGAGGAGTCGATAGTTCCCAGAGGAGGGCTGTCAGGCAGAGCTCTCCTTCGGTTAGCAGCAAGCAGCACCAATGCTTAAAAGCCCTTTTCTTCAGTGACACAGTTACAGGAGAAGCAGTAGAGATCACACCAGTGGCTGCACAATATCGCTGTGTTGGAGCACTGATTGCTCAGATGTATATGGGCACCTTTTCATTTTGGTTTGTCACTGAGGGCCATGCATTTAAAGATCTGCTTGGCACTGGACAAGAGCCCTGGAGGCTGGCAGGCTGCCTTCTAGAGACAGCAGCAGCAGCAACTGCCCAGCTTTTTTCCCATGGGAAAATACTGGGAACCCGCCAAATTATCATCTTGGCTCTGGAATGTCGCTGCCCAGATGGCTGTTCTGCATCAGAAGACATGAAACGTGGAGGTCAATGCATAGGTTTGGGCCCCTGGGTTTAACTTTGGAAAGGAGATGGCCAAGCCATATGATAGTTAGGTGTTCCTGCTAAGGACCAGAGGTATGCACTTGCTCTTTCTCCATCTGTACACACTGTGTTTTACTTGAACCCACTGCTGATTGCTCCTCTGGTCAGCCACTGTGTCTAAAGAGCTCTCTTTCCTTTTTAAGATAACAAAGTGTTGTGAACAATTACAAGCAAATTCCCTTTCTTTGTGTTTCTTCAGTTGCTACCCCCTTTGATTCATGAAGCCCCTCAGTGCTGAGGAGAGATTCTAGGCGCTCAAATTCTTCCTAATTGTCTCTAGCAGCCCATTAAAATTGAAATGCCTTTGCAATACTTATAAAAAGACTTTTGTCCTCATTTGCTCCAAAGCACTTTGTGAGTAGCATTAAAAAGTCCCTCTGCACAGCAGAGTACATCGACTCAGGCTTGGCATAACATGAGCAAAATCCTCACTCAGGCTCAGGCTGTAGTGGGCATGGCCTTCCACTGCTGCCCGCCTCTCAGAGCATCTCTGTTTTTATCCAGCTTTGTTCAGTATTCCTGGAGTAGAAAATAAATGTCTGCACCTGCAGAAAACAAAAAACCTATGTGTAGAGAAGGGCAGAGGCAGCTCTGGGTTCTTTGTGCTGCCTATGGCCCTTTGTGTCCAACCTGGGCAGAGAGGACAGTGCTCTCTGTGCAGGACAGTGCTCTCTGTGAGGACAGTGGAGGCTGGAGATGTCCTCCCTCACAATGAGTCCCTAAAGGGAAGAGGTTGGATTCTGCTGCAGTTCAGTTAGCAGAGGAATGCTCTTGCTGAGTGCTTCTTGAGAACGACTTGGGGAGTACAGTAAGAGGTGGTGCAGTTCTCAGTGGCGGTGATTGGGACAGAGTGGGGGAAGGTTCCTCAGGACTGAGAAACTGAAAAGGTGGGAAAGAAGGCTACGTCATTTTGATTGTTCAGGTATTGGGATCAGCACATCAGAAAGAGCAAGATAAGGGAAAGAGAAATAGATGGCTAGTGCCAAGTTTGAAAGGCACAAGCCAGAGGAATAGATGCGAAGGGAGAACATTTCATTCTGATGAAAAAGAGCAAATGTCAGTGCAAATTCTGGCAAATCTGCACAAGATAGCAATAGCATTAGTAAGCTTAGAGCTGGCATCACTGCCACCAGGAAAGGGAAGGTAGGAAGTGGGTCAGGGACACTGGAGGGAATGGGAGGAAGGGAACACAGAAAAAAGCAAAAAAGAAAGAAGAAAAGAAAAAGAAAGAGAAAAAAACATGCCTGGAATAAAGAGATTGATTGAGAAATGAAGAGAAGGTGGTGAGCAGTGCCAGGAAGTGACCTTGGCAGGAGATGACAAGGAATGAGGAGCACTTTGGCCTCTGTCGAGGGCTCCTGTCTTGGGCTTCACATCTCTCTGAGTGCTGTCCAGCTGTATTTGCTCCCCATAGCCACTGCAATTTTGTACATTACATATTTGAAACCCAGGCCTCTCTGGACAGTGAGTCTGTCATTTAAAGCAGGGGTACCTGTGTACCAGGCGTGGTACCAATGCCTCCTATGTCATTGCATGCATGCTGGTATCTGGAAAGACCTCACATGACACTGAGCTGATGGTTCATCCTACCATGCTTCCTGGAGCTATGGGCATCATGCTGAGGTGTGGGTATTGTCAGAGTCAGAATGACACTAAAAACAAGGCTTCCTTTGCCAGCATCACCATATTAGAGAATGCAAAAACTTCACAACCCAGGAGACAATATTGCCTCTGTCCTCTTTTTCTCCAAGAAGGCAGTAAACTACAAGTGCCAGAGGATGTAATCCAAGCGCTAATAAATTATTGATGTCTCTCTTCAGCTTTTAACTTACTAAAAGAATATCAAAGCTCATTTTATGAATGGTCCAGACAGAATCTCTTTTGGTATGCCCACAATTTAATTCACAACTATTCCACTAAGCACTAATATTGAGGCAATGCGGTGTTCTCCCTTTACAAGCTTTGCGAAGGCTTATAGATGTTTTAAATTATATTGGCTCATAAACAGGTACAGTGAGGGAAATGCCGCTTGTGATTCCAATAGATGTTTAAATTCATCATTTTAAAAAGGAAAGAGCTTGTTATTAACTAGAAATGCACCTTCTTTTTTTCCTTTTTTCTTTTTTTTTTTAACATTAAGGGCTGATTGAAAGCCTGCTGAAACAAGTGGGCTTGCTCCTTAGGGATAGGCTGTCTTGTTCTTTGGCAGCTCACACAAGTTGTAGGACAGCATGACTTCTTTTATATTTAGCAATAGCTCTTCTCTTCCAATATGCCTATTTGCATAAGTCAACTTAGAAACCATCTGTATTGGAAATACTCTTCCCATTCCTGTTCGCTTTGGGGCAGCATCTGGCAGTTTGTTAACAGTATATATTAATTGATGCTGTTTCTTGGAGCAGCAGAAAAGTTATTGGAAGTTGTTGGTGCAATTTCCCCAGTAGGAATCTTCCCCGGACAGAACGCTTTGTGTTTCTCTTTCATTGAAGTGCTCTGCAACTTTTGATGGCCATGAGCACTCAGGATCCCAGTAGCTGTCTCATCTTGAAGACAGGCAGCAAGCTGCTATATGTGCCTTGTATCAGACCTTTGCAAATTTAGCCCAGATAGTGTGTCTCATTAAAGAGCGGAACAAAATCCTGCGTGTTAAATTGGTGCTGTGTCCTAGTCAAGCTCAGAGGAAGGATGAGTGATGCTTTAGCAGAGATACGCTCAGAGTGGCAGGGGCTGCTTTTGGACCATCATGGACTGCAGTTCCTGTCTGCACCAGTTCCTTGGTGCTCTGTATAGGGGAGGCAGCACCACAAACATGCATTGTCTCTGTTCTCTGCTTGCCATTTAGAGAGGGTGAGTGACCAGGCATAAAGCCCAGAAAAAGGAGCTGGTTTTTACAATATGGTATACATATTTTGCAAGCCAGCCTGCAAACTGCTCATCATAATTTTTGTACTATATACATAAATATTCATAATTAATCCATGCTAAAATAGAGGAAAAAGCTTCCAAAGAACAAAAATAGCCTCTTCAGGCAGCTTACAGCAGTGACACTGATCCTCTGCATTTCTGAAATTAAAAAAAATGAGCTTTGCACAGCTTTTGCAGTACTTTCTGGAATCCAAGCTTCCTTTTTTTTTTTTTCCTTTCTTTCTCTTTTCTCCTGTTTCTTCAGGTTGTGAAGGTTGATAACAGAGATTGATGCACTGAATCTGGAGTCACGGAGGTGGAAGTAACAGCACCGAGTGATAGATGACATTTCTAAATCTTCAATCTCAGGGCTAGCAACCTTCATCATCCCTTCTCCGCGTCTGCCTCATCTCTAGGCTTTTTCCCATGATTTTCTGGTGCCACCAGGATGCTGACGGTGTGCCACATAGGAAGATGTACAAACCTTTGCCTTTTGGATCAAAACCCCGTGCTCAGTTGGGGGTGAATCACCTCAGGAAATGTCTTCTTCTCTTAAAGGTGGAAGGGCTGAAAAGCCAGTCCCTGGGACTGCTTGCAGACCTGAGCACCGGACAGGATTGGCTTAGGTTAAATAAATCACAGGTTATTCAACATCAAAAGCACAGTGTCTGTGGAAATGAAAATAAATTAAAAACCTTCCTGAAGCTGTTCAGGCTGATGCAAAGCCCAGTGGGTATTAGATGTATTTATTAAACAGAGGTGACTGTTTGGTATGGGTTGACAGGCAGACCTGAGCTCTGCCAGGTCTTTGTTTTCTGTCCTTGTGTGACTCAGCTTTTCAATCTGATGCTCTTACTCCTGGTCTGTTAGGCTGGGCTGCTGACACCTCCCTCCACAGCATCTCCCTGCTCTCTGTAACAGCCAAGTCAATGACTTCAGAGAACTTCTCACCCCTGTCACCTTATCAGGGATGCCCCTTCCTTGCTACCTCACAGCATGCTGAGCCCCATTTTTGTTTCTTCCCATCACTCCTGCTGGTGCTTTTGATGGGTGCTGTTTAACAGTCCCTACCAGGAGAATTTGGTGCTCACATAACACTGGGTAGAGATATCTCCAGGGACAGCTCTCTGGCTTGGCACATTTCCCTTCTAACTGCAGTGCTCCATCACATCCCAGCACTGCCACCATTTTTATAGTGTGTGTGAGGTCACTGAAAGCATCCAGACAAACGCACAAGCTGACCAAGCAGAAAGGGATTGTAATCTCTCTCTTCCCCTATAGGTCTTGCCTTACGCATTCTCTGATGCTCCTTCCTGCGTCCCAGATGTGATCCACTCCCAGGTGTCTGCTGGTCAATGTAGCCCTGAGAGATTGTTCCCTGTTGTGCCACTTATGGAAATGAAAAAAAAACAAAACACTATTTGAATGTGTATTTTCATGTGGTTTTGAAAACCTGCATTGTACTGTCCAGCACTGTGTGCTTCCTGCAGTTCCTCTCCAGGGCTGACAGAAGCAAAAGTCAGACTACTTTGCCCATACGTTCTGGATGCAACAGAACAAATGCAACTCCTGGCAGAAGGAGGGGAGCTCAGGGGAGGAAAGGTCACACGTGGCTGTGGTCATGGTGGCAGTGCACGTGCTACAAGGTGGTCAAAAGCTACAGAAGCCAAAGGGAGGTTACCAAGTGTCTCTTGTTGGTGTCCTTCACCTCCAAGGCCAGGAGGGTTGCTCCCTCTGTGATCAGCCAAGAGTCATCCCATGCAATCAGTGTCCTGAAATCCAGATTTAGCAATTCTAGAAAATCTCAGCTTTGGGGCTTTTCTCTCTGTATGTTCACACACACACACACACACCGAGCAACCATTGCTCCACAGGCCCCCCAGCCAACCTCACCTGCAGCCTTTATGCTGGAGCAGGGCTATGCAGAGCAGTACGACTGATAAGCTGTAAGCACGTTGTGGCAGGAGTTGAGGTGCGAATATTAAAGCTAAGGCTGATGCTTCAAGTCTGCTCACTTGCCTGCTTGCAAGATTTTACGAAGCATTTAAAATACATACTGCTGTAGGGCACAGAGAGAGAAACAGATCAAATGAGATGAGCCTCACAAGGCAAAGAGTGTAATGAAACATGAAACAAACATGCAGAGATAAGATGGTGCAGTACACCAGTCCTGGATGCAGGACAGCGGATAATGCCTGGATGCACTGGGCACAGGCGGGAGGAGGGAATGCTGACAGTACGGGGGGTTTGCGAGAGGCTGCTTGGGGCGATCTGTACTGGATGGATGAACCCGCAAGGAAGGCTGAGGCAGAGGGAAGGGAGGAAGGGCCAAGAGAAGCGGGGTTCCTCCATTTCTTCTGCCGCAGGGATCGCAGCAGAAATCCCCCGAGGGTACAAGTGTGTGAGGGCCGGGACAGCCCCAGGGCTCGCACCCGCTGCGGGTGTCTGCGGCCGGGAGAGGAGCGGGGCTTCTCGGGGAGTTTGGCCGTCCGGTCGCTCCTTGCGGGAGTGCTGCCCCAGGGGCAGCTTCCCTTCTCCTCCTCCTCGTCCTGCCGCCTCGTCCAGCCGCTCGGTGCCGCCGCCAGCCCGGGAGGGGTGCGGGCTTCGGGAAAAGCTGGGAGAAGCGATGGGGGGCTGCGGGCGAGCGGCGGAGGCGTGAAGCAGCACCGAGCATCCCAGGGGCGGGGGCAGCTCGCTCCAGGAGGGGGGCGGGAGGGAGCCCCCGGTGCGGGAAGGACTCACCCCGCGGCTCTCAGCCTCCCGCAGAGTCTCTCCGGGAGCCGCCGGGCGCTCGCTGCCCACCTGGGGGGGCCGTGAGCGGCTGGGGCACCCCCCCTCCGCCTCGCCTTTCTCTCCTCCCCTCCGCCGCCTCCCTCCCTCTCTCCCTGCCCGCCTGCCTGGGATGGTGGAAGCAGCCGGGCAGACCCGGCGGGGCGGCCCTGGGCGCGGGGGGCGGCTCGGGGGCCCGCAGCCCCCGCCGCCGGTGATGGCTAAGGATGTCCTCGGAGGTGGAAGCCGAGGCGGCTGCTGAGAGCGGGCCGGGCAACAGCCCCGCGCCGGGGCCGGCCGCCGCCGAGCGGGAGGAGGTGAGCGGCGGCGGGGGCAGCCGCCCCCGGCCCGGAGGGGCTCGGGAGGCAAAAGAGGAGATGGGCGTGGGGAAGGGGCCGGCGAGCCCCGCGCCGGGCAGTGGGAGCGGGAGGCTGAGGAGGGGATCCGCAGAGCGGGGGAAGCCGGCGAGGCAGCCGCAGCCCCCGCAGCCCGGCCGGGACCTGCAGCCGCGCCGCGGGGGCGGCCGCCAGCAGTCGCCGGGAGGGAGCCGAGAGCGGGGCAGTGCGGAGCGGGGCTCTGCGCGGTGCGGAGCGGACCCGCCGCGCCCTGCAGTGCCGGGGTTGCCGGTGGGAGCGGGCGGGGTCCCCGCAGCCGAGTGGCCTCTGTCTGCCAAGTGTTGGGGGCGCCGGACTGGGGGTGACCGGCTTTCCCCGGCCGGGGCCGGCCCCGCGGGGAGCCCCGCTGCGTTCCTTCCCCGGTGCGCTTGCCGCCCAGCTGAGCATCTCCGTGCCGGGAGGATGCGGCATGGAGCAACGGGGTCTATCGGGTGGAAGTTTGTCTCCAAGAATGCCCTGGGCTTTGTGCTAGGGTGCCTACCGCTTAACGAAGGTTTCTGAGATGGTTAAGGGAACTGCGGCTCTCAGGCGCTGGCGTAAGTTGCAGGATAGGCAGGATGAGTGCACAAATGGGCTTGTAGTCTGGGTGGCATTCAGGTGTTTGGGCCAAAGGACTGAGGTCATCCCTCGTCATTTTCCCATGGGGTCTATGCTCTCCGGATGCCTAATCTGCAGTAGAAAACACTGTCGTACATGCGACTAAATGTATTTCTTTGCAACATCTGTGAAGCCCTTACTGCGGCCTTGAAGATCATAGGCAGGGAATGACGGATGTGTCTGAGCATTGACACAACAAATACTGAGCCACAAGGCACCAGCCAGACAGCTGCAGGGCTGTGCGACAGCCAATGACAATATGCTCACAGCCCTGTATATTCAGGACAGCCAGCTATCTTGTGTTCACAATGCCTGAGATTTCCCTCTGCACCTCATGCAGTCTTTGCTCCCAACTGTTCTGACAGGTTTGCCACTTAAGACTTCATAATCCGTGCACAAATTGTGGAAGTGTCTGAACTTTCTTCATTACGTAGAGATAATAACAAAGGTAGATGCTTCCAAGGATGCAGGGAACAGCATTCAAGCAGTCAGAGAAGTGAAAACAAACCTTGAACATTTCTTTGGGCAATTGGTCTGCTTAAAGCTTTTGCTAATGGGTCCCATGGCTTGCCAACAGTCTCATGGTCCTGTGGCTGAAATACAGTAGGCTCAGCAAAGCCTGTGTGAAACTGTGAGATGCTTAGGTTAAAGCCAAACAACAGTTTTTAAAGTACCTAGAATAGAAAATTGACTTTTCAGCTTAGACTGAAAAAAATTGTCTTGTGTGGGTGAAAATGAGGGTTTTCACCTGTCCAATTGCTTTATAAACACCTGTGACACAGCTCACTGCTAAGAGCTGTGGCTGGGTCCATGATACAGCTGCTGTTCTGACAGTAGAGCTCCCCAGTGTAATTACAGCCCCTCAGAAGATCAATAGATGGTTAATGCTGAAAGGGATTTTTTGATTTATTTGGTCTACAACCACGAGCTACAGAAGACTTTTCAATATATTAAGTCCACCATAAAAATATCTAAGTCATTTCTAGTCATGAGAGCACTTGATCTTTCTGCTAAGCACATTATATCTCACTTCAGTCATCCTCCGCTCTGTTTTTCATCTGTTCCAGCACAAACATTTGCACATGAGTCTAATGCCTGTAACAGTGATGTCTTAACCCTGCAGTCCTACTTCATTGGTCTTTTCCTCTTGCTTCTTCTATCCCAATGTGAATAGTATTTTTTTGCTTGGATCTGCAGTTGTACTGAAATGTCCTGTATTAAACGGGCATTTCCTGGGCTTCTCTGACTCTTGTCATTATGGATTTCCCTTGGATCAAATACATAGACTTAAATCTTAAAAATGGCTTTAAATTGCCTTTATTTGGGGATAAATCAATGTGAGATAATATCCTCAGTGACTAACAGAGAATGTGTCTGAAGTCCAAGCCGTTATTCTTGAAAACAGCAGAAGTGAGGATGCTGCTGTGGAGCAGAAAGAAGAGAGCCTGCTTGGTACCCAGCTGCAGCCTGCTTCCAGTTCTTCCAAGGGCTGCTTGGGTTTACTGCTTTTGTTGCTGAAGGTCAGAGCAAGCTCTCAGATTGCCAGCCATTACTCTGCCTTTTGTTGGGGTTTGGTTTTTTTTGGTGGTTTGCTGGCGAGTTTTTTGTATTGTTTTGTTTTTAATCTTTCTTTTCCTTCCTATTGAGATATCAATTTTTTGAGCCGGATGACCTGAAACAGTCACGGTTTCAGTGGTGGCATTAGATTTTACCGTCCCATTAATTCTTGTGTGTTACCTCTTGAAGGGAAGAAATAGAAGGGCCTCATTTTTCCAAACATTCCAGCAGTTATTGTTGTTAACTGTTTCTCTCATACATTCTCCATTACTTCCCTCCCCTCCACTCCGTACTGCCCTGCTTAAGCTGTGGGCTGACTGCCTTTCTTGTCTTGTTATTGTGACAGCCTACACCTACACTGAAGACTTGATGGTGACTTTTCTGCATTTTTCTTTTGCCAATTATGAAATGGTCTTAAATGTTTACATTTTGAAAACTTAGCTCCATTTCTTTTATTTATTTATTTATTTATTTTTATTTTTTGAGGAAAATAAACCCAGTGAGTGCAAATGTCATTTATTTGCTACCAGAGCCAAGTAATCACTCAAGAAAGCTGAAGGCAGCAGCCACTTGACATTTTGAAATACGTATTTGTCTTGTTTGTATTGGCAGAGTCAAACAGCAGTTGTCTGTGACTGGTTTTATCTTGTCTTCCATATTTAAGAACTCTAATTGGGCATGACACAGTGCAATCAGTTGGCCTGTCTAAATTAAAGAGGGAAAACCTCCTGGGTAGATGCGTCTGAAACCAGTGGTCATCAGCCCACTGATACTCTTGGAAATGCTGCAGAAGAAAGAGACCACTTAAAACTGTCTCAGCTGCCTCTTGCTGCCAGTGCTAATTGGGGCAGAAATGTGTTTCAAAAGTGCTGTTTGTGGCCACTCAGCACCAAGGAGTGCAACAGAAAACGCATGTACGGCTCGTTGGCAGGCTACAGCTTTGCAGTCAGGTCAAAAGATAGCCGGGTCCTTTCTGCTTAAGTGTGCCTCTGGATGGCCACCTGCTACTTGGGGGTTAGTCTGTGTTTAGCCCTCCAGCTTATTATCCCTTTTCCCCTATGTGGATATTAAACACGCTTATTTTATTAAGGCTTATTTTATGGCACTGAAAACAGACAAAAATCCCTTCATAACTTAGATCAGCTAGTTTTCAACTGTCCCCATCTTTGAGGACAGTTTCTCACCTCTCTCACCACCAGATCCTCATGCTCTGACAAAGCCTTTCCCCCGCAGCTCCACAGGAACCTCTTGGCTCCCTACTGTCTCTGTGTCTGCCTTCTTTTGCAGGGGCTTTCTGTTTCCACTGCAGCTTCTGTGCCCACCATAAACAAAGTCAGGTACACGGGGTGGAGAGTAGGGAGGGTACAGGGCCTGTGATGAAGATTAGTGTTGGTCCCTGCCACCTTTGAAGCAGAAGGTCAGGGGGGACCATTGAGTACCAGTTCACATAGAAAGGCTATTTGCTTACTAAATCTCTCCCAAGAGCTGTGCTGACCCTGCCTTCTGGCTAAATCCCTTTACATGAAACATGGAATACACACGTGCGCACAAACACACACACACACACACACACATACATCCATATATGAAATATGAAGTGCTTTTCCTTCCCCTTAGCTCTTCTGAATCTCTTGCAGGAGAACTGCATGAGTAATAACCTGAATACTGGCTGCTGGTTGGCCGGGTGGAAGGCCATCGCCATGCAGAGTATATGTGACTGACCTAAGTGATGTTATTCAAATGGAATACAATGTTGCCCCTTCTGAGTGGGAGTCAAACAGATAAAATCTTTTTCTACCCCTCCTGGCCATTCATTCAACAGGCAGAAACCAAAGAGGTCTCATTTCTTGATGCAAACAGTCTCTCTATTGAAGACAAGGGAATAATTCCAACAATAGTTGCATCAGAGGAACAGCAAAGCTCTTTTTTTCATGATCCTGCAGTTCCAGGAAATATTTGCATTGCAGATCCTGTCAAAAGGAAATCCGTGCTGAGACATCACATCTTTTTCTGCTTTTGTTCTTTCCTTTGCCCCACTTTATCTTCTGTTCACGTGCTTGTTCTTGGTGCTCAGAAGTTGTCTCTCTTCTCTGTACTTTGCATGAAAAGCTGCTGACAGTTTAAAGAAATAGATAGGAACCATGAGACAGACGTGTCTAAGCTCTGAACAGCATCCTGGGCTCCGGCTGTGATGGTTTCTGAGGTCTTTGGCCTCTCTGACAGGGTGCTCCCTTGGAGCTCCATCACTAGAGAGTAGTAAGGGCAGTTGGCAAGCAGCCGTTAAGTGCATCAATGGGAGAAGGAGAGAACAAGAACAGGGAACCAGGCGGTAGGTTCCAACCAGGCATCATTTCTAATGCTGTGCCCTCGGGAGGACAGATGGTCACTGATACCAGTAGAAAGCAAGGGGTCTGTACACTGCTTTGAAACTCCAAATATGCTCCTTGTTCTCTCTTTCTCACTTCAGACACCATAGAAGATAATTGCCATCCAGAAGGGAAGGGTGGGTTCCAAGGCTCCCTTTCACTCAAATGGAAGCCATTGCAGGGATGAGCAAGAGGAATCTTCATCCTGTGAACACAGTGTGGGATTTGTTTTCATCTCAAACTATGGACACCTAACCCTGCACTGCTGAGCTGCTAGTGACACTGAGTTGTTCCAGTGACACTGTTGTGGCACTAGAGATAAGGCTCTGTTTGATTTTTCACTTATAGCTGGAGTTCTAGTTTTCAGAAAAGCACTGCTAAGTAGTCAATTAATTTTTAAGTTCTAATCATGGAAAATATAGTTCACTGAAGAGTTCACTGAAGAATATAGTCATTCATCTGGATCCTCTGAGCCTCAGAACTACAAAGTTAAAATTAGCACATCATGAAACATCATTGGGGTCACAGTTCTCATAGCAGGGTGGTTAACTAAAGAAAACCCAAATGTTCATGTCATCTGTGCAGCAGCGTGAGATGAGCTACAATCCCCGCAATGCTGCTGGCAGCAGAACCGCCCATGCTGGGTCCTATGTGAGCTGCATCTCATCCCAAGACATCACATTAAGGAAAAGAAGTTCCTTCATGGGAGTTTATGCTTTCTGCTCTTCCCCCATGCATCCTAGCTTTGGAAGAGCTACCATATGCCACAGGCAACACCCACTGCAACCTTAACTCTGCCCCAGCAGAAGGGGCATCCTCAGCCCCTGAGATGCTGGGGGCGATGTTGCAGAAGCAGGCAGGACAGATTGTGAGTGGGAAGGCTGGAGAAACCCGTCTGCATGGCGTCAGGCTGGTAGCCTTTCCTAAGCAGAGCTAAGGTTGGAAAGCAGTGTCTGACGTACCTGGCAACCCTTCTCATGGTTCTGTGTCAGTGCCTGGGAGAAGATGGAAGGGATTATGCCTCACAAGGTGACAAAGTTTGCAGCTTCCTTGGCTTTACATCAGGTGCATAATGTACAGGGAGTGCCAGCTGACATATAGCGCTCTTTCTGTGCAGACTGATATACTGTACATCCCAGTTCAGCATCCAGTTAAGTTTTCACATACTTTGTTGTCATATGTTGTTGCAGAATGTGCATCTGAGAGAGAAAAGAGAAGCATGAGAGAGAAAGGAGTGATACTCATCACAAGTTTTCCTTTCTCACTGCTGGGGTGCTACATCATTTTAACAGTAGCACCATTATTAAAAAATCTCACATCACTGAGGTCCCAACTGTGTTCAGAAAAGTAGAGAGATAGGGAAAGGCACTCTGTGAGTCTGACAGAGCCGTGCTGGATGTTATTTCAAGAAGTACTTAGCTGCAGCCTGAGCCTAGGACCAGGGTGCTGGGAAGTCTTCTGCTATAGCATAGCTAGCTGACTCCAAATAGAAAGTCACACACAGGAGACAAGAAGGTGGAGACTGAGAGGTCAAATCACAGATCCATTTTGTTCTGTTTTTATTGGTTTCCACTTAGGTAAAAGCACACCATTGAAAAAAACAACAGCAACAACAACAAAAAACAACCAACAAACAAAAACCAAAAAACACATATATATATTTATATATATATAATAAACTTTGTGGTTCTGGACCAGGTTTGATTCACAGTTTACTCTGAAAGACTTCTCTTGAGTTCACTGGAACTTGGTTCGGTTCCAGATCACATTCTTTCTGAGCGCTTACAAGATTTTTCTATCCTCCATTCAGGGTGTTCGTTTTGAGTTTTGAACTACTTTTCTCATTTGCAAAGTCTGTCTAAACAGAGGCATTAGACAACTAGGCTGCCAACAGCCAGTGAGGAGATAACACGATGGTGTACATGGATTCCTGTCAGATCCATCCAGGAGATGTCAACCACATGGAGTCCTCCCATTTCCACTGTCCCTGTTTTAAGGCTGAAGCACCAGGAGATGGTCTCTTGTTTTCCCTTGGCTGGTGGGCCTTTGCCTGCCATTGCCCCCCTTGCTCTCATGGATGTGGGGCATGACAGAGTAGGCACATGTAGTCCTGCTGCTGTCTCTTAGTGTGGCTTCTCAAAGGTCACTCCATTTTCTCTCACAGCTAGGCTGCTAAGAGAGTAGCTGCAGGATTACCTCAGATGTGGTTCTGCTTGTCCACGAATAGCTTCTCTGAGCCAAGCAGGAGGAAGTAGGGTCACCGGTAGAGGTGCCATCCCAGCTGTCTCACCTGTAGGCTTCACAGCAGGCCCTGCTTGGCTGGAGCTGTTCACCACTCAGGCATGAAGCAGGTTCCTGGGATGGCACTGACAGTAGCAGCGTGTCACAGGGATCCACCTTGGACTACAGCATGCCTGCTCTTGCAGGTCAGTGCATGGTGAAACTCAATTTGAACGCAGCAAAAACACAGGGAAGACTGTCACCAAGGGGCTTGTGCCATCTTCTTTTAGTCCATCACTCAGGTTGCATGGTACACAGCTGCTATAGCCTCCCTCCTCACTATGTCGAACTGGTATCTTTCCAACCCTGGTCTGAGCAGCTGATTGGCAGAAGTCAGGAGTTTCTGCCTTCTGAGCCTTCCCTCCACACTGAATGAGTGTCTATCTCTTGACATGATAACTGATGAAGTGTAAGTTCAGCTCTGACCTAAGGGAACATTTTCTTCCCCATCCTGAATCTCTGTGCCCATCTGTGAACCTTGCATCGGTAATATTTACCACGTGTCTACCGGGAACCGTCGATATCCAAGGGAGATGTGCAAGGAATTTGGCTGTGTGTAGCTACTGTCAAAAGCCAGCAGCAGCAACATCAGCAATTTGGGGGGAAAAGGGATAATTTTGTAATGTAGTATTTTGTAAGCTTATAAAAAATTGTCGGTAAAACAGCCCTGATTTCTGTTTTGCAAATGGTGACCACTCTGTTGCTAGGATCCCTTTGTGCCAAAAATGTACCTGCGCAGCTTCCCTTGCAACAGCATGTGTGTGCTTCTCCAGTGGAGGTGACTGGGCACAAATGCTTCACATCCCTCAAATTCTTCCCCTCAAATTTTAGCAAGCATATTTCCTATCCTGTCATAATGTGTGGCATAAATACTGTCTGCCTACAAACATCTTTCTTTTCTGGGATTTCTTTTATTTCTTCTTGAAGAACTCTTAAGTATTAAAGTACTGGAAGCTCCTTCTGTCCTGACCTCTGCTTTCTTCTTCTTCTAATGGTATCTTAAATGCTTGGATTCAGGAGGATAAAGGGAGTGAAGTAACGGTCTGCCTTTGTGCTGTACCTCAAGGGGGTCCTATCTGCTGGCATTCAGATGGATCAGCAAGACGTGCCATTTCATGGTTTGTCTTGTCTGGCAATAGTCTCTGCTGAGGACAGAATTGAATGCCTCCATTCTGAGCACCTTACCAGCTTGATACCATCCCCTGACAGCTTTGGTGAAGGAAGGAAGAGATTAAATCTCTGCAGGGCTTTAAACAACCAGAAACCCAGCAATGCTCACACACCACAGGAGTGCAGCTGCCAGAGCAAATGCCTTCATATTGGTGATGCTACTGACTTGTGCCCTGCACACTGATTATTCCTTTTAGACCAAGTCATAGAGAATCTCTGCTTGGAAGTGGCATGACAGCCTCTGCCTGCATGAGGTTTCCATTCTGGCAGGAGCTTAATGGCAAAGGAGCAAATGATGTGTTCAAAACATACATGCAGCTACAACTGTACCACATCCTCAAGGACCAAAAGGAAATTCTCTTTGATGCTAAATGTTTTTCTCCATTGCCTTCTTTCCCTTGTATTTCCCATCCCCTCCATGCTGGCAGCCATGCTGAGAGCACTTTCTATTGTCTCAGCATGATCTGGGGGTAATGGGCTTCTTGCAGTTTAAGATGCATGGGAGGAAGGATTTTATTTCAGGCTCCCCGGGAGAGGATTTATGAGATGGTTGTTGTAATATCTCCCATTTTCCTCACCAGGCCTTATTACTGATGCTCCATGCGGTGCCCATATTGGGTCTCATAATGGAGGAGCTCTTCAACCCATCATACACTAGCATCTTGGTTAGCACAGCTCTGCAGGCTCCTTCCTCTCTATACTAATGAACATGTCACATAGGAGTTCATTTGCCCCTTTTAGGCAGGAAGAACTGTACTCTCACTCTTCTCCTGTGGTTGTATTCTCTGTAGTCACCCCAGCCTCTTTGGGCCAGCCTTTCAGCCTTTCACCAGGATCTCAGGACTTGTAAGGTGGTATCTGCACCCACATCTGTTTTGTCTTCTAGGGGAAGGCAGATGGAGATCTCCTTGCCCTCACTGCATCACCCTGTCTTACTGTACAAATGGTGAAGCTGTTCTGAACACAGCAGAGTCTGGTCCTGGTGTCAGAGATCACCTCAGTTAATGTCAATAGCACAGCTGAGGACTCACCACAGCAAAGTCTTGGTGGGCCTCTCTGTGTTATCTTCTGCCATGTCCATCAGAAACGTTTTCTACTGCCCTCTCCTGATCAAAATGGAAGAAGCCACGTAGTCAGATGAAAATCTGCTTTCATCCAGGCAGGTCACCACACCAATGTGTGATTTGTAGTTATCGATTGTTCTTTACCTTTCATTTATCGCACTGGGATGTGTTCATCAGAAAGCATAAATCCACAAAGGCAAATTAAATTGTGGCTGGCATTAATTCTCCCCACATTTTTAGTTCTTTCTTCTTTGCTTCTATTTCTCTTCTCCTAGCCCTGTGCCAGTGTTTCTACCATGTTTTTTCCCATGGACAGGAAGACTGTTTGCAAAATAAAACAGGAAAGGAAAAAAAAAAAGTCAAGACTGACTCGTTGTTCACTTAAGCAATCCTAAGCTGTGAGGTTACTTTGCTGTTGAAGACAGTGATAAGGTCACCCTGCAGTGCTGCAGCCAGCTCTGGGAGGAGAGCAGAAGCACACTGTGATGCCAGGCTTTGCCGCACATCTCTGCTTGCTGAGGCGTGATCACGGTATCACCACTGCAGCACAGCGTCACCACTACGGGACTCTCTGCCCACTCTTAGCACAGCTTTATTCCAATGTAGAGCGGACAGGGATGTAGATCTGAATTTTTTAGAGAAGTTCCCAGCAGAAAGGGAGTATCTGGTCAGAAGGAGCTGCTTTCAGACTGTAGGTAGGCTGAGAGGACTGCTGGCAATGTGGGTCGCTCTATGCTGACAGGGTCACTCCTTCCCTATATCAATCCTTGCTCAGTTCTTTTCCTGGGCTGGCAGGTCCTGCTGCCTCCCTTTCCCTGCCTGGGTGATATCTGCATTGGTGACATCTGCATTCAGAGTATCTCTAGGCTTATTCTCTCCTCCCTTCCACCTCTTCACACCCCACCCCCCCTCCTGCGTTTCCCTCATTTCTCTATTTCCATTCGGGCCACGTCCTCGCTACCCTCTGTTTTCTCTTATTCTTTCATTTTAGACATGATAGCATTTTGCTTCAGCAAAATTGAAGCTCTTGGGGTCAGCCACCAAGGGCAAACATGTTCACACATGGGGTTTCAAAGGACAGGAAATGCTTCTGGCATGATTTCCCTGAAGGAGAATTTGAATGCTTTTGAAATCAGGGAACTCAGATATCTGACTGCAAACCAGACACAGGCAGTCAAACTTGGACCCCAAACTGTCCACAAAACAAGCATTAGAATAAATTCATGCTGTTCCAGCATATTTTCTGCTTATCCAGCTCTTGCTGGACTTTTCAAGGAGACTGAAGCACTTAATCTGACAGAAGAGGAAAAAGCCATTTTATCGTTAGAAGCTACAGAGAAATAGTAAACATCTGGCAAAGTTATATATAAATTTTTTAAAGACTAACTGCAAAACAGTTTGATCAGCTTCCTTTGAACTTCACAGGCTATTTCTCCTCTTCTATAAGGGTCAGTTTGGCAGCCTTTGTTTCAAATTTATTACAGCAGTCCTGATTAGAAGACTACAAAACCAGAGGTTTGTAATAGTCACCACAACCATTTGTGTGCTGTGTAACACACAACCTTTGTGTGTGCTAATGAAAAGGAATTTACACTTTGAGCCCACACTGTCACGCACCCACTTTCGAAGTAAAATACAACCACTGATTAATAGCACATGACAACAACAAGCTAGGTAATGATGTGCTCTACTGAAGCTTTGGCAGGGTCTGACTGAACATTGCGTCAAGAGCTGCGCATGGAATTGCCCCTGGCAGTAGCACTGGAAGTGTGAGGAGCACCTCAGAGCACACACAACATCCACAGCCTTGTGCTGATGACTGATGTTTGGCTTTATGAAGACAATTGCCTTCTATAAGTTAATGGGATATTAGCTGTTAGAGTGGCAGAGTTATAGAGGAATAATTGCTAGATTTGACACTATCCACTGTATTTAAGCATAAAATCACTGCACAACATTTACAGTTGGCACAAAGATTATGAGGCTGGTCTGTAACAGTGAGCACAGTCCTACAGAGAGATCTGCTTCATTTAATAGTTTCTTTATTCAATCCAAAGCCAAATCTGAAGTCACACATTTCAAGGTGAAGAGTACATCCAGTCCTTTAGCTGTCCTTGGAATAGTGACTCAAAAAATACCTAGGAGCAAAGTGGGTGAATGCTTGAATATACACTCCTAAGCCAAAATCTCCTAATACAACTCTTGAAGATTTTAAAAAATGGTAAAATGTGTGGAAATGGGAGGTGATTTTATGGTTAAATATAACCCTAGCGCTGAAATCCTGCATCCACTTCTAGGATATGCATTAAGAAGGATCTAAAGGTGATAGAGAAAAAGGAGATCTTTGAAGAGAGCTGGGGGGGAAAAAGAAAAAAAGAAAAAAAAAAAAAAAGCTGTGCAGTGAAGGACCTTGAGACCTTGACCCACTTAATTTGGAAAAAGAAAGGCAAGAGGTGTCATAATTAGAATGGAGAGGCACCTTCAGGGAGAGAAGGCAGTATGAAAAGAGTCCTTCATTACATTCAGAATGGGAATCCCCACTGCCATCAATGGGGGCTAAAGTGAGAGAAAATTACAATGGCAGTGAAATTCAATCATCTGAATAAATTGCAGAAGGGGTTCTAAGTTCTTGATTTACTTTCATCTGTAACATTAAGTAGGAAGTCTTTATGCAAGATGAGCTTTTACTGAGTACCAGTCACTGGGCTGTACGTAGGACTGTGGCATAACATTCCATTGCCTGTGAGGTATACAAGTGAGAGAGAGAGGGTGTAGTGTTGCATGGACTTAGGATGTAGATGCAGTTTAGCTCATAACACAAGATGATAGGAGAAATTCCTATTACTACCTGGGAATACTGAAGAACTATTGTATCATAACTATCCCTGACATCACGTAGGGGCAGCCATATGGTCAGCTGGTGAATCCAGCTATCAGAGATGCTGATGTCCAAAGGTCAGCAAAGCAGCGAGCCCCCACTGGCAAAAGTGAGGCACTAGATGTTCAAGGTAGGCACCTAAAAACGTGAGCTGATGGAAGCTGTCTGGGCTTCTAGCGTCCCTTCCTTCCCGTCTAACCAGCGGATGCTCACAAGGGGGAGCAAGGATGCCTGCATCGACCCATGCCCCAGGACTCATTAGTTCTTATGAACCGACTGAGAGGAAGAAGCCCAGGGACATAAGTCATCCAGAAACATGTTGTTCTTACAGTTCAAATGTACCTTCTAAGGAGATACTGTGCCACGGTGAGGCAGTTGTTAATGTCTTGCCTTCTTGGCCAGCCTCAGTGCAGTTGCTTGTAAGCTCGCTTAGGATGGTTGTCCGTCTAGCTGACTGTATTTTCATGTTGGTGTCTCACAAGGGATGAAACCCTGCCCTCCCACCCCTCTAGCACCTGGCCATGCTCTGCTCCAGATGCTAAGTGCAAAGCCACACGTTCTCCTGCTTTCTCCCCACCCCTTTATACTAGGCAAGATTGACAGCCCAAATCTACACATTATTACAATGCAAAGTACTGTTTAATGATTTTAATGACTGCTGATGTAGCCAGAAGCCGACCTGGCTGCTGCAGAGCTGGGACAAGTGTGTGTTTGGTGTGCTGGCTCCACACAGGCCCCTTCATACTGGTGTTTGATCTTGGGTATCTGCCATCTGAGGGTGGCTTTGAAGGCAGTTGCCCTTTCAGCCACTGCCAGTGTGCTTTCTCATTTGCAAACTAAGTTCTGCACAAAGGTTCCTTGAAGGAGAAATAACCAAAATGTTGCCAGCCTGGAAACTCCTGTCTGCTGCAGGTGTCAGTTGAATTTCCAGTTCTCTGTGAGCATCTGAGGCTTTCAAGACTATTTTCCAGCAACTAGAGCAACTAATTAAATAGCATCTATCATTTAGCGTCTCGGAAGATTTCATACCACTAGACGACAAAGAGAGCTTGGGAGAACATGGAGCTCCCTCTCCTTTTTGAGTGAGGAACAGACCCAAAGCTCTGCCTGGGATTGTTTTGGAAAGGACGGGTCAAAAAGCCCTGATACAAAGGCAGAGTGGGATCAAGGGCAGCTCAGGGGAGGGCTGCCCCAACTTCTTATTTTTTGGGCTCAAATCTGTGAGTTCTAGTTTGCAAATAAGGTGACTGGTGACTGAGTTTTTGCCTACTTTGGGACAGTCACTGCTTGCCTCTGGCTGTAGAGCTTGCTGTCCTCAATTTCTTCAGTTACATTTCCCTTCTAATATATTCCAGGGAGTTAGGGTTTTGCCCCACATCAGAATGACACAGAAGCCGCAGCATTCCTCAGAGAACACAGCTCTCATTCACTGACTGGCCCAAGTTATCATGGAAATTATTAGTTTCCTTAAGCATTTATTGTAGTTGTCTCAAAATACAGGCTTACCCTGTTCTGATTTGAAACACTGTGCTTGGAAAGGAGAAAATTCCACGTAGTACCACAAACACCGTGTTTGCAATAAGTTGGTATGTTAATTAATAAAGGCTGGGAGCCACTGGTTTAACATACTAATGAATTTGTTATGCAGAGATAGATGGAAAGATACATTTCCTTATTAGACTTTTGAATGTCTGATGCTTTTATTGTAATTATTTGTTGCATTTCCTGTCTTTCTTATGAAAACACTATTAGTATTTCTAATACTATAGTAAGGTTAAATAATTGTTTCAGCAAAGAGAAGGAGAAATAAAAAGATATAAGCCAGAGGAACATAGTCAACACTTGAAATAAGAGGGAAAGCCAGTGGGCAGACCCTAGAGGAGATATCCTTTGTAACTGAAGACCTACAAAAAATGAGATCTGGTTAGCAGCCTTTTTCCCAAAGGGTTCTGAACATGAAGGTCATTCTGAACTGGACTAATAGATGTGTGTGAATCTGAGAGGTCTGGCAGTGGGCACTATGGTCACATGTCCTCACTAACACCAGGAGAGTAGTTGTGTTTCTTACAAGATACAGTGAAAACAGTGAAGGTAACTCAGAAAGACCCATCCCTCTCAGCACAGGGGGCTGATGGCCATTTTTGAGGTGTCTTCACAGAGATGTGGACCTGCAAGCCTTGGAGCTGCAGCCAATCCAGCTCTGATCAAGACTGGTAAGACCAGAGCCACCCTATTCCCCAACGTGGGGGTGGCATTTCATGGAGCTGAGCACATAAAGAAACATCTGCCAGCTCTCAGACTCCATTATGGCCACTGATAACCCTAACCAGCAGGGCTGGTTGAATCAGTCCTTGGGTAGGAGCCAAGCTGTGGGTTGCAAGTTGGACCACAGAGGTTCAGAGATCAGAGAAGTTATTAGTCAAAGGGAAGCGCGATAAAGGAAAGGAGAAGATTGCAGTGCCTTTGGCGAATAGTCCCTTAACTAAAACAGGACAGCCTTCGCATGGCTGCATGCAGGGCCAGGCTGACAGTGCTGTCAGTAAGTCATAAATATTGGGGTTCCTGATATATTTAAGCTCACATCTTACATTACAACTGACTACTAGACATCCTTATATGTGTCCATAGGGAGAAACCTACGTTGATCAGGAATGGCATTGGGACAGAGCAGTGGGCATTTGACTAGAGTTTCTGGAGATGGAACTCTTTGTGACTGGATGTAGACTCAGGAATTCGCTCTGCAAAACTCCCATAAGTAGTGACTACCTAAAGCCACTTCCTCACTCTCCTTGAGTTAGGGAAAATAGCCTTATTCCTTCTTATACTGAAGTCTTTTGTCTTCCCTGCTTGCAGAAAAGGTATGCATATGACCTGTTTTGTTCCTCTGCACCCATTTTGTTAGTAAGGAGAAATATAAGAAATATAGTCCAAAATAATTATTTTTATTTGGACTTATAAATATACACAAAAGGCTTGGAGTAAGAATAGAAATCTTTATAGGCTCCTTCTAGATGCATCAGGAAGCATCAGGAGCCAAATTCTGTCCTTCCTTGCTGCAGATGAATGCTCCCTAAAATAAATAAAATTGCTCAGCACTTACACAATGTCAGATTAGAGGCTAAGAAATCAAAACCTAACCCTGTGAAGTCTAGTTTGGCAGTGCTCACAGCGAGCCATAAAAACCTCTATAGGTACTCAGAAGTGGCTCTCTGTTCCAGAAAAAGAAGAAAAAAAAAAAGCAGTATTAAATCTGATCTGATAGCCCTGCAAGGTTAGGTGCCAATGCCTCCATCTCATTGAGAAAACAGTAAATTCTTTCTAGTGGTGCTATGCTATTATTTCCTGAGTCATAAGATGCTGGTCCTTAAACTCCTGGCTGATTCAAGCTTACTTACAGAATCCTAACTGCTCTGGGTTTGGGAGAAGCTTTACTAGAGGAGAGCTTTATCCCAAGAGAAAAAGAGAAGACATTTCCCAAACCTGGCATCTGCTGGCTTCTATGAAGTAGTTTGATGCATAGAGGTGGTCCCTTGGGAGGAGGAGTAGTTGTGTGCTTCTATTTTTGCATGAAATCTGGCTCAGCAGAGGGCATGATGATGCACAGATACCAGCATGTCTTGCTGTGTCTTTTTCTCAGATTTAAGAAGAGGTAAAGGATGGCGGTGATGTGAGGGATGCATTCAGCCCTCCCCGTTACTCACTGGGTGAGCAGGAGGTCTCGTGTCACATGCTTTCTACAGACCAGTTGCTGCCAGCCAAGGGTGTAACCCATGCTGCTACTGCTCTTTGCAGAGGAACAGCTCTGCTTCCACTAGCTGCTTGGCTGGATTTCATGCCTTTTATTATAGCCCAACATAGCATGACAATGCAGCTGATTCACTGCAGCATCGCAGGAGTAAGGACCACAACCACTTCATCTTGGTGAGCATAGCAGGAATACAAGAATGCAAACTCCCTCTCCACTCCCAGCCTGACTTTTGTGACTTCAAAGAGAAGGATATGCTATACTTTAAGCATTCACTCACACAGACCCTTAGCCCCAGAGCCTGAATCTTTCAGGTATTTTAGGTAGGAGCTTGTCTCCTAACCAGCCTAAAGCTATGTGCATCGTGCTGTAATCCTGACAATTTTTTCAAATAAATGTGCTTGAATCTGGTAATTTTCCTGATGGCTCGCCTCCAAGAGAATGGTGTCAATCACCCAGTAGGTTTCAGGGCTGGGGCTGAGTCAGCTCTGACTCAGCCAGCAGCTCCAGCTCTGCCAGGCACTGGAGCCCTGTGTTGGTGCAACCCATAGGGCCGTGGCCCCACAGAGGACACTGTTCCCCAGTTCCACAGCAGCATGGTGTGAGGACACCCCAAAGCACAGGGGGAAGCTCACAGCCCTGCTCCAAAACCTTCTTGGCCCTGTAGTAAGGTGCGTAGATGGGGATGGGAGCTGGATCCTTGCAGGGTACAGAATCTGAGGACCCATCTCACCCTCATCGAGATGCCCATCTGACCTGGATGTGGGCACTGCCATATGAAGGACTTCCCTCCTGGGAGCTGGAGGAAGCAAGGAAGTGGTTTTGTCCAAAGACCTCTGTCCCTGTCACAGTGTTTCTGGCAAAATAGTTAATATTCCCATTTCTATGAAGTAAGGTGGTGTCCCCATCCTCAGGCAGTCGAGCAAACCCAGTCTGGAAAGCAAAAGGCACCATGTGTACTATGTAAAGCGGTGTGACTGACAGGTTCCTCTCTTTGTCTTTCTCCCTTTATCCCTGGTGGTGTGATTTGAAGCAACGCCCCGTGAAGCAATCCCTGAGTGCCTGCATGTGCAGAGAGTCACACTGGAAATGCCTCCTCCTCTCCATCCTCATGTATGGTTGCCTGGGAGCAGTGGCCTGGTGTCAGCTGGCTCGAGTCACCAAGCTCAGCTTCGACAGCTCCTTCAAGGGCAAGTCCATGATCTACCACGACAGTCCCTGCTCAGATGGCTATGTCTACATCCCACTGGCCTTCCTTTCCATGCTGTATGTGGTGTACCTGGTGGAGTGCTGGCACTGCCATGTCAAGAGAGAGCTGCAGTACAAGGCTGATGTGGACAGTGTCTACGAATGTATCAACCGCATGCAGCAAGCCACTCCGTGCATCTGGTGGAAGGCCATCAGCTACCACTTTGTACGGAGAACCCGGCAGGTAACCCGGTACCGCAATGGAGATGCCTACACCACCACCCAAGTCTACCACGAAAGGGTCAACACCCACGTGGCCGAAGCTGAGTTTGACTACTCTCACTGTGGATACAAGGACATCTCCAAAGAACTCCTGGGCCTGGAGAGCTACACGGCCACAAAGCTGAGGTTCACCAAATGCTTCAGCTTTGCCAACATTGAGTCTGAGAACTCTTATCTGACACAAAGGGCTCACTTCTTCACAGAAATAGAGGGGCTGGATGACTACATGGAGGTAAGGGAAGGCATGCAGCTAAAAAATGTGGACTTTAAAGAGCTCATGATGGCCTATGGGGACCCAGATCACCTCCCATGGTATGTGTCCCACTATGCTTTCTGGGTGGCAGCCATCCTGATGATCTCATGGCCTCTCAGGGTACTCATAGAGTATCGGACTGCATATGTCCACTACCATGTGGAAAAGCTTCTGGGCCTGGAATACACAGCACCCACCACGACGGAGGAGCCCCTCTACCGTTACCGCATGCCCCGGGATGCCACGCAGGACAGCACAGAGCTGGAGTGGCACATCTGCACCAACCGGCAGCTGATCCCCAGCTACTCGGAGGCTATGCTAATGGACCTGGCTGACTCCCCAGCGTACAACAGCTACACGGTGTGTCGGTACAGCGAGGTGACCCATGGCTGCGAGCGCTGCAACCATGCCTCCAGCACCTCCTCCATCTTCTCACGCCATGCTTTCCACAGCTGCAGTGGCAACTCCCGCCTGTCCCTCAACACCAGTCGCTTCTCCCTCTGCCGCATCCATGGCTCCCACAGGACAGGCCTCTGGCGGAGCCGCAGCAGCAGCATTGCTGATCGGGGCTGCCACGATGAGCAATGCTGCTCCTACTCCAGCCAGCTGGCTGTCAATGAGAACCCCCCTACCTACCATGATGCCCGCTTCTTCCCTGTCTTGATTGTGCATAGGCCAGAAGGGCACGATGCACAGCCCTTCTATGTCAGACGCTCCTCCTGTTTAGAAACATCTCTGTGATGGGCTTCCATGGTTTCTCAGCTCCTCAGCTCTGGAACAACTTCACGGCTGTGCTTGCAGAGATACCACCGGCCTGTAAGTGTCAGTCAGCAGGACAAGCTTCAGATTTCAGTTCTTCTTCCTGACACTGCACGAGGATATGGTCACCCTGACAAGTGGCCCACCTCATTTCCAAAGCTTCTCTTCCTCCTCCTATTCGTCTCCATGTTTATTTTTCCCTTTCCTTTCACTTTTACTCCTCACCATTTCTTTGTTTCTTGAGTCTCTGCCTCTCTTCCCATCCTGCTCTTTCTTTTATGTTTCAGTCAGTATTTGATATTTGACAGCTGTTTCCATGGGAGGATTTAAAAACCCTGTGTTTTGCAATGCATTTGCCCTGCAAGGTAGGAAACTCAAGAGACAGTGAAGCCAAGAGAGATGCTGAAAGGCCTGCAGCCAGTCAGTGTCAAGTCAGAAAGAGAATTCAGCTCTGCAGGCTCTGAGTCACCTGCTGCAACCCCCAAACAAAGCTTTAAAAACAATTATTTCTGCCAGTCTTTTTGCCCCTTCTTTCATTCATTGTCTCCTTTTTTCATACTTCCTCCTCTCTCCCTATTCTCATCTTCCTTTTTTTTTGTTTGTCTGTTTTCTCATCTCTGCTTCCCGATTGCTCATTGCACCTTTCGGGGGTTTTGTCAGCAAGGATGTCTTTCAGCCCGTAACTGGCTTCTGTTGCCCCAAAATAAGGTATTTACAGCACAAATTTCAACGTCCACTGACACAGCCAGAGGAAATACCCCTGAAAAGTGTTGACGACATTCACCGCAGAGTAGTGAGATACACAAAGCAAAAAGCATGCCTTTTGCTCACCATGCCCTGCCTGGTCTGCAGCGGATGCTGCTGCATGTCCAGATGTAGTTAACCTCCTTCAGCTCCACCAGTGTTAGCAATCGTCAAGAGCCGTAATGTAGATCAGTGCCCTGCTAGTGCCACTGTTTTTAAGACTGTAGATCTGGTTTGTGGTTATTTCATTCCTACCACTTGCTCGGAGCTGCAGGGACTGGCAAGGAGGAGAGAGGTCAGGGAGGGAAAGATGTTCATCCACTACAGCCCACCCACCAATGGTCCGAAGGCTCTTCCTGCAAGGCTCCCTGCGAGCGGGTGCAGAGCCTTCAGTAAGGTGTGAGATCAGCCAGGCATTGTCACCCACAAGAGGTGGCTGGTGCTTCCAAGAGCCAGAGACCAGCCAGGGACCAGCCCGGGGCTTCTGGCCACACTCAAGATCCCCAGGGCCTCAACAGATGCCAAACCTGCCATGTGCTG
Source organism: Excalfactoria chinensis (assembly GCF_039878825.1). Taxonomy (NCBI): domain Eukaryota; kingdom Metazoa; phylum Chordata; class Aves; order Galliformes; family Phasianidae; genus Excalfactoria; species Excalfactoria chinensis. Next base: position 33,184,566 of record NC_092829.1, on the reverse strand, counting down.
AGCAAGCTCTGCAACATTTCATCAGGTGGGTAGCTGAGGTGGGCACCAACTTGCAGGAGAGCGCAATACAATCTCAATACAGTAACTACCAAAACCAAGTGTTGTGCCTCCCTATGGTAGGTCAGAAGCCGAGCCCTCAGAGGGATTAGCAACAAATGCTTCCTCCCGAGTCAGTTCTGTGTGTATCTATGTGTAATATGAGATTTGTAAAGTCTTATTAGTATGTGTAGATTATATGTAACTCTGCATATGGTGATTTCTTATGGCGTTGACTGTTGCACTATGTTAAATACATTTTGTTTTGGTTTGATGACTGTTTTGATGCACTGTTTATTTCAACTCTGGAAGCAGAGACATTGCTTTCACATGGGCAGTACCTGGCTAACACACTGCGGAGGATGGCACCATCAGGAGGGTTGTTTAAATTTGTATGAGCCAATCTTTTTTAAAGTAAACACTGTATGTATGATTTATGTGACATTTTCATTCTGACAGCTTGGCATTTATTGTGAACGATATGTAACACATAGGATGTGTTAGTTTGTCACCTCTAAAAAAGAATAACCATTCCAGACATGAGGAAGAACCAGGTTTGGGCTCAGGGTAAGGATTATTGTTGGACTGGGGCCAAAATCCTGAAGTAGATAAAAGTCAAAACAAAATCAAAACTTAAACCCATTCCACAATGACCTGGTCCTGGTTGCTTCCCATATTACGCCACTCCTGGAAGAGCTGAAAGCCTGGGATAAGGATAGGATCAGACCCGACCTCTGGGCTCAGATTCGTCTCTGGTTTACTGGAGTAAAGGCAAACCTTGCATAGGTTTCCTTCCTCTTGTCTTCGCTCACACAGAAAGTTTAAACCAACACATATGGAAGATCTGAGAGCTGGAGGAGGCTGAAGCCTCAAGAAATAGAGAGGCTGGAATATTTCAACACTGCTTCTGACTGAAGGAGGTGTTAGGGAGGAAGATGAGAAAGAAAGGAAGAGCTGGTGGAATAACATAAATTAGAAGGGAACAGATTTCGGATGCAGCTCAGATAAACGAGCAGCAGAAATCAGTTACAGCAGGCTCAGGCACGGAGGCAGGTTGTGCAGCTGCTGCATCTACCTGCAACTTTAAACGCTGTTCCCATGCCTGCTTGGTCCGATGTGTATTTCAGGACTGAGTGTTATATTTGGGTCCTCAGAAGTGGCCACGTCAAACAGTGTCATTATCCGACATGAACAAGCTCTAGCAATCCCATTATTATGATGGGCTGGACAGAGAAAGGAGACAGTTTATGCCAAGTTTAACCTTTGCAATGTACTCAAAAGCTGCTGCAATATCCAGCAGCTCTTGGGCTGTGTCCTTGCAAGAGGTTGAGGAGCCCAGAGGGTTTTTACTTCCTTGCTGCTCATGATCTAGCCCAGCTTTGGGGCACTTATTTGAGAACTGTTCCCTAAGGTGTAAACAGACCCGTGTAGTGCTCCCTCCTGTTACATGCCATAGCTGCTGATGGGGGTGACCGGAAAGCTGGGAGCAGCTGGAGGCTGGCCTTGAACCGGCTGGCTTCAGCAAAGGGCCTGTGCACAGAGCACCTGAGCAGCCACCCCAGGGCTCCTGCCCACAGAGCATGGCTGCTCCTGATGCCCTCAGGAATCACATTGTTGTCTCGCACTGCTGCAGCACCAGATGTGGTAGATTTGTTGTCACAGCAGAAGTCAGGAAGAGGGCACTGAGGCTGTCTGTGTGCCTCAGTTCTGTGTCCTTTGCCTTAGCGCAGCCCCACGGTCACTGGTGTCATGACCTGCAGAACAAAGCCACGCAGATTAATGCAGCAACACCAATGGCCAGGAGAGAGTATTTGTCTTCAGTTCCTAAAAGCATTTGGAATCACCAGCTCCTTTGATTCTGCACAGCAATACTGCACTTGTCTGTAAGTTTTCCCACAGCAGTTTGCACTCCAACTGGCAACATGTGCCGGATCTTGGTCCAATTTCCATGCAGCTCTTCCTGTTGAAATAAAGCCCTTCTCAGACACTCTGAAGCCAGATCCCCTGCTACTGACAATTCCAATTGTTTCTCTGCTTCCAGCAAAGCCTGGCCACCCCGTACCAGCCCAGGGCCTGGCCCGTGTCACACAGCAAGTCCTTCCCACTGTCATCTTACGAGGCTATCTCTCTGCCTCTTCCCCACCAGCCCCAGCAGAGCTACGCTCCACATTGCAGGGGCACAGAGTTGCAGGGCCACCGTGCAAGTGCTGTAGTTGGTGCTGCAGAGCTGGATGCTGCACTGTGATGACTGTACTTCTTACGACATCTTTCAACTGAGATTCTCACCATAATCCCAATGAAAAGACAGTGCTAGATTTTGTCTTGTCAGTGACTTTCCCCACACTTTGCTGGTCACTTTGTGAGAGTGGAGATCTCCTCAGCTCTCCCCTTGCCCTCACACCAGCAGAAAGGAGGCTGGGGCTGCAAACCCTTCAGGAAGGACGGACAGAGCAGGGGTGGGATGGCACAGCCATGCCCTGAGGTCTGCGGACCCCACCAGAGCCTTGGCTGAGCGGGGCCGATCCCCCATCCCCTCTGCCAGTCGAGTGGGGCTCCCAAGACACGCTACCCCCTGCTCCCACAAGGAGGCCCGGAGGGAAGCGGCGTCCTCTCCCCAGTGCCCCGTTTGTGCGAGCCCTTCGGTGGTGCTGCGGAAACGACGCGCCTGCAGCATCCCCAGCCCCCAGCAGCTCGCCCGCCTCAGGCTGGTCTCGGAGAGGCCGGTGCCGGCGGCGGGGCGGTGATTTTCCGCTCCGGGGGCCGTTCATGCATATTCATGCCGTGATGTCAGAAGGGGAGCACAGTGCGCGGTGACCGCCCGAAAACGCCATTTCCTGGCGGAGAAGGCGGTGGCGGAGGGCCGGGCCCGGCCCCGGAGGAGGTGCCGAGCGGCAGAGCGCCGATAGGGGGAGAGCGCCCGGCACTCAGCGCCCGGCGGCGGCACGGCACCGCGCCCGGAGCGCCGCTACCCCGGCCGGAGTCGCCGCGGAACTTGGAACGTTCCCGCAGCGTCCTAGGGCGGCCCGGCGGAGCCGAGGAGCCGGGGGAGGATGGTGGTGCGGGAGCGATGGAGCTGAGGCGGAGCATGGCGCTGCCGAAGCTCCTCTTGCTGGGACTGTGGGCTGCGGCGCTCCGGGACGGCGCCGTGGCGGCAGGTGAGGCGCTGACAGCCCGGCGGGGACACGGGGCCGACGCGGCCACAGGTGGCCGGGGCACGGCGTGCCCGCGGGAACGGACTGCGGGGAGCGGGGGCCGCGCTTGCCGGCGGGCTCGGGAAGCCTCGGGGGGCGGCGGAGGCATCGCCCCGGCGCTCGCCTCGCTCGGGTCTCCCCGGAGGAAAGCCGAGCGCGAAGCGTTCCCGGGCGGTTTTTGTTGTTGGTCTTCTTTCTGAACTGGTTTTCTGAAGTTTCACCTCTGAAGCCGCTCGGTGCCCAGCGGGCGGGAGGCGGGTGCGGCGGCGGGACGGGACGGGGGGTGCAGCGGGCAGCCGGAGCGACGGAGCACGGCGGGGACCGGGAACCTTCCCGCAACGCGCACGGGCAGCGTCCATCCCCCCTCACTCCAGAAATAACTTCACCAGACCGTACTTCTGTTCCCAGCCATCTAAAAATTCAGCGGTCTCAAGAGTTTGTTTTTTTAAGAACCGCCACAAGCAGATCCGCTGCGTGTTTTGACGGCCGGTGTGTCCTTTTGCTGTCAGTTCTGTCTGTTGGCGAGGAATGTGGCATAATTTCATTTCAAGCAGCCTTGCGCGCTGCAGCGGGTGCCGCTGGTGCAGGTCGGCTCTGGGGAAGCCCAGCGGGGTGAGGTCGTTCCCTGCACCGCCGGAGTGCCGTCAGATTTGGGAAGGCGTGAGTGGGAGAGTAGAAGGGGGGAAGAGGGGGACGTTAAAATCTGCTTGGATCACCTCTGTGCTCCCTCCCGACACCCGCAGGAAGGGCACCACAGATAAGGCTGCATTTTGTCAGAAACTTGTGAATTTACTATAAGACCCTGACCTGCATTCCTTCATTTCAGTCGGTCCAGACAGAGGGCTCATTATACTTAGGCGACGTGTAGAATTACAGCTTGGGCTGAACACTCACGCTGTATATTAATTTCCTCCAGCATTACTTAGCATGGGAGCTGAAACCATCAAGGGTCTCTAATGACACTTCATTGTTTAATTTGTGGCTAACTCTTCAGCAGAGCCGGCCTGGGGAGGCCAGGTAGTTTGCTTCTCCTTTGAGGCACCGGAGCTGAGAGTGCCGGTCAGTGTCCATGTGCTCAGCCTCCTGCCCATGCTGGTTTGCTGTGGCACAGAGAGCTTTTATGCAGCTTTCAGCTTTCCTGTTTTGCTCCAGCTCTGAGCAGTGGCAGGGAGGCTGCTTTCTGGCACGCATGGAGATATGCAGTTTGTGTTACAGATGAGTTAAGTAATGCGAGATTAGATCATCCTCACCCAAGGTGATTAAATCCTTAGCCCTGCAAACCAGCTGCAGAGCCTAACCTAAAGCTAGCTTACCAGTTTAGCTGTGCTTTTTGTCGATTTGCTGGATATAAAAGCAGCAGGTAGGCAAAAACGTGGCATGCTGGCAACAGCTGTTTGCAGCTGGTTGGGCTTCCTGGGAGGACATCCTGCTGCCCACATTCAGGGCTGCTTGGGGTGCTGGGCTGTACACTATCCCCACTGCTGCAGGAGGTGTGTGGCTAGGGGGGAGTGGCACACAGTGCACCGCTGTGTTCGGTCACCTTTGGGTGTGATAGAGTTGTAGAGCAGCAGTGCTCTGTAGGGCAGTGAGGCGTCCTGCAAGCAGCTGGCAGCCAGTGCCTGTAATGTGTGGTGATACGTGGCTGCACCAGAGTGGGGGAGTGGTGGGGTGGTGTTGTTGAGGTTTGTTTTTGTTGTTTTTTTCCTGAAGGATGCGGAAGCTGCTCTCGGGATGTAATATTGGGCTGGGCTAGACCTGTTCCAATCTGTCGGTCCTGTGCCACTGCATAGGAAATGGCCACTCTCCCTAACACAACCAGCTTCACATTTATTTTCCACATTCCTCCTTTCCCACGGTCTCCTTTGATCCTCTGGTTCCTCTTTTATTTGCCGTCTTTCTTGAACGTGCTCCTCCAGCTGGCTTCCATGCTCTCTCATGGTAACACATTCCGTAGATGCACTCTGCTCCAGGGAAGCGCTCCCCACCCACCCACCCACACACATTGCTCTGGGCCAGATGCCGATTGCTTCTGTGGCAGCGTGGCTGAGAGCAGCTCTGCTGGCGCTGGTCTGGCTGCTTTGGCATTGCAGCTCCATGACCCGAGCACAGCACAGTCCTTCAGTCAGGCCCAGAGACTGGGGAGGCTGCTGGGGCGCATGTTGCCCACGTAGGGTGGCAAATCCCTGCTCAACAGTGAGGTGTGCTGCAAAGCAGGCTTTGATTTCACAGGTCTTGTACGTGGCAGGGAGGCTTCCTGTAACGCGGAGGAGCTGTGTATGCTGAATAACATGGCATAATTGAGTCGTTCTTGTGTCCCAGCTCTTTTCAAATGCATACAATGGAGCAAGCAAGATGCTTTCTTAGCAGCACAGGAGCTCTGTAGCTGAAATAAAAGCCAGGGGAGAAGAGGGAGGTGTGGTACTGCAGTGAGAACGTGCTCAATGCAGCCGGACCGCAGGCATGGCCAAACTCTGGCCCTTTGGGCTGGTTCTGCCCGGCAGCATTACCTAGTGCTGAGCAAGCAGAGCTGGGAGCAGCCCCATGTGCAGGCTGAGCACCACCTCTCTCCACTATAGCAATCTTAATGCCTTTGGCTATTGCCAAGCAGAGGCAAGACTGCTGCTCTATTTGCAGAGCACTCCAGTAGGGTACTTAATTCCAGAGCGCCAACCTGGAGTAATTTGCTGTACTCCAACCCCCCTTTTTCTGGGGGTGGGGAGGAGTAGTATTTTTCTTTTAGGTATGAAGTTTACAGGATCTCCAATCAAATTAAAGGTGTCCCAGGGTCAACCCGTCAAACTAAATTGCAGCCTGGAGGGAATGGAAGATCCCGAGATGTTGTGGATCAAGGACGGAGCAGTGGTGCAAAGCGTAGACCAGGTGTACATTCCAGTAGATGAAGATCACTGGATCGGCTTCCTCAGGTACACCAGATGCGGAGAACGAAGAATATCATGGAAACTGTTGCAGTGTTCTGCTGTCAGCTATAGCTGTGTGACTGCAGTGACCTCGGTGGGCAGGGTCCTTCGGTCTGCAGTTCAGCATATGGCAAGGGTATAACTGAGAGCAGAACTGAAGCCACTGAGGGCTGAGACAATGCACTTTCGGAACCCTACTGGTTTCCTGACTGCTGTGCTTACAGGTGCTTTGCTAACACTCGTACTGCTTGAGACATGACTTCGAGGTGAAAGGATGTTCTTGCCTTGTTTGTTCATCTCACTCTGCTGTGCAGCTGGAAGACTAACGCCTGACTTTCAGGTTCTCTCTCTTGTACTCTGTTCTTTTTTTCTCTCTTGAGCTGTCAGTCTGCCTGAGGGATGAGCCTTACTCATTGAAAGGGAGACTCCCAGGACTCCGTCTGCTTTCTCTCTTTGAGGAAGAGTGTTTGGCATCTGAACCTTCCCTGAGTTATTTTGCAGAGATTTTTCTAATACGTTTACTCCACACGATACCAGGCCTTCCCTGCTCAGAGGCTCAAGAACTCCCTTCTGCAGAGCAGCTCTCTGTGAGCTTAATGCAGCAGAAGGTGGATGTTGGTGAGTTCTGGAAGTGAGTTAAATAGGATCCACACCTCTCGTCTGGCTCCTTTTCTATACATAAAGAGGGTTTGTACAAGCAAGCATGCCATCACTCTGGGGGCTCAAAACTGTTAACTGACTGAGAATAAATCTTCTGAGCTGAAGCTTCTTCTCCTCTTTGGTCTCTTGGCGTGGCATTGCATGAAGTCTCCAGTTTCAGCCACTAAAAATTTCTGTGATTTGCCTGTAATAAATGTTTTGGTAGGAAAAAAACTCTATGCCTCGTGAAGCTGTTGTATAACGTTGTGTTATAGAAACAGTTTGTCTTGAATCTATACCATTTACTTCCTCACGTTCTACTTTGCCTCTGTCAATCTGATCTTTCTCTCACATCTTGCTTTTCTCCACTGAGTATTTTCTGCAGCCTCAGGGCTAAGTTAGGGCGCTAAATCCAGATGTCTTCGTGTTTCTCTCCTTTTTCTTTTCTCTTACTGAAGCGGTCATTTCTCCCACGCACTGTGTGACTCTCTGCAATCGCTGTGTTTCAGAACGTGTGGCTGGATGGGTAGGACTGCTGCTTCCAGGGGAAGATACAGCTCTGAAAATCAGGCTGTAGTGGGATCATTGTGTGCATTTCAGCAGACACTCTCCCTTTTCAGTCTTCCATCCTTAGACATCCTTCCCCATTCCCAAGGACTGCTAGTGTTAGGAAAGTGGGCCTTAGATCTGCTGAGGATCTCTGCATGACAGTAGGCAAATGGCTGCTCATTCTGAGGGGGCAATAGACATTGCTACAATGGTGGGCACTCGGAGTCACGCTGGTGCCTTTGGTAGCTGAGACCTAGTAGCCTTGGGACCAAATTCTGCCTTACTCTCTACACCATCTTCATGTTAGAGGTAGCTGAGATGCTGCAGATATCCAGTGGTGGAAGGAGGTGCAGAATTTTTCCTATGAACTGCTCAGTTGCCACGACTGCTTTCCCCTGTTTGGATGCATCCTTTCAGAAGGAGAGCTGGTGCTGAGCAAGGGACAGTGTAGAAAGGTTTGTAGGGTGAGGGACTGTACTGGAGTAGGCCAGTGTAACCTCTTGGAAAGCACAAACTGAGAGCCGCAAGTTGTTTTGCAGTGTGAAATGCTTTAGGATAAGAATAACACTGAGCACAGTGAAGTGACCTATTTATTCCCTCAGGAGGCTGTCCAGGCACCTAACTGAGGCAGAACAGTTGGGTTCGTTGGTGTATTGGTTTTAAATGTACAGATGGAAACAAAATGTACAGAAGGTATATAAGTGAATGAGTAAAGGGAAAACTCACCAACGGTGGTGCCTTGACTGAAGCAGCTGAGGCAGTCCTCCCTGGTGAGCGATCTCCAAGAGATACTGCTCCAGTGGGAGTCAGCCCTTAAATGAGGTCTCAGAGGGGATGGAGTCAAGCTCCACCCCTTCCGGGAGCACAGCTACATCACTCTCACCTGTGCTCCCACAGCTGACCCCATACTTGCCTCAGCTGATTAATCAGAGGTTCAGGCTGTGATTATCAATCTCCCATACACTTGGAGGCGTGTGATTTGGAGTTTCCCACTAGCTCAGGCACTGTGGGCTGAGCTGTCGCTCTTGAAGAGTAGATAGTCACGACTCAGGGTCAGGTAGAGGACCGACCCCTTGCAGTTCTCAAAGGGCACAAATTACAGGTTTCCTGCAAGGATATTTCAGAGAGAGGCTGTCTGCTCTGCTGAGGATCTTTCCATCCACTCTAGGGGAGAGCCTCTCTCCACTGGTTTCCCATGTGCTTTGTGCTGGCCATTGCCTTCCTCCCCAGAGCTGGCTGCATTTCTGTGGCTGCTGTCTGTGCATCTGCTTTGCCAAATTCTAGAGGGTCCTTTGGGGCAAAAACATGCTTTATCCACATAAAATATCGATATGGCTTTTGACTTTTTTCAGCCTGAAATCCGTCGAGAGGACAGATTCTGGGAAGTACTGGTGCCAGGTTGAGAACGGGGGGAAGAAGGAAGAATCACAGCAAGTGTGGCTCATAGTGGAAGGTAAGGAGGAGTAGTAGTGCTGGTTTCTTTTCAGATTGACCCATCAATATACTGTAGGTGGAAGCGATGAGAGTGGGTTGCTCCAGTGACAGGCTTCTTTGCTCTGAACCATTGCTGATAACTGCAGTGAGATTGCTACAGGGCAGGACTAAGAAATGGTAGGGTAGTAGCTTTGAGGAAAGGAGCTGTCAGTTTATTAGCCTTCTGATTTTATTTTGGCATATTTCCTTCTAGCCCCTCTGTCCACTGTTGCTTTGGTCTTCGAACAGTTCACAGAATAGGCTGAAAGGGATCCATGGGGATCATCTGCTCCAGCCTTCCTCTCAAAGCAGGGCTTCAGCTGGTTCTGTGTATCAGCTAAACAGATCTTTGAGGGCAAGGTACAGCTTTAACTCAGTTCTGAGAGTTTCGGGTGAAGCACTGTACATCAGTGCTTCATAGGCACACCTTGATGTGGCACTGTTTGCCTGGTCTTATCTAACAAAATATAGCTTGTGGGTGGTTGTCCAAAAGTTGCCTCGAGCAGAGTGGTTTGGCGGCTTCTTATTGCCTGTAGTTCATTTCCCTTAAGCCTTGTTAGGTCCTTGGAAGCTGGTAGTAATAGGATGGTGCAATATTTGGTGAGGCAGTTGACGGGAACAATGTATTTGCATAGAGAACAGGATTCTTGGGTGTAATTAGTAACATTTTGGGCCAGAGGTGAATCTGTTCTTTTAAAGAGGGGAGATTGGGTTGGGTGCCACTGGAGGTGGTGTCCATTTGGGTGTCATTTTACAGCAAAGGTCTCGCTCATTCAGAGCTGTGGAAACATTCATAGTGGTTCTCATAGGAGGAGAAATGTCCTGCAGTTGTCTTCATGAGTTCCAGGGGTCTGTCCACCTAAAATTTCAGGCACAGCTCCATCTGAGAAACACTATTTGTAGCTTCAAATTTCCTTTTGTATGGGGTTTCTATTTCTCTTCCAGTTGCCATGGCCCACTCCAGAGGGGGCTGAATTTGCATGGTGGGTGCATTAGGAGTGATTGGGTAGCTCAGTGTGCTGAGCAGTCTGAAAAACAAAGGAGCCCTTCTGGATAATACAGGCAGAAAAGAACAAAGTCACAAAAAGCAGCTGCAGATAGAGAAGGGGAGTGCTGCAAATGAAGGCCAAAGCTTGCAGCAGAAGCATGAGCTAAAAATGCATCCAGTCATTTTTATGAGAAAAGCGAGTATGACAGAAAGTAGTTAAACTTGAACTGAGTGTGTAGTCATGTGGATTGGGAGGCAGTGGAAAAAGATAAAAAATTAACAAGAAGTGATAAAGGGTGGATTTAAAAATAATAAGCTGAAACTATCCGCTGTTAACGTAAGAAAATGCTAGGGAATGCAAATGCATGTCAGTCCCACCTTCACTGTTATCTCTGGATGTATTTCTTCCCTGGGTGTACCAGCTTTGCCTAGGAGTGATTTGCTGTTTTCATAGTGACTGTTCTCCTCTTTGACTGAGAAGGAATCTTTTCTGGTCACATATGCAGCCCTCGGTAGGCGTTGACGCCATTCACTGTGCTGTACAGTGCAAGTGTAGACTGGTGGGGATCTAACTTACAGTAAGCTATGTAGTATCTGTGGGTGGAGATCCACTTAGTCTTTATCAGACGGAAGCTGGTATTTGAACTGTGTCTGTAATACAATGCAAATGTTTGATTGTATGAAACACTCCTCAGATCCTCAGAATTTACAAAAACAAAATGTCTGAGAATGTTTCTGGTGTAGAAACTAGATTCTGGCCTTACTATGAACGTGATAGTGTTTGATGCCTGAAGAGTCCAAGAGGCATGCTGCAGAGTGTGACCATCTGAAAATAAGGATTAGCTTTGTTACAGAGCTTTCCCTCTGAAATTACACCCCTGACCATGGGGCTGTCCCTGGGGCTGCTGACCCCCATTATGCCTACAGAGTCAGCACCCCAGCCTGACACACACAGACAAGTTCATCTTAATTCTGTCTAAAATCTGAGCTGTAGAAGATTATCCCCACAGGATGGATGTTGGAATAAGGAATACACAGGCTCATTTTCTGATTTTGCCAATGCTTTCCTGGCTGTTGGCTGCTAGCTGCCTCCGTGGTGCATCTTTGAGATGTGGGTGCTGGCATTCGCCTCCTGCTGGGAACTGGGAGGCTCAGTGTGCCGCAGACAGCGAGGTGTCCAGGTAATGTATTTACGGGGGCAGTGCAAGTTCCTGAGCCAGATGAGTCAGCTGCACTCCCTGAACTATGAGAGTTTTTAATTGTGGTTTTGGCTGATCTGGTTAGTTGCTACCAAAGTGAGAAAACCTGCTGGGCGGGACAGGATCCTCCTGAAAGGTGACCTCGCGTGCCATGTCAAGGGGACAGGAGGCAGGGATGAAGGGTAGAAGGGACACTGGTACTTTACCCTCTGGCCTCTCTCAGAAAAGGAGGACAAAGCAGGTGGAGGTTTCACGGGTAGTATCTGAAAAGTTTGTTCTCTTCTATTCTTTATGTATGACTGCAATAAACAAGTAAAGCGTGTAAGCACAAATGAGCAATGATTACTGGTGATGGCTGTACCTCTCCTGAGCACTGGTCTTTGTGCAGATAGGCACTGTTGTTCCTGGGGTGACCTGTTTTTAGGCCTATTTAAGATGATTCATTTGCCTCACTTGAAAGGAACAAGTGACAGTGAGGAGAGGAAGGCACTGAGAAACTGCCACGTGAAGGACACAAATGGTGACCAGGCTGTCAGTAAAAGATGGAGAACACCGCTTTGAGTTGTAGAGCAGGGGGAATGGCAAGCATTAGGCTCCTAAATCCATCTCAGCACCTACTAATTGCCTGCTTTTAATGTGCTCAGCATCTGCTGTGCCAGCTGGGGCCATGCGGGACTGTCACCTCTGGCCGAGGGCAGACAGTGTGACCTAAGCACATGAGGGACTGGTATCATTGGTTCCTCTTTCTGTTAGCAGTTTTCCCAAACACTTTCTCTGTCTGGGGGTACCTCATTTCTCATTTCAGTGTAGATGCTGTCATTAGCAGCTGTGCTTGGCTTTAAAAGGGGCTCAGCACTTCTCTAGGCCTTCAGATCCTCCAGGGGTCATCACAAGTGGGTGTCACTTGTTACTTAGTACTGATAGCTGCTGAAACTGCATGACTGGTTTGAAACACTGAAGCTACCAAAGTCTTGGCACTGCCTGTAAGAGGAAGCATATCTCTGGATGCACTGCATTACACTCAGCTATTACCAGCCGAGAGAAGTCCTGAGATAGCCTCACTGCAGATCCCTAAGGGTCTGATCCAAGTCCTGTTGCATCAAGCTGGAATTTTGCCGCTGTGGTGAACAGATACTGAGCTAGTTGTGTTTATGTTAGCTCTGTAACAAATCACCACTAATTTCAGGGCAGCCTGATTCTCTCAATGTTGAGCATGTTGGGCGGCCCCTCCATTCAATTTGTCTGTACAGAATGTTGTGAGTGATCCCTGCATCTCAGCAGAGGAGTTGTTTCCTCATTTGTGTGTTTGTTGCAGCTGCTCGTTCAATGTGTTTGGAGGGTTCTGTTTTTAATGTATGGCAAGAAGTATCTGCAGCTGGGTTAGATGTCTTAAAAATGGTGTCAGGCATTGCTATGGATATGATCTTCTTGGAGCCTTTTAAAGCTCCAACATCTCCAACTGAAAAATTGAGCAAATAATACTGTTAAAAGGTACTTTATAGGGGAATTTTGAAGGAGACTTGATGAAAGAGAGATTTTCAAAGACATTTTGGGGAAAAAGCACTCTTTTCTCACTGACTTAAAGTAGGAATGAATGGTCATTCACATGCTGAGGTGATCTAGCATATCTTGTGAAGGGCTTGATCAGGGTCAGATTAGGAACAGGGGCGGGGTAGATGGGTGTCCAATGTTGGGCACTGGTGTTAGTGGTAAAAAACAGAGTTGGAAGAAGCTTCTCAAGTTGCTATCACTTGTCTGTTGCTTTTCTAGGTGTGCCCTACTTTACTGTGGAACCTGAGGATGTGTCCGTGTCCCCTAATGCCCCATTTCATATGGCCTGTGCTGCTGTTGGTCCCCCTGAACCAGTGACAATTGTCTGGTGGATGGGAGACTCTAGAGTGGGGCTTCCAGACATCTCCCCCTCCATCCTAAATGTGTCAGGTAAGGCTGCTGCCAATGCAGAAGGTCACTGAGCATCAAAAGTGTGGAAAGGGAGAGGAGAGCTCTCTTCCATATATGTCTGAGTGACACTGAGTAGCCACGCAGTGTGGGAATGTTCTTTGACTGCATATGAAGGCTGAGAGATCATGAATACAACATGCAAAGACAGATTATCTTGGAGGATGATGGCTGTATTTTCTGCTGGTGCACAGGCTCCTCAGAGCTCAGGTGGAGTTGGCACTGTGATGAAGATGCTACTGGAGGCATGATGCAATGGGTGCCTCTTTTGTTGTTCCACCTACGTGGAACATGTTTATGGCTTTATTAAATGACTCCATTGGTGATGTTTGGCTTACAAACCTAGAAGCATTCACATGTAATGGACACCACCTGCTCTTTCCACATATAGCCATGTCATGCACTGCTTTCCTCCCTCCCCCTCACTCTGGTCTTGCAGCCATGCTGGATACTCTTATCATTAAAGCCTGAACTCCTCATGTAGTTTGGCACTTTTAGGCTGTTTGCATTGGTGCTGAAATGGGCTGGTTGACAACCTCAGAGATCAAGGTTTGCTCTGGAGCAGGTGGTAGTGTGTATTGGTAACACTGCCTTCCCACCAGGAGCTGGTATTATTTTGGGCTCTCCTCAGCCTGCTTTCAGGATAGGGCGGTGTACGTCTACCAGTAGCTATTCTTGTCATTAACCTCCTACAGGTAACTTAATTCTAGTTACTCGTCCAACAGCTTTGTGATGCATCTCTTTGCTGCTATTATTGTTGGCAACCCTGAGCCAAACTTTAGCTAACTAGCTTTTATGACTCAGATTCATCTCTGGGGCCTCTTCCTCAGTGTTAATACAGTTAACACCCAGGGGGAGTTTGTTTCTCTAAATCTCTGGCCATCCTTCAAGCTATCCAATCCAATTAAGCGTTCCCTTTAAACCTAATTTGGATGTAAATCAGAACTTGGTTTGTGATTTGTGATGGTTTTATCATCAGCTCCCTCTTCTACGTAGTCACTGATGCTGTTCCAAGTTGGAAATAAATGCTGCACCCTTATGATATAATCTGCTGGTTGAAATGAAAACTGAAAAGGCTGATAATTGAAAGGGGGAAAATGGTTTAAAAGAAAGTGTCCTTTCTTCCAATGACATCATCTTATGTTGCCTCACTAAACTTCTGACATTGCAGGGCAGTGGTAGAGCTAAAAGGCCAGGTGCTGGCATTTTATCTCTTTTATTTAATCAGAGGGAAAAAGGCAAAACTGATAATTTTCTCACCTGGAAACTCACTTCTGAATTGCTTAGAATTTTAACTGTATAGGACTAATTGGGATTTTCCTTGGGGGGATCTTCTCTTTGCTGAGGCGTGTCAAAAGGTGGTTGGTCATGCATTGTTAACTAATGACAATGTCAAATGATGGAGAAAACAGTGATTAAGTAGTGTCCAGAAAGCAAGCCTGTAAAAGATTTGTCAAGCAGTTTGGGAGAAGGCCTGTTGTGTTTGGAGAGGGGTGCTGGTGGTGGTGTTAGAGAGCAAGGGGGTGTTGGTTTGTGGTGCTCTTTGCATTTTCCTGTATTTGTACCTGTCTGTGGGAAGTGCCTCGCATGTCAAGTGCTCCTCTGCTCTGCTGTGTGCTGGCAGCCTTTTCCTCTGGCTGACTGGGGGGAGTGGAAGGATCTCAAATGTATTGGTCTTTTATTTTGTGGTAGTCTCTCCTCTACTACATCTTCTTTGCAATGCTGTCAGTCTTAGGCTCTTAGAATATGTATCACAGGGCAAAACCAGACATTGTGCAAGCTGCGCCATGTGGTTCTGAGAGATCTTTTCCCTCCTGAACTGCATGTCCATAGTGTGCCAGCATCCAACCTTTCTCAGACAGAGCCCTGTAAGGCAGCTGAGGACCAAACAGAGTGGAAAAAAAAATTCTGTTTGGTCATGATTCTCTAGGCAGCTTTTCAAATGTGTCCTACTCATGCTCAATTAACAATACCCTAATGCATCTTGGAGCAGTTGGATATCAGTATGATGACATGTTCAGGCTCTGTGGGATAGATGCTCACAGAAGAGTCCTCACAGAAGAGAGGGTGCGTAACCATCACATTTATTGAGTCACCCCTGCAAAGTGCCTCCATACTGCCTTCCAAAGTTGGATGCAAGGCAAGAGGCAGGTGGGCATTAGCTGGAAGCACACACATCTGGCTGGAAGCCTGCCTGGTGGAGGCTGTTATAGAGGAACTCAGGTGTCAGGCTGAGAGCTGGAGTGCTGATGAGACACGTGGTTCAGCATGGTCCTTCCTCCAAGAGAGCAATGTGTGAGATCTGCTGTTTTGCCAGGTTCGTCCTTCTTTTGCGCTGCTTTCTGGAGCTCTGAGGGAGGCTATTCTATGCTGCCACACTCTCTCCATTAAAAATGTGGTTAGTACATTAATTACACTGAAATCCACGTGCTTTTGATTGGCACCCAGCTCAGCTCTCCAACTGCCTGTGCAGCATGAGCTGGATATCACACCACTGAAATTCTGCTGAAGGCTGGAGCAGGATTATATAGCTGTTTATGTTTTCTTTCCTTTTCTTGGCTGATTTCCAGGTATTAATCAAAGCACAGTGTTCTCCTGCGAAGCTCACAACGTAAAGGGATTGTCTTCTTCTCGGACAGCCACGGTTCAGATTAAAGGTGAGAGGATATGGATGGGAGGCGGGTTTGCGCTGTGGGGAGTGGAGGAAGGGCTCCTTGATGTGAGGGGCTGCTGCCTCAGAGCTGCCAGTGAGATGCTGGCTGCAGCTTTCAGCAGCCGAAAGGATGCTTTGTGTTCTTCTGGCAGAGCCTACTTGCTACGCAAGGCCCTGTCCCAGGCTGTTGGAAATAAAGCACATCTGATTCAGGAATGGAAATGGGATGTCAAATAGCACTTTCTGCTTGAAAAGGAGGGGGTCAGAGCCGTCAGATTGTTTGTGAGAGATGTAGCTGGATATCATCTAAACCATCTCTGGGGAAACCTTTACTGCCTGGAGATAGATAGATATTCTTAGTGCTAAAGAGGCCATTACTTCTGCTTGCTTCAGTTGGCATCACATTAGATGCTGAAAAAAGACGTGGAAGGCAATCACCAGTGGCCAATAAAGCCTACTCATCCGCATTGGTTTTAAGGATTTTATCTTTATGTTCTTCACCTTTTAGAAACTAATTCAAAACAATTCCTAGCCCATCCATGGGCAGCTGCCATTCAGAGTCCCCAGGCTGATGGCAAATCTCCTTGTATCCAGGTGACTTAAACAGGAGTAAGCAGAGCAGTCAGCTCTTCCCTTCCTCTTTGTGTTGGGATGCTTCTACATTTGAATTTTTTGTCGTGCTTTAATGCATGTTCAATCACTTGATTATCAGTTCCAGGAGAGAAATGTCACAAAAATCATTTGTTCCAAGAAACAGCTTATTGCTCAGCCTGACTAACTGCAACCACTTATGTCTGTATCAGATTCACAGTTGTAGCAGGGAGTGTGCGTTGAAGTATAGCTCAAAATCCAGATGTAGATCTGCCATTCCTACAGTGTATTTTTCTTCAGGACAAACACTGTGGTTACTGCTATGCCAAGAATGCACTGTGCTGCACTAGGAAGATTTACAACTTAATTTAAAAACCTTTGGAGTTGTTGCCTTAAAGGCTTGTCTACTCAGGGGAATTAGTTATTGTGGAATATATCTTCTATGGATATTTTTATCCTGGGATAGAGTTTAGTTCACAGAGCTATTAAGCTTTAAAAGTTGCATAATGCCATAACTGGAGATAACGTTTGGCATAAACAAGCATTTCTCTTTTTATCTCTTTTTTTTCTTTTTCTTTTTTTTTTTTTTCTCTTCTTTTTTTTTTTTTTTTTTTTTAATGTTTACGCACGTTTAACCATAGATAAGATGATGGGATAAAGCAAAAAAAGTTCTCTAAATGCTTCAGGGTCAACCATAACGTGATGCACTAACAGCATTTATTTGTGAAGGGCTAACACCTTCATACAGCTGCGTGTGCACTTCAGAGCAGAGTAAAGTGAGTTTCAGTGGTTTGGCTGACGATGTGCCAGAAGGTGACATCTTCTGAAGAGACAGAAAGAGGTTTTAAGTGTCAAATCCAGAGCTGTAGTTGTACAGTTCTAACTGTAGTACCTCAAAGATCAATCTAAAAGAGAAGTTATAAACCTGGGGAAGGGGTGAGGTGCTTCTCAAGAGTAACAGTTGGAAGATCTGGAACAAATGCTGCCAAAATTCAAGCAGAGCTTCCTAACAAGGGCATCAGCAGGGGAAGGAACTGGCCAGATAATGTTCATTTAGTCCTTGATCCTATAAACATGTGGATTTGAAAGATGCTACTCCTGGGAGCAGTTGTCTTTACGTGTATGGTCAGGGCCTTCCTCTCTTGCACAGATGTCTCTGCTAATGAGGACTCTGAAGTCTTTCTACAATTTATTAAACTATTTATTTCTTCTGTGTTCCCAGTGGCAAATATTATTGCTAGGGCATTGACAAACTGCTAACATTTCTTCCTCTTTGCTACTGTTGTTGTTCATTATCTATTCTTGGTTGTGCCCACAATGTGCTCGTGTACTCCAAGCAGAAAATTGCTGTTATTGTAGCCCACAGTCCCCAGCAGTGCACAAAGCCCCATTGTTTCAGGCACTCTGCAAACACAGGGGAAGTTAACTCACATAATCTTAACACTTAAGCTGCTGTTTTCAGCTGCCTTTGCTCTCATGTGTGCAGCTAAGACTTTTAGGGTCTTATCATGCGTTTCACAGTATGACCACAGTCACTCCTTTTTGTTCAGCATGTGATGGGCAAGTGCATCCGTCCAATCTGCATGCTGTAGAATTAGGGAAAGGTGCAAGCAAGCTGACCCTCTTCGGCTTCACAATGTAGATGTGTTAACAGCTCATTACAGACAGTGCTAATATAGTTCATGTCTCCTTCAGAGCAGTGTTTTGGTGATACTCAGGCAAGCAAAAAGACAGCCTTTTTTCTCCTTATGAACCTGAATACCAAAAAACCAAGACACTGGGAAGTCTTAACTTGCCCATTCCAACCCTGTGCTCTGCCCCCGCCCCCCACATGTGTGTATGAACACCCTTGCGCACTGTTCCATCTGGGTGGCAGCCCCCCACCCCGGTCACAAGTTACCGGATGATGAAGGCTTTATAGGGTTAATCTGTGGCACCATCTGTTTCCTGCCTCATCCTCTCCTCCAGATCTGCTGTCCTGTGTGGTGGCCCCATAGTGATGCTGGTAGCAGCACGGTGAGCAGCACAGCTCTCTGCAAGAGTGGGGATTGCAGAGGGAAGACTCCTGCTTTGTGAAAGGGAAAACATGGTCTTTAGGTTGAACCTTGAGGACCTTAGATTTTTGGAAGAGAACTTCTGAGGGTATAATCTGTTGAGATGCAATAGAAAAAAAAATGTTATTCAGTGTGGCAGCATATGATTTTGAGAGGAACATAAGGTCAGGGAGAGATTGGTGTCTGTGAATCTGGTCGTTTTTCAGGAGTGAGGCGTCTAAATTAAAGCAGAGGCTCAGGAGTGAAAAAGAGTTGGGAGGAATGTGTCAGGAGTAGAGCCTGGAGGCCCTGTGGTGACGGAGGTATTTGGTCAGAGCGAGTGCAGAAGTGATGCTGCAGTGCTGCTCTGTGATGTAGGAAGCACGAACACCTGATTAAATGCCTGTCTGGGAATCCTGATTTCTGTTTCTGGCTCTGCCATTAATTTGTAGTGTGGCATTAACCACGTAATAGCGCTCTGTTTGCCTTGAATTGCCTCTATAAAACAGAGTGCCTTAGAGTTTATTAGCCCCAAAGCTGAAGGAGCAGGGTTCCACCCAGGCTCTGTTCCAGGTGCTGCAGCAGCCCAGCTGTGGGGAACTGGATGATGGCTGTACAATGCACTCCTCCAGCTGGTGCTGGCAGAGCTGCTTTGGGGCCAGATCGAGCTGAGAGAGGGATTTTAAAGCCCTGATTTGTTCACAGTGCAGGACCACAGACAGTGCTGGGTCACATTTTTGCAGTGGAAGGGGCAGGGAAGGGGACCGAGTAATGCAGGTGAGAGCATCACCCACTGCACTGCTAGAAGTAGCTGCCAGTGTGTGCTGCACTTGTAAAGAATGGATATGGATAGCTTGTTCAATGTTAAGGTAATCGTTTCATTCACCACAGTCAGGAACACTCTGAAGATGTGATATTGTACCCTTTCTGTCTGCAGTTTCATTGCATAATTTCTAGCCTCAAGGCTCTGTGCATTTCCATGTGAATACCTGCTCAGATTTGTAGATGCTGAAAAGTCTCTTTGTTTCCTTTCCAGCCATGCCTCTGCCACCCCTCAACGTGACGGTGAGCCAGGTCACCAGCAGCAATGCCAGTGTGGTCTGGGTGCCAGGGTTTGATGGCCGTGCCCCCCTCCATTCTTGCACTCTTCAGGTACGAGTTGTCCCGTTGACAGCTCTGGTTGTCCCCTCTCATGACAACAGTATACTCTGGAATTTCTACATAAAGAATGAGACTTGTCAGAGCCATCTGTCTGAGGAATTTGCAGAGCGTAGGGTGGTGCAGGAGAAATGGGGGTGATGGTGGAAGGTGACAAGTTGGGTTTCTTTAGATGAAGTCAAGCATGTTTGCATGTTTTCATAGAATCATGGAGTGGTTTAGAGTAATTCTAAGCCCTGCCTCTAAATCTTGTTTGGCTTTCTGCTGTCAAAGACCAGTTCTACCCAAAGCATCAGGGGTGATGGTATCCTTGAGCACCAGCTTGTGCTCAGCGCTCAAGAGCTCTGAAAAACGGGATCCTGTCTTTAAATTCCTGGAAACAATGATAGGAGTCCAACTTCAGGCAGAGTTAGCTTCCAGCATATGCACTTACTGTAAGATTAGATCGAGCAGCTGCCAAGCGTCCAGGAGAACAGCAGTTCCTGGAGCAAACAGTGCAGCTGGGCACGCTCCCCTTGGGCTCATTGTAGGTGTGGATGGGGAGCCCCTTTGCATTCCCCACCTGATTACAGCACTAATAGGAGCTGCAGAGGAATGTCTGTGGGGTGTTGCCAACTATGCAGAGGAGGAAGGATTACAAGCACACGGTATGCTGGAAGCAGCCTGGCTAATTTCCTTGCAGAGCTTTTATTTGGGAGGTGGGGAGGAAACCAGTGGTTTCATACTCTGATGTTTATTCCCGTTCACATGTTAAAGAAACCATCATCCTGATTTGGCTGCCTGGCAGAGGGAATGCCTGAATATAGCTGGCCCTGGTCTGTGTTTTTTGTTGCTGCTTCTGTTCTCTTTCAGAGCTGAAAATGGCTTTCTTCCTCCTTCACAAAGCCTAGTGAGCTCCAGTCAGAGCAGCCCATTCTCTCTGGGTTGCATGCTCATTGGCTTCAGCAATTCTAATCACTCTGGGGTTTGAGTTCTTCTTGCACTTTTGGCAGGAAGTGAGGGAACAAGGACATGAGGCCAAACACTGTGGCTCGGGTTCTGCCCGCTCTGCAGTCTGTCACCCTCTTCTATGCCTCGCAAACTTTTCCTATTCCGAGGACGAAGTTGCTGCATCTGGATCTGGGAGCAGGTTAACCTGGCAGTCATCTTGGACAGCAGAAGGCTGCCTTTCCTCTAGTGGGCTTTGGTGGCAGGAATGCCACGGTTTGCCTTCCCTCCTGCTCCCAGGGCTCTGGTTTTGTGAGAGCCAGTGACCCACATTCCCATGTGAGAACGCGCACGCTCCTGGCTCACAGTGAGGGAGCAATTGTCCACTGCTGGAGTCATGCGGGAGGAGGAGGGGCACTCAGCCCTGTGCTTTGGCACTGCGGCCTAGCAGTGTGTGCCCCACATGCCCCCTGCTAGGGAGGGCAGATTGCTTCTGCCAGAGACGGGGCAGGAAATCACCATGTTCACACACTGTTAGCATGAGCCGTGCTCCAGGGAATAAAGGGGGCAGGTGTGAGACCCTCTGCTCTTCAGAGTGATGGACAGAGATGCACCATCAGCATGACGGGATTTCACACAAAGGTCTGATTGTTTATTCCCTGCTTTGGAGGACACTGATAATGACAACAATGTGCTTTTTTATTAAGGAAAATCGAGAACCGTTCTTTTTCTCAGCCAGATAAATCAGTGGGACAAAAGTGTGTGTGGGAATGAGCGGGGTGGAAGATTGCTATAGTCTTAGGGAATGCAGAGTCCCACAAGTGTCTCACTTTTGTCATACAGCTTGCCTTTACTCCTAGCTCTGCTACTTCGTATGCACTCAAGAAGATAGATGGGCTGAGCCTGGGTGCTACGCAGAGATTTCTGCTATTGTCAGTACAAAACAAGTGGGAACATTGAAGCTGCCTGTGCATTAAAAGCACGCAGGGCTGTCAGATTGGAATTAACATCCCTGTTGCGTAGGAGTTGAGATCTCGAGGGAGAAGGCGGGGAAGAGGAGAGTTGCAGGAATGATAAAAAGTTTATTTTCAATTTGGTTTGAAACAGTTCAGCTGAATCAAGCCATTGGTGTCTGCCAAGCCTCTAATCCGCTGCCAGACGGAAAGACCGTGAGCTTCTGAAAAAGAAGCTGACTTAGGGGTGGTGTGAGGATACAGGGAAAGGGAAGTTGGTCTAACCATGCTCACTGCCCAAACTTAGACAAGCCTCAGAAGCAAGAAGCAGTCCAAGCAACAGGCACGCTCCATTTTCTTTAGAGGAAATGATAACCAAGTGTAGAATTTTTAACATAGGTAAGGACGTGTTTGTAAGTATGTTGAACCAAATTTTCAACTGATGGAAAGTCACTGTGTTGCCAAAGATAAGGGTGTGATGTCACTTAAGCAAATAAAGCATTGCTCATGGTTCTTATTGTACAACTCCTTTTTCACACTGCTGATACTTTATACCTCTATGGACCTGTTTCTCACATAGACTGCTCTGTTTCATGCTTGGCACAGGTTGCTGAGTCCCCAGATGGCCAGGAGGTCTCCACTGAAGTCTCCCCAGTGCCCCCCTTTGCCTACGGCGTGCAGGGCCTGAAGCACTCCACCAACTACAGCGTTCGTGTGCAGTGCAGCAATGAGATGGGCAGCTCCCCTTTCACAGAGAGGGTTTACTTTCAGACTCTGGAGCTTGGTAAGCAAAGAGCAGTGAGTTTTCAAGGTGGTTCTGAAGCTGAAAAAGAGACAGGAATAAACTGTTTTGCTCTCCTTTCTTGTTCCTAAGCACAAGAGAGGTTATGCTGTCAGATAGTTTGTCTGCTCTGAGGATCTCCTAACATAAAATGTTAATACATAAATCCAGTGTGGGTAACAGCTATGATGCGTGAGAAACAAACTGATCCTGTCACAGCTCTCCTGCATGCTCCCTGAGGTCCTTGGGTTTCAGAGAAAAGCAAGGGACATTGACTGATCATATCTTCTCCACTTGAAACCAACATAGTGGTTGGTGGCTTGCAGGATTGGTTTCTCCCCTCACACTCTCTCTTCTGCCTGATCTCGGGAAAGGAGATCGGTCTGTCTTTTCAGTGACTCCCAGTGTAAATAGAACCTGATTTTCCTGCACAGTGATTGTGTTCTGTCCTCTGCCTTCAGCTCCAAGCAGCACCCCACAAAATATCCATGTGATCCAAAGAGATCCTGGTTTGGTTTTGGAGTGGGAAGGTGTGGCTCCAGATGTGCTGAAAGAAAATGTCCTGGGATACAGGCTGGAGTGGATTCAGGATAACATGACTCAGGTAACAGATCCAGGGGAGCTGAGTCGTGCACAGTGTTGGAGATCGGTCAGATTACATTTCTGAGCATGAGGGTCCCTCATCTCTTATCCAGACCAGGGGATAGATTGCTGACATTGCTCTTGTGGAAATAGATCTGTTCTGATTTGCAGCAATTGATGATGCTGCCTCAATATTTTGACCCAGTTGATGCAAAATTCCTTTGTGCGAATGCTCATATGTAGATAGACCAGTTCCCTGATGTTCCTTGTGCAACAAGGACAACAGAGAGGGATTTGGTTGATCCCTGCCCCTATCCGATTCTGTCCCAAAAGCAGCTCAGCACAGGATCTCTCTCCTGTGGTGGGACTTAGTTTTCAAATCCTAGCAGTGGAGTGTACTTAACAAGTGGATGAGTTACGTAGTAAATGACAAAAAGGAGGTTGCAAATTAATTTACAGTATGTGGGGAGTTGAAAGGACCCTGTCAGGTAGAAGGCCTTTCATTTGTTTCTCAGTGTTGACCTTTCCCAGGTATCTGCCTTTGAAGTTCACACCATTTCTTATGGTTTCTCTCTCCTTAATATACATTTCAGCAGTACCTATTAATGATGAACAAGCTTGTAATAACAGACAGCAAGAGAGACTTATTTCCTTTCTTTCGTGACCCATTTTGTACTAGGCCAGCATCAATGACTTTCTGAATGATAATATTGCAAATTCCCATTGAGTTTACATCATGTCAGCAGTGGAAACTTCATGTGGCTTTACTGAAAATGATGTGTAAGAAGGTCCCCAGAATTGCTGCAAATATGTTGGTTTCATCTTCCTAAGTGGAAATTGGCCAAAAGCAATTTGGGATTTGGTCAATAAGTTAAAGCAGACAAGATTCCTCCTTTGGATTAAAATTGTCAGATACCTCGCAGCATGTTAGTGCATCTTTTTGTCTAAAACAGATGAAGCAATTGTGTCTTTCAATGAGAAAAATATATATATATATGGGAACTTTTGTAGAAGGATCTTAAAGAAGGAAGTCATTAAACTTTCTATCTTCCCTACATCCTGGAAAGCTGTTAGTGATTTTTGAGAAGAGAAACTCAAGGTGACACCTCAAGTTAGTGGTGAATCTGAGACTAGAGCAGGAGTCACAGCTTCTGGCCCATGTAGCACCAAGGGAGTACACAGTAATGGTTTGATTTAGACATTTTAGCTCCCTTTTCAGCCATCTCACAGCTTGTTGCCATTTGCTCTCAGGGGGAGATGATTGTGCAGGATACAAAAGCAAATCTCACAACGTGGAACCCTCTCAAAGACCTGATCATCAGGGTGTGTGTGCTGAACTCAGCTGGGTGCGGACCATGGAGTGACCTCTTCCTGCTGGAAGCCCAGGAGGTCATGGGTGAGTGTCCACTGCCACTCCTTCACATGGGGGAGAGAAGTCAGCGTTAGAAAAGCTGTGTTTAGAGCTTTGAAATCTTTCATTTAGGCTTGCATTTACCAGAGTAAATGTGAGAGAACTTCTCTAATGTAGGTTCTTGTAGATTTATTTTAGGGCCATTCCTGACTTGTGAAAATGGAGCCTGATTTGAAGCATATCTGCATAGTTTTTTGTGATGGTTTTACTGAACGTGTTTATATGAAGGGAGCGTAGCACTCTCCATGGAGAGGCTGAGCTACTGGTAGGAGGGAAGGTCATGGTACAGCAGCTGTGCTTTACAGATTGGACTCTGTGGAACTGTGCGCTGGGGGCAAAGAGCATGCGTGCACAGAGCATGTCCCTAGAGGAAAACGTCAGGTTGGCTCATCCGTGCTGGTTTGCTTGCCACTTGCATTTCACAGTAAATAGGAAGTAGAAGCTGGGGTATGGATAAGTTCTGGGTGGTGTATGAGGAGATGGATTTTGTCCTGCAACAGGAGCTAGAAACAGAACAAGACTGAAATCTGTCATCTCTGGTGTTGCCCCACTTGTCACTCCTTTCTTCCCAAGCCACATACCTCTTTTGGTCAGTCACATTAACATGGATTCTTCTGGGCTTAGAAATGATGGGAGCCTAGAGGGGGCCTCTCAGAGCTGGAGAAACAGGACAGAGCAGCAAGGGGAGGGCTGTATGCAGCAGTGTACTTATGCTGGCTTTAACATGCAGGTGTCTCAGAAAGGCCTTTGGCAACCCAGTTCCTGTGATGAGGGCTGTACTGATGGTTTGTGTGAGCACACTCACTGTAGAATCAAAGTCCCCAAATATTTAAAGAAGAACGCATAGACTTGGGTTGAAAGAGACATTAAAGATCATTCAGTTCCAAACTCCTGCTATAGCAGGACTGCCACGCACTATATCAGGCACCAGATCAGGCCCCATCCAACCTCATCTCGGACACCACCAGGGATGGGGCATCCACAGACTCTCTGGGCAGCCTGTGCCAGTGACTCACTACCTCAGTAAAAATTTTCCTCCTAACATCTAATATAAATCTTCAAGCTTTCAGTTTAAAGCCTTTCCCTCTTGTCCTGTCACTATCAGACCATGTAAAAAGTCAGTCTCCCTCTTGCTTGTAAGCTCCCTTCAAGCACTGGAAGGTCTCAGTGAAGTCTCCCCAGAGTCTTCTCCAAGCTAAACAGGGCCAATGTCTTTAGCCTTTCTCCATAGGGGAGGTTCTCCACCCCTTTGATCATCTCTGTGACCCTCCTCTGAACCCATTCCAATGCCTCTATACCCTTTCTGTACTAGAGGCCCTGGGTCTGGACATAATACTCCAGATGGTGTCTTAGAAGGGCAGAGTAGAGGGAACACTCACCTCCCTCTCCCTGATGGTCTCCCTTCTTTTGATACAGCCCAGGATGACAGTTGGCCTTCTGGGCTACAAGCATGCACTGCTGGCATATGTGACTTGCATCAAGCTTTTTATCCTCCAGAACCCCCAAGTCCTTGTCCATGGAGCTGAAATGGAAGGGTGGAGTATCAGAGCTGTCTCTAGTAGAGGATGATCATCTGCTCCGTCAATGTGTTTCTCCTGTTGGTCTTTTTTGTGGCACCCAAATGTGCCACAAAGCACCTGAAAGGACTAGAAAATCCCTTTGGAAAATGTCCAGCACTGGCAAGAAGCCCCAGGGAATGTATAGGATTTGCATATTACAGGGAGCTAGAATAGGATAATCCTAGAAACACAAAATGTTTGCTTGTTTTTATTTACAAACCACTTCAAAAAGGCATCAGGGAGCAGCACATACTTTGGCCAAGTGCTATCTGAAAGCGTGTATATTTGTTATGAATCCTTTGTCAGTTTTCTCGGCTTCAGTTCACAGTAGTAATGGTCTGGAAATAAAGGTTCACTGTGGAAAAGCTGATTGGCCTTAAACAGCAGAACTGCAGAAATACCGCAGTTTTGTTGCAGGCCTGGTAGAAAATATAAGTTGCTTCCCTTCCTAAAATAGCAGGTTGGCACTGGTTGCTTTCAGTGAGAAATGCCAGGGGTGGTTTCTGACCAGCTCCCAGTGCGGCAGCAGGGATGACTAAGCTTGTATAAACTTTAAGGCATATTTGTCATCACAGCAAGCTAGTAGAGCTCCACCCTGGCTATGCAGAGATCTTGTGCACCATTAACAAAGAGCATTTTAGTATGTTCAGAAGCATTCCCAGTGTAAACCTCTCTTTTTCACTGCAGAGAGAGGAAAGGAATAGCCTAATAGCGTATTTTTTTTCTATCTGTAATCTTCATGATTACAGGCAGGAGAGGTTTCTTGGGTTGTTTTTGCACACCTTTGCAATAGAAGGCTTCCTACAGAAATAAAAAGGCTTCTTTCATCATCAAAAGGCCCGTAAATCCTCATTTACGCTTATCCGGTAACACTGTCTTTCCATCTGCCTTGTGCAGTCTTAAGGCATGTGCTGGTCAGGAGAGAGGAGAGCAAGAGATGGGAAAGAAGCAGAGGTGGGGAGGGAGAGGCAACTCCTTCTTGGGCTCCAGCCATCCTCCTTAGCTCAGTGGGAGGAGAGGGAAACCAAGATCTGGGGCAGAGCAGGAGAAGCAGTGAATTTCAACATTCATTTCTGTTTCTGACATGTTTGCTATAAACTGGGATGGGCTCTTGACTCCTAGCAGTTTAGAAACAAGGAGAATCACTTGGATTTGTTTTGTTTTCATCTGTCCTCGTTTTGGAGAAACCCCTCCCTTGAAGTGACCTAAATCCCTGCTCTCTACCAGGCCAGAGCAGACAGAGTAGATAAATAGACTGAGAGAGGCTTGTCTCACTGTGGGGCCAGGGAAACCTTATTGTTAGCTATCAGAAAGGATCTTTTACATCAGTGTTGTTCCCTGTTTCTCCCCTGATTGTTTGATGGGAACGCCCCAACTGATTGGCTTGAGGATTTTTACACTTCTGTTTCAGATCCCCTTCCCTCCTCATTAGCAGCCTTGAAGGCCAGGTCAAAAGGTTGAGCAAAAAAGGGCGTAGTAAAACCAGGAGCCTATAAAACTCTCTGTGTGGAAAGAGAATCAGAATCACTGAAGATAAGATGCTGATGGATAGGTGCTAGCTCTGATCATTTTTTGTAAGTGGAGAATTCTCCAGAGCTCTGTTTCCTTAAGCCCTGCCTGTTTAATAGACTAACAATGCTTCCTTGAAAACGTGGATGGTAAGGCTTGACAGTGCAATCAGTAAACAAGCTGCAGAAGCCCTTTGCCTGCCAAGACTCCGCCTGTTGGAATATCTTACTCCTTTCTGCTCATCTGTGCAGAGGTTAATCCAAATCTCAGCCCATTATCCTAACACCTCTTTTAAGGACAGGTTTACTTATACTCTTATGATATGCACCACAATAGGATTATTTATACCATCAGAAATGACTCATCCTTAGCTTCTGGTAAAGCATAGTTGACAACTGAAGGTGAGCAAGGGAGCATGAAGATGAAAAATGCTTAGAGATCTCTTACCTGCAACTTGTTTGTTCTTTAAACAAATCGGAGATACAAGGGTTACATTAGATTTTAATAAACCTATTCAAATTAGCATTTAGTCATCAGCAATTTTATTTGGAGAAGGAATCTCTCAGGGAATTGGATTAATTTATCTGTTGTTTGCCTAGCATAGATCATATTCTTCTCTTCATAGCCATATTGCTGCAGTATCTTCCTTCCCTTGTTGCTTACTCAGATTGGCAACGTGTCCATTTCCTTGTGAAGAGGAGAGGTTTGTAGTCAAAAATATATCTAATCTGAAGGCAAATATTAGACAAGACTTGTAACCTGAATGCTGCTTGACTTCTTTCTTGACTTGTGGGGCGCTTTGAAAAACTTGCTTCTCTTTGGCAGAGGGTTATTACAAAATAAAAAAGAAGCAAACAACACTGAGAGGTTAAGAGCCAATAGCCAGGCTCTCTTTGTGGGAGGGGGAGTGTAAACAGTCTCTATCAGATTGCTAGGAAGAGCTTTTGTCTCTCAAAATGTTATCTGGTTGGCATTTGGGCAGTACTCTGTAGCCTGGTCAAGGCTCTGCTGGCTGCCTCCAATTGTATGCAAAATCCCCTTTTTAAATAGTCTTTTTGTCTTGAAACTGCAGATCATGAAGTCACGTAAAGTAGTTTAATCTGGAGCAGTGCCTTTTACTTTCTGGGTGGTCAAAATTAAGAATAGGCTCTGATAGCTGCATGTATCTGCTCTGTCATCGCTGCGTTCAGCAGCTAGATGGACTGGGTAGCTGTTTATGCCAAGTTCAGTGCACGATGATTTGATGAAAATCAGAAAGATGGCTTTTCCATTTAAAAGCAAAATATTTATGTATCCTGATGTGGGCTGTTTACCATTTGCATTCTTGTATTTGCTGACTAGTGCTTTCTGCATCATCTAGGTGGTCAGAGACAGCCTCCTTATGGGACGTCCTGGGTTCCTGTGGCACTGGGCATTCTCACAGCTCTGGTCACAGCTGTTGCCCTGGCTCTTATTCTCCTTCGAAAAAGAAGAAAGGAGACTCGATTTGGGTAAGGGAGTTTCTCCTAGTGCTGCTTAAGAGACATCTTTGTTTCTCCCCCAGTGTGGTTTTCTGACTGATTATTTTACAAAAAATATGTTGCGGCTTAAGTATAGTCACGCAAACTGTCTGTCACACCCTTCAGAATTGAATGGCCTTTGCCATCAAGGCTCTGCATGTCTTTTCTGCTTTCTAGCCATGCCTTTGGCAGTGTGGTTGGCAGAGGGGATCCAGCTGTCCATTTCAGAGCTGCCAGGTCTTTCAACAGGGAGGGCCCAGAGCTCATTGAAGCAACATGTAAGTCCAGTTACCTCAGTGATTCTACTTGGGAAACTGTGTTCATGCATGCACTGTCCTCTCTGTTTTCCCTGAAACTGGTGGTTTTGGATCAAGACTATGGGATAATTTCCAACGAGATTTAGGCAATCTGTGGGTGATGACAAAAGCGAAAGGCAGGACGCCTGGACGCCTACCTGTGCATTGTGGTGTAGGGAACCTGCTTTGGCAGGGGGGTTGGACTTGATGATCTCTAGAGGTCCCTTCCAATCCCTACAATTCTGTGAGTTGCTGTTACCATCTTAGTACATAACAACATTTCCTTGCCAATTACAGTTACAGTCATTTTATATTTTAGTGCGAAGTATAAATTCGCCACTTCCCTGTCCCTGTTTCACACTGTTCTGACTGGACTAGAATGTAATAGTCAGATGAGTGAGGCTTAACAATGCTAGCAGCGTGCTCTAAGCACAGTTTGCTACAGGCTTGAACATTCAGACAGGTACTGTGAGAACTGTAGCATACTTAAAATAGTGTGAAGGCCAGCTGGTCAGACTACTGAAAGCTGGTGCAGCTCCATCAACTCAAATGAGTCCATATGAGCCAGAATCCATCAGGTGTCCCTTCTCTTTGCATTCTGTCTTCTCAGTTATTCACAATAGTTCTGTGTTCCAGTTGCTCTTGGTGTGATTAAGGGCAGTGCTATCACAGCCTCTCCCTTTCAGTGCTTTTGGTAATGAAAAAGATGTTTTCTTGTGGCTCAAAGTTACTGGTCTTGTCTGTGGTGAGACTGGAAGATGTGGGAAGGAACTCTTCCTTTTTCATCCTGCTTTATGGAAATCAGACAGGAGCTGGAATCAGGTCAGGTGACTCTTGATGTTGTGACAGAACATTGAAGTATCCCTGATTTTTACTCTTTGTTTTTTTGGTTTTTTTCCCTCCAGTGGAAAGCGTAGGGATCAGTGATGAGCTGAAGACAAAACTCAAAGATGTCCTTATCCAGGAGCAGCAGTTCACCTTGGGACGAATGTTAGGCAAGGGTAAGAACCAAAAGCTGAACAAGACTGTGCAGACTATGCATTAAAGTCTGCTGGAGTTACCGTTACTGCTGAGTAGGGAGAAGCAATTATAAGTAGCTTGTTTTCTGTCCTTCTGTTTGTAGATTGCATTTAAATGGCGCTTTCCTCTAGGGTAAGACATTTCAAAGGTTTAGCATAACTAAGGGGATATTGGCTAAGCCAGTGTGGCTCTACAGAGTCCTGAACTGCAGTGTATGTTCAGCTTTCCTGAGCTGTTGATTCTCTGGGGTGTGATTGTTTTTCAGAGGTTTAAACAAAGGAGTATTCACTTAAAACTTCTCCTGCTCTGTTCTATTTAAAAAGCGGTGCTATAGAATTCCTGCAGTTTACACATTCAAATATGCTGCAACAATACAGAGGCAGATGATCTACTACAGACACTCCAATGCCTCAAAACACACACTGATTCGATTTCAGATATTTGCAACATGTCAAGTGGTTTGGCTCCAATGTTAGTTTGAGCTCTTAAACAGGCATATCTGGAACAAGTACTGAATTTTGCTGGCATTTGTCCATATTCAGGACCTTTTGGAGTTCTTGCTTCTTACCTACCTTTTCTCTCAGCTTTTCTGGTCATGAGGAACGGGCAAAATAAAGTTGGGATGCTTTTCACCTAACTTTAGCTAAAAAAAATGGCCCAGAAACTCTGCAAAAGAGCCTTTTGAGTTTAGATTTCCCAAACTGCAGACTAGTGTCCTAACTGTCAAATCTGACTTTCCTTCTTCTCAAGTGAAAGTGCGTAACAATAACACAAGTAACTAAGAGAGGATCATGAGTCAGGAGTCACATACAAAAGAGAGCTGAAGTGTTTGGCTTCCTTTTTCTTAACGAGACTAGTGTTATTGCATTCTCTTGACCCTGTCCCACTGGGAGCTGTATTCTGTTCCAACCCTTCCAGAACAGATGTGTTCCTGAAGGCTCTTTAAGTCAGGAAGATGACCTTAGTGCCGAAGGCCAGAGGGCTGAACAATACTAAGTAATTCAACAGTGTCAGCTTTTGGCCGGTTTCTGGGATCCTTCAAACATTTCTGGGCTGACCCCTCAACAAGTAACAAAGTAGAAATTGGCTGCCGTTGGGTCCTTGGTGGAAGGATGCTGGCTGGCAGGATCTGTTCTACTTTGTCAGCCCCACTCACCCAACCTCTTTTCAGCATGTGGGTTAAGAGAGGGCATGGCTGTGTTATCTGGGGTTCTGCTGACTCTGCAGCTGAGAAAAGCTCCACAATGCAGAAGCAATACAAAATTGCTCAGATCCTTCTTTTTCTCTTCTTCTTTGGTCTGATATCCGCTGCATACTATTATTGTGAAATAAGCTCATGCCACACAGCAGTGAAGGACACTGAAAAGCCAGTGGAAAGATAATGTTCTGGGGTATGCGTCTTGAGTATCATGTTTTACTTCCTCTTCTCCAGTACCAGAGACTTTCATAGAAACGGATTTTGGATGGGGTAATCAGTTACAAAATTTGGGAGAGCAATTCTAGACCCAGAACTAATGCTAAGAGTCTCTTATGCTGTGGGTGTAAAGCCACTTCAGGATAAAATAATTTGAAGAAGATTTGACTGTTTGCATTTCCTCTCATCTCCCTTAGAGAAAACACAAGGGTAAACTCTTCCTTATATGAACTGACGTGTCACACACACAGAAGAAAGTGTTGTATATTTTGTCTAGCCAGCAATGATTCATGCAAGTCGTTCCCTGAATTTTGAGAGATAAGACCTGATTGCGTCTCAAGTGATTGAGTGCTGGCACCACTACTGGGCTGTCATCTCTGACAGCTGTCACCTCCAAGAATGGTCTGCACCGGGAACTTCCTCATCCAGTCCATCCACTTACTGCTCACAGCCCCTTCTCTGATCAGAATTGCACTTGGCTGCATTCCTCGTGATGTGATTTCTCCAGAAATGTCTGCCTAAGGTCCCAGCCCATACTGTGGTTGCATTGTCCACTTGGTAGAGGATTGCTTACTTTCCCTCTTGTTTTCCTTTCTGGACTGCTGGCACAGTGGCCTCTGTCTGCTGATTGTGCTACCAGGGCTACTAGGCCCAAGTATGCTGAAAGCTGCTGACTCGAGTTGCAGAATGAAAAATGAAGCTGGTAGCTGTGTTTCTTATGCTTACTCAGCTTCCCTGTCAGCGACCCCCAGTGTGACCCTGCTGTAAATCATACTTTCCTCACTAAAAGCTGTTCCTTCACTGCCTGCTCTGGTTATTTCACAGGAGAGTTCGGATCAGTTCGAGAGGCACTACTGAAGCTAGATGATGGCTCTTTCCAGAAAGTGGCAGTGAAGATGCTGAAAGGTAAGTGGGAGCGGGGCTACCTGGAGTACTTAAGAGAGAAGAGAGCTTGGAAAGATTAAATGCTGTCTGTCCTATTCTCCATCAGACATCTACTGACATTCTTCCTTTTTCCTTTCTGAGCTTCCCACTCAGCCCTTCTACCAACATTCTCTCCCTCTCCTTTATTAAGTCCTTTTGCAGTGGAAGCTCTTGAAGGAAGGACCTACACTACCTCAACTGGTTGTACAGCATGCAGCACGTGGTGATTGCAACCAAAAGCATGTCATAGCTGCAGTTAGCTGAAGGTTTTGTGTGCAGAGGATCTCATTCAATTTCTTGATTCAACAACAGCACAATATCACCTGGCACAGGCAGCTCAGGCAGGTCTGTTTTGTGCTAATGATGTAGTCAGCAGTAGGTGGCAAAGTAGTCTAACTTCCTTCCAATCAGTCGCTGGAAGAGTGTACAGAGCAAGGGCAGCTAATGTTCATCGGGTGGAGATGTGTGACACAAAAAGCAATTCATAGGTGTAAGTGAAAGCAAGTATGTGCATATACATATACATGTGTTAACCTATGTTATTTTAGCCCTGTTGCCTGTAAGGCAGAAATTAACTGTGACTGATTGAAATCAGAATCATACTTGTATACCTTTGAAGTTAAAACTGGCTGCCACAGAGTGCCAGTTTGTGCTGAGTATGCTGATACCACAGCAGTGTGAATTAAAACATTTTCTCCAGTCTCTGCAATCATTCTAATCAGTTTGCAAGAAGTTTACTGGATAGTCAAACTGTCTGCCTTCAAGCATCTGACTTGGGAACTCTGTTACCCTCTAGAGGGACCTTTATTTCTCCTCTGGCTGTAGAAATGAAATAGTGTACTTCTGTCTTCTGCATCATATTAAATGACTTCCCTAAAGCAAAGAACGCAAATATTCCCCTGCAAGTCTGAGTCTGATCTCATAGCAGAACTGGAGGGCTCCGACTACATTCAGCAGCACCAGTGGGGGAAGTAGTCTGCTGGGCTAATTCTCGATTATATCGTTATACTTCTGTAAGTCTGGAGTAATAGCGACAAGTTGTTTTCTCCACATTTATATTGACACACGTCACTAATAAATTTGGTCCAATCTCTCCAGTACTGAGGTCATTTAAGAAGTCTGAGCTCTAGCAAGACTCAGTTGTGCTAAGAGGTGGAGAAGTATGGATCTCTCATGCTGTCCTCATCAGAGATGAACTGAGCTCTGCAACCCCTGCTGGGGTCTCCAGCCATCTCCTCAGTCATAACATTTTCTTTAATTCTGTATGCCATCTCCTCTCCCTGAAACTGTAGTCTAGGCCCTTTCAGCTAATTTATTCTTACATCTCTAGTGCACACATGATTTCTATGGCTTCCAAGGAAAGTTGTTGCTGAGAAAAGAGCTGCTAATTGGCAGGTCTTTCCTATGCCAAGAAGCAATTTGCCAGATGTCTGTGATGCATGCTTACTGCCTACCGTCCCAGAAGAAAGTGTCAGGCTCTGCCTCATCTAGATGTAGGTTTGGGAGGATGTGCAAAACCTCCACAAAGAACAAGCTTCTGAAGGTCATTATCTGTAATGTCTTTTGGAGCCATTCACCGGAGGACCAAAGAGGAAAATTTACAGTGACCTTTTCTTCCAGCGGACATCTTCACCTCCACTGACATCGAGGAGTTCCTGCGGGAGGCTGCATGTATGAAGGAGTTTGACCACCCACACGTCACTAAGCTGATTGGTAAGCCTGCAGTGCCGCTCACTCCTGCACCATCCCCCCCAGCCTCATGTGCCCACCAGCACATGATTCCCCCTGGGCCTGCTCTGTTTGCTAAATCCCCCTTGCTGTGTGTGCATTCACTAGGAGTCAGTCTGCGGAGCCGTCCCAAGGGCCGTCTCCCAATTCCCATGGTGATCCTGCCCTTCATGAAGCATGGAGACCTTCATGCTTTTCTGCTGATGTCAAGGATCGGGGAAAACCCTTTTGTAAGTCTTTGTTATTGTAAAGTTCCTTTAGGGAGGGCATGGATTTTCAGAGAATGTGCTCAGATCATTTTGGGTTCAGTCTCACAGAGGAACTGGCAGATGATCAGATTTTGACACCAGAGGAAGCTCTGATTGGGATCAGATGTTGAAGTATTTAATCCCGTGCACACCGAGAACCAACTCCTGCTTTCCCTGTAACCTCCTGTCCCTGTTCTGTATACTAGTAGAAAATGTTGCAAGATTGATGTAAGAAGTTGAAAGTTGAAATAACTCAGTTATTTCTTTCAGAACTTGCCTGTTCAGACACTCCTTAAGTTCATGATCGACATTGCCAGTGGGATGGAGTACTTGAGCTCAAAAAATTTCATACACAGAGACCTTGCAGCTCGGAACTGCATGTAAGTGAACCACAGACCATCAACTTCTAGAGAAAAGAAAGGCCAGAATGGATGAGAGAGGGATGAGAAGCCCTTTGCACAACAGAAGTGGGGAGGGATCTTCTTGGGGGATGCTGGCCCTTGCATCTAGGTGACGGCAGGCATAGGAGAGTCTTGTCCGCGAGTGTACATGTATGTGGTGGTGGTGGTACTGTGGGGGGCAACTGTTAGCCTTCAGTTGAGCTTCAAACCGACCATATTTAGAAGAAACTACTCCATCATTGGTTTGGACATATATATATTATCAGAGGGTTGATTGCAACGCTGTGTGTCAGCGTGGGCTATTTGTTCCACTTTATAACATAACCAGCAGAAGAGAAAGGGTTCATCTGGGTCAGAAAGAAAGAAGCTTTAAATATAGTCTGAAATCTCTATTCCTTGTATCTCTTTTGAAGACTTGATTATTGAAGTATAAGAAATGGAGAATTTCCTGGGAAGCAGGTGAAGAATGGCTAATGTGGAGAATGCCTTTAAAAATAATTACATGGTGAACACTTATGTCCCTAGACTGCCTTGCCTGCTTCAAAGTGAAGAAAAAGTCCCTTTTTGTTCTTTCCTCTCTGCTTCTTCCCTGGGAATGGAAAGGAACAACCCATTCTGGCAGGCAGAACTCTGAACAAAATGACAACAACCAGTGAAATCTGCAGTAAGACACAGATTTCCAAAGGCATCTAAATGTCCAGCTGTACAGACAGGAGGCTGATAGTCATAAAGAACAATGATGAATTAGCCTGCATTGACACTGCTGAGAAACTCCTACTGTTTTCCAATTTTATAATATTTATTTAAAAAAAAATAGTCTTCCTTTATAGGAAGCTGAGTGCTTGTGTAGTCACATCTTCCTTTATGCAGCCTGGAGGCATGATGTCTTTATATGCTTTGCTCGTACTACCTACTGAAGTGTGTAAGTTTAGGTAAGCGTGTGACAGCAGTTCAGACCGTTAACTTGGCCTGAAGAGAATGGCTTGCAGACATAGGTTAGGCAGCTGTAATATGCATCAAGGCAAGTACCTTGTGTTTTTTGATTGCTTATACAGGGCATGGGCCTTAGTGATAGCAGTGAGCAATGCAGGTAAACACTGTTGATCTTTGAACCTCTATAAAATAGCTGAGTTCACTTTGGATGACAGTGCAGGCCATCTGAACATGGCCATTCGTTTATTTTCTTATCCCTAATTATCTCTCTGTTAGTCCCAAGGAACTGATTTGAGACCACTGAATTATTTCACATCGGTTGTCAAGTAGATTAAGTCATTATCCTTCTGGGTAATACATGATGACTTCCCTGCTCAAGTAGTCCTGGGCATACCACTTTTATTGCCTGAAGTGGCCAATGAATGCTTTTCTTAGTGATTAAAACTTTCCCATAGGCTGGATGAGAACATGAATGTGAGTGTTGCAGACTTTGGGCTTTCTAAGAAGATCTACAGTGGAGACTACTACCGTCAGGGCTGTGCTTCCAAGCTGCCAGTGAAGTGGCTTGCTCTGGAAAGTCTGGCAGATAATCTGTACACAACACACAGTGATGTGGTGAGTTTTGCTCTGATGCATTTGGGGACCGCTTGTATTTCTGTAGCAGTGGAGGAGTCCTTC
This sequence comes from Excalfactoria chinensis, assembly GCF_039878825.1. Classification (NCBI taxonomy): domain Eukaryota; kingdom Metazoa; phylum Chordata; class Aves; order Galliformes; family Phasianidae; genus Excalfactoria; species Excalfactoria chinensis. The sequence continues at coordinate 33,148,316 of NC_092829.1, read as the reverse complement.
TGTAATTGTGGAGGATGGGGAAAGGCCCTGGTGGTGGGAAAGGGAGATTGCCTGGTAGTTTGTATCTGGGGGCTGTCACACACCTGCCTTGAGTGCTCTCAGAACCCAAGATGTAAAATATGAGTGATTTACGGCAGAAGTGATGAACCCTTTTCTCATTTTGCTCTTGTCCTTCGATGCTTCATTTTTCACTTCCTACCCCTATCCTCTCCTTTTCTTGTCTCCCTATCCTTCTCATTTTCTACTCTTTGGACAGACTTTTACTCTTTTTCTTTGTTCTTCTGCATTACAATCTGAAGGTGATCTAAATCTCAGTTGCACACACTCGTGTACGTATGCAGCAATGGCACTCCATCACACAGCAGGCATTGGTGGAGCTATGGAATGAATGTATCGGTGCTTAAACAATCCTCCCCATAACTTCTCCCATTCATCTGAGATTTTTGCTTTCCTTTTCTTTGGCATGGGGTAGTTTCTGGTGGGAGTCTTTTTTCCCCTGTTTTTATTTATTATATGTTTGGTTGTTATTTTTTTCTGCTCTGATACCTTCTCCACTCTTCTTTGCTGCGTAGGAGGTGCCTGGGAGAAGTTTGTAGGTGGGAGACAGCAATAGCTCCAGGAGCCTTCTGCTCCACTGCAGGGTGGTACTGCTCAAGAGATGACATGTTGGCATCGTCTGCATCTGATTTTATTTCTTTTTCTAGTTAGAGTTGGGCCAGCATCACTGCTGCTCACGTGATGTGACCCCAACAGGCAGGGAACTCTGTTCATTGGTTCTCTGTGCTCTTCCCTTTCAGTGGGCGTTCGGGGTGACCATGTGGGAGATTGTGACTCGAGGGCAAACCCCTTATGCTGGCATTGAGAATGCAGAAATCTACAACTACCTCATCAGTGGGAACAGGCTGAAGCAGCCGCCGGAGTGCCTGGAAGATGTGTGAGTACTTCCTCTCCCTGCAGACACATGGTTCCTTGGGAAGTTTGGCTTACAGGAAGGAAACGGGGGCAGCTGGCTGACCCTGCAACCTGAATCCATCCACTTTCCATCACACAAAAGCATTTACTATAAAGTCTCTGGGTTAGCTCTCAAATTCTCTCTGCTGGCAGAACTCCCTGGAACCTGTGGTAGCTCCGCAAGCAGCTAGCTTGGCTCAAGAGTTTGAACAGTGTAAATGCTAGAAGCTCCTGGCTGTGTGGAAACTATAACTGTGTTTCCAGAAGCTCACTGCTCCTTGTCTTTTCAGACCAGCATCTAAGAAAAGAGATGAGTTTCGTGGTACAGCCTGATGCAAGATTGTAAGGAAACTAGATTGCAGAAGCTGTGTGAGCCTTTCAAACCTGGGTCCAGTTATCAAAATTGCATAGAAATAGTAGGATGACAGAGACATAGGAGACAGGAACACATATAACATTCTGTAGAGCAGAATCCCACCTTAAATTGCAGGTGGAAACAAAACCAGAATAGTCTTGTGGATATTGGTTTCAGGCATTTCCAGACTTAAAGGAAGCACTCAGGTAGTTTGCTGGTGTGTTGCAGCCCGTGCTCCTGCCTTATTCCTGTGGCTTATCTACAAACACTGGCTTTGGTGGTCTTTTAAAGCTGTACGTCTTGTGTGAAAGGGACAACAAGAAGTCCCCTTTCTACCCCCTTCCTTCCTGCTATGATGATGGAATATATTTCATGTGCCTTCCTTTTCCCCAGCTTTTTTTTTGCTTTTTTTTGTGTGTGTGTGTAAGAGAATAATCTGTGTCTTGTTACTGAAGCTGTGTCTGCTCAGCAATTCATTCTTACCGTTCCCAAGCTTAAATGAAAACACAGTTATGCTACTTCTTAAATTCATTGTATCTCTGCCTCTTGACACCTGTGAGTAGCTTTGGTTCCCAGCTGTGGAACTTTTAAGATGCTATAAAGGCCAAAAATACAGAAGAGATGCAATGAGCTGCGAGACACTGAAGAAAAATGCATAAAGAAGCTACCAAAAAGTATACAACCTCATTTGGAGAAGCCATTGAGCCTCTCCTGATGGAGACCCATGGGGATGTGCTCCAAACACTTCCCTACATGCTCACCTCTCGGCTTGTGCGCTATCCCTGGGCTCGTGCTGATGGCTGCTGGCAGCAGTGAGGTCCTGGTGGGCTGTTGGGCTGATCCAGTACAGCTGGTAGCTCTTTCCCTTAGTTCCACATGAATTTCTGTTGTTCACAGGGCAGGTAAAAGAATGTATTTAATTTGTTGCTGCAGAGTAGGGAGTTTCTATTTTATATGGAGCATTTATAGTTATTTCAACCACTTGCAAGGGGCGCGATTCAGGATTGAGATAACAGAGGCACTGAAGCTTTCTATAAAAACTAGTGTGAAATCCAAGAGGCTTATAAAGCTGATAGTAAAGGCCATCATGAAATGCTTCATTTCCCAGCGAGGATCGTCTTCAGATTTTTTCCACTTACAAGTTTAACTGAGGTCATTTGTCTGCGGTGTTTTCTAGTGCCAGCACTGTTTTGTCCCTGCGTCCCACAGAACTGGTGACAATGAAGAAACAGGAGCACAGATGTGGCTTTGGTGGGTGATGTGCAGGAAGGAGAATGATGGCTCTGGCCATTCTCCAGCCATGCTGGAGGCATCACCCCATGTTTCTGTGTGGACGCTGGTGCCAATGACAGCTCCTTCCATCGGCCCTCAGGCAACCAGCACTCTCAGCTGGTGTTTGACCACAGGATAAACACTGCCTGCGTGGCAGGATGGGGCCTGTGGCCAGTGACAGCACTAGGCAGGCCTTGAAGTTCAGGGTTTGGGGTTTTTTTTGGTACTCTCTAATTATTTTGATTAAAGTGCTTTTGAAAACAGGGAGAAACAAGGATTTTAAATCCATAAAACCTGCCCATGTGCCGTCAGCTATGCAGGGCCAAAACCAATGAACTTTAGAAAAGTTTCCATGTCTGTTAATTGCGACTGCAAAAGTAAATGCCTCTCTAAATGTTTGCAGTGCTCCAGGGACATACCCCATCTCATTCGTTGTGCAAATTTTATGCTAATAATCACACACCAAAGCTAGAATTCTTGCCATCCTCTGTTTTCTCTGCTTAGTGAAGCCAATGCTCTGATGGAGGTCAGAACCTACTCACCCATGTCCTACATTAAGGGATTTTGGGGGCCTTAAGGTAGCAGTTCTTTTCCAAGGCACCGTTGAAGTGGTGAAGGACTGCCCAAGCTCCAGTGTTACAGGGCTGAGATGGAGCCTTCTGACAGCCCATGAAGAGCTGGCTCTGCTCGCTTCTGCAAGGGTCCCTTCATTTGAAGCCTGTGCCGCACTCTAGAGTTGCTGCTGGGTTGTGCAGGGCTGGCTGAGTGGTGTCTCAGTGCTCTTCTTCTGTATTGCAGCTACGATCTCATGTGCAGATGTTGGCATCCTGAGCCCAAGCTACGCCCAAGCTTTGGAGTGCTCCGGTCCCAGCTGGAAATGATTCGGGGGAGGATGTCCACACTCTCTTTAAGCCAAGACCCTCTCTATGTCAACATTGGGAAGGACAAAGAGTCATCTGTCAGTGACCCTGCCGTGCACACCTCTTTTGGAAACACGGACGGTGACGAGACCATTGCTGGGGCAGCAGCTGCTGCTGTCACAAGTGACTATCGCTACATCATGAGCCCCTTGTGCCTTGGAGATGATGTTGAGGGTGAAAGGCATCCAGATGGGCAGGAAGGGGAGAACAAAAGCCTTCTGTATGAGCTGGAGGCGGAAGGAGAGAAAAGTTGTTAGTCTGTACATAGCAGTGACACTCTGCTTCCCTGGGATGGGATGTGTGCAGCCGCAGAGCTGAGTCTCCTGAGTCTCTGATGCCGGATCTGGAGTGGCTTTAAACAGCACAGGCCGGAGCTCTTGGGCAGCTTTGGCAGCTTTCATTTCTGTATGGGCTGCAGTTGCGGACAGCTTGGATGGACCACAGCCCTGACATGCCTTTGGATTTGGGGAGGGAGGAGGTAGAGTGACAGGCTGTTCACATCCCGCAGAAATAAGGTCAAAGCCAAGGTGGGCAGTCAGAGCCTCTGCTCTGGTCTTTCTCACTGGCAGCTGGAGCAGAGCTGAATGCACCTTCTGTTCAGTCAGTGCTCGCTCTCGTGTAGATGTTGTCTTTGATCCTGGCTGCGTGACCTCGGGACTGGTACCTCTGAAAACACTAGTGGGTTTTTACACCGTCATCAGGACACCGGGGGAAGTTCCCCTGGTGTTCACTCAGCAGTGCTGCCTAGACATCTTGCCTACCTCAGTGGTTCTCAAACTGCGATCTGCAGATCTGCATTCACCCAACACCGAACATCTGGCACATTTCATGCAGTAACACTCACTGCTCACTCTGCCCAGGGCTCTTTTAAGGTACTCAGACTTGCAGTGAGTGATGAAATGAGAAAAAAAGAAGAGAAAATGGAGCATCCCTCACCACCCCGCATACCTCTTTTCTGTGGGTTTTTTTTCTGTTTGGTGCCAGGTCAGGCCTGACCAGCCTTGCAGCTGGCCTTCAAATGGAAAGGGAGGGAGAGCAGCTGGCATGGGTGAGGACAGAATCTAACTTCAAAGGAACTGAGAGGAAACTCTGTAGAGAGGACTTGCCGGCAGCATGGGAAGCAGTGCTAGTTAATGCAAAGTGCTGCCCTCCAGGAGAGGAAGGAGGCTGCTTGGGTAGAGAATGGCAGACACGCATCACTTTCAGCAGGAGCAGGATTCAGTATTTGCTTGAATAGGATTCCTTTAATCTTTCTCTTTTTAACCATCCTCTGACTTTTTCAAACAATCCAGTGCTGTAGCTGCTGTGGTGAAGGTCTGAAGTCAGTTTGGAAAAGGTCTGTGTGAGATGGGGGAAGGAGCCAACAGGGAAATCTCTTTCTAAAGAGAGAGTCCTTATCACAGAGAAGCTTGAGAACCACTGGCTGTCTTATTTAGGAGGTCTTCTGGCACACTGTAAAAGCCACATCAGATCATAGACCCGTATCACTGCAGCCTTCCACACGGGGCAAAACAGATGGTTTTGCTCTTTGGGTTTTGTTTTCCAATCAGCATGTCTGACTCACTGTAACTGCAAGCGCTTTTGTGGTTTTTAATAATTTAATATTTTAATGTAAAATCAGCATTTGTTTTGTGCAGTGTTTCCCAGCAAGGAAGTGCAGCTGCATCTTACTCTAGTTATCCTAAATATTTGCTAGATCTTCTTTTGTTTTACTTTCAGTGTGCTGAAAACTCAGCAGTATCACAGGACGTAGGATTCCACACTGCTTTTCCTCAGACACAAATACCACCAATGTCGTCGCTGGCCAGGTTGGCGAGGTTGGGACCAATGAGCCAAGTTAGACTGCAGGCTTGGTATCAGGACGCCCTATCATTCGATGCCCCATTCTTGGCTGTTGCCAGGTGCGGAGCTAACTACAAAACCTGGGTCCAGTTTCATCCCTTGCTGAGAGCGCCTTCCTAGGGAAGGGAAGGTTCAGCCTGCGGCTCGGGCACGGGTCCTTTCTCTAAGGTTTCCTACTACCCAACGCTGCCCTACAGCTGGAAGCCCAGTACGGTTTCTTGGTCACAAACTGCATAACCTTACACCCCAGGCAGTGCGGGCTTATTTCATCATTTAGCTGGATCGCTGTCAATGCAGGTGAGAAAATAACAGCTAACAAAGGTTAGCAGAAGCCTGTGCAGTGCACACATTGGCAGTGAGGGCAGAAGGCTATGCTCCCTGCAAGTGCCTGGGAAGCGCAGATGTACATAGAGACTCTAACTTTGGGAAGCATGTCATAGTTTTTATGCATTTTTTTAAATAATAAAACATGTACTGTGTCTGAGTCCCAGCCTGTTATCTTCAGCCGTTTGTGAGGATGTTCTCAACAGGTCTTCCTTGCTGGGTGGGTGCATCGGTAATGTGGGCTCGTCTCCCAGAGAGCCTCAGCCCCAGCCAAAAGCCTTCAGCAACCTCCTTGGAGGCGGGGAGCGTGCTGCAGTGCCACGTCCCACCTAGGTGCCTGCAGCCTCTGCACCCCTTCCTTCCTACTTCCCCCCACTGACAGCACTCCCTGGGGAGAACAGCCTTGGAGGCGGCGGTTGGAACTCTGCTGCTGAGTCAAATGTTCTCAGTGCAACGTAGAAGAGTCCTTGGGTTCCCGGCTCACCAAGAAGAGACGCACATCACATGTTTATTATTCATCAGCCAGCAGCACAGTGCACGGCCTCTGCCTGTACACTCACACCAGGAAGATGAGAGATGGTGAGCAGTGGGAGGGAGCGCTCACCCCCATCTGCTATGCAGGGAGAACGACTTCCGAAGCGCAGAGTGGCTGGCTTGGTTAGTATTGTGCGGTTCCGGTGCTCGGTGCCATCCCTTGGATCTGGTTCAGAGGATGATTGAATCCCTTTTGCGCACGAGCCCGCTCAGATCAGGTACGCAAGCAGCAGCAGAGAGAGAGTCTCTGGGAAGAGGAGGGGAGGAAATAGTAGGGTGGCACTGGAGGATGCAGTGCTGCTCTGTGCCAGCAGTTCTGATGCAGGCACTGTTGTGCCATACTGGTTTCTCAATCCTTCATGATCACCTTCTTTTTGGCTGTATTAATGCACAAAGAGAGATTCATGACTGCTCTCATGCCCGCACCTCCTTCTTGGCCTGTGTGGGGAAGAGGGCCTTGCAGGCTTTACTCAGTTAAAACTCTCACTGGAGTCAAATACAGTTAATGATGAGTAAAAGATTGTGCCTTGCAGAACAGAGAAGCTAGACACTTGCACATGTATTTGTTCCCAATTTACATTGCATTCTGCTGGCAGTATTCTTTCTCTAATGCTCAGCTGCCAGCTTTTGCCAATTCCCACTTTTTTCAAGCAGAAATTTCTATAGGGGTTATTTTGGTGCTGAGGAAGCCCAGCTCTGAATTTGGTTTGAATGTCAGGTTCTCCCACGTGCAGCCAGGAGCTGGCCTTGGTCATCCTTACAGGTCCCTCCCAGCCCAGGATACAAAAGCTGTGATCGGGAAGCCTTGTTACCATGGGAAACCAAGTCAAAATCAATCACTTGGTCCAGGAAAACCGACAGACGCGGGCTTTGGTGGCGTGGGCTCTGTCACAGATGAGGAACTCGGCATCAGTGTGAATCAGGCTCCTGCCACTGTCCTGAAGCCTTGTGGCAAAGTCAGGACAATGGAGCCCTGCCTATTGACTGCCCTGAGCGTCCGCTGCCTTCAGGCGTGCCAAACCAATGTGTTTCCATATGTGGGCAGGCGGGGGAAATGTAAAATCTTTTGGCTGTGCTGGGAACAGTGCTGAAACAAGAGGCTGGGTAGTGCCAGCTCCTTGGCCGAGGCTGCCCAGATCCAGTTTCCTCCACTTTCTTTTCAGGGCTAAAATTGAGCTGGAAGATACATCTGAACTGGGGCAGTGGGTTGCACTTGTTGATTAAAGCTTTGATGTGTTCAGTAGGGATTTAATGGGGCTGGATGAGCTTCCAGAAAGTCTTTATAGGAGCTGTGTTTTGGCAGCATGCTGTGTGAGGGGATGGGACTTTGTGGAGAGGAAGGAGGGTTTGCATGCAGACGCGATCTGGTTGTGAATATAAGATACTGCACAACCTGCTGGAGAAAACACGTCAGTGAAGCTGACAAAGAGTGGGAGCAGAGAGAAACCGTGGAGCAGGTGAGAGCAGCGCTCTGCCCACGGCCATTAGCACGGCAAATTGGGGAGCTCGCTGCTCTCCCAGCTAATCCGTATGACAGCAATCCTGGCTGCTACCCTGTCATTAACCGAGCTGTGTGGGAGCGCACTGCTGGCAGCTGGTGTGTGCTGCTGCTGCAGCCACTGCTGCCTGTGCTGGAGAAGGGGGCCCTGCTCACTCGCAGCTGCCTCTGCTTCTTTCCCCTTAAAAAACTGCGCTGAAACAAGCTATAAGACCCACGAAGGCTCACATTGCTAAACAAAGCATGCCAGCATGCCTCCATCAACATCAGGCCTCATTGATACGTTTCCCAGGGTTATCTGTCTGCCTTATTCCTCCTCTTGCACGAAGGTACGTAAGGAGAAGCAGGAGGGTTTTGCAGGCATGTGGGCTGAGCTGTAACAGCCCTTTGGTGCCCGTCACCCTGCACCCAGGTTGCAGAGTGCACAGGTAATGAAAGATGCAGAGCTGGGGGCTACAACAAAAGGGACGGGGCGGGATGTGATGCGGGTGCTGAGCTGCCAATACCAACAGCGTCAAATCCTGGCATTCCGGCTCGGACCAGCATTTACACCGACCGAGCAGCCGGGGCAGCTTAAGACCATCCCTTTGTATTTGCTTGCTCCCCCCCGCTGCATTTTGGGATCCCGGGGCTGCGGATGGTGAGGCGAAAGACGGCATAGGCTGCACGCAAGCGGCTGAAGCACGGGCGTGCGTCTCCACCGGCGCTGCTGCGGGGGTGGAAATCTCTGGCAGAGCTAGCAGCCGGTAACTGCTCACCCCCTGATTGACGCCAGCCCGTCTGCTAATGCTCACGACTGCGCCAGTGCCATCTCATCGAGGCTGCAGCACCGGGCGGTACCTGGGGCAGCGATTCGCCTCACTGCTAGGAAGGGCTGTCTGCGCTTCCCGCTTATAAATGGAATCTCACGGGTCAACCGCCTGCATCGCTCAGGGTTGCCGCCCTGTCAAGGGGCCAACTTTTTCTGCAGGCATAATCAGGCAAAAATTCAAACGAGAAGAGCTGGACCTATTTATAGCAGAAAATCGCCTGGCTTCGTTTTCTCCATTTTCTCTCTTAACGCACGCAGGGAAACGTTCCCAGCCCGATGAGTCCCAAACAACTGCAGGGCTGCAGCACTGGGACTGCAAACAACGTGTGGCCCACGGGAGCTTTACTTGGGGATTTAGCTCTTGCATTTGGCAGTCAGTGTGTCAGCTCTGCTCTGCTGACACAGCCGCTTCCCTGCTGTGACACTGCACGTAGCCTGCAGCCTGTGAGCCCACCTGGCTTTGCCCCTGGAGGAAGACGGTTTCCTGGGGTGGCTGGGATCCTTTTCCCTCCTGGTGCTTGTGCTGGAGTGCTGCTGAGCGCCACTGAGCACCACTGAGCCTCTGTGCCAATCCCTCAGCAGGGGCGATGAGCAGCTCCCTGCGGATGTCCACGGGATGATGCCTGACCGAGGCTGGCAAGAGCTCAAAATCGTGTCTTACAGCTTGCCTGTTTCTAGGCAAATTCTTACTGGCATCAGAAATCTGCGACTGTAGGAAATCTGTGCTTGCCTTCGTTCCAGGAAGGCTCTAAAAGTTCATTAGAAAAAAATAGCGGATTTCTTCCTTAGGTAAATATCTTACAAGTGGTGCAGACAATAGACTGTCACTGAGAAGGAACTCTGAAAATTAAAAGGTGTCCTGAGCTCACCATTAGCAAAATGCGGTTAAAATCCTAAAGACAAGGTTTCATCCTTGTGCACAGCAGGGCAAGGTGCAGCCCAGCTTCCCCCTGGATTTTCTGCTGGTGGAGCTGCTCACACAGCTGGAAGCACAGTGCTGCCTTGCTCTCACCAGATAGTCATGGAATCATAGAATCATAGAACGGCCTGGGTTGAAAAGGACCATAATGATCACCTGGTTTCAGCCCCCTTGCTGTGTGGGCTGCCAACCATTAGACAAAGCACCGCAGTGTGGACGAACCCACAGATAACATCAGTTTTCTTCCCAACCAAACCTCTGTTTGAGGGGAGGATACTGTGAACTTGCGCACAGTTAGATTGGTTTTACAACTCTATGGGAAGCAACCAAAACGAGAATTTGACCCCAAAGATGTTATTTCGCTTTGTGCAAACTTTTGGAGTGCAAAATCTGAAGAGATTTCTGGGTGTGCAGTTGAGGGTTGCCCTGTGAGGCCCGCAGCATGAGAAAGGGAGAGCAGCAGAGATGCCTCTGGCATCCATCCCCCTGGCAGACACTCTGGATGCATCTTGGTGAAATGCATCATATGCAAGCAGAGGCTTTGAACAAGTGCCTCAGGGTTGGGATGGGGGCAGAGCGCCAGCCCAAGCCCTGCCTGCTGCCTGCCCCCACCCTCCCGTGCTGACAGGTGGGGAAGCTGCAGGGCACGGATGTAGTTTGTCTTTTAGCACCATTTAGATCCTTAACATCGATTAGAGCTTCTTCAAGTGAGGATGCAGCTGCATGAGAACTACAGACTGCACGTATCTGAGGAATCATCAGCATTTCCAGTTTGAAAGGAAATAATGCTGTGAAGCAGCCAGCTGCCGGGGTGCTTGCAGAGCAGCAGCCAGGAGCACTCCATCAAGTTGCCGCTGCAGCAGCAGCTACTTTGGTGCAGGGGCTTATGGATACAGAGAAAGTGCTTTGTGGCCAGTGCTTTCAGCCAACTCTGCATGCAGCTCCTGGCTCTTTGGTCTGTCAGGCAGCAGCAGCACACAGACCCAGCTCGGATCCCCCATGTGTCTACTCTGTGCACACGTATGCATTTGGGATCTGCAACCACCTGCATCTGAGACAGGTACCAGGCAATGGGGATCAGCTAGGGCTGGGACCCTCGGAAATCAGGAAATGTCCTCAGGAGTGTATTTCAGAAAATGTTTGTGTTCCCACCCCCCTTTTATTAAAAGGTCTTAATCTATCGTGATAACAAACTGCCCTCAGGGAGCTGCCATGCAAGAAGCACGACACCCCCCCCTACCGCCCCCCTTTGCAGTCTGGGCAGTGGGAGGAAGGTTTAACCCCTTACTCTCAAAGCCATTCATGAGCCTAACAAAGGGACAACACCAGCCCCTGGGAACGTGGGGATGTTGTTTTTTTTTAATCCCTTTGGGGCAGGGAAGGATTTGTAAGGCTGCAGAAAATATACTGGAAATATATCGGGCTTGGCGAGACTTGTTGCAGCTGAAGAGGCCTATGCTGCAGCGGTTAATGCAGACAGGGTGCTGGCTGATGCCCTTCAGCGTGGCCCTGGGGGAGATCCCAGCCCCTGTCCCTGGAGAACCAGCCCCGGCAGAGGCAGCACTTGCTGCCAACCTCATCTTGTCAGAGCCGGGGTGGAGCCCTGGCATGAGATTTGGGAATAAAGCTCTGCTCCTCACAGCACACCCCAGCAGGCAGCTCTGGTGACAGCTACACGGTATGGTTCTGCCATAGGTTAGGAACACGCAGGCTTACCCGGCGGTGATGCACGGCACAGGCACGGCCAACTAAAGTGACTCTGCCCCACAGAAGTGCCAGGGGGGCGCTCTCAGAAAGCAGCCACCGCAGATGAGCCTTTAGAGAAGGAAGCTTTGCTTTGGGATGCAGCACGGCCATTGTAAAGGCAGGAAGTGCCGTCTTCACAATGATCTCAGCGGTCTGAATCTGGCTCCCGTGTGCGTAAGGCTGATTTCATTAAACATTCACACATTCTCTGTGTGCTCCTGACTCACTCGGTGCGCAGGAAGCCGCATCCTTCACGCTGACATTTTGCAGGCTTTAAACGCTCCATTCAAGCATTTTAACGGCACAATCAAAGCGTAAGGGCGGTGGCTGACGTTCAGTGCAATTATTGGCGCTGCAACCAAACTCTTTGTACACCGTGACCGCTTTTTGAAGGCATGCGCCTGTTTTCCCCGCGCTCCGAGCGCCCGCCGTTCCCTCAGGACGGTCGAGCAAGGGGAGGGGTGACGAGAGCCCCGCGGGGATCGTCCGGCCGCCATTTTACACACTCGCTCCTTCAGCTCTTTGACGGACCGCCGCGGGCACGGGGGGGGCGCGCGGGTGCGCGTGGCAGCGCTTGTCCCCCCGCGGCTCCGAGTCCGCTCCCCCCCCCGCGCCTGCGCGGCCGGCCCCTCGCGCGCCGCCCGCCAAGGGCTCCCCACGCGGGAGCGGCGTGTTTCCCTCGCGCGAGGGCGGGGGAAGGGCGGGAAGGGCGTGTCCCGGCGGAGGGCAAACCGGAAGTGCGTCCGAGGGCGGCGCCGACCAATCGGCGGCGCGCTGCCGGCGGGCGTCGCGAAGCTGCTTTGCCGCGGTCGCCGCCGGCCGCGCTCTCCACCCCCCCCCCGCCCGGAGCACGGGAGCGCCGAGCCGAGCCGCCTCCCGCCCGGCGGGGAGGAAAGCGAGAGGAAGGAAAAACGGGAGCGTCCCACGTGATGGGCCGCCGCGGCCAATGAAGACGGCAGGAGGGTGCGCGTGGCAGGCGAAGGCCGCAGGAGCTGCGAGCGGGGCGCGTGGGCCGGGCCGGCGGTCGGCGCCCCGCGGCACCTGGGAGCGGCGGCTGGAGGCAGGTAGGAGCCGGCCGGCCGCGGGAGCCGCCCGGGAGCAACCCCCCCCCGCTCCGAACCTCTCCCGGGTTTGAAGTTTTATTCGAGGAGGTGGCGTGAGGTGTGCGCGTCACGTGAGCGCGGCCGCCCAATCACACGTGCGCGCTCGCTCCCCTTCGGCCGTGAGGGCCGCGTTTGAGGCGAAGGGGCCGCGGGGCGGCGGCGCTCGGGAGCGGCGGTGCTCGGGCCGCCGTCCGACCCTCCCCTCCCGCCCCGCGCCCTCCGGGGCCGCGGACGGCGGGGTTGGGGGTGACGGCGGCCGCCTGTCACGTGACGAGGGGAGGGCGGGTTATTAGCCCCGAGCGGCCCCCGCGTCCGGAAAGGGTCGGCGTGAGGCCCGGCCCCGAGCGGCTGCCGCCTCCCGGGGCTATCTCGCTCCCAGGGACCGTCCCTCGGCGGGGGCGTGGCCGGCGTTGCCCGTCACCCGGGGCCGGGCCGCGGGACGCTCCCGCCATCTGCCGACCGCGCGGCGCTGCAGATCGCGGCGGAGAGGAGGGGTTGCGGCGGCCGTGGGGCTTCGCGGCCTCTCCCGCTGCCCCTTGGCGGCGCGCTCCGGGGCGGGGCGTAACGGCTGCGCCGAGCGGCTGGCGGCGCGCGTGCGCTCGGGCACGTCCCGTGCGGCGGCCGTTGGTGCCGGGCGGGGCGGCTCTCCACCTCCCCCCGCTCCCCGTCCCGCTCTGCTTCCGGCCTTCACACGGGGCCGCGCGGTAAACAAACGCCGCGCTTTCTCTGAAGGACGCTGGGCGGGCGCTGCGGCTCTCGGCGGTTGCCGGCGTTGTCGATCGGAAGTTTAAAACCGAGCTGGAAAACGATAACGTGAGCTCAGCTCGTGGCCGGTAGGCGTGAGGATTAGAGGGTGTTTCTTCAGTCTAGCAAACGGAGAGGCTTTCAGCGATGCAGTCTGAGCTTTGCACCTCGCTTCTAAAGATTTCAGAGCCCGTGCGCTCTCGCTATCCCGCTGTCAGCACACGGCATCGCGTTGCCCTCAGCCCTGTGTGGCAGCATCACCTGAAGCCCTGAAGATCTGAAGGTTGTGACCCAGTTGCTGTTACAGGAATACTGGTGGTTGTGCTGATTTATTGGCTGTTGCAGTGCAGTGCTTGCTGCTGGTATGGTGTGCTCTGCCTGCCCCTAGGGTATTGTCAGAAATGAAGACAGGTATTAAAGAAAAACTTGGAACCCATTGCCAGCATTTGGTACTTCAGTTGGTGTTAATCCTATATATTGTAACTTCGAAGAGGGACGGGACTTCTGTGGTACTTACAGTTGGATGGATGAGAGCCATGGATGACTGTAGCAACACTTGATTTGAGAAGAGTGGTCCTGAAAGTTATGTCTTTTCCTGACTTCCTTTGCTATATTTTTCTATGATGCTGAGAACATCCTCAACTGAAGATTTTAGTTTGTGACAAACATTCTTCGTGGTGTGTCCATACAGGGACTGAGGTCCATCAAAATGGTGTTGTGTGTGTTGATTAGGGCCATCATTGCATGGGAGGAAGCACAAGGCGTTGTTTTATTCTTTGAATGTCAGTAGTTGAAGTAATGGTATATGGAAAAAATAAAGCAACCATTGAGTATATGAGTTGTGAGCATATCAATGACTCTTTGATACAGTACGGAAAGTAATGAAAGTGCATGATTTTAAATAATGAAATAACAACATGCCACAAATATCTGTACAGGTAGAGCACCATAGTGGCTTGAAGTGAGCACTGATTTTTCTCCTAATCCTCTCACCAGTGTCGTACTCCATATAAATGGGTTGTATATTTCCATTCTGTTGCCTTCAGTATTCGGGAACATCTCTTGCTGTACCAAAAAGTTATAATTCTTTAGAAGGTGTGAATATTGTGCACTTTGCATTGTGTCATTAATGCTGTTCAAGCAGTGAGTTTATGGGGGACAGCAAGTTGTGATGTGCATGGCACAGTACTGCTGGAGGACAGTTGGAGTGGGCACTTCCAACCTTCCCAAAATGTTTGTCTGCAGAATAGAAACTTGGTTTTCTACTGGGACGCAGCTGATGGTTTATGAAACATCTTCTGAACTGCAGAATGGCTTGGGTTGGAAGGGACCTCATGGATCAACAGGTTCCAACCCCACTGCTTCAAGTACTCCTAGATCAGATTGCCCAGCGCCCCATCCAGCCTGGCCTTGAAAACTTGCAGGGTTAGGACACCCACCACCACTCCGGGCAGCCCATTCCAGCACTTCACCTCTCTTGTCCCTGATATCTAATCTAAATCTCCCTTCCTTTAGTTTGCAACCATTTCTCCTTGTCCTGTCACTGTCTACCCATGTAAAAAGCTGACTTCCCTCCCGTTTATAGGCTCCCAGCAGACTTCTCGCTGGTTTTATCTTTTTATTTATTTTTTAGTACTCTGTAACAGTCAGTTTCTCAATGTTTGCTTTTTTAAATCATACACTTAAGCTAAATTCTACCATCATACCTGTAATCTTCTTGACATGAAATTATACTTTCGCACTGTAGCTGAAGGAACGTTTTATGCTACTTCATTTATAAATAAAATGGTGTAAAATACTGGGATCTGTTGCCTAAGCATGGGAGGTCTAAAGGTGTCCAATGTACTACAAGGTGTGTACAGCAAACATATAGCTCTGGCAGGCCCAAACCCTTCTGGAGAAGCAATGGGAGGCCAGTAGGACATGTAATGGCATGGAAAGTGGGACTAGATATTTTGGTATAGGCAGTTACTCCACTTGCAGTTTGAGAATTAACAGACTTTCTTGTGGTTTGATACTGTGTTAATCATTCTCCCAGGAGGCAGAACATTGACTAGAGAAAGTGGTTGTTTGTATTTTAACCCTTCTAGCATACGTTCTATTGTAGCATACACTACTTACTACTTATAGCATGACTAAGTATCTAGGTCTTGTCAATCTTTTCTATGGCCATACCTTGGGACTTCATTTAGTTGTCACGGCTACTTGGTCTTAGTGCTAACAAACTTGTGTGCTAGGGCTGCTGGTTTCCTTTTGCTGTCAGTGTGTTACATCATCACACTTGGTTTGGGTGGCTGTAGTTTTAGCCAGTTTCAGCTCCTGTCACTAATAGCTAGTGAATTTGAGAGCTGAAAGCCTCCTTCGTGCTTGAGTAGTGCTCCAGCAGCAGTGCCTTTCACGTACTGTATATGAAAGTATGTTGTATGACAGAAGTCTCATGTTGCATCTCTGCTTGTGGTCTTTATATTCAAACTGAAGAGGTAATTGCTGACAAAAGGCAAATGCAGTCAGCACCTCTTTTATATATTATGCAGGTTTGCGACCATTATGCACTGTGCTTAAGATTGGTTGATCTCCCAGATATGGATCCTTAGCAAAGCCTAGACCAGCAGCCAGAGGTCTGTTACAGAGCTCTTTTTTGAGCTAAGTTATGAATGGGAGTATCTGAAAAGCTCTGGTTTTCACTACAGCTCTGCTGGCAGTCTCTGTGGACTGCAGGTTGGTGGAAATTTTCTATCTTTGTTACTTGTAACATGTAGGCTTAGAATTGGTACTTTGTGCTGGCAGGCATTACTGAAAGAGTGAGTACAGTTTACTTGATGCTGCTGGGAAATACAGCTGTGAGGACTGTAATTCATGCTTTCAAGGCACTGCAGAACAGGAAATAAGTCTGAAAGAGGCACATGGTGGGTGAGGGTGCTACTTGGTAGTGAACATGTGACCTTACCAGGTACCATAAGGTGACTCTGCTGATTGTGAAGGGCAGTACTCAGGTGGTGAAGACCAATACATTTCTATGCCGCCGGTTGATGTCTAGCACAAATGAAGCCTTAAAGCTGTCGTTTTCACTGGTCAAAATAGGATGCACTTTGCTGCAATGCTCCTGTCCCTTGACAGCTATAAACTGCTCAGAACATGGTTATCTATGCTGGTGAGAAGCAGTAGAGCTGCTGTGCTTTTACAGGTGAATTTGCTCTGTTGATCAACTAGAGGTTCCACTTCTGTTCCAGGCAAGGATCAGTGCACGAGTCGGGTCAAATGGTAGCAAAATCCCTGGCAGTACCAACAGTCCCCGTTTCAGCTTTTCTTATTGTTTCTGGAAGACGTGCTGCTGGGCCATGCATGTGGCCATTTTTGCTCCTCAGCTCATTGCAGCTTCTCTTACTGGCATACATGGCTCGGTTGATGACCACTAGATCTGATATATGTACGGTATGCACATTTTTAATCAAGATAACTGTACAGAGTTAACTTCTGCTTTGGAGCTAGATCTGCACAACAGTGGCCATTCCGTTCAGCTTCCTAGATGTGCTTTGGTCTTGCACAGAAGATGCAATCTGTACATTCCATCTTCTCTCATGGTGGGTGATGCACAACTGCAAATTCATTTGCTGTGTTGCAGAGTCGGGAATGCTGGATGCACTTATTTCATAACCCAACAAACTATTTGTAGCATGCTTAACAGCGATAAAACATGGCTTGGTGGTTTTACCATCAAGTTATACCTTTAATAGCGCTCTTCTGTGCGTTGCTCTCCTGAGGTGGTTCCACCTAAATGCTCACTGGTGTTTGGAGTGTGTTGAAGGTTACACAGATGTCTGTCAGAAGGGTGCGTGGAGACTGTGGGTGAGACCGAGGTGGAGAAGGAAGGGCAGGAGGAAAGAAACATCCAGAAGGATGAGAATGGGATAGTAGGGAGATGGTAGAAAAGTATTAGAGAGGACTGGTGACAGCAGCTGGGATTCAAGTACACCCCATATAGGGATTGCTAGTCCAGCCAGTTGATTGACACGTTTACAAATTGAGTTACATGAACTGCCTATAGACTGGGTTGCTTTTTTGATTCATTCCTTGTCCTCAGTTCTCGTTTGCTCTATGAAATACAAAAGCACGTGGCTGCTAGCCTTGGCTTCTTCATACGCTGACATATTTTAGAACCTTTTGAACAAGAACTATCTCACGCCATTTCAGAGAATGGCTGAACGTGACCCTTAAGCAGAAGAACACCAGCTCTGTGATTTCCATGTCTTCTTCGGGCTAGTTCCTCTGCTTCTCTTTTCTCTCCCTGCTCCCACAAGGTGCTGCTGGCAGTGGATGTGTTGGTCCCCACCCTGCTCCGCCCCCAGCCATATCTGCTATAAGCACTGAAAGCCTCCCTCCTGCCTCCGTGCCTCCCCGTTGGGAACTGCTGCAAGCAGAGCAGAAGCACTACCTGAAATTCTTTCTGACTTTCAGAATGTTGCGTTTAAGCAGTTTCTCTGTGCATTTTTTTGTTTCTAGTTGAAAGAAGTACTGTACAGACACCCGTGTGTTAGTGTTTTGACGCATGCTTTTCAAGTGCCTGTAAAACTTACGGCCTTTTGTTATGTGCTTCTGGGAGGATCTCTTCTACAATCAGCTTCTGCAGCCTAGAAACCTCTACAGGGGTTGAGGCCCTTGTAGTGTGGCTCCTTGCACCCGTCTTCTGCGTCCTGACAGCAGTGGCACAGCTGTGTTGAGTAACTGAGGGTGTCCTTACAGAAGCTGCAGCCACAACAGGGCTGGGGCTGCTGGAGGCTGAAGCTTGATGTGAGCCTGACAGCCTGGCATTCCAGTTATCTGTGCCTCCACAGAGGAGATGCAAGTGAACATCCTGACAGACGGGGAGAGGAGTAGAGGGGTTCACACAGCTGTGTGCCGTCAGCCATACACTTTATATGTGCAATTCCTGTATGTTTGGGATGCTTCAATGAGCTTATTCTCAAAGCACCTGGTTTAGCAAACATGCTTTCCTCGACCAGTCCAAAGGACGGTCGAGCCCTGCTTGCCCAGACGCAGAGAACTGTGACAGATGAGGGCTATGCTGAGCCTCCTTCCATTCCCTGCCGGGTTTGCCGACGTACCGCAGCACACCGGCTCTCCCGGCACGGTTTCCGGGTGCTGTCTGAACTCTGGGGGTGCTCGTGGTGCCGTGAGGTTTGCTCTGCTCAACCGCTGCAGGAGGATCGGGCCGCAGGCCGCTCCCGGCTCCAGGAATGGCTCCTCCGGGCCGCTCCCGCGAGCCGCGGCGTGCCGTCGGGGCGGGCCGCCCTGCGGGATGGGGGCTCCCTGCGGGCTGAGGGCTCGCGTTCTCCCGGGGAAGCACCGAGGGAGGGATGGAAGCGGCGCGGCCGCCCGAAGGCCGGGGCGCGCCGTCACCGCCGCCTCTGCCCTCGCTGGGCGCGGCCGGCGCCGCCCCGCGGCCGTCGTGCGCCAGCTCGGGCCGCGTCCCAGCCGCCGCGGGGGGCCCCGGGCCGGTCCCGTGACCGGAGGCGGGGCCGGGCAGCCCGCGGGGGGGAGCGGGGCGGGCGGGCGCTTCGTCCGCGCCCCGGGGCGGAGGCGGCGCGGGGCTTCGAAGGCGGCGGGGACCGCGGGCGGCGCGGAGATGCGCGCGGGGCGGCGTCGATCCCGCTCCCGTTCCAGAAGCTTCGCGGCGCGGCGCCGCGCGGTGCGGGGCCGGGCCCGGCGCGGGCACGTGACGGGCAGGCGGGAGGGAGGGAGGGGGGCGTGAGCGGGCGGTGCGCCTGCGCGCGTTGCGGCGTGATGACGTCAGCGCGGTGCGCACGCACGTTGTTCCCAGCTGGCGGACACACGGTCCGCGTGAAGAGAAAGGGAGCGGGGGGCCGGCGCCTCGCCGCACGGTAACTGCCGCACGGTAACTACCGCTCGGCGGCGGCGTCGCCCGGGCGCCGCGCTCGCAGCGCCCGTTCTCCGCGCGCTGCCTTCCTCCGCGCTTCCCGCCCCAACTGCGAAAATTAACACCCGGCGCACCACGAGGCGCTCGGGCCGGGCCTTGCCGTGCGGTGCGGGCCGCTTCCGGCGGTGACGCGAGGCGCCGCTTCGGGGCCGCCGCGCCGCGGGGCAGTCGCCGCTTCGGGAGCGCCCGCAAAGTCACGCGTCCTCCGCCTCGTCCGCACATCGCCGAGCCGCTGAGGAGCAGCCTGGGCGCCTCGCGGGCCCCGCTACCGCTACCGGCCGAGCCCGGCCGGGGCCGCCGCGCGCGGGCGGACGCTTCCCGGAAAGGCGCGGGCGGCTCCCGGTGGCGTCCAGCTTCTCCCGTGCCGGGGCTTCCGGCGGGGGCCGTCCGGCGCGGGGGAGGCGGGGCGGCAGTGACGAGCGCTCGGCCGTGCCGCGCCGCACCTGCCCCGATCGGGGCGCCCGCCTTCCGGCCCGGCGGGCGGCGTTGAACGGCAGCGCCGCGCGTGCGGTGCCTGCTGCTATTGGAGCTGGCGCGGCGCTCCCGTCGGCAGCGCGGCGGCGGTGCGTGCCGTGCCGTGCCTTGTCCCGCCGCCCGTTGCCGCCTGCGGCACGAGAAGCGCGCGCGGAACGCCCTGCCCGGGAGCGCTGCCTGCGGTGGCCTCGGCCGCTTCTCTCGGCAGCGAGGAGTCTCGTGACCGAGCTCTTGCGTTTTGCACGTTTGCCTTCCCGCACGTTTTAAAGCTGCTCGCGATGTTTTTGCTCGGTTTGCTGACCAATGAAGGGCCGGCTTTCAATCATGAGGTTTGCACACAACTGAAAAGTAGCTGAAGCTGGGTACAACCGGGGCTTCCACAAGTACACGGAGCTCCCCGTTATAATGAAAGTGGCTACTGTGTCAGACCGAGCGTAAGAATGTGTGTGAAATAGTGCTGGGAATAGATGGTGCTGGTACCGAATTGATTGCCCATAATTGCACCGCAACCACAAACATCCCAGGCAGATCCAGTACCGGGAGCACTGCGTACCCCACAACTGACTGAAATAGCACAGTGGTGTTAAATACTGCAGAACGGAACGGTGACTCCGGAGCCTCTTGTATACGTTGTATTTTGGCTGAATGCATGGCTGGCATGTTCTTGAAGCAAGCTGAAAGCCAGTCTTTTGTGAATCTTTTACCAAGTGCAGAATCTCTTTAATAAGCTGGTGTAGTTTTGCAGTAAGGTGAAGTCTGTAAGTGTGTGGGAAGTCATGCAGCTTTGAATGCAATTGCGTTCTTGTGATGGCTCTTCTTTGTTCTAGACCCTCTTCAGTAGTCTTATGTGGGGAAGTATTTCTTTTCTCTGAGTAAAACTGGCAGCCGGGTCTTGTAACTTTGCAGTTTCCAAAACCTGTGCAGAACATTTTTTCCTCTCCAACTTACGTATGAAGTTCTGAATAGTGAAGTTGGAAGGGTTGAGGTAGGTCTCTTGTATTCCTTCATTGTTGAGAACATTCCTCATGGGGTTGGTGAATGTTGCCTGTCTTCTGAGTTTTTAAGTGATGCCCCACAGACACGTGGTAGCTGCTTTGCACGGGTTAACTCCAGGTGGTGGTTTCCCTCCAGCTATAAAAATTGACTGGTTCGTTGAATGTGATGTTCCGTGTATAATAATAATAGTACTGATGCTTTCTTGCTTAATTATTTAGATAATTTAGAAGAGAGATAGCTAATGTTGCTCTGGTGCTTTCCATTCTACATCTTACCTTGGCCGATTTGCCCTTTTGGGGGGGCTAGATTGCCTACTTTGTTGGCAAGCTTTTCCATTCAGACTGCTTTTTTCTCCCTTCCGTTCTTTGTCTCTGTCTTGGACAGGCTTTTCTAAAAACTTGGGTTAATGGGGAGGGAGGGGATCTCCAAGAAATCCCACCTGCACAGACTTTTCCATTACAGAAACGTGAAGGATTTTTTTTCCTCCTCCTTTTCATTTTTGAGAAATTCTGGACCTCTGAGACCTGTTTCTGAGGAGAGCGAAGCGGCTTTTTCCTTTGTGTGAGAAATGTGCCATCCCCTCTTCTGAAAACTTCTGCACCTTTTGCTAAGTGCTGTTTCTTCAGTAGATGACCTGAAGTGTTAAACCAGTATCAGCCCAAAGGGCACTTTGATGCATTAAGCAAAGCAACAAGTGTCCTTATGGCAAGGCATTAAATGAAAGTGATTTGTAAGGGTGTTGTAACCCACATCTGTAAGAATGGAGTTATGTATGCGCTAACAGCCTTGATTTGTTGTGTCCTAATTGTGCTTGGTTTTGTGTAGTACTGTTTATATTTCAATTTTTAAAGTGCAGAACTGTTCAAAAATAACAACCTTGAGAGATGCTAAAACCTCCTTATGAGAGGGAATGTATTTCAGGAAGTTTAACTGAATTTACTTTTTTATTTGATCTTTTTCAGAATGGTGAATACATGCAGATGATTATCAGAATTGTGTAGAATTTGTTTTTTACCTGAGAACTTCCAGAACTGCTCATCATGGAGAAGCAGCAGATTGTGTTGGCTAACCGGGATGGTGGGACAGTGTCTAGTACGGCACCTGCCTTTTTTGTTATCTTGAAACAACAGCAGGGGAACGGCAAAGCTGACCAAGGAATCCTAGTGGCCAACCGTGACGCTTGTGCTCTGGCCAGTAGCGTATTAATGCCAGTAAAACCCAAAATCAAGACCTGCCTCCCAGCTGACTGTGTCTCGGGGGGCATCACCGTCACCCTAGACAACAACAGTATGTGGAATGAGTTCTACCATCGCAACACAGAGATGATTCTGACGAAGCAGGGGAGGCGCATGTTCCCATACTGCCGATACTGGATTACAGGTCTGGATGCCAGCCAGAAGTACATCCTGGTCATGGACATCTCCCCCGTGGACAATCATCGATACAAATGGAATGGCCGCTGGTGGGAGCCCAGTGGGAAGGCAGAGCCCCATGTTCTTGGACGAGTGTTTATTCATCCAGAGTCACCTTCCACTGGCCAGTACTGGATGCACCAGCCGGTATCTTTCTACAAACTCAAACTTACCAACAATACTTTAGACCAGGAGGGTCATATCATCTTACATTCTATGCACCGCTATCTGCCACGGCTTCACTTGGTTCCTGCGGACAAAGCCACAGAAGTCATTCAGCTCAATGGCCCAGATGTCCATACGTTTACCTTTCCACAGACAGAGTTCTTTGCAGTTACAGCCTATCAGAATATTCAGATTACCCAGTTGAAAATAGATTACAATCCTTTTGCTAAGGGATTCAGAGACGATGGCTTGAATAGTCGACCTCAGCGCGATGTGAAACAAAACAATAGCTTTGAACTGGAAGAAAGTAATGTTTTTAGCTCAGCCAGCATTCGTAGTTGCCCTGCTGAAGTTGACACGTTAGAATTACATCGGAGAATAGATTCTTCGTTCATTGGCCAGAACTCATCAGACGTGAATCCAGAAAAAGAATCCTTTAATGCAGAACAAGACTTTGTAGGTTTCCTGGACGCTGGCCTGCCTTCCGGTGATATGCCAAAGCTGAAACAAGAAGTCACTGAGAGGTGAGTTAGCATTCTGTTTTTATAATAAATACCTGTTGAGTGAGGTATTTGGTAAAGCATCGTATAGTGAGATGCTTAGTAGGCAGATGTGTGGATAAAGTTTGTTAATCTGAAATGGTGGAACACTTATTGTTGAAAGCTTTTCCTTCCTTTGGACAATCATTCAGCAGTTTGAACTTTCTCATGTATCTGAGGAGTCTAAGAGTTTGGTGGTTTTTGTATGTTGCCGTAACTGCCTTTTTAAAGAAATGCTGAGGGAGTCTTTTTAACTCTTGTGGTATTTAGAAGCCTAAATTTAGTTGTTTTGAATTTTAAAGAGAGCACATTTTTTTTTAAGAGTTGCTCATCACCACAACAGTCTTATCTCTGTTTCTTCATTTTTCATTAGTGAATGAGTGAGGACGTGTGAGGACGGTGTGTGTCTGGACTGGCTATGTGTAGTACTTACTCCAAGGTGGCTGTTTTGTCAGTAACAACTTGTGTGAATTCTTCCCTTCCTCAAGGGAGATTGAAGCATCCCACCTTTCAGTATTTCAGTACTTAAACTGCCAAAAAATCAGTATCAGAAGCAACCTTGTGTAAATGAGCACTGAGACATTATTTAACTACACATAACTACTGTGTCAAGTAACTAGGATATCGGGATGATGTTAACTGTGTAATTCAAGCTCACTTCCTAGAAGGAAAAAAAATGTGTTACTTACAATGTAATTGTAGCTTGCTTCAAAGGCTGTATTACATTTGGTGTGTTTAGAGAGGGTAAAGATTAGCTTGGCTGTTCTTTCCTTGGAGGGATGATCTTCTTGCCTTTTGAGTAACTGCAAAACCTTGAATTGCAAAGTTCTCCATTTTGACTTTCTGATTGTGACTAGTCCTAAGACTACTCCAGTTGCTGTGGGATTTAGAGTGTCCTAGATTATGCAGTAATTTCCAGTAGCAGCATATTAGAGAGAATGTCTCCTGTACTTCTTAGATTCTCCAAAAATGTGAATTCTAGAGAAAGTCATTCTGATTATAGATCAGCACTTACATAACTGTGCAGATTGTAAGTAAAAGAGTACGTCTCTGAAAGTAACTACTGACAAGTTTGAAAATGTTCTTTGTCTTACAACTGATATTTTCCCTCTCTTTGGAGTCAGTTCCTGTTGCAAAAGCTTAAAGTTTTGTTCATGGTCACATTGTTCATTTGCTTTGTCTGAAGAGCGTCATTGAAACAAACAATGTGGAGAGATGTTTCAACTGAATAGCTTCTGCAGTTTTGTTTTTTTTCCCTCTCTCCTGTTCCCTTTATTTCCCAAAGGATAAAAACGGTAGTGCTGAAAGTGCATACAGTACCTGACCCACTATATTTGGGGCTGTTTTAGAATGATTTTCTCTGTTTCTTTTCTCCCTTTTGAGTAATTTTAGTGACTCAAACCTTACTGAAGAACAGCTCACTTGAGTCAACAGGCTTTGTCTCTTCTGGTCCAGTGTGTATTAGATGCCTTCTCCAGTTTCACTTCTAGGTCAGTTCACTTCTGAAGTGTTCTTAAAGCTGCTTATAAAGGGAGAATCCCTAAAGGGTTTTTCTCTGTTCTGTGTTAGGAAATATTAATAATTTTATTCATAAATATTTCTTACAGTCCTAAAACAGCCTCCAAAATTAGTCCAGCTTTTTGTTCTGTGTTCTGTAATCTGTGCAGAACAGCCAAATTCTGTACTTGGAAATAAAAAATTATCTCACCCAAGGAAGAGCAAAACTCTTTATTTGTGTGTCAAGTTGTTCAGGACATTGGTTCTTTTTTTCCCTTCAAATCTGCTTACAGAGTTGTCATGCCACGCATCAGCCTTTCAAGGACAGTGTTTGGTTGAGTGGTATCCTCCTATATCAAACTTTATCAAAGTGTTAACATTTACATGTTGATATCTGTTATTTCCCCATAGATAGTATTACCTATAAATTGATGGGTACTGTCTTGCCTCTAGACAGGGTAGTGATTTTGGCTGGCTTTAGATTTGTGCATGAGTTAGAAACTGGGAGCTGCTGCTCTCAGGTAATGCATCCAACGTTCCTAGTGCTATAGTGTAGAATGTTTATCACAGTTGTGCTTAGTTTTGCTGACTGGAAGGTTTCCTTTGCTTCAAGTGGAACTCCATAAGAGGGTGCATGCAGCTGAGAACAATTTGAGTCTTGAATAGTTACTGCACTTGGAAATAAATATTCTTATTATACCAGGTAGTGTTTTTCATCAAACGCTTTTGAAATATGCTTCTTTTTATTGAGTGTATTGTAAGAAAAGCAAATCTTTAGTTTCAGTTGTGGGCATTCCTAAGTGGATGTTTATACCTGCAACCACTCAAATGTTGGGAGTATGGAGGGAATCACAAGCAAAAGAGAGCGGTTCCTAAGTCTTACAGGCTGCTGCAGCCTTTTCCCTTCCAAGGTCTTTTGAAGTTTTTGGTTCAGAAATAGAAATACTGTGGGAGTTTTGGATGCTCCCGCAGGCCTCCTTTTCTAAGTTAGCGCTGTGTTTAGTCTGAAAGTTTGCTTTTCTTTCCCTCCTTGTGCTGTAGTAATAATAAAAAGCAAAAGAAATGAGAACAACACTACAAAGAAGCTTGTTTATTGTTGTCTGTGAAGTTGATAATTGCTTTAGAATTGAAAATATTTGGACAAATATGTGATCTTTTTTGTGTACACACATGGATGATACCTCACTTGTCACCGTCTGGCTCATAGCTGTAATAGGAAGAGGAAAGTGGCATTTGTGCCTAGGAAATTGATTCTTACAGCAGAGCTTTGTTGCTGTCCAAATCCCTCGCAGACTGGTATTCCTTAGCTTGAGGAGTGTGTCTTGCAGTGGGTAAGGAAAGATGTCTGGAGAAGTCCAGACTTTGGCTTTCAATTGGAAACAGTAGAATTTGAATGAGATGTTTATTCTTGGCCAGCAAGATGGTTAGATTTTATTTGTCTCTTCGTTTTAGAGAATTTCAGATAGCATATCAGATCTCCTTAATAGCATTAATTTTAACTGTGGATTTGCTGTGCTGAATGAACCTGTGTCTTTAGTGTGACAGGACTTTGAGTTGCCTGTCACCTCTAGGCATATTAGCTTAGAATTTCTCTTGCTCCTTGAAGAAGAAAGGCTTTTTAATCTTGCATTTGACATTCTTTGTGAAATGAATGTTAGGAACTTGCTTATAGAAAACTCAGTGGCTGGAGATGGTAGACAAAACAAGGTTCTCCTGCAGCACTACTGTTACCTAAGTAGGCGCATTTTTTGCTTCAAGCTTAATTCTGGTTACTCAGTGTGTCCCAGTAGGTTCTCTAGATAGGCTTTGTCTTCCTCCTAGGAACTTTATTCGTAAGCGTATAAATCTGCATCCTTGTTTTACACCACAGTCTTTATTTGTGAGCTGCTCCAAGTCATGACTGGTGTGTTCCAGGTTTTCACCTTTAACTGTGCCCCAAGTCTACACAAGGCTGAAGCAAGCTCTTCCTTCTCCCTGTCCCTTTATCAGTCCAGGATTCAACTAAGAATAGTCATTTTTTGAGAGGAAAAAGTATACAGGGAGAACATGCTCAGTGTTTGTACATATCACCTGTATAAACTGCACTAAAATATCCCTATATAGGGTATATGTTACAAAAGCCATTGCACTATTGAAATTGTTAACATTAACAAAATTTAACACAAGTACTGATTCTGAACATTTTAGTAATTACATAATACTAATATAACTTTTATATTTTAATATACTTTATATAATGTTGTGTAATACTTATGAAGAGTATATTAGAATAGCATTCAATATGCTTACTAATGGACTTCTGTTACTTTCTGAGTTTCATTCTACACTTGAAATTCTTGTTTTGTATTTTGAGTGTTTTCTTACGATGAGAAGCCAGTTTTTGAAGTTCTTACCAGAACTGCTGACTGTAGTTCCCTGACTGATATGCCTGTACCTCAAAGAAGCCCAGCATTTGGGAGTGTGACTGGCTGTCCATAGCATGGTGTGTAACATTCTGATTAGGTCAGTACTCCATCTGAGGGGAAGATGGTGCACAGTTGAATAGATTGTTAACGTTCTGTAATTGTTTTGGAACAACAGTTTCATTTAGGAATGGTTCTTGTGTGGCTTCAGGATGAATTAATTAAAATTTTGATTAAATGTTTTGAACTGAAGTATATTAAGCATTTATTTAGCTTCTCGTTTGCAAATAAAATGGCTTTTACTAAAGTGACAGGTAGATATTTGGTAAACGGAGACCAGTTCTAAGCATTTAAAATGTGAACACTTTGCATCAGTTCATGTTATGTCTCAAGTAGGAAAACTGCAAGTGTTATCCCAATATTACCAGGGAAGGAAATGATGCTGCTGCCTTCTTAGGAGAAGCTGTATTGTCTTCAATGATGGCAGATGGTGGGAATTTTGGGGGTTTTTTTGGTTTTTTTTTTTGGTTGTTTGTTTTTGAATGATTGCTACTTAAAACGTGAGCTTGTAAATGACAGCTTATTTAGCCAGCTCAAGTCTTGGAGCATTTTGGGAGCTCTTTACAATGTATAACAGAGGGTTCTAGGAGGTGACAATGTTTTGGCAAAGCTGGAGATTTTTACAAAGATTTGTTGTGGTTTTTTTTTCCCCCTGCCCAGCCCCATTGCTAGCAGTTATGAGAGCAGCTCCCGAGTGGCATCCCCATTGGACCCCAATGGACAGTTCAATGTAGTCATTAAAGAGGAACCTGCTGATGATTATGACTATGAGGCAAATATTTGCACACAAGGAGTAAGTGTGAAACAGGAAGACACAGATGAAGAAACTGATGAATATTCTAACACTGATGATGATGATGGTCCTGTCCTACAAAAATGCCTGAGGAGATACAGTGAAGCAGATAGAAATGATGGAGACTTCAAGTCTAGGAAGCGTGTACTATCCAGTCCTTCAGGTGTGGCCAAGGCAAAAATGTTAAAATTGGATAGTGGGAAGATGCCTGTGGTCTATTTGGAACCTTGTGCAGTTACAAAGAGTACGGTGAAGATATCTGAGCTGCCACAGACCATGCTGTCCTCTTGCAAGAAAGACAAATCCTCTTTGAATGCAGTACTGGATTCTTTGCCTGTCTGTTTTGAAAATCACAAAGGTTCTTACTCAGACACAGCCTCTATTACTGAGGAGATATCTATGAAAAAAATGCCTCCTGGAAATAAACTGGCACAGAAATATTCCTCAGTTAAAGAGGCCCAATGGATTCTCTCTAAATCACCTAATTTTAATCTTAGGAGCTCCATTAGTGACAAAGAGATTGGTGGAAGAAAAAAAACCGGAGTACTGAAGAATTCTGCGTCCCTGAAAGGCTCTGGTAGCAGTCAAAACTCGCTATCATCAGGTACCACTAAAAGAGGAAGGCCACGGAAACTGAAAATCTCCAAGGCTGGTCGGCCACCAAAAGGTATAGGGAAACATGTAATAGCAAGCAAGAACAGCCCTATGGGGCCTGGGAGTATCCTTCCAGATGTTAAGCCAGACCTTGAAGATGTTGATGGCGTCCTTTTTGTGTCCTTTGCATCAAAGGTAATACCAAACTGTTTTGAATTAAATTCAGCCTGTTTTTACTTAGATGCTGAAGGTGTATTTCCATTTAAACTGAATTTTGAAGTGTGTAACCACCTCAGTTCTGTCATTATCTTGTCCCGAAGTTAATCATAGCATTGTCTTACTTAATGACTTCTGGAGAAGTAGTGGGATGTAGGGTTCTGTATAAGATAAAGCATTCTTGTTTGTTAGTTTGTATTTTGAATATTTCAGTGATACGTGATGTGACTTAGTTTACAACTAAGGCAGTTTTTTGAGGTATATTATTCAAGGCTCTTTATGTACGTAGGAAGCTCTTGACATTCACACTGTTGATAGAGCTGGAGAAGAATCACAGAATCTTCAGGCTCCCTTGTTGACTACAAATGATCCAGGTAATTTTGGGTTGGTTTTTTTTTTTTTGTGAGTGGATATTCCCTGTGGTAAGGGAATTTAAAAAGGCATGTTGGAAAATTAAATATTTAAGTCATTTTTTGGCACATGAAATATCTTTTATACTTCTTATATTTTTGAGAAGATTGTCAGGCGAGAATACAAGTTCTGGAAAAGGAGTTGATGGAAGAGCTGAAAACACTGAGGCATAAGCAAGTAATACATCCTAGTCTGCAGGAAGGTAAGTGTGCAGCGTATGTATTGTTACACCTCGTATATTATACTTGATCTTAACTGAGTCAATAATTTCCTACTGGATTTAAAACTATGTCTGCCTAATACAGTTGGCATCTGATTTTGGTTACTTTTTGTAGACAAATGTTATTGAAAAATGTACGCCTTTGTATGCACAAATAGGAGAATATGAAAGGAAAACCATAACTGCGGTTGGTTTCTCTCTTGCTACTTGTGGCAATGTCACAAAATCTAAGGTATTTTATGCAGGGTGTTTGTTTTGTTTTGTGGTTTGTTTGTTTGTTGAGACTTCCAAAGTAGTTTCAGCCAGCCAGTAACAGTATTTTTGTTTCCATACATTCGTGTTGCAAACCAGAAGGGGTGGATGGGAGTAAGGGATTACTCCCAAATCTCTTACAGCAAAGTAAGAGGGTTTGTGTTATTTTATGTTGCCTGTGTAGAAGATGCTGAGACTTTAGGACTTGCCTGTTTTGTGGTGAGTTGATCTTTGTAGAGGGCAGATGGAGCTAGGAATGGAGAAATGTTTAAATTGGATTACTTTTCATATGTTTAAGTCTGATTGTCTGAGTTGCTGTAGATTCAGCACTAGCCACATAGAAAGGCCCAGCAACATACTTCTATCTTGTGTTCAGGTAGGAGAAAGATCACTTAGTCCAATGCCTCTGCTGTGGGCAGGGACACCTCCTGGTAGCACAGGTAGCCCGTAGCACTATGCAGGTTAGTCTAGGGGATAACCATCAGGGATGGGGTATAGAATAGAACAGAATCTGTCGAGTTGGAAGGGACCTTTAAATGGTCATGTAGTCCAACTGCCCTGCAATGAATAGGGATGTCCAGGTCTAGATGAGGTTGCACAGAGCCTGATCCACCTTCACCTTGGAGGTCTCCAGGGATGGGGCATCCACCACCTCCCTGAGCAGCGTGTTCCAGTTCCTCACCACCTTCACTGTAAAATACCTTTTTCTTATATACAACCTAATCTACCCTCTGTAACCTTGAAACTGTTTCTCTTTGTTTCTATCACCACAGACCCTGCTTAAGAGTCTGTCCCCTTCTTTTCTGTAGCTCGCCTTTAGATAATAAAAGGCTGCTATCAGGTCATCTCGCAGCCTTCTCATCTCCAGGCTGAACCGCCCCAGCTCTCTCAGCCTGTCCTTATAGGAGAGGTGTTCCATCCCTTGGATGGTTTTTGTGGCCCTCCTCTGGGTGTGTTCCAACAGGTCTGTGTCTCTCCTGTACAGAGGATTCCACATTGCTGGCTCAAGTCCAGCTTGCCATCCGCTGGTATCCCTGGATCTTTTTTGAGAGGACCTCACTCAGCTTTTCACCCCCCAGCTTGTATTGCTAATCCACAGCTTCTCTGGTAGTGGTGAATTCTCAGCACTGTGGAGACTAGCATTCGGATAAAGAATGGATTGCAACGTGCATTTGAAGAGGTGATTGTGAAGATTTTATAGGCAGTGGGACTGCAGGAAGGAGATGATTCTGAAAGATGGGAATTCAGCTTCAGCATGTTAGGAAGAGAGCTCCTATTAGAGTACTGCATTGCTATGGAGAGCCTTTTCTGTCTGAACTTATTCAAATCCCTTGTCACGTTCCTGAAAATGAAAGCACTGCTGTCTGGCATCATGCTTCAGAGAAACTTGTTACGGGGGGAGTTCTTAATTTGCTACTGTTTGACTGCAGCAACTGAACTTAGCAGTGCACTGGAGATGATGAGGAATTGATAGAAGTGATAGTTTACCTGTCATGTTTAGTGATGCCCGTACAGACATGTTTGTTCTCTTCAGACTGTGTTCTGAAAGCAACACAATAATTCAAATACAGTGTCATGAAGAGTAAACTGTTGCTCTTTCCTTTTTACTTTAAAATCACTTTGAAAAAATAAATAGCTGTTGTCCTGACATTTGGCAGTTGATGTGTTTTTATACAAAATGCTACATCGCCTTACTTGTCGTGCTCATCTTTGCCATGTAGATTTAAGGATTGTATCTCATTAGACTGTCTTTGGTTAAGGTGTTCTTTTAATAGCCTCATCTGAGATTTGCTCTGCATCTATTGTTTTTAGGCTGCCAGTTACCAAGTGACTGTGCTTGCTAATTGTAAAGATAAATGCGTACTGCCAACAAAAGGTTTTTGCTCTATGCGCAGGTACAACTTCATCTGTCTTGAGCATTATCAAGTCATACATTTTTATTTCAAATCTTGCATACTTAACACTGATTTTCAGACTTTGGCAGCAGCATTTGTAGGTTTCTCTTGCAAAACAAAACAAAACAAAAAAAGAACCAGAAAAGAAAAAACAAAACAACAAAGCAAATATTCTCTATTCCAGACTGAGCTGAGTTGGATAACCATAAATTCTTTCATTCACTGAACAGTAATTCTGCTAGCTTTTTTTGCTTTCCTCATTGTTTCTGTATCCTTATCTGATTTGCTAATTCATAAAGACACCTTTTGTGGCTAAGTAAGTCTTTCCAGCTAACTATTTGGGGGAGGTAAGGAAGATGTTAACAAGCAGTACAGTGTCTGAGGCAGTGCCATTCAGCAAAGCTGACTGTTTTGTTTCATTTTAGCCATAGAATCATGGAATCACATCCCTGCTTTAAAAAAAAAAATAAATAAAAGGAAAAAGGAAGGAGAGTTGATTTATTGCATAGTAACAAGATGGCTGGCTAGCTAATTTCAGGCTTATCTGTAACAAGAGTTATGGGGGACTGGGAAAGACCCATGGAGAGATCATGAGAGAGCTGAATACAGCTTTATTGTGGAAATGAATAGAACACTTGACATTCTGATTGCTAAAATTCTGCAGAGACTTCAGTAGCAGTCAAAAAAAGTATCAAGTCATTCAATTTTCTTCCTATTTTTATCTCCCTAAAATACTCTTTAGTTCATAACTATGAAGATCCATTGTAAGTAACAGTTACTAATGTTTTTTTTTTTTCAGAACTCTTAAAACATGGATGAATGCTAGAAAAGTCTGTATGTAATGTGAAACTTGATTGTTTTAATAAACATTCTTACTTTTCTCCTTCACATCTTGCTGTATTGATGCTGATAATTGCTTCCTGCAGTGGGATTGAAGTTAAATTCTGTGGATCCAACAATGAGCATTGACTTGAAATACTTGGGGGTGCAGCTTCCCCTTTCCTACACAAATTATTCTTTGTGGAGCTATCCAGGAACAAACCCCAATTCTCCAGGTGAGTGGAATATGAATCTGCTGAGATTGAAAGTATTACATTGTATTGTTGATCAGAGGGATTCGGGGTGTGTTGCTGTTCAGAGGTAGTATTCTTTTCATTAGGGCAGGGATATCCAACTTTCCAAAAGCCCATAAACAAAACACTATAAAAAGCATTTAACATTATATTTGATTGTTTTTTTTTGTTTTTTTGTTTTCCCACAAAACTGTTGATGGAATATGCTTGTAAAATTACTATTTCTTGTGTTAATTTATTTGGTATCCCAACGAATGCAGTTTCTCTTTAAAACATGACTGATTCTACTACTGGTAAAATACTGTATTTTTTTTAACAGTAAACTTGTTTGCTAAACAAAGCACAGGGTGGCTAATTCCAGCGTCTCTCTTGCTTCAGTATTCTGACAGCTGTTGTTTTCTCCTTGTACTCTTTGGATCTGGTGAAGAGGCAGTCCTTGTGTCCCAGACCTGCCTACGCCACAAAAGAGGCACATTCAATTCAGAGCACCCTAGTCCAGCTCTGTGTCAAGGGCAATTGCTTCTAGACTAGCAATATATAAAACAGCTACAAAGGACCCTGTTAATATATCCACATTACACTTCAGCACTCAGAGATCATAGATCATTTGACAGAGCTGTCACTGTTTAACTTTTGTGATTATTCCATCTGTGTGCTTCACAGATATTCTGCTGAATTTGACAGAACAGCAAACATTAAATGTAGTTTCTACAAGTCACTCAAATTCATTGGCTAAACCGGGGATGAGAAGCTCAACTTACTTTCCCCACTCAGCTCAAAACTTATTTGTCCCATTTTAGCCTATTTGCATTTTGAAAGCAACTGCTTGCATTATTGCTAAGGGAAGAAGGGTGAAACTGAAGAGGAGAGGATATTTTATGTATGGGATAGAGGAATGCATAGTTACATGATAACTGTCCTGGATGCCTGGCTTTGTTATTTATTCCCTTAATTAGGAAAAAAAAAAAGGCATCTTATTCTGTCTTCTGATCTATAAGAGTGCCTGCATCTCTGAAAATAAGTAAACAATGCACTAGGATATTTATAACAATCAATCTTGATTTACAAACTGAGGCTGGCTTTCTTCTTTTCCAGATACTGGATTTCCTTTTGTTTCCAGAACAGGAAAGACAAATGATTTCAGGAAGATCAAAGGCTGGCGAGGGAAGCTTCATGGTGCTTCTAGAAATGAAGGTAGAAAAAACAGAATGGGATTAAAATAAAAGCGATGAGTGCAGTTATTTCCAAGATCTTTTTCTTTACCTTGGAGAGACGCTGCAATTCAGTTATAGTGTGTGTTTTAATGAGAGGTTTATTTTTGTTTTGGGACTTTCTTGTATATTGCTGCTACTTCCATGAACAGCCAAGAATGAGAGCTTATGAGGGGATAAGAGAAACTGAAAATAATAAAAAGAACAGAATCAACAAAAAGCGTATTCTGTTTTACACAGAAGGTTTCAGTGACAATGAAAGTGGTATTAGTTTTGGTTATGTTCGTCAGTTCTGGTTTAACCAGGGGAGCAGTGTGCTAACTCCAGATTTCTGTTGCCCTAGAGACTTCAAAGTGATTTTCTTTTAGATTGGATGTATTTTTAACTCCAGATAGGTGAATACTTCTACATATAAAACTCCTTGCCCTGCCTCAGAGAGAAATGAGTATTCGGCAGTTTGCCAGGTCATGTTTGGAAATTAGGTGAAATATTTCTGTTGTACTTTCTGCACTTGAATACAGTATTGTGTTGGGGTATTACAGATTTATTCTGCTGTTGCCAGATACATGTGGGATACATATTTAGGGCAAACGAAAGTAAGCTGCACAGAAGCACTGACTGTTGAAGACTTTCTCTTTTTGTGAATGTACATGCTTGTAAAATTTCTACATAAAGAGTTGTTCAGACTGCTGGCTGGGCTTGAGATTGAGTTATATTTGATATTTGTGTGTTGTATTCTTAAAGTAATTACATACATCTTTAAAGAAGTATTTACTGTTTAATTGTAGTAAGATTTAAACATATGTATATATATATATATATAAGATAAGCCTGTCGGCGTGCTTTCCCAGGGGCCAGGTAAAATGCTCTTCATTTATTTAGGTGGAAGTTCAGAAGGTTCCTTGAAGAATCGCTCAGCATTCTGCAGTGACAAGCTGGATGAGTACCTGGAAAATGAAGGAAAGCTGATGGAAACGAGTATGGGATTCTCTTCTAGCACGTCCACTTCCCCTGTGGTCTATCAGCTTCCCACCAAGAGCACTAGCTATGTGCGAACACTAGACAGTGTTTTGAAGAAACAATCTACCGTAATTCCATCCACATCTCACACCTTCAAGCCTGCTTCTCTGTCATCTACCTCTAGGAAGACAAGGACTCAAAACAGACAGACGTCTTCAAACAGTAGAGGGAGATCATCCTACAAGCCTATACTGCCTTCACCTTTTCCTGCCAAGCAGAAACAGAACTTTTCAGCATCAGTGGAAAAGGCTGCTAAGTCTCTCTCAAGTAGCAGTTCGACTAACCAAGCAGATGGTCTCCCGATGCCAAATCTGGATGAAAGCATACTGCCAAAACAAATAAGTTTGCGCCATGCGCCACAACAGCACCAAGCAGCTCGTCCGCCAGGTTTGTCTAAATCTCAAGTGAAGCTAATGGACTTGGAAGACTGTGCTCTCTGGGATGGCAAACCACGAACCTACATTACAGAAGAACGAGCAGATATCTCTCTGGCTACCCTGCTTACAGCTCAGGTACATAGCACTATTTTTCTTTCTGTCTTTCAGTACTGTTGCTTTTTCAATAGTCTGTAGTTATTGAAGTTGCCTGTAGATGCAGAAAATAAGACTGAGGCTACTTATGAACATGGCAAAACATGATCTTCCTTTGTGTTGTAGCCTTTGTATTGGAAGTTCAGATCTGCTGTCTTAACAAACAGTATGTGAAAATACTAACTGCATTAATAACGTTAATTATGAATGATCTCAATTTCCCCATTAAAAGCTGATGGACACAGTTGCTATTCCATAACTGCATCTCCTTACTATTTGACACTTCTTTTTTTCAGTAGGGCTAACTAAAGAAACAAAACAGACATCGTGTAACTTTGTTGTCAGCTGATAAACTCTTTTGCTTTCTTCATCGCCCACTTCTTAGGGAGGCTGTTTAGCTGTCTTAAATTGCATCTCAGAATATTAAAATATAAACTCCCCTCTATTGTATTTTTTTCCATACGTGTGACAAATTTTCATAGATAACCAGACCATGTAGTAGGAGGGAGTTATTATTCTGAATGAGCTTGGAATAGCAATTTCACTTGCACTTGATTTCATCTTGCTAAAATTTTAAGTGTATATCTTACTATCTAAAACTTTTTCAGGCTTCTCTCAAAAACAAACCTATCCATAAAATGATACGACGACGAGCACCTCCTTGCAATAATGATTTCTGTCGACTTGGTTGTATATGTGCCAGTCTAGCACTGGAAAAACGTCAGCCTACTCACTGCCGCAGACCAGACTGTATGTTTGGGTGTACTTGCCTGAAGAGAAAAGTACTGGTGGTGAAGGGGGGGTCAAAACACAAGAAAATACTAAAAAAGGCTGTGCGTGGAAATCTTGTGTTCTGTGGATCACAAGAAGAACAGCAAGAAGATGAAGATGTAGAAGAAGAAGCTGTTGGAGAAGAAGATGAGATGAAGCAGAAAGACAAGAGGAAAAGAAAAAAGGTGGAATACAGTGAGTATTGCTGGGTAAAAAGTAATTTCTTAAATGTCTCTGAAATCAGCTGTCTGGCCAGGAAACTTTCTTAGGTTCTAGTAGGGATATCATTACTAAATTCAGAAATGGGAATGAGAATATATTAATATAACTGAGTGGCAGGTAATCACACCTTTTCCCTTTAACTAACTCCTACCTATTACAGCCTTTTTTTTTTGCATCACTCAGGTGTTTATCTTGCTCAAATAGATCGTTTCTTTTTGGTAATTTTCACCCTCTCTGAATTCTCTGAATATCTTCAGAGACTAAAGATATGAGATAATTACTGCTATGGCTCTTGGTAATCTTTACTGTCTTCTGTTCTTTCTCTTCCTCTTACCAAGTAAGCATCTGGAGCTTTATTTTCAATTCCTATTTAACTGTATAATTCATTGACTGTGGTGGTAATAATTTAGAGTAGTTTTAGGTCTGTTTTAAGATATGTTCAGAAATATGACAGAAATTGGCCATGAACTTACATTATCAGCTTTGTCTTAGTATTAATTTTGTCAATGGTAAAAAACAAACAAACGGATGCTATCTGGTGTTTCACTGGAGTAAATAAATTTTTATGTTATAAAGTATGTTTTTAGGATGTTTGAAATTTGCTGTCAAGATCCCCTGCTCTGTAGTGGTTTTTAATCTGCTATCTGAGCACTGCTAGGAAACAGTGATTAGTGTAGAATCATTTTCATTTCCTGCATTTGTGAACAAATCCCTGTGGCTTCTTGTTTGAATCTGAGACAAGAAAATATACCAGTATTATCTTCTTAATTCAGTATGAATTACTTAGTGGTATGTGGCTGGACTTTAGACTCAAACTAAAATTTCCATTATTGTCATGCTACATTAGTTTTCACTTGTATAAATTACTGGGTTTTTTAATTATTATTATTTTTTTTTCCAGCTATTTGTGACTCAGAGCCAGAAAAGCCTCTTAGGAATTGTCCATTGTGGGTAAAAGTAGAAGGTGAAATAGATCCAGAACCTATTTACATTCCAACACCATCTGTTATTGAACCAGTTAAATCTACAGTCCTGCCTAACCCAGAAGTTGTGCTTTCTAGCAAGCATAGATCTTCCAGTGGAGTGAAAACAGGCAGAGTGTATACTCCTAAACCCAACCCTGTGGTAAGAAGTGGGATATATTAATTCTTTCTTTAAGCTGAAAATTAAAGCAAATACTGCCAAAAACTTTTGTATATTTTAGATAAAGTGAGGTGATAGGCATGTTGATAACTTAGGATGAACTGACATATATATAATTTAACTATGTTAGTCTTCTGTAGAGGATTTTCTGTCACAATGAGAAAGGTGGTAATGTTTTGCTGATAACCTCCTAAATAATGCAGTAATATATGCTGCTTATGGGTAAAATGATTGCTTGTCCTGTAATGTTTGTAGCAGTTACTGTCTGCAGGGTGTAGCCTTGTTAATAACTTATTTGTGAAAAAAGTCTGAACAGTGACACAGGGGATCGCTGTAGTTGTAGAAGCTTTTGTGTTCTTGTTTGTGGCTTCACTGCCAGTGTTGTAGGAGTCTTTGCTTTTCCTCTCCCCTCACCTTTATCTAACACAGGCAATAGCAGTCATAGAGGAAGAATAGTAGTGAGGTTGAGTCTAGTTACATCTAAAGAAGAAAATATGTCAGAGTTGCTACTTAATATGTATCAGATAATTAAATGATGAATGAACTTCAGGACTTCTTTCTCTGTTGATAAGAGAATTTAAACAGGTAGTTTTTTTTTCCTGTTTTTCTTCCCCTGTGTAATTTGGGAGCAATCTGTAGACTGAGTGATGATATCGTAGAGTGTCTTGGATTGAAAAGGGGGTTGGTAGATCATCCAGTTCCAACCCCTCTGCCATCAGCAGGGTTGCTACCAGCTAGATCAGATTGTCTGGGGCCCCATCCAACCTAGCTTTGAACACCTCTTTAGGTGGGGCGGGAGGAAAGATTCAACTTCTATTAATAGAGCTTTCTTTTTATATTTACTACTGTAGGAGTAATGTTAAATTCTTTTAGAAAACAAAACTGCTTTATAAATCTAGTGCACGTCCAGAATGGAGAGGTGTATTTTTCTGTGTGTGTGTAGATTCGAGAAGAGGACAAGGATCCTGTCTACTTGTATTTTGAAAGTATGATGACTTGTGCACGGGTTCGAGTATATGAGCCTGGGAAGGAGGAAAAAAAGCAACAGAAGGATCAAAAGGATTCACAGAGTTCTTTTGTAAAGGTAAGAGATCACACTGTGTCCGGCACATATCGTACAACAAGTAGAAATATTGGAAGTGGGAAGAAAATTTATCCTCAGGAACTTCTACATAACATGGGGGCTTGGCTTTTATTTGATAGTGAAGTAGTGATGGAGCCCAATCAGCATGCAGTGATGGTGAGCTTATCTTGTTACTGTGATATAAATTGTCTTGTCTGTGGAAATTCCTAGCTGTGGAACGCCTTATTGCACGAGTCTTAAAATTGCTGTTAGAAGATGAACATTTGATTTCTGTCAAAGTTAAAATACTTCCTGTGGTTCTGGATATTAATGTGACGAACTACTGTATTTTGTCATGTGTTTTTATTGTGGAGGAGGATACACAAAGTTAATATTTTGTACACATTTTTTTCTTTCCACAGATGTATGAACAAGGACTTCCATCTACAAAGAAGGAAACTCCTAAGAAAGAATTATCTAAAAAAGAGTCTTCTAAGAAAGAAACTTGTAAGAAAGAAACCAATGAGATAAACAACAAAGACGCTGAAAAATGTGGAGGTAAGAGCTGAATCTTAAGTATAATTCAACGTGTTGATAGTTTCACATTTTTGGCTTAAAAAGGAAGGAACTATTGATGAAATGAGTGCATTTGCTGTGGGAGTTTCTACAGTCGCCAATAAAAAATCTTATGATGTGCTTGCAATTTCCTGTTTCCTTAATCAGTTGTATGTGTGTCATGTGGGAGATGCAGCAGGCTAACTCCCAAGTATTTGCCATTGCTCCAAGGTTGAAATGATCAGTGTTACAGTAGTTTGTTCAGAGTAAAAGATTGTATTATACAACAGACTTGTCTTTAAGGATGGTCATTGGATACTTAATAAGGAATGGAAATCAGAGGGTTCCCTCCCTATTCTCATTACTTTTTCATTACTAAAGAAGTAATAAGTTTACAAGTGGTTCTGTGAGTCTCAGACCCTTGTGTTCTCCACTTAGAACTGTATGGGTCAAAGAAGTACCTCTACTTTGTATGGAGCTGTTTGATGTTGAATTATTTTAGTTGAAGTTGAAAGGTTGAACTGAATTTTTGCAGTACATTATGTATGAATGTGGATTTGAGTTTGTAACTCATAAAAAGGAAGGTTTAGGCATCTTTGTCTCTTTCTGTTTGAAATGGCCCAAATCATGTTGCAGTTCTTAAAATGAGACGTACTCAAGGCATTGTGTCATCCACTAATGAAATACAGCTGCCCTTTTGAGCTGATTTTTTTCCCACTGTTTAATGTATACAGCAGCATTCTGTGTTTAAGGATGGGAATGGAAACATAATACAACTAGTTGAAAACACTGAATTGGTTGGTCAAAATTAAAATGACCAGGACACAGGGCTCAACATCCTTACACTTTTGCAAAAAGTGACGTTGGATCTCCAGTGCCAGCAAAAAGTCATACTTCTGGTAAACATCTTCCACAAAAGACAGTTCTGCTAGTGGCTTATTTGTCAAAAATAGCATTATTGGACACTGGTCCTTTTCTGACTCCAAGAGAAAAGTGCCATCTCTGGAATAATGAGTGATGCTTTCCATATTGATGTTGCTTGGAGATGTTACATCCACACACTGAACCGGTCCAGCTTTGTTTAGCTTGTGAGATGCAACGGGATACAACCTGGGATGGTATGGCTACAGTGAATTAACTGTGAGAAACAGTTACCTTAGTTTTGCATTTTTACTTGCCTGTGAAGCTCTGCAAGGGGAAGTGATGTTTTGAACAGTTCTTTTTACTTGCCCTGCAGCTGAGACAAGGGTGGAGGTGGGCAGAATAAAACTGTTTTGAATATCCAGGTGATTAAAATGCCATAGTATTGCAGAAACCTATTTCAATTCTTTCTCAGAGAAAAGTTCGTGGTCTTCCCATAGTGAGGGGGACTCTTCCTCCGCCTCCTGTGTTCATCCCACCACTCCATGTGCACCAGCCAAACTTATCGACATTATCTCTGACTGCAGCTGGAATGAAGATTGCAATAAGATCTTGACCATCTTATCACAGCACATCAGCAGTAACATGCCACAGAGCCTCAAAGTGGGTAGCCTCATTATTGAATTGGCTTCGGAACACAAGGCTCAGGATGCAGACAACCCTCCTGTGTACTCCTCCAGAGTGAAAATTTCAGTGCCATCCAACCAGGACAGTGATGAGAAACCTGAGTCACCTGACTTGGAGACTCCTGATAGTGGAGTGCCGTCATGCAATAAAGCAGAAAATGTAAAGTCCTTTCAGACTTACACATTGGACAAGCTACGGGAGAAGTTGCATGGGGGCAAAGGCTTGCCTTTTTATGCAGGAATTTCTCCTGCAGGAAAGCTGGTTGTCTACAAACGCAAAGCTAATATGAGCCGCTCAGGCTTGATTCAGGTGGGTCCCTCTGCCTTTACTGTGGAGATTAGATTCAGTTTCATCCAGTGTCGTAGAACCCCTTAAAGAGAAGAGCAAACACTCTTTTAATTTGTCTACCTAGTCTTCTGACTGTCCGGACAAGATTTCTTCATATCCAGTGACGTTTCTGCCTCTCTGTAACTTTGTCCCTTTTAACTGGAAATTTGATTCCAAGTCTGAAGTCTGGTGGTTTAGATTGGTCTTTTGGCCTTCTAGGTCTTGGTGGCGCAAGTGCAGAATCTTTCTCAAGATCTTTGAGCTTTTGAAAACTCCCTGCAGATGCATTTGTCAGATAACACTTCTGAATAAGTGGCTGTCAGAAGCCGCAGAAAGAATATTTTCAGAGGAGGTGTGTACACTGGGACAAAACTTTAAAAGGAAGCCATAAACATTAAATTGCTTTTTATTCAGTTTGCTAGTCTTGACTAACAGCTCGTGTTGTCTTCTGAGTACATGTTAGTGATGAAGAGACTTAAATTCAGAGCATGTCATTTCTCTGCAGTCTCATGCTGCCAACTTGCTATTAGGAATTGCTGGAAGGAGCTGTAGGGCTAGGATCTCTTCTTTATCGAGGATATTTTGTGGTCATAGTAACACCACTTGCACTGGGGGTGTATGAAGTAGAAAATGAAAACTGAGTTATTTGTGTAATGCTTTGTAGATTGCTTTGCTCTCCCAGGGAGAAGCTAGCAGAAGGAGCAGCGTAGGGGCAGATTTTTTTTGTTTTAAAGAGTAAAGGTTCTTTTTCATTATGGTGTGTTAAAATAAGTGCCTTTTAGAGGCTACTACTGAGCAGCCTGGAAGTAAAATGCAGTACTGCCAACC
The DNA here is from genome assembly GCF_039878825.1 of Excalfactoria chinensis. NCBI lineage: Eukaryota > Metazoa > Chordata > Aves > Galliformes > Phasianidae > Excalfactoria > Excalfactoria chinensis. Next base: position 33,107,145 of record NC_092829.1, on the reverse strand, counting down.
AAGTTAGTATGAAATTTCCTGTTTACCACTAGGCTTACAGCCTGATATCCAGAAAAGTTTGTTTCTTCTCTCAGTTACAACTGCAGATCTGAATGTGAAGTTAGTCAGCTCATGATACAGTACAGACAAGAAAAGAAAGCTGACAGAGCTTTTGCAAAGTCCTTAGAGTTTTGTCCCGATGTATATGTATGTGTTCTTTCTTCTGTATTGTCAGGTGTTCATAGCTTAGAGAATTCTATCTAAAACTGTCCTCATATTTGGAAAACTGCTCTTAACTCAGGACTGCAGTGTAAGTAGGAGAGGAAAAACGCGTGCTAGCTTCCCTCTACTTAATTTCAGCGATTTCTCGTGCTCCTTTGGACTCTGTGGCTCTGTGTGAGAGTCTTGAGCAGCATCTAATATCTGTATTACAATGATACAACAGAGTTGCTTGAAGTTACTCTGAGCAGCAGGGAAATTAGAAGTTCCCATTCTGAACTGTAATGTGGATCTTTGCTTTTGTTTTTTGAAAAGGACTCTTGGAAGTCCTGTGGAATGAAACACCTCTCCAGAGGTGGTGAATTAGCCTTCTTTTCACAAAATTTCCCTTTTCCACTTTTTTCAGGTTAATGATAAAAGGTATCCTCAGGCCAAACTGCTTTTGGGACAGATGGGGGCATTACATCCCGCCAGTCGGCTAGCTGCTTATGTCACAGGCAGGCTGCGACCCACAGTACTTGGTATCTCAAACCTCAGTACTGTGATCTCCAAGGTAGCATCCAGTGCTTCTGGGACACCATCAGTCCAGGTGCCCACAACATCAGCTCCCAAAACTACATCTTCCACCAGCACTACTTCAAACCCCAGTGTGAAGACTCTGAAAGCTCTTATCCCACCACTGAGACAGATAGGTAGGTTGGAACTTATTACTGTATTTTAAATTGCGTGAAGGTAAAATAAAAAGTAAGTGTACAGCATTGCTGTTGATTTCTTAGCAACAGTGCCTGCTGACTTTGGCTGACTTGCCAACTAAGCTGCCTCTGCAATAAATAACCTCTCTAAAGTAGAAAGCTTTATTTTGAGTTCACAATAAGACTAGTGGTGTTGACTTCAGTTATTTTGCTAACAATACTAGAGCATATTTTCAGGAAACAAGGGAGAAGAGGTACAGATACCTACTGAGCTTCAGTTTTTGTTCTGAGAGTTTTTTTGCTATTATTTTTTAATTGCTTCACATCAAGCACTGAAATGAAAATGGGGGTTTAAAGTCGGAAAGGATAAAACTCTGTGCTGTAGTTCTTCAAAGTTTGTTTTTCTGATGATGTTGAACTTAGAATTGGAACTTGTGAGACCAGCAAAGCTGTGTGAAGCAGTACAGTGAAATACAAATGTTCAAAGTCTGGATTAGCAAAAGAACAGGTGTGTAGCTGGTAACTACAGTAGCTTGTGATCTCATTGGATTTCACAAGCTAAACAGGGTTGGACTTAGTCAGCACTCTTGAAGTTTCTTTATTTTGCCAGGGTTTTTTTGTTTGTTTTATTAAGGAAGGAATGTCAGGAAAAGCATTTGGTACTTGTGTCTGAGTTGGTACTGACGTGCTTACCCAGCATGGCAAGAGGTGAATTTGCTTCTAAATACTGTGTTTAGCATGACTTTAAACGACAACAACAAAAAACAACAAAGAAATCTAGTTTCCAGCCACACATTCTCCTCCATCTTCACAAAATCTCTGAAGAAACTTTGCAAGAGAAAAGGATGTTACCTGTGTCCTGGCAAAATGTTAACTATGGTTCTGTTTCCTTCTGCCTAAATTTTCCTTGCGTTGTAAATGATTGTGTTGTTCTTTTCTTCCTGTGGTAGAACTACTTTTTTTTACATGTTAACGCACTGTTCAAAAGGTGGCTGCATTTCATTGATGGGTGAAGCAATCATTGCATATATACTTAAGTTGGGCTTGCGCAGTGATCTCTGCATGGTTGTACTATGTATCTAGATCCTGTTCCTCATCTGTAAGTATCTGGAGTGATACAGATATGGTATTCTGATCCCTGGAGAGAAAGGGATGAGGGGAAGGAGCTTCCCGATAGTGATTTCTTCCTGTTGGTCCTCCTTCCTCTGGGGCTGTTTAAACTTATATACAGTCAGAAAATTAAGAAGCAGTGAAAAGAGGAAGATGGAAAAAACTGCAACAGGAAGAATTTGAGATTCAGAACATAGTTTGAGCCTGTTATTGCACCTAGTCATTTGTTTCCTTGTTCTGAAATTATATACTCATAGTTTCATGGTAAAAAACATAACACCTCAAGACCTCATTTTTTTGTCTGACCAGGAGGAAATGCAGTAGAATATATGCATATTTCTAATAGGTGAGTCATATTCAGGACTGCCATGAAGGTTTCAGGTTAATTACCAGGTATTCAGAAAGTGAATGGAAACCCAAATTCTCAATGAAATGCCAGTTGTAGTGCCTGAAGAACAGCAAAGAGAAGTCTATTAAAATTTTGACCTGCAAGTTTTTGTTTGCAGCTGTTCGACGCTACCCTGGCGGTGTGTTCACAAAGTTTGTGATGAACAAAGTTGGAGCTCTACAGCAGAAGGTTCCTTCAGTGAGCACGTGCCAGCCTGTGTCAGGGCCACAGAAGTTCAGTGTCAATACTACACCAATCATGGTTGTCACTCCTGTGGTTCCCTCAAGTCTGTCTCCAGCTCACTGTACTGTCTCTCCTGTGGTCACTACGGCCACCACCACTTTTCCTGTTACTGTGGAAAGTACCAGTGTGGCACCATCTACTGTGTCTGCTCCTAACCAAGCAGGAGCTAATGAACCTGCGTCCTCTCCTCCTGCAATTACAGTCACAAGTGCTTCTGCAACACCTGGAATCAACACTTGCACCACTTCCTCAGCTGCCACTCCTACTGCCACTGTGAACATAGCAAAAGCAACTGTGATTGCTGCTCCAGTACCAACTCTGTCACTCCCTACTGTAGTAACAGCACCAACGATTACTTGTCCTGTTATCACAACATCCCCTTCTACAGTTGTACTAACAACTGCAGTGGCTACATCCGTGGTAACCACACCAGCTTCCTCTGTCAGCTCTGTTCCAATTATATTATCAGGAGTGAAGTCAGCTCCTTCACTGGCTCCAAAAAGAGGTAAGATTTGTCTGCTTCGGTGTATTGTTGCAAATGCTTACTTTTTTCTTTCCTCATTCATTGTTGGATCACAGTATGCAATTGCAGAACCCATTTTAAGTATAGACTCATTTGTCTCACCGTTATTTCCAAAATGGGGTAAGAAATGTAATCTCTTAAGTGGCTTGTTTTTATTCCAGCCTAGCCTAAACTATTAGAAAAGGGGAAAAAAAAGTTACCTGGTCAGTGTCTGCTGTAAAATGATCTTGAATTCTCCCATTGTTTCTTGGCTTGTAGAAATGTGCAGCACCGTTATTACTGTGATTGCTATGATTTCACTACTGGTATAGAATTGAAGCAGTAGGTGTGGAATTACCTTTTCACTGTTACTTGGGGGTTTTCTGAGTCATGGTTGAGAACTAGACGTGCGTATAAAGATCCAATTGTTTCTAAAAAAATCTGTGCCTGATTTAAGGATAATACCTGATCTATAGAATGTTTTCTTAACCTTATTTTATGTAACTTTAAAACATGTTTTAGAAGATGCTACTCCACAAGCACAAGCTCTAAATAAAACACCTCCAAAGATACCTCCTGCAACAGAGAAACGTGTAGGACCGCGGCTGTTGTTGATTCCGGTGCCCCAGACATCCCCTGCTTTGCGACCGTTAAACAATGTGCAGCTTCCTCAGAAACAGAGGATGATTCTTCAGCCCCTCAGGAGCCCTGGTGGGGTGAACCTGTTCAGGCATCCTAATGGACAGATAATTCAGCTCGTCCCACTGCAGCATTTTCGAGCTCCAGGTGCCCAGCCTGGTGCCCAGCCTAACATGCAGCAGCCAGCAATGTTCCGCAATCCAGGTACAAAGCCCAAGGTTTCTTTCTTGGTTGATTGATGTGTTACTTATGTTTGTTGCACCGTATTTCTGTCTGTGATACTTGTTTATCGTACTGAAAGTAATAGAGGAAGGTGTAATTTAGTTTTCTGTGAGTAAAGACTGTTCAGTATAGTTAGCCAGGACTTCAGCCCATGTAAGATGCAGAAAGTGCAATTAACAGTTAAATTACCAACGTTTGGGAGTTTTTCACAGCAGGTAAAAGGGTCCGTGTGTGTGACATGCTGTATTATCACTTAAAGAGCTGATGATCTCCTAATTCAGAAATCATGCTTGCTGGAGACGCTTTTAAAGAGAACAAGCTGTTAGCTGTGTCTCGTTGAACTGAAGTTCTTTTCTGATATGAGGACTTAGCCTGTTACAGGAGAAGCTTGCTGCCAGTGGTCTTATTTTTGGTCTTATTTTTCTTGTTTTAAAAGGAGTTCTGTGTGTCTAATCAAATGCACTGATAGGTTTGTGAAGCTGAAAAAGATTGTGGTATAATCACAGGATTTTGTCACCTTTTCTCTCTGTGGAAGATTTTACTGGGGGAGGAAAAAAAAGGATTAAACATTTGTCTTAAGAGAAATCCTCATTTCCCTGTTTTCTGGTAGGTGGGAAAGAGTAAAATGGAAAGAATTTCAGCTAAATACAGTGCTTTCTTCAGTAAAGAAAAATGATGCAAGGGTTACCTGAAGAGTGAAAAGGACCCCATAATAAATGAAAATATACCATTACCTCTGTTTGTTCCCGAGTGACCACCTCATTATTTTTTGAAGGGGGGGGAGGGGAGTTCTGTGTAAAAATCGAATCGTTTACTTTATTCAGTACTGACTTTTTCACTGAGAAATCGTTACGAAGCTGGTTATGTTGTGATCTGTGAGAATGCCGGCTGCTTCTGGTACAGCGTCATATTCTGAAAGAAATTTGTATGGGCAAGTTTAAGCTGATATTTTGTTTTCTTCACAGGATCTGTTGTAGGAATTCGGTTGCCTACACCTTCTAAGCCTCCTGAGCCACCTGTTTCTCCTGCTTCGTCTGCGTCTTCCACTTCTCCTGTCACAAATTCAACTGTACAAACTGCAGGACCCAAGTCGTCCTCTACGACCACTCCAGCTACTCATGCATCTTCTGTTCCTACTTCAGTAACAAGTTACGTGTCACAAGCAGGCACTCTGACTCTGAAGATCTCACCTCCTGCTGCTAGTAATGTGACAAATCAAACCACCACCGAATCAAAAATAACTGGCAACTCAGGCATTCTACCAGCTTCAAATGCTAATGTCGTACCTTTACAATCTGGTAGTTTTGCTTTACTTCAGCTCCCAGGACAGAAGACTGTACCAAACTCCATTCTTCACCATTTTGCATCTCTTCAGATGAAGAAGGACTCCAAGAAAATAAGCCAGAAAGATGACTCAGGTGCTGCTCAGCAAACAGAAACAGGGAAGGATTTGCACTCAGAGGAGACTGCAGTTGCAGAGTCTGAGGTCATGGTGTCAGGTGGCAAACAAGAAGAAATGGAGGTGTCAGTAAACCAGTCAAATAATGTTGAAGAGTCAGTGTCTGGAACAATCACAACTGTTAAAAGTTCCTCTGCTTTAGAGGCATTTGAGAAGGATTCAAAGGTTCTTGAGGGTTCTGGTGATGATGACCCCTGTCTTCAGAATGATGTTTCCACAGATGTTATATCATCTGACCATTCATACATCAGCGAAAAGCCAAGTGATGAGGAAAATGAAACAATCACAGAAGAGAAAGAGAATTCTGTCTCTTCTGAAAATGTAGGGGCTGTTTCAACTATCTCTGAAACAGTTTGTGAGTCATTAAATCATTCCCTAGTTGCTCCTGTGAATGATGCACATGCTCAGAGTCTTAAGGATCAAGAGACTGCACGGTTGAAGAACCATGAAAAAGAACGAATACATGCTGAAAGGGAAGATAAACCAGTTAAAGAGCAGGAAGGTGAAGTGCAGACACATATGAAAGAGAATAACAAAGCAAGTTCTGGGCAGTCCCACAGACAGCAAGAGCAAGATACGCAGCTGGAGAACAAAGACAAACAGGCAGGAACTAAAGTGTCACAGAACAAAAAAGAATTCCAGGATGGTCTTGTGCAGCCAGAAGTGGAAAAAAGGGAGTGCAAGGATTCTGCAGAAGCAGAAAGCTCGAGAGAGAAAAAACCAAACAAGTCTGAAATAAGTTCTGCAGAAGAGCAACATAATGCTTTGGGAGATAAGCAGGCAGTAAGTACTGAGGAAAGCAAAACCAACATAGCCATGCAGGAAGGCATTAAAAATGAAGAACAAGGTGCTGTTGATTCTCAGGGGGAAATGAAAACAGTTGAAGATACTGTAATACATGCTAACAGTTCTTGGAGCAAAATATCCAGCATTGCTCCTGTTTCAGAAAACAGAAGTGAAGCAGATAAGAAAGCTGACAGATCTGAGAGAGGTGACTTCATGATACCTGAACAGAAGGCACAGGAACCCAGGCATCACAAAAAGAGTTCTACGCCTACTACTGATACAACTGATTATATGGAGGAGGAGGAAGAAGAAGAAGATGATGATGATGATGAAAAAACTGATGATTCTGCTGATGAGATGCTGGATGGCGCTTCTGATTTCTCAAGTGAAGAGGAAATAGATGTTGAAAAAGTGGTAAGTATTTAACTCTTTATGAAGGGACTTCTTTTAATTAACCAGCTATCATGTCTGAACCCATGGATTGGAAAGAGAAAGTATAATTGTGTTCTAGGCCTCAGTTTCTGTAGAAATCCTAGATATGATTCCCAAGTGAAAATGCTTCTGACTTCTTTAACTGTCAGTTCTTTTTTTTTATTGGGAAGCATGTAAGTGGCCTTTTAGAAACTGTTTCTCATTATGTGTTACATTGAAACAGCTGTAGTCGAACTGTTACATGTGCTGTTGCTACTATATTGACTCAAGCAACTTGGTTCTGCCTAATAGGACATAGGGTTCTAAATTGTATCAGTCTGGAATTTCTCATTAGTTTAATCTGTTTCCTTTTACTGAGCGTTCATAGTTCTTATTAGTTAATGTTTGTTTCTGGAAAGAATGCTTGAATTGTTCCTTGAATTCCTCTTGAAGTTTAGTAATAAATTCAAGTAGCACTGAAAGCTCTCATTCTGTGTTCAGTAGAAAAGAAACTGGCTACAGAAGCCACAGGATAAGGGAAGTGGTGTGGTTAATCTCTGTAAGATAAGTTTAGGTTTTAATGTTAGTAGAGTTTCCATCTGATTTTGTTCCAAAGCGAAAACAATCATACGTGTAACTACTTCTTGCATTTTTGTTGTATCATAGAATCATAGAATTACTCAGGTTGGAAAAGACCTTGAAGATCATCAAGTCCAACCGCAGCCTAACCAGTAGCCCATCTCTTAAAACAAACAAACAAACAAACAAAAAAACCACCACAACAACAAACCTCTGCTAAATCATATCCCTGAGTACCACATCCAAATGGCTCTTAAACACATCCAGGGATGGCGATTCAACCACCTCCTTGGGGAGCCCATTCCAGTACCTAACCACCCTTTCTGTAAAGAAGTTCTTTCTAATATCCAACCTAAACTTGCCCTGGCGCAACTTGAGGCCATTTCCCCTCATCCTGTCACTTGTCACTAGTGAGAAGAGACCTGCCCCACTCTCGCTGTAAGAACCTTTCAGGTACTGGAAGAGGGCGATAAGGTCTCCCCTCAGCCTCCTCTTCCTCAGACTAAACAGCCCCAGCTTCCTTAGCCTCTCCTTGTAAGGCTGATTCTCCAAGCCCTTCACGAGCCTCGTTGCCCTTCTCTGGACCTGCTCCAGTACCTCCATGTCCTTCTTGTGCTGAGGTGCCCAAAACTGGACACAGTACTCGAGGTGAGGTCTCACCAATGCCGAGTGGATTCCACTCCATTGACCACAACTCTCTGGGCCCGGCCATCCAACCAGTTCTTCACCCAGCGGAGCGTGCATGCAGCTTCAGAAACAGCACACTGTTTGTTAAAAAATACAGAGTTGGGGTTTTCTGGTTGGTGTAAATGGATGTAAGAAATCAGTCTTTTGGGGCAATGAGATAAAAGTGGAAAGAGATAAAAGGGAGAAGAATTGAAGAGTAAATGGATTAAAATATGGTAGTCTGCACTAGCGTTTTCAGAATGTGAAGCTCCAGATACATAATTCCAATCATGTAAAATTCTTTTACCTCTTGTCTATTAATTCCTATCTACTATTGAAGACCAAATTAGACTACTTCCTCTTGTAATGATACCCAGACTAACTCAGTTGAGCCAGCAACCACAGCTTCTGAAGAACGTATTTTATTTAAGAAAAAAATAGACAAACCAATTGATGTACCAGCTCACAGTTTTCAGCCGTGATAGTAGCATCCCAGCTGCATGAAGGTGATGAAAACAAAAGCATCTGTGATTTTCGGAAGCTCTTCCAATTCGCAAAATTGAGCTTTTGCTGTCTTGTGTTGAGTGGGGTGGTGGCAGTTTGACAGTTCTGTATCTTCAGCAGGGTTATCATCAAGTTTAGAGAACTGCAGTTCATAGGTATCAGCTGGCCAATAAACCTTTCAAAGTAGCCTTAAGAATCTGTTTGTTTACAAACAGATAATAAATGCAGTGTCTTGGTCACAGAGGAGCCTGTTGCCAGGACTGATGTTTTAAAGATCTGGGTTTTTGGGTTTTTTTTTGTGTTCTATGACAGAACAATAAAACTAATTATCAGAGATTCTAAGAAGAATTTGTTTTGGAAGAAGTGTATTTTGCGTGTTTCCAGAGCGGTTAGCACAGCTCAGGGAACCATACGAGGTATTTTCTAAGTATTTACTAAAGCTTATACAAACTTGATTAAACTAGCTTTGGTTCTAGAGCAGCAAAGCTGGGCCTTGAGATCTTGAAGAGGAATTTTAAAACCTGTCCAGAATTTGGGTGAATTCTTGGTGCATCAGTGTGTGCTGCCTGCAGGTCGAGTTAACACGTCTAAGGCCTAATTCAGATAATTCAGTTTTAAATCTAGTTAAGTAAGTCTGTAGTCTTCTGTGCTGGGGAGCTTGTTGGTAAGAATGTATTTGTTTCAAAAAGACTTGACGCAGCCAGGAACACCTGTTTGGGAGAATTGCACTTAAGCATTGTTATTTATTTATTTATTTATTTATTGTTACTGATGACATTTTCAGTAGATCTATAGAATGAGGAAAATACTTCTTGATTCCCTTCCCTGTGCTCCTGAGATGTGCAGATTATGTTTTTATTTCACGAGGAAACAAATTCCTTTGCTAAGAATGGTCTGAAGTTTATCAGCAGTGGCCTGAAAACACAGAAGTAGGAGTATGAAAGTGGGTCAGTGTTAAACCTTTTGCACTTCTCCGTGTAGCACTGCTTCTGTGATTAATTCTGCCTGAAAGACCTCAGAAGAGTTGGAGCTGCTCAGCCCTTGAGAGCTACGCTCAAGCTTTGTGGCTAATATGATTTGAGGAGTGGGAAGCTTAGATAAGATTTCCAAGAGTAGTTTACAGGTCTGAACAAACATCTTCCTCAAGAGCAAACAGTGCTAGTTGAAGTGGCATTCCCATAACAATGAGCTGTTAGAATTTATCCTAGTTCTTCAGGTTGTGAAGACCCAATATTGAGTGGCAGAAGTCCTTTGTGAAGGACTACAGATACCTAAGTCCAGTCCCTGTTAATGAGTAGACAGGTTTTTCAAGGTCTGAGCTTTTGATACAGATATGTCACATGTGAGACCTGCAGACATTGTAGAGCACAAGGCAGATCCAGAAATGAAGAATTTCCTTGGGGAATCTCTAGGGACATCTGTTATTTACTTTCCTCCTTAGTACTGTCACAGAAAACCCGCTGCCATTAGGCAATTCACTGTTCAGGAACCAGCAAGAGGGATGTAGGCGGCCAGGAGCAGACAAATGAAGAATGCACTTAGAAACAGTCATTTAAGTGCAGAGAGGGGAAAAGTGCTGATGTTTCTGTAGCAACTTTACGTTTTGGTTTAGTGCAGGGCTGTATCCCCATTATTTTAAGGTCAAAGGCATTTAGGAGTTTTATAGCTTCTGGAATGCATGGAGGATAACTTCCCAGTACAGGTGATAGAAGGTCCAATCAGGAGTGATGTTGCTGGACCTGTTGTTCACCAATGCAGAAAACCTTATCACAGAGATCAAGATTGGAGTTACAGTTTTAAACTAAAAAAGGGAGAGTTGATAAGAGGAGGGAGTTTCTTACTACGAGGGTGACAGACAGCTTGCCTAGACACGTTGTGGGTGACACAACTGGGGAAGAAATGCTCAGACCCAGGTTGGGTGGTGCTTGGGGCAACCTGGTCTAGCGGGAAGCTTCACTACCCAATGGTAGGGAGTTGGAACTGGATGAGCCTTAAGGTCCTTTCTAACACATTTCTGTGAAATGTGGGACTTGCTAACTTGAGAAAGGTGAAGCTTCCACAGGCTCTTAAGAAGTTGAAACAAAGAAGAAGTCATGTTAGGCTGTACAGAGAATTTGGCCAATGGGGGATTGTTACTACATGCCAGATATCGCTGATCTCATGGCAGAACTTAGGAAGTGGACTTTGTAGTTATGTGTAATGGTGATACATTTCCTAATGTTGGGAAGTCAGGAAAAAAAAAGTAGAGAAGAAAGACTTTTCATTCTGAAGCATTTTTGCCTTTGCTGTTAAAAGTAGGAAGTGTTGATTGTTTTACTTATGTCTGCAGGCAGGACTTGTACATTTAAAGATGTGATGTTCTTAGTGGCAGTGGACAGTTACTCTGTCTTCTTTGGAAAATACACCACACCTCAGGTTTTGGATACTATTTTTCTAGTCTGATAACATGTAACAAGTTTCACCATGAAAACAGCTCTATCTGGATCATTTCTCTCAGCCCTTTGGTTAACCCAGAGGACTTGTCAGCATTCAACAGCTTTACTGTGGTAATGGTTCTAGTAGAAGTTAATTTCATGGTTGTTTTGGTTTTTTTCTCACTCTTAATCCTAGCATCTTTAGAGAGGCCCTGCAGAAACCCCATTCCCTGCATAGCTTCACTGTCTTAAGAGAAACTGTGCATCTCTTGCATGTAGGATCACAGGATAAAATTGGAATGCTAGAGGAGATATCTCTGGGTTTCCAACAGCAAGGGATGTCCTATGAATGATCAAGGAGAGCAAACAAGAATTAGAAATGCTCATAGTGGATTAGGAAAAAAAAAAAGCTGTGCAAACAGCTGTGCTGTGTTTCATGTTGAAGCTCCACAGAAGGTGGAAAATGGTGTAATTTTAGTATCTTCCAACTTCTAATTAATTTAGTTCCATTTTGTTTACCTTTCCCTCCTCTCTTCCCAGGTAGTAGACCTTAATTTCAGACTCACGTTTACATTCTTCAGTTTCGTGACTTTGTACAAATGTGGATCATTCTTTGCTTTTCAGTCGGGCAAATGGAAATGTAGTTCTGGCTTGACTTAAAGGCAATTTGGATGCATCTTTCTTAAGAAGCAAGTGACTTGATTTGAATCAAAACACTAAAGCTGAATATTGACAAAGGTTGTAACAAGCAAATATGAATGTGAGAAGTCGTCTGTAGGGCTGAGTGATATTTAAGTATATAAGTTAGATTTTTGTATGGTAGGACTTGAAGTTTCTGGAAGCAACCCAGCAATACAGACCCACTTTCCAGGCATGCAGCAAAGCTGCACACTGATCATGGGCAGTATGTGTAAGCTTTTAGCATATTTAAGCAGCAGTGAACAAGTATCTCACCCAGGTCTCATTTTCAGTAGCCTCCACGTTCTGGATCTCAACTGCAAGCAGCATGTGGTTATGCCTGGGACCCAGGGCGGCCCACGATATCTCCTGACGTTCATTCTTGTGCTGTCTGTCTTGGGGAGCGGTAGTAACAGAGCTCCTGCCCAGCCCCTCAAGTTCCAAGTGACATATACTGCTTCCTTAGTAAAGCTGGTGAATCTGAGATTCACCTTCCCTTATTTCATTAGTAATTTCTTGAGAATTCATCATTCAGGAAGAAGCATCAGATTGTCCATGTGTGAGAAGTTCAGAAGTCTGTATTTTTTGCATAGAGGACCGTACATGGTTTCATTCTGCTTAAAGGACTAGAAGATTCTGTAGGCAGTAATGTGTGAGCTTATGTGGATGTATGTGCTATACATATATATACACATTATAAATGTGTTTACTCTTTCTCTCTGTGTATGTATGCATGAACACACTATATACTTTACTAAAGGCTATATTATCAACATAGGCATTAGTAAAGGAGGGCAGACTTAATTTCTTACAGCGGTTGCTGTTTTCTATTGCTGCTTCACACAGCCGTGGGAGATGTTATTTTACAAGACTTTGAAAAATCCAGATTATTTTGTGTGGCAGCATGTAGTGGTCACTCTAAATGGGCATTGGGAGCCGACAGCAATTTACTGTGCTCTTCACTGTATCGCATTCGAAGTGATCAGAAATGATAGTCCTCTGTCAAAAAGGAAATTATCAGCAAGGAGTTGCTCCTGGCTGCAAATCAGGAATGTTTCAATTAACATATAGTTAAGAACTTCACAGGTATGAATTTCTTGAGTGATAACTGTAAGTATTCATCATTAACGACGTGTTAGTTATGCTTGTGGGACAATGTAGGCCACTCTCATTTTATTCTTGTTCTTATTACATCACTGTAGTCTAATCCATGGCCATCTGAGAAGTTGAAGTGCGTTCTCCTTTCTAATAAGAGTTTCCTAGGACAGCAGCGTTACTGTGTTCTGTCACTAATGAGTTGCACATAATCTATAAATCAGCGTTTATTAGCAGATGTGAATGTGGTGAAGTTGCTAGTGGGAGACATTCCTCAGGTGACAGTTACAGGATCTGCCTGCTTAGCACTGTTTATTGGCTGGTGTAGCGGAAGAGTGCCGTTCTTTAAAGGTTCTTAATATTACTGTTTTGAGGCTGAAGTGCAACTTGTTTAGGCCTGAGCTCTATTGCTGAGTAGATACTCATTTTAAAAAACAAAACAAAAACTGTTCCAGGATGCGTGTGAATACAGTGAGGATGACGAGCAGGTGGACATTGAGACCGTGGAGGAGCTTTCAGAGAAGATTAACATTGCCCGTCTGAAGGCCACAGCTGCTAATATCCGACCTTCCAAAGAGAAGTAAGCATCCTTGGAGAGCACTACAGTTCTGTATTTTATTGCTGAGCTAATACTGAATAAGCCTATTAAACAAGAGATTTCACGTAATGGTAAGATAAAGCAAGGCTTGTCAGGTTTTCCTAAGTGTTGGTGCACCTTTGTGTCCGTGAGGATGGGGCTGTCAGAACTAAGAGTAGATGTGAGGTATCTTATCTTAGCTTCTGTTTTGTTTTGTCTTTTATAATTCTTTGTAATTGATTTGTTTATAAGGATATGTATCTTGCAACATGTAATATTTATTAGTGAATTGATTCAGTTCCTGCAAAGTGAATATTATAAGCATGGCCACCTTGGTTTTAAATAAGATTTTGCAAGCTTCTGTTTTGTTTATTCTTGCTGGTAGATTTCTAGGCAGGAGCAGTCATGGACTTCATCCATGATCCCATAAATGAAAGCTTTGACTTTGGGACCACTGCCCCCAGTGAAGAAAGCCCTTTTCTTATCTGTATGTAGTCTGCCATGGTTGGATAGCTTGGCTCTTTTTTTGTTCTGTTTTTATTTGTTGCTGCTGCTGCTGCTACATTGGCATTTATTATGACAATGCAACGTAAAAACATGGTTTATTTAAGATAATGGAAGGATGGTCATGGCTATTCCTCAGCTGTAATCTGATGGGAGTTATTCTGTGCCTCCCAGGTGGTTCTGGGTTTTTTTTTCTTCCAAAGATGCAGCTCGGCTTTCATTCTTTGAGAGCGAATCAGCTATTCTCTATAAGCTGTCAAGATGCTGCAGTGTACAAATAGTTCTTTCATATGTGTGTTGTTCTTTGTTTTCTTCAATGCCTGAGAAATAATATGAGGAAGCTGTTTTTATATGTAAGGATAGAAATGAAGGTGAGGATTTTGATTGATTGATCTTGGTTGGGGGAGGGGGGCGGTTACATCATCTGATCTGTGTTAATCCGTGTTTACAAAAAGAAAATAACAGCCAAAATGCTCTCTGAAATCAAATAGAACTACTTCCTAAAGGTAACAGGCACTGGCTTAATTCACTGTTGAACCGTGGGCTAATTTCACAGCTTTTGGACCAGCTGTTTTTTTTTTTCCAGGACGGTGGCATTGAAGATAGTTGACTTCCTTGAGAAAGATCAACACTATTCTGCTTTCGTGTAGTTAAAAGGAAAAGTTAATTTCAGGGGGTAAAGCTGAGCAATTCTGGGCTGTTGAAAAATACTTAACGAGGGTAGAGTGCATGAGATGAGTAGTGTTGGGAAAAACTTTCTGCCTTTCTTCCAGATACCATGCTCGTAATTCTTCGGATGAAAAATTATCAGAAAGTCCTACGAAGGTATATGCTCTCCTCTTTCCTTTTGGTATCACATCTCCATTTGAAAGATAAATTTTCATCTCGAGCGCTGCCCTAATGCGATTTATCTGCCTTCTGTGTATTGGTGATTAAATGCAAGAAACAAAATATGTGTTGGGGAAGGGGGAAGCAGTCCAAATCTCATTAAAGAAAGAAGGGCTGCAGCTGCCATCAGTGATTCTTACTCAGCTTCTTGTACAGGAGAAATACCTGCCTCTTACTTGCTATTACGTTCTCCGAGGTTCTGTGATTTTGGTGTAAGTAACTTTTACAGCACCCATAAAATACGTAAGACAGTAATATGTAGGATTATGTAGATTGCAGTAAAGGATTTCTGAAAACAGTAGTTTAACTTGCCTAAGGATGTATTATTTAAAGACAGTGCAGCAGCCTTTCAAAGCTAAACTCATAGCAGTCCTCCTGAACTTATGCTGTACATTAGGGTCACTTTAGGGCATATTTCACTAACTGTGATAACTGTCAGCGATGCACCTGAAGTCAGTTTAAAGTTTAAACCTGTTGGGAGGGTGGGGTTTGAGGTGGGTTGTGAATTTGGTGAATGTCTTGTATATTAGAGCAGACTGGTACATATGTTTTTGCC
The DNA here is from genome assembly GCF_039878825.1 of Excalfactoria chinensis. NCBI lineage: Eukaryota > Metazoa > Chordata > Aves > Galliformes > Phasianidae > Excalfactoria > Excalfactoria chinensis. The sequence goes on along the minus strand of NC_092829.1, from coordinate 33,092,034 downwards.
TGAGATGAAGATGGGTTTTAGGGCACCTTGCCTCCTTCATGTATTACTCCCTCTGCCCTTGAAACTGGCAAGAGGCCCTTCCTGTAAAGGAATCTTGTGCCCAGCAGAAGAGTAGATGGAATTACAGCCTTACTTGTGCTTATTCTGCCTGTGAGGGCAAAAGTCAGCATCAGGAGCCTTCAGACTCCTCACGAGGCCAAAGAGCTCAAGAATATCATTGCTGAACCCAAGGAGTCTTTCTGCTGATTCACTGGGATTCGTAGCAGGCCCAAAAATGACATCAAATTATTACACTAAGACTTTTAAAGAATTATTTCATCATGAAGTAAATATCATAATAATGGAAAAACTGTGAGGGTAATGCTGAAAAAAAACCCAAATCTTTAAACCTGTAAGGGTAATCAGTGCCTGTCAGGCTTTGTGGGCACAAACAAAATTAATCAAAATCAGAGTCTGACCTTGACATTGTCTGTTAATTGGCACGTGTCTGGGCTGATCAGTATCACAGTGTCTTTTGTCTGTCTGCTCCTATTTATATTTACCCATCAAAGAAAATACAAACAAAATCAGTTCAACATCAGGGGGAAAAAAAATGTGTGGGATATTTTCATTTACTAGTGTGAGTTTTGACAAACAGAAAAAAAACCCACTGGGCTCAAATGTGTGACTTTGCTGTAACACCATGGCTTACCCATGTGGCCTTGTACTGCAAAAACAGAACGCTCATTTTTTGTTGGTCGGCATTTCATGCTCTTTCATGAAGACATAATAAACGAGTAGCATGAGGTGATATCTTCAGGTGTCTGTTGAAACGTTGCAAAAGAAGCATGCCTTTGAATAGTTTGCTGTTAGATTTCCTTTTGTCTTTAAACTGGTCCATATGGTTACTTTTCCAGCGGAATCGTCCAATCTGGAGCAGAAGGCAGAAGTCCGAAGTAGATGTTTTTGCTTATTACCGCCAGACACACACAGCAAATGAGCGCCGGCGACGTAATGAAATGAGAGATCTCTTTGAAAAACTGAAGAGAGCTCTGGGGTTGCACAGTCTTCCCAAGGTGTCTAAATGCTACATTCTCAAGCAAGTGAGTATTTTGAAGCCTGGGTGAGGGAGCTTTAATCCAAACAAAGTATCGTGGTGTTGTTGAGTTTGGAAGGGACTTCTGGAGGCTCTCTGGTCCAGCCCTCGCTGAGGCAGGTCCACTTGGAGGAGATTGTTCAAACCTGTGTCTGGGCATCTTTAGAAGATCTCTAAGAGGGGAGACTCTACAGCCTCTGTGGGCAAGCCTGTGCTCTGTCACCCCCATCTTCTTTCTACCCTCTCTTTGGGTATTTATGTATGTTGATAAGATCCCCTGCCAAGCTTTCTCTAGGCTGTAGAGTCTCAGACTTGCCTCAGCAGAGAGATGCCCCAAATCATCTTGTGGCCCTTTCCAGTGTGCCTGTGCCTCTCTTGTGCTAGGGAGCCCAGAACTGAACACTACTCTAGGTGTAGCCTCACCAGTACTAAGAAGAGGGAAAGGATTACCCACCCTGTCCTGTTGACAATAATTTGCTTATTGCAGTGCAGTGTATCGTTAGTCCACTTTGCAGCAAGGGAATGTTGTCAGTTTGAACCTCCAGGTTCTTCCAGATTCTACAAAGCTCCTTTCTCGTTGGGTGACTTCTAGTATGTACTGGTGCCTAGAATTGTTCCACTGGCCTATTTCTTCAACCTGTTAATTTCACTCTGGATAACAGCAGAACCCTCTGGTGTGTCTGCCACTCCTCTCAGCTTTGTGTCATCTGCTAACTTGCACTGCCCCATCACATAGGAAACAAAACATAAGTTGTAGGTGAATAATTATGTTCATCAGCTGTACCCTGACATGGTGAGATAGATTTTCTTTAAAATGGAAAACCGGGGATGGGGGATGACCAGTATGTTTATCACTTTTCAACTTGCATTTAGGGAAAGCTAGCTTTATGTGATATACTTTACATTCTGATTGAGTCCTGCTTTCTCACGGTGATAAGAATGTCTGAATAAATTTTGTAAAGCTTTCTTGGAAGGAAAAATATTTTGTAATTTTGTGTGTGTGTTCTTCATTTATAAACCATTTTCCTGATATTTTTCTAGGCCTTCGATGAAATCCAGGGATTGACTGACCATGCAGATAAGCTTACTGGACTGAAGAACTTATTGGCACGCAAACAGGATACTTTGATTCGAAAAGTTTCCATACTTTCAGGTGAGGATGTTTTTTAGGTGCAAACCACATGGAATAATAAAAGAAACAGAATAGATCTAATCTTTGGGGGGATCTCGGTAAGTCATCAGCATTCATGTAAATTTAGATAGACCCTTCATGCCAGGCTTGCCAAGCTCCGACTTAGTGATACACTCACACCAATAAGAAATGCTTTTGTTTTTCTTAATGCCTAAAGGAAATGTAGAATAATATGTGTTGCAAGCCATGGGCCTGAGTTCCTGTGTATTAGGTATGTTTTAGGGGGAAAAAATACTAATTCTGTGATTGATTGCTTCCCAAAACAGCTTTTCTGCTCAGTGCTTCACAAGCACGCACTGTTATGTACTTGATAACATCAGTACCAAAACCTCTTGACTCTTTGCTCTATTTTGCAAATAACTGACCATTTCCTGCTTTTCTTGAAAACTAGCACTCGTAAAATCTAGATGGAGGAGGCAGCTCTGTTGTAAAAGAGAGTTGCAGTGTACTCTGAGCTGCTGCTCACTGTGGGGTTTTAAGACTCATGGAATCACAGAATATCCTGAGTTGGAAGGGGCCCACAAGGATTGTCCACGTTAGAACTTAAACTCTGAATTGGATCCCAGTGATACCTGTTGAACAGGAGCTACTGCATATCCAAGCTGATTTCTTCTTATCGAAGTTGCAGAAGAGTTCTGAAATGTATGGATGCTTCTGGAAGAAAAAAAAAAAATAACTTGTACTAAATACATGATTATTACTCTCTGGTTTTAAGTCTGCTGGTGACTTGGTGAGGTTTTCTACTGTGAAGTAGTTAAATCACATCAGTGTGATAAGTTTGAAGTTCCATCCTCACGTGTTTAGGTTTGGAAAGAGTGTTTGGAAAGATAGATTAACTTTCCAATGATGTTTCTGTAGGGAAGACAGAAGAGGTTGTCCTAAAGAAGCTAGAATACATGTATGCCAAACAAAAAGCCGGAGAAGCACAAAAGAAGAAGAAGAGTGTTCAGCCGGCAGAATCTGTTGTAACCTCACCTGCTAGCACACATCAAGAAGCATCTTCTTCTGCTCTACCCAGAGATCCGAGCAAAGTGCCTATGACAAATAGAAGAGGCAAGCCATTGATACTTGCCAGAAAAGGAAGCCATGCCACAGGTGAGTTAAAAAGAATGCACTTGTCACTGAATGAAGTCGTCTTTTAATGTCATCACGACTGATGTGATACTTGATCAGAATGTCACTCCATAGGGTTAGGCTATTAGACTGCCTAAAGAGGAAGTGTGGATTTGTTTCTCACTGCATAGAGAGGGTTCCTGGAGCCTGTGTCGCATCTGTAGCACATTTCTAATCTCAGGATCACGAACGTTCTAGCTGGAACTTCTTGTATGCCTGTGCTTGATGCTGGATTGCAGCGTATCGTTTGCCATTACAGGCGCTGTGCTGAAATAAATTGATGATTGACACATTTCTTTTTTACAGAGAACACCTCATCCTCTTCTCTGACACTAACTGCTGCAAGCCTAGTGATGACTCCCCAGGGACAGGTGCTCACGCTGAAGAGCCCGTTGGTACCTGGGCAGGTAGCAGCTGTGCCCTCCACTCTCCTGCAGGCTGAATTAAAGCCTCGAGCTGCCAGCAATACCATGACAGCACAGCCAGGTATGGTCATGTGAGAACACGTCAACGGAGATAACCATGCATTCAGAGCTGTGCGTCTCTGTTTATGTGGTAACATTCAGTTTTTCCTTTAATCTTTCATTCTTTACAATTTGGTGAGGTACAACCTGATTTTGATAAGATAAATATTACATGATTATCTCAAATGGTTGGTTTGTCAACAGGTAAGTAAAATCTGTTACATTTTCACTGTTCTTAAATTAGGGAGATGGGAAGTCTCCAGAAAGTAAAGGCAGAAGGAAAAACTTGAGATCTCTTTTGTTACCTAACCTATCCATACTTACATCTTGTACCACTTTCGGTTGGTGTTAGCGTGTAAAACCTTGCATGGAAGTGTAAGGCTTTTATTTTCCAGGCTTGACTGAGTATCTGAAAGGATCTTGTTTCCTCTCAACTCCCATTCCCCTTTTTTTGGGTAAGGTATTGCTTCTGTGATGATTCAGCTGCCAGGATCAGCGGTTCCTGTCCAAGTAAAAGGAATCCTTACTAACTCTGCCATTCCCATTACACTGTCAACTGTTGCTGGAAACCCAGTGCCCTCAGCAGTAGTACCAGCCCCAGAGTCCCATTCAGGTAGGCTCTTGATTTTTTTATGGATCTCTCTGCATGTTTGTAGGGGAGGTTACCCTTGCAAAAAAGAGGCTAAACTGTTTCTCTTATTAGGAAGTAACAATAGATGTTGTTGTTGGGGTTTTCAAGGGAAATCAGCATTAACTTTGTAACAGTTTGGAAGGACCTTACAGGATCAAATACAAGACCTTTCTTTTTCTTTTTTTTTCTCTTTTTTCTTTTTTCTTTTTTTTTTAATTTATCTAAGTCTTTCTCTTAGTCTAAATGATTCTTCTGGCCCTCAGCAAACTGAAAAGAGTTGAGGCCTAGAATGTGTCCTTGGCCTAAAGCATCGAGCTAGGGAAGTTCAGGAAAAAGGGACAGTGGGGCTGTTGAAAACCTTTGTGAGGGCAAAGATGTTGTTTCCTTCGTGCATTGCTCTAAGAGCTGTGAGCATTGCAGCTGCTTCCATCTGGCCAACCTTCTGAAGGAAGGGATCGGGCAAGTGTTTTTTTTCCACGCGATGAAAACTACACTATTAAGTTGTTTGGATCTTCACTTAACCAAAATTGTGCAAGTGGTTTAAATTGTGACTTGCAGCTTACCAGAGAAAAGTAAGCAAATGAAATATAAATAGGAATTATCTTGCAGTTAGTATGGATCGGGATGGATTGTGCTTTGTTTGGTTTTGCAGAAAGTGAAGATTCGTTCATGATGCCAAAGATTGTTAATGTAACATCACTGGCTGCTGAAGAAAGCCTGAGTCTAAACCCAAACCGAAACAAAAGTTGTAACGTGCCAGCTGCAAGTACTCAGGCTTCTGAGAAATCTTTGGTAACGCCTCTCGAAAATAGGAAAAGTGACAGCATCCTCTTAGAAGAAAAGACCAAAGCGTGTCCTGGAGGCAGTGACGCCGAGGGAAGGAGTGCCACAGGGTCCACAAAAGATTTCTTTGAAAATAAGGGTGGTTTTCCACAGCTCCAGAGTGTATCGTGTGCAAAAGAACATCCAGAGCCTTTTGGCAAAAAGCTCTGCATTGGTGAGCTTGTAGGAAGCCAAGCCAGGAAGAAGGATGGTGATCACGGAGGAGAAAGATTAAAAATGAAAGAACTGCCATTTCGCAAGCTGCAGATCAAAGATTCGAGGATAGAAATGGAACTGAGGAAAGTAGCTTCCGCAATGGAGGAAGCAGAGCTGGATGCAGGTGAGTTACTGAGCAGCATTGAGGAGAGTGATGACACTGATGAGACCCTCACTTCACTGCTCAATGAGATTGCTTTTCTCAATCAGCAACTGAATGATGACGCTGCAGGTATGTCAGAGCTGCCCGGCGCTCTGAGCTCAGATTTCTCCCATGGAGATGCAGAGGTTCGCCAGGGAGCAGCCAGTGATCTGACCACTGCAGATGGTTCCTCCTTCCAGTTCGGCCATCTGGGAGGCGCTTTTAAAGACCTTTCTGAGGTTCCAGAGGGTGGTGGCTCTTTAAGCCCTCTCTTGCTGCACCTGGAAGACGATGACCTTACTGAGGGGGACAAGAACTCTGGGGAGCCTTCATCTGAAGCAGATGTTCTGAAAATAGTAATAGGTGCTGAAATGAAGGATGCGCTTCCCAACCTGTCCGTAACCAGTGGTGGGAATGGCAAAACTGTAGCAAACTTGGCAGAGAACACTGGTGTGACTCCACCGATTTTGCAGATGAAAACTAATCCGGAGGCTAGCAGTGCTGACACTTTGTGGAGGCCCATGCCCAAGCTGGCTCCGCTTGGCCTAAAAGTGGCAAGTCTGCCAGTGGACTCAGAAGGGCAGAGTGCTAAAGTGATGCCCTTGCTGGCACCCATAGTTGCGAAACTGGCACCCGCTGGGGTAAAAACTTCATCTGTAACCGCTCAAGAAGGACAGGATAACAAAGTAATGCCTGCATTAGCTCCCGTGGGTACAAAATTTAGTAATTGTGGGACCCTACCTTCAAATTCTGTTGGCAAATAAGCGTGCGTATATTTTATCAGAGAGTGGAATGGAGATCTGGAGCAGTGTGAACCAATGGCTGTGTTTGGCAACCTCCCTTGTCTGCATCATTTTGTTTTCTGTGTGGCATCAGCACTGTTCATCTGAGGGCAGGCCCCGTATTGAGAAATAAGTGCTATGAAACTAAAGCATGCTGACGTATTTTTACCTCATTGTTGTATTCTGGGAGTTCTCATTCCCCGTCACAAAATATGGAAGATGATCTGTAAACCATTGCTGGGCACATGGTATCCTTCCAAAATAGGATCTTCGAGGAAATAGTTCATAAGAGGACTGAGAAACGTAGGCTGTTGACAGGTTTTTTTTTTCCCCAGTAGACAGGCAGCTGTTTGTTGTTGAGTTAAAAATCAGGTGTATTTGGTTTTGTACCAGGCAAACTATCTATGCAGAAATGGAATTGTTCACGTTTATTGTATCCAGTGTTTTGCAGAATACAATGCATGTGCAGAAATGAGATTGCAATTACTCTCAGATTTGTTACCTAGAGCAGAGGAAGGGAAACTGCAGATTGTGTGGAGGGCTGAAGTGAAGCGTTTCAGTTCCTTGGTGCTAGTGCTCTGGCAGAGACTCCTTTTAGTAGCTTATGCACAGAACTCTTAGTACATGGGAAAGATATTTCCCACTGTAATTAGAACTAGAACAGTAGGTAAGCTCTTAAAGAAGAAGAAAAATTGAAAACCCACCAGTTTGACCTCATGCCCCTATCCAGATAACTCTGCCTTGGGTGGTTTGGGCATCTGCAAGGGAAGATTTCAGAGAGTAGAGAAGAATTTGGGTACCTCTTGGCTCCATCTCTGAATACAGTGCTGAAGTAGCTGGAGCATTTTCCCAGTTCTCTTCTTTGTTTCTCCTGCCATTCTTCAAGACGCGTTTGGTGGCCAGATGTGTTCATAGGAAGTGTTTCTTCGTGAAATACAGAACGCTTTCGGGGCTGTTGGAGCCTAAAATAAAGGAGTGAGGTGTATATGTGAATGTATATATGAAAATATGTGTATAGCTTTTCAAACCTTACATTTCTTCATGAATTCAGGAAAGGTACTCAGAGGTTTCTCACTGCGTTTGCACAAGATGTGTATAGGAAAAAAAAAAAGCCAACACAAATGCTCATTACCAGGGAAATAGGGCAGTATTGAATCACTAGATGTATTTTTTATTCTTCTCTGCCACTGCTTATTCAATAACTTGTAGGAGCTCTTCGCCATCCCTCTGTTGGAGGCGAAGGGCCTGCAGACTGTAAAGATATTTATATTTTTGTACGCAGTTTTTGTTTTCATAGTTTTCTTGAAAAATGAAATTTTCAGCCTAGGAGAGTTGATTTGTTAATGAGTGCATACACGGTCTTTTCCTATCAAGTTTGTAATGGGAGTTATGGTGCACTTGAGGGGCTTCTGAACTGCTCCTGGAAGGCAGAAACATGGCTGTGATAATGATCCACAGTTTGGAAAACAGGAGGTGCATTTTGCTTTACGTTTAGGAATGTAATCCCCTGAACTCGCTGTTCCAGCAGCAGCAGCTGGGATTTCTCCCCCATCATCCCAGGTTCCCAGTCTTTGGTGAGGCACTGCAGGAGGGATCTCATCTTCGCACTGAGGTTGTGCGGTGCTGAGTGATGATGTTCTTCCGCAGCTAGAGAGCAGCGTTTGCTCTGCGTGCTCTGCAACCGTATGGGGTAAGCTGCAGCTTCTGGAGCTGTGTCTGCTTGTGCCCCCTAGGGGATGTGCGTATCTTGGGTGTTTCCTGGTCTTTTTTATCATTTTTCTATTATGCTGCGAAGGAGAGGAGCCCTTAGAGCGAGGTATGCAAGCGAGTTACTTCAGAGCCTGTGTGAGTAAGGTGTCTTCACCCTGCCACTCTAAGTGGTGATGCGTTATAAGGCAGTTGCATGTATCTCATTGCCATCTGCTTATTTACTATTTAAATGTTTGAGAACAACGTTATATTAATTCTTTAGAAGAGAGAATATATGCCAGCCTGAGAGTCATGAGGAGTCTGACAGTTGTAAAATCCCTTCTCCAAGGGAATTGATGTGTGAATACACATACTCTGCTCACTGCTAAGGATTTTAAACCTCGTTTTAAGTCAGTGGAAGTCTGGAGTAACTTTATCAGTTCGGTAGCGTTACATCAGACATAAAATGATTTACCCGGGCATCTGGTTCTGAGCATTTCTAATAGGCTCGAGTTGTTTTTTTAATAACCTGTGGCAGTTCACTTTGCCAAGTGCTTTTATGGCCCCCTGTGCATGAAACGACAACCAGAGCTGCGGTGATTCCTTTCAAATCCGCAGTCGCTGAATTCTGATGTGTAACTACAGAATTGTGTTGTCTGAGTGCTTTTAAAAAGCTTTGTGCTTTGCACGCTTCTTTCTGTAAGACAAAGGAAGCGGCAGCTTTAAAGCCGCACAAGGGTTATCTGAAATCAGTGTTCTGCTTTGGCAGATGTTTTGTTCAGTATCAAGGTAATGGGAAATGCTTGGAAAAAATGTGTGTTGCTGAGCGCAGTATGTCAGGTAGGAGCACAGCCCAGATTTAGCTGCAGAAGGTGGTTGGTGCAGACCGGGCAACAAAGCGTGTTTGAAATGCTCTCTGTTCTTGCTTCTCCTCGTCCCACCAGCTCCTGACTGCGGTGAATATTTCGCTATGAATTTAAATGCTGCTCCCCCTCGCACCCTACCCTGGTTTTTGTTTTTCTTCCTCAAACTCCCATTTATTTGGCACAGAGCTTTTAAAATGCTGTATGCTGTCTGTTGAGGCAATAATGCAAGAATGTGACGTGACATGGGAAGGTTTTAGAGTCAGGAGAAGGAAAGCCCTGCAAGGCGCACATCCTCACTAGACCAAGAGACCTGGAGATTTTGTTTTTTACACACCTGTAAATAGACTGGAATGTTTTTAAGAATATAATGAAATGTCAGATTTAGCTTTTTTTCCTTTTATATATTAAAATATATCTTTCCCTCTTTTCTGCTTTTGAAAAATTGATATTTTTGTAGAAAACTAACAGTGCAGGACTATGGAATAACTGTATGTGAGGGACAAAGTGTAAAACTAAAATAAACCAATCAAGCTGAACTAGAAAGTGGCTCTGAAAGTTTGTTACGTGGAGGGGGAGGGGGGCAGTGGTGGCACGCTGCAGTAACACGAGCACTGTACGGAGCTGTACTGAGCCAGCAACAGCATGTGGACTCAGAGGCGGAATCCCTGGTGACGCAAGCATTGCTGCTTGGTTCCGGTCATCGCACACACACAGGTTGGTGAAGATTGTCTCCGTGAACGTCACCCTTCATGCTCCTTCCCCAGCCCTAAATTCAGATTAATCCTTTGTACCTTTGCTTTACAGACATCGTACAGCACAGCCGTCTTTATGGAAACAAGTCTGAAGGTGTGTCCCCAGGTGAAGTGTCAGAGGAGACGTGTCTTAGAGGAAGTAGATGAAATGCCTGCTACAAAGTGCTGTCTGTCACTGCTGTCACCTCAATCCCCTGATCTGTTAAATGGGAGATAACACATGTTACAAAGCTCAGAGGAGAAAATGAACAAAAATGTGTTGTTGTAGTCAGCGAGTCAGCGTATTCTTGACAGCTTCTGCTGAAACCCTTCAGGGCCTCATCCCGTGATCTTTAAGGGATAGGGTTATATTTTGGAATGGAAAGGGATGTAAATGTAGTATTTATCCCATCAGGTTTGCAATAGAAAGAACAAGAGAGTTCCCTGATGATCAGTACTGGGGGCTGTGGGATTTGAGTGCATTTAGGGCTCTTCAGCCCTGTCACCCTGGTGGGACCAGCTGTGAGGAGGAGGACATCAGGATGTTCCTGTCAGGCTTTTCTAGGTGAGTTTTGACTTTCCTCTGGTGGGAGGCAGGACTGAGGGTGCTGCACCGCTGGGCTTCTTCCTGCTGGCCCCATGTAGTTCCCCTGTCCAACACAGAGGGGTGCCCCATGCAAGCATCGCAGCTTGTTGTGTCTCGTGGGCTAAAGCCAGGCAATTAAATAGCAGCTAAAAAAAGATGCAACACAAACATTAGCAGTATACCATTTTTAGAGGTTTCCCTTTTTCATTAACTCCTTAGTCAACAGCTGGACTTTTTGAGCAGCTCCTGCGGCAAAATGCTTGCTGTGGCATGGTGCAAACCATGGGGCTGCATTGTGGCTCTGCAGCTGTGACACCAGCACAGAGGTCTCAGTGAGCACAGAGGGTTTGGGTAAGGACTGTGTGCATCATGGCTCTAATGAATTCGCATTCGATAGGGCTCCTGACTGATGCAAGGATGTAGAATACTTCACAACTTGTGTGGTAGTGAAGGCACTCAGGAGGGGCATGCAGTGGTGGGGACTGGGCTGGCTTGTTTCAGTTGGAGCTATTTGACTGCTCTCGTTGGCAAGTGGCCAATCAGCAGAACCATAACATCTCTATGGCTGTTGTAGGATGGTAGCAACCAGAGAAGGGAGTCTGTGCTTGAGGCGATAGTAGCATGGCTACCAGGGCACCTGGCTCCTCTTGCAGGAGCTCTTCTCAGCCCCAGAGGCCGGTGCTTCTCCTTTCTTCTGCTTTGAGACAAACCACTTAAAACCAGAACTGCATTCCTCCATGTAGCCCAGCTCACAGGTAAGGCCAGTGACAAGTTGTCTGGTTTTGTTTGGTGTCACGTGACGCGTGAAGCCGTTGGGATAAATGCTAGAGCTGCCCTTCCTCGGGAGCCACTTGTTGCTGGGTGCGGATGAAGCTGGGCAGCACCCAGCCAGGGGGGCCCTGGGCCTTACACATGGGGCACAGCTCCATCAGGAAGCTCCGTTGGTCCCTGCCCAAGCCTCAGGCACTGGCAGTGCTGGGCTTAGAAAAGAGCTGGCTGACATGCCTTGCTCCTGGGACAGACTGGGCTTTGCTGTAAAACAGAGCTATGGAGCCAGGGTAAAACGTGATCCAACAAACCTTCTGCATCCCTTTGGGAGCCACGTTAGCTGAGTTCTGCCTTGTGAAAGCAGCAGGGCCAGCACATGTGGGCATGAGGTGTGCAAGGTGGATGACGCAGCAGGTAGGTTTTTTCCTGCTCTAGTTAGCTTGACACTTTTTTAAACGATGTAGATCTGATGAGATCTTGTTACAACTTGTATTTGGGTGACTGGCTGCAAAAAGGAAAAAGGAGGTTCTTGCAGACCTTGTGCAACAGGTGATGATTAGCTCCCGTTCCTCAGCTGACACTCTCACTTCTGACTTATGAGGACTTTTTGCTTTTAACAAATGAGGCAATCAGACTTGCAGCTCAAGACTGCTTTGTGGAGCTCTAAAGTCGCTTCCTCAGCTTTTGGATGTCTGAGGCAATACGATAAAATAAAGCCCTCCTTCCTGCAGTTGCAGCCCACCAAAGTTTAGTGGCTCTGACACGGGGGCTGTCAGCTTGCGCCAGGAAGTTTCCAATAAGCAGCTCCCATCAGGAGAGCCGAACTGGTGGCAGCCACAGTGAGAATTGTTTACTACCGTGCTCCAGAGCAGACAAGGCCTCATTGTCTGACTTCGACGGGGAAAATGTCCAGTTTTGCAAACTTTGCTGAGCAAGGGAGAAAATAATTATATTGCAGATCAGCTTACAAGGGGTACATTCATGTTTGGAAGAAAACTTGATTTTCTTAGGGCGGGGAAGAGGGATACCGCTGCCAAAGGGAAAAGCCAGCCGGCAGCATCGGTGACCTACAAAGATGGCCTTGAGCCAGCAGCTGCTCCTGGGAGGGGGGTGTCCCAGGAACCTGGGACTGGGTTCCTGGCCCTGGCTGACGCAGGGTTTGCCATGAGTGATGAGGACAGCACAGCCTGACAGGGGAGGTGTTGGTGCAGCCGCATTGTGTTCGGGGCCCAGAGCGATGGCGACGTTTTGCCTCATGTGTTTTTACTTAGGAGGATGACAGGGCGGGTATTTAAGGAATAGGATTTGCAGCACAGGGCTGGCTGTGCTCAGCTGTGTGCTGTTGGTTCTGGTTGTGGTGTGGCTGCCTTACCAAATGCAGGGTGTATCAGCTGGAGTCATTTTGGTTGTCTGCCCAAGGGGGTGGATGCAATTATCTTCTTTTTGCAAGTTTGCATGTAATTTCCTTCCATTAATCTTAAATAAAATAATTAAGCAGCACAAGCAGAAATGAGCTGTGTAACAAGCTGATAACACATTAATTTTTTTGTCAGGTTGAAAGCCAAGCTCGAATGAGTCTAGTTCCATTAATCTCATTGGGTTTTGTGAACATCTCTCTCAAGACTCTCTTTGCAGGAAGCTTCAACAGCCAGCGTAAACCCAGTTTGTTGTCATGGCAATTTCATTAGCTGCCTTATCGCTATGTCAAATCGTAGGCACTTGTGGGCTGAAAGGAGAACTCAAGTGTGAAGCGACCTCTGGAGATGAGCAGCTCGGTCTCCTGCTCAGGCCCAGGGCAGCCATCAGTCCAAGCTGGGTTGTTCATCGCTTTCTCCAGCCAGGACCTGAAAGCCCCAAGATTTGGGGGCTGCACCACATGCCTGGGGGACTTTGCCAGGCTGCTGCTGCTACCTTCCTGCCTTCCCAACAGCTGTCACACTGGGAGTAGCCCTGTGGGTTTGCTGCATCTTTGACATAACGTCTGTTTCCTCACCTTGATTCTATCCATAGGAGGATCTTCCCTTCCATTTCAATTTCTTACTCTCTCTGCTGGGGTTGTTGCACCTCATTGCTCACAAACACATCAGTTCCAGTCACACGGCTGCCCTGAGCTCTCTTGTGTCTGCTATCTCATGACACCTGAATACCATGAGCTTAAGATTGGGGTCTATTTCTCTATTCCCATCTCCTTCAGTCACTCATCTTGCCAGATGACTAATTGGCTGCATTTTCTTGTGGCTGGCATTTGAGCCACACTGCACTGCTTATAGGAAAGCATCCCTCATCAGAACAGTGTTGCACATTGGCATGGAAATGAGCACATCCATACATACCACTTAGATGCGCACTTAAATTCTCTCCAGACAGTCTTACCCGTGCAAATGCTGCTAGTCTTCCTGTTTGATGTCACCTCAATAAAGTGTTCTGCCCTAAAGGAAGGGGACAGTGCACGTGTGTGTCCTTGTCCCGAGGGGGGCACTCCTTTGCCAACTGTCTCTTGACAGGATTGTTTCATGAGTTTTGTGTTTCACTCCTCCTCTACTTGACTTGTATTACTGCACCATGTCCTGAGGGAAACTGCCGTCCAAGGTTTGTGGTGTTCTACTGAATTATCGTTGCTATGGGTAGCGGGAAGGTCAAATTTCATTCTGCATGGTGAAGTCTGCAAGCTAAGGTACGTTATTCAGGAATCAGGCTGAGAGCCTGAGAGGCTGCGTCAAGGAGCCTGAGGCTGAACGGAATGAGATTTTAAGAGGAGTTTACTGTAATTTGTTGCCTTGCTTCCCAAGGAAATGCAGCAGGAATTGAGTACCACACCTAGGCTCATTGGGAAGCCCTGGCTTTGTGGCAGAGTGCCACAGCTCTTTTTGTGCCCATCTCCGTGCCTGCACGCTGCTTCCTGGGTGCAATCTGCAACGGAGTCATGCTTTGCCTGATACCTAGCAGGGTTCTTGTAGTGAGGCTCTCGGGGAACCTGCCACAGGCTTCTGCTCCTGAGTAGGGTTGGGCTGGGTACAGGCAGTGCATCTGAAAAACTGCAATTGCAGTCCTGTTCAGATACCAAATGCAACCAGGACCTGCTGTCACTGCAGTGCCACAGCTTGCTGAGTAGGAACACATAGACTTTTGTTTGTAAGGAAGAGAAATGCAACAAGTAGAACCTGTAGAAGTGACATTCATAAGATGACATCCTGTAGGAAGGACTGAATGGAAACAGATGGGGAAACTGAGGCAAAAAAGCAGTGCTTGAAACTCAGCCAGCTAAGAGAAGTGACTTGCATGCCCTACTGTTTGATTTGCCAAGATCTGTGCTTGAGCCCTACCAGGGAGCACATGGCTGTGACATGAAAGGAAATTCAGAACATCACCAACAAGTGAATTGTGGCTACAGGAGACAATGCCCAGCTGGGGAAAGCTAATACAAACAGGTGGATTTTATGGCTTGCAATGTATTGCTTTGGATTGTTTTGTTTTGGTGTTGTTTTTTTTGTTTGTTTTTTGTTTTTGCTTCCTTGCTGTTTTGCTATAGGTCCTTGATTTTGCTTATGGTAAGTAACAATAAAAAGCATCTGTGAGGGTTGTATGGCATGTTTAAGCCAAAACCTCCGTGGAGCTGCTGGCTTCCCAGAGCTAAACCCAATGCTAGCTGAGTGTTTCTCTGTGCTGTCATCTTGCTGACCATCAGCAAGAGAAAGACCATCTCCAACCAGGGCACACTCTCCTTTGAGTTTGCAGAAGGTATTTGCACTACATTATTCTCCTTAATTACTGTTCTCTCGAAAGCATGGTTTGAATTAGAACGAAACAAACAGGCTTATTTAGGTCAATTACCAAACTGCGGGCTAATGGTGGGCAGAGCAGTAAAAGAGGGGCAGATGGGCTCAGAGGCAAACACTCCCCAGTGACCTACATAGCAGTGGGGCAGCAGGCGCTGGGGAGGATGCAGGTCGGCACCAGGGGAGTTTGCACACTTCCCTCCTGGGTCCCTGTGGCAGAGGTGTGTCACTTGAGCTGGCCCCAAAGATAAGAACTTCTGGGAAGCTGCTGGCTGGGTGATGCAAGGAATGCATTCCCTTGTGGTATTCAGGTGTCCCTGAGCCTCAGGGTAGAGCTGGAAAATGGCAGCATATCCACACCCCCCCTCCCCCCCTTTTTTTTTTTTTTTGCATGCAGAACTGCCCCAGAGTGAAAACAGCACAGTTTGTGTGCTCTGCTTATCCTGCCAGAGGGAGGACAAATAAAGGATGACTGCATCCTGATCTGTTTGGACACTTGCAGAAAAACTCTCAGGATCCTTCCATGCTTGCAGCTCTGTCTCGCCCAACCTGACCCAACATAGCCTTACCCAGCCCAACCTTTTCCTGGGAAGTGGGCCCTTGGCGGTGATGCTACAGCAGAATGGCAGTGGCTCAGTCAGCCCTTATGAGTGCTTTTAAGTTTGTGGAGCGTGGTTGTTCTGGGCTACCTTCCCCAAACCCGCTGGCACCCCACTGCCAGCAGGCTGAGGTGTGGAGGTGCACATGCCTCTGTGGAGAAATGTTGGCAGGCCCCAAGCTGGGAATGGTGTACAACGACTGCTCTAGGGGAAGTTTTTATCAATCCCCTGGAGTTCAATGGTAAGTTCATCCTGTGCTTCACAGTTCCAGAAAGCAGTAATTAAGGAGAACAATGGAACACAAATAACTCTTAGGAATGGGAACAGGGACTTGGCATCTCTTATTTAAGCACCAGTTTGGCCAAATGTGGTTTACCTATAATGTGGTTTTCAGCTCTGGGTGCCCCTTGCAAGTAGGGACCTCTGTCCAACATCTGACCTCTGCATGCCTCCCAGTATAGTGAGAGACAGCCCTTTTTTATCCACGTGGCTGCTTCCATCCCCATTCCTCCATTCTTCCACCACCTGTCCCAAAATGTATTTTGCTGTCACACTCAGTACCTCTCAGTGAGCTTCAAAGTTGGCTGCATACTAGATGTATGTACACCTCAGGCACCAGGTAGGTCAGTACAGGGTAGATGCACAGTCTCGGCTGGGGAGCTGAAAAGACACACATGCGTACTTTGCTAATTATGTTAAAAGCATTTTAAAATGAGGGCATGGATTTTGTTGATCCCTTGAAATACAGGAGTAAGACATAAGTGGGTTTATTTGCCTGAGTCAAATTTTAAATGGATTTGAAATTTTTCCTTCAGTTTAGGGTACATTCTTCTAATTTAGAAAATAAATACTGGTGTAACTATGCTGGGATTTGCAAATACACCTGTGCGTCTTTTATCTTACTACAGTAACTACCCATCCTCAGTGTCACAAGCCTTTTATTAGCAGCATCTTTCTACTCTCACTTGGGCTTTCCATACCACACATTTTGTTCTTACTTCTCCAGGTTTCTATCAATCACGTGTCTATGTTTTTATTTTCTTAAAACTAAGCTGAGATCTGTGACAGAAGCATATTCTGTGTGGATTCATTATTAATTGCAGATGTCTCCATGACTTTTCTATAGCAACATGTAAAGAAAAGATCCTGCTGATTGGAAACTAAACATTGAAAGCCAGGTACCAGGAGCCTCCTAAAAAGACCCAAACTTGGGCTGGAAACAACTTCCAGAAACTCCTTTTGCTTATCCCATGTAGACAATAAAGTCGAGAAAGGAACAAAGATCACTTGAGTAGAACAAGTCAACAAAATCAGCTGTGGTGGGGGTTCATACCTGAGATGCTGTATGTGGAGCTTAGGAGACCTTTGGATGTCTTGTGAAGGATCCTTAGTGTCTTTTGCCAGGGCAAACTCATAGCTGAGGAAAAGGTTAATAATTAAATGATTGTTAAGCTTTAAGTCATTCTCCTACTTGGAGCAAAATCAGATGTAAAATATTCTCTATACAGAAAAAAACCCAACATTTTTCTCCTTTGTACCTTACTTTCCTATGTTCTTAAATAGCTGCTTTGATTCTGGAGTAGACTAAAGCTCATCACCTCTCCTCCTCTGCTCCCCCCCCCAAGTGCCTGTTGTTCTAACAAGTCAGCGGGTCAAAAAGAGACATTGTGATCCAGCAGAATCAACATCCTGCAAGGCTAAATTGATGGTCCAAGTGGAAAGCAGCACCTTGGTCCCTTGGAAAGGTAGGTAGCTCCTACAGATGATTGAGTGCTCTTTGTCCCCAGTGTTTCAAAACTAGTGGGTAAAATGTGTTCTCTGCTTTTCCTTTGACCTTTGCTAAACCAGCTTGAAAGCTGCTCAGGAAAGTGGCAGTGGAGCAAAATGTCTGTCCACACAGTTTTTACAGACATGCATGAGCAAGCTCAACCCATGCTCCACGCTGTCTGAAGCTGTGGGTCTGCAATGGTGTGGTGCCAACCCTTGACTAGCACACCTGGTCTCCGAACTGGCTGCAGTTCCTCACACCAGCTGCCACGGCTTTCAGTCAGGAGCTCACTGTAGTAACAGAAGCATCTGCCGGTGTCTGCAAAATATAAATCCTGTCACACCTGGGTTGTGGTTGCAGTGTGGTGCCAATGCGGTGGAGTCATGGAGCCCCTCACTGACCCTGTTACACCATGCTTGTGCAGCTCTGCACATCCACTGAGGGGACCGTGCACATCCTCATCACACAGTGAGGTCAGCTACGTTGCGTTCCCTACCAGCCCACAGGTCCCCAGGGAGAACTTGGTCTGTGAGGGAGCAAGTTCAAGGAAACATTTTACCATCACACCAAGAGGTGCTCTGCTGCTTCATGTCTTCTTCCACATCCTTTTTATCAAGACTTTTTTTTAATTAGGAAAATCATTCTGATTAAAGCCACTTTGAAACCGTTCCTTTTGCTTTGAGCCCCTACAGGAGGCCTATGGGATTATTTGCAAGATGCTATTTCCTAGGAAAGCACAGAGGATTTCTGCAACAGCGGAAAACGTTTTCAGATAGTTAATTACCTAATGCTTAAAAATAGGGCATTTCATTTACGAGGCATCTGCTCTCATTATCTGTGGCACCTCCCACAAGACTACTTTAAGAGCACATCACTGAAGAGTAAATGCCAAAGACAAATGATATCATTTATTTATGGTAGATTGGTTTTTCTGGAAGGACTCGTGACCTCAGAGTGAAGCTGAAAATCCTGCTGCCTCCAATTACCATTCCCTGATCTCAGTCAGGGTGCTGACCGCTGCCGTGGGCCCTACACAAACAACAGGCAAAACAAAAGTAGTTTTCTTCTCTTCAAGTCTCACAGTCACAAAGATCTGTAGTCACGCATCATAAAATGCACTCGGCATCCAGCACCTGAACAACACTGGGCTGCAGTTAAACAGCGTCTCCCAGGTAAACATCTCTGCCATCCCTTGTGTAAGAGTTAGATTGTGTTTTTGTAGTAGAAGCTTCTAATATTAAAGTATCAGCCCTTACTAAACTTATAACCTTCTTATAAAATGGCTACATAAGTTGCTTCTCACAATAAGTTGCTGAGGCAGATACCAGCACAAGATAGGGTAAATACTTAGCTTAAAAACAGAGCCAGAGTGTTCTGACTCATCCAAGATAAGGCAAATCTGCAGGGTAGGCCTAGCACAGGACAGAACAATCATGATAACTTTAATCCCTAGAAAAAGTGCAATAATCTTATGAAATATTGCCTTCCTACCTCCATAAAGAAATACAAGATATACTTAAAAACAACAGGTTGGTAGCAGACCTAATATGGAAATATTCCTTAGTAGCTGCATCAAGAGGATTGTGAGCCTGGGATGCTCAACCGATGAGTAATTAGGAGAGAGAACTGTGAGAAAGGGTATATAACAGTGTGTATTTCACCAGCAAGGTGCGTGTTTTCTCTCTTGCCATAAGAGAGTGTGCATCTGCCATTGCAATTGCAAATCAAATATGCTGCTTCACTTAGATTCTTGCTGGAGTCAAACTTACTGACTGGAGTGTTTCTCACATTTGTTTGCAGAGACATCTCCCAGATCATTCCCTAATGTTTGCGTGCTTCTCACTGATGTGGTGACTTTGTTGTTTTTCCTGCTGAACAGCAGAAATTTCAGAACTATTAAGTGCTTTCCCCACAGCTGTGCAATGTCAGGTCCCAGAGGCATACAGACTGGTGCGTGTTGTTAACTCCATGGAAAGTAGGAGTGGTCCCACTCACCACAACTCATCCCAGTCTGCATAGAACTTAGCACCAAAGGGTGCATGCTGTGAATGCAAACAACCTTTTCCTGAAGTACAGGCCACTCAGGGTCACAGAGCCATGCACCATGATGCTGGCAGGGCGCTGCCCATTGCGGTCACCGCTGAGGGCAAATTAAAATCATGGGCCCATACAATTGTTTGAGTTGGAAAAGACCCTTAAAGGCCACATATTCTAACCTGCGTACTATGAACAGGGACACCCACAGGTGCTCAGAGCCCGGTCCAGCCTGACCTAGAACATCTCCAAGGATGGTGCATCCACCATCTCTCTGGGCAACCTGCTCCAGTGCCTCACCACCCTTACTGTACAAAACCGATTCCCTACATCCTATCCAAATCCCCCCTCTTTTAGTTTGAAATAATCTCCCCTTGTCCTATCACAACAGACCCTGCTAAAGAGCCTTTACTCTTCTTTCTCAGAGCCCCCTTCCGCGTTAAGAAAGGGGGAGGATTTTTGAAACGCCGGTTCGTTTCTTCTTTAGGCTGTCGATGTGGAGATGCACGCTGGGCCAGAGCGCACACGCAGTCTCTTTGAACCCCCAGAGCGTGCTTCACCCTACATCCCCGCCCGGAGGCAGCAGTTGGGGCTCGCTGGCCGCCACCTGAGCGGCGGCTGCCGCCTCTCACGGCAGTTGGGGCCGCCCGCCCCGCTGTGGGCAGCGCCGCAGCCCGACGGTGCAGGCGCCCCGCGGTGCCCAACACGCCGACACGGCTGCACCGCCCGTTAACGGCCGCACTAACGGCCGCGCTCGCGCCGCGCGATCCCTCCGCCAGGGGCGCGCGCCGCCCCGTCTCTCCCCGCTTGACCCGCGCGAGGCGCCGTAGCGCGAACGGGACCGCGGGCGGGCGGCCCGGGGGCGGCGGGGATGCGGGTGGCGCTGCGGCCGTTGGGGGCGGCGGCTGGGCGGCGCGGGCGGGCGGACGCTCGGCCCGGGACGGCCGCGGTGCCGGGAGGGCGATCCCCCGCTTCTGGCCGAGGCCGGAAAGCGCGGAGCCGCCCCCTTCGCCGCCGCCGCTGAGGGAGCGGCCCCCGCCCCCGCCCCGCCCGCGGGGGCGGCTCGCACGGCGGCCCCTCCTCGGGGAGGCCGGCTGCATGGGCGAGCGCTGCGGGACGCCGCGGTCGCCGGCCTCGCCGGCGGAGCTGCTCCCGGGTGCCAGGTAGGCGAGGCTGCGGCCGTGGGCGCGGAGCGGGGCTCGGGGTCGCGGTGGTGGGAGGCTCCGCCGTCCCTCGGTTCGCTCCTTTTCCGTCGTCCCCCCGCCCCCATTTCGCACGGAAGCCGGGAGGGTGATTTGCCGCAGGCTTTGCCCCGGTCTCTCCGGCCGGCTCCGGGGGTGTGCGGTGGGGAGGGCTTTGGCTGGAGCTCCGCGCTGCTCGCCAGCAGCGGCTCCTCGAGCCCCTCAATGAGCGGAGCAGCGGGGATGGGGGCTGTCACGTACCTTTATTACCAGGTGTCGCCCGTTCCGCCTGCGTACCTAAAGCGGAGCTCAATTTGTGGGAGTTAAAAACTCCCTCACGTTTATTCTCTGCGCTTAATAACCGAGTGCGGCATTGTGCTGCTGGGCTGCAGAGCCCGAGGTGGGGCCAGCGTGTCTCGAGCGAGAGCAAGGGGCTGATGGACAGACCTCATAGCGACTGATAGCGAAGAGCTGTCTGCTGGTTTGAATTGGTTTAAATCTGCTAATTGATGGTAAAAGAAGGATAATCTTTTGTGAAAGCCTCTGAGAAGGAATAATTCTGTAGCCACCCTCATTATTAAATCTTTCATTTTGTCATTTCTTGCAAATAATGAAGCTTAAAAAATCTTGCAGATATCTTACTGACCCTCAAGTGCATCTTTCAGTTTAGGTTACTGCTGATTTGATCCTCTGGAATCTGCAGAAGGAAGGTCAGCCAGCCGCTGTGAATAGCCGAGTAACAGGAGTGGAGCTCTGGAGCAGGATCACCGAGAGATGTGTGAACACGCGTAAGCACAGCTGAGCTGTCGAGTATTTCTGCCTCAGACCTGGGCTTGTTCCCCAGGCACAGTTTGCGTGGGGTGTAAGTATCTCCCGATACTTGGAGATGATGTCGGTTGAAGGGTCTACAATAACAAGTCGGATCAAAAACCTCCTTCGCTCCCCCTCCATTAAGCTGAGAAGAAGCAAGCCTGGGAGCAAGCGTGAAGACATAGGCAATAAGGTGAGTGCTGCTTGGTGATGCCAGCTTGCTTTAACTTTGTTGCTTGCAGTCCCATCTGTACTGAAAATACCTCTGTGGGAGACCTGGGGCAACCAGAGAATCTGATACATAGTTATAATCTGTCTTTTAGTTGTGAGCTTTAGGCAGGGTCTGAAAAGGTCTGTTCGTGTTGGATGTGACTGGAAGTACCCAGTCTAAAGTCCTGGTGTATTGGAAAGCATTTAGGGTTTTCCTCATTCTAGCATATGGAGTTGTTACAGATGACTGGCAGGAGGAATGTAATGCTGTCCCTTCCTCCATGTTCCCAACTGCTATCTGGTGTTACAGGCAACTAACAAGAAACAGAGACCTGTTTTTTCATGTAAGCAGTGTCTCTTTGCTCCACAAAGGCGTGTTCTTTGAGCACCTGGGGAAGGGTGGGATGCTCTGAAAGATGTGATTTGTGTCTCTGAAGTGACTGTTCAGATGGGGTTTGCATTTTGCCATCCTGAATGTGCTTTCTTCCATCTTCTTTCTCTGCCTTGCTTCAGATTAAGCTCTCCCTTCTCTAGGGGGCGCTTAGTTTGAGGTGTAGTTGATGCTATATAAAAAATTTGTGGCTCCTCTTGGTGTTGCAGAGGATTCCTGACAGTCACTCTCTGGGAACTGACTGTTGTCATGAGGAGAGGACGATGACTTCTCTCCAGCTGTGGGTAGAAGAGGAGCTGGGTGGCATTTCCTTATGCTGACAGCAGGCACATCTGAGTCAGGGCACCTGGTTTTGTCCCTGCCACTGATTCACTTGTAACCCCAGGCAAATCACCCAGTGCTTGCATTGCTCTGTCTCCATAAATAGAAAGGTTAATCCCTCCCCAGTAATAAATAAGAAATGCTTGTAATACATGAATGCAAAGTGCATTCGTTTGTCTCAGGACAGTAGTGCTTGGGACGTTAGCCTCTGGAGTAAAGGATGTATGTCAAACTGCAGGAGAAAGAAATAACTCTGTTTAAAGGGCCTGTCCCAGCATGAAACCCTGCTCTTGACGATCTGCTTCTGATTGGAAGTTCTGGAGATGGCTCTTTTTTACTGAGGAGCACAATGCTCCTCTCTTGCCACAAGAGAGAAAAATCTGCTCAGCTTCCTCAGAGCTGTCAAGAAGAGAGTCCTTGGTGCTTGTGCCTGGCCTCAGTGTGTGCATGTGCATGCATGCACTGCAAGTAATGCAGCCTGGGTGCTGCCAGTGAAACCTGCTTTTTTTTTGCCTGTTGCTGAAGAACAGGTAGTTGACCTGTACTGTAGGAACAGCCTAAAGCCTCCATACTACCATGTACAGGGGCTCTGGACTCGAGCTCTGTGAAAAGGGGCCGAGTTCAGCCTGCTCAGTTTCAGAACTGGGGCTGCTGCTATAAATCCCAGGCCTTCTCTTGTACCTAATTGTTTTTGTTGTTGTTGTTTTGTCTTGCACGTATGTTTTGGAAGAGCTCCACTGTATCAGCTCTGCAGTCAGGGCTGTCTTGACTCCCTGGGGATGTGATGGATAAATTCCACACTACAAAATTAGGGTTTAAGGGCTGGGTTTTGTGTCTTCCTAGTAAGAGCAGTTAATCAGTGAGGGAGTTGGCTGGTAAAAGCAATTCCTCTTGATGAGGTGTTAGGTGCTGGTGTTGGTTTCCCAACACAGTTTGCTCTGAATTTCTCTCAATGAATTTGTCTGCCTTCTTCAAACCAGCAAGACAAACAAAGAGTGGGCCCTTTAGCAAAGATCCAGCAGAGGCGCTTCCTTGGCCTGTTTGAAATCTGTGACCGTCTCTCTGCCATGCATGTGCTCCTCTGCCTTCCAAGGTGAGAAGCAGTTCTCCCTTTCTGTAACAGCAGTAGAAGATCCTGCTGGTCTGCAGTTCAGAACAAATGTAAATCCTTGCCACTGAAATTTGAGCCTTGCACACATTGCACCTGAGGGATCTTTGCTGACCTGCAGGAAGAGCTTCTGCTGTTTTTGTTTCTTGGACTCTCTGACTTGCTCTGTGAGGTGTGTGTCACGTGAATGAGGTGAACCTGGCAGTATGAAAAAGCCTATGAAATATGCAGCTTTGGTTGGTCATCTCTGCTTAATGCTCCTTTAGTTACATGGGGTGGAGCAGGACTGTTGCCTTAGATTAATGCATGGAAGGTGGTATTTTGTATGTGGGGATGTAGGCGAAGAACAAACTTTCTTCACCTCTGTGCTTCTTTTGAGTCTTGCTGGTTGCAAAAAAGAGCCTGCCATTCACTTTAAGTTGGATAAACATCCCCACTGGCACTGCCTTGACTTCTGGGAGCTGTAATTTTTTTTTTTTCTTTCTTTTTTTTTTTTTTTTTTGCTTTTTCTTTTCTTATTCTTCAATTTGTGGTAAGTGTCTCTGCTCTTTCCTAAATAACCCCTGGGCTGCATGAGTGCTGTCAGGCTGTCTCTGTGGTTAGGGATGAACCCCTTGGGCAGTTGGTCCTGCTGAAGAGAAGCTCTGTGGAATTTGGCTCCTTTCAGCGAAGCAGCCAAGCAGTTGTGTACTGCTGGGCTGGATGGGGCAGGCTGTGGGAGCCTGGCTCTGCAAGGATCTGTTTGTTCATTGCTCTGGATGGGGGAGTGTGGGTAAGTACAGATATTTTGCATGAGGGCTGCTCAGGACATGCAGTGTGTTACTTGGGAACTATGCAAGAGAGAACTTGTTTTGTGACTTTTATTAGGACTTTTTCCTTGACTGTAATTAATGCATGGTTCTTCCATACTCCCCAGAGGAGATCTCTACAGAAGTGAAACTAAGGAACTTGCATGTAATCATGGATATTTTAAAAATATAAGAAATAAGGGAAAGAAAGAGAAGCTGCCTAAGTAAAGCTTGTTGACAGACTGGATCCAGTGGCTAGTTTTCTTGCGGCGTTTTGAAAACAACTTCTATTTTGTGGGAATTTCAGTTTCTGTTGCCATGTGACTAGCTCTGTGTTTAAACTTTTCTTTGTGATTTAGATGGATTAATCCCTCTTTCCTGTTCTCTTTAGAACTCCTTTTTTATGTTGAACCAATATAGGCTCAGAGTATGGTGACTTACCTCTAGGCCTGCTGAGGTTGGGACTGTAGCATATTAGTATGCAATCTAGAAGCTAAAACTTCCTCACAGAAGTTGAATGGCTTGTGTTCAATTTCTAGAGGAATATTAGCCCTACCAGAAACCCAGCTACACATCTGGTCATCATGCCTGTGATTCCAGTAGAGAGTTAAAAACTGGGAACTGAGTGCCTTTGCTTATGCTGCATGGGAGGCAGTGGCAGGGCAGTAAGGAAGCAGGGCAGATGTGAGCTACCTCCTGTTGCTAAAATGCTCTGGTTGCTGTGAGCACCCTGCAACTTGGCAACAGAAATCTCTGCTTACTGAAGTAGTGTAGTGGAGCAGATGCAGTTCCTGCAGGGAACATTCATATTGATAAGCTCTGCTCGCATCTTTGTTTTATTAATGTGTGTGTAGGGGGGGGTCTTTAAACCAGATCATGAGTGTCAGTGTGAAAACAAATTGTTACAAAATCTGCTTACCGATTTCTCCTAAGATTTCTTCTAAGAGTAGGCCAGAGTCAAGAAGACATGCTTCAAATTTGCAGCTTATATCTTTGATCTCTCCTGCTTTCTTCTAAGCTAGAAATATTTCAAGTTGTAAGTTTAGATTAATGCTTTGAATGAAACCTGAAATTTCCCAGCAGGAAGTTTCCAGCACAGGGACTGTTGTACGGTAGTTTCCCCTTCATCAGATGTCATGTGAACACATGCATCTGGAAGATGTTTTCCTGCTGCGTGCTGTTGGGTTGGACTGGGTGGCTGCAAATCCTCTTTGAGAGCTTTTGTTCTGAAAATAAGCCCTGTGCTACTCCTAGTGGGATGGGGCTTCCTGTCCTCTTCTGAGGAGATGTCTGTTCCTATTGCCAGCCTGTGGTTTTCCATTGGCTTGTTGGCACCTCTGTGTCTTACCTGTGAGTGGAGTAGGCATAGGCACGGGTTTATGAGGAAATCAGTTCTGTGGCAGCTTGATGGCCCATTCTCAATGTAGTTCTTCTCCAGCTCCTTAGTTCCCCTGAGAAGCTGCAGGATTTGGCTGGGACCACAAGCCATCCTGGACACAGAGAATAGAGCAATACTTCTGGCCTGCCTGTAGCTTCCTGCCTTCAGTGCCCAGTCCTTTTTATGTGAAAACATTACAGCTTTAAAGATGAATCAGTTTGGGCTGCTACTGCTGGTCTTAACTGGATCAGCTGAGAGTTGCTGAGCCTGAACTGGAACAGAACCAAAGCACACATAAGTTTGAATCAGTGGTATGTATCCTTCAAAAATCATTGCCTCTTATTAAACTGTTGAAGGTGCCACAGAGGCTTGTTGCAGAGTACGGTTCTTTGTAAGTTTCCATGAACAACATGGTCGCACCTCAGCAAAGCCTGCTGGATTCCTCACGGGCAGTGTTTTCCAGCTTTGGGACCAGTAGAGCCAGTGGCATAGTGGAGGGGATGTTTCTAGCCTAGATCTGGCCTGCTCTGCTTCAATATCTGTGAGTGTTGCTTCACCCCACCTGATAACTGGGGATCTCTGCACAGCAGCTTGGTCTAAACACACTCAATTGCTTCAACAGCTTAGGAGCTGCCATCCGGAGATAGAAGGGATTTTGTGTGTCTCTAGTCAGGCTTATAACAGTGCCTCTTAAAGCAGAAGACAAAGGCTGATTAGCCTCTCCATGGCCAGACCTGTTCTTCAACGTCTGTGGATGGTGTCATTGGAGCAATCGAGAGTGTTGGAGCTCAAGGGCTAAATCCTTTCCTACTGAACTGCTCTGTCCCTTCTGTTTCATCCTCAAGTACATGGTGCTCAAGATGACCTTGTGTTTGTTAACAATTACATGCAAAGATTTTCCAGGCTACGTTTGTTTGCATTACACCCTCTCTTGAGATTACGGGGACAGTAGACTCAGTCTTCTGGTCTGAATTGGAGCCTACAGTGAGTTTTGAATGTGATTTATAGCCATGAGGCCCATCAAAGCCAAAGCTTTTCTGCTGTTCATCAGCAGCACCAGTTGCCTCTTGTTCTGTGGATAGATAGAATGTATAGCAATTCACTGTGTTTGGTTTTGTATCCTGCAATTGTATCCATGAACCACTGTGATCCTTCCTGCCAAACCTAACACAGGATTGCTGGGAAGATCCCACCTGTCTGTCCACCTCTCCATAACATGCTGTCATGCTGTCTTTAGCATGAAGAGCAGCAGAAAGACACACGCAGAGGGGTGGGAGCAATGATTTGGCAACAGCTGAGTTGTAGCTAGCGTAAGTAACACAGTATCTTGCTGAGTGGGTTTGCCTGGTTATTGCATCCCCTGGGTAGTCATGTGCTGCTTGCCTGGGTGGCCTCTCAAAGCTGCTGAGGTCTTGAATTGCACGTTGTTCATCTCCCTCAGATGAGCTGGGTATTCTGAGAAGGCACGTGGGACTTAGAAATCTAACCTGGCTGCAGAGACCCATAAGCAGGTTTTATTCTGTCCCTGCTGTGCTGGATAAGCCATGCATATACAGATTGACAACCCCCTTTTGCTTGAGGGCCATTTTTCTGCAGCAGGCTGATGCATGTGTTTTGCTAAAGGCCTGGCCAGAACAGTAGGAAGGTAGAACTCAGGGTTGGTCAGTGGTGCTGCAGGTGGTGTATTTGCTTCTTGCTGGTCAGAGCAGTTCTTCACTGCAGCATGCTGGGGGCTGTGAAGAAAATCATCTATGGACACAGTGGGAAAAGACTTCTTCCATGGTGCACCGTCTGTTTTGCTATCTGTGCTTGCAGGGTATGCATCTGTGGTGTATCACCTGGTTTGTTACAAAAACAGTCGAACTGTGGGTTGGGAGTCAGGCCAGGCAGGACCACTGTTTGTTTTTGTGGCAGAAGGGGTCTGCAGACACCTGGGAAATGTCACGTACTAATACAATGTATATTTTATATAATAAAATGTATATTTATTACATTTGTTTGGTGTAAAGCAGGGCCTCACCTCCATTTCTAGCTGAGGCACAGGGGCACTCAGCGTATCGTTGGTTTGACAGAGCTTGCTTCTGTTCGTCATGGGGAGAAGTTGCTTGGTGAGCCTTGGAACAGATTTCTCTCCAAGACTGAAAGCAGATACCGTGCTAGCTAGCCCTTGGCTTGTTTTATAGTAGTCTCTTGTTTTAGTCTTCAGGGCAGGGAGTGGTGCTTACATGGCCCTCAAACGGTGCTTAGCAGAATGGGCCCTGATATTAGTGCTGAGTGATCTGAGCTAAGGTCTGAATAATTCACTAGTGCCAAGCCCAGTCTCAGACACTTCAGGCCTCTTCTGTCTGCTGTACCTCTCCCCACACAGCTGATGCTTCTGAGGGCCCCTTGCAGGTTCAGCAGGGTTGTGGCGTGCTCTGCTCTGGATTCCAGCTCCACGTGTGGGCTGCTCCATATTCCTGAAACCCTGCAACTCTGCTGAGGCTGTGCCCACTAAAGAGTGGCTCCTGCAGTTTAGAAAACCTCCCAGTGTTTTCTTTCCTTTCATGGCACTGGTTAGCCTTGCCCTGTGCGTGTCTGTGTGTGTTGTGCTTAAAAAGTACAGCTGAGGCCTGTGGCTGTTGTGACCAGAGGTGGATCTGTGTCATGTGAGCAGTCTTCAAAAATGTTAGTACAAAGGTGAGTCACTGTGTTTGAATGACCATAGGCTACTCAAGCATCCCATCTTTACTTTGCTTCAGTGAGCACTGAACAGATGCGATGAAGTCGACTTAGACCAAAGCAGTTTTAGGCTTTAAAAAGATAAAATACCCCCTATTTTATTTTTTTAGGGGGGGAGGAAAGAATGCTTTTTCTATACAGCCACAGCTCCTAACTCCCACAGGAAGTCTGAAGCAGAACCAGACGTTGAATCTTGATCCTCTGAGACCAAATTTTAGCCTTAGCTGCGAACCCCCGCCTTCTGGAGATTACCAGGGATGTTTCTCACTTCTCCCGCTGGAGGCCTGTATGTTCATTGAGGATTATTTGCTTAGAAGTCCCCAAACGATGCTGTTGGAAATACTGATTTGGTTCTGTTGTCATTAATGATTTCAGTAGCTCTAGCAATAATTCCTTTCCAGCAAGGCACAAGCAGATGAAGAACCGTATGAATTAGAGCTGTGGAAACCCAAGTAAGCCTTGTAATTTTGCTAACATCCCAGGAGACCAGGACTGTTGTTAGTTACTGTGGAGAAACTCAGACTGAAAATA
Source organism: Excalfactoria chinensis (assembly GCF_039878825.1). Lineage (NCBI taxonomy): Eukaryota > Metazoa > Chordata > Aves > Galliformes > Phasianidae > Excalfactoria > Excalfactoria chinensis. The sequence continues at coordinate 33,063,341 of NC_092829.1, read as the reverse complement.
GTGCTATAGAAAAGTCTATGAACTGCTGGTGTATTTAGTGTTTCCAAGCCAGCGGCAATAAAAGCCAGTCCCGCTTGCTCTGCAAAATACACTATTAAGATTCACAATTGTTCAAGATGAGTGAGATGAGTTAATAACTACTATGAAATTTCTTACCTGATGGAATTTGAAGAGTGCCATTCCTTCATTACAGGCGCTACTCTTACAGTGATGGTCCTTTAATTTGTGCCCCTCCCAAGCACTTTGCATAGTTAGGCTGAAGTGTCCCCCATCATGGATCCAGAGAGACTCATTTCCCCACAAGAAAGCAGCTTATTGTGGGTTGTATTTGCAACAGAGAGTCACGGCATTAAGAAATGCCTTGAGAGCAGACAGATGGAGTTTGTGAAAGACAGAGAATGACTTGATGGCACTGTCAGTGGACTCAGTGGTACAGGTTAGTAAAGCTCTGCTTCTGCTTCCTCCTCCAAGGAGGCAGAGTGAAACACAATTCTGCCTGCTCAGAAACCCTTCTCTGCTGCCTGGTGGGCACAGCGCAGGGAGCTGGTGGGTGAAGTGTGTTGAAGTGCTGGCGAAGTCTCCTGTGCTCAAGTGTTAGCCTTTGAGCTCTCCTGTAGGCTCTGAAATTTGGTGCTTACCTTTGGAGTAGCGCAGAGGAGGCCCTGTGCCTTTGAAGGCCTGTTTGTACTAGAGGTGCTTTCATTTGAAGGAAAACAAACAAAAAACCCCATTGCTCAGCCCAGGACTCTGTTCCAAAGGAGCTTGAGTTCCTTGGATGGCCCACAATGCAATCTAGGTGCAGAGCTTGCAGGCTGTCCCTCAAAGAAGAGGGCGATACCATCCAAGGGGCTGCCTTCTGCCAGTTTTGTTGCATCAGTATTGGTGTTTTTGCTGCAAGGCTGGGCTAAGAGTGACATTTTTCATGCTGCTACGCCATGTTTCCACGCTGCTGAAGAGCTTTGAGGCAGCTCAGCTTTGGAGCAGAGCTGTGTGGTTCTGTGATGCAGCTCATGGTTTTGAGCTCTGTTCTCGACAGAGTTCGGACTGTCTCTGTGTGGTTTTTCCCTCAATGTAAAACAGACAGGATACTTATCCACTTACTGCAAAGTGTCTCATCGCCCAGGGGTTTATGACAGCTGTGTAAACTCCTTGTATTTGGCTCTTCTCCCAGTTTTGCACTAGATACGGTGATCCCAAGCGCGGTTTTGCGCCTCCCGGAGGTGCCCGGGACGCCGCACCGTACCCCGCACATGCCGCAGGGTCCGGCACGGAGCTCTCGGCACGCAACGTTTCGCTACGAGGTGACTGCGTGCAGAGCGGCCGGGGGCGGGGCCTGCAGCCTCCCGTTGCAGTGAAGACGTAGCCGGCCAATGCGCGAGGGGGGGCGTGGCAATCGCGCCATGGCTCCGCCTTCCCACGCGGGTTTTGACACGCCACGTGCTGCGGATCTGGGGCTTGCGTGGGGAGCGTGTGGTATGTGCGTGCCCTCGGTGAGCTCGCAGGTAGTTGGAACAAGGGGCTGGGAAAAAGCAGCAAGCCTAGCCACCAGTCTGGACACATCCTCCATAGTGTGCTAAGAGACCCCGTCACCAGGCGGTGATCCTGGGTGGCAGCAGCTCTGGTGTCCTAGTTTTCAAGCTAACCAGCAGGGCTGGAGGAGAGCACCGGTTTGCACTAGGTAATAACACCATCCTCACTGTCAGGTGATGTTGAATGAGATGTAGTGGGCAGCTTCCAGCTCTGCAACTCTGCCAAGAGAAATGAATCGCTTTTGTCACTTTGGAAAAACTTACCTCTGTTGGGAAACAAAAGGGTTTTATAGAGCACCCAAAACCTGAGGAGCTCCCGAGGTAACCAGGGATGGCGAAATCCTGTTGAATGAGAGTCCTGGGAAGAGTACTTGTTGCAAGAAGGCATGTAATTTTGCTGCCAGTACTTTCCAGTGGTTTAAAACAATTGGGAATAGTCATCACCTACTGCCTGGAGGTTTGTTGGCAAGCAAGGCGAACTCTCTTGGTGTTTTTCTCTGGTACTTGGGGCCTGCAGTACAGGGAGGAGCTGCCGGCCTGCCCTAGCCACAGCCCTTGGAGATGACAAGAGTATGCTAGTGAAGCCAGGACTTGGTTCAGGCAGGAGCTGGGGGTCTGCCCTGGGTAGTGGGAAAGGGAGCTGGGGGTCTGCAGCTTGACTGGGGAGTTGTTGGAACTGGGATGCTCTCGTTGGAAGTGATGGCAGAGCTGTAGCTCATCAGTGATCAGCATAAGCTGCTGAAGTGGTTTGGGCAGTACGAAGGGCTTAGAAGCAAAATCCGTTATAAAACGTCAAAGCGGGTGTTTTCTCTTGCAGGGGGAGGAGGGGTGTTGCCTATGGGAAGTGAAGGAATTGCTGCCTGTAGAATGTGGCCACCCCTCTGGCAGAGGGATTTACTTCCAGGCCTGCCTGGGTTCTGACCTGAGTCCTTTCCTCCTGCTATCTAGGGTGGTTTAATTTGGATGCCTTTCCTTGTATCCCCAGAAAGGAAAGTACTATAAACAACTGCCAAGCAGGATTTTGTGTTGTAGAGGATATTTAAATACTGGGGCCTGGCTGGGTGACAGTATGAGTATGTTTCTATTTTTCTCTGTGTGTGTGTGTGTGTTTAATAGGAGGAGCATACTCTCTTCTGTTTGAGTGTATGCTTCTTAATGTGCCTATTAGTACAGTAACTTACCTTCTCACTCTATGGAGAGACACTGGTGTTGTGTTACAGCTGTAAAATGCATAAAGTCTTGCACAACTCTGTGTAATGCTTTTACAGTGATGATGACCTTGAAGGTTTAAAAAAAAACAAAAAGCATGTGCTTAATTGTGTATGAGGCAGTGTGAGTGGTTCCACTTCACCCAATGGATGAGGAGATAAGTACCTCTGTGGCTGATGGCAAGATCAGTGTCCATGTATGATGATCCATCTCAAGCACACGAGATGTTTGCATGCCTTATATGTATATTATGTGGTTGTCTTTATGCACTTGTTTTTGCCATCTCAGCAGCACTTTGTCTGCTAATCCATATTTCTTGGTCGCGTTGCTAACAAGTTCTGCAGAGTTTGGAACAGAGAGACTTCTGTTGAATCTCATGCACTGAGTGAGCAGTCAACCAGAGAAATTCTGCACTGTTTCTTTTTCCCTTTGTACCCCTATTGTCGTCCCCACAATGTGGAAATAGTTTTCTCCTTTCTCCCCAGTCAGAGGCTCCCAGATGGAGCCTCCTGTGATCCAAGTGAAATGCTGACCTAATGTGCTCAGGAAGGCTCTTCCTTGAAGTTATGCACAGGATTATGGAAAAATAGGGCTGGGTTGTTGTTAGCCCAGGGCAAAATAGATGTGGTCCTGTCTCTGCTCAGTCTGAGATGTTGGTCCTTGATTTTTCCACACTGCATAAATAGGAGTGTTTTCCTCCTCTTTAGAGTTCAGTCACATTGGATTCGGAGCTAAAGAGAGGAGAAAGTGTTTTGTTGTTTCTTGGTGGGATCAGCAAGAAACACCTTTTCTTTGTGTTGTGTTTGTGCCAGGCACCTCCTTCACCTACATGGAGCTGGCTCCACAGCTCCTGCACCCTGCCTTTGTTTCAGGCCCCGAGTTTGTGGTGTTTGGGCTCAAGTCAGACTTGTTAATACATGGTGGCACTGCAAGCATATTCAGTACAAGCAGGGTTTACAAATAGCACTGTACAAAGCTGAGTATTGTCCAGACCATAAGTTCATAAGATTACTTTGAAATGCAAGAGGATCTTGGCAGATGCTCTGTGTATTGCATGTCTGCCCTTACGCTGTCACACGCCCTGGTCACTTCTGCGTGGTCTCTTGGCAGTCAGATGCTATATTTTGATATGATAGGAGCTGGCTATTAACTTACAGCTATAAATCTGTTGGGACCACAGTGGAAGTCTGTCAGTGCTGTGCAGGTGGCGAGTGGCTCAATTAGCTTCTTGCTGGATAATATATATTTTTTAAATTTTATGTTCCTGGCACAGCTTGTGTTTCTGCTGTGGTAGAGCCTGTTTGGTCACAGTGGAACAGCTAAGTTGACAGTGTTTATGGGACATTCTTTCCAATTGCTGTGGTCTAAACACATGTACACCAGCATTGAGTTACTTCTGCCTGGAAATAAGCCATAGAGCTATATATAAATTATATTGGAACTGCTGCAGTAATGTTGTTGGTGTAAATATAAGAAAGGGGTAGCACCAGGGTTTCCCTTCCATAGAGCTGGCTCAGGAGGAATTCGCTGTGCTCCATAATGAGTTGAAAAGATGGGGGAAGGTGGCTGAAAGCAGTAACACAGTGTTGTATGGCCAGGTTTCAGAGGAGAGCATGAAACACAAAGTGCTTGTATGTGAAACACTGGGTTCTTCTGTGGTGATTGCTCAGTTCTTTTCTCTTGTGGCGGAACACCTGTCAGAAATCCCATGGAGTTCACTTTGTAGTGACTTAAGCCACAAGTTTGTTCTGTGACTCCAAAACAACTGTTCCGTTTTCTTTAACTCCTTCTGGCTGTTATTTCCCTGTTCCTGTTACTAGGGAGGGAAGTCTGGGCACTTGTTTGCCATGATCGTCATGTTGTGATGATGTTTTGAAATGAAGTTGATGTGTAGCTGGGATTCTCAGGTGCATGAGGGTGTTGCTGTCAGCTTCTGAATATTGTAAAGTATCACTGCTTGGCACTTTCATTTGGTGATGTCTGTAAACAAACCCTCCTGCAGCTTCTAAGTACCTGTCTGGTTCTTTGTATAAAACTGATTAGTAGAAGTCTCTGCTTGGTCAGCATGGGCTGATATCTGTGGTGTTTTCTGTTAGTAATAGATTTTTATCTCGCCCAAAAGAAATGTAGGAAGTGACCACTGTAGAAATAGCAAAATGTGCTGATTATGTGGTTTTAGTCTTTGCTCGTGGCTGCTGTTATTTCCATCTTAGAACTGTAAGTGCTTGTTTGTCTTGGATAACTTGTAAATAGGTCCTTCCAGAATCAAAGAATGGCTTTTAGGTTGGAACAGACCTTAAAGACCTTCCAGTTCCAACCCACTGCTGTGGGCAGCACTGTTACCCACCAGCTCAGGCTGCCCAGTGTGCCATCCAACCTGGTTTTGAACACATTCACAGCATTCTGGGCAGCCTGTGGCAGTGCCTCACCACCCTCTGAGTGAAAAATTTCTTCCTAACATCTAACCTAAATCTCCCCTCTTCTAGTTTAAAGCCATTCCTCATTGTCCTACCACTGTCAGACTGTGAAAAGAGTCTTTTTAAGGGCTTCATTGCAGTTATCATACCTGAGATGATCTAAGGAGATGAGGCACAAAATTTAGAGGTAGAAGTGAAGTCTTTTCTTAAAACAACTGTTACAGGAAAAGCAGCAACATTGTGGGTATAGATAGCATTTTAGGGTGTAGTGCTCCATGAGCAAGGTTACCATCAATCCATTCTGCTGCATTGCAGGGTGATTTTAGTCAAATGGTCAGCCTTATTTCATCCCGCTCCTCTTTTCCGGTTGTTGATGGGGACTGCAGCTTGGTGTCACACATGATGAAGCTGGTCTCCAGCTGTAGCCTACTTGCAGTTCATGCAGCAAGAAAGAAGTGGAAACTGTGCAGAAACTTTATTGCTATCTTTTTTATTTTGGTGGAGAACATGAAACAATTGGAGCACTGTTTAGGTAGGCTAAGTGGTTCGGTACAAATGACAGTGAATGGGGATATTTTGACTCTAAGCATCACTTTGCTGTTCAGTCCTACTGCCTGTCCTGCAAGTGCTCATCTGTTTCTTATTATCCTTGGACAAACATACTTAAGGCCGGTAGTTCAGGTATTTCTGAACTACATGTGTCACTCAGGTACTTTGTGCGAGGACATGCTGGTAAATGTTTCTGAGTAAATGAATGCATCTTAAACTTTTGACTGGAAAGATGAGAATTGAGAGTAATGACTTTTTGCTAAGTGTGAAGGTCCACGATCTTTTTTTCTTTCTTCATGTTCTGCTTTTGGCAGCAGAAAATTTTGTTAAGAGTTAAACACACAAAACCAGAAGTGCTTTGTGAATTGCTGAGGAAAGAACAGTTGGTTGTGTGCCTGGATCCGTGGCTTTCTGAATTTCTTAACAAGGGCTGTAAAGAAATGGTGGTATTTTTTATGTTCTGTTTTCTCTAAGTATGGCAGGAGCTCTAGGTGGCAACACAAACAAAGAGGGTTTTAAGCCTGTGAATAAAATTGCTTCCTCTGTGTGTGCTTTTACTTCCTCAGTTCTCACGTTTGACAATTCTACCAGTTACCCATGCTCCTGAATCTCAAGTACAGAATAAAGGGAACCTGCTTTGCCAGTGTTATGTCTTGTGTTTCCTGGTTTTCTGCACTGAGATAGCAGCCCATGCACTTGTTGTTGTGTTACCTTTTACTCCCCAGACAAGTGAGCTTGTGTTGGACCGCTGTGCCTCTCATTTACAGGCTTTGTTTCATTCAGAAAGGAAACTGAAGAAGCTCTTGGGGAAAATGACAGGCAGAAGTGATTGAAAGGCGAGGAATGTAGAGAAGGTGAAGCGTTCTGAATAAATGATTTAATGCATTTCTCAGAATACTTTGTAGCTATCTTGGTAACTTGTTTGTCTCGGTGCAGTTTTTTGTCTAGTGATGTTTTCCTCTGTATGTGTGGCAGGAGAGACAGTGGGGTGATGCTTCTTGCTGCTGAATTGTGTGGGGAGTTATTCAGATCTTTAGGGTGTTGGGTCTAGTCCATGAAATCTGCAACAAATTCTTATTTTTTGGGGAAAGGCTAAGCGACATTCTGCATCTGAGGTAGGTGTACACAGAGTGATGATAGTCTCTCTTGTGGCAGCAGTGTGCATCTTTTCAGCAGAAAGCTGGCTCAGTGGTGGTGTTCTGAGGAGGGAAATGGATATGCTGGGAGCCTGGAGTTCTATCAGCGCTGTGCTCCTCCACAGCTGTGCCTGAGCAGCTTCTTGTAGTGGTTATAAATTGGGCTTGTAAACTGTCTTTCTAATGCCGAACCAAGCGGGCCAAATAGTGAAACAAAGTTCCTGCCGTATCTCCTGCTCATTTTTACATCATTAGTCTCTCTTAGTTAATCTTGGGACCTTTTTGGTTCCCTTGACTCCACTGTTGGGGCAGGGACATCTCAGCAGGGCACCTAGGGGCACTAAGGGTTGTTTAGGAAAAAGTGGAAATTGGTGCTTGAACAGTTTTTCTGCTGTTTGTTTTCTCAGTCTTTGTCCCTTGTTCATATGGATTCCTCCTCCTGGAGGACGTTGTCTCCTTTCTGGCCAACAGGAGAAATCTCTTGGGTGCTTGGTAGGCATGTTGGCTGGCAGATGTGAAATGCTGCTTAATTCTAGTGTGCATAAAGGGCTGTTGATGATAAAGGCTCTCTGTAAGAAGCTTATTTCTCAGGGCAGAGGGCAGGGAATGGAGGAAGGGATTGCAGAGAGCCAGGCAGCGAGTGGTAGCTCGGGGTAGGGAGGGAGTTGGGTGGCTGCTTCTTTATATCCTGATTGGTGCGGGAGAAAAATGCTTTCTCATATTCCTTTGATTCGTTTTTAAGCATTCTTTTACATTCTTGTCCCTAGCCTTAAGCAGGAGGGAGGTACAGTAATAGTGCAGCATGGTCTGAGCTGCTGGAATTTGGGAGGGAGTTGAGGTTATTCCCAGCTCTGTCACTTGTTTGTTACACAATGATTATCAAGATGTTTCTCCTCGGTGTGTGTGTTTTTTCTTTTTCATCCAATCCTCTTAAATCTGGTTATAGATTGCAAGCTGTGTGAGAGCACATATTGCTGTGAATACAGGAGACCTTCCTGTTCATTGTGACTTCTCACAAGTAACGTGAAACTAACAATAAATAGTCCAAAATGCATTTAGGGAGAGATTGAATGCTAATCTCTTTACGACCTGCCTCTTTCCATGTGAGTGTTGTCTGTATGATAAATGTTGTGTACTCCTCTTGTATTTATTTTCCAGCCTTAGCATCTTTTAAATTGCTGATGTGAGAGTTTTCCTTTTTCTTTTTTTTCTTTTCTTTTTTTTTTTTTTTTTTAATGTAATTTAAATATGCTTACAGCAAAACCATTTTCTAATCTCCTGAGGATGTAAGAATTTACTTTCCCCTGTAAAGTCACAGCAGTCTTGGGGCAACGCATGTGTGGGAGGACAAAGTGCCCAGCCCTGCACAAGTTCTGGTGTTGAGGAAAGAGCTGCCAGGTGCTGCAAGGTGAGCCCTGACCTCCTGTGGAAGACAGGGATATCTGCTCTCTGTAAGGTATTGGAACATAGAAAGCTCATGCTTTTGTCTACAGGGAATCTCTTTAGCTCTTTCCCAGAGACTTAGTTATGCTGCTTAGAGCTATCCCCTTCTATGAAAAACCTGAAAGTTGCCCTTGTGCCAGTGAGGGCTGGGTATAGACAAGATTTTTAATAATGGCTCGGAAATGGAAGTTGGTGACTTCTTAGGTGGAGCTGCTGTGTAAATCAGTGATGAAGGATAAAATGAATTGATTTGGCATGGCATATTATGAATGAATGAAGAAATCACTAATGAATTATGAGTGTCACCTCAGGCAAGCCGATAAAGATACTTTCCTTTACCCTGTGTAGCTCTGTCTTGCATGTTCCTACTCTTGTAGGAACCAGCTCTGCCACCAGGTCTTTCCCCACATCCTTACAGACTTGGACAAACAGTACACTGATGCTTTTAAACCAAAAATAAATGCCAGTGAGAAGAAACAGAGGAAACCAGGGATAGAAATCTCAGTGTGGTGCTTTACTGAAGTGGTTTTCCTGTTCTGGTTTCCCTCAGCAGGGTTAACTGTGAACAGGGCTCTTGGAGCCCTCCCTTTCAGTGTGTCTGCCCCGTGTCCATGTTTAGTTTGAATGTATGTGTTGTTTATAGAGTTCAGCACGGAGTGATTTAGGACTGAGCTCCTCACCACGGCGATATCAGTGTTGGAAACACTGTGTTACGACCCATGTGTTTAACTTCCCCGGAGTCCAGAGCTATGCAAAGCTGCCACAGTTCCCTTGGAGCTGGTGTCTGTCCTGCAGTGAAGCTGTGGACTTTTAACTCCTGGCTGTTTGTGTTTAGGGGCAGCCCAGCTCAGGTCTGGGGCTCTGGGGAGGGATTATAGCAGAGCCATGGTGGCAGAGATCCTGCCAGCCTTTGCCTGAATCCCTGGTTGGCTGTTTTCCTTTCCCTTGTCTCACCTCTTGTCAGTGCTAAACCCGATGTGAAATGGAGGGGAAAAAGACTATAAAGAGAGCCTTTCCCATCTGAGAAGTGATGATTAACGATGATAAACAGTGCCCCTTTCACTTGGAGAGCCGTTTGCTCCTGCTTGACTTCAAACCCTTATATGAGTAACTGAAATGCTGCCTGAGCAAGCTGTAGTAATTTATTTTTTTATTTTTATTTTTTTTTCACATTTTCCTCTTGCTGAAGCACTTTCTTTGCCTATATTCAGGCTTTGTGCCCGGGTTTGGAGAAGGCTAACATAGCACTGTCACAAAGTCATCCTAATTCCTTTGATCTCCACTGTTGGGACAGATTCATGGGGGGCCATTGCAAGTCTTCGCCTGTACTTAATCCTCTCCCAGATATTTCTCCCTGCTAGGGCAGGTGGACTGGTTCCTTTTTCTACAGTGAAGAATTGTCTAAGTGGGAGGCAAAAGTACCCCCCCTACATAAAGTCTGGTATGTCACCTGCTCTCTTTGCTGTATGAAAATTTAATGCACGTTTACAAATTGGAAAAATCTGTTTCTTGTGAAGACCCTGAACGAGTCCAAGTCCTGAGAATTTGGAGTATGGCTTCTTTGCGGGCTGCCCACACAGGGTGCTTTTCTGTTTCCCAGAGGGTTTGCCTGCGTATTGGAGAAGGTCAGATTGACTCCACATGTATACACTTAGTCTGGAATAAGTCAGGATTGACTCCTGATGTGCCAGCAAACCTGCTGCCTGTTTTTTTCTTCTATTTCTTTTTTTTTCTTATTTAAAATAAGCATTCATCACACTATCTTCTCTTGTGTCAACAAAAAATTCCTCACAGAAATCAAAGTAGTATAATCATAACGTTGACAAAGGTGGATAATTTGCGCAAACATTCCACCCCTTATCTCTGAAGCCTGGATATTCTGAAGCTTTTGTGTAATGCCATGGAAGTTTGAGTTGGGCAGCTTTTATGGTGATGGCTGAATGGGAGAAGATGCTACTTTGCTATGCCTGTAGCCAGGGTTGGCTATGTTATATGGGCCTTTCCTCACCATGCAATATTTTTGGCAGAAATTGGACCTTGGTGTCGGTACAGCAGTGGGGAGAAACAAAATAATTAAGGATAACCTCACGGAGAGTGGTGAGGCACTGGAACATACTGCCCAGAGAGGCTGTGGGTACCATTTCTCTGGAGGTGTTCAAGACCAAGTGGGATGGGACACTGGGCAGCCTGGTCTAGTATTAGATATGGAGGTCGGTGGCCCTGCCTGTAGCAGGGGGTTGGAACTTGATGATCCTTGGGGTCCCTTCCAACCCAAACCATTCTATGATTCTATAATAACTAGGTCACGCTGCAGAAACTGGTAGTAAATCAACTGTCTGTGTATCCTCTTTTGCAGGCCGCAGGGACATTTGCACATGAGCTCTTTTGCTATGGCTACTGCTAGAAGTGCTTTTAATAGTGTTCCTCCCACTTCCCCAGGGCCATGCATCGACATTTATGGCCTCCCTGCGCCTGCCTTATTCCAGGTGCATGAAGAAGAAGGCAGAGTGCAGATTCAGCACGTAGCCCCTGACAGCTGGGGCTGACGGGTCAGGAATGCAGTCTTGACAGCTGGAATTGGACTGAAAGCAGCCAGCACGGAGGGGAGGCCAAGAGGGGAGAGCAGGCAAGAGAGGGGGTGCGGCGAGATGGACACACATATGCACGCACACTGTGTTCAGGCACGTGTAAGGAGACAGCCTGCAGGGACCCTGTGTTGCTCATGTTCCCTTTTTTCTACCTCTGTCCATGTTTCGTTCCCTGTTCTCTCAGCTGCCAGGATCATTTTTAATAAATATACATTCACAACTACTGTAGTGACACCAGGCAGAGCCATTAGAACCAAGGCTTGGCATTTCCATGTGAAACCCACCCACTCCAATTTTACGCAGGCTCACAAATGTAATATTTCATGTAATTCAATATTCAAACCTTTTGGGAAGGTCAGTTTGTACCAACTAATCCTTAGGCTAAGGTGTGTTGGTCATGATTTGTGTTGTGGAAAATCATTCCCTGTTGTTTAAATGACTACTTGGGATATCAACATTATTTTAAAATGGCCACTGCTTGTTGAAGATAATGATATTCTGGTCATATATATATATATATATGTATATTTAAATTGATTAAAATATGAAGGCTCATACGGTGGCCAGATGTTGCTCTGAATCCTTTACTTCATTAGTGCTGCTCCACATTGAACAGTCTGGAAGCACCTTGGAATGTTGTATCAGGTTTGTGCTGTGTGAATTGCATCTGGTGCTATTGGGATGGTTCCTGGAGGCCACTGGTATAAGCCTGCAGCCATAGCTGTAAGCAAGGCTTGTGGGACTTATTGCAGGATACATGTAGACTGGTCTTTTATGACAGAGGCGTCTTGAACTGGTCTTGTGTTGGAGCTTTTGCAGGTGGAATATTATAAATCTCCAGGCTTGTTGAGGCAGCACCTGGTGCTAGCAATGAGTACTGAGGAACAGAAGGTTCAGGCTGGAGAGGACAACATTTATTTATTTATTTATTTATTTATTTATTTATTTTTTCAATAAAAAAAGAATGTGTGTGTATTCAGACAAATAAGGGAAGGTCTCTTGGGTACACGAGGGGCAGAAACCAACAGTGGAGCTGGGCATTTTTATTGTTTGCCTGCTCTAGTAAGACAATCCCTACAGTTAATTCCATCCCCCCCTTCTCTACCCTCTCTGTGCCAGATCAAACCCAAAAACTCCAGCTCCCAGAAAACAAACAGACAGAGGAACCTGGGCCCAAGCCAGACCTTTGCGTGTCAAGCTCAAATACAAAATGAATATTTCACAGCTGTGTTATAAAGCCCTGAAACGAAGGCTTTACGGTGGAAATGCTGACAGCCCCTTAAGTAGAACAGTATACTGTAATTAGTGTTCTGTGTTTAATGTGTCAGACGAAACGCAGCAGAGCTAAATGTAAAACTTCAAGCCTTTGTTTTTGTACAGCAGTAACAAGAGATCAGACAGTGTGTTCAGACAGTAGATTAGAGCCCACAACTTGTGTGCTGGTCCCTGGAAGTTAAATGTGCTTATTTTCTCTTTTTGTAGTGGGGCTCAGGGGCTGCAGAAGAGATGTATGAACAGGGCCAGCTGTGAGATTTGGCATTCTGTATCAAATTTCACTTATGTAAGAAATAGATAGCTATTTCTTAGATCCTGACAATGTACAGCTACAGTGCGTTTTCATCTATCACATCCTGGAGTGAACAGATAGAACTTTGCTGTGTTGCATGGAAAATACATTGTCCCATGTGCAGCACTGCTAGAAAAAAATTTGGGAACACTGTATGGGGAGTTGGATGTGAAAGCCACCACGCTGTTGTGAAATGTAGTTCTGATGTTGGAGTTCTCTGTGTCGGTGTATTGACATAGCTGAAGAATAATGGGGTTTCAAATCTGGCTATGAAAATATTTTTTCTGAAGTAAAAAGAACAGGTCTTTACGTGGCTGCTCCTCAAACAAGGTGGTGACTGATTACTTGATGACCACTGTGTTATGCTAGGGAAGGCTTTCTAAAGCACTCCACGTAGTTTGTATCTCTGGGATTTCTGTGTGCAGCACTTCCTCGGAAACCCATATTTTTGCAAGTACATTATTAATAGACCCATGCTCAGTTGGGAGAGGGATGAGGGCAGGCACACTGTGCAGTGGATGAGAGATGAACTCTGATGGATGTTGTCTTTTCATGCTGAGACGGTGCTGTTAGTTAATTAAGTGGATTCAAAGTTAACTGTGTTACATGCAGGCCCACGGGAGAGCTTTTAAAATAGATCCTGTCTGCGTGTGGACATTTATTGAAGTAGCCATTCTGGAGTGTAATGGAATAATTGCACTGCAGGAACTCCCTTTGAGGATGCTCTTGTTCATGAATAATTGCTCACAGAGGCATGGGTGGAAAAAGTGGATTTGAAACAAGACCATTGATTCAAGAATAGGATTTGTCATACTGTAGGAGAGCAAAGAGAACGGTGGTTTTATTTCCAAGTGCACAGCAGGTAGAGTTCTTATCTGTGACTTTATGGTACTGGATGACCTCTTGACTGTTGTCTGTAAATGATCTAGGTATCAAAAAGGCAGATAAAGTATAAGGTATTAATTGGAGAAGAAAACTGAGCACAAACCAGAAGACCCTATTGTTCTCTATAAACAGTTACTGCACTCACAACTTGAAAGCTGTGTGTAGTCTGGATGTTTCCTCTTCCATCTTAGGAAGGATATAGTGGGCCTCAAAATTGCTTCAAAGAAGGGTGGTAGAACTGATCAAAAATACAAAGTGGTGTTCAGGGGAGCTGCTGGGTAAGTGGAGATCCTTCTACTTGGAACACAGATGACTCTGGGGTGACAGAATAGCTCCTTGAAAGTCACACGTGACCTAAAGATGGTATATGGAGATTGTCTGTTCAGTCTCTCTTCCATCACAAGAGTTAAGGGGCATCAAATAACATTAATAGGAGTCAAGTTTAAAGCAGGCAATAAGAGATGGTTCTTGCAACAATGTAACGCAGTGCTGAAGATCCTTGCCAAAATTTTGAGTGGGAGACAGCAGATGAGAGAGACTCAGATTTGCTTTTCCTGCTCTAAAACTTTCTCTGTGAAGTCTGGATCAGATGCATCTGCTTGTTGGACATGGTTTTTGTAGACTGCAATCTCTTGCCTGATGCTGTTGACAAGTGAGCATGCAGAAAGCCCTATACCACTGCTTTTCTTATTTCAGTGGCTTTTTTGAGCATTGGAAAGTTGCAGGTACCCTCTCAAAGAAGCTTTGTTTCTTTATTTCTGTATTTAAAAAATTCTATTTGTAGAGAATGATGATTTTTTTTGTGCCCGGAAGAGAATGCAGGTACTATTAGAAGGTAGGAAGTGAAGTGACTGAATCAGAGAAAACAACAAAAAAGCCCTCTTATATTTGCTGAGAGCATATGACTGTGTGGAAGAGGGGCTAATAAACTACTGGGCTCATCAGTCTTTTGCTTCTGGCCCGAGAGAGTGATGGGATAACAGCATCATACAGCCTACAGGTGAAACACTGTGTTAAGAATGGTGTAAAGAATGTTTTTTTCTCTTGAGAAGTTAATTTTTATACCTTCCTTTAAGATGACTCCAGGCTGTGGAACTTTGCTGGTAGGCAAGCAGGCATAGAAGAGCGGTGGCAAGCTGGCATCAAGAGTAAAAAAGCATCATGGAGAGAGCTTGTGAGCTGTAGATCTGGCAGCAGTGTCACTGGCTGATTTGCCTTCTTTGGCATCCATTTTTTGTGGAAATTATTATTGTGCTCAATGGCCATTTTTCAAAGAGTGACTTGAGATCTGCTACTACTCTCTAGTACTATCTGGCCTGGGTGCACTGGTCAGAAGTGTGACTTTATGTGTAGATGGTCCCAAGGCATGCAAACTGTAGGGATGAGGAGAGGGTTTACTAGGAGCTGAAGAGTGGGATGGGACTGATCCTTAAAGCTTTCCTTAAAGATTCTGTGTTGTCCTTCTTACACGTGGAAACAATAGCTCGTGGTATGTCTTTCAACTTCCTCAAAACAGCAGAAAGAACTGAAACAAGTAGGAAACTCATACTCTGAGAGCCAGGAGCTGCTGGTCAAGTGCCTTGTTTCCTGAAAAGACAGACAGAATTGTCAGGGGCTAATTTAGACCAGCCTTTCAGAAAGGACTATCTGAACAGCAGCAGGAAAGCGAAGGTGGTTTGGCTTTGTCACACAGGTATGGGCTCCCCCTTGTACTTTGGAGGAACCATGCCTGAGGGAAGCAACTCAGATGTGCCCTTTAAGTTCCAGTGGGTATTGCGCTGCAGCAAAATTTCTTCCCCTCTACTGCAAGGCCTGGCTGTATTGAATACCTTTTGGTAGCTGCAACTCAAGACTCTGCTGATCCGATCTTACCAGGTAGAGGGGCTGTGGGAGCTTCCTAATGATCTTGGATCTGAAGTGGAAGGAATAGGGTGACCTACTTAGGCACTGAAATTTCTTTACCCATCTGTGCAACTCTGAACAGCTAAATTTAGATCTGTGTGTAAAATGGATGGATATCAGGAGTTGCAAGACCAGTGTTCATACCTGAAGTTCTATTTCTGTTGACTATGAGTGTGCTTTGAGCCTCCAAATTTGGAAGGGAAAAAACAAAAAAAGCTGATGTTAACCACCTCATCTTCATTTATTTAACAGGTAGGCAATTACAATACAAAATGAGCTCTTACAATACAAAATGAGCTCTAGAAGCATATTACATGTGATTCCATGTGATAGCACTTGCAAATCGCATAGGGAACTGTGACTGAAAATGCCAAATGCTATTAATAGAAGCCTCGGGATGAAGTAATAAACGTGGATAGCCAGCCTCCTTTCTGGGCCTTTAATTAAGAAGCACAGAATTACAGGTTTTGTCTTGCAATTGTTTCCTGGCTTGGGTGAGGGAGGTGAGGTGGCCCATTTATTGGATGTGATGACCTGAGCAAGCAAGGACACGTCTGATGATTGTGGGAAGTAGTTTGGGCCATTATTGGTAACAAACCCACCGGTTTTCCAGGTCTGCAGTGGTACTCTCCAGAGCTGTGGTTAGCTCAGATCAGAGCTGGAAACAGATCAGGGAATTCTTTTGTGACTGGGATATGCTGAAGTACCACCTGGTTAATTTATATGAATGGCAGTGTCTGTGTGGAACTGGGAAACTGAGTTTGCTACGTGAATTCCTACCTCATTTTGCCAGAACTTCAGAAGTGGCATAATGTCAGACCTGTCTTGATGTATTTGCCCTTTGATAGCAGATCTTTATGTGAGATTTGGAAATAAATGGGAATAAATGATGGTGTTCTCCTGCCTTAATTAACTAATCATTCCTTTTATCTGGCATGTTGAGAGGAATCCAGTCTGTACTGCATTACTGCCTCCCCCTCCCTCCACCCCCCTTTCTCCCCAAAGTTTGTTTATTCTTATGTCACGTTTTCTGATGGGTGATTGACTATCTTGAGCCTTTATGTCACCTAGGCTGGAGGTTGATCATGGAGATAAAGCTCCCTTCTGGGCAGGGAGGTAGGAATGGAGTTCACAAGTTTCACAAGGCCCAATTTTAAATATGTTTATCCTCCTTTTCAAGACAAGTTGTTTTTAACACCTAAGGATTATTACTACACATGCTGAGGTGTTGTAAGAACGTCCATTTGAATGAAGCTTATAGAGTTGTCTTTCAGACTCTTTACACAAGGCAAGTTTTAAAGCTAAGCCTAGGAGGAAAAGAGGGAGAATCTTTTTCAGAGAGTTAATTGTAGATCTCTTGATGCAGGTATCCATTTCTGTGGCAGTAGGTCTAGCAACCTCTGCAGTATGACCTTGGTAGTGGTTGTCTTTTTCTAATGGGACCAAGGGTCTTTTGAGGGTCAGATGATGTTCGCTGGTGGTTGAAGATTAGACCTGAAGACTGAACTATTCCTTTTGTATCAAGGTGAATGCTGGCCTTGTGAGAAAGGTAGACTTTCCACCTCCTCTTGTAACTACAAGTACAGTTAATTGGCAGAACAGCCTTGGGCCCCTGCAGACTCTAGAGCAAGAGAGGAAGCTGGAGAAAGCATGATGTACTGCTGGTGATTGGGTGATAGTGCCTAGATGAATGAGTGCTCTTGTTCAGTTTCTCACACTCCTCAAAACTAGGAGGGAGTGGATTTTTTATTTTTTTTTCCCCATAATGCCATGTACAGAAGGGATTTTGGTGGTACAGTTAGACAGATCTAGTAGCCAGTAAAAGAGGCCAGTTCTTTTCCCTGTCTTTCAGCTCCCTGTGGCTTCCCCAGGATGGCAAACAGAGAACAAAACCCACAGAATATTTTCTTCTGCTTGTTTGGCTTGCCGTGTCAGTGCTGGTGCAAGGGAAGTGCCAGGAAGGGAGGGTGTTGGTTGGGATAAGGGGGAAAGGAGAGTGGTGGAGTCTCAGGAGCAGGTGGCTGTGGGATCAACTCAGTGACGGTGTAACATGGCACTGCAGGGATAATGTATGTCCTTGTGGGAGAAGAACATACCTGTTGGTGAAAGTAGGTTGCTGAACTGCTGCTGAATGCTATTAGCTGCATATCCAAGGTCGGGCAGTGCCTTCCAGGACAGCTGTGATTACAGGCAGCCTGAGCTAAAGCCTGTGCTGAGCAGCGTGAGCACAGCACTGATAAATTTGATGTTTGCTGACAGCATCAAGTATCTAGATTGGAGTACTTGAATGGCACATGTCTCTTCCACTTCCTCCTTTGCTGTCAAGTATGCAGTTTCTATGGGAATTTAAACCTCTCTCAGTGTTATGGGTTGGGGACTGATATGTGCTTGAATCTCAGCAAGTTCTTCTTTCTGTGCATTTGTGAAACTAAACCTATGCAGAAGTATTGTAACAAACCTGGAAAAGCAGGCATCCTCCTAGCCTCCTTTAGTTCTCCCTAACATTTTTAAGGATCATTAAACTGTTTCCTTGCTATGCTGGTGAACTGGTAAATGCATTTTTAATTATATGTTCTTATACAAAGCATAAACCCGTATGAATTTTACAAAAGCCATGATTCCAGAGATGCTAGTTTTATGAGGAAAGGTGACAATTGGTGTTCTCTCACATTGCCTCAAAGCATCTGGGATCTATTATTAATAAGGGAAAAAAAACCACAACCACTGAGCTCTCCAGAACTTCCATTTTCTGTGTTATGGGTTGAAGCCAGTCCAAATTGGAAATCACTGAGACATGGATTGCCTGCTTTAAGTGAGCTCCTGGCACCTTGGCCCTGTTTTACCTGTTGGCTCCCTAAGTGGGCTTACTTTTGTTACCTTCTCCAGTGACCCGAGCCATGAGACTAATTTCTTCACCCTACAGCTGAAATCTTCATCTGATAAGCTGTGTTGTCAGGGTAGCATGGGGAAGCCTGCCCTGCCCTTACCTTTTATGTTTCATGTTGGTATAAATACAAGATGTTGGTCTTCAGGGCAGCCATTAATGGTAGTGGTAATTTTACAATGGTGCCTTCTTATGCAGCGTCCATGCCTTAAGGCCTTAACCAAATATAATTTAGATGATGATAATTGAAAACAGAAGACTGTGACCCAGTAAAATCCATGAATTTGGCAGGGACAGCAGTCTTGCAGAGGAATGTATGCATAAAATATATAATAAATAAAATTGAGTTGTGCAAACGTAAAGGAATAATTTTACGTCTGTCAGAAGAATCCCAAGGCAAAAGCTGGTTTGTGTTCAGATGCTGAGTCCTTTCATGCCACGTACCAGATTTTGTGCAGTGTAATCCCACTGCAGTTTTTTGCTTTGGGAAACTGCTGAATTTTGGTGCTTCCTCTCCCATTCTCCCTTGTCTTGGCAGCTTTTGTGTTATGCTTATCCTGGCTTCTTGTCGCAGTGGTCTGGTTATGAATTTCTTTATCTTTCAGGAAGCTCTACACAGTTGTCTTTTCTTTCCTAAAATAGTTGAGATCTTTGCTTGGGGGCAAAGCGAGCGTTTTGAATTATCATCTCTTGAATGGGTCATTGGTATATATGAGTTTTTTAACCCAATAATATGAGCAGTTCTGTCTCTTGAGATTCCTGGGGAGAGATGCAGTCCACTGGATGTGGTATCCAGTTTAAGCACTGTGGGGAAAAAATGACTATTCAGTTCCTAGGAATATGGAGCTGGAACCACACTGAACCACCTACCAGTGGATGGAGAAGATAAAGAGAATGGGTCAACCTGGAAAAGACTTCAGGGAAAGAACTGTAGAGAAAGTATTTTGCTGCTTGTGGTGGGAAGGTGGGAATTACAGGGTGGTGAATGTGCACCCCAGCTTCTTGCTCCATACTAGTTGTTGCTTGCAGTCCTCTGCAATGCATGGCAGTGCTCTGGCACAGATAAATAATCAGTAGATGAATAACTCTGTACCCCAGCAGTATTTTACTGTGTCTGCATTGAAAATTGAACCTGTGTTTAACCTTACTCTGTGCCTGGGTGCTTGTCAGTGAATTTCTAGGAGATATGATTCTTCTCAGAGCCATTGTGAAATACCAGACCATTAGTGTCTGCATATGGGTCCGTTTGAACTGTACTTGTATCTCATGATGCTACTTCTTTTCTTTTTCACATGTACTAGGTGACTTTGGAGAAGGTGCTGGGGATAACTGTGTCGGGAGGCAGAGGATTAGCCTGCGACCCCAGAACTGGCCTCGTTGCTTATCCAGCAGGGTGAGTCACTAACCACATTCTTCAAATCTGAGATTAACCAGGACTGGGATGACAGTGTAAGATCCAAGGTGTTTCCAGTACGGTCTTCTATGGGTAGAATTCACCATTCTTTAGTCCCTTAACATAGTGGTCAAGTATGAGCATCAGCACTGCTAGTGTAATTAGTAAAGGAGAAGGACTACATCCTACCTGTCAAGTTTTAATAATATTCTTTCTGTTGAATTCATTTCTCTCCTCTTGCTCCAAGCTAGATGTTAAATACATTGTGGGCTTTTTAACTGTGGTCTGTAGTGTACTGACCTTGCTCATAACTCAGTGGGATGAATGTTCAAGCCTTTGAGTACCCAATGGAGCAAATGATGCTTTCAGTGAGTTGACAAACCCTTGTTGTACATGCCCTGCAGTTTATAACTTGTTCCTTATCCAAATGTGGAGAAAGATCTCAGGCGTCATGTTGGCAGCTCTTTCCTTGTCTTTGAAGGTTCTTTGAAGTGCAACCCATTGAATTTGCAAATTGAGATATCTAGGTAGAGATATTGGGCAGCAAAAGAGCTATCTAGAGGAAGATAGCTGAGGGCTGTAGAGGTGGCTTTGTGAGTTGCATGTTTAGCAAAACTGTAGATGTTCTGGACCAGATCCTGATCTTGCTGAAGGTAAAGCTCACTCAGAGCATGTGTCTGTAGAGAAGTAAATCACATCAGAGTTGTTGGATTGTGGGATGAGAAATCGTGTGAAAGTAAGTAGCACCTGAAAAGCTTTAAAGGGACTGTGAAAGAGTTGGATTGATATCTCATAATAGATGGTATATTGAAAAAGCAAGGGAGGAAAAACATTTTCTGTTTACCCTGCTAGTGGAGACATGGCTATTGAGATGGGGAATGACTATGGCTTAGATGGAAAGTTACAATACTGTAGTAAAAAGAAATTGCAAAGACAGAAGAATGACTCTTCAGAAGAAGTTTTCACTGCCCAGTGTGGTGCTATGTGGAGATACTTTATCTGTCTCCAAACTGGATTCCTGAAGACCATATGAGCTTGGCTGTTCTTTGAAGCTAGATTAATCTGCTGGTCAGCAAGCTGTAGGAGAACTAGGAGGGTGGTATCTCCTAGTGGCGTTGCATAGGCATACTCTCCACATGTAAAAGGTGGAATTAAAAGAAAGGAACTTACATGAGAATTATGGATGGTGTTTATAAGCACTCAAGAAACAGGCTAACAACATCTAAGGATACTGTATTTCTTGCTGAAATAAGAGATGGGGTCAATAAGGCTGGCTAGAAATTTTTGCCTTTTCTCACTGATATCCTGGTTCACAAAATCCACAGCATCATTGTGAAGTGACTTTCTGAAGCAGGGTCAGCTGGAGCAGACTGTCCAGTACCATGTCCAGACAGCTTTTGAATATCTCCACCACAGCATTTCTGGGCAGCACGTCACCAGTGTTGGGTTACTTACACAGTGGATCTTTTTTCCCCTGTTGTTCAAATTACATTTAATCTGTTTTCATTTCTGTCCATTGTCTCTTGTTCCTTCAGTGGGCACTACTGAGTCTGGCTCCCTCTTCCTTCCCTTCCATCTGGTGTTCATACACATTGATAACATTCTTCTGAGTATTTTCCAGACTGAACAGCCTCTCCTCATATAAAAGATGCTCCAACGTCTCAATTACCTTTGTGGGTCTATACCAGACTTGTTCCAGTAAGTCTGTATTTTTCTTGTATGGGAGAGTGCAGGACTGGACATAATCCCGAGGCTTGGATTGACCAGAGCTGAGCTGGAGGGAAGGATCTCCTCTCTTGAGTTGTTTGCAATGTTTTGCCTAGTGCCTCCCAGAAGAATATTGACTTTTTTCATCACAAGGGTACAATGCTGGCTTATGGTCAGATTGTTCACCAGGACCCCATAGTTGTTCTTAGAACTTGCAGCCCATAAATCTCCATCATGTACTGGTTCTCTGGGGTTACTCTTCTCTTGGTGCAGGACTTGGCATTTCCATTTGTTGAACTTCATTATGTTCCCACTGGTCCAATTCTCCAGCTTGTTGAGGTTGCTTAGAATGACAGAACAGCAGTCAGGTGTGTCAGCCACTCTTCCTGGTTTTGTATCATCTGTGAACTTGCAGAGTGTGTATTCTTCCTTGTTGTCCAGCTCATTAATATGGAGATAAAGCAGTAACGGCCTCTTTATCAACTCCTGGGGTGTATCACTACGGACTTGCATCCAACCAGACTTGGTGCTGCTGATCACAACCCTCTGGGCCTGGACATTCACACAGCTTTCAATCTACTTTGCTGTGCACTTATCTAACCTGTACTTTGCCAGCTTGTCTATAATAATGTTATGAGAGACAATGCCAAAGGCCTTATTAATGTCAAGGTAAACAACATCCACCACTCCCCACTCATATGCCAAGTTAGTCACCTCATTGTGGAAAGTTATGTTAGTTAAGCATGATTTCCCCTTCATAAATCTATATTGACTACTTTATCATCTTGTTTTTCATGTTTCCTTGGCAGTCATTTCCAAGATTAGTTGCTCTGCCACATTCTCAGAGATTGAGATGGGGCTGACCAACCTGTAGTTCCTGACATCTTATTTGCACTTCTTGAAGATGGAAATGACGTTTTCCTTCTTGCATTATTCAGGAATCTCTCCCAGTCCCCATGACCTTTCAAAGACAACTAAGTGCCCTTGCAGTGACATCAGTCAGTAGTCCTATCTATGAAGAGGCCATTTTGATTGTTATGCCTAGGCCTTTCAAGATCCAAAGATGATGAGGATGCAGTCTAAGCTGCATCTGGTCAGAGGAACTTCTGAGTTGCAGTGTCCACAGGTCATCCTGTCTGCTCTATTCTGTTGTCTCCAGTATATTCCCACTTTTGTCGGGAACCTTTGGCAGCAATGTTTCTATTCCTTGTTAGCATTCATTAGCTGTGGTTCAGAGCCATGTCATCATTTGAGCTGTATCAATATTAAAGAAAAAAAACCTTCCAAAGGAACCTCACATGGACTTCTGAGAGAGTCCTGAAAGTAAACGCAGGTGAACAAATCACTGTTTGACTCCTTGGGTTTCTGCAGTGTGTTGAGTCTTACAAGGCCATTCTCTTGTCGTGGAGCATGGGCTTTTTCCTCTTATTGTTTTTGTTAAATGGAAGTTTATGATTTGCATGTGCACTTGACAGTGTTCTTTATGCTTGAACTCTTCAGAGACAAGCAGATAGATTACAGTATGTATTGCCTCATCTTTTGCATCTTTTCTGATGCTGAATATATTGGCACTTGAGGAGGAGGAGGAGAGGGAGAGAAGAAAACAAGTGCACTAAACTGAAATGTTTTGGACCCTTGGATAGCTAAAGATAGGTGAGTAGATAGGTGAGTTTTAATCACAGTGACCTTCTCTGATGAGCTGGTACATGCCAAACATGAATGTAATCAAGCATGAGGGCACCTGGAGATTCCTTTGGATAATTAAAAGCCTAAGTGGTTTCTTAGGACTTCACAGAGGAATTCTTGTTCTCATTTGGTGGTGGTATCATCTCATGGCCCAGGCAATATGCCAGATGTTTTATAACAGTGTAGTGATTTATGTTACTTGCTGCTTTTGTGCCCTAGCTATCCTGTCTTGTGATGCCAGTGTGATTTGCTGCACTCCATACTATCCTTTTGTCCTGGATTAATATAGCGTTTGTTAATAAGTCAAAACATGAGGAAGATATGGGTGCAGACCTTATTATAAGGTGATTGAAATTCAGTTTGTTAGTATTTGTCTTTATCGCCTTATTTCTAGTGAATTTATCTCACATGGATAATTTGCAAGAATCCTGGCATTACTAGTTCATTGGCTGTATATATTTTGTTCCTATTTGAATGTACCAGACAGGGAAGCTTCTTACATGCGGCTGATTTTTACAGACTGGGTAAAGTTCATGACCTGTCCATGCAATTTGGTCATCCTTCAGTGGTGCTCAAGGTACTCCAGTGATTTCCTCAGCTCTCTACTCATCTACTGAAGTTTTGCAATGCAGAAGTTTTGCTTCTCCAGTTTGTTGTGCCCCTGAAAGCTAACTTAGGTAACAGCTCTGTTTTCCTAAGAACACTTTCAACATACCTGGATTAATTTGGTTGAGATCAAAACAGTTGCCACAGGCGTCCTGACTTCATTCAAACCAGGCACATGAATGTTTGTTTGAGCGAGGACTTAGAAGTTTAGACTTTCTTTGAGCAGAATTCTACTCTGGTCTCTTATTTTTGTCTAAAGTATTATTATTATTGTTTATTAAATGATTGCTTTTCTGGATTTTGTCTTTTCTGGTGATTCTGATTCTCCTGAAAGAAGCAAGCTCGTTCCAACTCCATAATGGTGCCTATGGACTGAACGCTGCATTATTATTTTGTTTCCTTTTTGCTGGTTTTTGAACTTTTTATTCTTTCTCTCCTTTGACTTTAATGAGGCTATCACTTCTCCACTGGCTGCTTTGCTGCCCTGGTATTGTTTTAAAGTGATGCTTGTGTTAAAGGAGGCTTTTTTTTTCTTCACGTCTGCCAAGAAGGCCAAAGGCACAGAGTGCTCTAGATATTTTAGGCCACTGCTTTCATATAAGGCTGTTGTCTTGGGAGACAAGACAACATAGGAGAGAAAACTACCCCCCTCCTTCTCTGAAAGTCTTATATCTGCCATCCATGCTTGCCTGTTCTCCTGCTGACAAGCGAAATAAACCCAGCGCTGCCTGATTTGATCTCTGTTAGTGTTATGCAGTGACAAAGTCGTCCTTGGAGGAACAAGCAGAAATCTGTTATTTCTTATAGCAGGCCCGGTACTTTGTCTTTTTTTTTTCTTTTCTTTTTCTTTTCTTTTTTTTTTTTTTTTTTTTTTTTTTTTTTTCTTCCGGGTTTTTCCAATTCCTTTTTCCCTGTTCTTTTCCCTGGTTTATTTCACCTTTCTTGTTTTTTAATTTTTTAAATTTTTTTTCTCTTCCCAATAGCTCGTTGAGGTTCTGTTTCCTAGAAACAAGAATGGAAACAAAGCTAAGAAAATCCTCTGAGGTTACCAATGACTAACATTAAAAAGGGGAGGGGAAAAAAAAAAGAGAAATTCTTAAGGGGAAAAATGTCTACCATTTAAATTCCACACCAACTGCTCAGACAGCTTGAATCACTTTATCTTTGTTTTTGTTGTTTTTTTTTTGTGAGGGGAAGATGAATGTGGGGGGGGGATTGTTATTTTTTTTTAAGCCTTGTAGGCTGGTGGGGCTGATTTATTTTACTTCTCTTTGTTCCTTGACCCACAGTTGATCGTTTGAGCTGGTTGAGAACCTCGTCCTCATGTGAGGTACCTGCCTGCTGGAGAGAACAGCCCATGCTTTTCCTCTGTTGATGCAGAAAAGTAGTGCTTTGCGCTGTTCGGTGTACAGTGTCTTTTAAACACACTCTTATGTTCTCATCAGCTTAGGTCTCTGTCTGGCCCTGATTATCAATTTCCAGCTATTCTGATAAAAGTCAGGGATTTTTCATGTTAGTCACAGCAGTCTTCCTCACTGGGGAAATCTGTGTTTGATACAGAGTACCTGGAATGAGTTGTTGAGATTCAGCCTTCAGCTCTCAGGGATGATTTCTTACATGGTACAGATCTAAAATCAGGTGTGGGTTTAATCCACAGACTCCACTGAGACAGTAAACTGAGTATCTTTGGGTTTCTCTCAGAACTGGCTGTTGCCAGTACAGACACAGCCCCTGGCTAGCTCTGTGCATATGCAGTGCATCTGCTGAACAAGTGAGTTGGACACTCCCTTATACTGCAAACATTTAATACTGTAACGTTCTTGTTTGCACGTGGGAAGGGAAGATGATAAAGAAGTCGCGTGATCAAACTTAAATGAAGATATTGTTTCTTCTCCTGCCGCTATTTTGCCACAAGATCTTCTCCTTCAGTCTTATTGCCTTGAGTTTTTTTTAAACAAGACAACTAATATTCAGAAGTGACTATTGCTATGATGAGTTCAAAACAGAAAAACTATATGGCTAACTCATATTTTATTTTACTGCTACGGTTCCATTTATGTTGGATGCTGCTGCAGCTCTCTCATGTGCCAGCCTGTGCTGCAGCAGTATTGAGCCCCAGTCACTCGTTCTCATTTCATCTCTCTGTTCCTCCACTCATCCCCTGTGCATTCACAGTACTGAGTGGAAACCCTGAATTCAGTTAGCCCTTCTAAGTCATAACTCTCCTGGCACTCTCTCCATGTGGATCCAGGGAAGTAAATGCCAGGTCTTGCACCAACAGGCAGTGACAACGGTGTGTGTGTCACAGCAGTGGGAGGAAGGGGAGGAGCACAGCAGGAAATGAGTGAATCGGTTTTAATCCTTCCAGGAGTCTGCTCAGCACGTGTGGAGCTGTCTCACATAATTGAGCAGTAACTCCCTCTGGAAGCAGAAGAGGGGGGTTGGACTCGATGATCTCTAGAGGTCCCTTCCAACCCCTATAATTCTGTGATTCTGTGATTCTGTGAAGAGCAAGGACTTTGTTTTATTTTTCCAGAAGTGGTTGTTGGTTTGCTCCCAAACACCTCTTTCCAATTCCGGTAGACAAGTGGTTTCCAGCCATGCACATATGGAGTCTCTTGGAATGTTTTAGTCATCATTTTCCATCATTCTATAGATAATTTATTATGTTGTGTGGTAATCTATCAACTGAGAAGAATTTCTTTTTACCCTGAGCTGCATAAATCCCACAATGAAAGAATAACACTTAAGATAGACATTGCATAGTTACAAGGCATGATGAAGATGCTGCCTTGCTTTCTTTCCTGTGTTAAGTGGAAGGGTTTAGACACTGTGGTACTGGAATGAATTTGAGAGGCAGACCTAGTAGACCACTAATGACCATAGCAAGATTCTTTTCTAAATGGCAGTCTCTTTAAGACTTATGAACGTGGCCAGGTTAGAGTTGAAGGCTACGAGGAGCAGTGAAATCCTAAGACATTACCGCCTTACTTCAGGGCATAATTTTCTTAACTAATTGATGACATTGCTTGGATGCCACATTACTGGTCAGCTGCAGAATTCACTTCTTTTGTTACCTCTTCGTATATGTGTGGTTTGTGCAAAGCTCTGCAGCACTGTGCAACTACAGTTCTTCACTTATTTTTGTTAGCAGTAAATGATAACGCTGTTGGACCCCGTCCCATGTGCAGCTTGAATAGGTGCAGGGACACTACAGTACTTGAACTGCTGGGAGACAAGTGTATAAACGCAGTTCTGCTGGTGCTGGCTCCTTCAATTTTATTTCACCCAGACTTTTGAAGAATTTGAACCTTCTTTGTATATTTATTTCTAAAGGAGAATGTGCAATATTGTAAAGATTATAAAAGCCTACCCTAAAATGAGCATTTGTGATTTCAAGCATCTTTCAGCTTCTTTAGCCATTCCAGAGGCAGTGTTAGTCCTTTTCAGAATGGTACAGTCATGTTGTAAGGGCTGTGCTGCTTTCCTCTCCGTACCTCTCAGGAATCTGGACTGTTGTTAGTGATTTTTTTTTTCTTCTGTGAGGATGCTGTGCTTGTACATGCTAGCTGGGGAGATTTTCCAGCTGGCACAATTGTGCTTGTGGACCCAGAGGGAAAGATAAGAAAATCCCCTCCATTTAGATTGTTAAAAACAATCCCAATTGAAGAGCTGTGACTGCACCTGAGTTTGAGTTGGGCCATTACAACCCAATGGAGCATTCTGAAAGAGTCCAAAAAGAAGCCAACCCCTTCCTTCTCTCTCTTCCATTAACAGCAGATCCCTGAGAGTGATGAAACACAAATACTCTTTCGTAATTGAATTACCCACTGCAGGGAAAGGATAATTCTCCAGAGTGCCATATGCTAATTTAGCCTCTAAGTTACCAGCGGGTGGTGGATCACTATTCTGTCCTGTGCATCAGAAAGCCGCCAGCTGTTACAGCCCTAGGACAAACACAGCTGAAATGTGATGCTGTCCCATAGTTACTATTCAGGGTGTTGGCAGCAGCAGTAGTTCTGGTGGCATACTCCCTTCAGCCGCCAGGTACCAACATGCCTGCTTATCCCCTGTCTTTCCACAGTCATGTGGCAGTCATGCAGTATGAGCATTCTCTCCCAAAGTGCATCCTTTGCACATAAGCTCTGCTGCCATCCTGTCTGGGTGAGCCTGTGCTCATCCACGCTTGCCTACTTCCTCCTTTCTGCTAGGTGCCAGCAAGGGGTTGCAGCATGTGGCTATGCTCAGTGCAGCTTATGTCCATGCTGCTTACATCCCGGTGTGGTGTTAGAATCCCCTACATGTGAAGCAGTAATCTGTGCTTCCTCTTCTAACACCTTCAGTGGGAGGAAGCATGCTGTTAGCAGGTGATGCTCCCCTGTCAGCAAGCTCAGAGACTGAAGTGTAGCTGAAATCCGGTGACCCTTGGTAGCAGAGGTTCCTGAAACAACCCAAAACAAAATCCTATATGCAAGCCTTCATTTTTCTCATTTAGACGGAATAGAGAATTTTTCAAGGGAATGTTTCAGTTGCAGTGAACCATTTTGGGAAGTGTTTCACAAATTATTTGCCAGCGATTCTCTGAAGAGGGAGTGAATGTGTAGGAACAGCTACCTTTTCCCCAAGCAGACTGCTGGAGAATGCCCTTGTTGGGCAGCCCTGCATTAAGCTGAGCTCAGCATTAAGAGAGGAGGGAAATGGGAACACTTTTATCTGTGCAAGACTGCAATGAAAATTTTTGTGACAAAGAAAAACATTTAATTGCCCTTAAAGTTTTCCCGTGCTGGATTCCAGAGGCTGCAAGTAGGGCATAAGTAGGGTGTCTTTTAGGAGTCTTGTGAGTTTGCTGCTGTTTTGGTTACCTGACTTACCATGTTAAGGAAAACTGAAAACTGTGTAATATGCACTTGTTCCTGCAGATCCGGAGTAAACATTCCATTTCCCTGAACACAACAGCATTGTCATGCTTGTTAGAGTAGCTACAGCAGAGACTGCTGAAAGGACTATATTGGTTATACCTGACTTCAGCCTGTCTTATTGATAGAAGCATTAATTGTCCTGAGTTTTGCACTATCTACCTAAATGTGCCAATGACATTTGATTTTTAAACTGTGAGGAAAGCTGGGAAGTAATCCTGATTAGATGGCTGGTTTGTTACTCTGTGCTCTGACCTCATTAACCAGTATGTGAACTAAAGGGAAGTCATTATATATTTAAAAAATAAAATAAAGGAGAAAGAAGAAGAAAACGCTCCTGTGGTGAGGATCATTTGCAGTTTATGCACAAAGAAATTGGAGCGAGAGAACAAGCATGTCTGTTTTATTTAACAACAGCGCTGAATTCTCTAGTAGAGCTCTGCAGGTAGGGAGCTTTGACAGGTTTGGAAATGTGTTGCATGTTTATGGAACAGGGAGGAGGAATGGCTGCAAAGCCTTGGTTGTTGTCGAGTACAAGGCCTTCCTCATCTTGATACTGTGCAGCCCCTGGGGCTTGCCCATTGCCTGAGAAAGGAGGGGGCTGGCAGGGAGAGGGAATCTGCAGGTCACAGCGTGCCTCCTTCCTGTCCTGCCATGCCCCTGCAGCAGCTGTGCCTCCAGCAGCCAGCACCTTGGTGCTGCAGTGGGACTTGCTTAGGAGCCAAGTCCTGAGCTTGCATAAGAGTGGGGGGTGGGGAAGTGGGAGGGAAATGGGGACTGAAAGCAAAGTCTGGGTTGAAAATGAGATACCAACTGCCTCAGCTGGGCTCTACCCTCTGTAATCTCAAAACAAGCACTGTGTCTCCTGGCAACCTTCACACAAATCCCAGAGTTTGACTCGAAAGGAGTACATACAGTCCAGAGTGTGTACCCTACTGCCAGGTGTGAATGAGGGGAGATGCTGAATTTCTCCTTCCTGGAAGACCTGGCACTTTGAGATGGACTCAAGTTTCCCTCGGTGTCAGCGAGGCAACAAGCTAAAGGTGAGGCAGCATTCTGTTAGGCTAAGCAGTGCCAAGAAGCAGTGCATTCTGTTTGTTGTAAGCATACCCAAGTGTGCAGTGAGTGTTGCTGAAGCTTGGACATAGGACTTGGCAGCACTGTCAGCTTTGCCTGTGGGCACCATCCTGCTCTGAGTACATACCTGGTGCCTCCAGCCAGCAACCAGAGACTGGCATCAGCCTCTGCCTGTCCTCAACATCACTTGTTGTGCCCTGACAGGGCTGACCCAGTGCTTCTTGGACTCCAACCTCACCATATTTCTGAGGGATGAGAGAGTAGGCCAGTGTTATTGTGGTTACTTCTCCTTCCAGGAAAGTTATCCTTTCAGGTCTTGTGTCCACCAATGCTTGTTAGCTGTTCTGTAGGAAAAAAAGCCAAAAGAAATGCAAGCACAGTTAAAATGCTCTGCATTTTAGGCAATGCAGGGGTAAATGTTCATCTTCCATTAAAGCTACTGCTGTCCGAAGGCTCCCAAAGACAGTGTGGATAGAATTGTTCCTGCCCAGCAGCCATGCTGGGTAGAGCTGGCTGCAGCGCTGAGCTTTGGGGCAGGCTGGACTGGCAGGAGGCTTTGGTGGCATTTTGCAGTCCCTGGCAGACTGAGGCAGCCCTGAGCTCAGCCACTGCTGAGATGAGATGAAACCAACAAGCCCTTGGGAGCAGGCAATTCCTTTACGCCACACTTTTGAAGCAGCAGGAATGCTTTTTGTCTCTGGTGCGTCTGTGTAGATACTGCAGGAATTGTGCTTACTGAAGCATTCAGGAGGAAAAGCTGCTCCAGTTTCCCTGCCGCATTGGAGCTCCTGCTGCCTGATCAGGAAGGCAGACAAGGCAGCACAGGGCAGTGGGCCTGGGCCCACCCCAATGTCCTTGCCAGAAGTGGCTGCAGGGCACCCCTGCTGCTGCCTTTTCCTCCTGAGGTTAATCAGATGGAAACAGGGCATAGCTAAATTGTATTATTGCTTGTTTGCTCTTGTGATCGATGCCACTGATACTGACTGTGCTGATTGCTAATGGTAAGAGAATCAAAGCCCTGAGGCCCCTGCCATAAGCTGTCGTGTTCATTTGCCCCAGATAATGAGTTTCATGCATAGTGCCTTCTCCCTGGTGCTTGGGAGCTGCTCTGGCATGATGGGGGCATCTTCTGGCTGCATTTGCTGCTAGAAACAGACGTTGGCATATTACTTACACGTGGGATATGGCTTGAGTTCAAAGCAAGAAACTTCTTCAGCTTTCAAGGCTTTGTGGTATGGCAGGAGCTACTCTTGCTGACAGGTCAGCACAGACCTGAAGTGTGGAGCCAGAGGTTCCCATTTCAGCCTAGCTAGGTCTATGTGGGAGCTGCTCCCTCCCAGGAGGGAGGGTGCCTTCAGAGAGAGCTTCCATCCTTCCTTGATGTACAGTTGGGCTGGAGAGCTGCATTTGCTTGGAGCCTGATGGCAAATTTGATAATTCTGCAGTAATTTTCTTGTAAATGTTGAGTTTTCCTTACCTGTATCATTCTTGCCTTTTCCTCTAGATGGGTTTGTTTTTTATTAAACAAGCAAAAAAACAAGGAACCAAAACAAATGCCCCCTCACCCCCACCACCTTTTCTTTTTTTTGTTTTTTTTAAACTTGTCTTTCATTGTTTCCTTTTCCCCTAGATTGATGCATTTTTTTCTTCTCTTAGACCCACTCCCCCCCATACTTAATTATGCTTTAAATGTTTATGAGCACAGAAGTTGTACCCCGTGTATATATTTATATATATAAGAAGTGTGTGCAAATAAAAGCAGGAATGTATTGTTAATTTAATTGAAATCTTAACACTAATTCAAGAATTATCAGTCAACTACTAATTGTTATAGATCATTATAGAAAAAAAAAGAATAATAGTGCATTAGAATACTTCCATACAGAAAGTGTCAGTAATGGTAATAACACAACTAAAAGTGTAACGCATTTCTTCATTTCTATCCCTCTTTCATGGTGTTATGCTCACCCTTGTGTGGCTTCTCTGGATCTTCAAAGTCAGTAGCTAGAGGGTAAGACCGTAAATCTCTGGCCTTTGTAGCTCTTCACTGGAAGGATTTTGATGTGGATGTTGCTGATGGCTTTTCCTCACTCCAGTGTCCACTTGGGGTGGTTTTTTTGATATGTTAACACGCTTTTACACTTTTCTCACTCTTAGTTTGTCTGCGGCTCCACGTTACTTCTGAATCAGTTTTTTATGGTGTCTTTTTATGCATGTTAGATGTTAGTTCCTTGATTTCTTTGTTATTCCAGTTTTGTGCAGCTCCCATGTCTCTGTTTTTTTAACTGTTCGTGATTTGGTCCCAGCTGGGCAAGTTTCTGCTGCCAAGCATGTGCCTTACCTCTTATCAGCCTGTGCCTCTGCTCTTCTGTGCGGTGCCTTATCTGTCCACTTATCAAGGCCTCTGCTATTGTGGTGCACCTGTGTTTATCTCCACTACATGATTGTATTGGTTGTAAATATCTCATTTTACATAAAGTAACTGCTTCTTACTGTTATTTATATAACCTGTGGGCATATCACAGAAACAAAACAAAACAACAAAACCAACCCCCAAAACAGAGGTAGAACAAATTAGCCACGGACACCTGGCCAGTTAGAGAAATTGCTGTCACAGCTAAACCGAGTAAAACAAAACTATGGGCAAGTCAAGAGTTCAGACAGCAGATCTGACAAGCCTGAGGCCTTTCAGACTTTGTGTATAGCTCACAGCCTGATGCTGAGGCTGTACTGTTGCAGCAGTACTGTACTACAGAGCCTACATCATTAGCAACTTCTTCATCCTCCTCCCCCAGACACAAGGATTTTGGCACCTCTGATTTTTTACTTGTGCTGTGGAGGACAAATCTGTCAGCCAGATGCTGATGGAAGAGGGACTGGCTATTGCAAGCAAGTGGCAGGGTGGAGCATGACTGGGGAGCAGGAGATCCCTGAGGCAGGTGCCTTGGCTGCTCTGTAAAGATTTAGAGTTGCTCTCTTCTGCTTGTTGATGCCTGTGGCAGCTGTAACTTTGGGTGAAACCCTCAGTGTATGGAGATGAGCCCTTTCTCAAGAATTAACAACGCAATATGCTGTGATTCTGTAGCATCCATCCTGGAAAAAGTTGCATTCCCTGCCTTGTCACAGAGCTTTTCAGCTATGCAGCCACATTCTGGTTCTCTATTTCAGTCATCTTAGCAGCACCAGTCAGGTTCTGCTCAAGGCTCCATTTTCTACTGCTTCTCAGTCTCTCCTGTCTAACTGATGATCAGTGTGGTTTTATGTCATGAACTGTCTCAGTGAGCCTTTTTATTCCCCAGCCTTCCTATCGTCAGTTGCTCATTGCTCCAGCCCTCGAGGCTGCTGCTGATTTGTAGTGTTCAGTGGGTGTTTGTCAAGAGTGCTGAAATAAAACACAGTTCTGCAACTCCTACGCCTAGCCCAGTTGATTTAAAACTTCATGTAGGTGTATTACTGGCATTGCTTGCCTGCCTGAAGGGAAGTGAGTGGTCTGGGAGAGAGCACTGGAGGTTCTGTGTGTATTAGTCATGAGTCTTGTGTGTGTATGCGTGTGTGGGTATGTGTATTGGTGTGTGTGTGTTTGTCACCTATGTGTTATATCCTGTGAAGCTTTGTCAGACATGCAGACTAATGTACAATCCACATGTATGTGCAGCTGCTGGTATGCCAGGCTGTGTTCTTTGCCATAGGCCAGAGGAGATGGGCTGTTCCACAAGGCAGAGGAGATGGCCTCTCCTCAGTCACTCCAGGAGAGGGTTTTATCCAGTTTCCTAAGCAGCATGGATCTCATCTGTGAGGTTTTTCTTCCTCTCTTGTTTGTGGAGCATTGAAAGGAATCAGGATGTTCTGAAGGTAAGTTCCTGTTGAATCATTGGTGACTAGGCAGCCTTGAGCCATAATGATTGGAGTTGTTTTCGACTTTCTTGCTGCTGCAATGATTCCCAGTTGGTAAGCTGCTTTATACTTTGTGGTTTTCCTTTTGAGCCTGTTTCTCCCATTTTCTACACATGCACTTCTTGTCTACATCTTTCACAATAGTGGCCTGGCCCAGCTCTGCCCCCCAGTGAGGGTGCCTCCTGCTCTGTGGACATCCTCAATGTCCCCAGCACAGCTGTTGGTGTACGTCACTTGGTGGCAGGCCTGGAATGTTTCTTGTCCCTGCATTCATCTTGTGGGGTTACAAACATTGTTTTCCTGAACCATTATCCTGCACTTAGGCTTGAACAATTAAAGGGTGCCAGTCTTAAAACTCTTCTTCCTTCTGCTCTGTACCTGGAAAACAAACCTTGAGATAGCCTAAGCTGCTAGCTGTGTGCAGCATGAATTAGCGCTGGCAATGTGAGAGGCAGGAGCACTAAGCTCTGTCCCCTTCCCTGCAGTGCAGCCTGTGCACGTAGGCTGAGCTCCTGTTGACAGAAGGTGGTGAGGTGACAGCATCCTTGCCAGGTGGTGAGCGAAGTAGTTGTTTCTGTGCAGGCCATCAGGTCCTGCAGGCCCTGATTTTTGTGGGGGAGCATTTTGAAACCACAGTATTTAATGTTTTGATGTTGCAGAAGTCGTTCTCTTGCATTCTTTGTTCTTTTATCATGATGCACTGAAGGATGACTGGGAAGTGAGCTGTCTCTAGAATTACCCTGCCTCAGCTGAGGACAGTAATCAGAACACTGTCCTGTGGTTATGCAAAGCAAATGGTGCTGGACAAAGAGGCTATTAGGCTCCTTCTTCTTGTGTTCTCTCATACCAGGCTTGTCTGGCCTATCAGTAGTGAATGATGTGAGTTCAGCACATGCTGACTGGTGGAGAAGCAGAGGCTGCACTTGTGCATTTGAGGGTTATCCTTACAAATCCATCTTGTCAGTTCTGCTTTGCCTTGCAGACCAAACTTACTTTTCCTTTTCATGTGGGTTGGTGCAACCAGATTTCCTCAGTTTTCCTGCTTCTTTTAGGCATGGAAGAACTGTGGAGGGAAATGCCCTGTGGTGGCTATGTGGCAGGGGATGACATGGTGAGTCCACTGCTGTTTTAGATCCATTAATGTTTTGAAGCCCCCCCCCCCCAGTAACTTCTTCAGTTTCTCTCAGGAATTTTGGAATGGAGAAGTCTAAAGGTGCAAAACTAAATTTTTACAGCTCAATCTAAATGTTTAAGAGACCACTATGCAGGAGGGAGCTAACTGGCTAAAGGTTAGTGTGGATGAGGCCCTGCTGATGCTGGTAGACAGGTTAAAACCAGAAATCTTTCTCCCACTGCCTAAAGATGGCTCTGAAAGTTTCTGGAGGCTGAAAGAGTAGTCTAGGAAGTGTCTTTACAATCTGCTAATTTCTTCCCTAGGCATGTGCATTCCTCCCCTGTTAGAGGCAAGATACTGAACTTAAGTTTGTTCTAGTACTGCCATTTGTGTGGTTTTGGAGCAGAGCCTGCTTAGTCCTGTATTTTTGCTCCCAGTCCTGCAGGTTTGGGGTGTCACCCAACCTTTTAAGCAGAACAAGTGTGTTCCTGGTTAGCAACCAGAAATTCCTATGCTTTTAGCCTAGAGACTCTTAAGTATATTGATTGTTTTCTTTTTTACAGTGGATTTCTTGTTTGTCTTTCCAATAGTGTGTGTTTGGTCCTGAAGTATGAATTTCTCTGCATCTGATTCCCAGCCTTCTTGGTTGTGGTTTGGTGCAGGGAGTTCTGAGGGTTTTTATTCTCAGGCAGTGATACCCAGTTCCTAACCTTTCAACAGATACGCCTTTCTTCTCAGAACGCATTTAATTAATATAGCCTGAATGAAAATACCTATTCAGTTACATAGCCAGTGTGCACATCCTCTCTCATCACTGTTAACCCGCGCCCAGTACTGGCTGTGAATTAAAGCAGCTTTTTGGTGGAAAGAGTTGCCACATAGAAAATTAACACCAGCTTTTGTAGATACTGCTTCACTCTGATCGAGCTTCCCTTGGCAACCAGTGCAGTGTAAAAAAAAAAAGATTTTGTTCTTATCAATGCCTGTTTTCTTTTTCATGAGTTTTGTGCGTAGGAAGCTGTTGCAGTCTCATTTGAATAACTTTAGGGGAGAGAACAGAGGCTGAACCAGAAATTGAGAAATGGACCGATTCTGAAGGAATGGGATTGCTTGTTCTTTTTGTTTATTCTTGCAGCATTGAGGAAAGAGGCTGCTTGTGGGGAAGGCCAGAATTTGTTTTCTCAACTTCATGGAATTTTTTCTCCACACAGCATTTTCTTTACAGCATAGGTTATATACTTGTGGGAGAGAAGGACTTGACCCTTGAACTCCAGCTCCAGTTCTGTGTTCTGCAATATATGGCAACAGTGAGTTGATGAATAACTTGGTAAAGGAATACTGTCACTGACTTCTCGTTTTCCTTATCTCCTTGGAGAGGTGGATGTCCTGCAGAGAAAGGAAGGAAGAAAACTGACTTCTGAAGAGATCTTCTTGACACTAGCTTGCTAAAGAAGGATGGGGGGAAGGCAGCTATGACTAGTGAGGTGTGCAGGGAACAAAGGGACAATGAGGAAAGAGTAAAATGTTGACAAACTAGGATTTGGGGAAGAATCGGAGTAGAACTCTGAGGAGGAGAGACCAGAAGTAAGGGGGAGGGAAGGGCATGGAGTGATCTGCTTCTGCATAGTGAGTCAGATACTTCATGTAAATGTGATACTGACGTTCAATTCCTCCTCATTCCTGCTTCTATATTTAGCGTATGGAAATTGCTTCTTTTATTTTTATATATATTTATATATACATATATATATAAAAATATATATATATATTTTTCCCACTGGAGCCAGCGGGAACTGTTCAGACATTTCCCTCTTCCTTTGAAGCAACACCAGCTTTTTATCTGCGTATGTGGTGCATGGTTGTGCATATGTAATATGGGGTTTGTGCATTCAAGGAGGTTTAGAAAACTGCCAGAAACCTTTTCCTGCTTTCTTATTGGCTGACCCGGGTGACCTCCCTGTTGCTGCAAAAGCCTTTAACATAGCTGTGATAGCCAATTCTGGCCTTTGTAATTGTTGAGGTTACCTGAGTGCTTGCTCCACCAGGAAGTGGAGACCTGGGAGAGATTCCACAGCTGCTTTGTCTTTAAAAGCTGCTTGCATCAGGATGGTGTTACTTGAAGGTTGTGGGTGACGTTGTGGATCTAGGAATAAACCTTTAAATATGTATGCAATTGTCAATGGTCTCTGTAGGAGCCAGTGTACAAACAAGCAGGACACTTGATCTTAGCTGGCTGGTTAGATGGTTTGTACAACAGTAATCTGTACGGCAATGAACAGCTTCTATAAATGTCTTGGAAATCAGACTGTACTAGTGCATGAAAAGGTGATGCTGTCATCGAGCTGTGTGTGCAGCTGTGAAGAAGGTAGTGGAGTTTGTGCTGAAACAAGATTGCTAGCAGCACTGACCTTTGGAACAGCTAGTGTGCATCATGGTGGCTATTGGTTTAGGTCCCAGATCAAGTGCTTTTGGAGCTGGTGTTAGTTTTCATGTTGTCACTAGCATTTAAAAAGTACTCTTCTGACAAAGGTGTCTTGAACTTAATTTGTTTTGACAGGTTCAGTTTGGGAAGTGGTGACGTGACCATTATGGAAGTGCATGTTTGAAGCATTTTACTTGGTCTGCATTCACAGCTGGAAGCTAGGAACAAAAAGATCAGTACTCTCTTCCCTTATGTCCTTTGCACCTCTTTTGTCACTGAAATGCTGAGTGAAGTCTTATAAAACTGCAGAAAATGGGGGGTAGGACAGATAGATGACTGTATGCTCTTGTGTGCAGTTAATTTTCCATGGTAATTATTTTTATTATTTTAACTAAGATTAAAGCTGACCTGAATAGAATGGAGTAGGTATTTTGAGTCTCCTGAGGGCTTGGCAGCAATAATGAAATTGGAGGAAGCCTAGAATAGGTGGGTCAATGATCTTGACCATTCCTTGTCTCCATTCCTTTTATTTTGCTACACCAAGTTACTTTGCTAAAACAAAGCACAGCCAGAGTACTCATGAACTCTCATCTCCATTGTTTGGGAACTGCTGCAGGTTCTGCTGAAGAATGACTTGCCAAGTTATATGAGGTGGAGGAACTGCTGTGGGGCTGTGAACTGCCAAGTGCCTGAACAGGCACTGAGGCTGCCCTGAGCGCTCCGGAGAGGCTGAAGTGGTAAAAGCAGTTAACCTCTGCTCTTTGTGTGGATGTGTCCTCTGAAGTGGAGAGGACTACACACCTTTCCAGGCATTCTGAGATTCTGAGATGGGGCAATTTGTCAATGTTAGGTGCTCCTCACTCCCTAGTCAGTACTTGTGTCTTGCTGCAAGATCTATGGGTTGTGGCCTCCCATCCTGGTACATAAGATATCTGCGGCATTAGCTGGAGCCTGCATTGCTCTTGTGTGCAGCAGACAGGAAGGTGATGGTGGAAAGCATAGCAGTGGGGTGGTTTTTGTTGGATAGCAAGAAAGAAACTTGCAAGAAAGAAAGTTGAAGAGGCTTCTTTAGCTTAGCCAAATGACTTAATTGGAATATGAGTCCATAACTGATTAGCAAGTCTAGTTTACAGCTCAACATAACCATGTGCAATCTTTTTTTCGGTAAGTCTATGGGTTAAAGATACTTTTTTGTGGCATTAGTCAATATTTGCAGGCTAGTACAGAGATACTCTTATTTCTAAAATTCTTTTTTCCTCCTCTTGCTAGAGTTTATTCATTATGAGTTCAAGTCAGTGAGCAAAAAGTGTTTCTTAGGACAGAGTTAAAATACCCATGTCTGTGACTGCTGCTGTGGGACTCTAACCTGTGCGGCTCTTGTAGTAGTTTGTCAGTTATCCCTGGTATTGAGGTGGTTGTCCCTTACCTTCCCACTGGAGATCTGGTCATCACTGGGAGCCAATAAGGAGAAATGAAGGCAGGTTCACAGGGGGACTACCAACTATGGAGCTCAGCTGAGCTAAAATTCATGACTGTGAGTGGTCAAAGGCTCTGTTCTGGAAGCTACTAACAGCAAAGAACTGGATCTTAGTGGCTCACTATACTAGGAAGTAGTTTGTTTATTTACCTGATTTGAAGACCATGGTTTGTTTTTTATATCTTTCCTGTGTTTTTAGACTGCCTTCAGTTCTGTGAAGTCATTTTCTTCTGCAGAATGTGTAGGAAATTCTTTTCCAGGATGTTGAGTCTTCCCTTTATTCTTTCTGATATTTTCTTTGAAGCTTATTTTTAGCAAAATTAATCATTGTCAATAACCCAACAGTATTTTAGACCATTAAACGTATCAAACTTAACATAGTGGAGTTTTACTTTGCTTTTCTGATTAGTTGGAGATTTGGGATTAGACAGATATTCACATCCGCTAACTTCCTATTCTATATCTGATGATTTACAAGGCTTAACCTCACTGGGCTTGTTAATGAATCACAAACCACCTGCTTCTTTACAGTAATCCTTCAGAAATTAATAGCATAGCTTTGACTTGAAACTCCAGATTGGTTCCCCAGGATAATAAGTATGGAAGGATCAATCTCAGTCTGAACAGATTCCTTATTTCCTCTTCTGCATTCTTGCACAGGATTGTATTTCCAGTCATGGCTGCTAGCCTTTACTGTTAAGAAAGCTTGATGCCTGTATTGCCATGGCCTTCTGCATGGGGCATGAATGGAGAATGATGGGAGGAAATGTAGAGTAGTCCACTCTGGGACATTTCTTGTGAATGGCTGGTGACTTGGAGGTTAAAGCTTTGGTAGCATCTGACTGGGTCTGCTTTGAACTAGTGAAGTTAATGGAATATGACTGCTTCCACCAGGGACTTTCAGCTCAAAGCCTTGGTGTGTCAGTACTCCTTCCTGTTCTCTTTGCCATTTCAAGATGTAAGTTGCTTCTGGCAGGTAGCCCTGCCAGACCATGTAAAGGGGATGCTGCCTGGCCCAGGGAAGGAGATGCAAGCCTCTGCAGAGATGGCAGAGGTGAGACCCTGCCAAACCTGGGCCTACAGCACTGTGAGCACCAAGTGCTGCTGGGATCCCAGAGAGGGTCCTGGGCAGTGTGGTGTCAAGCTGTGTCACTTGTTTGCTGCCTATGTTGGGATATTGTTACCATAATGCTTATGCTTTTGTCATATCCCTTGTCTACTTTGGACCAACTGTGCTACTTCTCTGTACGGTTCCTTTTTTCCTGTGACTGATGTTTGTGGCACATGTTGTGGATGAGCCTGAGTGTGATGGTGATACAAATGCAGTCCCTGGCAGCTAGGGCCGCTGGCAGCGGACCTTGGATATCTGGCAGTGCTCTGCTGGCATGGCTGTGAAGGAGGAGCCAGGACTCTGAGCATTGGCAGTGTATGTTAACAGTGTGAGAGACAAAACCCTCAATTTCTATTTTAGAGATGAAGTGAGAGATAGGACGCAGAGTCATTAGAGCAATTGCTGTTCTGCCTGAGGCCAGTTTTTCTTTCCTTTTATGCTCTCAGGAGCAAGTGGGAAAGACACTTTGGTAGTGGTGTTTGTTTTTTTTTTTGTTTTAAATGTAACCAGTGGCTACTGCTCTCTTCTACCAAACAAGTGCTGTTACATGAGGATTTTTGAAACTTTGTTGGGTGCTTATGGGGAGTGGAGAAGATGCCTGACCTGGAAATGTTTCAGGCTGCTTGTGGTGGGTTGGTACATATGGTTGTTTTTATGGCAGGGGACTTAATCTATTAGAGCCATTGCATAGACTCATCATTAACCTTTCTGTCCAGCATGAGCAATCAGAGACTTACGGCTTACAAATGCAGGAAAGGTAATTTTTATGATACTAGCACACAGAACACCTCCATATGGGAGAGATTTGTGATTCTTCCTTTGTATTTCCTGGAAGGCCAAAGCTCAGCTTGTGAAGTTAGGGGATGGAACATCTTTCTGAAGCTTTGTACACTGCTGTTCTGTCAGCAAGGACAGCTCTTTGTTTTTCTTTATAGATACACTTACTCAAACTTTTTTTCTTCCATCTAGGTGTGTTGTTGTGCTGTTCAACCCTAGAAAAAATAAGCAACACCATATTCTAAACAGTTCCAGGTGAGTAAAGTTTCAAGCTAACTTGGCTCTCTGTAGGAAGTGGATTTCAAGTTTTTTAAGGCTTGAGCAAAGTATAGGAACTTCTGTTGCTCCCAGCTAATCCCCTCCGTGAGAGTTGCCTGCTGGCTTAACTCTACCTCCTTCTGATGTAGGGTGCTGTTATTGATGAGGCAACAGCTCATAAATTTTGTGGCCCCATGAGGAACTGTCATCAGGCACAACTTGGAAGAGGCCTTGCAGGAACTTATTTTGGTATCTGTATGGTTTTTTGTATTTTTTTTTTCCTCATGTGAAACTGTGGCCTCATTATTGGAGTCAGAACTCACACTGGTCCTGTGTCTAGAATAAAGACACGAATATGAGGGTGAACCTCAATATTTGGAGTGTGTCCAGTGCTGTAGGCATACTGCTAGAGATTTGGGCACCAGGGAATCCCCAGGGCAAGTGTTAAGACTTCTAGTAAAGCAAAACTATTGTGTCAGGCTAGTATGTATGATTTGAGTCTCTTTCCAGTTTGTCCCAGCCTACTCCCCAATCATGATGTATTGAAATGAAATCATTTGTTGGAAATGTTTCTCAGTGTCATTTTCTCTGTTTTAGGAAAACAATTACAGCACTCGCTTTCTCTCCAGATGGAAAATATTTGGTTACAGGAGAGGTAAGTGTGGGAGAAGAGAGGCACACCTTGTCTAGCCCATTTTAAAGCATGGCAGAGAGTGTTAGAAAAAACAAACCAGTGAACAACAGCCTTTGCCAAGAGAAACTTATCTTAATATTGCATCTCGTGAAGGACTGATCAGGTTATGGGCAGCTCTGGATGGTCTTGCTGGCAGTTTTTTAGTGTGCTTTTTTTTCATTAGCTTAGGGGATGAATCTTCTGCAGTGGCTTGTGTGGGCTGAAGGTAGACTGGAAATAAGTGAGAGGGCACACACAGTGTGGCTCTACTCTAGCACGGTGAAGAATACTTGGATGGCCCTTAATCTTAAACAGAGTTTGAGGTTGAACTGTGTTGTGCAAAAAGTGAAAAGTACGTATGGACTGGAGCTTTTGGAATAGTGACAGAAGATCTGAGTGCCTGTGGTTTGGCATTGTATGTTTGACTGGAGGTGACAATTGCTTCCTCTTTTCAAACATGCCTAAGGGGGGGAATATGGATAACTGCACTGCATGTGTGTTGTGCATTGGAAGCTCAAGACCTGGAGTGTGTGTCATGAATTTGGAATTGCTGGATGTTAGAAATGTACAGAAATCTTCACTGTCTCTCTTAGGATTGGGCTCAGTTTGCTCTTTTTTGAGATTAATGGTAGTTTACCACTAGTCTGTGCCTCTTGAAGACATGGAAAGCAAGCATGTGTGAAACAGGTCCCCTCCCGAGCCTTGGCCACAGAAGGAAGAAATATATCACAGCTCTGTGTTCAGGCTGTCAAGAAGGTGGCTGTGCACTTCAGGTGTCCCTAGAGCAGTCATTGCAATGGCAGCTGTCATGTCAGTGGGTGACTCCCCATCAGGGCCAAGGATGGAAGCAGTAGTGTTTCAGGACAGAGGCAGACTTGATATCTCCCCAGCCCCTCCACCCCCCAAGATTTTCCATCAGAGCTTCTATACTGTAGTGTGTTCTTAGTGCCTCCTTATACTCTAGAAGTCTTAAGGTAAGTATATAAAAGCGTTGTATGTTTACATGTAATTTTCTTTTCTGTATGCATAAGGAAATTTAAAAAAAAATAAAAATCCGTGTTTTTTGTACCTCTCTGCTGCTCTATTTATTCATGTGGAATAGGAAGAGAAATGAAAAATGATGTGGATATTTTTCTTACTGACAACCTAAGATTTTCAGCTCAACACTTTACTAGGGAAAATGACAAGTTTTTATTTTTATTTTGGTTGGTTGTGTTTGTTTTTTTTTTTTTTTTTTTTTTCCAGTTATATGTGAAAATTTTGTCTTTTTTTCAGTGTTGCTGCAAAACATGTCTCACTCTGTCATAGGACCATTTCTCTTTTTGGTATCCTCCCACGTGCCTCCCATCTGAGATATTACTTGGTGGAGTAGTGTCCCCTGCTGGTGTCAGCAGTCTCTTCTTACTTTGTCCTATGGGCGGTCCCACAGGGAAATGCATACTGAATTAACTATGTCGAACTGGCTTTTAGCAGCCTCATGTTAATACTGCCTCGTTCCATTTCAACTTCTTGCGTGACTGGCTTTTCAGGAAGGAGAGCACAGAGGCTTATCCTTGGCCTTCCATATGCATCAAATGTCTTTTGAATATTTCATATATATTTCACATATTTTTAACTTTCTTCCTGTGGTGGCATAAATTCCTCATGTATGGGAACCATACAGAGCTTGCTTTTGGTGAGCATTTGTTATGAATATGAATTCAATTTGTTAAAGTTTCTAAGTATCTTCTAAGATGCTGAGAAGTATATATGTGTGTGTGTGTGTACATATATATATATACATGTATATATGTGTTTAAGGGCAGTAATTGCTTGGAAAAGCAACTGATTTATCTCACAGTAACATCTTGACAGCCAACTTGAGACCTGAGCTCTGTCTTGCAGGGGAAA
Organism: Excalfactoria chinensis; assembly: GCF_039878825.1. Taxonomy (NCBI): domain Eukaryota; kingdom Metazoa; phylum Chordata; class Aves; order Galliformes; family Phasianidae; genus Excalfactoria; species Excalfactoria chinensis. The sequence continues at coordinate 33,020,231 of NC_092829.1, read as the reverse complement.
GAACTGTAACAAATGCAGCAAAATCTGACCATAGCACTTTTCCAGGCTACACACAGTCACTTGGCAAAGCTTTTGGACAAGACAATTAAACATTCACAGTTCTGAGTTATCAAAGCTTTCATTTCTCTTTCTTGTCATAAAAGTTGCCTCTGCTACACAATCAGATGACTTAGCCATGATCAGAAAAAGTACCATTTTGCCTCGTTGCCATGGAAATATTATTTTGCAAGCTACTGGTTTGGCAGATTGCAATGTGAAATCATGAATAGGTTCTGGAGTAGAATTTGCTAATCAGACACATTCTTGGCCAATGTTTCAGCTCATCTGCTGCTTCTTGTTTTATTTTGGTTTAATAACAGATAAAAAAAAAGAATTGTCTGGCAGAAGTTGCTGAATTGACATTTCTGAAGTCTGTGAGTTTTTCTTTCTCTGGAGAAGAAGTGTAAAAAACAAAGAGGGTCTGTTACCTCAGTGTCTTTTTTCTTCATCACTACCTTGCTTACATTCTACCAGCTTGCATTCATCTGTGTTTGTTACCTTCGTGACAGAAATGGTGCCTTCCTGAAATGCTATATGATAATTAATATGAACATTCACGTCATGTTTTTGTGTGGCATGACCTGATTTGAGATCTCTGATGTCCACATTGCATTAGGCAGTTCACTGAGTCCAGAGATGCTGTGTCACATCATCCTCATCAGAGACTGGCTGTGAATTCCCATTGCAAACATAAGGGATATGCATGAAAAGTAGTGTTACAGACTTTGGCTGTTTTGTGAGAAGAGTAAGAAAAAGACTAAAGCAGGAGATATAGTCTTACTTTTAAGACACTTCAGACACCTGTTCAAGTGCATATTTTCATTTGGTTGTCAGTCTCAATATGGGCTTTAAAGATTTGCAGGAACTCAAGTCTAATCTCAACCTCCTGCAATTTCAGTATATGGACATCTTTTTCCAAGCCACCCTCCCCATATGTATCAGAACCCACCTCAGAAGTTAATGTTTACTGTTCTCTGTTGTTCTCCCCTCCAGAGCGGGCACATGCCAGCTGTTCGGGTGTGGGATGTGGCCGAACGAACCCAGGTGGCGGAGCTCCAGGAGCACAAGTACGGGGTGGCCTGTGTGGCATTCTCTCCCAGCTCCAAGTACATTGTGTCCGTGGGGTACCAACATGACATGATAGTCAACGTGTGGTCATGGAAGGTAAGCTCTCCAGGAGGCTGGGTGGGCAATAGTATTGCTAAATTAAAAAGAGCAGACAGTCTGTCAGTAACCTATTTTGGTTCCATCTTGCTTCCAGCCTCTATTTTATTATTATCTTCTTGACATTCATAGATGCAGACAAGTTTGGACATGACGGAGCTCCAATCCCTTGGGGGTGGTCTAAATCACTTTGCTGAAGGGGTATTCTCTATACTTGGAGACGTGTGACATCTTGCTGTCCTGTCAGAAGAGCCTGAACTTTGAAGCCTTGGCAAAGCCTTGTGCTTTCCTAAAAGCTTATTAGAAAAACAATTCATGAGATTGAGGAAGGAAACTTTCTTCAGCCAGTGATTCCTCCTTGTGATAGTGGATGCACCTGGCTCATTTGACTTTCATTGTTTTGGGGTTTTTAATACTTTAATTCGTTTGTTGATGATTTGGAATGGGAACTTATAGAAGGCATGGTGGGTGAAAGCTGATGTAGGCCAAATGTCTGCCATTAGGTTGGGGCAACAGTCTGTGGAAAGAAAAACTGTGTCTCATCCTTTAGAAAATATTTGTGTGTGCTGCTTGCTTGTCTATTAAAAAAAGCAAAACAACCTCTTCCTAAAAGCAGCAGTCATAAATAGTACACTTTTGCCAGCTGTGTGCTACAGCACTGAAAACCCACCACAGACAGAGGAGAAAACTTTTTAATTCACTATTCTCATCATTGGAGAAAGGCGAGGAGAAGGTAGACTAAAGTTCTTTGACCTTTTGAGGTGCATAGAGAAGTGCAGCAGGTTTTGCTTTGTATTTTGCAGTACAGACATGGTCTTTTTGTGTTTTGGATCTTTCCATAAAGCTTCCTGTCTTGAAGGAGAAGAGAGAATTCATGAAGGAACAAGTACTGTTTTCCTTATGGAAAATACCTGTCCCCCAGCTCAAATGGTTTGCCCACATTACTGTCTGGAGGCTGGGAGAGCTCCTCCTTGTGCTGGTTTATGGCCTGCCTTCCTGTTTAGAAAGGGAAATGGATTTGCTCTGAGTTCTCTGTGATGGGGCAACCAGCATATCAAGACTCAAACGGCAAGTTCCTGTAGGCAATAGTGCAGGACTGCTGACTTTTTCTCAGTCTCAGTCCATGTGAAAGAGGGAATTGAATGTAAATGTGAATTGTTCTACCTGCCAAATCAGCCCTCTCAGCTTCCTCTGAGGAAGTTGTATTCAGAAGTGAAAAATGTTGAATGGTGCTACTGCAGCACTTGTAATGAATATGTACCTGTAATTGGAATGAGTTTCCTTTGCTTCTGAGCAAAATAAGTAAATAAATAAATAAATAATCAAGCTATCTAAATGATTGTATTTCCAGAAAAACATTGTAGTGGCAGCCAACAAAGTCTCAAGTAAAGTGACAGCCGTATCATTCTCAGAGGACTGCAGTTACTTTGTCACTGCTGGAAATCGACACATCAAGTTCTGGTACCTGGATGACAGCAAGACTTCCAAGGTAAGAAAAAGGCCATTAAAAGACAAGCTGTGAACAAGTAATTTCATTTTATGGCAGGGTGGATTTTGTCTCAATAAGCCACAGTAACTGGGAATTCTCTGATTTTGCTAGAATCACAGAATCATGGAAAAGGTTGGAAAGGACCTCTAAGATTATCCAATTAAACCATTCATATTCCTTACTAAACCATGTCCCTCAGTACCACATCTAGATGGTTCTTGAACACCTCTAGTGGTGACTCAACCACCTCCCTGGGAAACCTGTTCCAGTGCCTGACCACCTTTTTGAAGAAGAAGGATCTAGCTGAAACTTGGAAAGAAAAGGAATAGAAAATTATAAATTTAGAAAGAAGAGGGGGAAGGAAAGGAAAACAAATTCAGGAACAGCTCCACATCCCTGGCTGTCAAGTTTTTATCTTTCTGTAGATTGATAGCAAATGCATGCTGCTAAGGCAGCTTGTTTTACCCTGTGCTGAGGCAGGGGCATGGCTGTTAGAGATGTACAGCATTTTACTTGTTCTATGGTAGTCAAATGTACAAAAGGAGAGAAAAAAGGTAGAAAAGAGCTGCAGCTATTGATATCCTTGCAGCACAGAAGTAGGGAGAGCTGTTTGATGTCAGTACAAGCATCTTAAGAAGTTGTGATTGTATTTCTGAGCAGTCAAATAAGTGTTTAACCTGGGGAACAGGAGTCAGTATATGCTTATTTTTTTGAGTGCTTATGAACAGATGTTCCTTCTTCATGCTTGGACAACCTGTTGACATTTGGTATAAATCACAGATTGACCATGAAAAGGTCAATGTTTGGAAGCCCATTTTTGGTGGCATTAATCATGTTCTGTCCCACTGAATTGTTAATACTGGTTATAAAATGCAACCAGTGGGTCCACCTACAGCAGGTAAAGCATGTCACTGCATATTCTTGTGGGCTGTTTGCAGTTCTTTTTCTTTGAGGCCTTTCAGTACTTAAGGCTTGATGCTGTTTCTCTTTTCTTGGGTGGAAAAAAAAAAGTCTTCCTAGAGTGCTTCACTGTTTCTAACAAACTGTATTTTTATTGATAGGTCAACGCCACAGTCCCCTTACTAGGTCGCTCGGGATTGCTTGGAGAACTGAGGAACAACTTCTTTGCAGATGTGGCATGTGGAAGAGGCAAAAAAGCTGACAGCACCTTCTGTATCACATCTTCAGGCCTGCTGTGTGAATTCAATGAAAAAAGGCTGTTAGACAAATGGGTGGAGCTGAGGGTGAGTTTTGTGTTTGCATGTTCTGTGATATTCATGCCTGCTGAAGCAGAGCAGGAACAACAGATAGTAAGAACACTTGGAGAGCACAAGCTAGTGAAAGTCATTGGGTCTCTGCCACTTTGTGGCTTATGTTAGTTGGAAAGCCAGACAAAAATGGCATTGATTATTGTCAAAGGGACCTTATTAATCACTGAGGGTCTTTCATTCTTAACTCTGTGTTACAGCCACTGCCTTTTGAAAAAGCAATGTCCTGAAGTAGCTTTGGCAACCCCTGTGTTGTCCCTCCTGGATTTTTCTGTGTAAGAAATAGCGTTAGAAGGATTCTAACTTCTGCTTTCTCTGCAGTGTCTAACCTGGCTTGCATCTCAGTTCTTGGTTTCCTAAGTAGTAGGTAGTGAATTTGGCTATTCTAAACCAGCAGGCCCATAGTTAAGAATTTTACAGGGTCTGTTTTCATTCACACTGATTGTAGGATGTTCACCTGAAAGGATCCAGCGTGTTAAAACCAAGACAAAAATCTTTCCATACTTTCTCTCAAGTGAAATGCCTCTTCTTTTCTTTCCTTTTTCTTCTTTAAACTCTGCCTTTCACTCTTGCTCAGAATACAGACAGCTTCACAGTAAGTTGGAAAACAGTTTTGCATTGAACTCATCCCCTTATCATCATGGTCCATTTTTTCCATTTTCTGCCCTTTGTATAGATACCATTGGAAGGGAGAGAATGATTTTATTTTTCTTTCTTGACCTCTTGGACAGGTAATGTATTGGTGCAGTAGTACAGGGTGAGGTCCTCCTTGCCTGCCAGCAGTGCTGGATGTCACAGAGCAAAGTTCAGAGCAAGGCTGAAGTAGAAGCTTTTCAGAAAAGAAACTTTGAATATTACGTTTTTCCTTACTCCCAGCGTTCAAGTTCATTTCACTTCTCCAACCATGATTCCTTTGTCTGTCAAGCTACTGTTCATTTTGTTGTGTGTTTGGTGACCTTTGAAGTGAGAGCACATTTCTTACAAGCCTTGTGTGCTATGTCCTCCTCAGACTACTGTGGCAAACTGCATCTCTGTGAATCATGATTACATCTTCTGTGGCTGCGCTGATGGCACCGTGCGGATTTTTAACCCTCTGAACCTTCACTTTGTCACCACACTGCCGAAGCCGCATTTTTTAGGAACAGACATCGCGAGTGTGACTGAAGCCAGGTACTGTGGAGAGGGCGGAAGTGGGCAAGGAAGGCTTGTATGGGTTAAAATTGTTCCCCAGACTTTTGCCATCTGCTAAGTGCTCTTTCTATGGACTAAAATAGGCAGTGTGTGGCAGACCCCCCTAGAACTGTAACAGCCTTGCCTGGAATGGGTTGGGCTACAGCCAAAAGCTGTTTGCTGGTTCACACAGCATGTCTTCTTTCTCATCTCCCTGGAATTGCTAATATCTGGCAGCTTTTTGGCAGTGGATGCAGTGAGCAGACAGGCAGAGAAGATATGGGATGCTGTGCCACACTTCAGTTGCCCTGTGCCATGGCACATCCTTTGCTTATCACTGGTGAATGTTGAAGACTCTCCTCTGTAGCAGCTTTCTTTTATTAACAGAAATCCCAGGCTCTCATGGAATGTTATTTCAAAGGCTTCCCTGCAGTCTTTTATGGAACAAGATCTTCTACTGTTGCCTTTGGTTTTTCTCCTCTCTATTTTGTACATTGTTGTCTTGTTTTCTTCCCTTGTGTCAGTATCTTCTGTCCTGTCTCTCAATTTCTGACCTTCTGAGATAGATGGATTATTTCCCTTTTTTTTTTCCTATCACTTTTTCCACTGCTGTCCCTAGTAGGGAAGGAAATCCAAGGGTGTATGAATCCAGCCATCATTCTTGTGGATATTTGGAGACAGAAACAATTTTTTCTTGGGTGTCTCAACAGACTTCCTCTAAACTTATTGGTAACTTGAGGAACAAGTTTAAATAATGCACTGTGTAGCTCTCTTTTAGGGTATCAGTGAATTGTGGCGGTAGGTCCAGTAATTGAGCTGGAAAGAGATCTATCTCAGCTTAAAGTTTATCATTTTTTGGAAGTGCTAAACCAAGCAATTGCATACACAGATCTTTTAAGAATTCTGTCTGCTGCTCTCTTTGTCAGTCAAGCTGAAACATTTGTGTGATTCTTCAACATGCATTCTTAGAGTAGGCTGCAATTTTAATTTTTTTATTACTTCCAAAGAAGCTTGAAAACACAGGACTCTTTATATCCATGTGAATGCCAAAGCCAGCTTTTAGTTGACTGCAGCTGCCCTCAGCTGTATTCATGACTTGATTTTTTGATAGGATCTGGGCTACACTCCTCCAGACCTCAAAGCTTTGCACTTGCAGTAGCAGGGCTCCAGTTGTCTGTTGTAATAGATACATTGGCCCTCATTCTTGCATCTCCATCAGTCCTTTTAAATTACCTATTGTTGACACTCTGTCAGTCTGCAATAATTATCTTACTCAATATTGTTAGCATCACTGTGAGACTTGGGAGATAGCTTCTTCTCTATGCGCATGCCAGCAGAAATTAATAGGAGGCTCCTGTTGAGGAGATACAGGGTTTGTGTAGCATGATCTTGTTGTGATGTGGTAAAGGGCACATTTCCTTATTCTGCAGAATTTTTCTGTATTTGAGTTTGCTTGCCTGCCTAGAAGGGGCTGCCTGTCTTCAGTTTCCTATCTCATGAGTGTTCCAAGCAGCCTTTGTGTGGGGCAGAGGTGAAAGGGAAGCATAACAGATAGGCAGCAACTGAAATGAATCATTCTTTGTCCACTATGCTGGTATGCTGTCTTTTGAATGTGGCAGTCTTCCCCACATTGCTGCAAAGGAGCAGTTTCTGCAATCAATAAACAAAAAGTAGCACCCACCAAAAGATGAACCTTCCTTTCTTTTGAGGTTGCTTGACTTGGATTTGCCACTTGGTTATGCACTGGTAAATGATGATGACCTCCAGTGATGATTAAGTATCCTCTTTGGTGGTCCTTCAGGGAGAGTGAAATGCCTATCTGTGGTGGGACTCTGGGTTGCATGGTAAGGGGAATGACTTTTGTTATGGCACTTCCTGGCTTTCCTTGGGGCTTTGCTTGTTCAGCAGACAGGTCTTCCCAGCCAACTGCTCTTTGTATGTGTATGAACAACTGTACTTTCCAAATCCCTGCAGTGAATCTGCACTCCTGTGCTTGACCTCCTTGCTCAAACTCCAGGAAAGCACAAGTTAACCAGGCTCTCCTCTCTTTGCACAGTCGTCTTTTCTCCGGTACGGCTGATGCGAAGTATCCGGACACAATTGCCTTGACCTTTGACCCCACCAACCAGTGGCTTTCCTGTGTATACAATGACCACAGCCTGTATGTATGGGATGTCAAAGACCCGAAGAAAGTGGGCAAGGTCTACTCGGCTTTGTATCACTCCTCCTGTGTGTGGAATGTTGAGGTAAAGACAGATGGGGATGTTGTCTCCAGGTATAAGACTTGGGTTGCAAATTGTGGCTGGGGAAGTAATCTGAAGAACTGCCAAACTTAAATGTAAACACTGAATGCAGAGAGAAGAAAATTGATTGATCTTTCCATCTGTGATTATTGTGGTTTTTATGGGGCTTGTGTTGGAGTTCAGTGTTACTGCATCTTGCTACTAAATCTTGCTACTAAAAGATGAGAAGTCAGAGAAGAGACTGAACTGTACAGAGCTGGACGGAGGGGCTTCTTTCACAAGTGCCCAAGAGTTTACTGCTGACTTCAAAAAAAGCTGCTTAAGGTCTGTGGGGGAGGAAGTGCTCCGAAGTCAGAGGAATGAAACAAGAAATCAGGTCTCAGCTCTGATCCTCATTAACCAATACTTCTTGCATTAGTCTCTCAAGTGGTTATTGCCTTCCATTTTATCTAGTTGACTTCCCTTGAATGGACATAGGAAAGGAGGATAGAGGAAACGGTACAATTGGTATGATGGTATATATCCTGACAGTGGTCAGGAAAGAGAAAAGTGGAAGGAAAGTAAGTGGGAAGAGGCTGAGAACTCTTCTTGTATACTGGGTAATTACATCTCTCCTCCTGGTTTAGAAATCCACATTAGTACTTGAAATTCTCAAACATTTCTGTGTAGCTTTTGAATAATTAGAAACAAAAAGACGCTGACACTGCAGGCTTCTACATTCAGGGAAGCATGTTTATAATCTTGATAACATTTCAAGTGAATGAGAAATTCTAGTTTGGGAACACATTTTCCTTAGGAGGATTTCTGTCTGTCTCTTGCTGTACCAGAATGGAGAGGACAGTTCTTTAATTTTGTTATGAAATTTGCTGCTGGTGATGCCAGTGCAGGGCAGTCACATTCAGAGGTTGATTTTGCCTGCCTTTAGATGTATCCTGAGGTGAAGGACAGCAATCAGTCATGCCTCCCCCCTGGATCTTTCATCACCTGCTCCTCTGACAACACCATTCGTCTGTGGAACACTGAGAGCTCCAACATTCATGGCACTGCCCTGCACCGCAACATCCTGAGCAATGTAAGATCCCAGGGTTTGAACTCCTCTTTGCCCTCAGGATTGTTTCTTTTTTAATACTTAAGTGTTTCCAAGTTAAGGCTCAAACTTCTCTAGACCTCTAAGTCAGTGAAGGTTTCTCTGTAAGTAGAGCAAATGTTTAGTAAAATATATGGAACTGAAGAAACATAAAGGGAGTATCATGTGTAAAGACAGTTTGTCTGAAATGGCCCTGGGGGACTGTTGCTTTTTCTGTAAATGACCCAAGGGTAGACTAAGTTTAGTCTTTTCCAAACTGCTTCATACCACATGCATCAGGAAAACTACTGCTCTTTTACCAAATCCCTGTGTTGTGTAACCACCTTGAGATTTATGTGGAAAGGGTGTATTAAACAGGACAAAGACTTGGGAAAACTGAATGAGAAATATTTTGCCCTCACCGTTGTCACTTGTGTTGAAAGATCTGTGAGCAAAGCAGCCCTGATCTTGCCTGTTCTCAGCAATTTATAGTGGAAAAATATTCTGCTATCCCTGCTGGAGGGTTCTCAAAAGGCATGGGTGTGCCTTAGATGGTCTTCTGGATTCCTACTGTATCCCCTACTATGTTGTAATTACTAATCTCAGAGCTTTCTTATTATGTGGGAGATACTGTTAATTTCCAGCCCAGAGGGGAATGGTTTGCAAGTGGTGGTTGTGAGCCACATCTGTAAGACTTCTCCCCTGCTGTATGAAAGGGATTAGGGATTTTAGCTGAAAGGCGTCACCGATTACAGAATTACTGCCAGAGAAGTTTTTATGTTGTCCAGAAGTCTGATTTGTAAGGATACTTCATTTTAATATTTTGTAACTAAATGTTTTTCTGGTTTATTGTTTCCCTCAGGACTTGATGAAAATAATCTATGTAGATGACAACACTCAGGTACTTCTGGACACAGACTACAACTCAGGGGGAAGTGCAGACAAAGCTGATACACAAGTGATGGACACAAAGGTGGGGATACGCACTGTCTGTGTGAGTCCCAGTGGGGAGCACCTGGCCTCGGGGGACAGGATAGGCACTCTCAGGTAATTGCATGGAACTTCTTGCACAGGATGAGAGCTGCATAGTCATGAAAATCAAACCCAGACCTTGCAGGTTTTATTAACATACTGAAATCAGTTGTATTATGTCTTAGGATATATGAATTGCAGTCTCTGCAGGAAATGCTGAAGGTAGAAGCCCATGACTCTGAGATTCTATGCCTGGAGTACTCCAAACCTGACACAGGTAATTGCAATTATTTCCCTCTACTGGGCCGGCAGAACCAGACTTTGAAAAATATGTGTTCCTTTTACTCTTCCTTGAAATACTGTAGGCTGGGATTTAAACTTGTTCTTTCTGTTGTTGTGTGAAACCTGAGGACATTTCTTTGTATCCATGCAATTCGCTATACTATAACGTTATGTCCCTTAGATGACTTAAGAAGAAGCTGTTGTAAAATGGTGACTGGAAGAGAAAATGGATTTTCAGTAATGGTCTTACCCTCTTTTCGGCTTTCTTAAAGGGCTAAAGCTCTTAGCCTCAGCCAGTCGGGATAGATTGATTCATGTCTTGGATGCTGGAAAGGACTACAGCCTGCAGCAGACCCTGGATGAACATTCTTCTTCCATCACTTCTGTGAAGTTTGCAGGTAGATACCCATTGTCTCTCTCCAAAGTTGGACTTGAGTACTGCTGTTGTCCTATTGTCTCGCTGTGGCCATGAAGACATTTTATCTACTTAAATACTAGGTTAGACCAGACTAAAGATACAGCTACATTTTTGTCATCTGTAGCTTTAGTCCTAACAGGAGGTGCCTTCTTTTCCCTTTTATTTCTTCCACCTTTTTAAGGCAGGCAGAGTCCAGTTACAGTAACTAGATCAAGACAGCAATTCAGATCACCAGACAAATCTATAGTGATAAGATAAATCCAAGATCAAATCAGGAAGACAAGTTAGCAAGTCAGAGTCAGTCTGATCAATAGGGCTGATCACAATAAAGTGACTTCCAAGCAAGTCTGTAGCTACAAGGCAGGTTTGAGTGCAAATCAGGAAACTGAATGTAAGGGTCAGGATTTGGATCAGTAGGTATGTAGCCAGGCATAGGTGTGGCTGCAGTGCTGTTGCAGTGATGTTTAGTTGCGGTTCAAGGATGAGAACCTGAGCTTTAAAGGTAGCTTTGAAGTGAAGAGTGGGGACCTTGCTGAAGTTTCATAGAATACCTTCAGAGAACTGCCGAGGATCTTTCAAGCTTTCTTCTCAAGTAGCTCTAAAGTTGGCCAAAGTCCTCTGGTAGCTCTGTCTTTTTGGTGAGTTGGCTTTGAATGCAGTGAGCTGAACTCCCATGAGATGGGGGAAATGCACTCAGCCCTGGCAGCTAAGGCCATTGTGCAGTTCTGTAGCTAAATGCAGCCTTGCTCTAAGTGGGTGCTGTTGTGTTGTTCAAGTGGGCTTATGTGATATTGGGTACGTTTTCATTCCATTGAGATGTTGCTTTGATGAAGGAATAGATTTGTGTGCTAGCAGAGTGCTAAGGGAAGAAAAAATCTTGACCCTTAAATAAAAAAAGAGAGCAAGAAATATGTGACTGAGTTTGAAGACTGAAATGTGCCTATTGTCCATTTTCAGCTTATACTGAGTGTACTGAGTTTTTCTTGTCATACTGCTACAGAGGGTTATGGCACATAGGGAATAAGAATGCTAGCATGTTACTGGGAGAGAAGACAGAATTACATCCTTACATCCTAATCTGTTATGTAAGTTCTCTGTATTGAGGACTCATGCACTTGGAGTATTAACAAATTCTGTCCCTTAAAATAGGCTTCTGTATTGCTGCAGCATCATTACGGCTAAGGTAGAGCCAGTTTTAGTTAATTAGGAGTGGAATAAAAGGGCAGTGGTATAAATGGAAGCATTTCTTTCACCTTGTATTTGTATTTATGTTTTTATCGGCTCCTTCATTTTTGTTCTAGCCAATGATGGGAAAGTGCGAATGATAAGCTGTGGGGCAGACAAGAGCATCTACTTCCGCACTGCACAGAAGGTAACATCGTTGCAGCTTTGTATTGTTTTTTTCAGGTGTTTTCTTTTTTTAATAATCTCCCCACAAAAGAATTAATTTAAAGAGTGATATCAGAGTTTGTGTAGGACCTTATTGCTATTTCAGCATCAGTGTTTCCTACTCTGTCTCAGTACAAGAGATTACAATCAGAGAACTATTTCTGTGAAGCATGACATCTCAGCAATATGCAAAGTAGAAAGCTGTTAGGATATCTGCTTTTCTTCTGCTGCCCCAGATATCGTGAAGAGTGGTGAAAGAGTATGGGCTGGAGGGAGGAGTTTGCTACACTGTTTCCCAGCAGACCTTGTTAGTGGGAAGGGTTGGTTTATGCTGTATGTGTTAGAAGGCTCATCTGTATTTAGAAGTTTTTAGTTATTAGTTAACTACTTGATTTTGCCATTGCGTTTTACCCACATGCTTAGACTGGGGAAGGAGTTCAGTTTACCCGAACACATCACATTGTTAGGAAGACCACTCTATATGACATGGATGTGGACCCCAGCTGGAAATACGCAGCTATTGGCTGTCAAGATCGTAACATCAGGTTAGTTCAGTTCTTGTCTTGAAAATATTCTTGCAATTGTGAATGAATAGGTCAAGACAGTTCCAGCACCATCATTGTCCTAGTTCTTTGCAGCAGCACTTTGATCTGAGGTCTCGCCTCAAACTCTGTGAGGTTTTTTCTTTTATCAGCATGGAGAAAGGCAGAGGTCAAAGTGTAGATATGCAAAAATGCCCATTGGGCTCTTGGCTTCTCACTGCATTGCTCTGCAGAGCAAAGTCTTTTTACTGAGGAGAGAAAGTGTGCCTTCCTTGGCAAGCATGCCATTGAGCTGTGGGACAAGAGCTACTGTACTACGGTCACTTTTGCCTTTAAAGGTATGTCCAATAAGAAGCCGTGAGCTCCTTTGAAGTAGCTAGGACTGAAGGAACCTAAAACTGAGCGAGATGCACTTTTTACAAGTGGAGTCTATTCTCTGTTCCCTTTTAATCCATTTGTCAATCTGTCTGCTTCTACTTTCAAAGCAAAGGAGACTCTGTAGTTGTGTGTCCCCTGTTGTATCTGGGTGAGATGCTGAGAGTTCTGGACTTAATTCAGTGCCATTGCTAGATGTCATTTGTTTTTGAATTCTCATGTAAATAAATGGTTTTGCTCTCTTAAGCATTTCTTTTAGTATGAAGAAATCACTGGTATTTTTATAGCAGATGGAACTGAATGGAGCTTACCAGCCATTCTTGATATGTAATGGTTAGCCATTACAAGGTATCACTAAGTTTATTCCCTCCTACTTGACTCCTCTGCAGTGCCCTGATACTATAGTTATTCTTGATCATAGCTTGAGAATCAAACCTGAATTTTAAATCAGATAACCTACTTGATACTGAATCATCCAGTCTTGGGCCTCCACATTACTGCCTGTTTCTTAAACCATTTAAAAGGCGATTATAGTTTGTAGAGGCTGCAGCTCCCAGGGGTGAGGCCTGTCATGAGGAGAAGAAGGTTCCTGGTGACAGAAGGCACAGAGCAGTACGTGGTTTACATGTGTGATGTTATCTTACCTTTTCCTCAGGGTTTTCAACATAAGCAGTGGGAAGCAGAAGAAGCTGTATAAGGGATCCCAAGGTGAAGATGGCACCCTCATCAAAGTAAGCTGTTTTCTTTCTTCTTCCCTTTTTACTTTTCCTGCTCTTCTGAGTACGCCTTAGAGCTCAAAAACTGATATATGAATCTGAACATAATACCATTTTTTTTGTTGTTGTTTGTTTGTTTTACCCTTCTTACCCTTCTTACTTGCTCGCTACTTTGCTTTTCCTTATCCTGCTTCTTCTTCCTTCTACCTCTGTCCTCAAGGACAGTTAAAGTGGATTTCATCAAGCTAAAATAGGACGAATCGGTGGATGATCATAATTTCTCTGTCTTCTTCTTCTCTAAGTCCTCTGTCTAAAGCACGACACAGGCTCATGCTGCAAAAGCGAGCAGAACTGCAACAATATTCATCAGGAGATAATTCAGTATATATAAGTTGATGAAATTAAACATCATCTGCCTTAAAAAGTGCATATTCTTAGGGTCTTGAGTGCTGGACAACCCCAGTGCTGTTTAGACAGTCTGTTCGTATTTTCACACCTGCTGAGTATGTCTATGGCTTTGGAGCAGCATGCATGCATCTGCCGCTTTGTCCTTCCCCTGGTAAAACAAGTGTTGTTATAGGGCTAGTGCTAATAGTGATGTTGGTACATCGAGGTATGAAAGAGTTGTTTTTAATATTTGTTTTTTCATGTGTAGCTTAAGTGGGGAATCTCAATTGTTTTTAATGTTGCTTTGTTTGTTTTTAGGACAGTTATATAACAAAGGGATCATAGTTGTCTCTGGAATTCAAACTTATTTGTCATGTTGCTCTGAGATCATTACATGCATTACAGTTTAGCAAGTAGAACACAAACAGTGACATTTGAAGCCAAAGATACTGCCTAGCCAAAGAAAGCTATAATTATTTAAATATAATAATTCCTACAAAAAGACACAAACTTTTCTCTCAATTCCTCAAAGTTCTTCGGAATGTAAAGCAGAACATTTGCTGACAGTAGCTGTACTTACTATGTAGTTTAGCCCTAGTGAAGTGTTTGAAGAAGGCATTTAATATAAGTATCTTTAGTCTCTGATTGGGTTGGAAATAGTTTTCTAGTTAGTCAGTTTGTTTTACCTGCTTACTGAGGCTGGATATTTGTCCTGTGATGCTGGGCAGTCTGGTGCTCAACTGAAGTTCAGTGGAACTACTTGCATTTAATTCTGTCAACAACTGTAACTGTTTTTGGTGTTCTAAACCATTTTCATGCAGTTTGAAAAAACTTTCTCAACAAGTCTTTGCACTTTTCTAACTTCCTTAACAGGTGCAAACGGATCCCTCTGGGCTTTATATTGCAACCAGTTGTTCTGACAAGAACCTCTCCATCTTTGATTTCTATTCGGGCGAGTGTGTTGCAACTATGTATGGGCACTCAGGTAGGGCATGTAGACTTCTGGGAATGCATTTTTCTGCTGGTGACTATATAACTATCTGATACTAGTCAAAGCTTTCTGAAGGTTCCTCCCTACCAAAGTTTACCTAGAGGGTATTTTGGACTAGGTTGTAATTGAGTTATAGTTGTAGTTTATTTCACTCCAATTTAAACCCTTTTAGAATGAATTTTGCACACATGCATGCCTCTTAGGCTATGTATTTATTTGCACAGTTACTAGTCTATATAAGGTGGTCTTTGTTTTTTCAGTGTATACCATACTCTTGCCATGCAGAGGCTATTCCATTATAGACAAGAAGAAACTTCAGTCTTCGTGCTTACTTTGCCTTATGATACCCTTTCTATTCTTTGTTAGTTGGTTATGGTAATTGGGACATTTTATATGTCAATATACCTATAATAATTAATAATTAAAGAAAGGTTTATTGATTGTTCTTTATTTCAAACAGAAATTGTGACTGGGATGAAATTCAGTAATGACTGCAAACATCTGATCTCTGTTTCTGGTGACAGGTAAGAGTGAATTGCTTGTTTGTGATATCAGCTTTGTCATCTCACACTAGAATTAGTTTGTCAAAAAGGAAGGTTGATTTATTTTATGAGTAATGTTTTATGAAGTCCAAAGAAACATCAGAGCTTCCTGAATCCAAAATAAGTGCTCTTGGCAAAGATTATCCTTCCATAAAGCAAGGCATCCATGTGAAGTATTTTACTTGTGGTTTTCTGAGTACAGGTACTGTTCCCTGCTAGAAAGGAGACAAAGGATGTGGCTTGTTACCTTACCACCCCCAGGTCCATAACATAATGCAGTGTAATGGATTCTGTGATATTATAAACAGTAGTGCCAGAACTTTGTCTCTTAGGCTAGAGTTTTCGTCAGGTGAATGGGCCTGTTTAGCAGAAAAAGGGATTGACTTGTCCCCAGTCTTTCTGCTCCTGTCCACGTAGTGCTCTTCCCCGCTTCCCTAAGTTAGCTGTCTTGCGGCTAACTCCTCAGTAAGCTGATGTGTATCACCAAATCAGCCCCATCTCACCCCCCAGCTATAGTTTCTATTGATTAATTGAGCTAAATCACCTCATGAGAACTTTAAGTAACCACTAGACTGTGCCTAAGGGAAAAGCAGAATACATGACAAATGTAATGATTGTAGAGGTGAGTTGACCCCCTGCTACTGGAATCCGTGAGTGCTTAAATCAGCTGAACCTAATAAGATTTTTCCTTTGAGAAATAATTTTTCCTGGAGTGTTGCTTCAAGGCAGAGTAACACCGATTTTTATTCTTCTTTCCCTACTCTTATTAATAAAACACAATTTAAGCAGAAAAGGTTCTAGAGTGAGAGAGTTGTTATAAACCAACTTAAGTTGAATCGCTTATTTAGTTCTGTCTTTCAGTAAAAAGTAAATAATTAGGTTTTTCGGTCGCTTTATCTTTCATGTGTGTAAATAGAAGACGGGAAAAGCTGCAGAATAAGGACTTATTTTGTTGTAGATATCTGATAAGTTCCAGAAACATGGAAGGTTTGCGATACTCGGTTATCCTTGTGATTTTAGTGCAGCGTTCCCTCGTTCATATGAGTGTCATTTTCTTCACGAGGGGTGTGGAAGAGGTGGATGAGAAGCGAGAAAGGGGTTAATGAAGAACTGAGCTATAAGGAGAAGAGAAATTGTGTTTTTTCAAAAGAGAACAGAGGAAAATAGTTTGTTCACACACCATAGCATGTGTAAAAAATGAAACAGAATAGAAAGAAAAATGGAGATGAAGAAGGGCACAAGGACTGGGAGACTTGAGAGAAAATTACTGCAAGGGAGGGGAAGAAAAAGTAAAAGGGATAGATAGAAGCATGCTTACACAGGGCTTCCTGTTGAATCGCAGTGTATTTACAAGTTCATGCTGTTTGCTGCTAGGTTTGATTGCTATGGAGGTGGGATAAATGAACGAGCTATATTTGCTTTCTGAATTGTGTTTATTGCTTTTTGGTGTTGTCTTGGCAGCCAATTATAGTTGCTGTTATGTTCAAGAGAGCTGCTGTTTGAGGAGAAGCAGCTGGCTGCCTAGGGTTGCCATAGAGCCCAGATGCAGTGCCTCACAACTTTCTCTTTGCTAAAAATCTGAGGAGGGGAATGACAGCTGTTGATGAGAAGCTTCTGTGTCTGCATGTGGCTTGAATAGCTGGGAGTGACGTTCCTGAGCTTTGTCATAAACAAATAGGACTGAGGGGTGAGAACTGTCAGCTTTTTGCAAAGATCTCCACAGACTTTTCTTGTTTGTTTGTTTCCTTTTGGTGTGGCATGAAAATGAAACCTTTTAAAATACCTTTCTATGAGACAAAGTAAGTGGAAAAGATACTGTTGCTTTTGGCATTTTTTCTTAGGCTTGGGAGACCAAAAATTCGTGGTCGTTGTTCAAAATGGTGAAGCAGATGAATTTTTACGAACTAGCAAGGGAACAGGGAAAGGCTCTTGTTTGAAGGTCCCTTAGTCAACTGTAGTACCAATGAATATGGTGACACTGCCAATTCTCGAAGAACTTGTTTAAATTCTCTTTGGATTCCCAAGTATCATGCAGGATGTTATAAGTAACACCACTTCTGTTTCTACATCAGTGTAAGTACATCCAGCTAGACAGGAAAGATGGGTGAGATGAAAAGAATTAGTCAGTGCTGAGATTATATTTCAAAGGAAATACTGTTTGCTTTATTTTCTATTAGCTGAAGATGAAATACTATTTTCTCTGATATGGTGTGGAATTGTTTTTAAAGCCAGGTTTCTGCAGAAAAGAAGAAATGCAGAAAAGGAGACCAGTGAGATGACAGTTTGCTTCCTTTTCTTAAACTCTTTTGAAAAGCTGATAGAGAAATAAAGGTACAGGATCAGACATGAGTCTGCACAAATCTCTGCAGTTACTCTGGTCTGTAGGGAACCTTTGCAAGGCAGGTTTTACCTTTTTGTCATGAGGCTTGTGGTGGGATTGAGTTTCCATGATGCTGCTACTCTGTTTCTCCCTACCACAACTCAAAAGTCTTGTTTGCTGTTGCAAAGGGAATTGATAATTTCAATAGACTGAACGGAGACTTAAACCCAACTTCACCTTTCCTTCTTTCAGTTGTATCTTCATCTGGCGTCTGAGCTCAGAGATGACTATCAACATGCGGCAGCGACTATCTGACATGAAGCAGAGGGGGAAGCAGGCAGAAAAGTCTCCTCCACGCAAGACAGCTGGACTTATGAGGTGAGCAGAATAGACAGAGAGGAGCTTGCTGGCTTTGTAGAGCTTAAAGTGAGAAGTATGGCACTGGGGTTCAACTGAAAAATTTCTTCTGTTTCTACTAATAGTATTTGAAAAGTTCTGACTGATCTCTTGTGGTATTTGTGCCTTTCCTTTGGGTACAGAAACCTGACTGTGGTCTTCCAGACAGGCTTACCTAGTGTTGCTTCACTGATTGCAGTATGCATATAATGCCACTGGCGTCTTAATTTAGTTTACTGATGCAGTCAGAAACTTTTAATAAGCAGTTTGTCTAGCAGTACTGAGATTCCCACCAGGGAAGATTTGCTGCTTCATGAATAAAGTTCTGTGGGTCTGGGTTGAAATGGAAGTTAGAGACTGTTTTCTGCAGTGCCAGTACTGAAATATGCCTGTGAGCTGTATGAATTAGCCATGCTGATTATAATTCCGAAATAGTTCTTACAGTTGTGCTGTTTCTTTAACTGTTTCCAGGAGGCTTTGAAGAAAGGTCACCTTTAATTATAAATAATAAATATAAAAATAATTTCTATGAGAAGTTCTTGCCAGCTGAATCATACTATTACTTTTGCTAAGTAAACAACATATCTTAAAAGCAGCCTACGAACTGAATAGATCTAAGTTTATCTGGTGACCTTTCTTTAAAAAGTGGTGCTTAAAAACATACCCTGTTTTTATACAGAACATGAGTGGCAGAGAACCATAATTTACTAGTGTAATGTGTTTAGTTTCTCTGTAGTTAGTATGTAGCTGAGACTCATTTGACCAAAAACAGTGCAGGAAGAAGTCCTGACCAAGCTGATGTGGGATCAGACTGGGGGGGGAGGGGGGGGAAAGGATAAGTGGACCCTTCTTATGCTATGTCCCACAGTTTTCTTCTCCAAATGTCTACGATTTGAGTTTTGGATATAAAGGTGCCGAAGCATTGGAAGACTTACCATACTGGTTGTTAGAGTATCACAAGGAACTTCCCACTCCCTTAAGGAGCAAGTAGCATTTGAACAAGTCTGTCTGCATAGTTTCCTTTGGGAAGGTCTCGATCTGCTCATTCTTGAAACAGCTCTTGCCTAGGAAGTGTTTTCAGTAATGATATGAGAGAACTCGTGAAGGCTTTTTTCTAGCCAAAATTCTGGAACTGTCAAGCTATGTGCTTTTTATAGCAGACTCCATTATTCCAGCAGCTGCAGCCTTACCCTACTGAGGCTCAGCCTGTGACAGATAATCCCAGTTCTCTTCCGCATTAGGTGATACTTGCTTCCGTCACACATGCTTGCTAAAGGGCGGTGTTAGTGCCACGCCAACTTCAGCACTTTATTAAACTTGTTTGGTAACCTCTTTGCAAGCTTGGAATCTTCTTGTTTGATCAGCTTTGAAAGTTTGTTTTCAGTTTTGATCGACCGCTGTGGTCAAGGGAGATCAACAAAAACGTAACTCCAGAGCATTTTGGATTGGGACTGAATATGGAGGAAGAGCTTATTGGACCAGCATTACTGAGGTGGGAGAAGGGAAACAAATGAATCTGGTTTTGTAGATGCCTTGTATCTGTTTCGGTTGTGTTTCGAGTCTGTATGTGTTGGTTGCAGTGGAGAGTGCACTTAGTGATATAAAACCTGTTGTCTCAAAAAGACTCAGAGTAGCATAACAAAGCTCTGTGCCTGATAGTATGATGTTTGTTTGACTAGGTTTTGTTTAGAATGGTATTGCTAGAATTTGATGGGAGCATTCTACTAGTTCCATAATGTGAGAGTATGGTAAGATGAATAACCAGGATAATACTGGGGAAGAAGAATGGAGCTGAGGAGGCAGTGGGGAGCTGGAGCGTTCTCTCTGTCCAGCTGCAACTGTCAGGGCAGGGATTAACCCAGGTGAATAACCTCTGGAATGTAAACACAGAACATGCCTTTCTGGGTCAAACCACTGTTTCATAAAGTTCAGTATTCTGTCTCTACTTAGTGAAACACTCTAAGAGTTTTGTTATATAGACCTTTACAGAGTGCTCGCCTTATGCTCAGTTGTTGCATCTGGGGTGTTAGGAGGTACATCTGTGTGTTCCCTTTAGTAATTGGTCACTGTTCAATGAATTTGTATAAATCCCTTTGGAACTTTGTAATAATCTCTCCTTCTGTACCCCCACTTTGTGATGAGATGCAGGAGTTCACTTCTCTCTGTGGAAAGAAACATTGTTTTCTGTTTTAAACCACACTTCCGCTGGTTTTGTTGAAAGTTCTCTGGCTTTGTGAGCTTTAAACTATAGTTCTGCATCCAGCCATCTGTCTTCTTTAAGGTTTTGTAATCCTCTCTCATAACCTCTCCCCATCCAAGCTTTCAAATCTAGTTCTAGCTTTTTTATTTCTTCCAAGAACTTCTGGAGAGACTAAAGCTGCTGCTCTGAATGGTTTCTCTGTCTCCTTTGATGGGATGTTGGTTTATTTTGGAACTAATGTGACCTGTATGACCCACAGTTTTCCATGTAGCTTCCAGTTATGTCTCTGGTTGAAGAATTGCTGACGTATGCTTACCTCTTATCTGCTGAACACAAGGGGCTCTGATTGCTCAGGATAAAGAACTTGGATTCAGCTGATGTTGCTGATGCATTTTGGTTTTGAGACATCTGTGTTTTCAGCAAAGGAGTCTTGTAGAATCCTTTTAATACAGTTTTGATTTTGATCCAAGTATGCGTTTATTGTTTAGAAAAGCTTGTCTCAAGCTTTTGGAAGGGAAGTTTGAAACTGATTTTACTGTGGAATGTTTAGAGGGATTATAGCCTTGTTTATACATTTTGATTTTTAAAGTCACTTTTTATGTTACTGGTTGAAGCACTAGTATAAATAGCAGGAGATAGAAATGTTATCCAGATTAAATTGTCTAAAATTAACATATGCTTTCCAAAGAAGTACAGTGTGCCCTTGGATCTAATTGGAAAGAGCTGCTCCTTATCAAATTCTCAGTGGGGCTTTAGTCCAGTCCAGGAAAGCTGTGCAGTTTCCATGTCTCAGAATAGGTTAGGCTTTTGATGCCAGATCAAAAGTGGCGCCTGAGTCTGTGTTGAGCTGCCTTGGTTTTAACACCAGGGAAGCTCAGAAGACACTGTGATCTTTCTGTCAGGAAAAGTTGGGTAACTTCCATTTGAAAACTCTGAGGCATTTGGCAGAGGGTGGAATCCACTGGTGTGCCCTACCACATAATGTGTTAAAGTTTGATAAGTAGGTGTCTAAAGCTGATGATTTAAGTAGGACAAGATCAGAGTGGCAGTACTGATAACACATCTGTTTAAATGGATAACTGACATTCTTATGTTTTGTTCTTGTGTTATTTTAAGAAAAGAAAAAGGGGTTAAATTCAGGACATGTAAAATAATACAGAGTACCCCCTAGCATTGGATGTTTTAAAACTAGAGCTGTATTATATAAGTGTCTAACTGAAGGTCCAGCTCTGCCTTTGACCTTTTGCTATCGGACCCTGCAGAAACCACAGAGAGCAAGACCTGGGCATGGTGCTAGAAGGGAGTAGCTCCTTAGCAAAGGAAGAAGAGCAAGGACTAATAAAATCCTTGCTCAAAGTTAGCTGTGTGTATTGTGAGACCTGGACATGTCTGTACATGCAGCTTTGGAATACCTACTGTGAAACATTCATTCGAATATAATGATGCTTTGTTGAGGTTGACTGAATCTGCTTTCAAAAAGAATTCAGCAAAAACCCAGAAGTCATCTTCCTTGGCTTTCAGAATGCTTTCAGCTCATTCTGAAGGACTTCTCATGCTTGTAACTTCATACTGTATTACTCTGACTTCCATCTAAGAATGAATGAGAGCTGATGAAGTGTTCTGAGGAGATGTGTGGAGTGCGCTTAGAAGATAATTCAGCACACATGGAGGAAGGCAGGAAAAGAAGGGAGAAAGAAGTGAAGTCTGAATTGAGGGATTGACCTGGACAGGAACAACACTCAACCATTGTTAATCTAGGTTTCATTTTCAGGAGTATCAAAGATTGAAGTAATTGGCCTGAAGGTGCTTTTGAAAACCCCCCATTCATTTATTCTCATTTGAGTCACAGGACTGAATTGGAAAGGCATATGAGAGTTGTGAAAACAAGGATGTGGAAGGGTTCTTGAATTTTTTGCTGGGTAATGCAAGACAACCTTGCTTTCATACTGGATGCATCTGACTTTGTAACTTGTTTGGCACTTTATATGAGGTAAAAACAAACAAACAAACAAAAAAAAAGAAGCCCATCTAACTTCCCAAATATGTTTTACATTTTCTTACTAAACTCCTTGAGGATGCTGGAACATATATATATATATATTTTTTTTCTCTTTTCCCCTTGCTAATTTTTTCAGTCCCCATCTGAGGAACAGAGGTTGTCCTTCTGTTTGTAACATGAAACACACTGATAGCAATCCTCCCTTCTCCATTTATACAAATGACAGGACATGCAGGAATTCAGCAAACACGTTACCTTACCTTGCCACATCACCTCCTTGTAGTGAAACATCCAACCGGTTAGATGTTAAGAGGTCTAATAATCCAGTCCTTCTTCCTTCATAAACTGCACATACAAGTCTGATAAGCACAAGCAGAAAGATGCTGTCAGAGTCACTGATACAAAATTAATAATGCCTACTATATATAAACGTAATATACCTTGCAAGATAAATGACGTCATAGCTTTCACTTCATTGGGATTCCCCTGCTCAGACACAAGAACATGAGAATGACAAGATGGACACATAAGACAACGGTGGAAAAGATGAAGAGACTGACAAACTCATATGTCAAAAATAGTGCAGCCAACATGAAACCATTTCACTTGAAGACTCAACAGACTGCCCTGTCAGTTTGTTCTTCTTTTGCCAGCACACCTTAAAGCTCATCTGAAAAGACTGGGTAATTATTGCTCAGCCACTCCTAATAAAATGGAAATTAAAGTCATGCCACATGTGGGAAGAGGAAAAATTATAATACCTTAACTAGTGTTAAACTATGTTTTAATATTGTCTGCTATTTGTCAGCTGCAGGAGAACTTGGTTCCTGGCCAGGCTACTTTGCATCTGGTAAATGAACTATATTTATCTCGTGAATAATGCTTGGTACTCAACACCCACCAGCAATATTTTATAAACGTCACTAGTGATGAGTTTGGCACTGTAGTTTAAGGCCATAGAGTGGATGCTACTCAAATTTATTTTTGGGATTCTGCATTTGTTTAATTGTTGTCCAAAGTGGATTAAATCGTTTGGTTTCTTTGAATGAAGGGATGAGGGGAGGGACAGGAAAAAGGGTGAAAAAAAAGGAAGAGATAATAGTTTGGTGCAGGTAAGTGTCCTTAGTTGTTGGGAAATTCTGTGCTCATGTCTCTGAGGTCTGTGTGGAAATGCTAGTTTGATCTACTTTGTTTGAAGATCTTCCCAAAGTATGTTTTACATTATTCCTTGCGCCTTAAGGCTAAAAATTGCAGCATGGAACTCTTACAATGTGTGGGCTGTTTATACAGGTTCTGCATGGTGCAGTCCTTGATGTGAACTGACTCCTACGTGATATAATTTGCCATGTATCTAGTTGCTGTCAAACAGGGAATATGGCTATGACATTTTTGATGTGCAGAATAATTCCAGAGAGAAAATGCTTACGGGTGGGAAAAACACTTGACTTTCAAATATGCTATGCTGTCCTAGCTCTGAAAAGGAAGGCCAAGTTTTATTCCTCTTGAACTACTCTGGCTCACTTACTTTTGCTCTAATTTCTGTGATCCTTCCACATGCAAGAGATAATTTCAATAGAAGTTTCTACATGCTGTTTTGTAGGGTTTAATTTGCCTTGTTTCTCAAAGAATGAATTTTGCTAGTACTAGGGCTGTTTGTTAGTGTCGAGACACCTTCTGAGTGTTATCTATGGTGGGGATAAGATGGAAAACTGTAAGATTTTAAATGGTGAGCAGTTCTTGAGACAGACTGTAATACTTCAAATTCTTGCCTCCCAGGCACGAATCCATCTCTGCCCTATCCTCTGTGCCAGCACTTTCATCAGACAGCGACAAGGATGGTGAAGATGAAGGGAACGACGAAGATGAATTAAGTGGGCTGCAGTCTTTCCATGTTCAGTCCAACTGCAACACTGAGAGAGATTCAGGTAATAATGGAAGGGGGGCATGGGCAGAGATGGAGAAAAAATGTTATGAGTGTGAAGTGGGCAAGAGACAAGATGCTGAGTTAGGGGCAATAAGGTATGGGCAGAAAGAGAAAGTCCAAGACAGAAATGGATGGTTCAGCAACAGTAGGTAACGTTGCCAATTCCAGCATCTAAAGAAGGGTGTATTTCAGAGCTCACTTGTTAAATTGCCACGTCTCCTGCTAGTCCCAGCTGGTCGGGCAGTTTTTGAACTAGTGCTTTGGGGTTCAGTTCTAATGTCCACAGAAACTCTTTTTTTTTCCCCCCAAGCCTTTGATGGACCACTACGCAGTGGCAAATGTTCTGCTGAGTCAGAGAAAACAATACGTCAAATTGTCTGTTAGAAATTTGGTATAACAATTTGGTGGTGCACAAGAAAACGTTGTCTTGGTGGTGCATGGTTCAGGTGGTATAGAAATGCTGCAGTGGAGAAAAGATGAGGTAAGAGATGTTTCAGAAAGGCAAACTGATAGCCGAGGATGTCAACCAGGTATATATCTTTTTCCCTTTCCAGATCCAGATCTTACCCTCTCAAGAAGCCTTTCCCATTGGGAAATGAGGAGGGTGAGTTGCTAAACTTCCAAACTGTAGTTCTAATGACAGGGAAAGTGGAAAAGAAATTTCATATGTAGATTAAAAACTCTTTATTTACACTACTGGAAAAGGTACAGCTGCAGTGGGAAAACACTGAGAAGCTCCTCGGTGATGAATAATTTGGGATGGTGAAATCATGCTTAGTTAAGAGACTGTTTCCCTTCAACTATCCACATCTGTATCTTTCCATCAGATGTTATGCTTTGGGCCCCTTCATTTCTGGCCTGAATTATATCCTCATTATATCCTTAGATGTGAGTTAGGCACTTAGATGCTGAGTCATGTGAAAAACTGCAACAAAACTGTAATTTAAGATTAAGAGAGGAAATTTAAACTGATGGAGAGCTTTGGGGCTTATATGAAAACTGACATAATTGTGTTTTGCTATGGGCTGAATGTCTTCTGTCCTGTTTTTCTGTCAGCTGAATCCTTAAGACCGTCTTTCTTTCATTTTCCTTCAGGCCAAAGAGATAGCAGCAATCCAGCGTTCAGAGGCACCAATGAACAAGGTGCCTCGGCAACGTGGGCGCTGGTCCCAGCCAACCAACAATATAGAAATGACTGTGAAATCCATGCTTGACTTGCGTCAGTTGGAGTCTTTCTCTGTTTCCCGTTCTCCAAGTCGAGATTCACTGTCTCAAAACAGCAATGGGGATGATAGAGAAGAACAGGCAGATCTCCCCGTGCACATCAACAAAGTAAGGGTGGTGCTTCTCGGTGGAGCTGAATCCACCCCAAGTACATCTGTCCTGCCTCTTTTTGTTACGTGTATTTATTACTGTGTGCTGCCATTCTTTATATATTGAAATGGAACTTTAAATGCCTTCTGAGAAAAGTGCTCAGCTCTGTCGTAGTTAGTACTCAGTGCAGAGCACATAGGGGATCAGGGTTTCCTTCCAAAGACACAGGGAATACCTTGTATTTTCTCTTAGTTCCTTTATTATTTGTGGTTAAAACAAGCTGAGCATGGAATTACATGCATGTGTGCCCAATTTCCTGTTAGGAAAACTAACTCCAGTAGCAATTGAAATGTGGCTCAACCCTTAGCTGTGGGTTGTGCTAGATTATTGTCATCCTTGAAACATAGCCATGATCTGTCTCTTGGCCACAGCAAGCAACTCGTGCTAATACTTCAGAAGATTAATACCTGTTTTCTAGCAGCAGCCTGTTCTGGTGCCTACCCTCATTAGCTTTTCTTTCTGTTGTAATTTTGTGACTTCAGGACTCGCTGTGTGCAAATCAGCCAGTGATTTTTAGCTTTGGCCCACAGACTTTTCTGAACTATGCCTGATTAGTCTGTAAAAGGTAACAGAAGCAACTGCTTCTGGGTAGTTTATGCTTCTCTTATGAGGACAGAGAGGTGTGAGGAGTCCAGCATTCACTATAGAATTTTAGGGGATTACAAATCAAGATTATAATAGGAAACTACAACAGTTGAATTTCCTAGATGAGGAAGAGAAGGAGAGACATAGAAGTGCTGCCTTCTAATCTCAGACTTTTTTTATTATATTCTGTGCTGTAATGTGTACTTTCTAGCTCTGCATAACAGCTGCTGACTTCAAGTAAAAACACCGGTGATACCTAATCTGTATTTTTTACTAGGTTGGAAGCTCAATAGCTCCCCAAGACAGCCGATCTTGTGTACGACCTCAAGTGATTCGGCTCCTGTCTTGCGAAGAGGGGATTTTCTCTCAGGAACTGGAACCATCTGAGAGTGAGGAGTGCGTAATCTACCCTGAACAAGATGAAATCCATCCCACAGACCCTAGCAGGTTAAAAACAAAAATAAGCCTTCTGCTGTGTGTGGCTTAGACCTTTCTTGTTTTAGTTTGCTTGCAGCTTGTATGGTAACTTGGATGAGTTGACTCACTGTCTAATTGATGCCAGATGTATTTAGTTGAGGGTTTTATGACATCCTGATGCTAAAGGAGGCTGAAACGAAGAAAGCACCATTAAAATGATCTTTCATGTGAGGCTGCACATTAGCAGCCTCTTCCAGTATTTTGCTTTCTCCCTCATGTGGGCTGAAATAAGCAGAAGAAAATTCAGAAGCTGGAAAACCATCTGCCCAGGAGAAATGATGCGACACTATCATTTGTGATGATTTCAAACGTAATTGGGCTAGAATCTAACACATGTAGTATGTGATGATGCTGTTGTGGGAAATGCAATAAGCTACATGAGTTAGAATTTGCAGGGATACTGGAGACAGTGGAGAACCTTTATCCTTCCTCTGCTATTTCTTCTGTTTTAATTTTACCTTACTGAATTTTCCATATTATTTCACATGCCATTTTTCCTTCCCAAATATTATTCTTCCCCTCTTAACCTGATGCTAATAACTGTTTAATTTCCTATGTCTCTTCCTCCTCTCTTACAAAGAATGAGCTAATAGCTTTAGGCAGACTTTTACACAAGAGAGTACATGCGAAGATTTTGCAGCTGAAGCTGCTAGTTTTTTTCTCAGTTTCTCTTGATTTACTTCTTAAACTGTACTACGATAACAGTATGGACAAACCCATGTGCTGTTCCAGTGTGTATCCAGTGGAGGCATGCTGTTGATGCTGGATATGGGCTGGACATATCTCAAAGTATCCACATTTTGCACGTTGTTCTTGCCATTCAGTCCCACTGAGTGACTTCTGCAGTCTTCCTTGTATTACCCTCAGGCATCGGACAAAAAGAACAGCATCTGTGTCACTCAATAGAGTATGACTCAGAGTCACGAAAGAAATGAGGAACTCTGTCATGCAGTACTTTATTTTTACATGATATTCTTCAGTAAATTAGTTTCACTCCAATCAAATCTTCTCTGTTCTGTAACACTAATGTGACTCAAAGAAATGGGCTTAAAACATGAAAAAAATTACTGCATTAGGACTAAAATGGCTGTCAATCTGGAGTTTGTATCATGTGCCCTATGTGAGACTCATCTTCATCAAGTAGACCACTGTTTGTTCTCCAGCTGTGCTGGAAATCAAGCCAGGGTAGTGTAGTGCTGATACCTTGTAATCATGGGAAACTGACAACGCCCAGAAAGTCAGACAATCCCCTTGAGACTTCACTGTCCAAGCTTAATGAAATGCAAAAAAATGTATAATCATGAAAGAAGTGAACTTCTTTTTCTCTTTAAAGCCTTAATTTTGTAATCAAGGTTGTTATTAACACAGGTAAGGCCTTAAAGTTAGACAGCACTCTTCTTTACATCTAAAACAAATCTCTTCTAGTGCTGTATCTTTCCTGTCTCTCTTGTAGTGAGTTCCAGGTAAAAGCACTGCCCCATGGGAAGCTAAATAGAAATTATCAGAGCAATGGATGTCCAGACAAACATAGTCCAGACAGTGCCTGCTCTGTCGATTACAGCAGCAGTCGTCTATCCAGCCCAGACCATCCAAATGAAGGTAAGATGCAAAGATGTTATAATTTGTACCTGATGTGAAACACCACAGGAACGTGGTTGAACTGTGTTGTGCTGTGTTTATCAACTGTGATCCTGATCTCTAAGTACTCAGTCCTCTTCATGAACTGAGCTCAGGTCACATTCCTGTTAGTTGTGCTAGTAGTGCTGTAAAGATTCAGGCTCATCTGAACAGGTGCTTCAGTGAAGCCACTGAAGAAGCAATTGGTTGAAGTGCACTTGCCATGTAAACCTTTGACTTTTTCTCTCACTAGCTTGAGGAGACAGGCTTGCTATTGATTATCCCATAGGCTGTGCTGTTTGGGTGTTAGAACAGACTGGAGAATTTGCACTTCATGCTGATTGACTTGGCAACTGTAGCACTTCAGGTTTAAGTTGCGTAGTTTAGCATCTTTGGTGAATATCTTTTTTAATCATTACTGTGATTATGCTGCTACAGCTTTTATTTTCTTTTTGTTTTTGTTTGTGCCTTTCCCCAGATTCTGAAAGCACTGAGCCCCTGAGTGTGGACGGCATCTCAGATCTGGAGGGAGAGGAAGGAGAGGAGGATGTGGGTACCAGCGTGCTAGTGGGAGAAATTCCTCAGATACCTGATCAGGAGAAGTTCCTCAAGCAGCATTTTGAGACCCTGGGCAGCACTGATGGAAAAGGTACGGCTCTCTCCTTAGTTGGAGCACTTTCTCTGGGAGGACATTCTGCCGTGCAGAAATGTACAAGGAGGGGGAAACAGGGATTTAGTGAAGAGATGCCTGAAGATGAGAGGCATCTGGCAAGTCTTTTGGTGTGTGTGTTTAACTCTCTGTGGATCAGATTGAAGTCTATGTTAGTTTGGGTTAATTATTGTCCTTAGAATCCTGAAGAGTGGTTCTCTTGTTCTAGCACGAGTTTTTCCTGGTTTATGTGACTATTAATTGTATGTGTGTCCCCATAGGTGGCGTGTAGTGGCCTCTAGTGGTATGTTAAGACATAACAAATGTCACAAAAGAAAAGACTGAAATACTGGGTGGAGGGGGAGAATAAGGGGAGACATCAGAGTGGCAAAGGAGCTGGTTAATCTCTATTGACCAACTCCAGAACAAAGCGTATCTTTCTAGAATTGATAATGGTTGCACGTAGCGGTATCTGTGTGAGCTGTCAGTTTTACTAGTATTATTATTTTTTTCCCATTGATTGTTTTGTTTCCTGCTTGATGCCAGTACCTCACAGTCCTACAGGCAGGATAGGACACAAAGGAAGAGAAGGAGGAGGAGGCATACCCTTTAGGGAGATTAGCAGTTTAAGGCAGAATAATCTAAGTAGAACAGAAAAGGCAAAGGCAATTTAATTCTGTTGTTTGAGCTCAAAAAATCCTCTTGAATGTGGGGGGAGGGGGAAATGCATTCAACAGTCCCTGTGAGGAGAAACTGTGTATATCAGAATGTTTATTTGTTCTGTAACTAAATTTCTCTTTTTTTTTTCCTTTTTTTTTTTTTTTTTTTAATTTTAATTTTTTTTCTTTTTTCCTTCCCCCCCTCATTTAAGCAGAATGCTTAGGTGGTTCATGCAGGAGTTTGGAAAGAACTGAAAACCTCAGCATTTCATCTCGCTTTCTTTCCCAGTCTCCAGCTCTCAGGTATGATTCTGCTTGTTTTGAGTGTGTCTGTCCGTCTTTGGTGAGGTCTTGTACTAGGCCCAGGGCCAAATTAGAAAGCAGGCTTCTGCACCTGGCAGGTTGGTTGTGTTTTGGACCGACTGTCCTTTGTCAATATAGCTGTTTGATTTCTTCCTAAAGCATTACTGTTATTTTGTTCTTTTTCTTCTTTTGAGAATCTGATTAACTGTTTTGTGATTAATAGCTGGATTTATTAAGCTGGAGGAATCACTGTCATCTAATTTACTCTTGACCATTTATGCTTTGTTTATTCTTTTGCATTTCATTCAGCTTGGACAATGAAAGTAGGCTTGTCAACTTCTCCTTTGTTTTACAGTCCTTTCTTGACTCAGCCTCATTTCTCAGTCCCATGCCTTCACAGGGTACTGCAGTTTTGTACAAAGCCCCATGGGAATATATTATACTTTCAAAAAGTCCTCAACCCTAAAGCATCTCAGAAGGCCTCTCTGAGCTTTTTTCCTTTGGTGTTTAAAAAAAGAATAAAAGAAAAAGAAAGAAAAAACGAAAAAATAAAAAGAAAAGAGGAACAAAAGATGGTGGTGTAAATACTTCAGTTGATTCATGTAAATAAGTGTTTAAAACACAAACCTCCTTTTTATTCCTCCAAAATAACAACATGGAATCTTAGCTTAATTTAATTTAATTGCATAGAATGGAGCTGGATTTAAGTACATCTGTGTGTTACTAGCTATGTCTAGATTCACCACATTATGGAATTTTTTTATCATTGCTTTATTCCGATGCAGCTGTTGCTGCTGTCAGGAGTGCCTTCTAGTCTGTCTTACATTGGAACCTCATGTTTAAGAAGAAAGTCAGTGGTTAGTTATTGTATAAGCTTCTGGAAACTGCAGAAGGAAGTTACTGGCACTTGAGAGGTGTGATAAGTGAAGTAGTTCTAGGTTATGAAAACTTCCATACTTCTAATCTTTCTGCCAAACATGCTAAACTAAGCGTTGCCTCCTTTCTGAGGTAAGCCCTCTGTACTTGTCTGAAATGGTGAGGAAACAAGACTTTTCTCTTGAAGATACTGACTAACTTTCATAGTAACTATACTTTGATAAGGCTACAAATTATGATTATTTTGTCTTGGAGCATCTTAGAATGTAAAAGACTTTACTGTTAGTAAGGTGAGCTGAGAGAAGAGACATGACCTGACTTTACCCATTCTTCCCTCTGCCTGGAAAGTTTCCTTCTATCTTGCCTTCACCTTTTAACAAGTCCCTCCCTGAAAAATTGACTCAGTGCTACTTGTGATTGAGTAGCCTGATGTAGAATGCTTTAAGATCAATACATCCAGGAATAAATAGTACTGTTAACAGCTTAGGATTATTGTGCCTTTAAAAAGTCTAGATATGAAAAGAAAAGTCTTTTAAACTGGTTTAGTGTATACGCTTGATTGTCCAGGGCTCCATACTTACCTGTTTTAGTTAGAATTTCTTCATTGCTTTCTCTAGGCGCTTGTCACTCTCCTCATCGAATCTGATACTGGATTCAAAGTCCACTGAGTCTCTAGCTCCAACCAGTCAGTTCACTCAAGACCCTCTGAGAAAAGACAGCAGACATCCTGCTGATGCTTTGGAAAACAGCCACCTCCTGGATAATGTAAACTTGCATCGGGCTGTTTATGCCCAGAAAAAACGCAAGTCAGCCTTGGAGACCAGCAGAGTTGGTATGGCTCCTGGACGAGTTATTGCATCCTTTCCAGAAGGCCCTGTGAATGCAGTGATGAGAAAGGCACAGTCAGTTCACGACCTTGTTCATGAGGGTAAGGACTCCAACTGGAATGATGATATATATGAAATGGGGAGGTTTGAGTGGAGATTAAATTTCTATCTTTTGTGTTCTGAGATATAAGCCTTGTGTGACTTATAATTCTTAGCCCATCAAGGGAAAATATTTTTGCTTTGTAGCACAGATGCTGGTCCACTAATTAGTAGTTTCTGATATTTGTCTGGCAGCTTTAGGAGGAGAAATGCCAAGGGTGAAATTGGCTATTTGCAAAGAAATCTCCTCCTGCCATGAGTGGTTGCTCCAGACAAAAAGTGAAGCTCCCAAGGGTGAGGAGGGGAGTAAAAAGGGAAAAAGAGTGCAGTAAGAGGGGAGCTTACTGTATATATGCACTCTGTGTGAAAGAAGTGGAGGAACCCCAGTTTTGGAACAGTCAACTCAATGGAGTCATCATTAAGCACTAAGTTTGTTTTTAAAAAATGAATCTTATCACCACAACTCCATGCATATGTGAGTAGATTAGAGAACCGACAGTTTTTGCCTGCTTCCTCTGCCTTCTCAGTTAACAGTCATGGTGGTCTGAGGTGTTCTGGCTGTATGCTTTAAGAACAGGTCTCCCCGCAGGTAAGCAACTGTGTGTGAGCAGGATGAAGGATGGGGAAAAAAGAAAGTGTTGAAGTTTGGTAATATTAACCTGAAGTGGTGATTTTGTACACCTCCTCCGGGGGCTGAGCTGAGGCACATAGACTGAAGCAGCTCTGTTGCTTTCCAGTTTTGGAATTCACTGCAGGCTCTTGTCTGTTTTTGGCATGTTTGTCTGTTTAATTTTCACAGATAAGGGTCCTGGAGTGGTATCTTCTGCCAAGCAGCGTCCTCATACTCTTATGGTGGTTGAGAAGGATCCCAGACCTAATAATTGCAGGGCGTTATCATCCAGTCTGTTGAAGATGGATGGATCTGGTGCTCTGCTGGCCAAAGATGTCAGGGCTGCAAAACCAAAGTCCTACATGAACCCTACAACCAGCTTCCGGGCTAAGATGTCAAGGAGCATATCTGTGGGGGAAAATCTGTACCTGGGTTACTCCACCGACATGTTGACTGATGGGAGGACTAGCCCTCCAGCGGCAGAGAAGACGCAGTTCAGTCCCACAGCAGATGCTGAGAAGATGAAGTTAACAGTAAAAGAAAATTATCCAGTGAAGCCAGCACTTCAGCCAATTGTAAACTGCTCGTCTCCCAAGTCCTTTCACAGCAAGTTGGCATCGTCAAACCGAGCACACCTGATTCTCGACATTCCTAAGCCATTGCCAGATAGACCCACTTTGGCCTCCTTCTCACCCACTACCAAAACCAAAACCCTGCTTGAGCCACAGTCTCCACAGTCACCTGCTGGGGCCTGTAAAAAGAAACCTTCACTCCCTGAGGTCCGAACCTCCAAGAAGGAGAATCAAGCTTCTGGGTGTCTGGTTCCTGGTAGAGAGAATTCAACAGGACTTGCTAAGGAGAGCCCAGTAGAGAGTACAATTTCAAGGACAGGTTGCCAGTTTGAGCCAGGGGTCACAAATCTAAAACCGAGGGAGTTTTCAGAGGTCCGGCAACTGAAGTCTCCTGAAAGCACACTGCCCAGGTGTAAGGAGAGGATCACCGGCATCGCTTGTGTGCTAGACAACCAACCTGGACTTTGCCCACTAGACCCCATCAGGCCGAGGTCTCCTACATCTGTAACTGCCTTGGCACAGGTCTCAGGTGTGCATGGATATCCATCTCTTATCTTCCCCCTTCTGTCTTCTGTCTTTGTGAACCGCTTCACGATCCCATCACATTTCTTTACGTCCAGCTTCTGGCCTGTCTCGTCCTGTCTGCACCTGTCTCGTTCCATAAGTCATCCCCTCAATGGTGAGACTCTTCTTCAGCCTGACATCTTTTTCTGAGTCTTTAATTTCCATTTCCTCTGAATCTTATATCTGAATGGTTGGTAGATCTCAGCAGCTCCTTGTGCAGTTGCACATAGGAACTCAAACATTACTTTTGGTCAGTCCTGAAAAGTGACATGCTAGGAATCCCCAGTAGTACATGTAGGTTACACCAATTTTGCTCTTCTCAAGGTATATCTGACCAGTAAATGAAGGTGCAGGCCAATATGTATTGCTGGACCTAGCAAGATAATAGTGATAATGAAGTTACATCACTAAGCACTTGCTGATAAGTGCAAGTGTGGAGAATTCAGAGTTGCTTATCTGCAGATTTGTTGTATTAGATAAAGCTTAGCAAAAGTGAGTTCCTTGCTGTAGCTATGTGTAAGAGCAAGAAAGTGAGTGCTGCTGTCATGTCTGCAGGTTGCATGGATTTTTCAATTATCTCTAATTTGAAGAAAAAGGTACTAGCTGGGAACTATTTTACATGCTGAAAGTGCTCTTGAATCTGTTACAAGCTCTGATTCAAGGTACTTCAAACAAATGAAAACTAGCTGGTAACTTCAAACTGAATCAAAAGTCCTACCTGCCAAGGCTGAAGTCTCCAGTGATTTTTCTTTTGTGTTAAAGCCTGAAATGTCTTCCTGAATTACTCGGCTGAGTTGTATAGTGTGAAGCTGGATGTCAGCCAATGCACAGATACCTTGCACGTTAGGGGGACTATCCAGTGA
Source organism: Excalfactoria chinensis (assembly GCF_039878825.1). Lineage (NCBI taxonomy): Eukaryota > Metazoa > Chordata > Aves > Galliformes > Phasianidae > Excalfactoria > Excalfactoria chinensis. The sequence continues at coordinate 32,986,264 of NC_092829.1, read as the reverse complement.
ACAGTTTTAAAAGCCTTTTTGCTTTGTTCTTATTCACATCTGAGAAGGAGTATTTCTAGAATACTTTAATCAATTACTTTTTGTGGTCCCAATCTGCTCTACCACTCACTGCAGTGTTTAAATGCAATTATAAAAACATTATAGAGAGAGAATCTGGTTTTGCTTGAACTTTTTGCATTTCTAGAGGGATCAAACACTGTAAGATTGAAGCACTGGTATGCAAAATAGGAATTGTGTTTTGTCTGATGGACTTACTGTTATGCTATAGGGCAGTTGCTTTGTTGAACATTGAGCGTCTGAAACTTCCAAACTCTAAGCCTTACTGAGATGAGGTGTCCTTCAACAGAAATGCAACTTAGAGCTGTGGAATCATTTCTACAGTGGGAAAATAGTAGTCCATTTGTTTGTATACTTCATAGTAAGTTTTCTCTTCTAGACTTGGAAATCAAGCGATGAATGTATCACATGATTTTTGTTGGGTTGCTAGGAATCTGTTTGCGGAGTTAGCACAGATGGTTCAGAGAAAAGGGGCTTTTTTGTTGTTTGCTTTTTAAGGCAGCTCCCAGTGCAGCGCACAGCATGCCCTATCAGGGTATTTCAGAAGCATCCTTTAGTCAGTACAGTGGATCCACGCTTTTTTTGTTCTCATTGACAGCTGTCAGCTTTCTCCTTCTTGGAAATAACTTTTTCCGTATTTTTAGTGGTAAATGCTGGAAAAGCTGACTTTTGCTGTGGACAATCTGCTGTGATTTCTGTGGAACATAATGTGTCAATTTAGACTAGTACTGCAGGGCTGACAGTCAGAGATCTTTCTGCTTCTGACTTGCTCTGTAGCTTCTGGATTCTGCTTAATTTTTCTATCCTTCAGTTTTCCTGCTTGCATAACATTTGCTCTTCAGGAGACTTGACTGTTTTTGTGAAAGCATTTTGACAACTACAGTTAAAATGCTGAAGATATGCTGAATACTGTTGCTGTGTTTAATATTCCCTGATGGTTTCTGAAGAGCTCTGCAGACAGAAAATGCCTGTTATTCAAGCATTTGTATTTTATTTGTGACCTTTCTCCAGACTGATATCTCACAGAGCTGAGACCAGCATAAAACCGTGGTCAGAGGAGAAATCCAGGAACAATAGTGAGAAGAAAGAACTGTTTTGAGGGATTGGGAGGAAAAAAGGTGGGAGAGGGTAGGGCAAAAAAAAACCAATAAGGGTAGCAGGGCAAGAACCTTGGATGGAACTGAAGCCCACTGTGCTCAAACTCTACAAGGCTGAGTGATTCAGGAAAAAGAATACAGATGGATTTGTTCATGTACCTTTTTGCTTTTCAACGTATACATATGAGTGGATATTCTTCTAGCAGCATTTATACATCTTCTGCATATATTCATGAAATTAGACGAGGTCCCCTTCCACCTGTTCAAGAATAACCGTCGTGAAGTGCAGAAATAATAGCAGTAATGTGACTAAGTTCTGCTTTTTAGGTAACTAGAGGAAGTTGAATGCCCTTTGTCTAGGCTATTGTAAATTGAAGATAACTGCAGATTGTATGTGTGTGTCAGTGTCCTTGTTCATGATTTACGTCTTAACTCATGGAAGTGTTTATTGAAGCCTTGCAGGCCTTCAGCTTTGATGCTTTGGAAGTATTGCTCAGTGAAGGCTGGAAGAAAGTGGTGTTTTTTAGTTCCTTGCTTTTATTTTCAGTCTTTGAATTACGGTGTCACAGTACCCTGAACCATTAAGAAGTGTGATTCCTTTATGATTGTGTTTGTTAGTCAGCAGTCCTCTAGAGCTCAGTCCTCACTAGATAACACTGTAATAAGTCAACATACTCCTTCATTCCCATAGCTCATTGTTATATATGGTGCAGAACAGTATATAAAAGGGAGTATGTAGGTTTCAGACTAGGTGGATGCCAAATTAGAGGCTCCTCAGATCACACCCCTTTGCTATTGGAAGACTTGAAGTTGAATGTAACTATGAATGAAAATGGCATATGTGATCTCTATCATTGACTGTAACAGCACTGTGTAATCTATAGAGACCATTACTGACTTTGAAGAAACTAGGCAATGGAAAAACAGGAATGTTTGAAACAATAAGCATCTATCAGTAATACGAAGGAAAGTCCATGTAGAACAAAAATGAATGAGAACTGTGTGCACGTGATCTTCTGAATATGTGTAAAGAAATGCTTTTTACCCAGCTGTGAGGTCTCAGATATTGAAGTATCTGTACCTTACTTAATTTTTTTATTTTTTCCTCCCATTCAGAATCAAGCATCAGTGTGGAACAATGTGAGCATGTGGTATCTGAGCTCCAGGACAGCATGCGCAAAGCCATTCATCTTTACCGTGCGGTGAGTGTCCTTTGACACGGGATCTATTTTAACGGATTGGTTTTGCAGCCCACGAGCACTGACTATGCCTGCTTACACACTCTAATTATTCTCTGTACTGTGAGTTCAGTGGAAGAAGTTGCCTGGCTGTTTACTTCTCTGTACCTAAGCTTGAACTGGGCAGGCAGGATTCCTGATTTTTCAACTTCTGCATTTTCCAGTGGCTTGTTATGGCATTCTGAGCAAATCAATTCACTTTCCAAACTGTTTTGTCTATCTGTAAACTGAAAATAATAGCATGCTCTTTTTCAAAGGGCTATTGGGGAATTAGTATTTATACTATGCTTCAGAGATACAGAATATTATAGGAACTTTACATTTTACTATCCCCTTCTGTTATCTTGTCTTTGATGCCCAAGAAACAGATTAGTAAATTATCGTGGGAATTCAGTGTGCAACCATTTTCCTCTCCTCTTTCCTACTAGACCGTTGTTTCATGCAGAGTTGTTTAACAACTCTTGTTTTCTTTGCTTGGTGCTAATCTGTCAAGTTACACTGATCAAGGAGCTTCCACAGTGAGCTTCTGCCATGAGTTCTTCAGCAGCTTCAGTCTCGGTGCTTGCATGAGCTCTGTGACCTCTTTGCGTTCCTGTGACCTGTTGCATTTGGTAGACAGAAGGAAGAAAACACTGGCCCTTTACTGCAGCTGGGCAACAGCACCTCCTAGGCCTGGTATAAAGGAATCACCATTCAAAAAATATGCTTCCCACGTCTATCTTTTTTGGAGTAATGCCTCTGTTTCTTGTGCGGCTAGTTGTATCAGATGCATACTCTGCTATATGATTAAATTGGTAGTCATGCCAATTTAGGAGTGTTGAAGAAAAGGACACTTGAGTGGTCTGTATTTCTTTTTCATGGCTTCACTTTCCAAAAGAGCTGAAACTGCTGCTTTGTGCACTACCTGACACCCAATGTATTCTTTTTTCTTTTCCTTCTCTGTTTTCAGGTGCTAAATGATACGGAGTCATCTACTGACAAAGATAAAATAGCAGGCCTCCTGACAGAAACATTTTCCTTAATGAAGAAAGAGTTGGACTCCCTGAAGCATGAGGAAGAACTGCCAAAGGTTAAGGAGGTACTGACAAAGCCACAAGATACTGCTAGGTCACTAAATGACAAATGTGGTGCCAATCTACCAAGTCCCAAGAGTTTAGGAGACGAACAGACATTAGCTTTGCTGGAACAGTACTCGGAGTTATTGTTACAAGCTGTGGAACGACGCATGGACAAGAAACTCTAAAAGCGGTGTCTTTCAGGTGTTTGTGAATACACAGAAATAATCCGAAGAGGAGGACCACAGAGAGATCTTCAGACCAATGCTGTCATCACACTGGTCTAGAGCTGGTGGGGTGACCTTTATTAACTGATTTCCTCAGGCCCCTACAGTTGGCTTGCTCTAATTCTTAGGAATGTGCTGGACACAATTTTAATGCTTTTTTTTTTTTCCCAGTCGTCTTCAACTTCCTGTCTCTAGATTGTCTCTAGACAAAATTCTGAAAGAGGAGTTTGGAGAAATTGCCTTGAAATTTCTTCCTAGCCAGGAGATCAGGGTGTTTGGCACCTAAAGAAACAAAGAAAATCTCATTTATCCAAGAACTTCTCAACTGCGGACTGAAAACAAAGGAGTCCAAGTGAAGCTGATCCCTTCTCCAAAGCTCTAGGAGAATCAAGAAGCAGACTTTTTATGGGTTTATTTATTAATTTATTTTTTTCTGACTGTTGCTCTGTGTCACGTTTGTGACCAATATCTATCCTTTAACAAAAAAATGTCAATCTCTTGCCATATCCCAGCGAGGAACAATCCCTGTATTATAAATCTCCAAGAGGGAGACAGGCTGGAGTGTCTGTGCAATTAATGAACTGGTTTCTGCTTAAATTTTGTCTTGCTGTTCTTTCTTTTCCTTCCATAGTTTATTACTTGGAGTAATTCTGCTGTTGTTATGACTACTCTTGTCTGCTTTTTTCTTTGTTTCACAAGACAGTCCTCATACCTGTGTTTTATCTGCATTTGCCTCCAGGGGGAAGACTCCACAGCCCTTGGGCCAAGCTTTGGAGTTTGCCTAACAAATCCAGTAGTGATATTTTTAATCTGGAATTTGATATTACGTTGATGTTCTTCTGCAGACATTTTTAAAAGGGGGTTATATACAAATAGGAAAGTTCATTTCGGCCACCTTTCACATTTAGGAATTGGATATCAACTTGGATGTTATCTGTACTGGGAAATTTGGGGATATGATTTATTTGTGGAGAGATCACACTGAAAGCCTGGTTTCCAACAGCGTAACTCTGGATGTGAGAGATCTTCAGTACAACCGCTCATCTGTATGAGTTGTTGATTTCACAGGCTTGATAGAAGAGCTTTTTTCCTTGTTGTTCCAGGAAAACAGAATACTTACATCCCAAGAGAGCTGGGATTCTTGTCCATTTTCTAATTCTGTTTCAACTACCCACAGAAAATGGTTTTCCAAGAATATACCAAAATATTTTTTGAATGTGATTATTGCCATTCCCACCCCCAGCCTCTCTTCATTGATTTCTTGACTGACATGGAAAATCATTGTTTCTTGCGTTTGTGTGTACAGTATTCTTCTCACCTTCTCTAAGACTATGCCGCCAACTTTTATTTATTATGACTTAAAACTGTCCAGTGATATTTTATTAGTCAACAATAAGCTATAAAACTAACAAAAAAAATCCCCCATGATGAACCAACAGTAAAACTCTTCAGTACCTTCCCCTGTAATTCTCACTCCTTTCTACAACCTCCTAATTTACTTGTGTTTATTTTAAGGCAGAGCAGTGTGCTTCTTATTTTATACTCCCACTTTATAAAACTAATGCAAGTAACAAGCTTTCATGTGAGTGAGAGAATGCTAGCTTCTGTGGCGTTCACTTAAAGGTAGCTAGACTGCATCAGTTTGTTCTGTGGGCTGAAAGCTTGTAGCAGTCTTCTTTCATTTTGCTGTCCTGGCTGTCATCTCTTTGAAGCCCTATGGCACTCAGAAATGCAGTCTGTTGATTAACTTTGCTTTTTCTTTCTGTGACTGGGGATTTGCAGTGCAGCCTTTTTTACTACTGGGCCAGCCAGACTGGTGTAGGGTGGTTTATTTCTTCAGTGTAATCCAGGGCTGAATAATCTGCAGTTGTCACTGTTACCTTGCCTGATCACTGCTGCTCAGTGCTTTGCAATGTGGCAGTATGCGGAGTGCTTTCAGAGCTTTCCAACTGCTTTTGTCCCTAACGTAAATCTGCCTCATTGAGTATCACAGGTGTCCTTGCTAACCTTTCTTTTGGTGGACTTGTACTAAAACTTCAGAAGTGGTATCTTCTAGTCCTGTCTCATCATTGTGCTGTGCTGAACTGATGCGTGTGCTGGGTCCCATAGGCAGAGAGGTTTTTAAAAAGACAAACTGAAAAGTACAGAAACTTTCTGTTGGTTTCCTTGAGTAAAAAGGTGTGCTGGAGGTGCTATAAGTGAAGTGTCCGGTGGCAGTTGTGCTGGGCTGTGATGGAGTTAGTGTGAGTCAAACTTGCTTTTGGGACGATTAGTTCTTCCTTTTCAGACTGTGAACGTATATGTCCTAGTAACTTCTTGCTCTGCTGGGACCTCAAGACACTCAGGTAAAATAGCAGCCCCTTCAACCCAGGTATCTATTGGTACTGAAGATTATGATTTGAGAGTTCCTTATTCTATTTCCTTGTGCAGTTTTATTATCCATTTCATTATTTCAATTATGAGGTAGTGGCAAAAACGGCCGGAGAGAGCCAGTGGTCAGAGCGAAGTTCACATCGAACTAAAGGACAACAACAACCAGTGCAAATGGAATAGTGATATAAAGCAGCGCTCCTTGGAAAGAAGGTGTGTGAAGCAAATAGGATTTTTAAGCTGATCAGAGTAGGTTTTGCTTCCTGGAGTGGATTTTGCTTGGGCATTGTGGCTGCATGCAGGAAACCAGAGGTAAATTCTGACTGACATGATGGTAAAAGAGGCACCAGGCAAGTGGGTGGGCTGACAGAGGGTGGTTGTGTAGTTTAAAGTAGAATAGTATATGTAGGACATTCAGAAAACAGTAGAGGTAGAGATGGTCTTGGTCCAAAGAACATTGTTTGGCCAGTAACCATTTAAGATAAAGTACAGAAAAGCCTCAGGAAAGTAGATTTAGGACGGAGGTGGTGATCTGTAATTGCTGAATGAATCCAAAAGTGTTTTTAAGAATGTTCTATCAGGCTTCTTGTTTCCTTGCTTGCTGCCCTCTAAGCAAATGTTTATTAAAAGGCAAAAGAGCCAGCTGCTTGCCCAAGGTTCGGAAGTAAAGAACTGAGAAGTTCAGTTGAAGAGCTGCTAGTGCCACAAGTGTGTTGATGCTTCGTATTTGAGATGAATGCAACTGTCTCTTTCCTGCTAAGTTCCTATTGTAGCAGTGGGGCATATTCCTAAAAAATCCTAGTTTACAGTGCGGAGCACAAATGGGATACATTTTCTTGCACCTTGTAAATGTGGTTTGTTACAGGCTGGCAGTTAGGCCAGACAGAGAAACGTGGAATAGTAATAGCTTAGAAAGTGAGAAAGTCTTTGGGAGGAGGTGGTTAGCTTGAGCCTATCCCTCGTACTGGTTTGTGATCCCTCGTACAGGTTTGTGTGGGTGTTAGAACAGATACAACCAGACGCCTGTACTAAAACGAGTTGTTTGTTTAGCACAGTCTGTATTAAGAATTTACTTAGATGCTTTTTGTCCTCTCATACCCAGCATTTCTGCTCAAAATGAGAATTGTGTATTTTCCCCCACCTTGCTTATGAATAGCATCGCTTTGGGACCCTTGCTTTGCTTGTAGGCCTCTGAGGTGGTGCAGGGGGAGGGCAGCAGGTGCAGTGTCCTTCCCGGGCAGCGGCTGCAGCCTCCCTCAGGGTACCCAGGCCGTGTGTTTACATGGGTCCTTTGCTTCTCCTGCCTCCTCTCTCAGGTGTCTCCTTTCTCTTGGCTCTCCCAGGTGACGGTTGGGGCAGGCCTTGGGGCTCCTTCACCAAAATCTCCCATTTTGTGCAGAATCCATCACACCGTTATAGAGAAACCCTCATTCTCTGGAGCAGAAACGTACAAACTTTTAATTTTTTTTTTTTTAATTTTTTTTTAAAGAAAGGATATGTATATAATTATATATAAGAAAAAAAAATACAGTTATTTAAGCACTATTGGTAAATTCATGCATGTATATGGTGTTTCCCTTCCTCTGTGCCACCCCTTCCCTTGGATGTGCAGCATCCAGAACACTAAATGATACAAACCTCATTAAAACAAGCGACTGGTGCTGCCCGCGGGTGAGCAGGCGCTGCGTTCTGTGGCTGAGCTGTTCCATACAGTGTAGGTCGTGGGCTGAGCCTTGCTGTAAGGATGGACAGGCACCGGGCAGCAACACTAGGAATAAGCCATGTCCTCTCTGCATGTCGTGGGGGCACCCAAGAGCTCTGTGGGTGTCAACCCAGCCCTTCTCCTTCACCTGTTTAAAATGGGGGGGGGGGGGGGGAAATCTATTCTCTTGATTTATTTATAGATGTTTTTATACTTCTCCCTCTAAGTGAAATAATCCACGTGAATGTCCTTTTTCTGGATTTGTAAAAATAAAAACCTTTTTTTTTTTTTTTTTTTTTTTTTTTTCTTTTCTTTTTTTTTTTTTGCACTGCGCGGCGCCCTGTGCGGGAGCTGTTTTTAAACTCTGTATTCATTTGTATTCCGTGTCTTAGAAGTGTTTCAATAAAAACGTGCTCATTTGGTACAGCAGTGCCTGCCGGGGCTGCTCTGGATGGGGGGGCGGGCGCTTCTCCCCTCCGCCGGGGGCGGGGCCTGGCAGGCGGCGCCGTGCGGGGAGGCGGCGCGGCATGGCGGAGGGCGCGGCGCTGCGGGCCGTTCGGGGCTGCCTGGCCGCCTTCCCGCGGGAGGCCCGCGGTGAGCGCGGGGCCGGGCCCTGCAGATCGGCCGGGGGGAAGGGGCGGGAGGCCGCGGGGCGGAGGGGGGTGTCCTGAAATGTTGGAGAGGGGCCTTTTCTACGTGACCTCCCTAAAGCAAAGCACCGATCCATTGCGGTATCTGCGCTGTCGGCTCCCGTAGCACGCTTCGGCTCGCCACGTGGTGCAGCTCTCGTGGGACCCGGGCCTTGTCTACGGGGACCGCCTGGCACCGAAGTGCTCTGCAGTAACATCTATGGCTTTAAACAGAGCGACTGCGGCCCCGGGCACCGCTCGCTCTTGGTGGCTGGGAGTTGGAAGCCAGTTAGCTTTTCTGACACACTAAAACTGCTGCTTGTTTGCTTGGACAGAGCTGGGGTGGATGGAGTCTGTGCCCTATCTCGATAGGCCTCCGTCCCCGCTGGAGTTCTACCGAGAGTGGGTGAGCCCAAATAAACCCTGCATCATCCGGAATGCCATTGGCCACTGGCCAGCGCTGCGCAAATGGACCTTGGCATATCTCAGGTATGGGAGGGCTTCCAGGCATGGCCCAGTGGGAGCTGGCCTCCATGAAAGGCCTTTTGTGCTCTTGTTTGTGTTGGTCAGTTACCCCAGTGTCCTGTGCGGGTCTGTACGAAAGCAGTGTTCACTCTTGGACTCGCCACAACATTGGAAACAGGAGAATAGTTTTCATCATACAAACACAGTGCCCCCAGCAGCTCAGACTGAGTAGGAAGGGCAGGATTGTGGCTGTGTTACCAACACCAAGACAGACTGACCTGTTCGTGACCTACTGCATCTTGGCACAGCTCATGGACGGAAGGAACCAAAGGGGCCCCTCTTTCTACCTCTGCTGAGAACCAGGGAGCCTCTTTTGGGGCTCACCTGTTAGAGATGGGAGAATTCAGAGAGGCAGGACATATTCCCCTTGCCTTGACTGCAGAGAGCAATTGGAACAGGCTGTCAGCAGTAGAAAATCTTGCCCAGAGACACCATGAAAAGTCAGGTTTCTTACTTCTGCTGTCCATGGAGTGAGCTGTTGTCGTGGGTTAGCCTAAAATCTACCTGCACCCAAGACAGGGGGGCAGTCGGCCCGCAGGCCGCTGGCCCAGAAGGAAAAGAAAACAGGGAAAAGGAAATAAATACAGCGGCAGCGATCTAAGGAGGCACACTATTTTACTAAATACTATATCGGAATACAGAATAACACAATATAATACAATATAATTGGAATTAAAGCTAACGAATCGAGTAAAATAAGAGAGAGTGAGTCCCGAATCCGAGAGGCCTACTGTAACTCTAGGCGAAACGGCTGGAACGCTCCCACACGGCTCTCCCCCTGGCTGGCAGGATCCAAGAGCGCGAGTCCAGCACTGAAGTGAGATTATATAGTCCTGGTCATTTGACTGACCGTGGTGCTCCCTGGGACATGTAGTCTTCTTTCTGTGAGCAGCAGATTCGTCAAAATTATCTATGCTTAACATGATGTTATGATGTGGAATACTGATAGCAAAATTACAAAATTGCAAAACCATGACAGCTGTTAGAGTAAGTAGTGTCCATAGGAGTGAATGAAGGTCTGGCTGTAAACTTCTGGTTTATTTTGCAGGGAGGTAGTGGGCCGCAAAGTAGTGAGCGTGGCAGTAACACCAAATGGTTACGCAGATGCAGTGTTCCACGACCGCTTTGTCATGCCAGAGGAGCGCCAAATGCCTTTCATGGACTTTTTGGACATTGTGGAGAAGAAAGTGACCTCTCCCAATGTATTCTATGTGCAGAAGCAGTGTTCAAACCTTACTGAGGAGTTCTCTGAACTGATCTGCGATGTGCAGCCCGATATACCATGGATGAGTGAGGCTCTCGGTAAACTTTCTGTTTCTCCTATGCTGACTAACATCTGCTGTATTAAGCTTTAAAACAATCATTCCACGTACACGTGGAATGAGTTTCTGTTGCTGGTTGCCACAGCACAACCTGATTTCATCTCCTCAGAAAACTGAAGTGGTAAAATAATCTTAGAGCAATTCTGGTTTTGTGTTTGAATTACTCCAAAATCAGCGTCTCACTTTGTTGGCACCATCACAGTGCAAAAATGCAGTGAGGGTGCTGTGCAGCACTTCCTTCAATATAGTGGCTTTTTTTTTTCTGATTTAGAGTCGTGTTTAGACATGAATTTGTGCCTAACAAATGAGTGAACACACAGCCCCACCTCTTCACAATTGCGGGTGTCTTTTCCTATTGTTGTGGCTCATCCATGAACTAAAACTCAGGGCTTCAGGATGGAAAAATGAAGGGCTGTAACCATGAGTTTGGTGTGGGGTAGTAATGCATTATGAAGTTTGGTGGGTGCTATGATGGCTTCTCTTGTGGAAAGGGGTTAGTGTTACTTACAGGGTGCTGTTTGCAATGGAGGCTGTCACAGTTAGGAAGGAAGCTGAAGGACAGAAATAAACCAAGTTGGCAGAAAATAAGATAAAATCCTTGTCAACATGACACTTCAACTTGCTTTCTTGTTGAGAATGTTTCTCTGTTCCCTAACCATATAGGGAAGAAGCCTGATGCTGTGAATTTCTGGCTTGGGGAATCAACTGCTGTGACATCTTGTAGGTATTGTATGGCACTGTCAGTCTTTTTTATGCTTTCAGAACAGGGTTAAGTGGACTTGGTGTGCATCATGCAAAGCACTGATGATTTTTGTCCTCTCAGTGATAAGACCTAGGTATAAATACAGTCAGATCTTTCTGCATGACTTCACGTGATATTGTCCCACACAGGTTATTGTGACCTACCTTGTGTGTTACTGATAAAGGGGTTTGGAATGTTCTTGGTTGAGTACATTTGCTACAACATTATATTATTGATTTCCACTCCCAATGGTCACAAAAAAGAGGAAGCAACCTGATGAAGCTGGCACTGCTGTTATACTATTGTTTCTGATGTAGAGAAGGAAAGGGCACGGTGTTTTTTTCTCTCTCTCCACATCTCTTTTTTTTTTTTCTCTCCTCAATCTTAGTACATAAAGATCATTATGAGAACTTGTACTGTGTGATATCTGGAGAGAAACAGTTTCTACTGCATCCACCGAGTGACCGTCCCTTCATTCCATACGGTACTAAATTTCTATGCTTATGTGTCTGAAGGCTGGAAGGGGAGGTTTAAATACTGAAAGACATAAAAATGAAAGCAGAGAGAACCTGTTTAAGCAGTGTTGTTCTTTCCACTGTGTACAGAAATCTATTTCATAGAGCATGTGGTTTTGTAAGATAGACTTTATTCTGAGGTCAGGTTTTCACATCCTATGTAGGTTCACTGACATTGCTCAGAGAGGTTGTGGATGCCTCATTATTAGCATTATCAGTATTAGATCTGGAGATTATACTGCTTCTATTTTGCTTACAGCGTTGTCATATGATTCATACCTTGTAAAAAAAGATACTGTTAAAAAACGGAGTGGAGTGATGCTTACATTTGGGAGCTTACAGTAAAAGAGTGACTGTCTTTTTGGACAGTCTTTTTTCTAACTCCTCGAGGGGTTGGAAAATCATAAGCACTGGAAGCAAAGCAGCTTGCACTATCTGAAGCAGGTAATAGGGTAAAATTAGAAGTGTGAGACTAACCACAAGATGTGAATAACTGTGAGGGCTATCTGGCTAGACTGATTTAAGAAGAAAACAGAAAATAGAGCGCTGTCTTTTTTCTTAATTGTGTGTGTGTGATGTGCCCTTCTATCAGTGTCTCTGAGTACTACTCTCAATTGTACTATTTAATTCCTTCTGTAATTCCAGAGCTCTATCAGGCAGCAACTTACAAAGTGTCAGAAGATGGCTCATTTGAAATTGTGGATGAAAAGACTGCAGATAAGGTAAAGATGACACAGAGAACACAGTCAGTTTGTAAAGTAAAGCTAGATTTGGACGCTGCTGAGCTAACTGAGGTGTTTGATAGGTTTTTAGAAGTTCTTCATTATTTGAAAGAGTAACCAGATTTTTCACTTGTATTTTGTTATTTGTAAAGGATATCTGGTTTCCAGGGGGAAAAAGACCACACATTACTGCACTCCTGAAGCCACCGATGTCATACATTGTCTGCCTTGCACCAATCTGAAATAGATCCAGTATAGGACGTTTTAGTGAATCAACAGTAAAGAAATTGTTTTTGCTTTAAAACAGTATCACCCAGTTCAATAATCCATACATGTCTCAGTGAATAGATTGTGGCTTCTTAGTTGTAACAATATGTACTTGATTAGAATGTACAGACCTGGAGGCGCTTCACAAAGAGTCAGTGTCTTTTGTCTCGTTAGTGCTATGCACTGATGCTACGGCTGAACTTGAGCTGGGATGTTTTCTCTGTTTCCAGAGTGGTGCTCCTAGGAACTCACAGAAGCTTTCTTGTAATTCACTGAGGTGCGGTGCTTGGGTTTGTGACTGTTGGGCATAGAAGTTAATGCAGGCAATGGGGATGTGCGAGCAGGAAGAGGGATGTTTAGCTGTCAGGAATCAAAGCAGATGAGAAACTTGAAGAAAAGAAGGAATTCCTAAATTTGTAAGGCATTTTGAATGTTATGCCACAAGATTTAAATTTGATACCTGACATTTAGCAGCTTTTCCATAATGAGAAACACTTCACTGAAGGAGGCAGATTTTTGCATCCTTGACCTATTCCCGGTTGCAACACGTCATGTTTTTCTAGGCAAAATACCTGTTGCATAACTAGAAAGTTTAGCTGTCAGTTGTTTTACTGGAATCTTGCTGGAAATGCTTGCCAGGGTTATTGTCATATAACATGCTCTTGCTTCTAGGTGCCCTGGATCCCTCTGGACCCTTTGAACCCAAATCTGGAACGATATCCAGAGTATGCTCAGGCAAAACCTTTGCAGTGTACAGTGAAAGCTGGTGAGATGTTATACCTCCCTTCTCTCTGGTTCCACCATGTTCAGCAATCACATGGCTGTATAGCAGGTAAAATACATGGCTTTGCCAGATACCTTTTTGGACTGTGCTGGGTGTGCGGGTAGGTATCACATAGCAAAATGTAACCGGTACCAAAGGTCCCTACAAAATCATCTGCCTCCCTTCAGGAAGAAAGAAAGATCTCAGAAGAAGCTGGTTCTGCTCTGTGCCGTGAAACTTAACTTCTTGCAGTCTGTTTTGGGTATAATCTTTAGGATTGTCAACAACTGTTAGGGATGTGGCAGAAGAAAAGACTTTGTTAAATCAAGAGAATGAAAGCTAATTCAGTTTTTGTTTATGATTCAGAGGAGAGTATTTGGTTGCCTAGTCTGCTAACTGCAAATTTAAGTACCTTTCACAAAGGAACTGCATGTAGTGAGTGACATCAGCATGTCAACACAAAACGCTTTGGAGAAAGGAAAGGAAATCAGAAAGTGTGAGTTTTAGGCATGGATGTAGACACGATGTGAAAGCCAGTCCATGGTTATGTGAGCTGGAATCTTCTCTGACTCTGTCTCTTGCCTTGCTAGTGAGCTCATGCTTCTTTTACCTTTCCCCTGTGCTTATCCAAAGTCTTGCCTTCTCTTTCTTTGTAGGCTGTGTCTTCATCTCCCTGTTGTTTTTTTTTCCCCCTCCTTTTCAAGAATGCTTCAGAATTTTGAGTGTTGCGAGTGAAGGAGTGAGGATGGGTGGGAGGCAGTATGAAGCATTATCATTATGTCCTCTATATTTTGCCATGTTTGCAGAAGCCTTTTTGCTACCCTTTAGAGTGATCCTGCCTGCCCAGACAAAGTAAATACAGTATTGTGAATAACAACATTAGTATTTGTGCTGCAGTGCAAATATTGGAGGCCATTTTTTTTTCAGCATCAGTGATACTGTGACAAAAAGACAAACTATCTGTAAAGTAGTATTTCCAATTGCTTGTTTTCCCCAGTACTGCTGCATCAATCCTTAAAAACTGCCTAGAAAAAGTGGAGCTGTTTCCAGCTGAAAGCCTCTGGCCTCTCTTTTATTTCCTGTCTAACAAATACTAAAGGGTTGCCATGTTTATTTGGCCTTTTGACTGTTAACTGCACTGCAGTCTGTATGTGGTTTCAAAGTCAGTGTTATCTGGATTTGGTCCAGGGAGAGTCCAAAACAAATGTATATTCTTCTTCAAGAACCATTGGTACAGTATTAGACTGCTTGGCTTATTATTTTTTAGCAGACGTTACACCAATTTAAAGTGAGACACAGAATTATAGCACTGTCTCATTAACAACCATTGTGAAGTAATGGTGAGTTTGCCATCTGCTACATGCTTTTTCTAAGAGAAGTTTCTATCTAGATATTAAACTTTGCAGTGCATTTGCTGGTTTTGGTCAGCATAGAAGCAGAAATGTGTTCGCATAGAGTTTGCCAAATTTTTGCTCCAAGGAATTCCCAGTATAGAGTCTGAAGAGGAGTTAGTTTGGTGAAGACAGAGTTGCACTGGCAGCGCTACTGAAGAACTCAAATGTTTGCTTACCTTGTGTTTGGCTGTAGTCACAGTTCTGCTCATTTCAAAGTTTGGTCAGTGAGAATGGAAAACCTCTACTTAGCTGAGCTGCCTAAAACTGTCTGTAAACATGCTTGCAAATCATTACATTACAGCTTTAGGAATGCCTTTTATTTCTTTTTTTTTTCTTTCCTCAGTGAATTATTGGTATGACATGGAATATGACCTAAAGTACAGCTATTATCAACTGCTAGATTGTCTTACAAAAGCTGTGACAGTGTTATGACAGAGGTGGGACACTGGAACTTGCAGTCTTTCTCTCTCGTGTGATGCAGTTGTCAGTGTCTGTGACTGGAGTTGGAGCACGATACAAGTGAAAAGAGCTAAGCACTGAATTATCCTCAGCAACATCTGTTGGACAAACCGTGGCTATTTTGCTTGATTTCAGAGTCTTGGGTCAATTGGCCAGGTTTTCTGGCTTGTAAGTAGAAGATTTGGCATCAGAATTTTGAGATCTGTGCATATCGCTTTGGTGATGGTGAGCAAAATAAAATTCGAAGGGAAGGAATCTGGGTTTTGGAAATCCCTAAATAGAAACCACGGCATTCATTCACATCTACAGGTTGTTTTCCTAACAAGCCAAACAAACAAGGAAGGATCTGCTCTGCTACCCCTGTGTGCATCAAGCTGCATCGGTCCAACACATCTATTCAGCTTAAGTCCAATGGCCTGTCTGGTTGTGTTTCATTAAGTTCAGTGGCTGTGGTGTTTTGATGGTGAGAAATTACAACTTCTGCAATAAAAGGTCAGTTTATAAGCTTACATTGGTACTAATTCTGACATTTTTCAAACAGTGCGATGCATGCAATAGTCTAGAAGGACATGGATAGGACAGTGGTGGCAGCAGTCCCTGTTAATCTATGTTTTTGTTACCTGTTTTGATTTCATTTTACCTATTTAAATGTAGCTTCATTCTCTCGTACCCTCAGTGGTGGTTTTAGAGTTCCTTTTGCCAGTAAATCTGGATGTCACCTGTGGGCTTGTGACAGGACATAGTTTATCAGTCTGTGGGGAGTCGACTGGGACATTCTTTATCACCAGCCTAACACACAGTCAGTCAGGTTGTGTGAGCCAGGAGCCTGTTCCCGTAGCCTTAATTCAGCTCCGTATTTCCACTAAACAAGTTGAGACCACTCACTACATGTCTGAGACCTGCAGGGCAGGAATATGAGGCTATTAAATAGACAGATATTGTTGTTTAGGATTGGTGGAGGTTGGTATTTATCAGCCAATCTTCAAAGATTCATTAGAAACATCAGGAAATGTATTTTACGTGTGTTGGTCAGGAAAATACGGATTCCCTTTAGAGAAGGTTGACTGCTGTGAAGAAAAAAACCCAGTCTACAAAGACAGCTGACACAAGACAATTTGATTGTCTTTTTTACCATTTGAGGTGCTGGGTCATTAGTTTAATCTTTATATATCCTGAAATAAAATGCACGCCAGGAGGAACCGTCAACTTCTGTCCCCGCAGGTCATTTTGTGCAGGACATCTGAGACGATGTGTTTGGAGCCGAGCGTAATCCGAACTACACCTCCCAGCAGCCCTTGCCTGCTGGCTGGAGGAAGCTGTCACCGTGCTTCCTTCTGGACTTTGGCAGATTTTAAGCCTGGGAAGCTGCAGGCTTCCGACATTCCCGTTTCACACAGCTTGAGTCTCTCCAAAAAGCAGCAGGCTCCTCTCCTCTCCCGCGGAGCTCAATGGCGGTGCAGGTGACCGTTCTGCCTTCTCCCAGGTGTCTGTTCGACGACCCCGTTCAGATCCGTGTGACCGGACTCCTCCCGCGGCAGGCAGTCACACTCAGAGCCTGCCTTCTGGATGAGGGTGGGGAGCTCTTCCAAGCCCACGCTCGCTACAGGGCTGGCGACAGTGGGGAGCTTGATCTGACCAGCTGCCCAGCGCTGGGGGGCAGCTATTCTGGAGTGGAGCCCATGGGATTGCTGTGGTCTCTGCAGTCCAAAACGCCACATAAGCGGCTGGCAAAGAGGAACGTCATGACCCCTTTCTGTGTAGACTTGGAAGTGTATGAGGGGCATGGGGACATGAGCCAGTTGCTGGGAAAATGCACCCATGAGCGGTATTTTTTAGGAGAGGGAGTGAAGAGGATTTCAGTCAGAGAAGGTCGGCTTAGAGCAACTCTCTTCCTCCCTCCTGGTGAGTTGTAATCCTAATCCCGTTCTGGCTTTCTGTGTGTTCCCTGTGGCCTCTGGATACACTTAGCAACCCAGAGTAAGGCCCCTGTTAATGGTTCCCTTAGCTGGCAGTAGGGTGAATTCACCTTCGTAATTAGCAGAGAACTGATCACTGGGGAGAGACTCTGGAAGTCAGTTTCCATACTCTGTGCTGCTCACAGAAATGTCTGAGATAATCCATAGGGGAGACTTGCAATGATATAGCCTTAAGGAAATAGTACTTGTCAGCAACACTGATTGTATGCGTGCCTGAGAACTGACATGTAAAGATTCAGAGGATGATTTCCTTTTGATATCTGCTGATCTGATAGATTTTGAGTGGTTGCTACTGGAAGGACACCTCTAGAAACTTTTCTCTGTGAGTCTGTATATATATATATATGTAACTATGTGTATATGTATACATATATATATATATATATATATAACTTTCATTGCAGGACCTGGACCATTCCCTGGTCTTATCGATTTGTATGGATCTGGAGGAGGACTTGTTGAATACAGAGCAAGCCTTCTGGCTAGCAGAGGCTTTGTGACTCTAGCCCTGGCTTACATGGCCTTTGAAGATCTTCCTGCTATGCCAGAGATTCTCGAACTGGATTATTTTCGGGAGGCTATAGACTTTTTGCAGAAGCAGCAGCAGGTAGGAGACAAATCATGGTACTCTTCCTACTGGAAACTATTCTCTAATTTCCTAATGCAAAGTGCTATACATCGCTGCGTGTAGCTGAGTTTCTGAGGTGAAGAGGGAGACAGCATGTCTGAAAGACAGTACAATCTTAAATGGAAAAGAATGTGCCTCAGCTCCAGTTTTGCAAATAGTTGGATCACTGCTTTGCAGAGCACCTTATGGCCGTCTGTGGAGTGCTGTTATGCACGCCAGTATTTGTACATGATTTATATCAAAACAGTTCCTGGATTATTGCTGCTTAGGCAGATTATATATATATATATATATAAAATATATATATATATATATATATATTTTTTTTTTTTACAAGATTTTAGAAGAGAAAAAAATCCATTGACTTTTTCCACTATTTCTGAGATGTAGGTTCTTGACTCTGACCACGTTTCACAGAGCAGTAATAGAATGCTGTAACAACAGAATCTCTTGAAGTTGCAGCATGGGAGAATATGCCTTGTTTTATATGCTGGGGTTGTATTTGAGGAAGTACCTGGAATGGGAAAAATACTTTTATAGCAATATATCATTTAAAGCATAAGAGACTAAGTATAATTAAAGCTTTGGATGGAGTGCTACTTAATGTGGTGCTCATTTAACAAAACAGTTGTTTTCTAGCACATGGATACCAGGGATTTGGTCAGATTTGAGAGCAGAATTCAACCTTGCTGTTTGTGTTGTTTCTCGTAGAGCTGTGAAACTTCCAGAGTATCTTACAGGACCAGGGTGCATTACAAGATCAATTTGTTGTGAAGAGCCTTCACTATATTTAAGTTAATTTAAACAGTTGTTGAATTTATTCAGCCTCAAGTGTAATGGGCTTTGTGTGTTCCAAGATGTAACAGAAAATAACAGGTCAGCTGTAGCTGAGTTTGAAAAAACAATGTCAAGAAAGACGATCAGTGCAAGTAAACCTATGGAAGAGTGTTTTTCCACAGGGGGCCTGAAGAGAGAAGATTAAGGTGAGTTTCTGGAGGCAAGAGCAGTAAAATGTACAGCACTGAGAGGAAGCATCAAGCCAGGATGCTGAAGAAGCCAAGAGGCTTTGTGTATGAATTTAACCAGGAAGAAAAAGTGTTACAGGGGAGGAAATACTGAGGAGCTGTTGAATTCATAGTCACTCTTATGAGGGGATCAATAAGGGAGTGATAGTACCCAAACAGAGAAAGGAAATGGGTAAAAAAGATATTTTAATGAGATGAGGTGTGAAGAAGCCGAAGGAGAGATATTATGCCAGCCCAGGATATGAGCAGTTGATAATGGCTGTTTCATAACTGTCTTTCAGGTGAAAGATTGTGGAATTGGTGTTTTGGGCTTGTCTAAAGGAGCTGATCTAGCCCTTTCCATGGCCACATTTCTACCTGGCATCAAGGCAGCTGTCAGCATATCTGGAAGTGGCTTTAATTCTTTCATTCCCCTAAGGGGAGATGGCTTCACTATTCCTGCCCACCCATACGACTTGGGGAGAATGAAGACCAGTGAGGAGTCTGGTCTTATAGATTTTTCGGATGTCCTCGTTGATCACAGAGACCCAGCGACTTGGGATAGTCGCATTCCCGTGGAGAAGTCCTTGGCCAAGTTCCTCTTCCTGTCAGGGCTGGATGATAAGAACTGGAAAAGTGACCTCTACTGCCAGGATGCTGTTCAGCGCCTTCATCAGTGTGGACGGAAG
The DNA here is from genome assembly GCF_039878825.1 of Excalfactoria chinensis. NCBI lineage: Eukaryota > Metazoa > Chordata > Aves > Galliformes > Phasianidae > Excalfactoria > Excalfactoria chinensis. The sequence goes on along the minus strand of NC_092829.1, from coordinate 32,966,883 downwards.
GTGGAGTTTTGCTCCTATTCCGGAGCAGGGCATCTCTTGGAGCCGCCATACCTGCCTCTGTGCCAGTCTTCAATCCACAGAGTGTTTGGGGTGTTTATACAGTGGGGAGGGCAGTGGAGGGAGCATGCCAGAGCACAAGAAGATGCCTGGCACAGGATACAGGCCTTTTTCTGGAAACACCTGATGAACTCAGACATTCCTAAGAGCAATCTGTAGTGGAGGTATTGCTGTCAGCAGTGGCGGCAGGATTAGTATTTCATTTCTTACTGTATTAAGTCCAAAATCTTCCCAAGTAATTTCTCATTTTTGAGTTTTTTGAATACTGTCTTGCCCCCATGTGCAGTGTAGACTGGCACCATCTGATCTACCGGTATGTCAGAGTCATCAGAGAAGACCCAGCATGGTGATATGAAGGCTGCATTTATACTGAGCTGGCTTTGCCTTCAGTCTCTGTCCCTCTCCCCTTGCAGCAGAAAATACTCTTGAAGGGGTGTCCTCCATTGAATTGCATTACACCTTTAATTAAAAGAGATAAAGACTGAGTTTTTTTGGAGTAATATATCAGCACATGCACTTACCTTTCCTCTTGGTATATTATTTGCTCACATTTTTATAGAAAAATGATGCTACATTTTGGATCCCAGCTGAGTGAAGAGGCACTCTTCTCCTTTATTCTGAAGTGCAGCGATAACATTTGTTTCTGATACTTCAGAATCCAGAAGAAATGAATCTTACTGAGGTTACACTGGTGGTATCTCCTGCTGATTCCAGATATGCTACATGTCAGGCTGAAGTTTACACTGCACTACTCAATAAATATGTCTGTGTGTCTGCACAGTTTACTTGAAATTATCTGAACAAAGGCTTTGACTGTCTTAATGCCTGTAAATGCACAGGCAGTGATCCTAGTGTAGTCATAAGCTATCTCTCTGCTTGTCTGAAGAGTTCCTATGCAGTTCTTAACCTCTTTTATCACAAAGAGGAGGGGGAAAATTTGTGTAGGAGTTTACACACTGCTCAAGATTGGGCGTGATGCGGGTGTTTTAAGTACCTGCTTTTGGATGCTGAAGCTCAGTTTATTCCTGTAATCCCATTCTGACCACAGAAGGAAGTAGAAGATGGGTATCTGTGTTTGAGGAAGCAAAACCTCATCTTGGAGAGAGCACAAATTCCTGCTGAGGGGAATTCCTGCCCCCAGGGAGCCCAGGTCCTGCTGAAGGCAGGATTGTAGCCTTGGTTCCTCAGGGAGCAATGCTTGGGCCTTAAAGGGCTGTGGAGTCTAATGCAGTATATCTGATGTAGAGTGTGCTCTCTCACATATTTCCCATTTCTTGCCCCTTCCTCAGAAGGTGAGTGAATATTGCTCAGCAGGGATCACTCTCTCCTAGCCACCCATACAGGTGATCTATGAGGATTTCTGTTACTACCTCTTCATTTCTGTTTGTGCTCTGTGTGTCTGTATCCTGCACAAATGGCAGCTGGTGAATGGGTAGGACCCAGCAGAAGAGCAGTGTGTGTCAACAGGGGAATTCAAACACATTTGAGCAGTTCAGTTTGGATAATTGGTCATTCTTTTCTCCATCATTTTCCTGTTTTATTGAAGTAGTCCAAAAAACATCTGTGTCATTCATCCAGGTTTGTCTCAGGCTCAGCATGCTGTGCTAGGAGGTTTTCAGGGAGATGAATGGTTTATTTCTTTTGTTTTACTGAACACAGTGAGGCTTATGCAGTACAGTGTGTTCTGTGATGCACCTCACATCTGTTTTAATCCCTTCTGAAATGAAGACGTGCTTTCTCAGTCTTCAGTGGGCAGTTTACAGACCTATGTTTTGAATCACAATGTTGTGAGCTGTTGAGGAAAAGCATTTGCTTTCACTATGGGAAACTACTACTAAAGGAAAAATACTTTTCATCAGTAAATGTACAACATTGTCAGTGTTGCTTTCATACAGTCTGTTACGTTGCCGCATTCAGCAGTCTCATTCAAGGAGAACAGTGTTGAAACGAGGTAGGGAGAGCTGCAACGTGACTCCATCGCTGATGGTAGCACAGAGGACCTCTTTGTTTTGTCACTTTGAAATCAAAGCTTTGGCAGCCAATTGAAAGCTCTTTATTTACCACATGGGTGGTGACTGGCATGAACGACTGAAAAGACTGATTAAGCAGTAAAAAGACTGAAAAGACTGATTTAGCTGAATCCGTGCCATATTCAAACAAGAAAATATGTCAGCTGGCTCAGCTGTGCAGGGTACTCTTTTTAAATCAGCTGGCCTTCTCAGAAGTTCATGTTTCAAAGTTATCTTAAGGAAATAGAATCTGGAAACCAAAGGGAGTCTAATATCAAGTAATTGGAAGTGGCCTATTTTCACTAAAATGCTTATTCTGCATTGCTTTGCAGAATGCTTTAAATTCTTAGCATTTCTTCTGCTGAAGAGGTAATTTAGACGGGTGGGGCTAAGATTACATTTTTATGAGTTGGAGACTAAGATTCTACTGATGGCAGCCTGTAGAGTCAGGCTGCCTTGTGTAGTTTCTCCAGGCTTGCAGCGTATGGACAACATTATTGAAGGATGACGGGGAAGGTATTTTTTAATGATTGGTTATTGATCTTTAAGCTGCAAAAGAGAGCCCATGCTAAGCACAACTGATAGAACTAATAAAACGAAGATGATGCAGAAATCTTTTCTTGTAATTTTCTTGTAACTGAAAAGTGCTTCAGATGAAATAGCACTTCAGAAGGCTCACTTGAACAAAAACATCTCAGCTCGATGCTTGCAACAGTCCTGCTTTTATATAGTGCTGTGTCTAATAAGAGAACGAGAAGAGCTTCATAAGAAACTGAGAAGCAGTTGCACATGTAAGCAGTTACGAATACATTTGTTAAAAGGGAATGATACATCTTGCACTGCTCTTTTTGGGCAGTATCATTTCCATAGCTCATTTGTAATTGGGCATTATAGAGGCTGCTGACTTGTCATTGCATTCTTTAAGTTTTCCTTCTTTGCTCTGGTTGAACTTGTGGTCTCCCAACGTGAAAACTATCCCAAAGAGAATGTAATTGCTGTGACAAAATCCCATCTGTGATTTGAATTTTTTTAACCCTATCTCACCCCTGAATCTGACATAACCCAAAAGAATGTGATCTGAGCGATGTGTCACACATATAGCTTATTATTTTAAAGTAGTTGTCAGTGAAGTAGGCCACAGGCTCTTTGCACGCTGTGAGACCTTTGGATACAGCTTCTTTTCATTGTGGGTTTTCTGTGTCACAATGCAGTTTTTCTTTGTGTGGCTCCATCTGACTCTAAATAGCCCTTCAGAAAAGGCTGCAGGGACTCTTGGTCAGGAACACCAGTTTGAAATGATTTGAGCACTGCATGAAGCAATGAACCCTGTACTTTTCAAGGCTCCTTGAGAAATCTTATAAAACTGACCTTTCTTTCATGGGTTCTTTTCCCATACTTTGACAGATCTGTTCTTAGGTTCTGTGTAGTTGACAAAGGAAGAAAACCCTTGAAGCTCTTCAATGGATACCTAAAAGTACCAGGTACGATTATTTGTACGTAAGCTAAAGCTGATCCTGAAGCATTTTTGATGTATGTAAGGTGTAACTCAAAGGAAACTGCAGAATGAGTCCAAATGTCTTTATTAGAGAGAAGTGAACCACAATTACAGGAAAGATAAAAACTGTATCTGTACATTGTATCTGTACATTGAGGCCTCTGCAAAAGTAGCGAATATTGGAGATCTTGGTGGAATTTTACTAAGAGCTGCACTGAACAGGCAGATTTCAGTGAAAATGTGCTCCTGTTACATTAGTAGTTTCTTACCAAGGAGAAGGAGCATCCCTGCATGGCTTCTGCAAGCAGGGTTGTTTGTCAGCCAAAGAGTGAAAGGAATGGAATGAAAGATGAGGATATACACTGTGAGGTGTAATTGGAAGTGGCCTTTCCCCATCTGCTCTTTCAGTTTCCTGTGTGTATCTGGAAGTCTGAAGATGATCAGGGACTTTTCGTTTTTTAAATTCAAGGCGTACTCAGTGCTCTGTAATACATTACCATATCATTTGTTTTCAAGCTGTAGAATAAAACAACTTTTTAAGGACAAAAACATTCAAAACTTTGACTATAGTAATATTTTGCTAAGAATTTTGTAATGCAACCATTTCAGGGGGGAAAAAAAAAAGCCCATCCTACACTTTTTAGTGCTTTATGTATGTAATTTGGAAAAGGAATCTGAGCTCAGCGCAGAGAAAGTGACATTTTGCTTGAAGCTTGGCTAGAAGGAATATTAATGTTTCCAATGAACTAACACCCTTTGTGGTGTTTCCTGGAAAGCAACACGGTCATCCAGGACAAAATATAGGGACGCTAAAACTCAGTGTTTTTCAGAGTAAAAAAAAAAGTTGTTTGTGAAAGATATACAGAAAGATGTGCCCTGACTCGAGATACCGCCTGGAGAAAATTATTAACAAGTTGCATTCTATTAACTTAGGCTTATATCTTTATCTCATAGCTTTTAGTTATACTATAACTAGTCCAGCTGATTCTGAACTCTGCTGCAGTAATCAGGACCAAGGGTTGGCTCAGAATACAGGCTGTTTGGAGCAGCCATTAGTGTCACACTAGCAGAACATAGATATCTGAAGAGCATCTTTGTTCGTACCCAGCCTGCTCAATTTTCAGTTTCTGTTGCTAGAACTTGCAGCTCCAGGAAGATCAGATTGCCTCTTCCTGAGACAATGAAGGATTACTTCGGTAGCAGTGCAATTTGTACATAGTGGTGTATGAAAGTGATACATTTTGCCTTCGAGACAGAAGGGCTGATCTCTCAAACTGCTATCTCTGATGCTGAGAATTTACTTTGCATCTTGGGTTGATGTTACTTTGAATACATACGCTGTTCGTGAGTTCTGGATGCTAAGATTAAGGATTCAAGCACTAGGCAGGGTCTTACAGGTCAGTGCATGACACTGACAGAATCTGAGAATGATGGTATGAGCTGGACTCAGTGCATTTGGCCTGCTGACCAGTCATTGGTCCTTGCCAGCAACTGTGTGAGATGAATACCAATCTACTGTGCTCCTTTGTGCTACTGACAGAATATCGCTAGTACTAGGTATAAATCATAAAGTAAATAAAATATATTTGTCCTTCACTTCTACTGTATTAACTGTGTTTTCCATTGATCTTCAAGCAGGTTTTTTTTTTTTTTTTTTTTTTTTTTTTTTAAAGACTGGATCTGCTGAGAGTAGACTCCCTCTCTGATAGGTGCTGCACAAACAAACCTGCTCCATGTGACTTACCATCACACCAGTACACAAGGTATGATTAGTGCAGTGGGCAAATGTATCTAGCAGTTATCCATCAGGATTGACTAAATGTAAAGACTGTCTCTCCCACTCAGAGTCCCAGAACTACAAATTACATGAAACTGAAAGAGTATTTTGGAGAATAGCCACTATGCACTTGTCCTGTTCTTGGTCTTATCTGTGAACATCTGTTTTGACCATTGACAAAGCCAGAATGGTGGGCTAAATCATCTTCTGAGCTGAAATTGGTTTTTGCTTGCCTGCTTGCATGTTTGCTTTGTGTGTTTGTTTGTTTGTTTGAGGAAAAGTTAGATATTTTCTATGTCTTTCTTGACAGAGTGTTGATTGTTGCAACGAATGGACACCAACTCTCAATCCTCCCTCAAATCCCCAGCATGCAGCTCTGGACTGCTGCCAAGGGCTGCAGGGAAAACACATTACTTTGTTTTCATGGTTGTTCTAGCAGGATGTGCGCTGTCTGATGGAAAGTGGAACACAATCACGTTGCTTTCCAGTGAAAGGTATGTTTGTGATGTCCTTATGTACTGATAAGCATGCTTTTTCACCTGTCAGGATAAGTTTGGAAGTGTCAGTTTATGTATAGGTGGGTTCTTCTCTCAATACTTGGTGCAGATATAGTAAAAAGAAGTCTTTGTGGTTATCAAATTATATGTAGCTACAACTTTATGAAGAATATGTACATTCCTGTGCATAGTATGAGGTAGGTAGAACACTGTAAAGTCATCTGAAGCCTTCCATGACTTATAATCAGCCGCCTAACCTTCCTGAGTATTTTCAATAGGTTGAATTACAATTCAAGGTAACAGTATCCCTGTAAGATCAGGATTGAGTTTAAATCTTGCTGTAGAATGGCATATTCAGTTTCTCTATATTTGTCTGAAATATCCTAGTTCGCAACAGATTAAAAATGTGCTTGTTTATCCTTTAAAACAGTATGCACAACTCATGCCTCATATCCACAGTCAGAAGAATGGGTACAGGAACCTTTGACTTCCTGCAGCAGATGTGTGGATACCTCAGGAGAGGATGTGGTATCTCCTGCTGTTTTCTGGGATGTTTACATGTCTTAGATGTTGTCTTCTGTGGAAACCAAAGGATAAATTTAACCAGGCAGTTAATGACAGTTCCAGGCATGCAGGAAAGTTTCAGTTGTTCAGTTGTCTCTGGCTTTGAAGTACATTTTGCTTAGCCTAAGGAATCGTGGTCCATCAGTAGAAGAACTGCTTCAAAAAAGCCACCATAAGTGGGCTTTTCGCCTTTTGACACCTGAAAGGAAGCTTTAATCTTGAAGAGTACCTAGTAGTTCTTAAGCAGAGAGAGTTTAGTTGTATTTGAACCAGAGCTGTCTCCTTTCTCTCCTTAGTTTTCTGTTTCATTTGTTTTCTGGGCATTTTTTCTTCATCATTTTTGTCTGCCTGACTAGCTGCAAAGAAAACACCATGCACAGGACAATAATGGGCTGAAGCAGGCAATACCTCACTACTTGCCAATTTACAGCTTAAGAAAAATTCTTATATTTCTGAGAACATTTGCTCTCTATCCTTTGCAAGTGCAACTTTTCTTTTTATCTGGAGTGAGAGTAGAATTTTTGAGGACTGACTTATTATCCTTTTTATTCCCTTCTCATGGAAGACAATTTGGCTTTTCAGTGCTTCTACCTTCCTGTCGTGCTCCTTGCAAAAGAACATAATTTTTCATTGTTAATGAATGTCAGTCCAGATCTCAAAGGAATGCAATTTCCTGGGTTCAGGAAGGAATCCAGAGGTTAGTCTCATAAATCCTATGTATTCTCTGTGGCTGTTATGACTCTTAGCCAACTTTGGCAAAAGAGTCATTTCATTTCACACTCACAGAGTAAAACACATTTCTTTTATAACCTCCTAGCCATGTGTTCAGGCTAAATCATTGTACATAGAGCTCTGAATTGAGTAATTCTTGTGCATGTCTCAAGTGCCTTCCTGTACTCTGTAGAATAAAGCTCTCCTTATGATGTAGAATTCTTGGAAGACAAGAGCTCCCCTCCTGCTACATGTAAAAAGTAGGGGATGATTTCTCTGTAGGTCAGTGCATGCACTTAGTACAGAGTCAAGGAGGTTCTGGATGAAAGGAGTCTTAGGATGCTATGGGCAGAAATGCAGTTATTCTGGGAAGCAGAGGAATGAATGTTTCTGCCCTTCTTGCTGTGCAAAGTCCTGTGTAGGTACAGTCAGGAATGCTTTTTTCTCTGTAAGCTTTTTTTACAGAGAATTGTGAAAACTGAAAGCTTCCCTTTCTAACATATTTTCATTGTTTTCATGCCTCTGAGAGTGATAGTGTCAGGTCAAGTCTCTCCAAATAGACTTTTCAGTTGAAAAAGAGGGAAAAAAAAGAAAGAAACGAAAAAGCTCTGCTTTCTCAAAAGCCATTTATTACTAAAAAAAAAAAAAAAAAAAAAAAAAAAAAAGGAAGAAGAAAAAGAAGTTTCACTGAAGAAGGAGATGTTTTGATCAGCACAATTTGCTTGGCTGGCAGTTCTGCAGCACCCTCAGACAGCTCTGACTTCTGCGGACCAACAGACACAGGGTGTACTAACTACTACCTTATTCACTTTCATTATAAGAATGCCAACTTTGAGCTCTTGTTGTGGATAAAGGTAATAAAAGTGAGTTCTGTATCTCAAAAATATCTGTATTACAGATTATTGTGATGAGGTAGGTTGAAAGGAAGGACAGTACAACTTATTTCAGTTAATACTGGAATGGACTGAGGTCTTTGTGAATCTATTGGCTGTCTGGACTGCTGCTACAATCTGAATCTATTCTCGGAGTGGATTGTACCAGAGAACAAAGAGGAGTGGCGGTAGAAGATATGAAGATGTTATTTGCTCTAGGGGCAAGGGGCTCACCCTGTTCTTGTGGTGTCTCTTAAGCCCTCCATGTGAAACAAGGGGGAAATAACAGGCACAGTGCAAACTGTTGTTGCGGAGGTGGATTTTGTCCCCAAATAAGATGTGTGTCTGGAGGTGGGCTTTCAAAACAGAAGGATGCAAATGCTGCCATGGCAATAATTTCTGCAGGGAAATAGAACCACTTTCTTACCCATATCACTAGCAAGTATCTTTTTCCATATGTGGATGAAGTTTGCTTGATTGAGAGAGTGACTGTGTATTTGCCAGCTATGAATGTTCAATATATCCTTGGTTTACTGCCATCCTGCAAAAAACATCAGCAGATCTTGAACATTGGTCTGGATTCATAGAAATTTTCTGATGATTGAATACCTCCTGCTCTTGTAAAAAAAAAGTTTTCCTTCCCTTTCTGAGGAAAAGAGGCCATATCAGTCTGCTTTATAGGCTTCTTATTTCAGCTCACCAGGTGTTGTCCTGAACACTGTCTTCAGGATTTTGGACCACGAGACTACTGTGATACAAGGTCTCACATCCTGGAAGGCTTCCAGTCAACATTAATGGCATTTTGCACAGATAGTAGATTAGTGCCAGAGTGATCAGGATCTGATGGAAGTAAATGCTGAGTGAGTACAGAGATTTTTTTAATCTTCTTTCCACAGTCCAAAATCGTGATTTACCAGATAGGTGTGTAATCAGCAGCGGAACAGTGAGAGCTTATGTTTTGGTGCAAAACCCATTTCTCTGTGTAGTGATTATGTGTAGCAACTATTTACCATTGAAACTGTGTTCTGGCTGCTAAAGTCTACTCTGGAGTTTCATTGATACATGACCTTCAGCTGACCTTTTGTGTAAGAGTGTGGTTCATCCAAACTCAGCAGAAAGATCAAATACTTCCTCAGCTATGGAAGAAGGTGGCTGTAAAAGAAAGAGTAATGAAAGATACAGGGAGAGGCAGAGATCAGTAGAAACAAATTTATACTTCTATATGTATATATGTATGTAGGGGTATAACAACTTTGTGTATGTGCTGATAACAGTATTACTTCCCCAGATGGTCATCGGGATCTATTTACAGCTCCAGCACTCTTAAAATGATGTCTTGTTGACGCTGCATGCTTCATTAGTATCAGTTAGTGCTGACAGGAAAGGAAGAGAAAAGAATGAACTCCATTCTATCAGATAGATACATCATATTAAAGATAAGATTTGATGTGAGATGATTTAATTTGTCTATTCCAAAGCAGATGTAGTAGTTAGCTATGAGAACTGGAACTCACTTTCGTCTTTGAAGAGGGGAATTAGAAAATGGCTCTCCAGAGTAGAAAACATTTTCAGTTGCAGAAACAATTGTTCTTCTGGATCTCAGGCCCATGCACTGTGCAGCTGCAGCATCTCTCCTGGACCATGATGTACCATGTCAGATGGTCTTTGCTAACTTGCAGCAGAGTGTAAGTGACTGCTCCCCACATGACCATAGCAAATGTCTCTCCTGACAAATTGCATTGTCAGAAATGTTGGAAAGAAAGAAATTTGTGACATCTTCCTTGTGTTCTGAAGGAGCAAATGATGAGGGAAGGTCTTAAAGAAGGTCTGTGTCTTTCATCACTGTCTCACTGAGGGGGACTGTAACCACATTACTTTACACTTCATTTTATTTCTTGACTAAACTTTGTAAATGTATTGGCTGTAAATTTGCCCAGAGCTTTGCACCACTATGGCAGTAGTAATTATTGTTATGATTGTTGATATATGCTGCTAAGTCTCACAGAGATGGTGCAGCTGGCTGTGTATTTGCCTGAATGTTTCACTGTTTTAGGCAAGTATACAGTCCTCACAGTCACAAGTTTAGAGGTTCCAGTCTTACAGTCAATGCAATACAATTGGCCTCCCTCAAAAACAAGAGCAGACAAATATAACCTTCCAATGGTAGGTGGGAACCCTCATTCTGTTGTGCTGTGCCCTGAAGAGAATATAACATCTTATAAACTGTAGACAAAGTCTTAATGCAGAATGCTTTGCTTTACTTCAGCATACAAGGACTAGGAAGGAAATATTTCAGTAATTTGGGTGTAAAATGGTGTTTGAGACTTTGGTAGTGATGAAGGAAGACTGGTGATTTATCTTCAGTTATGTGTGTTAAGGGGACCTTTCTGCTGTACTTCCTTCTGTGGGCATTCTTGTACATGTATCCTAGCTCAGAACTACCACCTGCATATCTCAGGCTGTTCGAGCCTGCTTGCACCTGGAATTCTTTCCTTGCATGTGCATTTCAAGGTTTTATTCTAGGTCTGTCACTTCTGAAGTGTCCTGAGAGTGGACGTTGTTGGATGCACAGGCAGTTGATCTATGAATAAGGAACTCAGTGCTAGCAGGGTTTCCTAACTTGCTTTTCAGTACGATTGCAGCTGTGCTAAGCTTTTTCCAGATGCTCCAAAGGGCAGTCGCTGCAACTGAAGTCTGTTGTTTCAAGGGGACATCATATCCACTTCGACATTCAGCTGTTGAATTTCATTTGGCCAGACGGAATAACCTCCTTTAGATACAGAATATAGCCAATCATAATACACTTTTTTTGAACATGAAAAATTCCACTGTATATATACAAGCTCTACACTTGGGAACCTAGAGAGGAAAAAAATATTAACAGTGTGCAAAACTGTGTAATCAATTATAATCATTCTCCTTCCCAGATGTGAAGAGTGTGTCTTTTTTCACCACATACTGTCATATCTAAATGCTGGCTAAGTGTTTTGCTTTCCAGCAGGGGGATGTTCTGTAGTCTTTACTACAAAACCCTTCTCCTTTAAACTGTGGGTGTCTTCATCTCTGCAGGTCTCTACCTGGTCCTGTCCATGGACAGCATAGCCATTAGCATTGGAAGTGTCACTGAAGCATGTGGCCTGGTAGTCACAGGTAAGAGAGCTAAGGAAGGAAGATACAGGTCCGCATAAAATGAAGAGCTCAGCTACTCAGAATGTGTTGCATTTTTATACCAGGGAGACATACACTGTCCTCCCAGTGTAGGGGTCATATTGATGTCACTGTGGAGAAGTAAAGCACACAGGTCACAAGATGGCAGCATAATCTCACTAGTCAGGGTCACGGAATTCGAGGGATCAGGTCATTAATTCCCCAGCTCGGACTCTTCAAAAATGAAGAAAATGGAACTCTGGTGCCTAGCTGTTTCTTCTAAATTACCATCTTGGTAGGTGCAAATCTTGTTGCATCACTTTTCAAACCAACATGCTGAATTTAAATTCACTGAACCTGGCGTTCAGTGCTGAACAAAAATTCACACCAGCATGTTGTCTATCTAATGAATACAAACAGCAATGTTTATGGAACAATAGCTTCACAAATCCCCTGCAACCAAGAGTTAGACGTTTCTTAGGCTTTTTCTTCCTGCTCTTGAGTGCAATACATTCTGAACCCTGCCCCAAATACACACTTTTTAGTGAATATTATATTTATTTTTGGCAGCAATGAGTAAGAGTTGATTTAATGTATTCCTCTGCTTATGGTGTATGGAAGTATTGAATTTTCATCTGCCTTACTGTCTGCCTTTGTCTCTCTCTTTCAAAGAAGATATCTGCCCATTCCTACTGTTCTTCATGAGTTGTACCTTTTGAATGTGCAGTACTTGATCTGGAAAATATGAGCTGTACTAGGAGGGATGATTCATCACATCAATCGCCACGTTATATAATGAAGGGTGATAACTTCCACTGAGAACATTTCTAGCAGCAGCGTTCCCACTTGTGAATTTAAATGTTCTCCTGAGGTCTCTCTGTAAAACTAAATGGAGGTACTTGTAATTACTTGGAATACAGACAAACCATGAGAGCAAGGCAGGAAGCTCTCCTTTTTCAAATTAATTTCATTTTTTATGCTGTCACTGAAATTAAACCATAGGGGTAGGCACACCTTCCAGCTGCACTTTCATGGAACGCTGAATTATATTTCTGTCACTAGTTTGTATCTATCAAGTGAATGTGATATTTTGGCACGTGTGCAAACTGTGCTGATGGATATTTACTTTCTGAACTCACTGGTGCATTTTCTGATGTCATTTTTGTAAACTTTTGAATACGTGCTGAAATCCAGAATGTCTTCATTTTGTGTATTTCAAAGTCACATCTGAGCATCCCTAAAGCTAAATAAAAATAAGGGAAGTCTACCCTGCCCTTTCCATTAACACATAGTTACTGGGCTAAGCAGTTGGCCACATGGTGTCACTGTGTCTTAAGGCAGCAAAACCCCTCGGAATAAAGCCTTCAGTAATTCTAAGTTTTCTAAGTATCCCAACTATGTCATGTTATCTAAAGGAGATGCTTCATAAAATCGATGAACTCTCAGAAGCTTTGCTATAGACATACTTAAGGAAAGTATTTTATACCAAGTGCCTGTTTTCTGGTTCCTTCTGTCTTCCTGGAAGGTATCAGAAATGTTTTTGCCCAGAGGCTTTTCTTCAGTCTAACTCTGCAGTTCGGAGCATGCTTGTATGGAAAAGTTTTTCTTGAATTGTTGTGAGTGTGAGATTTAAAAATTCAGTGGTGCTGGACTCGTTCTGCATTTTAGTCACAGCCCTCCTTCTATGTATAGCTGAATGCAGAACATCCTTATCTGACCAGAGGAAACTTGGCCTTGTGGAACTCAGAGCAATAGAACCTGACAATCCTGAGGCCCACAGAATCCTATTTAGTGCACGCTAATCCTGACAAATGCTTTGCACAGCACACCTACTCAAGAGAGCTGTGCCAAATGCTGATACATTGCATGTTTAGGAAGTTTCATAACATACAGCTATAGCAACAGCTGAGTGAAATGCTTGCTGTACAGATACAGTATGAGCTTTAGCCAAGACGATGACACATGTCTGTCTCAAGGTGTATTGAAAGACTACAAAATCTTGTGTAGCACAACTATTGGTGTGTACTGCTTCTTCTGTAAAATAGTGAGGGAGCCTAGAGCAGCAGGCCTTACACTAACAGCCTCACAGTTTGTGTAGCCAAGGTTGAGATTCCATGGAGAGGAGAAATGACTGACTCTGGCAGTGATTCACCACCTATGTAGAATGCAGGGTGCTTTTATGTTGCTTGGACAGTAGGTAGACACTGCTTTTCCAAAGTCAGCTTCAGTGCCTCATATGAGGCTTATTCTTTGCATAGCTGCTGAGAATTGTGTATGTACCTCTGTGATATTTTCAGTACTGATTTTGTACCAGGGTCCTGGGGTTCAGCTGTAACCTGTTTTCAGGTTGGTGTATCTGTCATTATCTTCAATTTAAATACACAGCCAAGCCTACTTAAAGTCATTAGGTCTGTGAAGTGTGGTTCCGTGAGTAATTCTGGTGCCTCAGTATGAATTGTAATGCATTGGTATGAATTGAGGAAATGGCTATAGATTTTTGATGTAATAGAAGACAAGTCTAACAAAAATGCCATTTAACTAAAAGCTTACATTTGTCATAGTGGAATCCTCTGAAGGGAAGTAGCACACTATTTATATTTTATTGGAAATAACTGTTAAACGAGACTTGAATGGGACATGAGACTAAATGCTAAACAAGATCTGGATGGTCAGATCTCACAGGCTAGAGCTGAGCAGAGGTGTGCCAGCATATCTGACTTTCTTGAAGAGACAGCAACAGTGTACAGGTTTGGGTTTGGAAGAGCAAAATACATTTGTGACAGCATAAGTTGCATTTCCTCTTACTTGCAGTGTAACAACAGCTTGGTAGTATACAGTGTTTTGGGCTGTGATTCCTCTCCTTCCCTCCCTCTCCATTGCTTTTCTAATTATCTGTGGCCTCTGTGCTGGTGGTGGCTCTTAGGATAGGAGCTTCTGCTTGATATGGTTCATCCTGTGGAAGAAAAGCCTGAAGCACAGAGTAGCATGGAATGGTGATGCAGAGAAGCAGGAGGTATACAGGTCATCTTGGGAGTAGATCTGGCACACTGTCAAGACAATTTGTCTTTGTTCTATGAATCTTGGTAACTGCTGACCTCGTTATCGAGACACAAAAGGTCTCTTGGTAGTGTGTGAGGGAGTCCTATCTTAACTACTGTAATTATCCTAATGGTGCTGCTGCCATGCTGGTACACCAACTATAAACAGGAAAAGCTGAAACCCAGTGACACAGATGAGATGCAAGTGAAGGGCTAGTGTCTGTATAGTAGAGAATAAAGAAATAGACACTGGCTCAGGAGCACTCTTCACGATGTTTGCTCAGGGAAGAAAGGTGTGAGGAAGGGGAAGGGAATGTGGTTCCTACCCTCATAGTATTATGACCCCCAGGCTCTGGAAGCAAGGCTTCTTCTGAGACAGCTTTTGTGTGTTGTCACATGCCATGTATTTCTTGGACAGCTTTGTTACTCCATATTTGTTGGAGAATTACATTCTATGTAGGGCATTCAGATTCTGATGTTGTCAGGCTAAGAGATAGACTCCTTGAAATAATGGGAACAGCTTGTCTCTATGTGAGCCTTTTTTATAAAGCACATGGGCTTTCAGTGCCTGTGGATATCAGTCACTGTTAGACTCTTATATATGTGGAGATGTAAAGGAAGTCTTGATGCATGGAAGAAAGAGGGATTTGTAAAGCTGTGGCCAGATGTCATTTAACATGACCTATACCAGGTATACATTTCTCTCTGTGCCTCCTGAATTCCTACTGTCTGATTGAGCTATACATAAAAGCCAGTCATCCACGCTTGGTTTAAAATTAGAGATTATGTGGGAGGGAAATGTGGTGTGGAGGCTGAGGCGAGCCAGGGGTCACAATATGAAAGAAAGGTGTAGGAGGGAAAATGCATAGTTTAGCTATAAGACAGATTTGAAGGTTCAGAAATAGAATTTATTATCACTTTTGATACTGTGGTACTGAGAAATGTCAAAAGAAAAGTGAGCCCCATTTTGTTAAAAGCAACAAAACTCCCAGATGAACTGTTGCTCAGAAAAAGATTACATGAACAGCAATGCAAACACCAGCACACATGGGAAAGCAGAAGTGAAAGGACAGGAGTTAAACAGCAATTAAGCCTACAAATAAAACATCTTGTGTTGGGTTTCTGGTGGGGGATGCAGAGGGGAGGCTGAAGTAATGATTTGAGTATATTTCTTTGTTGTGCTCTACTTCATCAAACACTTCAGCACCTGAAGTGACAAGTGACTTGCAACTGTGAGTTGCCTTGTTCGTATCAGTTAGAGTGTTCCTGAGGAGGGTCAAAGCTTTTGGCTTTTTAAATTCATGATGTAACTACTAAATGGACAGTAGAAAAGCTGCTACTGTATTACCTGGGAAACTATTGATGAACTTCCAGTAGCTGCTTATCAGGAAGACGTCTCTGTATCTTTTCAGCCCTTCTTGTTCCAGCTACAGATGACTTTGAGCTTTCTGTATTTTGCTGTAGGTTTTTTTTTGACTCATAGAGTTCCTCTGCTCTCCTGAATAGTCCAGAGTGGTGAGGGACTGTTGTAAGTGATGGGAATTGTACTCGTGCTTGGCATCACGCAGGTAGCAGTAAAAATGCAGAGATGCTCTGTCATCAGTATGGTTTATGTTAAATACTGTATTGACATAGACTGGCCACATAATGGTGATGATTACACATGTGAGGAGGAAGGAAGTGAATCCTAGAATGATCACAGCCAGAACCAAAATTAAGAAATCAAATGCATGTTCCTGTCTCTAGAGACTGAAATGGGATGGCATGGGTTCCTCTGTACAGTTCTTCCAAAGTGTTAGGTATAAAAGGAGTAGTTAATATACAGCTATAGAATTCTGCTCCTATTTAGAAAAGCATCAAATAGCTTTACAGTACCTTTGTTTCTTGGTTTTGCCATGGATACTGTAATGTGTTCTATTTAAGTTATTAATGTAGACATTATAATACAGGAGCATATTGAACGAAAATTAAACTGCCTTGGTCACTGCTTCTTACAGACTGTCCCTGGTGCCTGAGTGAAACTACTAATTAAGTTTGTGACTCCCAGGTTATTCCCCACAGACTTGAAGGTTGTTTGGCTGAGGACAAGTGAACAACATTTAGCTGCATCTGTAATAATGTAATACAAACATTAATTTAATTTGATTCAGAGCCACATAAGTCTAAGTGTTCTATTTGGTACTCCCCAGACCATCTGTAAAATGATGTCTCCTGTGATACAGAAGCTTAGTAGGGAATACACTGAGTTTCTCAGTACATCAGCAGCACCTGTATGCAGTGTCTGCATTCATAAACTGAAGGTGTCTGAAAAGGGTGTTTTAAAATGTTAACTTTGGTTTCTTCATATTCTGTAATGACAATTTCTCTTTGCATTTCTAGTTCATCTTTCTTCCAACATTGCTCCAGTTTCCCAGATATCAGATGAACTGATTATTGCTACTTTCATTTAACTGTACAGATTGCTTGTTAACTTGCCTAGGATGTGTGGAGAATTTATGACAGAGTCAAAGAGTATTTATATAGAGAAGGGAGCATTACCATTTAAATTCTCACTTCCTCTCTCCTCTTTTGCCTATAAGCAAGAGCACAAAGCTGTTGCACAATCCATTCAGTGCTCCACATATCTGTCCAAGTTGTCAGCTGTTTGTGTATCAAGTCTGAGGAGGAGGAAGAAATAGGAGTTGCTAACAACAGCCAGGTACTTCCCATTCACAGTTCTAGCATGCGTGAGGAAGTGATATGTGATTAATAGACCTGATCGTAAGTTTTCTGATGCAACACTTACTCTTTTGAAAATGTTGACTGGGTTTTGCATTGCTTGGTTGTCTGGTTCTCCAGGTTCATGGAAACCTGCTTGGAAAGTTGTCATGCTTTTGTAAATCTTGTGAACCTACCTGGCCTGTTCCACTGGCTACCCACCATTCTGCGATGCCATGACACTGCTAGCTTCTCCCAGTTACCAGGAGCTACCCCCTAGGCTGGTCAGCAATTGAATGAGCTGCCCATTTGAAGTCCTTCAACTACTGGCCAATTCCTTTGCTTCCAGCTAGTTAGATCCTGTAGCATCAAAAATTCTAGCCTACCCAAGCGACTGCTTGCCCACCCATATGGCAGTGAAACAGCTATGTAGGCAGAGTCCTGGCATGAGAACTGAGACATCAGCCCAGGAACATTTCAGAATCTTTCATTTATTTATTTTTAATTTCTGTATACATGAGTGAAACCTATTTGGGGAGGGTGAGGAGAGATGTGCCAACAAGATTTCCTCTGAGATGAGTCTTCCATTTCTCAGTACTGGTGCAGGTAAGTCACGGGACATTTTGGAGTTTTGTGGTTCACAGCTTGCCTGCTAGTGCCTGTCTGACAAATGCATTCAGTATGCACTGTGGGGAACACCGGCAATTAGTGGGTTTGAATCATATAAGGCGAGGGTCTTTGCCACTTTGCAACATATCTATTGCATGAGGAGAGGTTGCAGAGTACAAATTGCTTGTGTTGCAGAGTAGGCACCATTACTGGTTAGTGCTCCATTGCACTGGTAGGTTGTGGGTGAGACTTGATTCCTGGAGGTATGCTTAGGAGAGCTCAACATCTGAAATCTAGTCTTCATCAGATCTCTACCCCTGGAAGCTAGAGTCTCTGTATGAGTCTGTATCTTCTAATGTGGACTCTCCCTGGCTAAGCCAAGGAGATGTAACTTTAGACCTTTTAGACCTCAAATATTAGGTCTCAGTTTTAGACCTTTGGCCCATAGTTCTGGATCCTCTGGGAAAGGAGGCAGCTTACAAAGCTTATTTTAGTTTTCTGCTCTGAACAGACTCAGTTCATGATCTACACAAGATTTTTCATGCTTGTTGGCCATCACGTGTCTCTTCTGCCACATAAACCATGTTGGAGGTCTAAGGTTAAAAGCACCCTAGTTCTCTTTTATGCTGAACCCTATGTATTTCTGTAGACTTTGGTAGGAGATGAGGACCATTCTGGATTTTCAGACTTCAAGAAACAGTGTATAAAACTCTTGGGAACTTCCGATGTCCCACAATATGACATGAATGAAGAAGTTAAAAAAGGGCTGGGCCTAAGAAAAAACAGTTTTTTACTAGAATGAGAGCATTTATAATTGCAGTCAAGTGTTTTGTTTTATGTTCTGCTAAAAAAAAAAAAAAAAAAAAAAAAAAAAAAGAAGGTATGATATGCATGCATAGAGGCATTCAGAGATAGCATCAGGCTCCGTGGATGACTTTGCACAGGTTAGATTAGCTTTGCTGGTATGAACAGAGAAGCTCAGTGTATTTAAAGTGCCAGGCTCCATGCTTACAGTGATCTGCCTTTTATGCTGGGCAGAGGGGAGCAGGTGACAGAAAACATACTGAGGGAATAAAGCTGAGGGTGCTCTCAGGCTGTATCCCCAATTGCACTATTAGGAAAGCTTGCTGACATCTTTTAGTCTCAAGAATGGCTTACGTGGACTGGAAGCACAGCCACAGGTCTAACTTTTCTCTTTGAAATGTTTTCTCTAGGGATAAATATCAATGTGGAAGGAGCTTCTGTATTAAAATCCCCATGACTGTAGAGCCCATGAAGTAGTCTTCATCATCAGAAGCAAGTCATGGGGATTTTTATTGCTGTGAATAAACTTGTAAGTTTCATAAACAGTAACAGCTCTAATAGTTTCAGTCAAACTCTGGTTATTCCATTTTAAATTGTTCCCAAAGTTTGGCTGATATATAGAAATTTTGGTGAAAAAGGAAGATACAGTGATGAGCGTAAGAAAAGGAAAAGTTTGCTTGGTGATTTTGACAACACTGTAGTAACTTCAGAATGTCTGAAAAGATAGTGAGAAGCCCCATGATTTTCTGATATGGAGGATAATGAGGTGTAATAATCTGCGTGCCACTAGAGAGAAAGGGGCCAGATAATTCCTCAGGAAAAAAATAATTCTGTTGCTTCAGTTCTTTAGGTGAGCTTCGCATTTGGCCGAAGGAGTGCTACTGTCCTTAATCTTGTTAATTCTGGAGTACTGTTTGGAGGGTAATTACTGTCAGGAGGGAACCGAACCCTATGTGTTTTTCATGTTACCTGAAATCAGAATATGGCTCTTTTGAGAAGAATCTTGTGTGATTCTTCCCTGTATGTTTCTTCTGGCTCTTCTGAGCCAACATCTATGGGCTGTACTTGGGTAAAGGTAGATCCTTGGAAAAAAAAATTGCTTTCAGGGCTTAATGAGGATTTGACACAGCAGAAGAGTTAGAGAGGATATAACGCTGTGTGTGTCATAGTATGACAGTAAACTTTGTTTTTTAATTACTCTTGGTCTGCATAATAACACTGAGTAGCAAACATTGCCCCAGTAGATCTTGCCCCAAATAATTTTTAGTTACCTAAGCTGAAAAACAATAGAATAAAACAAATGTTAATTTCTTGATTCTGAAAAGATGATATTCAAAAAATACAAGGGATTGGTGGCAACTAAGAAAGATACTCTTCCTTTGGTAATTTGAAACTAAATGCCTTAAACATAAGTCAATTCTTCCTGTCAGCCAAGTGGTGAAGTGTAATGCTTACCTAACTCTTCAGAGGTCTTTACTCAAGCAATTTGGTACTGACATCAGTGTCAGACTATTTGAATAAGATCTGAAGATAAAGGTCTCAGAAACTGGCTTGAGTGGAATTACACTGAGGTCTCTTACTCAATTATTTCAATTAGATGCTCTGCAATCACTTGGTTTAAAACAAAAGAACAATTTCTGAACTTAGACACAGTGGATTTCAATGTGTGGTTTTACTTTGACGCATCTTGGAAAGATGGCACTCCAGACCTCAGATACCCCCAGATAAATAATAAGCAATTTCCTCCCATCTTGAAGCTACAGAGATCGCCATCTCACCATATTTACACCCACACCTGCAAAATATCTCAGGAAATTATTAGCTTTCTTACCCTGGTCAGGATAAAGACATGGATGAAGAGCCAGAGATGCTGATTTTACTGTATGATATCTTAAAGATTGCAGTGGTTCATGAGATGGGCAAGAGAATATGGCACCTTTTACTTTTCTGAATCAGGTTTGGATCTTGATAGCCAGAAAGACTATTAACTTAATAATGATGCTATCACCTGACTGCTGCTCAGAGAGTGATAACGTGGTGTTTTGTTCTAATTAATATTAGGTGTGATGTAAATGGATGTTTGCAGTGTATTCAGAGGTGTGAAATAATTTCAAATTAGGTGTGGATTTTGCTCAAACAGGACTGTGTGTAGAGGGAGCAGTGACACTTAAGAAGCTTTTATGTCAAAATGAAATATTTCGGTCTTGAAAGGTCTGACAGTCTGACATTTCTGAAGCTTTGTTCTATATTCTCATTCCTCATGGCACTGTTTAATTGAAAAATGACAGTGCAGTTTCATAAGATTTTTTTTGGGTGCAAATTCTTTATTATAATTTTGTAGATGAGACAGAGGAAACACTGAAAACTTTTTGTTTGAATATAGACTATTATTTCCTCAAATTACTGTAATTTTCTTAATCCAGCCACTGAGCTGAGCAAGGCAGGAACTGATTTATGACGCATGGAGAAAGTGGCTGCCATCTCGCATTGCCACTGTCGTGTGCAACAAGAAGCTACCCCATCTTCCACCTCCATCTTCTCAGTGACATGGCAACGTCTAGACCTAACAAGATCCATCACTTCTCTCTTCTTAACAGATTTCATGAGGTGAATGAAAAAACATTTTCAAGCAAAATTGTGATTTATTTTTATAGGAGATGGTCTCAGTAATTGCCATACTTGCTTGATAAGCTGTTAGGATGGAGCATCAAAGGACTGAGTGCTTCACTGAGGGTACGTTCTAGAGGCATTCTAGTATGAAATTTTGCTGTGCTGGTGCCATTGCTGGGATAAATAATAGAAACTGCTCCATGGGCCTTCAGTACCTTTTACAAGCTCTACCTCAGTTAGCTTTTAAGTTTATGCCAACAGGATGATCCAAATCACAGCCATCTTGAATTGCTGTCATTCTGCAGCTTGGTTTCTGACAGCCTAGCTGGGGCTGTGAGTAGCTTCATACAAAGGGATGTTAATGAGCAGCATGCTGGATAAGTTGCATGAAGCTGAACACCATATTAATTACCTTTTGTTTCTTGCATACTGAGAACAGATCAAGTTTGCATTCCTTCCATTTGGATTTTATTTCTTAGGGTCTCTTGTTGGAAACTGCCAGCAGTTTCTGTATGAAGCATTTCAACCTGAGTGCGATTTGGTACAGCTATTTCTGTTTTTAATTCTCTCAGCTGATTTCCAAGTACTTTCTAAATATTAATTCAGAAAAGAACTGAGATTCAGTTGTAATAGCAGGATGATATCAACTTAATTAACCCATAAAGACTTTTTGGAATCTCTTTTGTTTTTTTGTCTGGAGCAGCATTTTACAAATTATAATCACAGATAAAACATTATATTCTTTACATCTATCAGCTCCACTGATATAATCTTGCCATGACTCTTCCCACCTATAGAAAAAAGGGATGGGGAAGGCTTTCTGCACCCCCCTGAAGACATTGCCTATGATTCAGTTAGTTCACTTCATGCATTCGGCTGAATGCCCTCTTTATTTTGGATTTAAGCTTTTAGATTTATTTTTCCTTCTCTATGCACTTGAATTTCTTTGTCTTACTTTCCCCATCCTGTACATTCTTTGTGTCTGTAGTAAGGCCTAACATCACGTAGCCCATCTCCCCCATCACCAGGAGGAAATGGATGTGGTACTTGTCAGTGCGCTTGTTGACAAGCAACACAAGATGTTTTATGTATTTTGGCCATTCTGATTTACTGGAAACATTAATTTCTTGGAGGGGCTATTGGAAAAATCAATTCCATAGCTCTCCAAAATTACTTCTACACCTTGACTTGAAGACGTTTAAGAGCTTTTTTTCTTCTTTCTTATTCCATTAAGGCCTGTGTCTCCCTGCTGCAGCTGTTCTGTTTTGAATGTGTTACTCCGTTTCCAGGCAGACATACCCCATTTTGAGTGGAGTTCTCTTTTCTCTGGCTGTTTTTCCATTTGCCTTCTATTTAGGAGGTGAATTTGTCAGCCTACTATTTTGGTCTCTCAATTCAGCTACAGCAGCAGAAACTGTGATCAAAGCTGCAACAGCACTATGGAGGAGGAAAACCAAAACTCCATTCTGGATAAGAGATTTTTCTTCTTTGCCTTTGCTTTTTTGTTATCACTGGAAAAGGGATGCTACACACTTCCAAGCAAAGCTGTCTGAATCGTTTTACTGCAGGAGTGTAACAATTCAGTGGTTAATTCATTTGAACCCCAGTTTGCTTTCTGATGAACATGTTTCATCTTCCTAGGGCTTTTGTAGCTGCCCTTTGATTAGCTGCACTTTAGAGCGGATTGTTATTCCAGATATCTTTCTTTTTAGTATTTTAGAAATGGCAACTTTAGTACTCAGGCTCTGTCCTGCTGCTTGGGTGATCCTGCATCCAGTCCTGTCA
Organism: Excalfactoria chinensis; assembly: GCF_039878825.1. Classification (NCBI taxonomy): domain Eukaryota; kingdom Metazoa; phylum Chordata; class Aves; order Galliformes; family Phasianidae; genus Excalfactoria; species Excalfactoria chinensis. The sequence continues at coordinate 32,944,211 of NC_092829.1, read as the reverse complement.
GTCACAGCAGAGTGTTCTTGCAGTGTAAATCTGAGCTGTTAATTATCATTTGTATAAACCCAGGAGCAACTGAATGAAACAGATGTTCAATTATTTTGTCGAGTTTTGTTTTGTTTTGTGAGAAGTGCCTAAAGTGGTTTAAACATAATTGACAGCATGTCAGAAAAAGAGTAAAACCAAAGAGCTCAGGTAAACCTATTTTTCTTAAACAGTTCTTTTGGTTACACTTCTTTTTTTTCTTTTTGGTTTTGCCAAACTACCTACAATTTTTGAAAGCTAGGTTTTGACTCTCTCACCTTCCATTAGCATTAGGTGTCTGCTGAAGCTTGATCCTGTTTCTTCCCATGACTGATATTACTGTGCTCAGGTGAGCACATATTTATTGCAAGTTTATGGTGCCCCCCAGGCCCTTTCCAAGTTTGGCTCTGCAAGACAGCCACCATGAAATTGTAAATGTGGATTAAAGCACAGACAGAACTGTTTGCCTGGAGCACTGTTCTGACTGGCAGCCCACGGTTGTCTACCAGCAACCCACAGATGGCACAGGAGAAGTGGAGGAAACTGTATCCATGGCCTCTCCAAAGGATGCCTCCAGATCCAACACTGGTGGGGTGGAAACTGGGAGATGTAAACTTGGCATGCTCATGTTAGAAGAAGAGGAAAAGCCCAGAAGTTGTATACAGCTTTCCCTAGCAATATTTATTCCAATTTCACCAACACTTCTGCACTGGGTTATCATGCAGCAGGTACTCAAAATAAGCAGGCTTGATTTACAGGTCTGTAGTACAGTTCCTAGTAATATATTAAAACAATCCTCTCATGTAGAAAGGATTGAAAAGGGCCTCCACAAATGACCTTCTCACACTAGCAATTATAATAGCTAAGATCTGGCTATCCCCTCTCTTCATTTAAAAAAATGTACACTAGATTATTCTGTGGAAGAACTTAAAAGATACAGGCAATTCATCTACTGACTAGAAGGAAAAGATGGAAAGTGAAGGAAGACTTTCTGAACATGGCAAAATTCACCCATGAGCCAGGAAGGCCTGTACTGGGGTAATAACAAAAGGTAAGAGGTGTAAAGTGATAGGCAGAGCTGTGATAACTGCAGCTTTCCTCTCACTTCTGGCATTGCAAATGTCTCCCTCAGACGTAGGCAGAATCTCTTCCCCATACAGAGGAGGCAGAGGGTGGAGCTCAGCGCCTGTATAAATTATATGTGTCCTTCAGGTTATTTCAGCAGCAACAACAAGCCGTGAGCGTGTTTGTCAGCTGACAGATCTGTTATCCAAATTGGGTTTTCTGTTGCTGTCGCCATCTTGTGTGCTATGGGGAGCCCACCAGCCAAGGTAAGCGAATTGCAGCTCCTGTCTTTGCTGTGGCCTGACGCCTTGCTTCTGGGAACAGCCGGCTCTCTCACAAGCAAACTCGCTCTTCTCTGTGTCTGTTGAGATGCTGCTGGTGCGATATAGCAGGGTTCTCTTGAACTTTGCAGTTTTCTGTTTTCCCTTTTTTTCTGCCCTTACTAACGTGTGAGCTACGTTCAGTGAAAATGCAGGAAAATGTGTCCCTTTTGTCATAAGGTTACATGCGGGAATGAACACCAGGGTGGAGGAGGGCTGGCCTTGAGTTTACTTCATGCAAAACGAAAGTGCTTTAGACCTACTGCATGCTTTTCTCAGGATCGCACATGTTCAGTGCTTGCCCAAGCTAAAAAAAACAACAGCTTTTTCTAGCAACAAAGCACAATTTGTATTACTTCAGCTGCAGGGGGGAGTTCTAATGAGCCATTTGGCTGATATAGCTATCTTTACTGTAATGTTTACAGTGTCTGTGTTTCGAGGGGAAATATTTCTTGTTTGGACTTGAGTTTTCCAATGAGTTCCATTCAGAGATTTTAACTGATGGCTTTCAGTATAAATCAACAGAATTATTGGCTGTGAACCATGTTCTCATGTGTGTCTTTAAAAAGTAATTGGTGCCGCGTCTGAATTATATACAAATTAAACATTCTTTATGTATCAAACTCTCTGTCAAAATTTACAGTAAATAAAAGAAATATGGCTATTGCTAGGCTTTAAATATAGTGGGAAACAGTGTTACATGTTATGGTTTACTGAGAATCGTTTATCTTTAAGATTTAAGAATACTTACTGTACTTTGCTACAGTCATGTTTGCTGGGGAAGTTAAAAGATTGAACTGTTGGTAGCTTAAATTGGTGGACTTAATGGAAGGTTAAAAACAGTCAGATGCTGGGTGCCCAGGACAAATAATATGAATTACACATGTAAAGAACTATTTTGATAAAACTTGTAGCTAATCTGTCTGTTTAGCTGTTAGATGCAGAGCTATCTATCCATCTTATAACTAAGCATCATCCATCCATTCAAAGTATCTCTTGTCTCTATTAAGGTAGCACAGGATTTTTTAGATGGGTAGATAGCACAGATTAAATTTTATTTAAAAAGTCTCTACTACAGAGAAAGCTTTTGCATTTGAACCTAATGCTACAGTTGCTGTCCTCTGAGTTTAGACATTCTTCCACTTTATGGACAACAAGGACTAAATGTAGAGTTCAAGCATAGCTTCAGGTCAGAAGGTGTTTGCTCCCACAGAAGAATATGTTTTGAGTACTGCATGAGCTGTGGCATTCTGCCAGGAAAATGCATATTTTTCAGTATGTTTAATTGGATAAATAGGGACAAAAATCACGCTTTGTGTTCTTTTTATTTTCTTCTATTTCTTTTGGATTATAAAAGCAAGTTGTCTGGAAAACATGGATACTTCATACTATCTAGAAAGGCCTACTGAAAATCTCCAAGTTAATTGTTTTGCTGTTTAAAAGTACTACAAAGTTTGCACGGAAGTAGTGGACAGTATTAATTTGCAGCTTTCTGAGACTCTTGTTTTTCATAAGGGGGTACTTCCTTCTGCTCAGACAAGCGTTAGCACTCCAGCAGTTCTTTTTGAAACATGGAATATTTTTTTCTATAATAAGATAAGATACTCAGAAACAGTACAAATCCCTGAGGGACTTACCCATACAGGTAAAGAGAAGACTGGTAGACTATAAGGAAGGTACATCCCAAACCTACTGTGACTCTTGAAACAATCCATCACTGAAAACATGAAATTACAATGAATATTCATAAATAAAATTGGATTTTCTTTCTAAAAGTTCAACTCCCAGTGCTCTCAGCCCACATTATCTATTAAAGAATTTATGTGAAAGAGAGTGTTTTGGATCAGGCCGATCACGAAGGTCATAAAGTGTTGTGGGCTTTTTCTTTATTTTTAAGTTTTTTACTTTACCCTTAATTTAATAAACTACCTCCAAACTGTAGCTGAAGCAAATCATCAGTATCTAAGATAAAAGAAATGATCAGAGTATGCCAAATGGTTATATATAGTGTGAGATCCTTCGCATAAGATATTGCACTGCTTGTAGTGTGCCACTGGAGGTAATGCATGGAAAGAAGTAATGATTTCTGCCTAAAAATACTGACAAAACTGAGAGAAAACTCTAAAATTATTCAGAGAATGCCAAAAGAAATGGAGCAAACTTTTCATATAAAACTATTCATACAACCTATTGTTATCTCATGGTGGTAACTCTGCTTTGATAACTGCTTAGATTTGGGGCTGGGGAAGTGCAACACTGAGATTGCAGTCAGACTTCCAGTGTGTACAAACCAATGGTGATGGGAGGAGTTTTCCAGTTTTCAAGTTCTGTAGGTACTACTCTGCTAGAAGAATTATTTACCAGTGAGTGTAGCCATGGGGCCTTGTTCTGGGTGCAGTATGGTGGAACAGTGAGTAGTGAAATCAAGACTATGAGCTCTTGGTAGTTTTTGCTTCTTTCATTGCCACCTGAAGACTGTCTCAGTAGGCTTTTCCTTATTAATGAGCTTTGAGAAGCTCATATATTCTCAAAGTTCTCTTTTTGGGATGAAACCCTGAAGTGACTAACTGCCTGTAAACAGTAGAGGAGGCTAATTATGTGTCCTCCTGAAGCTGACAGGCATATGACTATCCCCTGGAAGCCAGACAGTAGGCCAGAAAATGTGTTATTACAATCATCACCGTGAGGCTGGAAACAGATGTGAATTTTCATTTTGCTTAGGGTTTTACACAGCTGCAGCTAGTTTTACCTCCTTGGATTTTCTCTATTTTAGACTTGAAATGGCCCCTCAAAACTTGCTCAAAGAGTACAAAAACGTAGTTTAATGCTAAGTGCTATCAAGTGAAAAGAAGATTTTTTTTTTAATGCTTTTTTTTTTTTTTAATACTCCTTTGGAGTTTGGACATGCCACTATTTGTTGGTCTGGAGTGTCGTCTAGGATGCAGACATACACAAGTAGCTGAGTCCTGCACTCTATTGTTGGCCTCAATCTGGCATGATTAATTTTCTAGCAAATAAGGATGGTTGTATTTCTAGGCAAAAGTAGAGTGATGTGCTTCAATGAAGACTACATTTGACTCTGGATGTTTCCAGAAGTGTTGTGTTGGTCTCTGTGAGCCTATACAGGAAACTTTGGTTCTCACAAGGAAGTAAGGAACGAGATTAGTAGAACTGCAAGTAGATAGCTTTGGAAGAGCTATCTGGATATAACACTTATGCTTAGCAATTTTTATTAATAGCAATATTGCACTTTCCTTTTCATGTTATGAAAACAGCAAATGAAAAGGTGTTCTAGGGAAATGAGTTCAGCCTTTTTCTGATGAAAAAGAGAATTGGCTCTATTCTGAATGGCTACCACAATCTGGAGTAACTGCAGCCTTGGGATCTGGATGTCTTCTTGCTTCTCATGGGAATTTGCAGTCTGTAGGATTTGTTACAGCCACCTTTACCCATCTGAACCTGTTTATGTCTTCCCTGCAACAACACAAAGGCTATGCTACACCAAATCTGAAGTAAAGATCAGTCATCTTAGGTGATATTGCATTAAATGAAATGCTTGCTGTTGAAAGGGGAAGAGAGGAGGAATGAGGCTTTCTGGCTCTAGTGGGAGAAGATGCAAAAGCATGGCCTGTCACAACAAAGAGTAGACTGATAGTGAACTGCAGATGCACCTTCTTGTAAGAAATTAAGAAATTTTCATCAAGTAAGGTTCAGGGCAAATTATACACCAACATTTATTTTTCCAGTGAAGGCAAAATCTGAGAACGATTTGGGTTTCCATTGAGCAAGGGGAAGTTGATTACAAAACAGCATAGAATTACCATATTAATTAAAAACAGTCAACCCTGTAATTGGCTACAAAATCCAATATTTCATGTTAATGAAACCCACTAGGAATGCTGAGTGTTCCAGCTGGTGCTTCTATGTTTAATAGCTATTTGCATGGGAAAATTAAATTAAAATTCTTTCACTGGGCTACTGGAATAGTTTGGAATTGTCCTCACTGGAACTCATAATGTCCATAATATGTTAAACTAATGTCCATTAGTCTCCATCACATTTAGAAAGAGTTTCGGATTTTGAATAGTGACTGTTTGTATGGAGAAGTTCCCCCTTCCTCAGCTCCTACTGTCTCTGAGCTTAATCATTTCAGTGTCAAGAAAATTAATCACGGTGCTACTTTTCAAAATATACGTATACAGTTGCAGTGCAGTGCAATACTCTGGTTTAGGCAAACAGATTTCATGTTCCAGTCAGTGTGTAGCTTAAAGTACCATGGATGCTAATGGAGTATTTTTAGCATGTTTGTCCTTGTTCTAATGTCTTAAAGATAGAGAGACTGTTATTTTTATTTGAAAAGAAATTTTGAATGTTCTGATTTGGAGAGAGAGAAAAAAAAAGAGGGGGGGGGGGGAATATTTTCCTTTCATTAAGTTTATTGCATCTGCATATGAGTGTTCATTCAGGCTTATTGGAACCTTTTTTGAAAGTGCAGAGTATTTTTCTAGTAGCTTAGGCTGGGACTCTGGGACAAGCTTAACTCTTGTGAGAGTTTGGAACAAGTCAATTGAAACAAGCATTGCACTGATACCTTGTTTCTGATAGGAATAAATCTTATATCTGAAAGAGAATTGGTCACATTTCCATTAGATGAATTGAAGATGCCTAATGATGTAGGATGCTGTGGTACTATATCTTCAAATCAGGGCACTTTTTATCCTTCATCTGAAGGGCTTCTGCTGGGTGTGTGGTTGTATGGTCCACTTAGAGCTTGTAGTACATTCCACTAGATGCCTTTTGCTGAACTTGGCCTATATATAAACATCATGAAAATCTAGTCCTGCTTGGAATATGAAATCAGAACCTTTTAAACTGTTGGTAACTGCCGTATCTAGAGCCAGTATCAGTACTGTGCCCAGACCCAGGCAGGCAGCTGTGAGTTCCTAGTGTTGCCTTCCAGAGGCCCAGTTTTGACCCAGCTGTGGCACAAGTTTCTCTGCGGATTGGCAGAACAGCCATTACCACAGCCATGTATATACCAGATTGTTTGTAAACAGACACTTCTAGGGTGACTACAGAAGCTTCCTATAGCATTATATGAGCTGCTATCTTCTTTCTCTCTCTGTCTTCATTCATTCAAGCTGCTTGGCAAATAGTCTTCAAGGACTCAGCAAATAGTGGGTAATTGTGCTTTCATCTTAGCATGGTGCACTTCCACTGAAAGGTGACCTCCTCACTTCAAACAGGCAAACAGCAAGGACAGACAGTCCTCTGTACAGTTCAAAATACGCATGATTTCTGTAGGATGAGCTGATGAAACTCATTGCGTTTGTTTTCTCTGCAGATGAAGATTTGTCCCATCTACATGCTTTCTGTAAGAATCATACAAGCCAGGAACATCAAGTCAAGAGACCTATGTGAGTTGTGGTTTGCTTATGTTTTTAGTCACCTTTAGAGTTTACACAGTGAGCAATGTTCCTAAGTTCTGAAGGTATACAAATAACATATACGCATAAAGCAGAGCAATAGAAGTACTAACGTCAGGGCTGCAATTAGATCAAATGCCTGAGGTATCATTAGTTTAGAGGACAGATCTGTTGGCATTTCAGAGAAACTGTAAAATCCAAGACTCCCAGCTGAACTTTCTGAACCAGTAAGGGAAAGTAGACCACATGAGGGAACTGCGGTCTATACATTTTCTTGGAGTCAAAGGTCAATTGGAGAATTTCAGACCTTCTAAAATAGAATTTCTGACAAGAGGGTCATTTGGGGTGTTTCATGTTAAATAATGTTCCTAAGTTTTTGACTAAGGAGAACCTCTGCGGATCCTGCCCTAACCACGTGCTGAATGTGCAGGCAAAGCAGACTTTTCTGTGTACTTTTTTATTCCACATTCTTTAACTTCTGATCTCACTCTCACAGCTTCCTATGGCTCCTCCTCAAGGTGTATGATGGATCAGCCATTCAGCTATCATTTTTTGCAGTGTTCTGTGTATTCCTCTGCCAGCAAAAATACTTCAAGCTGCCTTTTTTTATACTCTCACTGTACTTCAGGTATTGTGTCCAGAGGTGGACACCAGAATGGCCATAGTGTGACGAGGCCTGTATTTGAGTCTCAATGACGTGTTCTGTCTACTCTATTGAAGGGACAGTTCCACTTTCCTGCCAAAACCTTGCGGGGCATTGTTATTCACTGCTTGATACCAGTCTGAAGTATTTAGGCCTCTCGGGCTGCAGTAGACGTCATCAGTCAAGTCCAGACTCCAGCTCTGAAAGACATCAACTTGGAGATTTCTTTTCACACCGTTGTCAAGGTCCTCAAAGTAAATGTGCTTTCCCATCTTGCTTCTCCCAAAGGACAGCTGCTCCAGACACTGACCACACTAACCATAAAGAATAGGTTTAGGCTGGAATTGAGAAGATTTCCAACTTGTTCTTGGGCCCACACTGGCCTATAACTGCAACAGATCTTCACCAGTAGCTAACCCTTCAAGACGACAGTCCTGTCCCCCCTGTGTTTGTGTTGTGAGACTGAGCAAGCCAGTCTCATGTCATCTTGTTTATAATATGTGTTTTCCTTTCCTGTAACCATCCTAATTGTCTTTTCTGGAGCTAGCATTAATTTCAGTTAAACTTCTTCTAAACACAATTGACTGGAATGGTAGGGAATATGCCTGATGAATTGTCAATGGGCTCTTTTCTACTTCTTTCTCTTCACATGGGAAACACTGCTCTCACTGTATCTTGTGTGTGCATGCGTGCATGTGGTATTTGCAATTTGTAACTACCCAGAAATTAGGTTGTATACCAAGATGGTTTTCCTTGGTTGCTTCCAACCAATGATCTCTCTTTTTTTTTTTTTTTTTAATTATTATTATTATTTTGTTAAAGTATTTATTGTTCCCCAGAATCATGGCCTTGCCCATCTATAATATTGGCATCTGGATTTTATTTTATTTTCCTGCTGCAGTGACTGCATCAGACTGCTATGTGCGCTTGTGGCTGCCATCTGCTTCAAATGAAAAGCTTCAGACCAAAACTATCAAGAATTCTGACAACCCTGTCTGGAATGAGACTTTCTACTTTAGGATCCAGAGAGAAGTTGAGGTATTAAAAAAAAAACAACAGAGATTTTACAATTTGGAATTGCTGGGAGTCCACAATTGACTCCCTGTTGATCAAATGTGCTAAATACCTTAAGACATTGTTTATGAGAAGGAATTTAGCACAAATCAGCAGATATACAGAGTAGCATTCCCCTCAATAAGTTGTCAACATCTGTGATATAAATTCCTACATCTGAGCTAATGTGGATTCCCTTCCTTTTGTTGTCACCTGAGAGATGAGTACTGCTGTAGCATGCCTCATCTCTGGGCTATTTTGAATGGTTAGTGTGGAAAGAGTATTTCATCTGCTGGTTGTAAGGGAAGGATAGAGGGGTTGCTGCATAGTTAATAGAAATTTGAGAATGAACAAACTGAATAAGTGCATTCTTTTGGTAGTGGTGCAGAGCACCAAACATCTTATCTGTCTTGGAATAGTGAGATTGCTGGTGGCTGTTTTCTTCTATTCCACGATATGTTTCCCAGGGCTGAATTTTATGATTTGGTTCCACATTACCAGACTCCTGAAGAAACCATTATTCATACCACTATGCGAGTCAATCAGCTGCAAAAGTCTGTAGCCATTTTATTTATATTTTTTCTTGAAAACAGCAGTTCAATAAGAGTTCATATTTATTTTCTTCTACTACCAGAACATTTTAGAATTGGCGGTGTGTGATGAAGATCCACTCACCAAAGATGACATGCAGTTCACAGTTCTTTTTAATATTGCTAGAGTCAGACCTGGAGAGAGAGTCCGTGAGAAGTTTGCTTTGAAATCAGAGGTAAGGTCTGAAAATACATGGAATTACTTTCCATGTTGGCTTCTGGGTTAGATCAAATTTGGGTCTGCGTCATCAATATCTCATCAGGTCAGTTATCATTGTGGTAGATTTTTGTGACTTTGTAATCTGTTTTCACAGATTCAGAAAATGAAGTGACTTCTATCCTGTGCAGCCATCTCTGTGCATGCAAAATAAATGTTAATAGCTGGCATCTGTAAATACAGTCATTTTCATCATTTTTATTCCCCAAAACAACTTTCTTACTTTTTGACTTTATTCCACTTTTCCTATGCTTAGAGAACGTCTCCTCTTGATGACTTCTACTAAAAACTTGAAGATAATCAACTAACCACTTGAATTAAATGATTCTTTGAGGCTTTTCATGTTAATGTTCATGTTGGATTTCTTCTAGTTGATTGAGGTTTTCATAGCCAATAGGTAAGGGATGCCTGTTCTACTGGTATTTTTTATTAAGGAGTACTTGAAGGAGAGTTGACCGGTGAACAAAACTGGGATAGTTCTGTGACAGTTCCTGGACTCCTGTGAGTTGTGGCTGAGGTACTGCTGTATGCTTTTAATAGTAAAGAAACAGTCCATAGCAGAGTTACAGCTACTTTTTGAAGGCTGAGAACTCTTAACAAGGATTCCCCCTTATGACTCTGCAGGCTGGTGGAATGCACTTCTCAACCACTCACTGAATCACTGGGAAATGTTAATGATTCAGTAACTTCCTTGCTTGGGAGTGTTCTCCTTCCCTTCATCTCTACTGGATTCAACATGAATGTAATTTAAATGGAAATGACACCAGAATTTGTCATATTTGTTACTGAGTGTCAATGCCTTTATCCTGGGCAGACCATCTTTGCAGAAATCCATTTTATTTCTGTTGTAGCTGAGCTTTTCCTCCATGGGTCTTTGTAAGTTGTATAATTCTACATAACCCACAGTGGTAGAATATTAATCTTACATGCGTTTCCTGCAATCTCAGCTTTGGAAAGAAGTGACATACAGATTATTTGGTAACATTAACAGAAGAGACATCAGACACTGTGGTGAAATGCTTTTCAAGTTTCTTGTGAATGCTTCATCTCTGGAGGCATTCTGAAGGCCAGGTTGGATGGGGCCCTGAGCAGCTTGATCTGGTGGGTGACAGTCCTGCCTACAGCATGGCGTTGGAAAAAGATGGCTTTCGGGTCCCTTCCCACCCAAGTCCTTCTATGATTTTGGGTTTCTCTACCAGTAAACTCTTGCAGCCTCCAATAATCCGCATTTATTTTACTCTTTTCTTTTTAGAAAGAGAGGTGCATTAAGAAATGGGAAAGTTTGGAAGTGGAATTCTGGATGGAAAAAATGTGAGTAAAATTCCAAAGTTGAAAGGTATGTATCTGCCAGGCAGTGTATAAGAAAGCAGAACTTGCAGCTCTTCTTCCCAGCAGTGAGTTACTGTTTCAGTTTCTTAAAATTTGTTTGTTTTACCTTAACTTCCCCAGCAAACTCTGTCTTTTAGTGTATTGTATACAAATCTTATCTTATGTCTGGTGCTTATATCCTGATCGTAACATGATCTTGCAGTAACACTGACAGGATTCAATAACTTGCACAGAAGATGCATACAAGACATAACAAATGAGCTATTATCACTAATTTAACAATGCCTCGTACACCATGATGTTTCTAAAAGACCAGAAAACAAAATGTACGTAGACTGATGTAGACAGCATCAGATAAATCATTAGGTGATAGCTTAGTTAAACTGAAAGAACATGCAATCTATGAATAATACATTTATGATCTCCCCCTCTTCAAAGTGATAATCAACACTGTAGGAGAACAAATTCAATCAGTTAAACTTTCTCTCTCTTTTAAATGCTCTTGGAAATAGTCCATTTAAAACTGGTGAAATGCATGATTAGAACAGGCAGCTGTGAAATGGAAAACGTAACTCAGAAAATCCATTCTTTTATGAGAGACTCCTTAAGAGATGGTGTAAGCATCTCCTGCAAATGTGGAGTCAATTTCATCCAGATTCAACTTCAGAGTGAGAAGCAGTTCTTAGAAGCTGGACTAAGCAGGTTCAGACTAGAAATAAACAGAAGATTTTTCACAGCTCAAGTTACTAGGGGTGTAGGGGAAGCACTTAGGAATGTGTGCAATATGGTGCCTTTGGAGTATTAGCTGTAATGAGAGGTTCTGTTATTAGACTCTGTAGTTATTTAGTTCTGTGAGTAACTCCAACCATTCAGTGACAGATCTGGGTCTTACAAGGTGAGATGTCAGGGACAAAGTCCTTATGTTATTTACCTTTGTGTTTTCCAGTCATACATATATGGGAACCAATTCTAATTTGCCTTTCTTTGGTGACCAGTTGTAAATTATTATCTAGATCATTCAAAAAATGTCTTTCCTAATAAGTATTTGGAGAGTGCATGACTTTGCTTTTTCCTGAGCCATGTGGCTATTTGGTAAGGGCAGTACATGATTCCAAATAGACAAGTACAGCTTTTTTCTTGTAGTTTTAAGAACTGATATTTTTGTGGGATCTCCTGTTACGTACTGCATTTTGGTTCATGTGCTTAGCAGACGATCATACAGTATACCTTCCAGAAAGTAAAAGATGACACTAATGTAACCGTATTCAATTTTACACAGGAAGTAATGAAACTGCTATTAAAAAAAAATACTGGATTTTCACTAATTGTTTCTTTTTTGCTTCTTTTTAGTCCTGGCCCTCCAGAGTATGTCATTACTAATGATGTCCTAGTGGTAAGGTTCACGTATGAACTTAGCTTGGGTTACTTTTCCTGCAATAACTGGGAGATTATCTAACCTAACAGCTTTCTGGGGCATGTGCTTTTTAATAAAGAGCTTTTTAAGCTGTTGAAACATAGTCCTCTTGTGGTATAAGTCAGCATGTGGTCCATTACCTATCTCCTTGGGCTGGCCAAACAGCTAAGGAGTACAAAATACTTCATGTCAACAACTCCAAGCCTGCGTATAATTTCCAGATGCTATCCTTTAATACCCCTGTGGCAAAATAACACCTATTCTGTTCTTTGCCCCTCATTTTCTGTGTGAGGCATGAGAGCTGTAATGATTGGTGTGCATTGTTGGAAAACTGTCCTGGCATGAGTTATTAAAGGTGAACTGGAATGACTGAGGTGGAGAGTAGGATGGAATAAATCCACAATCTTCCTACATCTGGACTAGCAAGAAGATACCTTGTAGACTAATCATGACCATAGTACACAGGAATTCATCATCAAGTGGTTTCCTTCCACCCGTCCTAAGTAATTACCAGATATGTGTGTAGCTGTGTTTGGACAACAATGTGTAGTTCAGAGATTCTTGATCTGGGGATAACTTGAGCAGATGTAATCACCTCTGGCAGTGCACCATTGTATGGACAAACCAGTTGTAAAGCATTACAACTGGTCTACTGTCCTGCGATAATGAATTTAATCTTGTACAGCTAGATTGCTTTGAGCACTGAGCCCAGTTTAGCTTGACTCTGTGTTATAATTACTGACTGCCTGCGTGATGGTTCATTATTTGCTGCAGTCCCAGCATTTGCTATTTTCACACATTTCCTCTCTTGTCTTTTACAGTCCCGTGAAGTTTGGTGCTTGGAAGTACAAGTGGACCATAGTGAAAGCAGGAAATATTTGCGAGGTATGCAGATTTCTCTGAAGTGAGGATACAACCAGATCATAGGCATTCAGATCCGGGTGGAGGCACTTCAGAATACAGAGACAAATAATAACCTCCTAAGGACAGTAAAATTTGGTAGTGAAAGTTCCTGAACTTGCTCTAGTTGTAACTCTGATCTCTGGTGTCTCTCCCTTGAAGCTATCAAGTTTGGACACAGCAAATTTTGCTGGTGGAGATATGAGAGAGTGCTGACATTGGGAGCACTTCAAGCTATGGGGTAAATGCAGGAGTACCATTTCTCATGCCAAGGAGACTTGCCAGTGTGTGAATTTACGAAGTATTTACCTCAGGAAATAAAAGCCAACTTTGTTAGCTGTTTTGCCTGGACAGCTCTTAACATTCTCTAAACAAATCTGTTTTCTCTCTAGAGGGGAAAAATCTTGTGCTTACCGTGCCTGCATCTCATGAAGGAACACAGAAAGCTACGGAAGACACAAATACCTTCTACTTCCATTGTGTGAAGGCTTGGGAGCCAGTTCTAAAAGCCAGGCTACAGGTAATGTGTACTGTACCATACTGATTCTCATACTGCCTGCTTGTTTTTACCGTCAACAAAACAACGGAGAACTGGACTGCTTTCATTTTGCATGTAAAATACATATTTTTTTGTTTTCTGCAGATAATCTCTGATAAGGAAGATGACACAAACAATTTAAGTGACACCTTAACAGTACCACTGAAGTTTCTCCCTGTTGGGCATAAAGTGAAAGTAACCCTCCCTGTAAGACATGTAAGTGCCTCACCATTTGAAGAGATGGACTAAGTAACCCTCAGTATTTAACGCAACACCAGATGAAAAAAGAATTCCTTTAGTCTGGGTAAATACAAGTTTTCTGCAGGAAGGGGTTGGATTTCTCAGAAATATTAATTTTCTGTCAGTAAAATCAATAATTGGGGTTTCATCCTGGCCAGTTTTAGTTGCACATATCTAAATGAAAAAAACAACCACTAGTACTGTTACACAGTTAAAGGAGAATGTTCAACAGCAAGACTTTGAGATGCCTCACTCTGTCTCTACTGCCTATGTGAAATCTGGGTGGCTATCTCAGCCTATATACCTAGGCTTTAGGTAGAAAAAGTTAGATAACTTGACTCTTACTCTCAAATGACAATTCTGTCACATTCCTCTGTGAGTACAATATTGATCATAGCTGGTGGACAAATACAATTCTAAATTGCTTTAAAAGCAGCAGTAGCACTGCTGTATGGAGAGGTGAATCTCTTAACAATAGCTAGATATCTTTTCTCACACCTTGCAGCAAAATGAGAGGCAAAAGCAGGAGGAAAATTTCTTGGCGACATTGCTCCTATAGAGAAGGGAGAATGAACATCTGTTCCACAGCAGGTGATTCCTGTTCCTCCTTAGCTTTTTGAAAGGATGTGGTGACTTGTATTTCCTTAGTAACAGTATCTGTAGCTGGATACTGTTCTTCATCCTCATGAATGAGAGGCTGGCTGTGTGAAACGGCTGCTGGATTTTGGAGTGAGGTGGGAGTTCTGTTCACAGTTTGTTCAAGTAGCCACTTAGTCCTTCTGCCTCTTTAGAAAATGTTTGGTGTTTTTTCCCTTCTTGACAAATTTTTCCAAAAACGTATGTGCCGGATGGTGGTAGTGGTGGGGCGTTCAAGGAATCACTGGAAATCTAGATTTATAAACTTTCTTTTCACACAGTCATTTTCATTCCTGCTTGCATTTCTTTGTTTACAGAATGTGCCACTGCAGTTGTACCTCCAACTAAATGATTGGTAAGGGGGCTTATTTTTTTCTTTGAAAGTTTTGTTGCTCTTTGAACTGTGTATTCTAGAGCAGAGAATCCTTCATTTAGATACAAGGAATGAAAAAGACTTGGGGCGAAATAGGTGAATGGTTAAGTCATCATAAAACAGTCACCACAACAGAGCAAATGTAGATGCCTCTGGGGCAAAAGAGTCATACTAGGATGCCTCCTCCCCCACCTCAAAGAAAAAAATTAAAAAAAAATAGAATTTTAAATAGTGAGGAACTTAGTCAGACGTCTTTTGCTTCGAAGAACCAAAGACTGAGATCGGAGTCTTCTTCCAAAGGGATAGGCAGGAAGAAGGCAGAGGGAGAAGGGAATTTGACTTGAGCAAAACATCCAGGTTCTGTACATTATTCAAACTGCATAAGTATTCCTGAGAAAGTGTACCTGTGGAATCAGTGGCATGAATAAAAAAATAAGCATCATCTAGGGAAGATGAAACATTACCCTGTAAAATAATGAGACAAACAACAAATGCAAACAAAATTATTTGAATGCCTCTTTCATCATACTATTTCCATAGAGATCCGTGGTAAAATGCCCTTGAAAGAACTTGTTGTGTTTAGATGAACCTTTTTTTAAGAAACTCTGTGTAGGAGACATAGAAAGGATTAAGTCAACAGAGCTACTGAAGGATATGTAGAAGTCTTTCCCTTTCATATTTGCTGTCCTAAGATAGCAGTAAAACTTAGACTGAAACATCAGAAAATAATGAGATCATTTAGAAACGAAACAGTTGATTTCTTTGCATCTGCATTTCTGTCTGTAAATATGAACAGTGTATCATGATTCGTTATGGCGTTTAATAGATTAGAGTTGGTGAAAATAGTTCCATATGCAATTTTAATCCTAATCCAATGCCTCTGGATTTATTTACACTGCAGCACGGAAAAACTTGATGTGCGTTTAGGATACGATCTGTGCCCAGAAGAGCAGGAATTCTTGCATAAAAGGAAGAGAGTGGTTGCCAGTGCCCTGAAAAGGGTTTTTCATCTGGAAAGAGATCTACATGGGCATGAGGTCTGTGAGCTGGAATCCAAGTGTGGGGTGTGGGCCTATTGAATTAGGGTTAACGCAACTCCCCACAAACCTTCTAGTAGTTTTTGCATGTTGACGACAAACCCATTGATTTGAATGGCAGCATTACTGAAGTTCTCAGAGTGGCGCATCCCATACTCATCTAAAATTTCAGCTCAGCTATTCAGGCCTTCATATTCTTCAACAGGTCAAATTCCCAAAGTTATAATATATCTCTTTTGAAGGCCAGAGTTTCCAACAATGTGGTGCAGCGTGTTGACACCAAATGAGACACACTGGTATGTTTTGTGAGATGACAGACAACCAGGCAAACCCAAAATGAGTAGGAAAACAGGAGTATTTGAAATTGACTTCAAGTGGAAATTTATGGAATCATTGCGATGCTCTTTCTTTAGGCTTATGGTTATGTGCTTTTTTTCATTTTCCAAACGCTTTTCACAAAAAGTGGAAATTCTTCAGGATGGGAAAGAGCCCTTTCTAACAAATTCCAGCTGAAGTACGTTTCGCTGCCAAGATCCAGGGCAAAATTTAAAGTGAACATTTATATTCTCGATGTAATTTTATTTGTTGAACAGATACTGTCCAAAGAATCATTTTTTTAAATTAATTTTTATTTTTTTCTAAATCCTATTCATGACTTCCTCGAATCCATTCTTAATTACATTTTACTGCAGTTTTATTATTTATAGTTATATCATTATCTGTTGTAAATAACTGCAATAAAGAACAAAGGGAGTGAGGAGATTTAGAATCACTGCATATCCGAACTCATCCAAGCTTGGAGATTATGGGAACTCTCTGAGTATCTGGAGATTAATTAAAGTAAGGTACTGTTAAAGGCTGTCTAAATACTGATTTAATTTCATTGTCCTCCAGTGAAGCCTGAGGAGAAAATTGTAAGAGCTGTAATTAGACTTTTCCAAGTAGGCAAGTGAGTAACTTTGTGAAGATGATATTTATGTTTTGAACAGGTCCCAGTAATAGCTGTTATGGCAACAGGTGGAGGCCTCAGAGCAATGTCAGCTATGTTTGGCCATCTCTTAGCTCTTCAGAAGCTAAATCTACTGGACTGCGTTACCTATCTCACTGGGGCTTCTGGCTCAACATGGTGAGTAACAGAAGATGTGATTTATACTTGGAATGTCTGTGACATCACATTTCCACAGTGAGAGATATGCATTTCTTTCAAAGTCTCACCTTGTTAATAAGTGAACATAATTCCCTGGTAAAGCTATTACCATTGGCTCTCTAACGTAACAACTTTGCTTTGATGAGTGTCATGTGCAAATACAGTATTTCTTACTAAGAAATTGATTATTTTTTCACACTTCTGTCCTTTAGGACCCTAGCAGACCTGTATGAACATGCAGATTGGTCACAGAAGAGCCTGGAGGGGCCACTCAGAGCAGTAAAAGCGCAGGTGACAAAATGCAAGCTCAACCTTATGTCTATGGATCATCTGAAGTATTATCACAAGGAACTTGCTGAAAGGGCAAAAGCAGGACACGTCTCATCTTTTACAACACTGTGGTCACTTGTTCAGGAAATGTTCTTACATGGACGGGTATGTACCACACCACCAGGTATGTGGTCCTGCCACACATTTAGGAAATATCCACTCATTTGCTTTAGCATCTTCCACTTTGATTGCATGTTACCATGTGTGGAACAAATCCAGAGTGACTGGTGCATCTCAGTATGACTTGTAAATAATGGCAAAGGATTCTCTAGCCAGGTCTTTCTGGAGTAGCCGATTGTTTGTCGATGCCTCTGAACTAAGGTGCCCAACAGATAATAATCTGAGTGGGCAAATATTCAGAAAGAACTGAAGAGTTTACCCCTGAAAAATCAAATCTTTTAATGTCTGTTTCTGATTGTATGCTTCAGAATTAGAATAAACTATCCTCTTGTTATCATTAGTCTGAAACTTTGTAAAGATCTATGGGATACAGTCAGGGTATTTAGATACTAATGTACAGGTTAGTAGATATCCAAAAGATAACCATGAAGGAAAGTTCAGAACAAGAAAGAAGCAGTTTTTTAAAGGAGATGTGTCTCACAAATTTGTCTGAGTAATAAAATATCTGTTGTCAATCAGTACTCATGTAGATTGTGTCAATGGTTTTAGGTTATGATCTTCCAGAGGTTCATTGTGATTTTTTTTATCCCTTTGATTAGCCAAGAAAGTACAAACTCACAGACCAGCGCAGGGCATTGGAGTATGGGCAAAACCCATTGCCTTTCTATGCAGTCCTCAATGTCAAAGAGGAAAAGTTCAGTACTTTCAAATTCAGGGGTAAGTATTCCAAATGTTTCTTCTGACTCTTGGTAGGAACTAAAGATAATTTCTAGGCTGGCAATGTGTATATCTCAGGGGAATATGGGAGGATTGGCTCTGTTGCTTGCCCTTACTCAAGATTCATCTTTCAATAATATGTTTGTCTTTCTTGCAAATTGCTGGGTGTTGATTAGAAAGGGCAGATCTGCTGAAAATCACTGTCTGGCATAAAAAAAGGCATTTCTGAAGGTGTGGGATGAAGTTCTAGTTTTGCCAAAGACATTGTGAGCGAGTGAAGGCAAATCATATGATTTTTTTCTGCTTCAGTTCCACATCTATGAAATGTCTGTGATCGTTCCTTTGTTTGTAGAGGCTCTCTGTAGTGTAATTGTCAATTATCTAAAGACAAATCTCTAGAGAGGAGTATGGTTACTATTTGGGTGTGATGTGACACCCTTTAAATAGACTATATTCAGCAAGAAATATTGAAGTGATCAGATACTGGAAAGAAAAAGACATTTAAGACTCAGGTTAGGTTTATAGCTATTGTTCCACAGTAATACCTATATGGGGCAGTTTGAATCAGAAAACTGCATAGCCATGTCCACACTGTGATGCTTTCTAATTCTGAGCTGATGTGTCTTCAAGCTTATTTGTTGTATCATGTAGACTGTCACGTTTGGTTTAGTAGAGTTTTCATACACATCATTACTTGCGGATTGTGTCACAGTTGTTTATTGTACATTTGATGATGCTGAGTTGGAGAGACAAGTAGGTTCCCAGAATCTTTATATAAAAATATGAGTCTACATTTTTGATGCTAACGTTAGACTCTTTCTGAGATGGAAAAAGCTCGTGAGTGAATCATCTCTCAGTTCTTATGGAACTAGACAGCGTAGTCTGCAGTACAAACTAGTGATAGCACTGAGCTGCTGAGACCAGCAAAGTTCACGAAACCTTCAGATAGCTGTATCCAAGGGGTAGGTTTTGTGTCCTTATTCTGTATGACAGTAAACATAGCAGACACCAATTCTTTTGTAGAGTGGACTGAGTTTTCTCCTTATGAAGTGGCCATTCCAAAGTATGGAGCCTCTATTCGTTCAGAATATTTTGACAGTGAGTTCTTCATGGGAAGACGAGTGAAGAAGCTGCCAGAATCTCGGATCTGCTATCTGGAAGGTGACCTAGAGAGAAACATCTTATTTTGTTACTCTGCATGGTGAATGGTCTGGGGGTAGTTAGCCCTTGAGGAAGAACACTGGATTGTTTTCATTATTAAGCTTCAGCTCTTCTATTTAAACTGTGACATGACAAGGTCAATTCATATGGAACAACAATACATAACATTGATACTTATAATTAAAATCGTAATTAGTTGAAATAGTCAGCAGTTAACATGTTGGTTCATTATTTTTCCCTTGTGTTTTAATTGCAGGTCTTTGGACAAACATCTTTACTAGGAATTTGCTGGATGGCTTGTACTGGTCCTCAAATTCAAATGAATTCTGGGAGCGATGGGCCAAAGATATGGTAGATATAGGTAAGAATTTCAAAATCAGTATTCATTTTCGACCAGACCATGCCTTCTGTTAAGGAGATGAGTAAGGAAAATACACCATTGCAACTGTTTGTGAATAATCTCTCACATATTCTCCCTAAACTGGTATGTGTTGTATTGCATCATTCTGGATCTTCCAGTATGATTTTCACCTGTATCAGAATGATCACCTGATGATGTTTTCCTCTTACAGTTCCTTTTATTCTTGATTCCCAGAGAAACACTTCATGCTAGTTGCAAATGTTTCGAATTTATTTGCGATCTGTTAAATGAATCCTGTGACTACAGATGAGAAGGGTAGCTCTTGCTTTTAGACAGAAGTACAAAGAAAGCATGTAAAAGGCAAAAGGTGTGCTTGTTTTAAAGAAAACCAAACATCTCTGTGTTTAAATGATCGTGTACATACATTTTTCAACAGACTGCAGGAAACACAGAGGGGACACCAGCTAGCCAGCAGAATTGTCCAGCAGAACAATTTACATATGTTTTTTCTTATGTTTTCTCTCTATTTTAGAAAAACATTCTCCTGAGGAGGATACCACTATCATTGAGCCTCCATCTTGTTTGTCAGGGAAGCTGTATGAAATGTTTCAGGACATTTTAACGAAGCGTCCGCTACTGGGAAAGTCTCATAACTTCCTGAGAGGCTTAGAATTTCATAAGGATTATGTCCATCAGAGAAAATTTATTGAATGGAAAGGTAACTGCAACAAAGAGTTAGCTGCAGTGTGCAGGTAACATCTCAAGATTGTTTTTATTAGACTTTGGAAATCTCATATGTTTAAAGATATTTGCTTGGGGTTTGGAAATCTGCTGAGATGGAGCTCTTTCACTGTGTCTGTTTCTTCAGAGTGACAGGTTAAAACAAACTAGTCCATGAGATGCTCTTTCACTTCTTGACGAGATTTGTAAATTGAGTCACAGCATGCTCTTCTACAGGAAATTTGTCATTCTGCATAGATACAGTAGTCAGAAGGTTCAGAGAAATGTGGATTCTTTTTGTGGTCAAGAAGCAAAGGTAACACTGGAAACTTAAGGCAACTGTGTTATTGTGTTGGTCAGATGAAGGAAAGGATTGGCTGCAAAAGTGTGGTTGCTATCTGTGTGGTATTTGGTGATTTATTCACCTCTCCTTAACCCTTCAGAAACAGAAATTAGAAAATCCAACAAAAGAAAGTTAGAGCCGCATAGGTTTAGATCTATATTAAAAAAAAAACACACAAAAAGTGTAGATTTGTTGCATAAATTAAACATTAATTTTCTACGGCCTGTGCTCTGCAGGTGAACAAAGAGAAGTCATGGTTGTTTTACCTCAAAAACCATGAAACAGTCTGTGAAATGATATGCAGGTAATGGAACTGAGCTTTTGTACACCATAAATCTTCCTGTAATCCAGTCCTTGTTTATGCCTTGAGCAGGTAGCAGTGTGGGAGGATCTTACATTCTTAATCTGATTTTAGTAAGGAAATGTGTGCTCCTCTGAGTCTTTCTTTCCCTTTTGCAGTTTATGTTTTGTCTTCTCTTTTCCAAAAGTCACAACACTTTTTATGTGTGGCTGCCATTGCTACCTGAAGTTTGCTGACAGTGGAGCTTTTAGGGCCTATGAAATACTAAGAGCTTTTCAGAAATGATAGTCTAATGGTAGGTGAAGTCTTGGGAATACAGCTCTGTCTTAAATACTTCCCTGGAGCTCAGATTAACTGAAACAATAAACGGCAAGTGCAAAGCATAGTTTTGATGGTGATAAATTTGAAATCTAAGAACTCATAGAAGGTAATCACTGTAATACATTTATGGTGCTTCTGAGGGAATTATTGAGGAAGGACTTCTTCAAAGTCCCTTTTTGAGTATGAAATGGCAGTAGAGTCTCTCCCAAGGAAAACCCTGGTCTCTAATTCATTTATGAAGCCATGAATAAATGCTGCACAGTTTTGTGTCCGTGATAAGATATTGGATGTAGTGAAATTTCAACTTTCAATATTCACCAGGCCAAATAGATCTAAAAAGTACACTCTGTTTCTTCTTCGAGGAGGCAAGCGAATAACTCTCATTGTATCAGAATCTGTAAATCCCCATCATCCATAAATGCTAAAAGAAGCAAATAATTTTGTAAAAATCTGACACTAAGAGAATGAAAAAATATGAGTTATTACTTCAAGATGCTGTCAAATGTTCCAGGCTGGGGAACGAGCTGGAATTTTTCTGCACAGAAAAATCAGCACTATAGAATGAGGCCAAGGAGGCAGAAAGATGTGCAGTATTTCTGCAACCAACATTTAAAAAGAATGCCTAAGCACAGATGTTTCAAGGAATGAGGGGTCTGCTCTAGGCTTTGCTACATCATTTTGTCAACTTGAAGAAGTCTCTTAAAACACTGTTTTGATATTTATAGTGACTGCAAAAGGTTTCTTGTTCCACAAGACTGGGAATGGTAGTGGGCTTGCTGTCTACAGGGTGGCTGGTGGGTTTCTGACAGATAGAAGAGAATCTAGCTATCAGATATTGGCTCTAGATTTCAGTATGTTGGTTTCTGTAATCCACTTTTTGCTGCTTTTAGAGTCAGTGTGAAATTTAATTAATTCAGGCAATACTTGAATATTTAAGCTGTTGGGAGAAAATGCTGTATGCACCATCTGATATTTTTTCAACACGGCTAAAATAATTTATATGAGAAGACACTGAAAGCAAGCTGAAGTCAGAGTTTTCACTTCGAGGGAGGAGTCTAAACCAGAAAATGCAGAAGTCAAAAAGGAGTGATGCAAAAGAGCAGCAATGTACTGCATTTGTTAGATTTGTTGCTGTACTGTGAAACTGTTCTTGTTGTTTGCATTTTTTCCCAGTTCTTAGCAGGGGAAAATAAGATCAACTAAAGTCTGTATTCTGTGAAAAAACAATCCCCAGAGCAGCTGTGAGGCCAGTGGAGTCTGTGTCTCACCTGTCCTCTGCCTGGCTGCCTCACAGCCTGCCTTTGTGAGGCCACGTTTGTGGGGTCACGTTATGGAGGGAGGTGAGCTTGGTCTTGATGACAAGGGGCTGCCTTTACTGTGTATCACAGCTCTCTTGACCAGCAGTGCACTGCTAACTATATTCATAATGTTTTTTAGACACCGTGCTAGACTCGTTCCCTAACAGTCTGACACCGCTGCAGAAATATCTTTGCCTGATAGATGTTGGCTATTTCATTAACACCAGTGGTGCAGCACTTTTCAAGCCAGAGAGGAACGTAGATGTCATTATCTCACTTGATTATGGTTTGGGGAATGCGTTCAAGGTAAGAAAATGAGTATGTTCTGCTCCTTGCAGCCCTGGTCAAATTCTTCTAAAGCTGTAAGAGTTCACCACCAAATTTATATCAGATACTCAAATTATACAACGGCCAGCTACTCTAAAAGTGACTAATTGATAAAGGTGTAGAAGTGATCTTTACAGTACAAAGGTCAGCTCCTGAGGTGAGTAATGGAGTTTGTTGGAGTTTTGAGGGAAAAGACTGAATGAAGCTCAGTTGCTGTACATGTAGACATGTAGGCAACACACTTACTTACACTGTTAGAACTACATATTTCAGAGCTTCTGCAGAGCCACTTGGGTGATTGGGAAAATTATTCCCCTTTGTGTGCCTGTAGTGCGAGGGGACATGGAACTGATCAAAGGGACAGAGCATGTGGATCCTTGATTTATTAAAACTTTCAAGTAAATAGTTGTCTGAGTCTTGACCATATGCTTAAGAGCAAACCGGTCACTGTAGCTTGGAAGAGGATGGAAGCTTCCTACAAGACCACAATAATATAGGCTGATAGGCCTAAAGATCTTAGGCTCCTTTCTCTGTATTGGTTCATGGCATTCACTTTCTAGGATTCTCTGGATATTGCAGTAACAAGTAGTTGCTGAGGACAAGATCATGATCTCCCATGCCCTGTCCTCATGACAAATTCTAAGAGTGGCTGTTGTTATTCCTTCTAATCATTACAAAAATCTCAGTGTGGTGATAAGTGTCTAATGATTTGTGGCATGTGGTGGCAGAAAGTAGGGTTATTCTGTGGCTGTTGTTATTCCTTCTAATCATTACAAAAATCTCAGTGTGGTGATAAGTGTCTAATGATTTGTGGCATGTGGTGGCAGAAAGTAGGGTTATTCTGTGGCTATTTTGGTCTACATCTAGATTGCAGCATATTTCTAGGAACTGAATTAATTTGCCACAGTATTTCTGTGATACATCAGTAAACCTTGTCTTAGTACCTCCTTAAAGGCAATGATGTTCTGTATCCACAGCAATTAGAGATGACATACAAATATTGCAAGATACAAAAAATCCCATTCCCCAAAGTGGAGATAAGCGAAGAAGAGGCAAAGAACCCAAAGGAATGTTATGTGTTTGAAGATGCAGAGGACCCGAGAGCACCCATAGTAATTCATTTTCCCCTTGTGAATGACACATTTAAGGAATTCAAGGCTCCGGGTAAGTTTAATGTTTTTAGTTGATTTTGGGTTATTTGTCTTTCTACAGTATTGATCTTCTTCGTCCTTCCTAACAATTTTATGAGAGGGTGCAGCCTTTGTGTGAGTGGGACTATCACATCTACTACCCATCAGGGTCATACATGTATGTTTGCCTCTATCATTGGGACTTGAATGAGGATGTATTTGGGGAAAATTATGAACTGTGGCAATGGAGGCTAAGTAAAGCTCATTTTCTGATATGAGATTCACCACTCAACGGTTAGAAAGTGTATGTGTTAACAGATACTTCAACAAAGTCATACTTAGAAACTGCAGACAAAGTGCTTAGCAGAGGGAACTGGGCTTCTTAGGTGGAGGTTGGAGATGGTCCAAATGGCACTGTGCCATCAGGTGAGGCTGTTGAACAGAGGCTAGCTGATAAAACAAGTGAGTGTCTTAGGGGCACTCTGTGTGAAAGATGGATGAGATTATGCAGAGTAACACAGCTGCTACAGCTTCTCAGTGCTCCAGGCCTGAATGTGTGAGATGTGACGCTCAGCTGCATGTCTCTGAGCAGGCACTGATTCATCAATCAAGCTGAGAGCAGCTGATATGGGTAGTTGGGGAGGAGGGTCCTTGGCAACCTGTTTGTGTGGATTTCAAGTTTAACAGTGGAGCTTTTCAGCTGCAGATGGCTGAGAGACACCTTATGGAATGTGGGTATTTATTTTTCCTGCTTTTAACTATTTAAATTCTAGAAAAGAGAAAGAATTGGCTTGTGAATTTCCCATTTACGATGCCCTTATAGACTGCACTTTTCTGTGCTTGAGGCAGATGCAGCTGTATCTGGATGTGGATAGCACAGATAATACAGCTCTTCAAATATCAGGAAGTTTCACAAAGCAAAACTTGGACCTTTTTAATACAGTCACTTCTATTGACAGCCGGGGCCCCACACCCTGGAATCTCATTGCCATGAAAAAAACTCAGTTACATAAAAACCTGCTGTGTATCAAGCAAAGCTCACCATGGTGGCTTTTCTCTTCTTCCACAGGGGTCAAGCGCAGTCCCTCAGAGATGGAAGAAGGCAAAGTAAACCTGGAAAACAACTGTTCCCCCTATTACCTCATTAGGCTAATCTATTCTCCTGAAAATTTTGACAAACTTGTGAACCTGAGCAAGTACAACATCCTCAACAACAGGGACCTGCTCTTTCGGGCACTTCAGAATGCCGTAGAACGGAAAATAAGTTGCACGACTTGGAATCTCCCCAGCCACTCTGGAGCTGGATATGCCTAGGCTGGGCTTTCACTCTTTTTCACACTGAAGGCTACGACAGTCACATTGCAACGAACTCATAACAATCACAGTCACATTACAATGCATCAATGCAAATGTTCATTATTTGCAGGAGACTGAGGAAACCTGTACATTTCTCATCTTGACTTGTTCAAGTTCCTGGCTTTCAAAAGGATTTATTTAACCTTCTTCCCCCAAGTTTTCAGACCACAAGAGCCTCACAGTGTAGTTTTACTTGATAAGAAATGGGAGTCCTGGTTAGCAGAGACTTTTCAAGAATTTCCCAGAGTTGTAAAAAAAAAATGGTGGTGGTTATAGCAATAGTTCTTCATGTGTGCCTGTTCCCTCAATCCTGAGCCCATTATTAGTGCTTTTTGAATGATACAATTACAAACCAAGTCCTGGCCATTTGCATTCAGTAATGTCCAGATTTTCAGCTAGGCTGAGCAGCAAGAATTTGCACTGAATTGGTGGGCTCAGTTCTGAAGTCAGGTCAGAGTAATATACACCTGTGAAATACAGCCAATCTGCAATGTGAACTGTTACATTCTGTTTGGCTAATTCCCCTTGCTGATGTAGAAATTATTCTTTTATTCCATTCCCCTGCAAATGTTTGGCACAGAAATGCTGCTCCAGACTGCCACGAAATGCGAAGTTACATTTCAAGAAGAGAAGACATGAGAGTATGGTTCTTTTGAGTTTTGGCTGAAGGAAAAATGCTGCTTAAGGCATGAGTGATTATTTTCATTTATATGGGCAGTGCCTGTATGAATTAAAATGTCAAGAGCTTTTGATATAAAAATCTCAGGGTGAGTAGTTACCATAGACACCAGTAACTACATTTAATTCAAGAACGATGACCAAGACCTAAGCTTGTGCTTCATATGAGTGCAAGCTGAATGCAGAGTAAAATAATTAATGTAACAGAGTGCATAGTTACTGTATTTTCACAACCAGAAGATTTTTTTTCCCCTTTGCAGTCTTTACCCCTAACATCACAGGCAAGGTATTTTTAATAGGTGCTACGCTGAAATAGAACACAAATAAAAAAAGGAAATTCTTTTTCACGCCTCTTTGCTGGAGGAAAATACTTGGAAAAGAATGATGCCTGGTTTTCATTTGCTTGGGATTATGGTGAGAGATATTGCCTTGACCTGGGAGCTTGGGATATCTTTATGGCTCTCCACAGCATTGAAAAGATGGTAGAGAAGGATGTGGAATACACAGAACATAAGTAAGTTAGAGAAGTTTCTGGGTTTCACAGCAGTGAAGGAGTTGGGCCTGCTTTCAACATATTTATTCCAAACATAGGACGTTTACAGAGGCCCAGGAAACTCTTGCACATTTCTTCTGTGCTGGAAATGTACTTGATATCTAGAATGAGTTATACTTGAAATCAAAATTAAAGAAAGAGAAACAGGTCTGCCTACTTGGTATATTCTTGCAGTATCTGAGCTCAGAGGGACAGCACCCACAAAATGTTTCATTGCCTGAACCCTGCTCCTACTAAATGCTGTCTTCTGCTGCAAGTAAAGGCAGTCAATAAGCCTCTGTACTATTCCTTGTATGGTGCTTATTGTGCTAAGGAGCACCATGAGAAGAATTAATCAGATACCGCTGCAAGAAAGACAGAGAGCTGTTTTGATTTGACTTGAAAAGTAAGATGGCAGCAGGGGGGTATCTCAGAAAAAAAAGTCTTACCGGCAAGATCTGTGACCTTCATGTAGGAATGCATGTCCTGGCGCAGTGTGCCATGGTGCAGGCACACGCACACAGGAGCAGAGGCGGCTGTATGCTGTTTTACCTCATCTGCCTAAATTTTACATGCTGCTAAAAAAGCCAATATTTTGTTCACAGGCTACAATGAGTGGTCCCTGATGCCTGGGCATCTTGACAGGATGGAGCCAGCAGTGACACATTCTGAATGCACTGAGAAAATTGGGGCTCTGTGTGCTCCACCTACCAATAACTGGGGAGTGGCTTGTGCCTGCGCAGTCCTGCTAATGCAGACAGAGATGCCCTCTAAAATATGAAAGAAATAATGGGGAAAAAAACAACAAACCCAGGGTACCCAGATAAACCATGGGGGTCAGTGGGGAATAGTTTCTCTGGGGAACTGTTAAACCCTATGGTAAGATGAAGGAGGTCAAAGTGGGAAGATGAGGTGATGGTCCTTTAGCCAGAGAACTGTCACCCATGATCCTGCACTTCACACTGGGCCAGGACTGCTGGTTAATCTCATGGCCAACACTGCTATGTGCCTCAGTGTCTTCTTGGGGTCCCATGTAGTACCGTTATAGCCTTAAAAGACAGTACTTAAGTTTTAAATGCTTTTTGTTGCATTTCAAAGCCTGCAATTATGTGAGGGCTGCATCACTGCCCATGAGAGGGTGGGGTTGGTTTCTTTTTTTGTTAGTTTTGTGAAGCTGAGAGTGCTGTTGTTGGTCTGTCGGTGTGGCAGAAGGCGTAAAGTATGGCAGGACAGGGACCTGGTGGGCTCACCCACAGATTGCTGGGGGAGTGGTGGCTGGCACATGCTGTCCCCTCACTACAGCTGTGTTGTGGTTTTAGGATATGCTCAGTAAAACAGCCTGAACCCACAAAACCAGAAAGTTTTTACAGTGAGAGATGTGCAGCTGGTTAGTGCCCTGTGATAAGGCCTGCTCCTCAGTCCTGTTCTTCTTTATGGTGAACACAAATCTAAAGGAGAAGACCACTGAAATGTTGTGTGCTTGTTCCTCATCCGCAGGCACATGGCTTGCTTATAGACAGGTCCGTGCCTGCCGCTGTGGAGTTGTTAGTTATGTTTGTTTAACTGTTGAAGATGAATTCATGCCTGCAACATGCCCATCTGAAATGCACCCCAGGTCACAGCTCTCAGATGAACATTCAGCTGGAAAACCCCCAGAAACACAGAGCTCGCTATCTGCTGTCAAACACAGAGGAAAAAACATTTTTTCTTACAACTCTTAGCTATAGCTGTATAGAAATTGCTTATATCTTTTAACTGCTTAATAATACAACCATTAAAACATAATGTTGCAAAAGAGTACCAGACCCCTGTCAGTTCTTACGCACTTCTTAAGCACAGGACTGGATTCCTCGTGGTAGCACCAGCACTGCTTCTGCTTTGAAGGGCATTTTCTTATTCCAAGATGGGGTGGAAAAATCAGAGGGATGTTGTGGCTTACAGAGGCACTGAGAGGCTGGAAAAGAGTGGAAATAATATGCACTCCTGTGGCAAACAAACCCTCCTGAGCAGAATGGCACAGGCTGGGTAGAAACAGCTGTACTGAGCTGCAGCCAGGACACTGCACTATTTCATTATGAGTGATTAAATGTGTACAGAAGCCTGCCTTTTACTGAGCTTCAATATTATCAATTAAACAATGAGTTTAAAATCATAGAATCATAGAATGGTTTGGGTTGGAAGGGACCTTTAGGATCATGCAGTCCCAACCCCCCTGCTGTGGGCAGGGACATCTCTCTCTAGACCACGTTGCTCAAAACCCCATCCAGCCTGGCCTTGAATGCTTCCAGGGAGGAGGCATCCACAACCTTGCTGGGCAACCTGTTCCAGTGTCTCACCACCCTCAAAGTAAAGAATGCCTTCCTAGTATCTAGTCCAAATCCCTCTTCCAGTTTAAAGACATTTCCCCTTGTCCTATTGCCATATGCCCTTGTAAAATGTATAAAAATAACCTCAGGAAGTTTTATTTATTAAAAGGTTTTTTTTTAGATGTGTAAAAACAGCTAAAGACCAACTCTAAGTGAAAATACACCCCTTTTCATTACTGTGGTTTTTTGCAACAGAAAATGGCTCCAGTAGATGCACAGCAAAAGAGAGAGTCAAACAAGCCAAGAAGCATGGAGATTAGCCCACCTTACTGGCTGCAATTGGAATCAGTCACAGCGTGAACTTAAACTCAAGGTGCTGCATGCACACCAAAAGTATTTACATAAATCTGGGGCTGTGCACTCTCTGTCCCTCCCACTGAAAAGTTAGTTGAGACAAATGAGAGCAAGAACCATGTTTCAGAATGGCTAAGACAGGAGCCTTACCTGAGGAGCCAAGGACTTGAAGCTTTAGCTTTCACTTCTCAAGGAAAAGCCTTAGCCACTGTACTGTCCTGGGTGAAAAATAACACATTTCTTCCCTGCTTGTGCTAGGTTTTCTCAAAGGGCTCTGAAACAGAGATGAGAAGGGGGAAAATAAGGCCCCAACAAAGTGCTACTCCTCATGATTGCGCCATACCTTAACAAGTGGAGCCCCAGCTCCGGCAGCCCCACCTGGTGCTGCAGGGCTCTGTGGGGTGCGTCCGATGTTGCCTGGCTCAGCCCAGCACAGCAGGGCTGGCGTCGGTACCTCAGGTGACCCAGCTCATCTGCGGACTGTTCTGAGTGTGCGGAGATACTCTTTCTCTCTGGATCTGGTGACTGACTGGTTAAAAAAGCTGTTCCAGAACAGGAAAGATAAAACTTAACTAACTCTCTGCATGCCCATTGCAGGGGGTGAACCTCAGGACAAGAGAGCACTTTGTTTCCAGACAAAAACTCATGCCCTGCTTCTATTGCAGGTCTGACACTTCCCTTTGTTATTTATTTATACCTCTTAGCCAGAAGTACATAAAGATGAAACTTGCAGCTGAGTCACCTTATTGCAGAGGAAGAAAACTGAAAGACACAAGCAGTCCCCTGTCAAAGACCTTTCTTCCAAGCCTGGACTTCTCCTGGAGGAACACTGACAGTCACATCTTTGCTCTGGGCAAGAGTACATTTTTAAGAGCATACTGACTGTGTTCTATCTCAAGGAGAAAGAAGGAATTTGCTGCCCACAGCTGCCAAGTATTTCCAGGTACAGCACACTACTAGTGCACCATTCAGTGAAAAAGGGTCTGGGACTCTAAGCAGTCCTGCTATGTCTTCACACTGATTTTGTGGTGGCAAAAAGGGCAGTGGAAGGAAAAACTAAAATTCTTTTCAGGTCCAAAATCTCCCATTCCCAGAACAACCAAACCTGTGTAACACAGTCTGTAAGCAATTGATCAAGTTAACTGAGCCAGCAGCTCTTGGCTTTCTTAAGGCAATATCCTATATGACATGTTTTCTTAATCTTAATGCCTGTATATTATGTTTGAAGCTGCAAGATACTTTGGGCAATGAGTTTATCAATCAGCTTCAAGCGTTCACTACTAATTAGCTGGTACACGTAATAAAAGTAGCATAAAACTGTAACTCCATGCAATGATAAACTGCTAACCAGTGCATGCTGTGGAACAACAAGTCCATGGAGAACTTTGAATGACCCAGGGGAATATGAAAGCAGCAGTTTTAGTACTGGCACTGACACTGTCAACAAAAAATGTATAATACACGTTAGTGGGATCATTTCGATCATTTCCTGAAAGTAAAAGAGTTATTTGCAGGAGGAAAAAAGGAGAGAAGAATCAAAGGATGGAGCAAAATCAGGTTGGGATTGGAAAGCCAAAGCAGTGTTTGTGTCTCAGTTAACTTCGTGGCAATTCTTTTTTTTTTCAGTTTGTTCCTATCTGGACAAAACAAGACTGGTGATTTATTCTTCAGCATTCCTACCTTCCAGTGCATCTGCAGGGAGGACCTCCTACTGCTGATATACATCATGTTATGTTTCTCTTCTCACCCTCACTGGGACTTCTGGAAGGAAGGTTTATCTGGGAGAAAGCATGTTGAAATATCTCACATGCATCTCAGTTTATTAACACAGCTACTGTTACCAGTTACTAGCAGCTTATTGTGCAACAGCAGCCTATGCCTTGCAGAAAGTGATGGCTTGTGCCTCCTAAGCTGCCTCCTCACTGCACTTTGAAGTGCAAGGACTTAAGGCAGCAGGTAAAGGCATGGGACTTGAAATGTAGTTTTTATAGGGATGAGGAAATGAGGTGGATGGTATCCTCCTTTGATATCCCATGTACCTGAGGCTTCTGCTTTGGGATGTCAGAGTTCATAAAAGCACAAGGATTGGGAGATCCGGCTGGTGAAATAAGCAGGCTATTATTTCTATACTATTAGGAAAAACACTACACCATACTATGCTTTAAAATATTGCCCCTATAATTACTAGTGAGCCCCAGCTTACCTGTGGGTGTGGATGCCTCTTATTCTTCATTAGCATACAATAATGGCAGGCTTCCATATCACAATCTACTTTTTTTCAAGCCCTCCCATGCCTCTGGCAAATGACAAAGTATATAATTGCCTCTCTATTTGATCATTATAGTGGTAAATGAAACACTGAAACAGTTGCAGAAATGAATGTTGAACGTATCGACTATTTATAGAATAGCAGAACAACTTTGCAAATGTGCCTTTTTCTTAGTACAAAGTAATGCTTGGTAACCCAACAACATTACAGCCCACCTGGATCTGATGATCATTTCCATTTTCAGCTGTTGAAAACAATTTACACTAGAATAGCATAAAGCACAATGGTATGCTTGCAGGTGCAGAAAGAAAGGTTTATGTGCAATAATTTAATCCCATGGCATTTTGCATTTCTAATGTGTGAAGGCTGAATGTCTTCCCTAGAAGAGTCTGGTAAACCCTGAAAAGTTCATTTCATTATGAAATAAGTGCTCTTTCATTTGCCTTTTTTCTAGGAGAGACATGTAGGTGACTGTCAAGGGATTTTCGCATATCATAGAGCGAGACTAATGTTCATGTTCAGTTGCCATGACTTTGAAGAGTGCCACTCAGAGCACCAGACAACTAAAGCTCTCCTAACTGTGCACCACTCATTCAATGGGTTCCTTACATCAACACCTCAAGACAAAATGTAGGGCATTAAAACATTTTAAGACAAGACAAATCTTTATGCATAATTAGGTTTCATCTATGGAGACTGGTGATCAGGTTGCAGGTCTTAAGTCAGATCTCATCTAAAACCACGGTAATGCAATTTGGCATGACTGATGAGCCCTGGGAGGGAGGCACTGAGCTGACAGCACCTCATTCCTCTCATTTGTCAGTATCAAGCTCCAACAGTCTAAAGTTGGAGTCTCTTATAGGCCTGCAGCAATGGACACCTGAATTGTTGCTGTATGTTGTCCTCATCTTTACACCCCAGTCCTCAGTCTTAGCCACTGAACAAAGACTGCTAAATGCAGGTTTGGTACTTGTTCCAGTAAAAGGGTGGATGGGCACATTTCCATCTGGCAGTCATTTCATGTGAGCTGTCTGGATTAAAGTTCCCCCTCATTTTCCATCAAGTGACTTGGAGTAGATATTACATAGGTGATAGGATGAATGACAGCCATATCCACAGAAGAATCCCAGATGTAGTTCTTTTTAATTATATTTAATGACTTTACCAGATTGAACGCCTAATTAAAATAAGTTCCAAAGGTAGTGATTAAATTAAAACTTATGAATACATTTGCAGAGGTTAAGATACAGTGGTGAAGTGTCTGTTTTTCATTGAAGCAAATGTTATTTTTCTCTTCCTGCTTCTAGTAGAGATGGAGGCAGGTTTGTGTTATTACCACCTTGTTCTAGGTTCAGAGTGGTGATGGAGGCTTGGGTCACTGCAGTCCCATCTTCCTTTGAATTTCTGAAAAATGCTGCAGATTCCTTCTCTGGCTTGATTCTGAAAGATGGTGTTCTCCTACGAACGACAGTCATCAACAGAAAATCAGGGACAGTCTGGATGAGTTTAAGTCACTGTGTATATTCAAAGAACTTTTTAGGCATCTATCTCAGCAGCAAAAAAATAAAAATAATAAAAAAAAAAAATTAAAAAAATCAACCTTGCAGAGGGAATAGGGTTTCACATCACAGCCTGGATGATTTTTGCAGCCTCTAAATGCAGCAGAAACAGTTTACAGGCCAAATTTCCTAATTTGGCTCCAGCTGTGTTTTCAGTGTCTGTGTTTGGATTCTAAAAATGGTCTGTGATTGAAGTATTCAAACAATGCAATTTCAGACAACTGATTTGGTTTCTTATTGTAAGAGCCTGGGTTCCTTTCAGCCCCCTCTGGAGAGAATATCCAGAGGAAAAATCCAAGGCTTCTAGTTTAGGTTCTTTCACTGGTTTCCTTATCTATTGGAAAACGTTTGTCTCCACTGAGCATATAGGTAATCCAGTTTTCAGATCACACACTTCAGTAACTTTAGTGACTCAAATAAGTGATAAAAGAATTCCTCTGTGATTCCCAGTTTTAACTTGTTAACCACAGACAGGATATGGCTGACTTCCTTGAAGCCCAGTTTTGAAAACTGGCTGTAGCACATCATAAATGATGAAGTGAACTGAGGCAGAGTCCTACTCAAGAATACTGTGTTCTACCAGATCAACAACAGAGAACCAGGTTGTTTGGATCTCAGGGCAATCTACCTCTGTAGGTGACCGCTAACTAAACACAAACAGTGGTGGTGTCTGTTCAGCATTGCAGCACAGAACCCCCTACCTTAGGAGTGTATTGCTGGTTAGGAGTTGCTTGCTGGTTAGTCTTTCAGCAGAGTCTCTGTCCCACAGACTTGTATGGGGGGTCTCAGTGCTTGGAGTGAAAGGCCTCACCATCACCGTGGAATCTGGTCTGTTTTTATGTCCTGAAGAGTCAAAGAACATAAATAAAAACATGATAGTTGCTAAAGGCAGAATTTGGGTTCTGTAACCAATCCTGGGTCCATATCAGCTTTCCCTGAATCTCACTATAATTATGTCTCTGGCTTCCTTTCCAGTATGCCACTGCCTAGTGGATTTAGAGGAAAAACTTGTTGATCAGAATCCAGAACAACCCTTTACTGAAATGGTGGATATGGCAGTTGGGTAATATCCTTTGGGGATAAGCTGACATTGGCTGCAGTACAACTGAAAGGCTGCTTTGCATGTCACCCCAGGGAACCCTCTTGCCAGGTTACTACATTGAAAGGTGGCAGGTAACTTGTGTACTGCTGTCTAATGGAGGCAAAAAAGGAAGGCTTAAAATGCCCCATTCTAAGGACGATCTCTCATTCTCTTTCTCTCACCATCGCTTGCTAAAACACAATTCTCACAATTGAAGAAAATAAGAACATACCTATATTATTCTGCAGTGACTGCAGCCAGCTCTCCATCAGCATCAGAGAAGGTGCTGCAAAGAAATACTCTGCCCCATCTCTCAGACTGTGAAAAGGGATAGGAGAGGGAACATCCTGGTTAGTCTTACCTTTGACTGAGGTAAGCACTGTAAGACACTGCAGTTATGCCTCCTACAGTCTTAGGTGGCTAGGCAAATACATCAGGACGGGATAGCTATGTAGACTTTTATTAGCACACTTCTCTGTAAGCCTTACCGTAACATGAAGGTGTTCTCTTTCCTGATATAGTTTGCCAGCCTCTCACATTTGGCACCAACAATGCTGAGGGACAGGAGTGTGGATACATTCTGAAGGAGGAAAAAAATCATGACAAAATATCTGTTTTATCTTTTATCCTAGGATTAAATTCTATACCAACATGTAAGCTGACTACACACCCATAGTATCTTTTTCTGCTTCTAACTTTATGATCAAGCTCAATGAATAGGAAGAACCACAGAGGAACAACAGACACATTGAAGGCAGATACTTGAATCAGATACTTCATTTAAACACTGTTTGAAAACTTGTCAAATCTTATTATTCAGTCTCGTAGCTGGTAACCATTGAACAACTGTAGGATTTGACAAAACCAACACTTGAAAGAGAACTGATGAAGCAAATGTAACACACACATTACTAGAAAGATGCAAAAAATAAATTACCTTAGATGCTTCTTGTTCATCATTGTAGAAATCAAGCTTTAGTCCATCAAGTTTTACATAAAATGATTTCCAAGACCTTGAGCCTGGCTATAAGAAAAATAACAATAAAATCCAATGATTAGCTATATATTTAATTTCAGTAGTGAAATCTTTTTTGGGTGGATTCCACAGTAAGCCAGGAGGTATCCAGATAATGATCACAGAAGTTCTCTTTGTCATGATTACCTCCTAAAAACAGTAGTTACTGTTGCGATGATTCAAGTAAAGGGTTCTGTGAATCAGAACCCAACAAATGATACAATACAGCTCAAAAAAGTTCTACTCCATATTGTAGTCAGCAATTACTTTGAGAGATGTTTTATTAAAGGTTGGTCTACTTTTGGACATTAACAGGCTCACTTCATTTTCCCAACTGGAACCAGGCCATGCCTGCTGGTCACCGTCTAGTTTGGGTAAATATATTGTTTCATTATGACACAGTTGCCAACTTTTAATTCATTTCCTCAACTATCACCTGAACACTATGCAAAAGCAACTGCTATTTCCTACCCCAACTATGTACTAGTGAAAGGTCAGTCTAGTGTCTTGAGAATCTTCCAAATTCCAAAGCTCCTGTTACATATATGTATTCTTATTTTGTTGCAACAATTAATCACAGTAAATCAAGTTGACTTATTTGGTGATTCAGAGAAAAGGAAGGAAAATGTGGTGAGGAAAATGAGTCATATTTTTCTCAGTAAGATGGAGGTTCAGTATCAGAGCAGACTGAATTTGGTGTGTACAAAGGAGTAGAATAACTAGATTTCATTTCCAGATGACAAAATCCATACCAGCTTCAATTTTTAGGAGAGATATTTCAAGTTAAAAAGTGTCAGAGGAAAAATTCAATGGAACAAACAATCCAAGGCTACCTGCTTACATGCAATACCACAGTAAATGCTCAGATGCCTACAGAGTGGTGGTAAATATTAGGAAACTCCCTGTCCTGTTATCATCTTACTGATTCATTATTCCTTCCCAGGATAAGAATTCTGATTTCAGTCTCATTCAAACCTGGATCAAACAAAGCACAGCTTCCAAAAATGAACTGAAACCTTTTTCTCTTCTAGTAAAGTTAGAAGCTTTAACCATTGAAAGCATGGGAGTGGGAGCTTCCTCTGCCAACAAACCATCACATGATGATACAGGATCATGAAACTTGTTGAAGGGGAGCATAATTAGAACACTCAAGTTTCTCATTTATTTTGGATACCTGTTCTATCATGGATAGACAGACCCTGTTCTGTATGACTCCAATACAGGCACAGTGCTATTGTGTCTGTTAAGGACTGCATCAGATGAAATCAGTGGACGCTTCTTTAGCAGTAATCAATTTAAACCTACAGTCCTGCTCTCCATTTCAGCATAGTTTTATCCTAAAGAAGTCTGACCTGATCTGGATTGTAACTCAAAGAAAGGTGAATAAATCCAGAGTAAAGGCATTTTTTTCTACCTGTTGTCGTCCTGGAAGAAGCTGGTCTCTCTTTTCTAGGAACCCCTCCATATGCTGGAGACTTGAAGAAACCTGAGACAAGAATGTTGCTGTTAAACATTTTAAAAGCCCTTGAAGACATTACTATTTTTGAAGCAATTTCTAGGTAAATTCCACACTAAGAAATTGATCTCTGCTGCCCCTAGCATTTTTGTTCACGGGATAGCCATGTGAAGAGAATCCAGCTGCCCCTAGAACAGTATGCTCAGGGAATTTATCACAGTTTGTTATGAAATTAATGTTTCCTTTTGAAACCCAATCATTTTCTTACCTGTAACAGCAAGCTGGCTTTCAAACTGGATTAGTACACTCCCGGACCTCTCTTACTTGGTCAACCAAGTTTGGAGGTCAACCGCCATTTGGAGGTGTAAATTAGCATTATTATTCAGAATAAAGTGTATTGTCATACTGTTTACAAGGAGCAGAGATGATATCCTTACAATACAAGAGCTCTGTCTATTTGACATCCAAACATTACATGTCCAAGAGCCACTCAGTGCTTAAGCTGTGATAGCATGATTAGAAAAAAATCCATTACGGAAAAGTGAATTTTATTACCTTTGAATATTATTTTGATATTACTAAATAAAATTTACAATTGTATTAAATTGTAATACAATTGTATTAAATTACACCCCTGCAATAATGCTGAGTTGCACCAATGAGTAGTGTTGCACTGATATACTTGGGTATGTGAGAAACACATTCCTCTTTTAAAGTGCAAAGGGGAAGAGGACAACTTTTACCCATCTGTGAGTTAACAGTGAATTTCCTGCCTGGGTGGGCAACAAGGAACTTCTGGTTCTAGACTTGCACCAGCTTATCAGCTTGAACAAAGGCACTACTTAGTCCTACTTCTCTGTAACTTCTAAAATTGATGGGCACTAAGTATGGAGATGCTTATGGAAAGGCAAGATGTCATGAATAAGTCAGCAGCTTTGTCTCTTTATGAGGTAGCACCTTCTGGTTCCCGTTAAGTGTTCTGCTGAATGTCCATCAGTATGAAGAGTCTCTCATTTGGGAATGAAGACCAGAAACCAATGCTTTTAAGCTGTACGTATCTGCTTAATGTTTTTGGAAAACATATTGATTGCAAAGGACTTTCTTGCAGAATTTTCTGTATTTTATTATTTGAACAAGCACAGGTCAGTAGTTAGAGGAGAGTCAAGAATCCCTGGGACTTACCAAGGATGCAGTCTCCAATGTCTCCTGTGAGGACCTAGACAGCAGTAAATCTGGTGATTTATCCAATGACTTCTGGTCAGGCTTGGGTGATGTTGCCACTAATTTTGTTTGCAGGTTGGAGAAGGAGGAGCTTTCAGCACCTTTTTCTTGAGGTGATAAAAGGCCCGTGGCATATGATTCTGAGAAATTTCTGCTGCGTTGCAGGCTTATGGGAGTAGGTGATAAAGGAGAGGTTAAAGAACTGTGATGTGCTGAAGATGTAGCTTCTGGGTTCACTGTCTTTGGTGTAGGTGGAGTGATAATCTCACTGAGTCTCCTTTCAGGTTTCATTTCTGGTTTTTTGCTGCTCAGCACCTCAGGGACTTTCCCAGAAGAAAACTGTTGGAACGCCACTGCAGGCTTTTCAACTGGGGAGAAAATTGTTTCAAGTGGAGTCCAGGGCAGGAGTGGTGGTTGCACAGACTGCAGTGGGTTTGTGTTCCTTATCTCTATCACTTTTGGTGGTGGATTCCTTTTGTCAGATGTTTTTCTTTTCAGCGAAGGAACCCGTACAATTTTGCCTTTATCCTTCTGCTCACTTTCTTCTGCATCTGTTTGTTTCAGAAGATTCATTTCCCTCTGTAGGACATAAATATTATATTTTTGAAATTACCTGTATAAGTAATGCACTCATGGGTACTTTCCAGAGAAGCTTTTATTTTAAGCAGGAAATGTTTCCCAAATGCATTCTCTCCTGGCACTAAATTTTAAGGACTGTATCTTCACTGGCATTTTAACCATTAGAACTAAATGTAATTGTTATGCCCTGTGCTAGAGACTTTAATACACTCTAGATCTTGTCTAGAGACTTCAGTAACCTCTAGAGAAACTGTGCCACTGCTTCTCTAAGTTTGCTGTAGAAGCAACAAGTATTCTTATGTGGAATGACTGGCTCCAGATATCTAAGATTCCAGATCATCCTGTCTCAGATACAACTCATCAGCATTCTACCTCTCACCTTAGTTTTCCTGCTGAGCTGAGCAAATTTCTCCTCCTGAGCTGCAAGCATGTTCTCAAAGTCACGATGTTTCTTCAGTAGTTCCTCTACTTCAGACACAGAATCCTGAGTGGAAAAAATGAACAGATACAGAAGTTGAAACTCAAGACTATTGAAAAAGATTAAGCCTGAGATTTTCATCTACACCCATTCCATTTAGGCAAATAGAATTGCCTTTATTTATTTATTCACAACTTGCTGTCTGGCAGCTGTATGTGAGAAAAAGTACTCAAAAAAAAACGAACAAAAACCTTCTTTTTTCCACTGAAAGCCATGATACTGCTTGGCTTCAACTGTAACTGTTTACGTATGGCTGTTAGATTGAGTTAGACACACCTTGTTTCTCCCTATCCTAGTGACAACATGCATCTTAAACCTCTGCCTTGCTCTCTCATTGTGTTGGAATATCTCAGTTTATGACAGCGTTTTCCCATTTTCAGAATGATTGAAAGATAATCAACAAGCAGGAAAAAAAAAAAAAAAAAGGATGTTGGTGTTTAAATAAAATCTTGCACGCTACCTATCAGCAATCTGTGCAAAATATTCTATTAACCCAACAAGAGGTGGGGAATTTTTTCCCTTTCAAAGCAGGTTCTCTCCATGACAGGGAAGGTGGTACCATCTGCAAGATTTCTTACTATGTGAAGAAGAAATGAGATGCAATTCTTCCCAGCCTTCTACCAACCCCTGGCACCCACCACATCCTGAAGTTCACCATCATGTATTTTGCAGCCCCTGACTCAGGTTCCCTTCTGTAACAGAACCAAAATCCTGCCCCTTGTAATCTCAAGGCTGCATTGCTCTTTGGATTGGCTTAATTTCAGAGTTGACCTAGTACATGCTCCCAGCAGTCAGAATGTGCTAGGAAGCATTTCAACACTGTAGCTCTGTCCTTACTCACCCCATAGCTAGGGTCTGAAAGAAAGCTCTCCTTGGCAGCCAGCCATGCTTCTGCTTGTTCTAGCTCCCTGCGGAGCAGTTGAATCTCCCAGTTTTCTTCATACAATTCTTTCCTCAAGTTCCAGCTCTCCCTTACTTTCTTCATCAGCTCTGACAGCTCTAGCAGCTTTTCTTCAATCTAAAAAGAAGAACATTTGCAATGCTGTGAGGCAAAAGATCCAGTTTCATTTGACAGCCAACATATCACATAAAGTCTGTAGCTTTTAACAGTAGAGAAATGCTTGCTGTTGTCCCTTTTAGTTTTTCTGTTCTGAAAAATAGACTAAGCCGCAAACCCTGCCTATTTAATACGATTTCTTTGATCTTGTTTGTAAAATATTTAACTTATCAGCACACCTCCTCAGACATGAAATGTCCATTCTTCATCAGGTCATCTCCTGCCCGCTGTATTTCTTCATATTTTAGCCACTGCTTCTCTATCTCACGCTTGTATTCCTCATGACGTTTGATGAGCAGTTCAGCTCCCAGGACATCATTTGCTAGTTCCTCGGATATCACTAATGCGTGCATCTCATTGGCCCATGCCCTACAAAAGAAGAATAAAAGAGTAAAACCTGAAGCAATATGAATCTAATTTGCTTCAGCTAACACATTCTTCTTGATTTACTTAAGCTCTGGATCCATCCCTTATCATAGTAAATACCCAATAATCATTGGTAACCACTTCACTGTCTTTGTATTTCTACTTCTGTCATGGCTTAACTCTTCCATTAATCACAATGAATCAAAATTTCCCATATTTCTTCTTTGAGAAATGCTGATTAAAAAAAATATTCTGAGAAATATGTATCATTTCTGATGAAAATTACACTAAAATGATAAAATGTAGTGTTTTAATACTGGTTTGCCACTTCAAGTATAGTCCATTTCAGTTTTTGCACTAGATCTGTACTTACGCATACTTACTAATTAATTGTTAATTGAAACAATGTAACCTTTAAAGTATGCTTTGTAGAAGCTTTTAACATTCAGTTTCATTCTAATTCAGATGTAAAAAGAAAAAAAAGAAAAAGTAATTTCCCTGCAACTGAGCACCGATTAACCTGATTCTCCAAGATGTCTAGGAAATAGGCTAAAAGTATAGGCTTGTCATGCCCACTGTGCTGAAGTGGAGTGACATGGTCACCTCTGATGTGTGGTCAATTCCATGAAGTGCTGTTGAGAAGATGCTGTGTATTACCATTCAAAGAAATTTGCAAGCATGTTTTAGAACTCCTGGTCAAATAACCAAAGATATAATTTAGAAAACCCTAATATGGGGAAGATCAGAAATAAGGCCCACAGCCAAACTCAAGGAGCCAACACATACATTAGCTCCCTGCAGTCATTGAAGTAGAGTTGGACTTGTTCTGCCTGGCTCAGTCTCGCCTTTCTCTCCAGAAACTTCTTATCCAGGTTTCTCCAGCACTCATCCACATCTGCGAGTCTCTCCATAATGTTTTCCTTGAGTTGTGGGTATGTGCGGCTGAGGTGCCAAGCTTCTCCACGAATCCGTTCCAGCTCTTTCATAATGGCTCCTAGATCTCTCTGGAACAAAGACAGAATGGATTGTAAGACTAAGTCCCTACTTCTGTCTGTCAAAAGCAGATTTTAAAAATGGTGCATATCTTTTCTATCCGCTGGCTGCAAAGAGGCTGGAAACATAATTGTACAGGTTTCTCCTCTTAGTATCCTTCTAGTGGCTTGTAACATTCAAACATCAAAACATCTTCTTTAGCTGTGACACGGCTGCTTATTTTGGTAACTACAGAGCTGAAGTCTCTTCCTGCAGTTCAAATGACAACTTCACAATTATAACAAGAGTTTGGAATAAGCTTTAGGAAAGAAATTTATCCTGAGAAGCAAAAGTAGTCATGATTTGATATCATAAAGGTCAAACTGGGAGGAAAAGACCCCTTCCACGAAGCACAAAGGATATTTCAGAGTGAAATAAATTTATCTATTTATCTTTTGTTTTGCCAGCAAGGCAAGTGAGAACATTTCAAATCAAGCATCGATTTTTTTTTTTTATTATTATTATTATTTTTTTTTTTTTTCCTTGCTGCTTCATGATACCTCATCCTTACCTCCACTCCTTCAAGCTGGCTCAGAAGAGTTTGTACACCTGGAAGATCGTATCCATAATCATCTATGTCCACCACAGCCTCCTTCTCCTGCATCCAGCCCTTTACTTCATCCACATCATGATCATACTGGTGAACTTGCTGGGCTGCTCTCAGATTCTAGAATAAAGAAAAACTTTGATGGTAATACAATATATATCATGTCTGTAGTGCAAAAACCAGTGACCATAATATCATGTCCTAATGCAGAACAAGAGTAGAAGAGAAACACCTTCCCAATTAAGTCATCTAATTTCCTCAAGTTCTCTTAAGTTCTCTTTCTCAATGGAAAGAAAGAGGTGTATCCAAAGATGTATCCAAATTTGTTCCCATGCAAGATGGAAAGCAAAAATTGCTCTCTCAACTGCAGAAAGCGTCTCAGAAAACTTGCTTGGAATAGAGATGTATATTGCAGTGAAAGTAAGGTGAGTTGGGTGAAAATTAAGCTTTCTGAAATTAGAATTTAAAATATTCTGAAGTTGTTTCACTGTTTATGTTAACAATTGGCATGCATCAAC
The DNA here is from genome assembly GCF_039878825.1 of Excalfactoria chinensis. Classification (NCBI taxonomy): domain Eukaryota; kingdom Metazoa; phylum Chordata; class Aves; order Galliformes; family Phasianidae; genus Excalfactoria; species Excalfactoria chinensis. The sequence continues at coordinate 32,901,732 of NC_092829.1, read as the reverse complement.
TTCATGGCATAGTGAAATAGACTACAGTGAGCTTGAACTACTCCATATTCAAAATGGGTATGTAACAGTAGTGAAAAGAGCTGAGGACGTCTGACATTTTATGTCCTCTTTAAGCCAGCTTAAAAAGTTGAATTTAATTGTCCTTTCTGTTTTCTAAATACATCTGAAACTACTGTTTCACAGGATGGTGTGAGTTGATTTTACAGCTAACTGCTGCCAAAAGGTAAAGGTTTTGTCCCCGCATTCTCTATTATACTTTCTCTGATTTCCCTTTTTTGATGTCAACTCACTGACCCAGTAAAAATATATATAGACAGTTCTCCCCTCATTTAATGAGCTGAATTAATTAAAAAGAAAAAGAAAAAAAAAAAGAAAAGAAAAGAAAAAAAGAGAAAAGAAAGAAAAAAAAGAAAGAAAATAAAAGTTCAGTGAGTGGCAGAGCTGGCCTCCTGTGAGCAGTGGTAAATCACTAGGTTAGCTTAGGTTTTAAGGAAATTGGATCTAGCAGTGAACTTAGGTAAACAGTATGCCAGCAGGATGTTAGGCACCTTTCATGTATAATCTTGCCAGAAACAGCAGGGAAAGCAGTGGCTATAAAGGGAAACTGATCAAGAAGATGGAGAACATAACATACCCATTACTCTTATCTTTGTGTTTCTACACTGGCAATACACTGGTTTGAGAAAGGAAGAAGGATATATGAAAATGCAGGGAATTAAATGTTCCATGTATTTCCTACCTCTGTCCTTGTCTGGATGGCATGGCACAGTTTCTCCCACATCTCGTTAATCTGCTTTGTCCTTTTCTGGATAATATCTGTCTTGTTGTGGCCATCCTTCTCTAGTTTAGATGCTAATTCATTTAAGGAGAGAACTTTGGAATGTCCCAGAGGTTTAATCTCATTTACAAAATCTTTAAACTTTTTCTCCTGTACCTATAGGATAAACAGGGACACAGATATAAAATATTACGCCTATCTCTTTTAAAGAAAGAGGAAGAATCACTTCCTTTGTAGTGTACAACACAAAAGTTATTCAATGCAGAGTGTTAACTAACTACATGATAAGACCAGAAGATCTGGAACCAAGAAAGTATCTGTTGTCTTGATCATTAAACCTTTCAAGTTACAGAGAAAAATCACCCACAATCTGACAAAGAAATGCTGCCCAGAACTAGGAAACTAACCTCTTTAGCTTGTCAGAATATGTAACAGTTGTTGAAAACATTAATTCAGTAAACCATGGAGAGGAATAAAGTATACCCCTCTGCAACACATGACCTGAGGAGAAATTCATCCATGAAACAAGCAGCTAGAGGTGAGAATGCTCTATTTCAAGATTTCCCACTGAAACTGTTGCAAGACTGTGAGGTTGCAAGGTTATGTTTTGTCAAATTTATGAACAGTGTCAGAAGTCAAGTGTACCAACCTCACCTTATTCCAGGAAAAAGCTGACTCTGTTGTACCTCCATTCTCCATTGGAGAATGCTACCAATGAAAGCCTTCCATAAGCAAACAGTAACCAGCCTGAGGCTTTGCTGCAGTGAGAACTGGTTTGCTTAGTTTTTGTCACTGTAACGTTTCACTTTCAACAGCTGCACAAAAATTTTGGTAAACATTTTCTTGCTTTACCACACAACACATACAACACCTTTTATTTTCTTTTACCTCAACACCATCTAAGTCCTGCCCATAGTCATCAGACTCTGCAATAGACTGTTTACTGGAAAGCCAGGCATCCACCAGCTGGAATTCTCTTTCAAACTGATACAGCTGGAACTGTTCTTGCAGGCATTTTCTCTGGATCTCAGCCTTTTGCAGGAGAGACTGGTAGTCTGCTAGGATACTCTGGAGCTTTGAAAGTATGGCTGGACTGCAAAAAGCAAACAAACAAACAGCATAAAACAAACAAGAATCAAAAGGTGTGTTTCTGTTCTACTGCTCTTTTTGAGCACTGTCTTTTCTAACAGGTTGGATTTGTAACACCTTCAGAATGCTGAAGAGTCCAGTTGTTGTCATGGAGTGATTTATAAGAAGATGTGAGAACCAACTAGTCAAAGTATCTTACATTGCTGCTCTTTTCCACTTCTTTCTTCTCAGTAATAAAAACAAATTGGAAATGAAAAACAGTGAACTGTCAAGAATGTCTATTGCCTTTCCCAAACACGGTACTTGTTGAACAATTATAATTCAACATAATGAGACTTCAACTGAGAAGTAGATGAAAGTTCCTCAGAATAGACAGTGGACAAAGAAGCTGACCTAATTGGTCTGCTGTTGAAACATCAACAGTTATGAAAACATTAAAACAATCATAAAGCTTTCTGGGAGCTTGAGAGTATGTGATGGTAGTGAAGAAGGGACTGATGTCCCTTAAAATCACATTTCTAAGTAAGCCATTGAACAGCTAATGAGGACTGAACTTTTTCCATATTTGTCTTCCTTGGGGAAATTTCGGTTAGAAAACAGAAGCCTACTTTTTCTTTCCTACCTCTCTGGGTTGTCTTTGTTTATTAATCTGGCACCCGTCTCCTGCACTTTCTCAATCCGAGGCCTAAAACCCTCCATGTCCAGCTTGGTGGCTTCAAGTTTACGTAGTAAAGCTTGAGTGGATTCTTCATTCTTCCCATAATCAGAAGTCTCTAGAATGAAGCTCCTCTCTGCCAGCCAGGCCTCCACATCCAGTAGCTGTATAAAATACAGGGATGAGCTTATACACAGCTATAGTTTAGGTCAAGGCAAAGGAAACTCTAAAGCATCGGTGCTCAAAGAGATGCATCAGTCAAAATAGTAAGCAGTAAGCTGCCTTCCAGTCTAGTCTAGTTATTCCAAAAATTGTATGCCCAAATCCCAATTCTTACAATTACTTGTTTATCCTTAACTACGGTTACATGGAAAAACAACTGTTATGTCTCTACTGTAACTGTACTTACCAGATAGAAAAAATCAGAACAGTATGAATTCTGCTCATATATCAGTATTTAGAGACACTCAGCAGTACAGGTATCTTTTAAAGCAAATAAAGGTCAAAATAAATTCCTCATGAACCATTCTTACCTCAGTCAGGAACTGATGGGCCTCATATGACTGCATGAGACGCTGTCTCCTCACTTGAGCCTCTGTCTTCAAGTTTTCGACAGATGTCTCCAGCTCCTTCATCTGCTCCATAATCTTGCGAGAGGCTGAGTGGCCTCCCCTAACCAGTTTCTGCCCAGTACTGAGCACTGCTTTGGTCAAAGCATCCCGGCTGCTTATCTCATTCTCCAAATTCTGGAAGAAGTAAAATGACAGAACAAAAAGAAAAGCCATGTAGCTTTTTTTTTCTACCAGATAGCATTCCACAATTATTTAGTTGTGTAATTCCATTGTAGTTCCATTATAAATCCGTTTTCTATACACACAGATGGGTCATAGGTGCAATATCTGAGTGAATACATGGTGTGGAGTGCAAGAGCTCTTTTGGGTGAAGGAGCAATAGCAGAAATCAAGTTTAACCACACAATTTGTACCTTGTTTTGTATCCACCTCAGAGTGTGGAGGAAAGAAATTCTAACCACAAACCTCTTGCCTACAGATTACACCCAGATATGTCTACTTCCATTCATATTGCACCATGTTTCTTGAATTAAAACATGGCTTTATTTGAAATGAATATTTGAAAACTAGATTTTGAAAAAGCAGGTGCATACCTCTGCTTTCCTCATCTTTGGTAGGCAAGGGCCACACTTTCAATTTGTTTGTTCGTCCTATGGTTAACTAAGCCTAAGCACATTGAAAAGAAAATAGTTGTTCTATTTATTTTCAAAGCAGTTCAAACAGGTGGTTTCAGAGTTAGACTGTGGTGCTGTGTTGTTGTAGAAGAGATGCCCTCTGGGAAGAGAATCTGCTCTTTCAACTTTATTATCAGACTTGGCTGCAAAACAGCTCTGACTTTAACCTTGCCTTTAACTTTCCCCTATTAATTTCAAGACAGCCACTACATTGTTGAAAAGTAACACCATATTTGACCCCAGCAGAGCAGAACCCAGTAGCAAAGGTTTTAAAACATCTTGTACTCCCTATTAATAATAAGCTAGCAGTGGGAAGAACAACTTTACAGTTGAACATTTAGGCATTATGCATTCACAGTACTTCATTTATACCAGCAGAAAAGGGTGGTGGGGGAGTGAGTGGAAACTGTTCTTCCAAACTAAGCAGCTATACTTATGTATGCTATATTTGAGTGTAAATGCACTTTTGCATGACATTCAGTTTTGTCACCTTGATACATTTAGTTCACTACCACTTTTGTGGTAATGATCAAGTATTAAATTTGCAAACCTGACTCAATAGGACAAAAAATAGGGGGTAGAACAAACAGCATATTCAATTTTTGACTTATACATAATATGGATCTAATATATCCATGGGTCTTACATATTCTGGAAGATGCATTATAAACATTTTGCAGTTGCAGTTCTTCATTAAACTGTGAGTACACATTTAGGATAAATATACTTTTTAAGAGAATTCATCCATGTCCTGTCATGTCACTTGTACCAGCCTAAACTTTTTACCCCGGAAACATTAAAAAATCTTTTGCAAGTTCAGTCTTACTTTTAGGCACGCAGATTGCACCAAATGCCTGTGCCTACAGTATGTATTTATATACATTCGTATTCCTTCCTTATCAGACCTTCCATCTTTCCCAGTCCTATTGCAGATTACACAGATTTTTCCCAAAAGGGAATTGACCTGGCACTTAAATGTGCTGTCTTTTGCTAACATTAAATACCAATAGCTGCTGGAAAGTTTTAGCAGCATTTTCTTCCTTCCACCACATGTTTGTAGAGAGAGAGTGATCCTTACTCAAAAACAATTAGAAAAGCAGCTGCTGTTTTATGGGAATTTGAGATGATAATGTTCCAGGCGCTGCTGTGCCTGATAGTCAATCTAGATGTTGTGAAATAATTCAGCAGCTATCTTGAAAGCTACCACTGGAATGAAGGTCAGCTAAGGATCATAGAAGCTTGTTAACTCCCTCCCCCCAGAGCAGAGAAGTTTTGGGGGAAGATGTTTTTCTGGGAGCTCATCCTGAGACACCTGAGCAATAAGCTTGCTTGGGTGTACTTAACAAGTTACACAGTATGTTAGGACATTAGGACATCCTTTGTAGCTCAAAGAAATAGCATTTACAACAGATGCAAAATCTATTTCATATTGTAAGAGCCAGGTTTTAAACTCAGTTTGCAGAAAAAGCCTGTGTTCACAGAAGCATATAGCATGGTACCTAGAGCATTGCTGTGATAAGCGTGGAATCCCACATGTCAAACCACAGACATATCCTTTGAGAAAAATATCATTATCAGACAAGGATAAGAGTTATCCCCAGCATCATGAATCCTGCTAGCCAATGCACTGAAGTTTTCTTATGGCAAACTGAATTGCTTATTCTCTCTTTGATTCTGAAGAATGAGAATGACATTACCTGATGCTTTTCCTGTAGACTCTGAACAGTTGCCAGGGATTGGCCATAATCTCTGGAGGATGCCATGGGAAGTTTCTCGTGAACCCAGGCCAACTCCTCATCAACATCTCGGAAAAACTGGTATTGAAGTCTGCTTTCCTCCAAACTCCTGCGTCTCTCCTGCAGAGGATCACGTAGACTTTTGTATCTGGAGATTTTAAAGGGAACACACATGAGAACCGCAAAACTGTACAGAATGAACACAAAAGGTTCTATTCAGAATAAAGTAGACAATTAAAAATAAAAAAGATGCAGAGAAGAAAAAGGCTGAAAAAAATAGGCAAAATTCTGCAGGAGACGGACCAGGCACTAACACACCTTTGCACCAGATGATCAACACTCTCTTCTAGCTCATCAGCAAGGAAATGCTTTTCCTTCTGGAATTCCTGGGCTGTGTTCACAAGCTCTTGCAACCGGTCCCTGTGGCTAGAAATATCTTGCTCCAGTTCCTCTTGTTTCTTCAGATGACTGTTCAGAACCACTAGATCACTGCTGCTATATGGGGCTTTCAACTCATTTTCCACGTCTTCCAGCCATTTTTCTGTATCCTCTATACTCCGCTGAAAATGAAGGGCCTGGAGGCAAACAGAACAAAAAAGCCAATTAAACCTTTAGACATAAATTACAATATATAATGGTGGCCCCATTCAATAAGAATCACACACAAATGCAGAGAAACTTCCAAGGGCTCAGTGACTTCCTCCTAGATTTGGCAGTGGTCCAAATGAAGAAAATGATTCAGTCAGAGTGAATACACGAACAAATGCATCAGGATATAATCTTATTTGTGTCTCGTTGCACATATACCAGTGATGGACAGTACCTTAAAAGGCAGACATTTAAAGGCAGATCTTTATTTTATGCCCACAGAGTAGACTGTGCAAAACTCAGAGTCATGAGAAGTGATTATGCCTGAGAAGAACTAGGAGAATGGAAAGCAGCTGCAGGCATCTTTCTCATAAGATGGTGATAAGATACCAGTGAGAACTGAGTCCAGAGAACTGAAAGACAGAAAGGTACACATTTTCCCTCAGTACCTTTTTCTGGAAACCTAACCTAACTTAGCAGTAGAAAGCAGAAAGACATGCAGCCCACAAATCCTTCCCTCTCACAAGGGATCTCTAATTCCTCTCAATAACTCCTCACTTTGCAGTTTTTTGCTCTGGTGGTCTTGAGGTCTGATTGTTTTAAATGGCACATTCATATTTAAGACTGCAGCAGGGCATTCATGCTGCCTCTGGAAATAACACAAAAACCCAACCACTAGTGTATCTGTATTACCTTGTAAGCATCCTGCAGCTTGGCCCGTTTATCTTGGCAGCTTGCTAGCAGCTCCTCCCATAGCTCTTCCATCTCTTGTAGCCTGGACTGAATGGCCTCAGGGGCATAGTGTCTCTCACGTATCATCTTCTCACCTTCCTGCAGCAGAGAGAATGATCAAACTGATGGACAAATTTTCCAGACTTTCTGGCCTCTACAATTATCTGAAATGTTGGAACAATACTAGAAAACAGGACAGGGAGCCTAGTTAGTGACCACTGAGTTTTTTTCTGCATTCCATGATCACTGCTTGAGATAGCCCAGCCACCCTAGCCCACCCTTCTCCCTTACTTTCATGTTAAGGAAAGTGAACTATCTATCTTGTACAAAGGAACTACTGCATGAGATAAGAAAACCTTTTTCAACCACATATCGTATGATAAATGTATATCTGCATTTTAATTCCTGAGCTGCAGACCCTTAACAGGATGGCAGAAGAAGAGGTAGAGTGGGTACAGTAAGATCTCCATCAGATAGAATATTCAGTACTTATATACTTAAGCTAGGACCATGGTTGCCTGAGGAAGCTAAGCTGAGTTACTTTGTCTTTTACAACGAGGAAGAAGAGACACAGAGAGACAGTACACAAAGACAGCAGGTGCCAATTTTCTTATAAAAAAGCAATTCCCAAGTTCATTCTCAGAAAGAAATAACGAGAGATGTGTTAGTATAGAGAGAGTTGTAGTTACACCCTTTAATCCCCCATCATGTCTATGTTGTGTCTAAACAAACTGAGCTCTACAATACTGGATGCAGGTGACCCTGAGGAGGAACTCTGCTCTTAATGCTTTTATGCAAGTTATCTCCTGCAAAATACAGCTAGTGAGTGCTGTGCTGAGAATAAGTTTAGTAAGCATGTAACAGTCTGTTCTTCCAAACCAATCATCTGATCACAGCTTCTGCCAAGTATCTGACAAAGCTTGTCAGACTTCCCTCATATCTCTCCTACTAGGTATGTCTCTGTAATGGTAATACTTGAAAATTCATCTTGGATCTTTTTGTTGGATAAAACTTCTCTGAATTATTGAAGTTGTGCATCCAATTACCTAGGTTCCATTTTTGAAAGAAACAGATACACCTCTATAGTGTGATTCACACCAGAGAGAAGTGTCAGAAGTCAGTGGGATTAATCATTCATAGCACCCATCTCCTTCCATGGCATCACAGTGAATATGGATAACAAGCTAACACTAAGTACTAACAGATAAGTTGAAAGAACTCTGTGGGCACAGGAAGTTCACAGACCAAAAGAGCAAACTTTTCAGCCCACTCAGAGACAGAGTGAACAATGTCACTGAGGGGACAGTGATTTCTCCTTGCTTGTTTGAGGTCTGTGTAAGTCAGTTTGTTTATAGTTTTTCATGCTAGTTGCCCAGAGTTGCCAACAACCCAGCTTCTCTCACAGATTTGATGGAATCCAGGCGATTTCTATTGGCCATGATCTCTGCTTGGAAAGTCTGATGTTTCTGCAGCTTGGTCTGCAGGTTGCTTGGGTCCCTCCAGCTATCATCCTGGGCAATACTATTCTTCTCATTGATCCACGCAGCCACCTTTGGGAAGGAAAGAACAGAAGTGGACAAAAAACTTCAGTGTTTCTTCAGCTGTGATCTGCCAGGGTCTCTTCTCGTATGCATAAAACACTGAACTAGTGAGAGGGGACATAAATGAGTTGTCCTTCTGAAATTCAGCTTCCCTAATCTCCTCAAGTCATGATGAGGGCACCCGTACAACTCTCTACCAGCACTGTCATCTGGAAAGATGTCTGTCTCTATGAAATTGTTCTTATGCAGTAAAAATTGTGTGCATTTGCACATGTGTGTCTGTGGAAGAAAGGGCAGTTACCTCCCTATTTCTAGCCACACTATATCTCACAAGAAGAGGATTACTTCATCTCTTCCCATGAATTATGATTTGGTGGCACATTTCCTTTTAATGCACCTATTTCTTACTGATTTTTGTAGTCCAAATGAAGGGAATTTGTTGCTCGAAAACTGAAAAATATCCATTAACCCTTATCTACATATTTTCAAATATTATCTCATTATAGACTCAGTTTCTTGACTTTTCTCTCATTAAATCCCATAAGGGTTTCAGACCTCTGCAGCACAGCATGTTTTAAGAACCAGAATGCATTGAATGCTGTGTAATTGTACCTCATAGGAATTCTTCAACAACTTCTGCAGAAGCCTTGATTCCTCTAGTAGATGTCTGCGAACAGCAGCATTCTCCAGTAATTTCTCTTTTCTAAAAAAAAGACAGATGCACAAGGAATAAAACATAGAGTGAATTAGATATGTAAAGAGTTCTTAATTTTCATGTCTAAAAAACATAAGATTTAACCCTCAACCTCTAGGAGAAAGCAGTCCATAGTATGCAGCCTTCCATGATTCTGACTTTCAGAGAAGACACTCAGGATACTGTGGGAAGAACTACTAGCAGATATGTTTAAAGCATGCACAAATTCTGTGTGTACAATGGCTGCATCCTGGAATCACCATTAGTGACTTTCTGAGGACAATCGAACATTATAGAAAGCCTGTGAGTATAAAGATATTTGTCACTAATAACATGTGACAGGCCAAAACTACATCGTCCTTTCATCTTTCTTCCAAATATGGCCATGCAGCATTTTATTCATGTTGATACAGGCATGAAATGTTTTGATTATATTAATAAATTTGTACGTTCACTTTCATCATAAGCAATTTCTGATCCCTTTTTGTAGATTTTACAGTACATCTTTTTATCTACCACAACACTGAATATAATAGTTTCTAATGTTTGCATTTATGTTTTAATGTATTCAACATATGTGTTCATCTTAATTTATGTATTAAGATGAACAATATGCAACATGCTAGGAAAAATAAAGTAATTCACATTAGAAATAATAGTAAAATGCCCTAATGGATAATTTGAGCAGAGTCTTAAGATCAACCTACCAGATCAGAGGAAAAGCAATTGCATAGCAAATGAATGCCCTTTCTTGATGGCGTTTAATTACAGTATTATTTAATGTCACGCAGAGCTCTGTGTGTTGTTTGTAGCACTGCCCCTCGGGCCACACCAGGGTACAGAATTAAAGGAACAGTGCCCTTTTTCTGAATTTTGCCTCTCTCTTTTATTGCAGTTTTGGAAACTTTCTGA